>NC_140800.1:37144166-38528333 GCF_037176805.1 Vigna unguiculata | reverse complement strand
TAAATATTACAAAAATATTTAACCATTTATTAAATATCAATGTGCCCTGTTGCATAATATATGTCTAATTAATAATAAGTTATATTCAATGACAACAAGTGAAAATAATTAGGTAAATGTGCTTAGTAGAACAACAGTAAAATAAACTTCCTTTGGTCACAACCTTTTGATCACAAGAACTACATAATCTGGAGTTGTGTGTCGTACATGTTTCTCTCTACGTGTAAAATAAACAATTATTTTGTTTTAACTCTTGCACAATGCCAACAATTGATAAATTTTAATATGCTATCTTTACAAACTTGGATAAAACATAATAGTTTTCGTTTCATTATGGAATCTAATTATTTTGTTTTGTTAGACCTCCATACACAGAAGAAGATTGATGCTGTTAAAAACATACACGGTCTGCTAATTCTTGAATTTACCCCTTCCCAATCTTTTTCTATTTCCATTCATTATTGTAATAGTAACACATATGCTACTTGACATCGTTGTTTAGGCCATGTTTATGTTTATGTTTACAAAATTATTGCTGAAAAGTTTCTTTTAAGTTATGTTGACTCCTCTCATCATTATAGCATATGCTATTTGACTAAACAAATTAGACTTCCTTTTAATAATCAAGATAACTTTAATGATGAATGTTTTTATCTTGTAGATGTTGATGTTTGGGTCCCCTTTAAGGATCTCACTCATGATGATTGTTGTTATTTTCTCACTATAATTGGTGATAAAAGTCGTTTGATTAAGAACAAATTTGATTACATACACCTTATTCCGAAAATATTTTCATATGTTGAAACTTAATAAGTAAAACTCAACTTGATTACACACAAGAGTGATGGTTGAAAAAATAATATACTTATGTTCAAGTATGTGTCTAAAGAAGACCTTCATTTGGTGGATAAGTAGGGACAATAGTATATAGAAGACGTTCATTTCGTAAATATGATCTGGATTCATTTTTATTTTGACAGGAAATCACCATATTGATTATGTATAAGTATGGGGAATCTCCAACTTTTTCAACTGAATATAGGATAAGTATGGAGATATACATATCCGTCTCGTCCCCGTACCCGCTAAAATATTTGTCCTTGTCATATATCTATCCCAATTTAAACTATGAAAATATTCATAGTCAATATATATATATATATATATATATATATATATATATATTAGCGTAAACACAGGCGCCATCGTGCCTGTGTGTATGCATTTTTTAAATATGCGTGATATTATATTAGTAGGTGATAATATTGTAATGTTATTAACTTAATATATAAACTAAAATTATATTTATTAAAAATAAAGTGAAATATATCATAACAGATGAAAGAATAACCATTAATAAATAAGGAATAAAAGATTTTATAAAAGAACGTGTAAAAGTAACGGTCAATTTTTAAAAATTTAATAAATTATTATATTTAAAGGGTAAAATTGGTATTTTAAAATGTGAACACAAAAAGGGGAATTCCCTCTATATATTGTTATAGATTATTAATACATACTTTATATTTTTTATTTCTTTTAATTATTTGGTTTGTCATAAAATTCATTCGCATCTCCAATATATTTTTTATCTTATCATATAACATTTATGCAATTATGTTCAAATTATGTATCTCACTTAAATATTTTTTATGTCTCACATTTAAATATTTCTATTTTTTTCATATTTTTATTTATTGTATATTTTCCTTTCACATGATAACGTTTAACCCTATCCGTTTAAGTGTTCAATACCATAAATCTTTAATTTACTATGTAATATAAAAATTTATCTTCTTTACTCTATTATTATTAATTTTTGTTTTATTTGAAAAATTATTTTGTTTTGCTAATACAATTTTTGTTATTTCTTAACCATTGACTATTTGAAAAGTTTTATAAGATTTATATCGTATTTTTCATTTTATCATACCCTTAATTATATATTTATTTTTCTTGTGCAATTTCATTCAATGGTTTCTCAAATTGTTTCTAAGACACACTTTTGATAATTTTTTAGTATTTTTATTTGTTTTTTTTATAATGTAAAATACTATTTTTATATATTTTATATAATTATTTTTTATCTTTTAATTCATTATCATACTTTATTTTTGTCACTATATTTGTATAAATAAATTTTATTTAATAATAAGTTATATTCAATGACAAGTGAAAATAATTAGATAAATGTGCTTAGTAAAACAACAGTAAAATAAACTTCATTTGGTCACAACCTTTTGATCACAAAAACTACATAATTTGGAGTTGTGCCGTGCATGTTTCTCTCTGCATGTAAAATAAACTCCTTTGGTCGATGGAAGTCTCCTGCAACCTCCTCTGACTGATCCTATGTTTGCTAATTGGACTTGTGCGAACAACATTGTCATATATAGGTTATATAACTACGTTTATTGCAACTATACAACTATGTTTATTCCGAAAATATTTTCATATGTTGAAAGTTAATTTAACACTCATCTCAAAACCTTTAGGTTTGACCATACAAAGGAATTATTTTTCAGATTTTTTTTTTAATAAAGGTGTTTTGCATCAATAATCTTATTTTATATGTTCAAAGACCTCAACAAAACAGTAATCTTAAAAGGAAACATTTACATATTATAAATATTGTTATATCCTTAAGGTTTTAATTTAATATTCCTGTTCAATCTTCGGATGATTACATTAACATTGTTGTTTTTCTAATGAAAACTCTTGGTCCTAATTTAGGAAACAAATCCCTTATGAAATATTATTAAACAAAAATTATTGATTATTCTACTTATGAAGGAAAGAGATTGGAATTTTATGTTACGCATGAACTATTTTTTTCTTATAGACATCAATTTAGTCTTAGGACTCAGTTGCGTTTTTTTCCTATACTCCCATTTTTGTTGTTGATTCCTTGTTTATGGTTTAGTCCAATTCAATTTACTTCGACCAAATTTCTTCATTTTTTTGTACTTTTTCCGCTTTCTTTGTGCAATGGTTAAATTGTTGTGATTTTGACTATTTGTTATTTTGGTTTTATTTTTAAAATGTATCAAGATTTAATTAATTTATTTTAACATTTTTATGAACTTAACTTAGTTGCAGCACACCTAAATATATATAAAGAACATTTACGTAACTATTTTTTTTTCTTAGTCTATTATTTAATAAACTTAATTATAACAAATCTTAATTTATTTAATCTTTTAAACACAAAAAAAAATCAAGAACTGAGATTAGAAAAAGTTAAATGATAGTATAAATATGCATTCAGAGTCTTTATGCACCAGTGGCCAGTGCACCTCCATCTTCTGTGTCTATTTGCACCTCTTTCGATTTTGATTCTTGTTACACCTACTTTGAAGATGGTGATGAATGACAAGGCTTGAGGAAGAATCAGAAGGCACAAATAAGGGTCTATGCAATCCTTGAGTGAGGATGACATTCTGGATCAAAAGTTCCAAAAAAAATTTATAAATTTGAAATATCTTTCAAAATACTAAATAAATAAATATATATATATATATATATATATATATATATATATATATATATATTCTAAATTAGATATTCTGAAAGATATTTTTAAATTTAAAAGTATATTCTAAAACACTTAATTAAAAATATATAAAAGAAAAATCCCCAAATTTAATGTCACGAAAAGTATCTCCAGACCCATAAATATATTTCGAAACACCCATCAAAACATTAAATAGTTAATTCAATTGAAAATATTATAGTTTAATTAAATAATTAATTTAATTTCCCGGTGTCATAGAACTTTGTAATTTAGTTTGATTCAACTTTTCTCGTCCACATGAAGTTATCAGCTATTGACTAGAGCACAGTTTAAGGATTAAGGATGTAAGTACACATTCTTTATTCAGGTTTTAGACCGTCAAAAAATAAATGTCAATACTTTTTTTTCTTTCTTTAATTTAAGAATATGGAAAAAATTGACTTTTTTATCAATTTATATCACTTTTAAATTTTTTTATCTAAGTAGACTATTAGAATTTTTTTAAAATTATACATTTTTACTCTTTAAATACAATTTCATTTTGCAAATATCGAAATTATCATTATTATTTGTCTAATTTTGTAAATTATTTGTTGCTGAAATCTTATTTTTTAATGAATGAATTCTTACAAATATTTTTCTCTAATTTTATAGATTTTTATATTTCTTTATAATTAAATACTTTATTAAAAATTTATATTTTTATAAACTCGTGTGAATATAAATTTAAAAAAAATTAATTTAATATGTATAAATTAAAATAAAGATTTTGAAAAACGATTATAATAAATAAGATAATTTAAATATATTGTAATTATGATAATAAAAAATTATCATAAATTTTTTTTGTAAAATTAATTTTGATAAATCTATATTTATTAGGTTAAAATAATATATGTAATTTATTTTGTATCTAATAAGTTAGAAAAATTAAATTAAATAGTAATAAGATTTTAGGTGAAATTTTTCGAAAAGAAGTTTAATATAAAATTAAAAAATAGTAATATAAATGTAAATCATTTGGATTAGTTTTTAAAATATTATTTAAAAAAAAAACACAGAACTTTTTAAAAGGGATAATAATACTTTAATCCACTTTTTTGGCAAACTTTTAACATCCTTAGATCATCTATTTTGATTTTTGTAGTGATGTGATTGATGATCTAAGGGTGGTTGAAGTGGTGGATCAAAAATGTATAAAAAAAATGCGCTAAAATATCATTATCCTTTTAAAAAGCTATTTTAATTAGAAAAAAATATACAAATTTAAAATATAGCAAAATATATAATTTCGGAATACAATTTTATAAAAAAATTAAATATTAAAGGTATAACAATCAAAAATTTAAATTTAAATTCAGATTCAAATTATATAATTTTTGTTAATGGTATTAATTATTTAAATTATATTTAATGATCACAGAAAATAAATTACTTAGTATTAAAATTTTTAGTTTTGAAAAAAATATAATGATAAATGTCTAGTAAACAAAGAATGAAGAATAAGATGAATTAAGGAACTCATTTGAATTAGAAAAATTATATTTATATAACCAAATTTTATTTTATTTTTCTAACTTATTAAAAAAATTATCATATAAATGATTTTAACTGAATAAATATAAATTCGTGAAAATTAATTTTACAAAAAACAACCATGTATATAAAAAAACGGTGTATCTCGAAGGTCGAGGCAAATCGGTCATGATGAATCACAAGTCAAGCCTATCATGACCGAAGGTTAAGATAAGTCAATTTGCTTGAAGGTTGAGACAGATTGATACAGGTCGAAGATCAAGACAGGTCATCGCAAACTGAAGGTCAAGACGAGTCAGTCGTGTCAAATGTTAAAACGAGTCATTAT
This sequence comes from Vigna unguiculata, assembly GCF_037176805.1. Lineage (NCBI taxonomy): Eukaryota > Viridiplantae > Streptophyta > Magnoliopsida > Fabales > Fabaceae > Vigna > Vigna unguiculata. The sequence continues at coordinate 38,522,955 of NC_140800.1, read as the reverse complement.
GATAGTAGGGTCAAGACGAGTTTGCTCAAACTAAAGATCAAGTCGAGTCGATCTAGGACGAATGTCAAGTGTAGTCAACACAGGCCGAAGGTCAAGTCCAATTCAAATCGAGGATCAAGTCCATGTAGCTTGGGTCAAAAGTCAAAGCGAGTCAGCATAAGATAAGATGAATGTCAGGTCTCGACTAAAGATCAATACAGGTTGACTCGAACCAAATGTCAAGATGAGTCGATCAAAACTAAAGGTTGAGATGAATCAGTTTAATCGAAAGTTTGAACAAGACAACTCAAACCAAATATCAAGCTATGTTATGTTAACCCAAACTAAAATATAAAAGAGAGTTATTGAAATATTTTTTAAACAAAATTTTGCTAATAAAATAAAATGTAAAATATTTGAATTACTTTATTTAAATAAAATATTTAAAAAGATAAAAATAATTTAATTTTAAACAATTCAGTTTAGAATTATTGAAATCTACTCTTTTCATTGTTTTTGCATGATTCTTTTATTTTCATTCTGTTTCGTCTTTCAATATCTTGCGGTTAAATATCATCGTCGTCTCACCATCTGATGGTAACGTATTTTAAAGTGATAAATTAATTATTCATGTGTTGTCATATCTGTGAAATTTATTGTCCGAATCATGTATATATAAAAAAAAAGTAACAAGGTAGAGATAATGATTAAAATGGTCTAAAATGGTCAATAATTATTTTCTAATTGTTATTAGTACCTTCTAATTTTGTTTTTCATCAAGTTAATAGTATTTTTATTCTCTTATAGGCATTTTTTAATTTGTTTATTATTTTAAATATTTTTAATTTGATATTAATTTTCAAAACTAAGTAAATGTACGGTTTTGATATTAAATTGACACTTGACACATTATTTTATTCGAAAGAAAATACTTAAATAATTAACTCTATTAATTAATTATATAATAAATTCATATAACACATATTAAATAGATAAAAATAATTTTTGAAATTTTTAACTGATATATCTCTTATATAAAATAAATATTTTAAACTTTTAAAATATTCATTAAAAAGAAAAAAGAAAATATTTATTTGACAATTAAAAGATAAGTTTTTTGTTGAAAATTTGAAATATGAAAATTTGAAACGTTTATAATCTTTAATTTCTGCAAAAAAATAAATCTTTTTAAAATTTTTAATAATATCAAAATATAGTTATTTGTTATTTAATTTATATTTTAATTGTTTAAATTCTTTACATTTAAATATAAATTGTTACAAATATTACAATAATTAAAAAATAGTGATATAAAATTAAAAAAAATTATAATAATTAGAAAACTATTATAATATTTTTTTTAAAATGTAATTGTATGATGAAATAGAAAAAGAAACGTGGATTTTTTTTAATATTAATATTTTTATGTTATGAATTTTTAATAGATGTATACGGCTTAAAGTTTGTTTTTCTTCAAATTTTACATGTTTTAAACCATTTCTTCCTGAAATGGATGGATTTTTCGAGTAAATTAATTTTATATTTAATTATCTTTTATTTTTCAACTTATTACTTTTTTACGTACAATTTAATAATATGTCTTAATTATCTTTTACCTATTTCTCTCATACTAAATAATTAAACATTACAATGATAGAAAATGACACCAAAATTAAACAATTGGGGTTTGCTTTTTAGTGCTTTTCGCTTCCTCATGCATTTCTCATATCATATTCTTCTTAGAACGATGACAATTTTGTTACGGACACTATTAAAATAACTCCGACCAAAATTTTAGAAGAGAGAAAAGGAGATTATATTGAAACTTCCACCATAACTCTGTCTCGATTATTGATTGTCTAATGTTTAATAAGATATTTTTTATGGGTAGTGGTGGTCTATTTAAAGATATTTTATTAAGGTTTGAAAGTACAATTGGGTTAGGTGACAATAAGGTGGTTAAGAGCTACAAGATTTTAAAGCAAAGAAAAACAAACCAAGACAACAAAGGAACTAAGAATGATGTTGCCCAACCCCTTTTCATGTCACCAGCATTGGCTTGTCCAGAAAACATTTTCAGAACAATAGAGAAGCAAAACTACAAGCCTTTCCAGAGCAAAGATTTTGGAAAAAATGGCACTCTTAAATATGCAAACATTTGGACCAAATAATTGCAAATTAAAAGTGGGTTGGGGTGGTTTACAAATCAACAAGACAGAGGAAGAGGGAATCATTTGTGTTAACAGTGTTTCAATCCATTTTTCTTTTCCTTGAGTTTGTTTAATTTTTAACATTTTTCCGTGCTTGAGGCAATTGTAAATACACTAGGGGAGCGATATGAGAAAGCTGATGATAAGGTATGGTTGGAGTTATACTTATTAAATACTTAATTTTCTGAAACTTGATCAACTTCATATTAACTATTCCTTAAAAAATTCATATATGCATTTAAGTCAGGTAGATAGGTTTTCTGTAGGTGTTGGTTACCAACCTATTATTAAAAATAAATTAACACGCATTCTTTGTGTTTTTGCATTGATAAAAATAATGCTAAATGCATTGATCAGGAAATATTTTATTAATTACAATCATACAAATTACGTTCTCAAGTCCTCTATTTGTAACAATCACATTATCTTCAAAAAGGAAATAAAATCTGCTGAAATGAATGTGTTAATTCTAGGGATATTTTTCCTAATTACTATGGAGATATTAGGATATTTTTATCCTAATAATCCCCTATTTACAATAATGATGTTTTAATTAGTATACTATTATGAAAAGCATCCATGTGTCATTCCACATGTAGTTTGTGCTCACTGCTTTTTTCCCATTTATCAACACATGCTCCTTCTCTCTCCCCTCGTGTGCAAAGCATGGATCTGTTTCTAGTTTGTTTTTATTTATGAACACGATATGACATCAATCCTGAATTTTTATAGGATTTAATTTCCAAATATTATTTCTCCCTGTTCATAAGTCTATGTTTTGAAGATTCTATCATTAATTGCCTTTTTTTATTCTCTAATATCTGCGTTCTCGTGGAAAAGTAATGGAAGTTCCTTTTTTGTGTTCAATTTTTTAACATATGTTGTGTCAATAATTTATATTTTCATCGATTTAGGTTCAAATATAGACAAAAGGTTGTCGGGCCAACCCTGTCCATCTGGGTTATTGGACCAGTTTGACACATCTTGGTTGTCGGGTTTGCTCGGGCGGTGTGGGTTTTTGGGTTTGACCAACCTGTTTGAGTTGTCAAGTTCGCTCGACCGATATGTATCATCAGGTCACCCCAGTCTGTCTGGGTCATCGGGTCTGCCCGATCCGTTTTTATCGTCGGACCTGCTCGACCCGTTTGTATCGTCAGGTCGGTCTGATATATCTGGATCATTTGGCCAACCTAGTCGGTCATGGTTGTAGGGTTTGCCGGGTCCGTTTGAGGTTGAGTGAGAAAATTTTCAAATTCTACCTTTTTTTAGGGTATTTGAATTTCTTCTAATTTAGCTAATTAAAATACTTCAAAAAAATGCATTTTATTTTAAATGCTTTATAATTTCTCTATCTAAACAAAATATTTCACTACAAAGAATTTCAAATTCTCCAAATAAATAAATTATCCTCTTCAATTGCCTCATCCAAACACACTATTACGTTTGACCATACAAAGAAATTATTTTTCAGATTTTTTTTTTCTAATAAAGATGTTTTGCATCAATTATCTTATTTTATGTTGAAAGACCTCAACAAAACAGTAATGCTAAAAGGAAACATTTACATATTATAAATATTGTTATATCCTTAAGGTTTTAATTTAATATTGCATTAACATTGTTGTTTTTATAATGAAAACTCTTGTTCCTAATTTAGGAAACAAATCCTTATGGAATATTATTAAAAAAAAATTATTGATTAGTCTACTTATAAAGAAAAGAGATTGGAATTTTATGTTACGCATCAACTATTTTTTTGTTATAGACATAAATTTGACTACTGTTTTTTTTTTTGTTATCCTTTATGTAAAGGCTATAAGATATTTATTATCAAAATTAACACGATTTTCATATTTAGAGATGTAAAATTATATGAAAAAAATTCCCTTTTTCAAAGTCTTAATTTGCATTCAAATAGGTGTTATTCAAATTGTTGTTCCAACTTTCAATCACATTAAAATTGATTATGATGACTTACATAATCATATTTGTCTTAATAATGATATTTTGCGTTCTTCTTTCTTTTTTTTTTCTTCTCTCTCACTCACAAACACATATTCTTATTAATAATCAATATCTTTTAATAATTAATTATTTTTTAGTTATCACTTTTTTTTTCTTATCATTTATTTTTATTATTATTTTCATTTTATTTAGTCACATTGTTTGTTTAAAAAAACTATTTGATTTCTTTTTTAATGTTCCTATGAATTACAAAATATCTTTTAACATAAATTTAATCACGGGAATTAAAACTTAAGATTTTGTACTTTTTTTTATTTTTAAAGTATGATTAAAATAAACAATATAATTGTTTAAAAGTAAAAATATTACAAGAGCTGTGATCTTGCAGGACATGACCAGAGGTTAGACATGTCAAAGTGGGCCAACTCGGCTCACGGGTTGGCTCACCACGAGCCGGGTTGAAAATGAGTGAATCCAACCCGGCTCACTTTCTGGTGAGCCAGAAATTCTGTAACCCGGCTCAACCCACCACGGGTTGGCGGGTTAAGTGGGTTAGCTCACCAACCCACCTAAAAAAATTATTTTTTTATTTTTTTTTAGTATTCAAATATTTAAATAAATTTTTAAGTAACCCATGAAATGACAATCATACTAAAATCAAGAACCAATATTTTGATCATGCTTACCGCCAATATGTGAAGAATTATTTACAAGAAAGTATCCATTAGTCTAAGGAAGCATGACTAATATTACAAAGTTTCTGTCATGCTATTCAACAAAATATAAATAAAAAAATTATATATTTTTTTCATGCTAATTTAGAAAAAATTATTTATAAGACGGTTACTTGAGTAATTTACTATAAAGATTATATAGTTAAAGATTAAAGTATCAACATATATATAACTTGACAGTCAAATTAATTAAACATTTAAACTATTCAAATATAATTAAGCAACATTCTAGTATTTAAAATTATGAAATTGTGAACAAATATAATAGGAATAGTAAATAATTATTAAAAAAAATTAAAAAAAATTGTAAAAAAATTGTAAAAAAATGTTGGTGGGTTAAGTGGGCCAACCCACCTTCAACCCGGCTCGAACCCGTTTAACCCGTGGGTTAAGTGAGCCGGGTTGAGTTCAACCCACTTTTGAAAAAGTTGAATTTTTCTCAACCCAACCCGGCTTGAACCCGTGGTGAGCCGGGTTGGCTCACGGGTTGAAACTCATTTTGACATCTCTATGAAAAGCTGACGGATACTTCAACACATGGCCTTACACAATATATTCATTAGACATGTCAAAGTGGGCCAACCCGACTCACACGGGTTGGCTCACCACGAGCCGGGTTGAAAATGAGTGAACCCAACCCGGCTCACTTTCTGGTGAGCCAGAAATTCTGTAACCCGGCTCAACCCACCACGGGTTGGTGGGTTAAGTGGGTTGGCTCACCAATCCACCTAAAAAAATTATTTTTTTATTTTTTTTAGTATTCAAATATTTAAATAAATTTTTAAGTAACCCATGAAATGACAATCATACTAAAATCAAGAACCAATATTTTGATCATGCTCACCGCCAATATATGAAGAATTATTTCCAAGAAAGTATCCATTAGTCTAAGGAAGCATGACTAATATTACAAAGTTTCTGTCATGCTATTCAACAAAATATAAATAAAAAAATTATATATTTTTTCATGCTAATTTAGAAAAAATTGTTTATAAGACGGTTACTTGAGTAATTTACTATAAAGATTATAGTTAAAGATTAAAGTATCAACATATATATAACTTGACAATCAAATTAATTAAACATTTAAACTATTCAAATATAATTAAGCAACATTCTAGTATTTAAAATTATGAAATTGTGAACAAATATAATAGGAATAGTAAATAATTATTAAAAAAATTAAAAAAATTAAAAAAAAAATTGTAAAAAAATGTTGGTGGCTTAAGTGGGCCAACCCACCTTCAACCCGGCTCGAACCCGTTTAACCCGTGGGTTAAGTGAGCCGGGTTGAGTTCAACCCACTTTTGAAAAAGTTGAATTTTTCTCAACCCAACCCGGCTCGAACCCGTGGTGAGTCGGGTTGGCTCACGGGTTGAAACTCATTTTGACATCTCTACCAGAGGTCATGTTGGAACCATGGTCGTGCACAAATCCCAAGTAAAGAAAATGAAGAGGGGAACTAGATAGGCTAATAAAGATATTTTAGTGGCACAGAATGAACTTGGTATAGGATTGTCACGTAAAAAAAAGTTGTCTAGTTTTGCCATAGAAAACTCAATAAGTAAAAACTCAAAACTCAACTTGATTACACAAAAGAGCGATGGTTGAAAAAATAATATACTTATGTTCAAGTATCTGTGTCTAGAGAAGACGTAGTGGATAAGTAGGGATGATAGTTCATAGATATGACAATTAAATTTGTTTTTGTAAATATTGTCTCAACTCATTTTTGTTTTGATGAAGAATTACTACATTGACTAGGTATGAGTATGGGTATAAGAAATTCTAACTTTTTCAATTAGGTATAGAATAAGTATGGAGATATACATATCCGTCCTATCCCATACCCGCCAAAATGCTTGTCTCCATCATATCTCCATTTCCGTTTAAATTATGAAAATATTCATAGTCAATTAAGTAAACATATATATATATATATATATACACTTTCTATTTTTTATTTCTTTTAATTATTTGGTTTGCCATAAAATTGATTCACAACACCAATATATTTTTTAGGGTTAAATATGTTTTTGGTCCTTCAACTTTTAAGTGAATATTGGAATTAGTCCCTCTTTTAAACTTTGGCCCAATTTAGTCCCCCAACTTTTGAACTACGTAGATTTAGTCATTTCAACCAATTTTTTTTATCTTATCATAACTTTTAGTCACTTTTACTTTTTCGTTATTTTGTAATCCCCAAGGTATGATACCTTAAAACTTCATAGTTACAAGTCATTTTCCCATTACTTTGGGTCTCTAATTTTTTATTTTTATTGGCATTACTATAGTGGGATTTCAAAGAAATGGGCTTCATTTTTTAAGCTTCTCATTACCCGCAGGGGTCCCTCTGTCGTTAGCACCTTTTTTAGTACTCCTTGAGCTAATCTTTCATTGTTTTCGCGCATTAAGCTCAGGAACATGTTTATTTGCTAATATGATGGTCGATCATAGTTCAGTAAAGATTTTTAGTGGGTCCGCTTGGACTATGTTTTGTATGAATGATCTTTTTTATTTTATCATGACCTTTATGAAATTATGTTTAAATTATGTATCTCACTTAAATATTTTTTATGTCTCACATTTAAATATTTCTATTTTTCATATTTTTGTTTCTTGTATATTTTCTTTTCACATCAGAAGTTTAACTCCCTCTCCATTTAAGTGTTCAATAGCATATAAATCTTTAATTTACTATGTAATATAAAAAATTTATCATCTTTAACAATTTTCGTTATTTTTTAACCATTGACTATGTTGATATTTGAAAAGTTTTTTAAGATCTCTACAGTATTTTTAATTTTATCATACTCTTAATTATATATTTATTTTTCTTTGTATGATTTCATCCAATGATTTCTCAAAATGTTTATAAGACACACATTTGATAATTTTTTAATATTTTTATTTGTTGTTTTTTTCATAATGTAAAATACTATTTTGATATATTTTATATAATTATTTTCTATTTGTTAACTCATTATCATTGTAAGGCCCATTAATTTTGGCTTACTAATTTTCTGCCCTAAAGTTAAGGGCTGCCCTCTTGTGTTTGGGCCTAGGGTTGGCCCAATTGATAAAACCCCTTTCAGGATGCCCTAACCCTCACTTTGCACTCTTGCAGAAAATCCAGCAGCCGTCACTCTCCTTTCCCTTCACAGAACGCTCCGCTAGAGTTCCAGAGCGCACCTTCCGTTCACCTTCCGCTTAACTCCGTTCGTGACTCACGTAAGTGTTTCCAATCCATGCTCCTATAATTTCCTGGTACTTTTGTCGTGAGTAGTGTTAGAGCTTCAGTAGTAAACACTCCCTGTTCGTTTTTCTAGCTCTGTGATCTCCTCCTAGAGCTGTGGTACTCCGCTGTTCGGTGTCGGGACACTTTAGACTAGCTCGTTCCAGGTAAGGGAAGCTAGACCCTCTTCGTGTGGTGTACTCTGTCTTGTATCGTTGTGGTTTGTGGTTTGCTTGAGTTTGTGTACTGCTATGGGGCGTTTGAACTGCTTGGAAATCTCTGTTGGGTGTGGGTATGCGTTGTGCAGGTGCGAACAGTGGCAGACACTGATAGACTCGCCTAGGCGATCCTGACTCGCCCAGAGCTTTCTGCGCGAGTGGTCGCCCAGGCGACCAGAGTGTGTTTTGAGCGAGCACACAACTCGCCCAGGCGAGAGGGGTCTCGCCTGAGCGAGATCCCGCGATGCTTTCTTGCTCTTGTTTGAGCCCTCGCCTAGGCGGAGGGGGATTCGCTTGAGCGAGCTCGCCTCGCCTGAGCGAGACCCCTCAGCCTGAGCGAGGGGTTGGGCGAGACAGTGCTGTGATTGGATGTCTGTTTGTTCCTGAATGATCTGTTTTAGTTGAGTATGATTATATGATGAATGATGTGTATGTAATAGAGCAAGAGGTATGTTCGACATGATTCATGAATTTTGTATGACGGGTTGGGTATGATATTGGCATGTGAAATGAATGAGTGGTTTGGAACTAAAGGAACACGTCATTGATATGAGATGAGGCCCTAGATTCATGGGGTGGTGATGATCAGAGGTATGGATTCAAAATGTGATGCGTATGAGGAATAAATCTCATGGATGGGTAAGGAATTGTAAACGTGTTTTTGATGTTCTCCTACTGTTGTTTTATGAATGTTGGTCCGTGTCAGCATGTAATTCCTTGGGGTCTCTAGGGGAGACCTCCGGGGCTACGCTTCAGTGGTCGGGACGTAATCCCATGGCCCCTGTTAGTGGGTGTCCATGGTGGTGCCCCATCTGTATAACTAGGTAAGGATTCAAGGTAAGGTTGCATCCTGACACTCTGAGGAGCCAATTAGTCTCACCTAGAGCGGACTGACTGACTCATGTGGTGAGAGTAGCAGGAGGCCTGAAATCCAGTAAGGGTTAACCTTGTGGTGAGGGAGATTTGATTATTACTCTTTAAATACAATTTCATTTTGCAAAAATCCAAATTATCATTATTATTTTTCTAATTTTGTAAATTATTTGTTGCTGAAATCTTATTTTTTAATGAAGGAATTCTTAAGAATATTTTTCTCTAATTTTATAGATTTTTATATTTCTTTATGATTAATTATTTTATTAAAAAATTATATTTTTATAAACTCATGTGAATATAAATTTTTAAAAAAATGTTTAATTTAATATGTATAAATTAAAATAAAAAAAATTGAAAAACGATTATAATAAATAAGATAATTTAAATATATTGTAATTATGATAATAAAAAATTATCATAATTTTTTTTTTTTGTAAAATTAACTTTGATAAATTTATATTTATTTGGTTAAAATAATGTATGTAATTTATTTTGTATCTAATAAGTTAGAAAAATTAAATTAAATAGTAATAAGATTTTAGGTGAAATTTTTCGAAAAGAAGTTTAATATAAAATTAAAAAATAGTAATATAAATGTAAATCATTTGGATTAGTTTTTAAAATATTATTTTAAACAAATATAAAAGAAAGTACAAAATGTTTTAAAAAGAATAATGATATTTTAACCCACTTTTTTTGACAAACTTTTAATCCATTACTCCAATCACTCTTAGATCATCTATTTTGATTTTTCTAGTGATGTGATTGATGATTTAAGAGTAATTAAAGTGGTGGATCAAAAGTGTGTAAAAAAATGCCTTAAAATATCGTTATCCTTTTAAAAAACTATTTTAGTTAGAAAAAAATATACAAATTTAAAATATAGCAAAATATATAATTTTGGAATAGAATTTATAAAAAATTTAAATACGAAAGGTATAACATTCAAAAATTTAAATTTAAATTCAGATTTAAATTATATAATTTTTGCTGATGGTATTAATTATTTAAATTAGATTTAATGATCACAAAAAATAAATTACTTAGTATTAAAATTTGTAGTTTTGAAAACAAATAATGATAAATGTCTAGTAAACAAAGAATAAAGAATAAGATGAATTAAGGAATTCATTTGAATTAGAAAAATGTATATTTATATAACCAAATTTTATTTTATTTTTCTAACTTATTAAAAAAATTAGCATATAAATGATTTTAACTAAATAAATATAAATTTGTGAAAATTAATTTTACAAAAATCAACCATGTATATAAAAAACGGTTTGTCTTAAAGGTCAAGGCAAATCAGTCATGATGAATCACGAGTCAAGTCTATTATGATTGAAGGTTAAGATAAGTCGATTAGCTTGAAGGTTAAGACAAATTGATACAGGTTGAAGATCAAGACAGGTTATCGCAAACTGAAGGCCAAGACGAGTCAATCGTGTCAAATGTTAAGACGAGTCATTATGATAGTAGGGTCAAGACGAGTCTCCTCAGACTAAAGATCAAGTCGAGTCAATCTTGGGCGAAGGTCAAGTCCAACCGATTCAAATAGAGGATCAAGTCCATATGGCTCAGGTCAAAGATCAAAGCGAGTCAGCATAGGATGAATGTCAGGTATCGACCAAAGATCAATACAGGTTGACTCAAACCAAAGGTCAAGATGAATCGATCAAAACTAAAAGCTGAGATGAGTCAGTTTGATAAAAAATTGGAACAAGACACTCAAACCAAAGATCAAACTATGTTATGTTAACCCAAACTAAAAATATAAAGGAGAGTTATCCAAATATTTTTTAAATAAAATTTTGCTAATAAAATAAAATGTAAAATATTTGAATTACTTTATCTAAATAAAATATTTAAAAAGATAAAATAATTTAATTTTAAAAAATTCAGTTTAGAATTATTGATATCTGTTATGAATTAATGGTCGTCCATTGATTTATACAATTACTCATATGATTGATAATCATATTATTCATTACTCTTTATGATGTAATATTTTGTATTTACTATTTGATTTTATATCCTTTCTGGGTTACCATATTGTACCTATAAATAGGACTCGTCCTATCAGTAATGATACACACATAAAAACAGAAGTTGCTCCCTACTCTCTAATTCTCTATTCTTCCTCTCCTTTGTCTCTCTTATTACCTTTATTTTATAACACGTTATCAGCACGAGGGTTATCCAACTGAGCGTGAAGGCATATTTTTTTTTCTCCCTAAGAACAACGCTCTATATTCCTTAACCGAGGTTCTTTCTAATCTTTTTCTCATTCACAAACTTTATCTCATTTTCTTTTTTTTGTGTAATGATAATTGTTTGATTTATTTTTCTCTGTCATATTATTATTATTATTATTATTTGATTTTAATAATTTCATACATGAAATTTGATTATATTAATATTTTATGTGCTAGTTTTAAACACGCGAAACGTTGCAAAATTCTCTGTCATAATATTTTTATTATGACGATGATTATTATTAATATTATTATTTTGATGATGATGATTATTATTTTATGTGTTAGTTTTAAACACGCGAAACGTTGCAAAATTTGGATTTGTGACCCTTGATATTGTAAGGAAGAATTCCTTATATTGGATTTTAAATGTTGAAATATATTTAGATGCAATGGATATTGGGATACCATTAAATAAAGAAATAAAGCAACTAATTTGCTCATAACAAAAATATTGTGAAAAGAGACTTCACAAATATTGTGAATTTATTTCATGCCTATGCATGGCTGGCTGGACAAAGCAATAAAGCTTTTGATGAAAAATCATGAGATCCGCCTAATCTGCTCCATTCCCAGAAGTGAATGGAGCAATCAATATTATGAATTGATTTCATGCCTTCTTGTGGCTGAACAAAATAATGAGCTCTTGATGAAAAATCATGAGGCCCGACCAACTGGTTCTGCTCCATTTCCAGAAGTGAATGCAGCAACATCTGATCCATATAATCATGGACGAGGTCAAGACCATAATAATAATCGTGGTCGTAATTTTGGCCGTGGTCGTAGCCATGGTCGTGGTCGTGGTCATGCTATTAATCATGGTCGTGGACATGGTTATAAAGGAAATTTTCAAAGAGAAACTTCATCAACAGAAGTGGAACAAGAATGCGAAAAAGGAAAAAGAAAGGGGTGAAAATAATGGCAAAAAGGCTGAAAATATATGTTACCGTTGTGGTAGTAAAGGTCATTGGACCCGTGCCTGTTATACACCAAAGCATCTTGTTGAACTCTACCAAGAATCACTTAAAAAGAAGAATGTAGAAACACACTTTGCTTATGAAGATGGTGATTCTGATTATGGTCATATGGATACTACTCATCTTGATATTGGTGATTTCTTTTCTAAACCCGATGGAAGCATTGATCACCTTATTGGTGATGGGAGTGTTAGAAAATAGTTTTATTTTATGATTAATTTTTAAGACAATGTTTTATATTTAATTCATGTTGCTTTTATATGTACAAGTTTTTATGTTTTTATGAATAAAATCCTCTATTTTATTTTTTTTTTTTTTTCTTTCTCTCCTCTTACAAAGTAATCTCTAATATTGATATTTATGTTTATATGAAGAATGAATATTGGCATTAACACCAATGATGAGGATCTGTGCCTTGCTGATAGTGCAACAACTCATACAATTCTCAAGAGTAATAAATTTTTCTCTACTTTGGTAATGCGAGAAGTCAATGTTAGTACTATTTCTGGTACTACAAATATAATTGAAGGCTCTGGAAGAGCTACAGTACTTCTGCCAAGAGGTACAAGATTGCATATTAAAAATGCATTTTATTCTCCTAAGTCCAATAGAAACTTATTAAGTTTCAAGGATATTCGTCTAAATGGATATCATATTGAGACAAATAATGAAGGAGATGTTGAATATCTTTATATCACTCAAATTGAGTCAAATAAAAAATGTGTATTGGAGAAATTATCAGCCTTCTCTTATGGCTTGTACTACACATATATTAATGCGATTGAGACGCATGTTATTGTAAGCCAGAAGCTTACAAATAAGAATGAATTTCTTGTTTGGCATGATCGGTTGGGTCATCCTGGATATATCATGATGCGAAAAATAGCTGAAAACTCATGTGGACATCCACTTAAAAGTCAAAAGCTTCTTCAGTCCAATGATTTCTCATGTACTGCATGTTCGCAGGGAAAATTGATAATAAGACCATCACCAGAAAAAATTAGAAATGAGTCAATCTCATTTTTAGAACGAATACAAGGTGATATTTGTGGTCCAATACACCCACCATGTGGATCATTTAGATATTTCATGGTATTAATTGATGCGTCCACTAGATGGTCACATATTTGTTTACTATCAACTCGAAATCAAGCATTTGCTAAGTTATTAGCACAATTGATCAAGTTAAGAGCCCACTTCCCAGATTATCCAATTAAGAAAATTCGTCTTGATAATGCTGGTGAATTTACATCTCATGCTTTTAATGAGTATTGTATGTCAATTGGAATTGAAGTTGAACATCCAGTAGCACATGTTCATACTCAAAATGGACTTGCAGAATCATTGATAAAACGTCTAAAATTGATTGCACGACCTTTACTTATGAAAGCTAATCTTCCAATGACTACTTGGGGATATGCAATTCTGCATGCTGCAGTATTGATTCGCATCAGACCAACAAGTTATCACAAATACTCTCCTTTACAGTTGGTTTTTGGTCAACAACCAAATATTTCTCATTTAAGAATTTTTGGGTGTGCTGTATATGTCCCAATTTCCCCACCAAAAAGGACTATGATGGGTCCTCAAAGACGTTTGGGAATATATGTTGGATATGATTCTCCATCGATAATAAAATATCTTGAACCATCAACAGGTGACTTATTTACAGCTCGATTTGCTGATAGTCATTTTGATGAATCAATTTTTCCAACGTTAGGGGGAGAAAGAAAGAAACTGGAAAAAGATATTGGTTGGAATGAATTATCATTATCTCATCTTGATCCTCGTACAAAAGAGTGTGAACTAGAAGTTCAACGGATAATTCATTTACAAAAATTGGCCAACCAATTACCAGATGCTTTTACTGACACAAAAAGGGTAACTAAGTCGCATATACCCGCTGCTAATACTCCAATCAGAATTGATATTCCTGTTGGACAATCTAATATAGCAAATGAATCTCAAACACGCCTAAAGCGTGGTAGGCTTTTGGGTTCCAAAGATAAAAATCCTCGTGTGAGAAAAAGGGAAAAAAGGCAAGATGGCCTAATCGAGGGGGTAAAAGTCCCAAAAGATTCTTTTGACATAATCAATGATTCGGTTCCAGAAGAACCTCAGGTACCTGAAATTGTTGAAAATGATGAGATCTCAATAAATTATGTCATGAATCATAAAATATGGAATCGAAATAAAGTCAATATTGACGAGGTTTTTGCATATAATGTAGCAAAGGATGTCATAAGTGACAATGATGATCAAGAACCAATGACAATTGAAGATTGTCGGCAAAGAAATGATTGGCCAAAATGGAAAGATGCAATCCAAGCAGAATTAGATTCGCTTGCTAAACGAAAGGTTTTTGGACCTGTAGTTCGCACACCTGAGGGTGTAAAACCTATTGGGTACAGATGGGTTTTTGTACAAAAACGAAATGAGAATGGTGAAATTGTTAGATACAAAGCACGGTTAGTTGCTCAAGGTTTTTCACAAAGACCTGGTATTGATTTTGAGGAGACATATTCTCCAGTATTGGATGCAACAACATTTAGATATTTAATTAGCCTTGTTGCACAAGAAGGTTTGAATTTGCACCTCATGGATGTTGTTACAGCCTATTTGTATGGCTCTTTGGAAAATGATATTTATATGAAACTCCCTGAAGGATTTAATGTGCCCAACAAAGCAAATTCTAAAAAGGATTATTCAATAAAATTGAATAAGTCCCTTTATGGATTGAAACAATCAGGACGTATGTGGTATAACCGTCTAAGTGAGTACTTATTAAAGGAAGGGTATAAAAATGACCCTATTTGTCCTTGTATTTATATGAAAAGATCCGAGAATGAATTTGCCATAATTGCTGTTTATGTAGATGACATAAACATAGTTGGAACTCCTAATGAGCTCACAAAGGCAATTGATTGTTTAAAGAAAGAATTTGAGATGAAGGATCTTGGAAGGACAAAGTTTTGTTTGGGATTACAAATTGAGTATTTAAACAAAGGTGTTCTTGTACATCAAGAAGCTTATATAACGAAAGTGCTTAAAAAGTTCTATATGGACAAATCACATTCACTATGCACTCCAATGGTGGTGAGGTCATTAGATGTTGATAAAGACCCTTTTAGACCTCAAGAAAAAGATGAAGAACTACTTGGTCCTGAAGTACCATATCTTAGTGCTATAGGAGCACTAATGTATCTTGCTAATTATACTCGACCCGATATAGCATTTGCTGTAAATTTGTTAGCAAGATATAGTTCTTCACCTACAAGAAGACATTGGAATGGAGTAAAACAAATACTCCGTTACCTTAAAGGCACTATGAATATGGGCTTGTTTTACCCAAATGATTCAAAATTAGATCTAATGGGTTATGCAGATGCAGGTTATTTATCAGATCCTCATAATGGTCGATCACAAACAGGATATTTGTTCACATGTGGTGGCACAGCGATTTCATGGCGATCTGTGAAACAAACAATAACAGCAACATCGTCAAATCATGCAGAAATTTTAGCATTACATGAGGCAAGTCGTGAATGTGTTTGGTTAAGGTCTATAATTCAACATGTGCGACAAACTTGTGGTTTATCCTTGGGAAAAATGAAACCAACAACGATATATGAAGACAATAGTGCATGCATTGCTCAATTGAAAGAAGGATATATTAAAGGAGACAGAACAAAACATATTCTTCCAAAATTCTTTTTCACTCATGATCTTCAAAGAAATGGTGATGTAGAGATCCAAAAGATTCGCTCATGTGAAAATCTAGCAGATTTATTTACAAAGTCTTTGCCAAGGAGAACTTTTGAGCAATTGGTTCATAGGATTGGACTCCGCCATCTTAATGATGTAAGTTTACATGAGGGGGAGAAATTAGAAGATGCAAAGAACAATATTATATAGAATGATGTACTCTTTTTCCTTCACTAGGTTTTTATCCCAAAGGGTTTTTCCTAGTAAGGTTTTAACGAGGCACATTCTTTTATCAATGGACACCCAAGGGGGAGTGTTATGAATTAATGGTCGTCCATTGATTTATACAATTACTCATATGATTGATAATCATATTATTCATTACTCTTTATGATGTAATATTTTGTATTTACTATTTGATTTTATATCCTTTCTGGGTTACCATATTGTACCTATAAATAGGACTCGTCCTATCAGTAATGATACACACATAAAAACAGAAGTTGCTCCCTACTCTCTAATTCTCTATTCTTCCTCTCCTTTGTCTCTCTTATTACCTTTATTTTATAACAATATCTACTCTTTTCATTGTTTTTGCATGATTCTTTTACTTTCATTTCATGACCTCTTTCAATTTCTTGCCGTCAAATATTGTCGCCGTCTCACCATCTGATGATAACGTATTTTAAAGTGATAAATCAAGTATTCATGTATTGTCATGTCTGTAAAATTTATTGTCCGAATCATGTATGTATAAGAAAATAAAGGTAGAGATAATGATTAAAATGGTCTAAAATGGTCAATAATTAGTTTCTCACTGTTATTAATACCTTCTAATTTTATTTTTTCATCGTTAATAATATTTTTATTCTCTTATCGGCATTTTTTAATTTGTTTATTATTTTAAATATTTTTAATTTGATATTAATTTTCAAAATTAAGTGAATGTACAATCCTTGATAATAAATTGACATGAAATGACACATTATTTTCTTCGAAAGAAAATACTCAAATAATTATTTCTATTAATTAATTATATTATAAATTCATATAACACATATTAAATAGATAAAAATAATTTTTGAAAATTTTAACTGATATATCTCTTATATAAAATAAACATTTTAAACTTTTTAAAATATTCATTAAAAAGAAAAAAAGAAAATATTTATTTGACAATTAAAAGATAAGTTTTTTTGGTGAAATTTTGAAATATGAAAACTTGAAACGTTTGAAATAAATATTTTTAAAAATTTTAATCATATTAAAATATAGTTATTTTATTATTTAATTTATATTTTAATTGTTTAAATTCTTTACATTTAAATATAAATGGTTACAAATATTATAATAATTAAAAAATAATGATATAAAATTAAAAAAATATTATAATTGTTATAAAACTATTATAATATTTTTTTAAATGTAATTGTATGATGAAATGGAAAAGAAACGTGAACTTTTTTTAATATTAATATTTTCTTTATGAATTTTGAATAGATGTATACGGGATCTTGAATTTTTTTTCTTCAAATTTTACATGTTTTAAGCCATTTCTTCCTCGTATGGATTGAAATGGATGGTTTTTCGAGTAAATTAATTTTATATTTAATTGTCTTTTATTTTTCAACTTATTAATTTTTTACGTACAATTTAATAATATGTCTTAATTGTTTTTTACTTATTTCTTCCATACTGAATAATTAAATATCAAATATTATTTCTTTCGTATGGATTGAAATGGATGGTTTTTCGAGTAAATTAATTTTATATTTAATTATCTTTTATTTTTTAACTTATTACCTTTTTACGTACAATTTAATAATATGTCTTAATTGTTTTTTACTTATTTCTCTCATACTAAATAATTAAATATCAAATATTATTTCGTAATTTTTAATTTTTACAGTGCAAATAAAAATAATAAATTAAATTAAGAAAATGATTGCTTAATTAGTTTTTAAGAGCAACTCGGTGTTGATTTCTCATTTCTACTTATTCATATTACAACGATAGAAAATGAAACGAATATCGAAAAGAAAAAAAATCAGAACGACAACACCGAAATTAAAGAGTATTTGGGGTTTGCTTTTCAGTGCTTTACGCTTCCTCACGCGTCATAACATATTCTTCTTACGACAATGTTACCGACGTTATTAAAGTAACTCCGACCAAAATCTTAAAAGAGAGAAAAAGGGATTATATTAAAGCTTCTAAAATTTTTATTTCCGATTTCTATTTGCAAACCCTAAAACTCTTGATTCTTGATTTTGTCTCACTATTAAGGTATACATACTCCGACTTGATTATTGATTTTTCCCTTCTCTTTTCGACGATTAATGGAGTATTTTCTGTTTTCGAGAATGACGTATACATTTTACATTGAATTCTTTATATTCTTGAAATGTTCAAAATCCGTTGCTAATCAGTGAGTTGGATGATCCCTGACAGAGCTAATTCAATTCGTTGAAATAATCTATGATTAGTGAGCTGAAAAGGGAGGTTGAAGTTTGAGTGAAAAATGTATGGTGATTTTGCAAGTCTCTTTTTTGAGTAAGTGATTTTAACTTGCTCTTCTTTTTTTTTGTCAAAAATCATGGTGCAACATTCAACTAGATTGTGTAATCTTATTACTGGTGATTGATTTCTTTGAGCTAGAAAGGTGGCTTCAAGAGAGTGATGGGTGGAACCTTTGATTGGTTTGTGAAGTCTCAACGCTGAGCTATCTTGGTGAGGAAGGATGAATATCGTAAAAGGTGTGCTATCTTGGTGAGCTATTTTATTAGAAGAACTTCTGCTGGGCATTCTGGCGAGTCTTCAGGTTTCCAAGGTTAAAAGTGCTCTCCTCCTAGGCCCAAGATTCACTTTAGGTAATAATACATTTTTCGAAGGATTTTATCTTGGAATTAAATAATAAAGCTCTATATTTGTAATGATTGTTTTTTGAGTTATGTTGATGTGCGAAGTATGTTATTCCACCAGTATGTGGAAGAAACACAATTTATCATCAAGTGTCCTCAGAGTGTTTAGCAAGTAGTCAAGGTTGCTCCTGCTATCCTTTTTCTATAATTTATAATTCAGTAGAGTTTCATAATAGGAGTTTCATCATATATGTAATCTTTCATTTAGTGTTTTGATGCACAAAGAATAAAGTATGTTAGACAAACTCTTAGGGGCTATTAATATCATATTTTACTAATACAGATTGCCATAAGTAGCGGTGGGCTTGCAGGTGTCATCCCTCTTGAGATTGGGTGTGTTGGTTTGTGAAATTACGTGATTATTTAATGGGACATTTGTCCTCTAGTAAAAAACGAGGACAGACACATTGCTTTATTAAGATTATTTTTATAGACTAAATGATAAATATAAGTTGTACCGAAAAAGGAATCCCATGTAGTGAGTGACTATTATCTTTTGGAATAATACTACTTTGATTATCTCATGCATTTTAGATATTTTTGAAACTGTTATTGTATGGCATATGATATGTTTGAGAAGGCACCTTGGAGTGCGGTTAGGGCTAAGAGGATCCGATAAACTAGTTCATTAGGTGGAAGAACCTCAAGGCTTAAGTACTACATCAAGCTTTTATTCTATTAAATGTGGCACTTAACAATGTCACCCCTTTAAGAGACGATTTTCATTCTATTGACATTGATCTGAAGTACCTTTTTAATCACCCATCTATCAATATTTGGCTTTCAGCTTACTTCAACTTGTAGGTTTTCCTTTTTGCAGCCTAACTCATGGCAAAATTATCAGTTGTTAGGATTTATGCACATGAGGAGAGTAGGATTTAATAGACTAGTCCATTATAAGAGAGAGTTTCAGGACTTAAGTACCACATTAAGTAGTTTGTTTTAGTGCATGTTAGAGCTTTAAAAGTTACATGGTACTTTTATATATATATATATATATATATATATATATATATATATATATATATATATATATATATATATATATATATATATATATAAGCCTTCAACATTTTTTATATGTATGGTGACCTTCATCGGTGTAATGTCGATGTTGTCGATGTTGCTGGAGATCATAGAAGATGTTGTTAGATTCTGTAAGCTGGTATGGCACATGAGTTACTTTTTACGTAAATATGTATTTCTTAAGTGCAAGGCATGGTGACATTTATTTTATTTTTTGTTTATTTCATGCATACATGACTATGTAGACTTCCCAAACATTGTCTGATGTTTAATAAGATATTTTTTATGGGTAGTGGTGGTCTATATAAAGATGGATAATGATAGAATGCCCCCTTTTTTTGACCCCAAAGTTACCCGTCTACGTGGCAGCTATTATTTTAATAATTTTTAAGGAAACGGGAGCAGAAACGCGTGAGAAAAGGTGGAGTGAATGGTGAGGTTGTGATACACGCGCTTGAGAGGAAAAAGGAAAAGTTAGAAAAACAGAACTTTCACTTGCAGTTTAAACTAAAGGCGAGAGTGCGGATTGCTGCCATAGCTTCGTGCGTCGAATTGGAAGCCCTAATTTGAAGTGTTCTTGTTCTGCAAATCAATTGGTGCTCTGGTATGTTTTACTATCCGATTACAAACCCCTATTTTTATGATGTTCTTCCCCAAATGAAACCACTATTTTTGTGATGTTTTTCCGGAAATGAAAGCCATTATCGTATTTTCTTGGTCGATGATTGAAATGATATTTTGATGAGTTGTTCCCCAAATTGATGCTCTGTAAATCGTAAATGTTGTCGTGGATAGTTAATTGAAAATGTGAACTATTTTGTGAAACCAAAAATGCGAAGTGTTTCGGCAGTTAGGGTCGGGTGGCTACAAAATGCGAAGTGCAGTTGTGTTGTTGGATGTTCGAAACTGAGTTTGTCGGTTTCGACATTTAAGATTGGGTGGGTAGAAAAAGCAAACTGGATTTGTGTTTTTGAATATGAGTGATAGTTAATGCGTTTTATAATTGCAGGTCAGTTGACATGAGTGGCATTAGTGAAGGTTGTGAAGGTAGTGAAGGTTTCAAGGTTGGAGATTGTAGTGATATAAGTCAGGTATTTTATTTTTTGATGGTTTGTAACTTAATTTATATTTGAGTACAATAAGTTTAACCTATGGTTTTTAATATGTCTATTTGCAGATTAGTTTCAGACATTCTTGTAGAACACAATATATTGGTTTGTTGAACAAGAAGTTAAGTGTGGAGCAAAAAGAATGTATTCAACAAACACCATTTTGGTGGTTTGTTTTGTTGCATGAAAGAGTTAAGATTAGTCAAAACCTTCTTTGTGAGTTAAGTAATGTGTGGGTGGAGAGTAGAGGAGGTTTCATGATTAACTCCGAATTTGTATCATTTAAGTTATTAGATGTATGTGTAGGCCTGGGGTTGAGGGTTTATGGAGATAAAATTGATTTAGAGGAGGTTGGCGTTGATAGTGTTTGTAGGAAGAAATTTTTTGAAAAAAAGGTAACAATTAGTATGGTCTATAATTATCTATTGAGTGAGTGTGAACGTCTTGATGTAGAAGATTACTGTCGGTTGTACATTCTTTTAGGCATCTCTGAGTTTCTTTTGCCTAATAGAAATGGAGCAGTCTTTGTTTCACTTTTTGGAATTGTAGATGATTTGAGTAGTCTTGTTAAATATAACTGGGGTGGTGTGGTTTATTCGTATTTGGTTGGTAGTTTGAGTTCTGCCTCAGTTGTTTTAAAGAAGCAATCAGATCAAAAACACTTCCATGTTGTCGGATGCGTATATTTATTGCAGGTAAGTTCGTTTGCTTTTCTCCAATATCGTGTTTTGTAGCATTTTGGTTTATTTTTATGAATGAGTAACTTTGTTTGAAATGAATTGTAATATTGTATGATGTAGCTATGGGCTTTTGATCACTTCCTGTTTGTGAAGAGAAAGAGAGCAGTTATTGAATCCAAATTTCCAAGGTTGTTGCGTTGGATTGATTACAAAGTTGGAGATGTGTCAATAAGAAGTAGTTTGAAAAATAATGTGGTACTTTTCTATTAATTTTTCCTGCATTGTTTGTGGTTTAAGTTGTTTTTGCAATTTATTGATGTTGTTTGTTTTAAATTAAATTTCATATTGTGCATGATCTTTGTCTTTCTAAGGAAGAAATAAGTGAGTTAGTTGTGAAAGAAGCTTTATCAAAAGGTGATGGCGAGCGTGACAAAAGTAAGAGGAAAGAGAGTGTCTCTGGTGGAACGAAAAAGAAGGAGCAGCTTATGGGTGTAATTGAGCAGCAAGAACATGATATTCGTGAACTTGGTGGAGCGATTGCTAAATTGAAATCAACTTTGGCTGAGAGGGAAAATAAAAGTAAAGATGAATTTGTTTCTCCTATGAATTTGAATGAAGTGGATGTTCCAAGTGAAGCTGCAGAAGACAGAAATGCAACGAACAGCGATATGTACGTGCGTATGAAGAATGATCCACGGTTACGATTGAAAAGCCGTTTAATCCAAACTCCGTTCGCAGTTTATAGTCGGAAGAAGAAAACGATATCGAAATAGTTGTTGGAGTATGAGCAATATGTATGTATTTTGTTTTGTTTGATGGAAATGAAATATCATTTTCATTTGTTTAATTATAAGAACATAGACATGTAACTGAAACCTATGAAACATTAAGTTGTGTACAATTCTATTTGTTGTGATTCTGTTCTGTTGTGGTGCAATTAATAAATAATGACTTTTCTAAAGTGTTTGTGGTGTTATGTAGTGCATGTACAAAAAGTTCATCTTAAAAAGGCAGTTATGGAAACACAAAAGGATACTTGATTAACGAAGCAGAAAAGTTCGTTTTTAATTGAACCTTGAATTCCAATTACTTATATAGGTTGTTTGGTGATGATTCATGGTGATGGAATTATTTGGATGGCCATTCGATTGTGTTGAAACCCTGTTTGAAGTAATAATACAGTGTAAAATCAGTTGCAGTACTGCATGTACACAAAGTTCATCATAAAAAGGCAGTTATGGAAACACAACATGACACTTGATTAACGAAGCAGAAAAGTTCATTTATAATTGAATCTTGAATTCCAATTACTTATTTAGGTTGTTTGGTGATGATTCATGGTGATAGAATTATTTGGATGACCATTCGATTGTGTCGAAACCCTGTTTAAAGTAATAATACAGTGTAAAATCAGTTGCAGTACTGCATGTACAAAAAGTTCATCATAAAAAGGCAGTATGGAAACACAACAGGACACTTGATTAACGAAGCAGAAAAGTTCATTTATAATTGAATCTTGAATTCCAATTACTTATTTAGGTTGTTTGGTGATGATTCATGGTGATGGAATTATTTGGATGACCATTCGATTGTGTCGAAATCCTGTTTGAAGTAATAATACAGTGTAAAATCAGTTGCAGTACTGCATGTACAAAAAGTTCATCGTCAAAAGGCAGTTATGGAAACACAAAAGGACACTTGATTAACGAAGCAGAAAAGTTCATTTTTAATTGAATCTTGAATTTCAATTACTTACTTAGGTTGTTTGGTGATGATTCATGGTGATGGAATTATTTGGATGGCCATTCGATTGAGTCGGAACCCTGTTTGAAGTAATAATACAGTGTAAAATCAATTGCAGTACTGCATGTACAAAAAGTTCATCGTAAAAAGGCAGTTATGGAAACACAACAGGACACTTGATTAACGAAGCAGAAAAGTTCATTTTTAATTGAATCTTGAATTCCAATTACTTATATAGATTGTTTGGTGATGATTCATGGTGATGGAATTATTTGGATGGCCATTCGATTGTGTTGAAACCCTGTTTGAAGTAATAATACAGTGTAAAATCAGTTGCAGTACTGCATGTACAAAAAGTTCATCGTAAAAAGGCAGTTATGGAAACACAACATGACACTTGATTAACGAAGCAGAAAAGTTCATTTATAATTGAATCTTGAATTCCAATTACTTATTTAGGTTGTTTGGTGATGATTCATGGTGATGGAATTATTTGGATGGCCATTCGATTGTGTCGAAACCCTGTTTAAAGTAATAATACAGTGTAAAATCAGTTGCAGTACTGCATGTACAAAAAGTTCATCGTAAAAAGGCAGTTATGGAAACACAACATGACACTTGATTAACGAAGCAGAAAAGTTCATTTATAATTGAATCTTGAATTCCAATTACTTATTTAGGTTGTTTGGTGATGATTCATGGTGATAGAATTATTTGGATGACCATTCGATTGTGTCGAAACCCTGTTTAAAGTAATAATACAGTGTAAAATCAGTTGCAGTACTGCATGTACAAAAAGTTCATCATAAAAAGGCAGTATGGAAACACAACAGGACACTTGATTAACGAAGCAGAAAAGTTCATTTTTAATTGAATCTTGAATTCCAATTACTTATTTAGGTTGTTTGGTGATGATTCATGGTGATGGAATTATTTGGATGGCCATTCGATTGAGTCAGAACCCTGTTTGAAGTAATAATACAGTGTAAAATCAATTGCAGTACTGCATGTACAAAAATTTCATCGTAAAAAGGCAGTTATGGAAACACAACAGGACACTTCATTCAAATACCAGAAAACACAAATATCAGATTTTTATGAAAAGCTTAATTTTCATTACATCACATGAAATTGTTTGAAGATCATAATTAGTCGTCACACAAACATTTGTTGACAAAGACTGTAATGAATTCATCAGCATCAGCGTGATCCACTTGAAAGAGCACATGATCCCCTTCTTTGAATTGATGTTGATTGCAAAATTCCTTCCAACCCTTCCCTATCTTCGTCGAGCGGGGTGAATCTGAAATTAGAAGTTTGCAAACAAGAGAGCGCCCAACCAATGAATCGAACGGTACCCACCACTTTCCGCGGAACCCGCCACCTCCAACAACCCAAACCACTCTCCACAACTCCGTTATCCACTTCCACTGCGACCCACAACACCAACCTTTATGGAACGATAGCCTTTTTGGGAAGACAAAGCCTTGCGATTCAAATGCCTTTCTGGTTGCTTGTGCGTCTCTGCTCGAAGAAGAAAGTTCAGGGGAAGAAAAGAGGGAAAACGCGAAGACAATATGTTTTTTTAAAAAGTTTATCCAATTCAAAGCGCGTGCACATCACACTAACTTTTCCTTGCCGTTGCCTTCATTTCCCGTTTCCTTAAAAATTATTAAAATAATAGCTGCCACGTAGGCGGGTAACTTGGGGTCAAAAAAAGGGGGCATTCTATCATTATCTTATAAAGATATTTTGTTAAGGTTTGAAAGTACAATTGGGTTAGGTGAAAATAAGGTGGTTAAGAGCTAGAAGATTTTAAAACAAAGAAAAACAAACCAAGACAACAAAGGAACTAAAAATGATGCTGCCCAACCGTTTTCATGTCACCAGGTCCCTTCAGAAAACATTTTCAGAACAATAGAGAAGCAACACTACACGCCTTTCCAAAGCAAGATTTTGGAAAAAATGGCACTCTTAAATATGCAAACATTTGGACCAAATAATTGCAAATTAATAGAGGGATAAAGCGAGAAATTAAAAGTGGGTTGGGGGTGGTTTACAAGTGAACAAGACAGAGAAGAGGGAATCATTTGTGTTAACAGTGTTTGAATCCTTTTTTCCTTTCCTTGAGTTTGTTTAATTTTTTACATTTTCCAGTGATTCTGGTGATGAGGCAATTGTAAATACACTATGGGAGCCATATGAGAAAGCCGGATAAGGTATGGTTGGAGTTATACTTATTAAATACTTAATTTTCTGAAGCTTGGCGAACTTCATATTAACTTTTAAGAAATTCATATATGTATTTAAGTCAGGTAGATATGTTTTCTGTAGGTGTTGTTTACCGACCTATTATTAAAAATAAATTAACACGCATTCTGTGTGTTTTTGCATTGATCAAGAATAATGCTAAAAGCATTGCTTTATATGTATTTCCCTCACAAGATTAGTTGTCTATTTAGTAAATTTGCTTCATACTAGGTGCAGAAAAAGAGATTGCTTAATGTTTTCATCAAGCAATTTGTAATTCATTACAAAGATTGGGAACGTGTGAATTCATTATTAGAGTCTGCTTCTGTTGAGAGTTTATCATCTTCTTATGATGTGATTGTTGGCTGCTCGGCTGGACATCTTGTTGAAGTCTTTCGGGTATTAACAGAAGAGGTCACACAATTAATCTCACTAGTTAGTGATTGTAAGTTGCCGATCATTGTCATTGTTGTCATTATTTACTTCACTTTCTGCCCTTGTAAGTTTAAGTGGTTTGCACTACAGGGAAGTTTAAATAAGTTTATGGATGCTACCAAATTAAAGTTAGGAACCATTATATATAAAATAGATGCAAGAAGGTAGTGCACATACTTATTGAAATTTCTTATAATGGTATCAACTGTTTTTCACTAACTTTTAAATTTTTGTTTGTTGTAGTCACATACCTTTACTCTTAATATAAAATGATGTTGAAATGCTATATTTGGTTACTTGTACCAAAACTGTTACTGCTTACATGTTATTTGCTGCAGTACTTCATGATTTCCTATAGTTTCAGTGAACTCCAGTTTGGGGCAATCATTGACAGATTTTTCCGGGGCTGCTGCAAAATTATTTATTACTTCTGAAGTATTTTTTATTTTGGATGCGCTGAAAATTATTGCCCATTCATTATACAATTGCAGAGTTTTTGGATACTATGGTAGAATTCGAAAACTTATGGCCTTAATGAAAGGTACAATGCTATATGACTAATGATTTTCTTTTTTGTTTATGATTTTGATTACTTCTGTGGATGATGTTTAATGAAAACTGTAATAAGTTTTAACTGATGTTAGTGTGATCTGCATATTGTTTCTTTATAGATTTATCGTATCTTCTTACTTATTAAATACTTAATTTTTTGAAGCTTGGCGAACTTCATATTAACTATTACTTAATTTTTTGAAGCTTGGCGAACTTCATATTAACTATTTCTTAAATTCATATATGCATTTAAGTCAGGTAGATATGTTTTCTGTTGGTTACCAACCTATTATTAAAAATAAATTAACACGCATTCTTTGCGTTTTTGCATTGATAAAAAATAATGCTAAATGCATTGATCAGGAAATATTTTATTAATTACAATCATACAAATTACATTCTCAAGTCCTCTATTTGTAACAATCACATTATCTTCAAAAAGGAATTAAAATATGCTGAAATGAATGTGTTAATTCTACTGATATTTTTCCTAATTACTATGGAGATATTAGGATATTTTTATCCTAATAATCCCCTATTTACAATAATGATGTTTTAATTAGTATACTACTATGAAAAGCATCCATGTGTCATTCCACATGTAGTTTGTGCTCACTGCTTTTTTCTCATTTATCAACACATGCTCCTTCTCTCTCTGCTCGTGTGCAAAGCATGGATCTGCTTCTAGTTTGTTTTTATTTATGAACACAATATGAAATCAATCCTGAATTTTTATAGGATTTAATTTCCAAATCTTGTTTCTCGCTG
The DNA here is from genome assembly GCF_037176805.1 of Vigna unguiculata. Classification (NCBI taxonomy): domain Eukaryota; kingdom Viridiplantae; phylum Streptophyta; class Magnoliopsida; order Fabales; family Fabaceae; genus Vigna; species Vigna unguiculata. Next base: position 38,495,317 of record NC_140800.1, on the reverse strand, counting down.
TTCATAAGTCTATGTTTTGAAGATTCTATCATTAATTGCCTTTTTTTTTATTCTCTAATATCTGCGTTCTTGTGGGAAAGTAATGGAAGTTCCTTTTTTGTGTTCAATTTGTTACAGGGGCTGTGGTCCAACTTAAAACCATAAGTCAAACCCTTTTTGCTGATCCTAATTGTTCCGACTCTGCTGTTGAGAAAATGAAGCTGCTCCAACAAATTTTAACATATGTTGTTTCAATAATTTATATTTTCATTGATTTAGGTTTAAATATAGACAAAAGGTCGTCGTGCTAACCTGGTCCGTCTGAGTCGTTGGGTCAGCCTCACACATCTTGGTTGTCGGATTCGTCCGAGCGGTGTGAGTTTTTGGGTTTGACCAACCTGTTTGAGTTGTCAAGCTCGCTCGACCCGTATGTGTCATCAGGTCACCCCAGTTTGTCTGGATCATCGGGCGCCCGACCCGTCTTGGTCGTCGGACCTACTCGACCCGTTTGTATCATTTGGCCAACATAGTCGGTCATGATTGTAGGATTTGTCGGGTCCGTTTGAGGTTGAGTGAGAAAATTTTCAAATTCCACATTTTTTTAAGGTATTTGAATTTCTTCTAATTTAACAAATTGAAATACTTCAGAAAAATACATTGCATTTTAAATGCTTTATAATTTTTCTATCTAAACAAAATATTTTATTACAAAGAATTTCAAATTCTCCAAATAAATGAATTATCCTCTTCGATTGTCTCATCCAAACACACCGTTACAATCCACCATACAAAGGAATTATTTTTCAGATTTTTTTTTTCTAATAGAAGTGTTTTGCATCAATTATCTTATTTTATGTTGAAGAACCTCAACAAAACAGTAATGTTAAAAGGAAACATTTACATATTATAAATATTGTTATATCCTTAAGGTTTTAATTTAATATTGCATTAACATTGTTGTTTTTATAATGAAACATCTTGGTCCTAATTTAGGAAACAAATCCCTTATGAAATATTTTTAAAAAAAATTATTGATTAGTCTACTTATAAAGAAAAGAGATTGGAATTTTTTGTTACGCATCAACTATTTTTTTCTTATAGACATAAATTTAGTCTTAGGACTACTGTTACTTTTTTTTATTGGTTATCCTTTATGTAAAGGCTATAAGATATTTATTATCAAAATTAACAAGATTTTCATATCTAGAGATGTAAAATTATATGAAAAAATTTCCCCTTTTTCAAAGTCTTAATTTGCATTCAAATAACCATGGTGTTATTCAAATTGTTGTTCCAACTTTCAATCACATTAAAATTGATTATGATGACTTACATAATCATATTGGTCTTAATAATGATATTTTGCATTTTTCTTTCTTTTTTTTCTTCTCTCTCACTCACAAACACATATTCTTATTAATAAACAATATCTTTTAATAATTAATTATTTTTTAGTTATCACTTTTTTTTTCTTATCATTTATTTTTATTATTATTTTCATTTTATTTAGTCACATTGTTTGTTTAAAAAACTATTTGATTTCTTTTTTAATGTTCATATGAATTACAAAATATCTTTTAATATAAATTTAATCACGGGAATTAAAACTTAAGATTTTGTACTTTTTTTATTTTTAAAGTATGATTAAAATAAACAATATAATTGTTTAAAAGTAAAAATATTACACGAGCCGTGATCTTGCAGGACATGACCAGAGGTCATGTTGGAACCATGGTCGTGCACAAATCCCAAGTAAAGAAAATGAAGAGGGGAACTAGATAGGCTAAGAAGGATATTTTAGTGGCACGGAATGAATTTTGTATAGGATTGTCACGTAAAAAAAGTTGTCTAGGTTTGCCATAGAAAACTCAATAAGTAAAAACTCACAACTCAACTTGATTACACAGAAGAGTGATGGTTGAAAAAATAATATACTTATGTTCAAGTATATGTGTAGATATAAGACGTAGTGGATAAGTAGGGATGGTAGTTCATAGACATGTGAAATAAATTTGTTTTTGTAAATATTGTCTGAACTTTTTTTTGTTTTATGAAGAATCACTGCATTGACTAGGTATGAGTATGGGTATAAAAAATCCCGACTTTTTCAATTGGGTATAGAATAAGTATGGGGATACACATATTCGTCCTAACCCATACCCGTCAAAATGTTCGTCTCCATCATATCTCCATTTTCGTTTAAATTATGAAAATATTCATAGTCAATTAAGTAAACATATATATATATATATATATATACACTTTCTATTTTTTATTTCTTTTAATTATTTGGTTTGCCATAAAATTGATTCACATCTCCAATATATTTTTTAGGGTTAAATATGTTTTTGGTCCTTCAACTTTAAGTGAAAATTGAAATTAGTCCCTCTTTTAAACTTTGGCCCAATTTAGTCCCCCAACTTTTGAACTACGTAGATTTAGTCCTTTCAACCAATTTTTTTTTATTTTATCATAACCTTTAGTCACTCTTACTTTTTCGTGATTTTGTAATCTCGAGGGTATGATACCTTATAACTTCATAATTACAAGTCATTTTCTCATTACTTTGGGTCTCTAATTTTCTATTTTTATTGGCATTACTATAGTGGGATTTCAAAGAAATGAGCTTCATTTTTTAAGCTTCTCATTATCCGCAGGGGTCCCACTGTCGTTAGCACCTTTTTTAGTACTCCTTGCGCTAATCCTTCATTGTTTTCGCGCATTAAGCTTCGGAATACGTTTATTTGCTAATATGATGGTCGATCATAGTTCAATAAAGATTTTAAGTGGGTCCGCTTGGACTATGTTTTGTATGAATGATCTTTTCTATTTTATCATAACCTTTATGTATCTCATTTAAATATTTTTCATGTCTCACATTTAAATATTTTTATTTTTTTCATATTTTTATTTATTGTATATTTTTCTTTCACATGAAAACGTTTAACTCTCTCCATTTAAGTGTTCAATAGCATAAATCTTTAATTTACTATGTAATATAAAAAAATTATCTTCTTTACTCTATTATTGTTAATTTTTGTTTCGCTAAAACAATTTTCGTTATTTTTTAACCATTTACTATGTTTTGATATTTGAAATATTTTATAAGATCTTTACAGTATTTTTCATTTTATCATACCCTTAATTATATATTTATTTTTCTTTGTGCGATTTCGATTTTTCAAATTGTTTCTAAGACATATGTTTAATAATTTTTTAATATTTTTATTTGTTGTTTATTTTCATAATGTAAAATACTATTTTTATATATTTTATATAATTATTTTTTTTTATAACTCATTATCATACTTTATTTTTGTTACTATATTTGTATAAATAAATTTTATTTACTATAATATAAAATTTTAATGTAATTACCATTAAATTCTTTTTATTACCATCCAACACATATTAAAGGTCAAAAGGTACAATATCTATGTAAAAATTTTATTATTATTAGTTTAATACTTTTTTTTTTGCATTATGTTGTTCAAGTGATGTATCGTAACTCTTACTAGTGTATAAAAAAAGATTCATTATAATTATATAAATAAATTGTATCTACTGTAATAAAAAATTTAATGTAATTGTCATGATTTTTTTCATCACCATCCAACATATATTGAAGTTCAAAAGATACAATATTTTTGTTAAATTTTATTATTAGTTTAATATTGTATTTTGGTATTATAACATTTATTAGTGTATAAAAAAAGATTCATTAGAATTTAAAAAATTGAAATAAATAAAATATTTAAAATATATTTTAATTTGAATATTTATTTTCCTTTTATATGGTTTTTAAAATAAATTTTATCAACTAGAATTCATTAATGTTTGCAAATTTAATAGATGTTTTGGGTTTTCATGAAATTTTATTTGGTATTCTAATTTGAAATGTATACAATTATAATATATATATTTTTAAAATATTTGATATCAAAGAAATAACCATCATCTTAATATTTAATAATATTATTTTTTCTTTATCTTAATTTTTTATTATTTTATAAAATTAATTAATTAATATTGAAATAATAAGAAAAGAGATACATGTATGAGTACGAATATATATTCGTTATGTTATCCAAGATGAAAATGAGATAAAAAATTAATTCCTATTAAATTTAAGTATGTAGTGATAATAAATTTTTTCAATAAAAATAAATATGAGATAAAAAAAATCGTTCGTGTGGCATCCTGTTGCCATTACTGATACTACATGTCAACACTCAATTTTGTCCCGATAAAAAAAAATTGACCTAAATAAGAAAGTTAAAAAATAAAAAAAATAAAAATTTAATTGAGCATAAATATATATTTCTATTTTTACTTTTTATTTTATTTCAACTTTATTTTCATTTGTTTTTGTTTTAAATTCGTTTTTCTTATGGTTTTTATTTTACTTTATTATTATTGTTATTATCTTATATTATTTTTATATCCATTTTAACTTTTTTTTATTTGTTTTATTTTGAATTTTTGTCTTATTTTATTTTATTTTATTCTTTCTCTTTATTTTATTTTTCTTTGTTTTATTTTACGTTTTTGGATTTAATATATTTTACTGTACTTTTATTTTATTTTAGCTTATTTTTACCTTTTGCCTTTTTATTTAGTCTTGTTTAAAAAAGAAAAGTGATGATAAAGAAAAATACCTTTTTTCCTTTTTATTTAGTCTTGTTTTAAAAAGAAAAGTGATGATAAAAAAAAAAGGTTAATGAATAGTGCAAGTGATTTTGAAAGAGGTTAAGGTGTTTGTACCCGCCAGCATTCGCCAGTGTACCATTTCTTTATTTGGATGATGATTAGCCATGTGCAGTCTATGCAGTCTATATTGCAGTTAGTTTGTATGTTGCAGTTAGATTGTATACCAAGATGAAAAGTGCCTCTATGAGGCTGAGGTGCAAGAAGTAATAGCATGATGAGGCAACCTCCCTTTAGCTGGAGGTCTGATGTTCACATGACTCAAGGAACAAAGAGAAAGCGGGAGAGAAAAAGACAAAAAATTTCTTTGCTCTCAACACTCGGACCAGAGACAAAAACAAAACAAAAGACTGGAGCAAGAGCAAGGGAAAAGTTCAGACTTTGAATGGCTGAGTCATGGTAGCTCCGATCACAGCTGAAGGCGCAGTAGTAAAATGAGGTGTGTCGTCGGTGAGTGGTGGTCGGCGTCTTCGCCGGCGTCCCTGGTCCGCCGGAATGGGTGCGGCGTTGATGATGGTTATTGCCGGTGTTGGTTTCGTGCGGGAGAGAGAAATAAGAAACTTCGTGGTTTCTCTTTGAGAAGAAAGGGGTTAGGCTGTCACACCCTTTTTATGTTATTGGATCTGTCATAATTGCTAATTTCGTATCCCATGTTTTTGTTGGTCTTGTTTTGATTGTGTTTGCTGTCTGCACACAATTTTGACATTTTACACATTTCTTGTTCTTTTACTCTATTTTCAAATTTTACTTGTTGCACTTCACCTTTTAATAAACATACCTCATTTATTTCATGCACTTCATGCATTCTTATATTTTGTTTTTCACTTTTATCCTTCTTAAATAATTTCATCCTTTTATGTATCTATTTTATTATTTAAAAAAAAATATATTTGAAAATTATAAAAATTACAAATAGTAGAAAAAAATAAAAAAGTTCTCTTTCATTTTTATTGTGTTCGACCGCGTTCGTGTCACGTGACACTTTTTTCCAAATAATTTAAAAATACTAAAAATAATCTTCTTTCTTTTCTAGTGTTTGTCCGACCGCTCGTGTCATGTGACACATATTTTCAAGTAATTCAAAAGATACCAAAAAAAGTATAAATTTTCAAAATATGAAAAAACATCAACATTTAAACACAAAAATATCTTTTTAAGAACTACGTGATCCTTGATTCTCCATTTTGAGATACATACGAGTAAGAGTAAGGTCAGTCCTTGTCAGGTTCACCTCTAAAAAATTAAATAATTTTCTCAATTGTTTCTTTTTTCAAATATCTTTTAAAGAACTAGTATCCTTGATTTCTCATTTTAAATGAGAATACGTAGGACCAAGGTCAATCCTTGTCGGACCCAAAAAATTAAAAAATACTTTTGTTTCTTTTTAATATTTTTGGGGAAAATTAACATTTTGAAAACCACATAGACTTTGTATTTTTAATTAAAGATACCGTCATCGGCGGGCGCTGTAGGGTGCTAACACTTTCCCTACACGTAACCGACTTCTGGATCTAAAATCTGGTTTTTTGCAGACTTGTCTTATTTTTATGATTTTCCAGAATAACTATGGTGGCGACTCCCAAATATTTTTTTTAAATCCGTTTTCTGTTTTGGTTAGTCATCTCGTCACGATATCGGTTGCGACACTACAAAATAGATTATACACGTCAATATATAATCTAATGTAAAATACCCGAATTAGGACGAGTATTAATGTGTGTGGACTACCAAGCGTGTCTCACATAACATGTAGAAGCATTTTTTTTTCCTATACTCCCATCTTTGTTGTTCATTCCTTCTTTATGGTTTAGTCCAATTTAATTTAATTCGACCAAATTTCTTCATTTTTTATACTTTTTCCGCTTTCTTTGTGCAATGGTTAAATTGTTGTGATTTTGACTATTTGATATTTTGGTTTTATTTTTAAAATGTCATCAAAATTTAATTAATTTATTTCAACATTTTTATGAGCTTAATTTAGTTACAGCATACTTAAATATATGTATATATATATAAAACATTTATGTAATTAAAAAGTTTTTCTTAACATGTTTTTTTATCTATTATTTAATAAATTAATTATAACAAATCTTAATTTATTTAATCTTTTAAACACAAAAAAAAAACAATCAAAAAACTAAGATTAAAAAAAGTTCAATAATAGCATAAATATGCATTCAGAGTCTTTCTGCATCAGTGGTCAGTGCAGCTCCATCTCCTCTGTCTATTTGCACCTCCTTTGATTTTTATTCTTATTACACCTACTTTGAAGATGGTGATGAAATGATAAGGGTTGAGGAGGAATCAGAAAGCACAAATAAGGCTCCATGCAATCCTTGAGTGAGGATAACATTCTGGATCAAAAGTTCCAAAAGAAATTTATAAATTTGAAATATCTTTCAAAACACTAAATAAAAAATATATATATTTTAGATTGAATATTTTAAAAGATATTTTCATATTTAAAAATATTTTATGAAATATTCAATATAAAAGTAATATATATATATATATATATTCTAAATTAAATATTCTGGAAGATATTTTTAAATCTAAAAATATATTCTAAAACACTTAATTAAAATTATATATAAAAGAAAAATCCTCAATTTTAATGTCACGAAAAGAAGAATTAGATAGTTAATTCGATTGAAAATAATTTAATTTAATTAAATAATTAATTTAATTCCCCGTTAAACGGTGTCATAGAACTTTGTAATTTAGTTTGATTCAACTTTTTTCATATACATGAAGTTATCAGCTATTGACTAGAGCACAGTTTAAGAATTAGGGATGTAAGTACACATCTTTTATTCAGGTTTTAGACGTCAAAAAATAAATGTGAATAATTTTTTTTCTTTCTTTAATTTAAGAATGCGGAAAAAATATTCTTTTTATCAATTTATATCAATTTTAAATTTTATTCATCTAAGTAGACTATTAGAATTTTTTTAAAATTATACATTTTTACTCTTTAAATACAATTTCATTTTGCAAAAAACGAAATTATCAATATTATGTTTCTAATTTTGTAAATTATTTGTTGCTGAAATCTTATTTTTTAATGAATGAATTCTTAACAATATTTTTTTCTAATTTTATATATTTTATATTTATTTATAATTAATTACTTTATTAAAAATTTATATTTTTTATAAACTCATGTGAATATAAATTTAAAAAATGTTTAATTTAATATGTATAAATTAAAATAAAGAATTTGAAAAACGATTATAATAAATAAAATAATTTAAATATATTGTAATTATGATAATAAAAAAATTTCATAAATTTTTTTTGTAAAATTAATTTTTATAAATGTATATTTATTTGGTTAAAATAATGTATGCAATTTATTTTGTATGTAATAAGTTAGAAAAATTAAATTAAATACTAATATGATTTTAGGTGAATTTTTTTGAAAAGAAGTTTAATATAAAATAAAAAAAAATAGTAATATAAATGTAAAACATTTGGATTAGTTTTTAAAATATTATTTTAAACAAATATAAAAAAAGTACAGAACTTTTTTAAAAAAACTGATTTAATTAGAAAAAATATACATACAAATTTAAAATATAGCAAAATATATAATTGCGGAATAGAATTTTATAAAAAATAAATAAATACGAAAGGTATAACATTCAAAAATTTAAATTTAAATTCAGATTCAAATTATATAATTTTTTGTTGATGGTATTAATTATTTAAATTATATTTAATGATCAGAAAAAATAAATTACTTAGTATTAAAATTTTTAGTTTTGAAAAAAAAATAATGATAAATGTATAGTAAACAAAGAATAAAGAATAAGATGAATTAAGGGAATTGATTTGAATTAGAAAAATGAATATTTATATAACCAGATTTTATTTTATTTTTCTAACTTATTAAAATAATTATCATATAAATTATTTTAACTAAATAAATATAAATTCATGAAAATTAATTTTACAAGAAACAACAATGTATATAAAAAACGGTTTGTCTTGAAGGTTGAGGCAAATCAGTCTTGATGAATTACGAGTCAAGTCTATAATGACTAAGGTTAAGATAAGTCGATTGGCTTAAAAGTTAAGACATGTTGATACAGGTTGAAGATCAAGATAGGTCATCGTAGACTGAAGGTCAAGACGTGTCATTATGATAGTAGGGTCAAGACGAGTTTGCTCATACTAAAGATCAAGTTGAGTCGATCTTGGGCGAAGGTCAAATGTAGTCAACACAAGTCGAAGGTCAAGTCCAGCTGATTCAAACCGAGGATCAAGCCCATGTGACTCGAGTCAAAGGTCAAAACGAGTCAGCATAGGATGAATGTCATGTCTCGACCAAAAATCAATACAGGTTGACTCGAACCAAAGGTCAATATAAGTCGATCAAAACTAAAGACTAGGATAAGTCAATTTGATCGAAAGTTGGAACAAGACAACTCAGACCAAAAATCGAGCTATGTTTACCCAAACTAAAATATAAATGAGAGTTATCCAAATATTTTTTAAATAAAATTTTGCTAATAAAATAAAATATAAAATATTTAAATTACTTTATCTAAATAAACTATTTAAAAGATAAAATAATATAATTTTAAGCATTTCAATTTAGAATTATTGAAATCTTCTATTTTCATTCTTTTCATTGTTTTTGCATGATTCTTTTACTTCCATTCCATGTCCTCTTTCAACATCTCGGTCAAATATCGTTGCCGTCTCATCATCTGATGATAACGTATTTTAAAGTGATAAATCAATTATTCATGTGTTGTCATGTCTGTGAAATTTATTTTCCGAATCATGTATGTATAAGAAAAAAGTAAAAAGGTAGAAATAATGATTAAAATGGTCTAAAATGCTCAATAATTATTTTTCTCACTGTTATTAGTAAGTAATTTTGTTTTTCATCAAGTTAATAGTACTTTTGTTCTCTTATCAGCATTTTTTAATTTGTTTATTATTTTAAATATTTTTAAGTTGATATTAATTTTGAAAATTAAGTTGATGTACAGTCCTTCATACTAAATTGACATGGATTGACACATTATTTATTGCTATATTCTTCGAAAGGAAATACTCAAATAATTATCTCTATTCATTAATTATATTATAAATTAATATAACGGATAAAAATATTTTTTGAAAATTTTAATTAATATATCTCTTACATAAAATAAACATTTTAAAATTTTCATTAAAAAGCAAAAAAAAAAATTATTTTGTTGACAATTGAAAGATGAGTCTCTCGGGTGAAGATTTAAAATATGAAGACTTGAACTTTTGAAATGTATGGTCTTTAATTTTTCTAAAAAAACAAATCTTTTTAAAATTCTTAAAAATATTAAAATATAGTTATTTATTATTTAATTTTTATTTTTAATTTTTAATTTTTTTGCATTTAAATATAAATAGTTACAAATATTATAATAATTAAAAAATAGTGATGTAAAATTAAAAAAATATTATAATAGTTACAAAACTATTAAAATATTTTTTGAAGATGTAATTGTATGATGAAATGGAAAAGAAATGTGGATTTTTTTTAATATTAATATTTTAATTTTATTAATTTTTAATAGATGTATACGGGATCTTGAAGTTTGTTTCTCTTCAAATTTTACATGTTTTAAGTCATTTCTTTCTCGTATGGATTGAAATTAATGAATTTTTCGAGTAAATTAATTTTATATTTAGTTGTCTTTTATTTTTCAACTTATTACTTTTTTTTACGTATAATTTAATAATATGTCTTAATTGTTTTTTACCTATTTCTTCCATACTAAATAATTAAATATCAAATATTATTTCGTAATTTTTAATTTTCACAGTGGAATGAAAGTAGTAAATTGAATTAAGAAAATGATTAGAAAATGAAAAGAACATCGAAAAGAAAAAAAAAATTAGAAGGGCAACACCGAAATTAAACGAGTATTTGGGATTTGCTTTTTAGTGTTTTCCGTTTTTTCATGCATTTGTCATATCATATTCTTCTTACAACGATGACAATTTCGTTATCGACGTTATTAAAGTAGCTCCGACGAAAATTTTAAAAGAGAGAAGAGGGAATTATATTGAAGCTTCCATAATTGTTATTTTCGATCTCTATTTACAAACCCTAAAACTTTTGATTCTTGATTTTGTCTCACTATTAAGGTATACATGCTCCACATCGATTATTGATTTCCCCCCTTTCTTTTCGACGATTAATGGAGTACTTTTTGTTTTCGAGAATGACATGTACATTTTACATTGAATTCTTTATATTCTTGAAATGTTCAGAATTCGTTGTTAATCAGTGAGTGGGATGATCCCTGACAAAGCTAATTCAATTCATTGAAATAATCTATGATCAGTGAGCTGAAAAGGGAGGTTGAAGTTCGAGTGAGAAATGTATGGTGATTTTGCAAGTCTCTTTTTTGAGTAAGTGATTTTCGCTTGCTCTTTTTTTTTTTCATTGGTAATCATTATGCAACACTCAACTAGATTGTGTAATCTTACTACTGGTGATTGGTTTCTTTGAGCTAGAAAGGTGGTTTCAAGAGAGTGATGGGTGGAACCTTTGATTGATTTGTGACGATTATTGATTTCCCCCTATCTTTTTGACATTTAGTGGAGTATTTTCTGTTTTTGAGAATGACGTGTGCATTTTACGTTGAATTCTTTATATTCTTGAAATGTTCATAATCCGTTGCTAATCAGTGAGTGGGATGATCCCTAACATAGCTAATTCAATCCATTGAAATAATCTCTGATCAGTGAGCTGAAAAGGGAGGTTGAAGTTTGAGTGAGAAATGTATGGTGAGGTTGCAAGTCTCTTTTTTGGGTAAGTGATTTTCACTTGCTATTTTTTGTTGTTGTCATCGGTAATCATTGTGTAACACTCAACTAGATTTTTTAATCTTATTATTGGTGATTGGTTTCTTTGAGTTAGAAAGGTTGTTTTAAGAGAGTGATGGGTGGAACATTTGATTGGTGTGTGACGATTATTGATTTTCCACCTTTCTTTTTGACGTTTAATGGAGTATTTTCTGTTTCGTAGAATGACATGTGCATTTTACGTTGAATTCTTTATATTCTTGAAATGTTTAGAATCCGTTGCTAATTAGTGAGTGGGATGATCCCTAACACAACTAATTCAATTCATTGAAATAATCTCTGATCAGTGAGCTGAAAAGGGAGGTTGAAGTTCGAGTGAGAAATGTAATGTGATTTTGCAAGTCTTTTTTTTTAGTAAATGATTTTCACTTGCTCTTTTTTTTTCATCGGTAATCATTGTGCAACACAATTAGATTGTGTAATCTTACTACTGATGATTGGTTTCTTTGAGCTAGAAAGGTGGTTTCAAGAGAGTGATGGGTGGAACCTTTGATTGGTTTGTGATGATTATTGATTCCCCCCTCTTTTGAACGTTTAATGGAGTATTGTCTGTTTTCGAGAATGACGTGTGCATTTTATGTTGAATTCTTTATATTGTTGAAATGTTCAGAATCCGTTGCTATTTAGTGGGTGAGATGATTTTATTCATAGCTAATTCAATTCATTGAAATAATTTGTGATTAGTGAGGTGAAAAGGGATGTTGAAGTTCGAATGAGAAATGCAATGTGATTTTGCAAGTTTTTTTTTGAGTAAATGATTTCCACTTGCTCTTTTTTTTTGTTATCGGTAATCATTGTGCAACACTCAACTAGATTATGTAATCTTACTACTGGTGATCAAGGTTATCAAACTCGATAGTCTACTTAAACTCGTGAGAGCTTCATAGACTCGACTCGTAGACCCGACTCGTAGACTCGTAAATCTCTACTACACCCCTACTTCGTATGAAAAAATGTATATAATATCATATCAATTTAGAATTTAATCACCACACATTAATGCAAATAGTAATGAGTAGTTCAATAATTGTAAAATAACTTAGTTCAACACACATGATTGTTATATAAGTTCAAATTACAACAAACATATTAATTAATACAAAACACAAAACATAAATAACTTCAACTTTTTTGGCTCCAATAATCTTTTTACTTATAGATCTAGAAGGTCTAGCAAGTGAAGATGCATTAACATTGGCATCACAAGAATTTGAAGTTGTCCCAGTCCCAATCCCACTTCTAAACCAGTTTCAATCGACTAAAATAAAATTATTTATTTTTCTAAAAAACCAGAAATATAATAAATAAAATAAAAAAAACAAAACTACATAATATATACACACACGTGTGTGTGTGTATATATATATATATATATATATATATATATATATATATATATATATATAAAACATTTCCTTTTTTATATCCACATTTTATAATACCGATTTTACCCTTTCCAATATAATTATTTATTGAATTTTTTAAATTAATGATTACTTTTACTTATTTTTTATAAAATTGTTTATCTTTTTTTTTTGTTTATCTAGGATTTCTCTTATCTCTTTATTCACTTCATTTTTAGTAAATATAAATTTATTTTGTATATTAACTTAATAACATTATATTATTATCACGTATTAATATACTGTCATTTATATATAAAAAATACATCGCACATGTGTATACACTAATATTATTAAAGAATATAGAAATATAAAATAAAATATGTATTTTATAAAAAAATGCATTAAAAGATATATTTATGTAATAAATAAATTAAAATATTAAAACACGACTTCAACATATAAGATAAACGAACATTTTAAAAGAAATTAAGGCAAATATATATATATATATATATATATATATATATATATATATATATATATATATATATATATATATATATATATATATATATATATATATACACGCGTAACAGCAGCAAACACAAAAGTCAGAAAAATAAAAAAAATGAAATGGAAAAATAAAAGCCAGATATAATGTTTAGTAAAAGGAGAAAGAGAAGAAGGGAATACGTACGCACGAGGGAACAACGAAAGAGGGAAAAGAAAAGGGAGCAGTGACGCCGCTGAACCAGAGACCCGACGGAGCTGCGGCGCGAAGCGATCGGAACTGCGACGTTGACGAGCGGAGCTACGGCGTCGAAGGTGATGAAGATCAAACTCGAGATCACGAAATAGGTCAACGTTCGATTAGGGTTTTCCATTTGGGATTTGGGCTTCGATCTCTGCTTACAATTGGATTTTCGATTTGAGTCGTTGGGGTTTTAATTTGGGCTTAAAATCTGAATGCCAACGACATGTTTTTCTGTCATTTCATCCCGTTTTTTGAACTCGGTAACTCGTTCTCAAACTCACGAGTCTGGTACGAGTCAGCGAGTTAACTCCGAGTTTGAAAAATAACGAGTTTATATGCGAGTTAACTCGTCAACAGTGTCATGACTCGCAGACTCGTACGGGTTTACGAGTCAACCCGCGAGTTCGATAATCTTGCTGGTGATTGGTTTCTTTGAGCTAGAAAAGTGGTTTCAAGATAGTGATGTGTGGAACCTTTGATTGGTTTGTGATATTTATTGATTTTCACCTTTTTTTTTTCGACGTTTAATGCAATATTTTATGTTTATGAGAATGATGTGTGTTGAATTCTTCGTATTCTTGAAATGTTCAGAATCCGTTGAGAATCCGTTGCTAATCAGTGAGATGATTCCTGACAGAGTTAATTCAATTCATTGAAATAATATCTGATCAGTGAGCTGAAAAGGGAGGTTGAAGTTCGAATGAGAAATGTATGTTGAGGTTGCAAGTCTTTTTTTTGAGTAAGTGATTTTCACTTGCTTTTTTTTTTTGTTGTCATCGTTAATCTTTGTGCAATACTCGACTAGATTGTGTAATCTTATTACTGCTGATTGGATTGGATTGGTTTCTTTGAGCTAGAAAGGTGGTTTCAAGAGAGTGATGGGTGGAACCTTTGATTGGTTTGTGAAGTCTCAACGCTGAGCTGATCTTGGTGAGGAAGGATGAATATCGTCAAAGGTGTTGCCGACCTTATTAGAAGAACTTCTGCTGGGCATACTGGCGAGTCTTCAGGTTTCCAAGGTCAAAAGTGCTCTCCTCCTGGGCCCAAGATTCGCTTTAGGTAACAATACATTTTTCAAAGGGTTTTGTCTTGTAATTATCATCAAGTGTCCTCAGAGTGTTTAGCAAGTAGTCAAGGTTGCACTTGCTATCCTTTTTCTATAATTTATAATCGAGTAGAGTTTCAGAATAGGAGTTTCATTATGTAATCTCTCATTTAGTGTTCTGATGCACAAAGAATAAAGTATGTTAGACAAACTCTTAGGGGCTATTAATATCATATTTTACGAATACAGATTGCCATAAGTAGCAGTGGGCTTGCAGGTGTCATCCCTCTTGAGATTGGTTGTGTTGGTTTGTGAAATTACGTGATTATTTAATTGAACATTTGTCCTCTAGTAAAAAACGAGGACAGACACGGTGCTTTATTAAGATTATTTTTATAGACTAAATGATAAATATAAGTTGTACCAAAGAAGGAATCCCATGTAGTGAGTGACTATTATCTTTTGGAATAATACTACCTTGATTATCTCGTGCATTTTAGATATTTTTGAAACTTGTTATTGTATGGCATATGATATGTTTGAGAAGGCACCTTGGAGTGCTCTTAGGGCTAAGAGGATCCGATAAACTAGTTCATTAGGTGGAAGAACCTCAAGGCTTAAGTACTACATGAAGGCTTAAGTACTACATGAAGGCTTAAGTACCACATGAAGGCTTAAGTACCACATGAAGGCTTAAGTACCACATGAAGGCTTAAGTACCACATGAAGCTTGTATTCTGTTAAATGAAGCTTTAAGAGACGATTTCTACAATGATTTTCATTCTATTGACATTAATCTGATGTACCTTTTGTTAATCACCCATCTATCAATATTTGACTTTCAACTTACTACAACTTGTATGTTTTCCTTCTTGAAGCCTAACTCATGGCAAAATTATCAATTGTTAGGATTTATGCACATGAGGAGAGTAGGATTTAATAGACTAGTCCATTGTAAGAGAGAGTTTGACGACTTAAGTACCACATTAAGTAGTTTGTTTTAGTGCATGTTAGAGCTTTAAAAGTTAGATGGTACTTATATATAAAAGCTTTCAACATTTTTGATATATATGGTGACCTTCATTGGTGTAATTTCGATGTTGCTTGAGATCATAGAAGAGAATGTTGTTAGATTCTGTAATCTGGTATGACACATGAGTTACTTTTTACTTAAATATGTATTTCTTATGTGCAAGGCATGGTGACATTTATTTTATTTTTTGTTTATTTCATGCATACATGACTATGTAGACTTGCCAAATATTGCCGTTGTTTCATAAGATATTTGTTATGGGTAGTGGTGGTCTATATAAAGATATTTTGTTAAGATGTGAAAGTACAATTGAGGGGTTAGGTAACAATAAGGTGGTTAAGAACTAGAAGATTTTAAAGCAAAGAAAAACAAGATGCTGCCCAATCCC
Source organism: Vigna unguiculata (assembly GCF_037176805.1). Classification (NCBI taxonomy): domain Eukaryota; kingdom Viridiplantae; phylum Streptophyta; class Magnoliopsida; order Fabales; family Fabaceae; genus Vigna; species Vigna unguiculata. Next base: position 38,479,198 of record NC_140800.1, on the reverse strand, counting down.
TTCTCATGTCACCAGCATTGGCTGTTTCCTTCAGAAAACATTTTTAGAACAATAGAGAAGCAACACTACAAGCCTTTCCAGAGCAAGATTTGCAAATATTTGGACCAAATAATTGCAAATTAAAAGAGGGGATAAATCGAGAAATTAAAAGTAAGTTGGGGTGGTTTACAAGAGAATAAGACAGAGGAAGAGGGAATTATTCGTGTTAACAGTGTTTCAATCCATTTTTCCTTGCTTGAGTTTGTTTAATTTTTTACATTTTCCAGTGGTTCTGGTGATGAGGCAATTGTAAATACACTATGGGAGCGATATGAGAAAGCTGATGATAAGGTATGGTTGGATTTATACTTATTAAATACTTACTTTTCTGAAGCTTGGCGAACTTCATATTAACTATTTCTTAAGAAATTCATATATGCATTTAAGTCAGGTAGATATGTTTTCTGTAGGTGTTGTTTACCAACCTATTATTAAACATAAATTAACCTGCATTCTTTGTGTTTTTGCATTGATCAAGAATAATGCTAAATGCATTGCTTTATATGTATTTCCCTCACAAAATTAGATGTCTATTTAGTAAATTTGCTTCATATGATCTTAATGTTCTAGGTGGAGAAAAAGAGATTGCTTAATGTTTTCATGAAGCAATTTGTAATTCACTACAAAGATTGGGAACCTGTGAATTCTGGCATATTATTAGAGTCTGCTTCTGTTGAGAGTTTATCATCTTCTGATGATGTGATTGTTGGCTGCTCGGCTGGACATCCTGTTGAAGTCATTCGGGTATTAATAGAAGAGGTCACACAATTAATCTCACTAGTTAGTGATTGTAAGTTGCCAATCATTGCCATTGTTGTCATTATTTACTTCACTTTCTGCCCTTGTAAGCTTAAGTGGTTTACACTACAGGGAAGTCGAAATAAGTTTATGGATGCTACCATATTAAAGTTAGGAACCATTATATATAAAATAGATGCAAGAAGGGGTACACATGGTATCAACTGTTTTTCATTACCTTTTAAACTTTTGTTTGTTGTAGTCACAAACCTTTTCTCTTTAATACAAAATGATGTTTAACCTAAAAATCTTGAAATGCTACATGTTATTGCTGTAGCTGTAGTAATTCATGCTTTCCTTTCCTTTCAGTGAACTCCAGCTTGGGGCAATCATTGACAGATTTTTCCGGGGCTGCTGCAAAATTATTTATTACTTCTGAAGGATTTTTTATTTTGGATGCGTTGAAAATTATTGCCCATTCATTATACAATTGCAGAGTTTTTGGATACTATGGTGGAATTCGAAAACTTACGGCCTTAATGAAAGGTACAATCAATGCTATATGACTAATGATTTTCTTCTTTTGTTTATGATTTTGATTACTTCTGTGGATGATGTTTTCTGAAAACTGTAATAAATTTTAACTGATCTTAGTGTGATCTGCATATTGTTTCTTTATAAATTTATCGTATCTTCTTACATATACTACTGTGCATTATACTTGAATAATGAGAGGGAATAAGGAAATATTTTATTAATTACAGGAAAATAAAATCTGCTGAAATGAATGTGTTAATTCTAGGGATATTTTTCCTAATTACTGGGAGATATTAGGATATTTTTATCCTAATAATCCCCTATTTACAATAATGATGTTTTAATTAGTATACTACTATAAAAGCATCCAACTACTGCCATGTGTCATTCCACATGTAGTTTGTGCTCACTGCTTTTTTCCCATTTAACACATGCTCCTTTTCTCTCCGATTGTGTGCAAAGCATAGATCTGCTTCTAGTTTGTTTTTATTTATGAACTCAATATGAAATCAATTCCTGAATTTTTATAGGATTTAATTTCCAAATCTTGTTTTTCGCTGTTCATAAGTCTATGTTTTGAAGATTCTATCATTAATTGCCTTTTTTTATTCTCTAATGTCTGCGTTCTTGTGGGAAAGTAATGGAAATTCCTTTTTTGTGTTCAATTTGTTACAGGGGCTGTGGTTCAACTTAAAACCATAAGTCAAACCCTTTCTGCTGATGCTAATTGTTCCGACTCTGCTGTTGAGAAAATGAAGCTGCTCCAACAAATTTTAACATATGTTGTGTCAATAATTTATATTTTCATTGATTTAGGTTCAAATATAGACAAAAGGGATGAGTTATTCTGCAGTCTTTTGGGTTTTATTTCACATGCTGAGACTCCAATCATCTCTTCAAATAGTTCGAAGGTTTTGTCTACTGAAGCAAGGTTACATTGGCGGCAGAAAGCAATTGTTTCTGTGATGGAAGCTGGTGGCTTAAATTGGTTAGTAGGTAAGGTAGGCATCTGTTATTATTGTATATTTTGATGCTATTAGGCATTTAGTGGTTTTAGTTACTAATATTCTAATTTGGCATGAATATGTGCACTATGTAAATATAGATGCATGGAGGATACAATTAATTCGGAAAATATTATTAAAATGCTGCTGGTTAAATAAACTGTTCTTCAGGTTACTATAGTTCCACTAACATACAAATGGGCCCCTATTGTTTCTTCGTTCTTCTTTTTGTTTAATAATTTTTCATATGATGGAAAATGGTAGATGTACTTTGGGGTGTCAACATAGTTGATATGCCAAAGTACATAGTAGTGATACCTAACATGAGTTTTATAAAATAAAATAGGCGCCTATTGTTTCAAATTTTCTTTTTACTTGTGAACATATGCTAAAATTTAAATAGGTGTGTGGGCTGATGACCATCTTTTTGTTTTTTTAAATAAAAACTCATGCTAGGAATCACTATATACTTTAACATCTCAACTAGGCTAACATCCCAAAGTACATCTATGATTTGCCGTGACATGAAAAATATTATGGATGAAAAGGAAGAATAACATAAAGAAACCATGGGGGCCAAACCAAACCCATGAGCAAAAAATACAAGACCAAAGTTCCCAATAAGCTGAACTTTCCCAAACATAGGAGGTTGATATCTGTTATGAAAAATGTCTAAACTGATAACAAGAGGCATAACAATGTACCATTTAAAATTTTCCATGTTATCCAAGCCTAAATTAGTCAATTTATCAGCATAGTGATTCCTTCCCTAAAAATATGTGAAATTTTAAACTCTATCATTACAAATCTTAAAACATTTTCTCCATCTTCCTCTTATCATTGAAGGAACCATCCATGGGGATGAGAAAGCTTGACAAACAAGATCTGAATCACACTCCATCCAAAGTTTAGTAAACCCAACATTCCAAGCATGCTCTACAGCATAAATAGCTCCCATAAATTCTGCATACATGAAATTATGAATGCAAAAAAGAAGAAGAGAAGCTGCCAATATATTCCCCTCTACGTCCTCTAAAAATATAAGCACAAGCAGCTAATCTTGGACCCTCTAACCGCTCTATCAATATTAACTTTTATCCAATTTACTCTTGGAAACCTCCAAATAACTTGCATAAAGGAAGATGTTTTCCCAGGCTGAGTATTGATGCCAACAAATTTTAGAACCTTAATCATATACAGTATTATGCATCATTTTGGTTGAAAAATTACCTACCAGTCTAACCAAATTTGTGATAGAACGAACTGCTGTGATTAAAATGAAAAGGATTTTGAAATCTCGAGTGATTTCTCATGTGCCTAATAATCCAAACAACAGCAGAAACTGCAGCCATCCTGATGAGTTTAACCAGAGGGCTGTATACTTTTTTGCTTTAAAAAGTTGGTTAGAAGCATTGGAGAACCCAAACTCAGATCATCTAAAATTTGCTTCAGCCAGGATCAAATATACATAGAACACTCCCATAACAAATGATACAAATATGCCTCTTCTTTTCTACACTAGGAGCACATTGAACAAAGATGAACACCCATGCACTGCACGGCCGTATCAGTAGGCATTCTGTTATGCAGACTTTTCCATAAAACAAAAGACATTGCTTCTGGAACAGCAGCTGACCAGATGATGTTACCCCAATCTGAGTGAGAGGAAACTGAAAAAACAATTCCCTGCGGCTTTCTAATGGATATTGAGGGATTTTGGCACATCGCTATGATTTGGCTTTTTGTGTCTATTTGGTGTAAAACACATGGCTTTTTAATGGGTTTTCAGTAGCTGTTATGTTGTTGGATTAAGGAGCACCTCACATTGGTTTTCTGTTCTTTTCTTTGTTTTTTTTTTGGTTCAGGATTATTGCTTGTCATCCTTTCTCTTTATAATTCATTTTTTTGTCTTGCTGAATATATTCTTTTACATTAAACATTAATACAAATTATATTGGTGACATAAAGATGAAAGGTTAGGCTTAACATTCACGCAAGCGTTAATTTTTCTTCAGACCTATCATATCTTTAAATAGCTGTAACACGTTTCTTTTTATATCTCATGAATATTGAATTTCATGGTATATTGAAATTCCATGCTTAATAGATTTTTAGACTTATTTTATGTTTTTTGTTCAATTATCATATATTTTCCATTCATGAAACTTAATTTTTCAGAGCTCTTACGTGTCATTAGAAGATTTAGCCTGAAAGAACTATTGATGGATGATTCACTTCTCTATCTGTGCTTGAAAATTCTTTCATTGGCCTTATCTGCAAATCTTCGGGGCCAGAATCATTTTAGAAGTATTGGAGGGTTGGAAGTGCTGCTGGATGGTCTTGGATTTCCATCAAATTATGCAAAAACTTACCGTAATCTTGTTTTGGCAGATGGATTCAGGTATTGTTGGGTATATCTCAAGTCTATTATTCTTTATTTTATTTGGTGGAAAATATGATGATGTTTCTTTTTAAGCTTGCTGTATCTGTATTTTCTTTTTTGAGGAATGATTGTGTATTAGAGATAAAAAATAAAGGAAACATTGAAACACTCTGTGACTGTACAAAAAAGGTGAATGAGTTTTAGTGAAACGAGAAACTAAAATGCATTACAGTACAAACAGTTCTGAAAAGCAGAACTTATAAAAGGAGAGGTTGAGAGCGGCTTGTAGGTGGTTTCTGAGTCGTGTAACCACCAACATGTACAAGACAGAACTGAATAATTAATACTAAACCTAAAAAAGAAAAAGGAATTCAAAATTACAGAAAATGAAATAAAATACAAGGAAAACAAAAGCAAAGAAAAATAAAACATTGAAAAACCAATGTCATTTAATAATGTGTCTTGATGTTTGAGTTTGTGGATAATAATTTCATGACTAGCTTGATGTTGGTGAATCTACAAACTTCATTCACCACAATCTGTGTTTGCTGTATACAATACACGTATTTGGCCTTAACATGTTATCCCCTCTACTTTTTTTAGCTTGTATCAATTTAACATGTAAGATAGTGTATTTGGTATTTCTCATATTTCTTTCTCTCCCAGGGAATTAATACTGTATTATCTATATGGTTAGTCTATACAGTCTGTCTTGTATTCTTTGATAAAGTGGTTTGCTTGTCTTTTGCAGGGATGATAAGCCATTGCAAAAAATATTTCAACTTCATATTCTTTCTCTGGAAGTTTTGAGGGAGGCAGTGTATCCTTCCCAATTTGCTGATGTTGTGAATTTTAGAATACTCCTTTTTTTGAACTTCATACATCAATGAACAGATATATGCTTAATAATAAATAGGACAACATAAAATTTCCAACTTCATTGCCTATTGACATTTCTAAACATTTCACGTGTGTATTCTCTAGAGATGTATTTGTTGCCATTCTTTGGTATATTCCTCCCTGAATTTTTAGTATGGCAGATAGAACAATGCTGTCCTTTGTTCACTTGTTGATTTTCTTTTGACTGATTGCTACTTGAATATCATTAAAATTTAAAGAAAAAGTGATGCTTGAGACCTTGACATTCGTACAGCTTTGGCAATATGATCAGCTTGCAATTTCTTTGTGAAAATGGTAGGGTGCATAAATTTGCTAATAGTTTTTGTTCACCAGCTTTTCTGCTTCAAGATTTGGGACAGGAGAAGGATTCTACTGTAGAGCATGCTGTTGGTATGCCTGGTCTTGACATTCGAGAAAATGAGAATTATGTGAAACCTGATGCAGCAGTGCTTTCTTCTGGCCTTCCATCCCATGCTTCTTTTTCTGATATTTGGAATGATTATGTTGTTATGTTGAGCAGAGGTCTCTGTTCATTTCTGTTAGCTTCCGAGGGTTCAAAATCTCTTCATGTCCAAGTATCTTCTGGTCGACTTGCATTGCCTGTTTCCTCTGCATATTATGAATTGTCAATCAAATGGGTCATGAGGGTTTTATTTACAATATTTCCTTGCATAAAAACTTGCTCAAGTCAGAGTGATTTGCCTAGCTATTTAAGGTGAACTATACCTGTGACTTGCAGTGTTTTCCCTTTTCATAGCCTGAAAAATGTAATAAACTATAAAAAAAAGTACTGTGAAGTATATCTGTTAATGTATCTCAGAAGTAGGACCTTCATGTATTGAACTAATATTTGATATGTTGATTTTCTTTCCATGTTGCAGGATCTTTGTTTCAGCTCTACAGAACACAGTTCTGAATGCATTTAGAAACCTTCTCTCTTCTTCTCCCATGTCACTTGAAATTTTTCGCCAAGAGGGAATATGGGATCTTATGTTTTCAGAAAATTTCTTCTATTTCCCATCCGGTTCTGATGAATCTGCTGGACAGATGTTTGCATACAATGAGAAGTCTGAGATATTGTCTGCTTCAAGGAGCACCGGTAATACAGCAGAAGTTAGTGGGGTTAATAATCTACAGATGGAAATAATTTCATTTGTTGAATTTGCTGCAACATGTAGTGGAAACACACAAAACATGGTTTGTTCTTTTATTTCCCTTTTCTTATTTAAATTTGCTTGGATGAATTTATATTCATACTCACAAACGCATTGAAATTGTATATCTCTAAGTACTCAACTCTAAAGAAAGAGAGAAACATGTGATTCAATCAACCTTGGTCTGTAAAGCTTTCTCTCATCAAGAGGTTGTAGAATGGTCTATTATAGGTCGTTGGAGGACATGCGCACAGTGGTATTGATTTTAAGGTGTGACATTTGTCGGGAAAGAAATCATTGTGCTGATAAGTTGACGAGTTTAGTTCTGTCTTCTAGAGAAGTGTTTAAATGGTAGACGGTTATACCAACTTTTATAAGTTTGGACTTTTATCATAATAAGTAAATCACATTTTTCGGGAAGGAAATCTTTGTGCTGATAAGTTGGCGAGTTTAGTTCTGTGTTCTAGAGAAGTGTTTAAATGGTAGACGATTATACCAACTTTTATAAGTTTGGACTTTTATCATAATAAGTATCTTTTTCCTATTTATAGGGCTTCTTAGATTGTGCATAGCTTCATAGCTAGCCTGATTTTGTTCATGGATTTGGTTGGGTCCCCCATGAGTTCTTTCTATCTTTCCTTTTGTTTGATATTTTCATGTGATGACAAATGATAGATGTTTCTGGGGTGTCAGCCTAGTTGAGATGCCAAGGATCATAATAATGCCTAGCATGAGTTTTAATTTAAAAAAACCATGTGTTTCTGAGATAGCACATTTGTCCTTAGGAAATAAATAGACGAGACACGATACGGGAATAAATAAAATGTTCCGAATAATACGTTTATATTCTAAATTTTTTATTATAAAATGTTCCTAATAATATGTCTATAGTCTAAACATTTTCTATTATATAAGATCAAGTCCATATTTTTATAATTGTAATACTGCTTCTCAAGCTGGTGCATATAAATCAAATGTACCAAGCTTTCATGGGTATATACTTTTTAGATTCTTGTGATTGTATGATTGAATTTAATGATTTGATTATTCTACAAGTATTTATTCCTTGTTTCTGTTGCAGAGAGAATTGTCTTCTTTGCTGGATGCACTTGAGCATTGTGCTTGTAATCCTGAAATTGCATGTGTTCTTGTGAGGTGTTTGATTCGGATCTTGCAGCTTTCCCCTGAGAGAACAATTGCTTCCTTTAAGGCCTTGAGTGCAGCTTCTCGTGTTCTACAAGTTGCCTGTGTTCAAGCGCATGAGTATAGAAGTCCAGGAAGCATGATTCCCTCCAATGAGAAAAGTGCCACGGAAGCATCAGTATCGTTGCAAGATCAATGTACAAGCAATTTACCTGTGACTATACGAAGTAGCTTTAATTGCATGAAAGTGTGCATGGAGTTCTTTGCCAAGTTTCTAGCAGCAGCTAAAGATACCAAGCTGATACTACATAGTTTTACGTGCATTGATTGCCTGTTTGATTTATTTTGGGTGGAAGGTTTGCGGGATGATGTGCTTAGACATATACTCAATCTCATGAAGGTATACTTTATGTGCTATTTACTTGAATTTGCCTTTCTGGGTCATAATTCTTGTTGAGTTTTGTTTTTCCACTTTTGACATGGCTAATCTCTTTTCAGATCATGCCATTTTCTGAGGAAGATAAAAGAGCAAAGTTGCAGTTATGCTCTAAATATTTAGAAATGTTTACTCAATTAAAGGAACGGGAGAGTAGTTTTGTTGACCTATCTATTGATTTGTTGGTAGGAATGAGAGATACGCTCCAGACTAACCTATCAGTATGTGTCGGACATTGATTTATTTCTTTACCTTATTTACTTCAATGTCTTCAAATGCATTTTACTATTTAACTGAAGCGTTGCTTTTGATGCTTTACTGCTTCAGTATTATCAGACTCTATTTCGGGATGGGGAGTGCTTTTTGCATGTTGTATCATTACTGAACAGCAACCTTGATGGGGCAAATGGGGAGAAATTGGTTTTGAATGTACTCCAAACACTTACTTGTTTGCTTGCAAGTAATGATGCATCAAAGGTACTTTGTCTTCATTGTTTTCCGCTTTGTTTCTTCCCTAGTTCTGTAATACTAATATTTACTGTTACTATTTTTTAAAAATGTTTTGTTTTGGTTTGGTAAAGAACATTTTGGAATTATATTTTACTCCCAAGTTTTTTTTGTTGCTCTTTAGCTGTTTTTGGATGCAAAATTGTAAAAAACATAAGTTGTTGGAGTAAGCACGTGAATAAAATTACTTCACATCTTACTGAAGAGCTCTATGGGCTTAGGGCACACGCAATACACTGGCCTATTTTTATGTTATACTCCGGATTTTATGAAGAATATAAGGTTGACAAGGATCATACTCTTAACTACTTAGTCAAAGGATCTTTGGAACTGTGCTTTTAATAATTTTCCCAAAGCTGTAAAAAATATCAATATGTTTATTGGATCTCTTAAAAGGATAAATCCTTGCTGTTTTACTCTTAATAAATTGATCTTTCATTAAACAACTTGTCAAATTGAAGAACAAAAGGTTTGGAAGCTTCAACTCCAAAATGGCTGTCACTTTCTTCATTCTTTACACACAAAGATGATTCAGAGCGAATTTTTTCTATGGATTCAAAGGGTTTCACTTGAATTGGAGGCAATAAAGACACTACAATTTTAGAAATAAACAAGAAAATAAGGTTAACATTGGAGATGTCATACCACAAGTTAAGTATCTATATAGGCAATTGTGGTAATGGTCTTTATGAATGTGCTTGAGTGTTTCTTACATCCAACGGAATGGACTTATTTATATTTAAGGGTATTAGAAAGATATATAATGCCAAAACACATTACAAGAGAACAATTAAGTTACATGGCTTCCTAAGATGCGCTGAACTGATCTACACAAAATATGTAGGCTACCTGGAAAAGTAATCAATGAATGATCTTAAACCTAGTTCAATTTCACAAAACTGACTTATAAGGTTTGCATCCATTCATATGTATTCATGTGATCTATTTGAACAATATTTGTAAGTGACATGGGAACTTTATGCACTCCTCACGTCGAAGATTGAACATCTTGATCATAATTGTTGGATAAAACTAGTACTATAGTTCGACAACTGGAAGGGAGTGACTCAGGACTGTCTTGTTTTAAATTTATTGAGTCTTTACTGTCTGGTTTGTTCAGGAGCCTTGAGATGTTTGTATTCAAATATGTTTTATCACCTGGCATCTGAACTTAATGGAGATGTAACTGCATCATCTTATGGAGGTTACTAGACTGACTGCCAGTACTGTAGACTTGAAACTATGTTTATTTGGTTGTAATTGTCTAATTACTGTGGAAGGCAACGAAGAAGAAGACAGTATGATGTAAATAACAAATTCCCACCATTCATTTGAGAGGAGCAATAGGAGGGAAGTTTCTTTCCATGGGTTCCATTTATAATTTTTTTTAATTAGTGTAGAAAGCTTTATAATGCATTTTTTTTTTTATTTCTACCCGATCTTCGATTCATCCAAAACAAGTTGAAAGAAATTTATCCAATTTTTTATTTATCTATCCAAACAATGCTATTTTCATTCTTATTTCTTACTCTTATTTACCTCTTTGTTTCATTTTAATCCAAATAGTGCAAAGAGGTTCACTGATCCCTGTACTTACCATATCCCATGGCAAATTATGTCAGCTAGGAGAAATTGGTGGGTGCTAATTCAAGTGAAAAACAATACACATTAGGGCTTGCTCGAGCCTAAATCTTTTCATTTTTTGTATTGTGGTTATAAAATTCAAGTCTGGGCTGATTGCTTTTTGAGGTGTCATCCTTTTTGGTTTGCATCTATATTGGATTTGTACGTTGAATTTATTGTAGCTGCGTGCATTGTACCATTGCATTCCTATTTAAAAGTTTCTTGTATTATTATCCCTTGCAGGCAGCATTTAGAGCTTTGGCTGGAAAGGGCTACCAGACTCTGCAGAGTTTGCTATTGGATTTTTGCCAGTCGCATTCAAGTGAAAGCCTTTTAGATGCTTTGCTCGACATGCTTGTTGATGGAAAATTTGATGACAAAATGAGTGCTATGATAAAGGTGACGTCCCAGTACATAGGTCTTGTTTCCATAAATTATTTGATCCACCTGCACTGTTTCATTTTCTATTCGAAAAAACTATTGAAAGTGGTGTTTGCTGGATGCTATCTTATTTAGTACTGTTAAATCTTTATTTCATAAATCTTTATTTCATAAATCTTTATTTCATAAATCTTGTTTTTGTGTTCTTATTTTTCTTCTTTCCTTTTTTAATTTCAGAATGAAGATGTAATAATATTATATCTGATTGTACTGCAAAAGGTTTGCAATTCCTTTCCCTTTGCCTTTCTAATAAATTATTTTCTTCAATAGTTATTTAATTAGTTGTTAAAGTTTGTTTTAAGAAAATAATGCCATCTGTTTATTTGCTTGTTATCTTGTGATTGGGCAGAGCAGTGAGTCTTTGAAGCATCATGGACTGGAGAAGTTTCAGCAACTGCTAAAAGATTCCATTTCTAATAGAGCTTCTTGTGTCAGAGCAGGAATGCTTGATTTTCTTCTTAATTGGTTTTCTCAAGAAGATAATGACAGTGTGATCTTTCAGATTGCACAGTTAATTCAAGCCATTGGTGGGCACAGCATATCAGGGAAGGACATCCGAAAAATCTTTGCTTTACTCCGAAGTGAGAAAGTTGGGATGAGGAGGCAGTACTGCTCTGTTTTGTTAACAAGTCTCTTGGCAATGCTACATGAAAAGGGGCCAACTGCATTTTTTGATCTCGATGGAATTGATTCTGTAAGTCCTGAAGCCATTATAGATGTATCTCTAGATCTCCTAATTTTTCTTTAGTTATTTTTGAAGTACTTGGATCCTAGAATACTTTTTCTTTTATTAGAATGAATAGTCTCAAAAAGAATTTATTGTAAGGGTGCTGTGTGCTTTGTGCTTTGTGCTGCACATAGTTGTTAGATATAGCTTTTTAGATTCTCTTCTCTTCCCTCTCATACATAGTATTCGATGTATCTAAAGTTCTTATAAATATGAGATCCTAGGACAGTCACTATTTAAAATTCATTTTGCTTCCTTTGTATTATTCTAATGTTGATGTTAGATTGCATCGGTCCTGCTCTGCCAGTCTCTGTCCAACAAAGGAGTTACCTATCAGTCATTTTCAACATTGTTCGTCGTCAGAGTTTGTTCCATCAACATTTGGGTCTAGTGTGTCTTGGATAGCGAGACCCAACCCCGGTGGTTGCACATCCAAAATTTGATTGGTGTGTCAACACTCGCCGTCCAACCGTTATGTTGCCTTGTGAGCATGTGTCTCATGCGTCGTCTTCTAGTGGTTGGAATCTTCTTTGATCACCTTGGTTTGACTAGCTGGAGCATTCCGAGCTTGTTTCTACCCTTGTTCTTCGTTCTTGGCGCATTTGGTGAGTCTCCTAGGGTTGAACACAATTTCTCTCACTTGATACTCTAAGTATCTCTCTCTAAAAGCCCTAGGTTGTCTTCTACTCTTCTCTGATGCATCATTGGACTATGTCCTTTGCTCTACCTTGTTCAACATCTCTTTAGGACTATAACCTCTTTCTTTGGAACTTCTTCCATAACTTCTCAAAAATTAATCAGAGAAAACTACCTTTCTTGGTTTGCTTTAGTTGAACTTTGGTTCCTTGGCCAAGGTTTCCATGATCATTTAGAAGATGGGAGTTTAGTTCCACGACATCAAATTTAATGTGGAAGAAAACTGATTTTCATCTTTGTGCTCTACTTTGGCAATTAGCAGAGCCGAATATTTTGAGCACTCTTCGGTCATTCAAAATGTGCAATTCCTTTTGGAAATGGGCTCAAAATATTTTTGTAGATGATATTCAACACCTCTGTGATTCCACTAATCAATTGGTTTCTCTCAAATGGTCTGCTAATGACATGATGTCTTTTATTGTTGAAGTTTAATCAACAATTGAGGAATTGAAGATGTTCTTGGAAGTTCACTCTTCGAAGAGATAAAAAAGTTAGATAAGTTGTACATGGTTATGATCCTCCGTCCAAAGAGTCTAGATTTTAATCATATTAGAGAGCAAGTTTTAACTAGTCAAGAAGTTCCTTCTATGGAAAACTTGACAACATGACTCCTTCGTGTTCTAACTCTTAAGAATGGAAATATTTAAGAATTTGCTGAGTCTTCTGCAATGATTTATGGTCTTGGAAAAGGAAGTTGTGGCAGTAGAGGTGGATGTGGTGGTAGAGGACGTCCTCAATGCTCACATCGTAAGATAATGCACAAGTCTCAAGAGTAATTGCATCAGTTTTGCTCTCAAAAAGATCTATAACAATCATATTCTTGGGAAAGACCTTCCAAGAATCAAATCCAAATGTTCTTTTGAAGAAACCACATCTCCAAATGAAGTCATCAAGAGACTTAACTCTGATTATTGAATGACAAATTGTGTAATTTATAACGTAGTTGTCTTTCTTTGTCCTAGGATGATGAAGAAAGTATGCTTGTATCTTGTCCCATACCTTGTAAAATGAATGAATCCAAGAATATGTTATAATATAGCAATGGAATGAGAAGACTAAAGCCATGCAATTGAAAAGTTGTTTTGTGCTATACCTATGTACCTAAGACTCTAGATGTGATATTTCTTATTCTTTACTCTTCCTTCTCATTTATTGAATATGAACTACCAATGTTATTATAAATATGAGAACCTAAGATAGGGAAATTAGTCTGTCTAATATATTTCTTTATTAATGAAGGAACAATGTAATCCATCAAATCTAGCAAAGATCACTTCTTAGAACCCTCTTTAGCTTAATCAATGAATTATTTAAGGAGTATGAATACTGGTGAACTGCTGTTCAATGGGATGATTGAGTTATGGCGTATTATCTTCACTAGGAGCTATGACAAATGGTATCAGAACTGGGCCAACTGTTGATGCCATATCTTACTGAGCAGCTGACAGAATTATTGCTTGTCAATCTTAATTTATGTAGGATCAAATCATTTTGGCATAATATGGACTATGTATGAATAATTTGACAAATACTTAAAGACAGTTATTGGAAGGCTCTACTTTAATGAGCTTTTGGTTAATTACAAATACACTTAGCTGTATGGGCTACATTCTTTGTTAGTTAATGAATGCTGTATGATGCTTGTAAAAGTAATATTTGTTTCATTCCCTGCTTCTAGTTCCTTGTTAAACCATTTTTTCATTGCCAAACGTAATACTACTGCTTCATTATTCTGTGCCTTCTATTATCTCATTCCTTTCAAATTCTTGCAGGGTATCATTCTGAAAACTCCACTGCAGTGGCCTCTCACTAAGGGTTTTTCTTTTTCCTGTTGGCTCCGGATTGAGAATTTCCCTAGAAATGGAGCAATGGGTCTTTTCAGTTTTCTTACTGAAAATGGGAGAGGGTCCTTGGCCGTGCTTGCAAAGGAGAAGCTTACTTATGAGGTTAGAAATAGATATGAAAAATTAGTTGAAGCTGTGTATTGTTCTTTGATACTTTTTATTTGCTTTACTTAGCCTTACGGAAGTGAACTAATTATTTTTGCTGGCTTAATTTGGCTGGCCCTTGCAGTCAATAAATCTGAAGAGACAGCGAGTGGACCTGCGTGTTAATTTAGTCAGGAAGAGATGGCATTTTCTCTGCTTAACTCATAGCATAGGAAGAGCCTTTTCTGCAGGTAGCTTGGTGAGATGTTACTTGGATGGTGAGCTTGTCTCATCTGAAAAATGCAGGTTCAAACCATGCTAATTATTATTTTTTCTATTTAAATGATTTATATTCGTGATTAATTGCTATATTTATTTTGTGATACTCTGATTTGGTTTTTATGCTTTGTTTATTCAGGTATGCAAAAGTCAGTGAATCATTAACAAGTTGCATGATTGGTGCTAAAATCAAAATGCCTCACTATGAAGACAATGTGCTCACATTTGAATCCATCGGAGATTCGTGCCCTTTTTTTGGCCAAATTGGTCCTGTTTACTTATTTAATGATGCCATTTCTGCTGAACAAGTACAGAGTATCTACTCTCTTGGACCAAGTTATATGTATTCTTTCCTTGATAATGAAGCTTTGCCTGTCTCTGTTTCCGGTGATAAAGTACCAAGTGGGATTCTTGATGCCAAAGATGGTCTGGTATCAAGAATTATCTTTGGACTCAATGCTCAGGTCCATGATTTTTAATCTTCTATACCACTGTACATGCCATGGTTATTTAATATTTATTTATCTCTTTTGGAGTGTAGTTTTACTCCTTTCTTTACTTTCTTGTACTGCTGTAGAACAGTTAGAATATTTCTTTTTCTTGTATCCAGCTGACGGTTAGTCAGTTGGGTATTAGTTGCTCTCATATTGCTAACTAAATAACATTTGGTTAGTTACTTAGATTTTGGGACATGAATGCATGCACCTATTGTGTTTTGGTTTAATTCTTTTTAATGAAACAACATTTTTTTTTTCACATCTCTTCTCTCAAACTTCAGTATGGTATCACAGAGCTAGTTCAATCCTCTTTCCCTTTTGTTCACAATCCCAAATTCCCAGCCCCAATCCTCTGCTTTGTTCATGGATGGTGAACCAGTAACTTCTATTCCTCCTTCAAAATCCTCCTCAGAAGCACTACAATTGTCACCTACGCCCCTGTTAATATAATACTCTTTCTTTTCTTCTTCTCTCTTGTCTTTCTATCTCTCTCAATCTTTGATAGGATTTCATAGAGATAGTTCGATCCTCTTTCTCTTTTCTTCTCCTTCCCAACCGTAATCTCTTGCCTCATGGATGCATATTTATCATAAAAATCCTCATTGAAAGTACTACAATTGTCACCTTTTCCCCTGTTAAAATAGTTGTTTATTGTTTGCAGTATAAAGTAAATAAAGGTGTATTTTCAATGTTTCTAGCTTAAGGGTAAAGAATCATAGGCTATAGCCTCTTTTTATTATACTTGTTCTCACCTTTTTCGTGCGTGTATGTGTGTATAGTACATCATCTGAGGCATTGCTTACTGATTTTTGTCATTCTTTAAGTTTAACTTTGTACTAGAGAGGGTAAGGTCTTGCTTCGTCTAGTTTTGTTGGTGGTTCAACGTTGCTTGTCACTGTTCGCTACCTTCGGTCGCTGTCCATTGCCTTTTACTCTGATGAACATATGGTCAGGTGTACCTCGAGAAGTTTGACCAACCCAAAATGTGGTTTGATACTCAACCTCGCTCCCTCGAGACCTAAGCTCTTTGTTTGTCAGAATCTAGTTGGACCACCTCTAGCAACTTCATCAACTTCTAATGAGCAAATTTCTGTATCTGGTTCTCAATTTCAACCTAGTTGAAGTTGTTGGGCTTTTCCTTCCTAAATCACATTTCCCATGTTCTTGAAGTGATTTTTTGCAAGCATTCTCCCTTTTTCTTGTTCTCCTACCGTAACAATTGCAAGACTCTTGGTCTTCCTCATTGGAGTTAATGGTTCCTTTGTTGAGGATATGATAACTATTAGAGAGAGAGCTAGTGCTATTCTTTCTTAAAATAAATCTAGTTGTGTTGTACTATGGCAATCAATCGAGCCTAATGGTTTAGATATTCACAGATCGTTCAAGGTATGTTGATGTAGGAAGAAGAAAGTGAAATATAGTTTTGCCAAAGAGTAGACCTCCCTTATGTAGATAAACCATGATAGAGTCTAACATGTACCAAAAGCTTGGGTTGTGGTAGAAGAAGTGTAAAGAGATCAACAAGAAAACTTGGTAAGTTATTTCTAGTCTAGATTCTATGAAATTTACATTCAAATTTTTATCATGTATGTGACCAAATTTTTGTTGGTGATTAAATCCCTTCAATTCTTAGTTACCATGCTTTCTTGTGTTTCTACCTTCGTGTAGGATGAAATTCAACTGAAGTTATTAAAACCTAAACAATGGTGTAGAACCATGTGGAAGAGTAGGAGGTCGTAGCAACCGTAGAGGTTGTGGTGGCAAAAATGAACGTCCTCAATGTACATATTGTATGAGAATGGGTTATGGGTTATACCCTAATAAGTTGCTACAAATTTTTTTCTTGGTAAGGGAGGTCGTGTGTCTAAATATGAAGAGTTAGATTTTTGTGTTTTCTAAGTGCCAAAAATATTTGAGTTTTAAATGTGAAAAATCCAACAATCAAGCCAAATGAGCCACTACTCAAATTTTGTGTTTTTTGTTGATGATATCGTTATCAATGGCGGCAACTAGTCTATTTCGACAGTTTTACCTCTTAATTGCACTATATTTTTAATCTTAAAAATCTCTTCACTCTTAACTATTTTCTGGATCGAGGTTAGTAATCAGTTTGATGGCTTTATTATTTTGACTCGATTTATAATAGGGATATTTTTGTTAAAACTAAGATGGAAGTTTTTTGTTCTTCCTTTTGTTTGCATACACAAATTATCAAACACTACTTCTTAAGCATGTTTTGATGCTTCTTGGAAGCCTTGTCTCTACCACTTCCTTAACAACTGCCACTGCCATTGTTTGCCATCGACATGTGCATCATCAACAAAGTTGACACACATGGTCTCCTGTCATCATTGGTATTGATGCGTGTAGCCCACACATTGCCTTGAAAGTGCACTTGTTGCCACTGAAAGATGGTCGTACGTAACTTCTAAGTCCATTTCATGGGTTGATGACGACTCGGTTGACTCCGGAGTGAGTATATTTGAATTTTTTTGTACCTTTGTCAAACCTGTTAACTACGTTATGAATCAAAGTGATAATGGTTGAATCATAACTAGGTCTTTGTTTTTATGTTTTTCTATCCATTGTTTGGTATGAAAGCCTAGAAAGAGGAACTTGATCGTGTTGGAGCAATTATTGTGTCAATGACTAAGAGTGCTTGTAGGCAAGGGAGAAAGGAGGGGTCTTGAAAGTATACTATAGGAAAAAAAAACAGAAGCAGTTAATTGGATAACAGTTAGATGTTATCTGATATGAGATGAACAACTTTTTAAAAGTCTATATATTGTCATGTGAACTAGAGTTAGGGGAGTCTTTTTGAATTGATGTTTGTGACAGTGAGAACCCTGTGATGAAATTGCCTTATCTCTAGTCGATGTGGGACTTTCAACATACCTCCTCACGCCGAGATATATTCATCTCGTGCGTGGGACTAGAAATTAGTGGGTGGTCCGTTAGCGGCTTGATAGCGAGTGGAACAGAATGTCCAAGAAAGTTCGCTAGGATAGACTCTAACTTGGCTCTGATACCATGTTAGAAGTAGGCTTTAAGCCTAAATCAACTCCACTAAACCGACTTGTATGGTGAGGTTTGCAACCCCACATATATTTTTAAATTGCCTTATCTCTAGTCGATGTGGGACTTCCAACAAAAGGAAAACAATTTTTCTTTGGAAGCTTTGGCTTTTGCTGTGTTTAAAGTGAATAATAGAGTGTAAGACTGTCTTTTTTTTTTTTTTATCTTGTTCTATCATCATTGTTTCTAGGTTCCTAACAAGTACATTCATTAGTGTTGGAGATGTTATATTGAGTAGAGATATGATTTAGTCATAACATATAAGTGGTGTAAACCTCATTTTACATGTTAGTTTTATGAGGTTGAGTTAGTCTTAAAGTCCACTTTCTAAGATTGTATGAATTTGTGTTGTACGACCGGTAGATAGGAGATATATTCACTTTGGGGCTTCCTTGGGGCAAATTCTAGGATGTTGTAGCCAAGTTGGGATTATTGTTATTCATTACTAACTTGAAGGAGATTGTTGTAAATAGCAAATTATTAGGATTAAAATATTCTTAATATCTCCATAGTAATTAGGAAAAAATATCTTTAGAATCTTTCTGTTAATTTTCTAATTTTAAAGATATGATTATTACAAATAGATTATGAAAATGTAATTGGTGTGATTGTTGAGAATAAAATAGTTTTCTATTTTCCTATATAGTTCAAGTATTATCTTAGAGGAGCTCTTAAATTGGTTTTCATCTGCAATGTGGTCCTTCCTTACAACACACCTTTTACTATTCATGCGTACTGATGTAGATTGGGAAATAGAATCGGATGATAGCAGATCTACTTCAGGTGCTTAAATATTTTCTGGACTTATTTTGGTTTTTTGATGGTTTAAAGAGAGTTGTTGTTGGTAGATCTAGCTCTGAAGCAACATGTAGATATTTGGCTCACCTCGCTCTTGAAGGTGCTTGGATTGAAGTATATTATCAGAACAAGTTTTTCACCCCACTACTGATGTGCTTAAGCCCTGCTGCTCTTGCACACGCTCCTGTTCTTCATTCCAAAACCAAACATATGAAACTTTTTTTTTGTTAGAGAAAAGGTTGTTAACAAGCTTATTCATTTTTTTCATGTCCCTGTTATTGATCAATATAGAAGGTCTTTCTCCTTCTAGGTTATGAGCTTTTCGTTTCGAGCTTAAAGTGGTGCATTCAAGGTCCGCTCCTCACCCCTTGTAAGCTTGCAGGGGCTATTGGAGTATAATTGTACTCCTTCTTTCTTTATTTTTTTGTACTTCTGTGGGACAGTTGGAATATTTCTTTTTCTTGCAAAATTAGTTAGGTGTTAGTTGCTTAGTTTTTCATGTGTTAGGTTCTCAGATCTATCTAGTAGTTAGTTACTTGGATTTTGACATATAAATACATGTACCTATCATATTGTAAGTTGGTTGAACTTCTTTAAGCACTAAACTGATTTTCTTTTGTTAATCTCTCTTTTCTCTCTCTTAAACTTTAATAATGCTCATAAAAGAGATAAGTTTGAGCCATATTTCATCAATAACAATACTCAAACATGTTTATCAATTTTTTCAGGCAAGTGTTGGAAGAATGCTGTTTAACGTTTCACCAATAACGAGTCATCATCAATTGGATAAGAATTCTTTTGAAGCAGCTGTAATAGGCGGTACACAGCTATGTTCAAGACGATTACTACAGCAGATAATATACTGTGTTGGTGGTGTATCTGTGCTTTTCCCACTTATTGCTCAGTGTTCTAAATTTGAAAACGAAGATAGAGAATCTGCAAATGGTGTACCACTAACACAGACCATGAGGGAGTGGGTGACAACTGAAGTTATTGAGCTTATTGCATCTCTTTTAGACGAGAATTTAGCAAATCAACAACAAATGTATATTGTGTCTGGATTTTCTGTGCTGGGATTCCTGTTACAATCAGTTCCTCCGCGACAACTAAATTTGGAAACTCTTTCTGCGTTGAGGCATCTTTTTAATGTTGTTTCCAATTCTGGTACGTAATTTGTTCCCATGTGTTCTGCATCTAATTTTCGTTTGATGATATATTTATTTTGGCTCAATTTGTTTTTTCCTTTTCCTTTTCGATGTTTCTCAGGTCTGGCGGAGATGCTTGTGAAAGAGGCCGTATGTAACATATTTCTTAATCCTCATATTTGGGTTTGCACTGTTTACAAGGTGCAACGTGAACTGTACATGTTTCTGATCCAGCAATTTGACAATGATCCTCGTTTACTGAGGAGTCTATGCCGGCTTCCGCGTGTCCTTGATATAATTCATCAATTCTATTGTGAAAATGTAAAGTATGAATCATTCGCTGGAAGTAACCCTCTTCAACTTTCTGTTTCTGAACAAGTTACCAAGGAAAGACGAGGAATCCCTAGCAAAGAAGAAATGCATAAGATCCGTCTTCTTTTGTTAAGTCTTGGTGAAATGAGTCTCAGGTACGGTTTCATCTTTACCCTTTCAACTGACATTCACTGTAATCTGTTTAATTTTTTTTCCAAATTCTTGGGATATGCAGACAGAACATTGCTGCTGGAGACATAAAAGCTCTCATAGCATTTTTTGAGAAAAGTCAGGATATGGCCTGTATTGAAGATGTCTTGCACATGATTATTCGTGCTGTTTCCCAGTTATCATTATTGTCTTCTTTCCTTGAACAAGTTAATATAATTGGTGGTTGTCAGGTTTTTGTCAATCTTCTCCAGCGGTATGTCACCCTTGTCATTCTCTGCATGAATTTTTCTTGATGTTAAATAGCAGTTATAGTGGCACTATAGCATTGTAGATTTAGAGGAATTTGCTATTCATACTGTGAATCCGGAGGCAGCTGCTACTGTGGTCCCATGCATAGTAAAATACTGAATTGTTTTGGTTTTGTTTCTTTAATTGAACTGTCTTAGTTTTGTTTTTCAAATGAACAGAACTATAAGCACTCTCAATCCCACACCCAGTTGCACAATACTCTCTCCTCCCAACAAAGCACTCTCAATCCCACACCCAGTTGCACAATACTCTCTCCTCCCAACAAAAAATTGACTCTCTCAGTACCTCCTTCTTTACTCCAAACAAAGGGTGCCCTTTTTTTTCTCTGCAAAGTTGATGCTCTAGGCTCAAAATTAGCAAAATCAGAAAATTCCAAGAAGCTGCTCTATGTTTGTGAGTGTGTGCTGGCGGTAACAAAATTGGTTTTGGTTTTCTCTCTTGATGTGGTAGTGCACAGCTCAGCTCGATTTAGGCCATTCCTTCTGTAGCCCAATAGCATATTAGATGAAGAGGGGGTGTGCTGCCAACTTAGCTAATTATAGTAGCTTTGCAAGAGTTGCTGAAACTGCCTTTGTCGAAGTAACTGCCTTCAACTTCCAAATTAAACTGCATCTAGAGCTCCAAAAATTATGTTTTACCACTCAAATTAAAGCTCTTTGAGTCTAGAATCCAATGCAAAAATAATCAATTAAAATTGGACACCTGAAGAGAATGTTATGAGCAAAACAGTTAGCGTATATCATTGCTGAAAATCCTTAGTTTTTTGGGCTCCTTAGTTTTGAGAGAATTATATCCAAGTTGAGAACAACTATTTATCAGTTTGAGGGCTAGTGTTGTCATATTTTAGGAAGCTTAAGATTTTTTTCCTATTGGTTTTAGTAATGTATATTGGCTGCATCTTGGTTTATTACCAGCGTATCGATTCCAAAATGTCAAGGATTTGTTTCCTAGAATAGACCGTGCTTGTTTCCTAACTTACTCAACCCCACAAAACCGGCTTGTAAGGTGAGGTTTGCACCCCACTTATATATTGTGAATTGACTTTATCTCTAGTCGATGTGAGACTTCCAACACACCCCCTCATGTTGTTAGAAGTGGACTTTAAGCCTAACTCAACCCCACAAATCGGCTTGTAAGGTGAGGTTTGCACCCCACTTATATATTGTGAATTGACCTTATCTCTGATCGATGTAGGACTTCCAACATTATCCAATCAATGTATGTATACACACACACATATCATATGTATGATCAGAGAGAAATTAGTCTTGAAGGAACTGAATAAGAGAGAAATTATTTTCTTCTAAACTTGAGACAGGTTACTATGCTTATTATCCCTTTTCCATTATTTTTTTTTGTTCAGTTCATCCTCTTGTAAAAATTTGTGTATCTTGCTCGAAAACTTGCATTTCGGATATTTGCAAATAACAATATCCTTGCTAAGAAAACAAATGTTTATTTTTTCTATGTAGAAATTATGAAAGTTATGTCTAAAATTTTAGTTTGTACATTAACATGTAGATTGAAGGTTACATATATTGTTCTATGAAATCAGTTAATGTATATCTGGTTCTTATCAGTGGTCATGATTTTTGGTTTGTCTTAGGGGATCTGAATCTATTAGATTGTTGAGCTTACAGTTCATAGGAAGGCTTTTGGTTGGCCTTCCAGCGGAGAAGAAGGGGTCAAGATTCTTTAACCTCCCAGTGGGAAGGCCACGATCTATTTCAGATAGCCAAAAGAAAATCCGAATGCAACCGATCTTCTCAGCTATATCTGATAGACTGTTCTGCTTTCCACAGACTGACATTCTATGTGCCACTTTATTTGATGTTCTTCTTGGTGGTGCTAGCCCTAAACAGGTATAGGAGATGTAGATCGCTCATTTTTCCGTTAGTTCTGACATTTGCAAAACAGTATTTCAAGGATTAAATTGTGTGCTTGATAATGAGTTCAAGTGAACTAAGTTGCAAAGAAAGTTACTTTTAGCAAAAGAAAATAAGAAGAAAAAAATGAAATTAACTTGCCAATAAGCTAAAATTAGTTCATGCACGATTTCCTGTTAGATTCTAGAAAATCTGGTTTTCAAATTATGAATAAGGTAATTTAATGTTTTTCTTCGTATTTTATCTTTTAAAAGTGCTCATGGAGAAGTTTCTTTCTAGCCAGCCCTTAGTCATTATGATTCTTATTTATGGTCACTCATGGCCAATTCTAATGGAAGTTCTTCTTTACAGGTTTTACAGAGACACCCCTTGGAGAGGGTGAGAAGCAAGGGTAGTCATTTTTTACTTCCTCAAATGTTGCCTCTGATTTTCAGATATCTGTTGGGCTGTAAAAATGCACCCGCAAGAATGAAAGTAATGAATGATTTACTTGACCTTCTTGATTCAAATGCTTCAAATATTGAAGCTTTTATGGTATGGTTTCTGAAAGGTCTTCTTGATTGTTAACATCTGAAAAACTGTTTTCTAATTGATAATATTGTTAATAGGAATATGGGTGGAATGCTTGGTTAACATCGTCTCTGAGGCTTGATGTGTTAAAAGATTATAATGCCAAATTACCTGATAAAGGTGACAACGAAATGGATGAGCTGCACTTGGTGCGGAATTTGTATTCCCTTGTTCTCAGTCACTATTTGCATTCTGTAAAAGGTGGCTGGCAACAGATGGAAGAGACAGTCAATTTCCTTCTTATGCACTCTGAGGAAGTACGTTGAGAATTTGACTACACCTTTATGTTATTCATTTAAGTGATGCAAGAATGTGTAATGATAGTTACAGTATCTTATTTTTAATCGTTGTAGGGTGGCCATTCATATAGATATTTTCTTCGTGATATATACGAGGATTTGATTCAGAATCAAGTAGATCTATCAGCTGCTGTTGACGGTATTTTTATTTCACAGCCCTGTCGAGACAATACACTATACCTTCTGAGATTGATTGATGAGATGCTGATCTCTGAAATTGATAAAGACCTCCCGGTAAAGGGTTTGCCTGCAATTTCCTTTTTTTTTTGAATTATTCAGTTTGTTTCTATAAATTTGATTTTATATTATACGTGGAGGGTGAAATTTCCTTACAAAAGCATTATGAATAAAAAAAATCAAATCGGTGTGACATAATCCCAAATTTGGCATATTTCATGAAACTACGATTAACTTCTTACTAGCATATAAATATGCAAACAGAAGAACAGTCGTATGAAAGCTAGGTAATCAACAGCACAATGGGAGTCACAAGTGCACCCATCACAACATCGAACTCTTCCATTTTCTTCCTAATCATTATGCTGCTGCAATGAGAAAATGTTTGACAGTGAATAAGGTTTGATGGACAAGTCCTGAATATAATGATGGATTCTTCTCCCTGTAAGAAATACAGTAAAATAATGTTTTCTCCAAACCTCATTATCGTATTATATATACATCTAAAGATACTATTCTATAAAAGCTTTCAGCTTGCAGAATGAAATTGTCATGTGTTTATTAGTATAGAGGTATTATATCGTACTTTGATTTCAAAGTACAACTGATGTTTTCAACCCATTGAATATGTTTTAGAAGAGTTCTATTTTTTTCTTACAGTTTCTAGGAAGTGACTTCGATTTTCATGTTGATTTGGAAATGGAACAACACAAAGAGTACAATACTGCCTTAAAAGAAGTATTGATAGAAGAAGCTGACGTTCAAACATCTAGGTATGAAAATGCAGATCCTTGTTTCCCATTGGCACTATTTACCCAATAAAAACGAATATTTAATTCATGGCATGATGTAAACTACTTTTACAATTGGATTCTGTACGCTTTCAGTAAATCACAGAATTCTAATCAGCCAATACCAAAAGATGATACAATGGAGGAAAAGTGGTGGAATCTTTATGACAAATTGTGGGTTGTTATTGGCAAGATGAATGGTAAAGGATCCAGCAATATGTTAGCGAAATCATCAGCATTGGTTGGACCGTCTCTTGGTCAAAGGGCACGTGGTTTGGTTGAGTCCTTAAACATTCCTGCTGCTGAAGTGGCAGCTGTTGTTGTAGCGGGAGGGATTAGTACTGCTTTGACTGCAAAGCCTAACAAAAATGTTGATAAAGCTATGGTTTTACGAGGGGAGAGGTGTCCTAGAATTATTTATCGCCTTGTTATTCTGTATTTGTGTAAGTCTTCTATGGAAAGGGCATCACGGTGTGTCCATCAGTTTATCTCACTTTTACCTTGCCTTTTAAATGCTGATGATGAGCAAAGCAAAAGCAGGCTGCAACTTATTATCTGGTAATATTTCTATTGAATACTTGCATCATGTTTATACTCTTTGCACCCCTAACACACAATTAAAGTATGTGTTTTTTCATGGGGGGAAGTTTTTTCCAATTGGGAATTTTGACCTCAAAAAGAAATATTTCCTGCTCTGATTGTAATGCCGCAGGGTGTTTCTGGCCACAAATTTCTACAAAAAACAGACTCAAAGTGATTTCTCTGGTTTCAAGATTAAATTGTTAAAAATTAACTTCCGGTTTGGATGTTTGTAGGACACTGCTTTTTGTTAGGACACAGTATGGAACATTGGATGATGGTGTTCGTTTCCATCTTTTATCACATTTGATACGGGAGACGGTCAATATTGGAAAATCAATGCTTGCTACTAGCCTTGCTAGCCGAGATGAGGCCTCAGATCCTGGCTACAATTCAAAAGAGGCATCATCCATTCAAAATTTAATACAAATGGATAGAGTTCTGACAGCAGTATGTCTGAAAATATATTGTCATATACTTTCGTCTATTTTGATACTTTTTTTCTCTCCTCTTTTAGGGGAGTGGGTGTTCTCCAATATTATTTATAGAATTTGATACAAGTTGTTGGTTATGTGTTTGTATCTCCAATTATTTGAAAAGTGTGTTAATGCCTAAGACATTTCTAAGCTATAGGTTCAAAATTAACCCACCCGGTCATGTGATATTTTCATCAATTGTTTTGTAAGAAATATATCGTATATTAGTTATCAGCATGCGACTTATTTGATGACCATCAGTTATAAACTAATTAAGGTCATTCCAGGAACTGAAATGCTTTTGAAAACTTTGGTCAAACAATGCATACAATGTGTTCATTCTTGTTAATCTTCTGATCAATTTAAATTTTTTTTTATCTATTAGTTTCTTTCCATTCTATACAGTTGATCCATGGAGTC
Organism: Vigna unguiculata; assembly: GCF_037176805.1. Taxonomy (NCBI): domain Eukaryota; kingdom Viridiplantae; phylum Streptophyta; class Magnoliopsida; order Fabales; family Fabaceae; genus Vigna; species Vigna unguiculata. The sequence continues at coordinate 38,453,158 of NC_140800.1, read as the reverse complement.
ATCTTGAATACGAGTGATATATTATGTACTCTGGCTATGGTTAATGAATATTTTGTTGCATGAAGTGTTGTGTTTTTATCTGTTGTCTTTAACTTTGCAGGTAAATGATGAGGCTAAATATATCAAGACATCTAAAATGGACCGCTCCCAACAGATACAGGAACTTCGTTCTAAAGTAGATGAAAACTCCTCGGGAGAATTTAGCAGCAAGAAAGCTTTTGAAGATGATATACAAAGCAGCTTGAACTCTGTTATTGCTTCAGATGATAGCAGAATAGCTGAATTCCAGCTGACTTCTGAGGAAAAGCAGCAAAATGTCGCTGTAGGCATAAGATTCTTTGTTATACATTTATGCATTTGTTAACCCTGCTTTTTCCTTATAAAAGATGTTATATTTAATCTGTATGCTTGTTAAGAAATAGGGTTGCTTTTATACAGGAAAAATGGATTCACATGTTTCGTTCTTTAATTGATGAGAGGGGTCCATGGTCTGCTAAGCCTTTTCCAAATACTGTTGTTACACATTGGAAACTTGATAAGATAGAAGACACATGGCGACGCAGGCCAAAGCTAAGGCAAAATTACCATTTTGATGAAAGTCTGTGTAGTCCTCTTTCTGCCACTGGTAGTGGGGTTGCTACTCCTGTTAGTGAAAGTAATCATGGTTTTGTGGGTAATATACCTGACCAAATGAAGCAGCTCTTACTGAAAGGGATAAGAAAAATAACTGATGAGGGAACTTCAGACACAAATGAAACCAATACTGATATAAGTGGACAGAAGACACAAACTCCCGGTGATCATTCAGACTGCCAATCCTCAGAATTACCTAAAGATGTCAGTGACAGAAAGGATACTGTGCAAGAACGAAAAGATACTTCCTCTTCTCCTGAAACAGAAGCTAGTGAGGTATGTGGTAGGATGGAATATGGTCTCTTGGTATTGAAAGGTAGTCTGAAACTCTGTTGCTGATATCATGCCTAATTTCAATTTTCAGGTGCTTGTTTCAATTCCTTGTGTTCTTGTGACCCCAAAGAGAAAATTAGCTGGTCATTTGGCAGTGATGAAAAATGTTTTACATTTCTCTGCTCAATTTTTGGTAGAGGGTACTGGTGGGTCATCTGTTTTTAAAAACTTTGATGCCTCACTTAATTCTGATCTCACCAAGTCTGATGTAAAACAAAGATCATATAAGTGGCCTGTTTCTGGTATGGATCCTCAAAAGGGAGCAGCAGTTGGTCATGCAGAACTAACAAATGGAAATGGATCTATTAAACTTATGAGATGTGTTAAACGGCATCGAAGATGGAGTGTTGCCAAGGTTGGTTTGCTGGTTTCATTTTCTTTGCATGTTTTATTGCACTACACTCATTGAATATTGATTATCTATTTTTTTCCTTTTCTTTTGGATGATTCTTTTTTCTGATTATGATCTTATTAGATAAAAGCTGTTCATTGGACACGGTATTTGCTCAGATACACTGCCATAGAGATTTTCTTTAGCGATTCAGTTGCCCCAGTGTTTTTAAACTTTGCATCCATGAAGGATGCAAAAGATATAGGAAACTTGATAGTTACTACAAGAAACGAATATTCATTTCCTAAGGGAAGTGGAAGGGATAAGAGTGGATCTATTAGTTTTGTTGATCGGCGAGTGGCACAAGAAATGGCAGAAACTGCCAGAGAAAACTGGAGGAGGAGGGATATAACAAACTTTGAGTATTTAATGATTCTAAATACACTTGCTGGAAGATCTTACAATGATTTGACCCAATATCCCGTTTTTCCTTGGGTCTTGGCTGACCACTCATCAGAGGTTCTTGATTTTAACAAGTCATCTACATTTCGAGATCTCTCAAAGCCTATTGGAGCACTTGATACAAAGCGATTTGAGGTTAGCGTTCAAAATATAAGTCAGTTTGATCTATTATCTTTATTATTACCATTCTTATGGTATGCTTCTTATATTTAGGTATTTGAAGATAGATACCGTAGTTTTTGTGATCCTGATATACCCAGGTAATTGGTCTGTTTTGGTCTAAGATTTGTAGTGATCCTTTATTTTGTCGCTCATATAAGATAGATAACCTTTTCTAATGTGTTAGTGTTTTTCTATTCATGCAGTTTCTACTATGGGTCTCATTACTCAAGTATGGGCATTGTTCTTTATTACCTTCTTAGATTAGAGCCCTTTACATCTCTTCACCGTAATTTGCAGGTATGACAACTAACAACGTATTTTAAAAATTTATTGCTTACTACTTTTAGTCTAGTCATAAATGTCCTGCAATCATGTACAACAGGTTTTGAAATGGTAATAGAAACTTTTTTTTTTTTCAAATAAAACTCATTAGATATTTGTCAATCATGTACTATGACATCTCAACTATACTAACCTCCCAAAAGACATTTATCATTTGTCATCACATGAAAATTTCTTAAAGAAAAAAAAAAAGAGGAAACAAAAAACATGAGAGGACCAAACCAAACTCATGTAAAACAGATGAAATGACTTCCTACAAAGCCTATACAATTCTGAATATGGGAAGAAAAACAAATCAAAAAACAGAATGCCAAGAAACCCTATACAAATCTGAACATAGGAAGAAGAATCTTATTTTGAAAAAACTCTAAGGTTCTCTGTTTCCAGAACTAAAGCTGTCAACTTATCTGCACTGTGACTACCTTCGCATAAAATATAAGAAACTTTAATATCCATGGATTTACACAACTGGAGACATTTTTACGCCATCTTCCCCTAAGTCTCCTAGGAACAATAGAAAGGGATGTAATAGCTAAACAGACCAAAGTAGAATTGCATTCCCAGCATATTATAAAAACTGTTTTCCTTACACCTTTTTATATAAATAATATTATGAAAGATAATAATTGTTGATATTATAACGTTTAGGTAAGGATAAAAGTAATACGATATATTAAGATGTGATTTAAAAGACAAAGTACTTACACATTTATTATGAGAATTAAGTTTAGTACTGGATTCATTGTTTTAATCTATTTAGACGACAAATAAGTTTCCACTAGAAAAATTAAGTGTTGGAGGTCCTAACACATAGGTAAGTTTATGACCCAAAGGAAGATTAACTTCTTTCCACTTTCAGTCAGTTAATGGCTTTTTTCTGCTATTAGACCATCCATAAATATCTAGTCCCTAGCTTGAGATGTCTAATCCTTAGCGTGAGTGAGTGTGTAGATTTCACATTGATTAAAAATAAGGCCAACTCACAATGCACATAAGAGGGGGTAATTCTCACCTTATAAGCTAGTTTTGTGAGGATGAATTAGGCTTAAAATCACTTCCTAATATGCTATCAGAGCATATACTAGCGAGGTTTGAAGGCTCTAGTTCTTGTCTGGTTTGTAAACTGCATTGCTCTCTCTATGATCTGAAGCAATGACAAGTAGTTGACGATATAGTCGTTATAAGGAATGATGTTGCTAGAATGTCTCAATTAAAGCAACACCTTCCAAATCATTTTTTGACCAATGATATTTGAAGTCTGAAATATCTTTTGTTACTGAAGTAGCCCAATCAAAGGAAGGAGTTATAATTTCTCAAGGATATATTCTTTTGACGTTCTATGGATCTAGTGGATTGTTCTATGGATCCAACTCAGAAATTAATTGTAGAATAGGGATAAACTTTCTCTGATCCAGAAAGATATAGAAGACTGGTTGGAAAACTTATTTATCTTACCCTTACTAGACTAAATTTGTCTTTTGCAGTTGGTGTTGTGGGTCAGTTCATTCAAAATCCTTGTATTGATCGTTGGAATGTTGTCATTTGTATTCCAAAGTTTCCTAAAAGGGCTCCTGGACAAGGTCTTCTTTGTGAAGATAAAGTGAATATTCCAAATCTTTGGATATTGTGATGCTAATGGGGTAGCTTATTCTATGTACACGTTCTACCATAGTATATTTTGTTTTTTTCTGGAGTAAATATTATTTCTTGGAAGAGTAGGAGACATAATGTAGTCGTTTGATCAACTAGTCAACCTGAGCATAGGGTAATGACATCTCACTTGTGAGCTTATATCAGTAAAACAATTCCTCCAACAACTGTATTTTTGTAATTTAGCAAGTGAAGATAAATTATGAGATCTAAGATGCTCTCCACATTACTTCCAATCCAGTGTTCCATAGAAATGGTCCTCATTACCTCTAATTCAGTGTTCCATGAGAAGACTAAATACATAGAAATGGCATTATATTCGGTGAAATTTGTTGTCCAAACAAAACTGCTATATTTTGCTAGATGAAATTATCAACTTATAGATGTGTTAACAAAATCTTTGAGAGAACTTTGAGAGGGAGTGGTATAATGAGTCATCTTAAATAGATTTTCTCTAAAGGTTGGTGTATGTTGTGTTGTACCTAGTTTCTACATATAACCTCTCTTATTCTCTTTTCTTCCTGTTAAGATATCATTAATATCTTATTTTCTGTTTTTACTGTTATTAGTCTTCATATGTATTTTGGGCTTAACCCATATTTTCTTTATTATAAATACAGTCCCTATGTGTATTTTCTACATAAGGGAGATTAATCTCAAATCCTATTTTCTCTATATTCAACACTTCCATTATTCATTGTATCTCTTCTCTTCCCTCTTATTCATTCTACCTGAAATCTCACATTATAAATATGAGATCCTAAGAGAGGGAAACACTTTCTCAAATTCATTTTATATTCTTTTGTATTTTTCTTAAGTATGGCATTGGACACGTGTTATGTACAACTGTCATCTCTCTTGTATTTCTATAAATACCTCTGTCTACAGAGTGTTAAGTCAAAATATCAAAATCCTTTCGTTCAGTTTCTCTCATTTACCATGTTACGTCCAGTCTCAATGCCACATTCTCTTTAAAACAGCTTGGTCAACTAGAGTATTTTCCTGGTTTGGAAATCAGACATTTACTTGACAACTAAGTTGTGATGACTCAAACTAAGTATCTTCGAGATTTGTTTCATAAAACTCATCAGACCGAAGCTCACATTATATCTACTCCAATGGTCTCTAACTGTAAGTTTTCTAAACATGGTGCAGACCTATTTGGAGATACTACTTTGTATCGATTTGTGGTGGGGGCGTTGCAGTATGCTATGTAACTAACGAGGCCTGAGATTAGCTTTGATGTCAACAAAGTCTTTAAGTTTTGGCACAACCTCTTGACTCGCTTTGGAATGTGGTTAAACACATTTTACGCTACTTGAAGGCCATATTGTTCTATGGTTCACATTTTCAGCTAGCATCCTTTAGTTCTCCTGTACCTCTGCGAGCCTTTTGTGATGCTGATTGGGCATGTGATATTGATGATCGAAGATCTACATTTGGTGCAGCTATTTTTCTAGGACCAAATTTAATTTCCTAGTGGTCTCGGAAACAACAAATTATTGCTGCTCAAGTACTTAAGCTGAATACAAAAGTTTAGCCCAGACTTTTGCTGAACTCTTATGGATTTCTAAATTACTCGCTAAGCTTCAAGTTCCCTTCAGCTCTTCTGTACTATACTGTGACAACCAGACTGCAGTTTCCATTGCACATAACCCTGTTTTTCACGACATAACCAAACACATGAAAATAAATGTGTTCTTTGTTCACGAAAAGATTTTTTTGAAATAGCTGCAGGTCTCTAATGTTCCTGCTCTTGATCAGTGGGCAGATGCCTTGACGAAACCTCTATCTTCCACGTTCCAAACTCAATGTGAAGAATTTTTCTTCTTAAAAATCTTCTTCTTGAGTTTGAGGGGGGCTGTGAGTGTTATTGTATTATCTGATATTCTGATATAGAGAAAGGACCCTGTTTAATATTAAACATTTTACCTCCAAGGTCATAATAGGTGTTAGATATTGTTTGATATTATTAAGATATTGTTAATCACAATATCAAACAATATTTTCTATTTACTCTATTTATTTTCAGTTACTTTTTTTAATTGTACCTCTCTCTATTATAAATAGATTACTCTATGTGTAATTTATACACAAGGGTGATTAATATCAACTCCTAATTTTTTTATTCTCAACAATAGGTAACAAAATCCTTTTTCAAAGAAGAGGTATTGTTTAAGTCATCTCAGACTTCTTTGGCAGAGGAATAAAATATAATTTTGGCTTATCTTGGGAACCATGGAATTTCACATCCAACTCGATAAATGAATCTTAATTATTCCAAATCTCAAAATTAGCGTCATTTGACCCATTCCTCCACTAATGTTGTTGTTTGATCTTGATTGTCCTTATAGAATCGTTCAATTGTACTAGCTCCACATCAAATAACTTTCCCCATCAAATCAGTTGAGACCCACCACTTTTAAAAGATCATTAGGATTATCACCTCAACCATTGAAGAAAAAAAACAAACTTGGGATGGATTCAAACGGTCTCTGAGACCTTGTTTGTGGCAGTGGGGGTGTTTGTCATTGGAGCATTATCCGTGAGCTGCACTTATGATGGTGGTGGGGGGTGACATTTTTTATTGGTGACGTGATTGTCGTTGTTGTGATCGTTTGTGTGGGAGACACCTTTTTGTTCCACCACTATCTTCGAGTATGGCCGTGGCAGCTGAAACAGAATCTTTTGTTTTCATGATGCTTAAGTATGACAGCCAATACCTACATTCCTTTCCTTCTGCGTGTATTGTCAATTGCTTTGTATTTGCTTGCTTTTCTTTTTTTCATTTTGCTATATTTGCTGCATATTAATTTTTCTTATGCGTGATCATTTTTGGCAGGGTGGTAAATTTGATCACGCTGACCGTCTTTTTCAAAGCATTGAGAGCACCTACAGAAATTGCCTTACAAATACTAGTGATGTGAAGGAGTTAATACCTGAGTTCTTTTACATGCCTGAGTTTCTTGTCAATTCAAACTCTTATCATTTCGGAGTTAAACAGGATGGTGAACCTATTCTGGATGTTGGGCTGCCTCCCTGGGCTAAGGTACATAAATTTTGTAAAGTACTTTATTTTAATAAATTAACACTTACTAGCAATTTTTCATGTTTGGGAAAATTTATTTGAAAAGCAGAAGCATAAAAATGGGAAAAAAAACTGCTTTTTTGAACCAACTTCATGCAGTTTTATGCTTTTTTCTTCAGCTTTTACAGTCACTTTTCTGTTAAGCACAGCTAATGAACCCAATTAATTATTAAGATATATCTCTTATATAACCATCTTACCTGAGATTGAAACATGTTTATTATACATAGTATGATGAGAATTATACAATGTCTATTTGTGATGACTCCCCTCTCTCAACTACCTCCATCGTGTTTCCTTATCAAGGTTTATTGGATTTTATATTTTGAATTCAAAAACCTGAAAGGTGATCAGTATTATTTGTTTTGGTTTTCATTATCAATATTAGCGAAAATCCAGTTATTTAAACCCTGAACACTACTCCTACAAATGCAATTTTAAACTGCTTCAGCATATACTGTGAGCTTGCACCAAAGAAATTTAAGATGAATAATCCTCTTCTAATTTGCTATAAAAATTATATACAAGTTTTCTAATTTATCAGCAAAATTTATATTCAAGTGATAGAAGACAGATTTGGAATTCATAGTTCCAAAGATTATAGAAATTCTAACCACCCAAAAAACGAAAAAAAAAATAGATATGACATCTTTTTAAAGGATCCCTCAAATTTGGCTGCCTTGAATGACAATATGCATTACATTATCCCAACTATGGGATAATGTAACCAATCTTGAACGTTTGTCATTTTTTTACGTGACAGAGCCAAAAAATATGAAAAATTAGGAAAAGGAAATTGTTCTGAATTGTTTTCTTTATTTCAATGCTTTTAGAATGAAATTAAAAATTTGAAATTTGTATTCAAATTTTGTGTAGTGATAATGATTGTGAGTACTTTTCATGTTGTTTAAAAAAGTTTATTGTTTTTCATGACATTCTTCATCAAATCTCGTGCTTAAACACCTAAATAAAATGGGTTGACTGACAGTAGGAATAGACATCTTATTTAAACGACTCGCATAATTTTAATCCATGGTGATGTTCCTTGGCGTTTTTGGGGTGATGTTGTTCTCGATGTATGTTATCTCATTAATCATATGCCATGTTTGGTCTTAGATAACAATATTCCTTATTCTATTTTTTGTTCTTCATGAACCTCTATGCCTTACCTAAAATTGTTTGGGTCCACATGCTCTGTTCATATTTTAGTCTCGGTCTTGATAAATTATCTCCTAAGTCACACAAATGTGTTTTTTTTAGGATTCACTAGATCACAAAAAGGATATAAATGCTTCTCCTTTCCTTTACTTTAAGTCTCATTGTCCTCCTGCTTCTCCTTCTAATACCATCAATATCCCTATTATCAGTGATCCTCTTGTTGTGTCTAGTGCACCTAGGGATCCTCCACCACCACCAACCTTTTAGGTGTAGAGTCAACGATAGCTTTCCCATCCCCGAAATACTCACTTCTAGTGTCAACTCCTCCATTGCCTCTGTCTCCAACAACTAAGTTTGAACTTCCAATTGCTTTTTATAAAGTTATATGTTCTACGCGTAAACCTTCTCCTTACTACACTGCTTTGAGTTACCATAGATTATCTCAATCTTTTTATACCTCTTTTTCGTCTATTTCTTCTGTGTCAATTCCAAAATTTGTAGAGCATACCTTAGCCCATTCTGATTGGCGTTAGGCCATGGTTGATGAAATAAGTGTTCTTCAGAATAGTGGAATTGGGAAACTCATTCCATCACCGTCTACGAAACCTATTGTTGGTTGTAGGTATTTTTTTTTCTATCAAAGTTTGTTTTGATGGTATTATTAATCATCTCATTGCTTGCCTTGTGGTCAAACACAAATTTTTGGTTTGGATTATGGTGATAAATTTTCTTCAAAGATTTATAGCCATTTCTGCTCTTCAACAATGGTCTCTTTACTAATTAGATGTCAAAATGCTTTTCTTAATGGAGATTTGTAGGAAGAAAATTATATGGAGTAACCTCTAGATTTTGTTGCTTAAGAGAGTCTTCGAGATTGGTATGTTGTATCTGCAAATATTTATATGGCCTGAAACAATCTCCTAGGGTCTGGTGTGGAAAATTCAGCGGTGTTCAACAATTTGGTATGACTTGCAGTGAGATAGATCATTAAGTCTTTTATCATCACTCAAGTGCTAAGTGTATTTATTTAATAGTATATGTTGATGACATTGTTTGTATAAGCATTGACCACCATGGCATCTTACAAATGAAGCAACACCTTTGTCATTGCTTTCAAACCAAAGATTGTGGCAAACTCAAATATTTCTTAGGGACTGTGGTATAGCACAATCCAACAATGATATTGTTATATCTCAAAAGAAGTATGCATCGGATATTTTACAGAAAACTGTGTTGATGAACTGAATTTAATGACACACCCATGGATCACACTACCAAACACCTAAAGGGGGAGCCTTTCTCAGAAGTGCAGAAGATTAGTTTTTAAATTAAACAATCATATTGTTCCCCGTCCTGACATTTTCTTTCTACCCAATGTGATGAGATTAATTCCGCATGTGCAAATCTTTGGAACACAATCATTCGTATATTAAAGTACGTTAAGGATCTACTGGAAAATTTTTGTTATATGGTCACAATAGCCATATTAAAGTTATCTGTTTTTTCAAATGCTGATTGGGCAGGATCTCCTTATAATATAAGATTTACTTTTAGATATTGTCTCCATTGGTGATAAACTCGATTTCTTTGAAGAGCAAGAAACAAAATGTTGTGGCAAGATATAGTGCAAAAGCATAATATATAACTATGGCCTCTGTCCTCTGTGAGCTTCATTATTCGAAAAGATTATATTTAAAGACATTAAGATAGGGTTTGTTAACTCAAATGTTTAATTAACAAATATTTTTATTAAGTTTGTACGGAGCAAAAATTGATTATATTTGTAACAAACTTGGTACATGCAATTTATATGCACCTGTTTGAGGGGGAGTATTTGGTACTATTAAGGTATCATTACAAATTGTTAGTTATAATATCATTAGTATTTGGGCTTAGCCCATATTTTTTCTATGATTCTTTATTATAGGTAAATTACCCTATGTGTATATTCTACACAAGGGAATTTATCATATACATAGATTTAACTATTTCAAACAACCAATGCTAATTAGATCACACTTCAAACACTCTGTGGATCGGTAGGTAGCCTTTTCACTATTTATGTTTATGATATAGTTATCAGAGGAAATGATTAAAGATCAAATCAAGCATTTGAATGGAATTTTGGCCAAGGAATTTGAAGTGAAGGACTTGGTTCAGTTTAAATATTTTCTAAGGAGCGATATGTTGATCGAACAACAAATGGTATTTATTTATCACAAAGGAAATACACAATGAACTTACTTCAAGAAACCATCAAGCCTAGGTGCAAGGGAGCCACTACTCCTATAGAACCGGAAAAGAGAGGTGAAGAAGAAAGTCCACCAACTAATAAAGATAGATATCAAAGCCTAGTTGGGAAGCTAATCCTCCATAGTCACATTGGGCTTGAGATTGGGTTTGCTATGAGCATGGATACTCACTATACATCTAACCCAACTGAGGCCCACATGAAAACAACGAACAAAATCCTCCAAACCTCTAATGTACACCAGGTTAAGGGCTCTACTTTAAGAAGAACTCAATTAGAAGCATTGATGTCTATACCGACTCAAAATGGGCAGAATGCCCCTCTGATAAAAAATCAACTATACAATATTGCTCTTTTGTGTGGTGAAACACGGTGCTTGGAGAAGCAAGAAACAGTCTATGGTGGCAAGGAGTGGTGCAAAATTGTTCCACCCACTATCAAACTGCACATTAATGTCTAGTTCCAAGCATGAGATGTATATACTTCAGCATAAGGGGAGTGTGTTGGAAGTCCAACATCGACCAAAGATAAAGTCAATTTAGAGTATATAAGTTGGTGCAAAACTCACCCTACAAGTCGGTTTTGTGGGGTTGAGTTAGACTTAAAGTCCACTTTTTAACTATAACAATAATTAAAATATCCAATTTGGTCTTAGAAACATGTTACTTCTTTTGACTTTCATTTCTCAAAGTTCTCTCTTTACAAAGTATTTCCCATAGTCATCAAACTTGCTAACAGGTTTACTGCACTAGAGTTGTCAATTTGCTAACTAATCATTTCCTGGGGACAGATTTGGATATATGGTATTTAGTTAAGTGCTAGATTTGGATATACAATATTGTACATCTACGCAATAATGTGTTTGATGTTTTAATCTTTTTTTCTTTTGTTCTCTTCTCACACTAGATGAAGCTATCATTAACCCTCTTTAATGCATGTGTCTGTTACTATTAAATATTTTTAATTTTGAAATATTTACAACAAACAGAACAATACAAGCCAAATATTTATAAATTATTTGCACAGGGTTCACCTGAAGAATTTGTTAGGAGAAATCGGGAGGCCCTTGAAAGTGAGTATGTTAGCTCAAATCTTCACCACTGGATAGATTTGGTATTTGGTTACAAGCAACGCGGCAAACCTGCAGTAGAGGTATATCATGATAAACAAATTTTATGGCAATCAGCGTAAATTAGAATTGGAAAAACTAAATTATTCTGTTCAGTTGAGTTGTTAAAATTTTAACATTGGATTATAGGCAGCGAACATCTTCTACTATTTGACTTATGAAGGTGCTGTTGATCTGGAAACAATGGAAGATGATTTGCAAAGAGCAGCTATTGAAGACCAGATAGCCAACTTTGGTCAGACTCCAATCCAGATATTTCGTAAGAAACACCCAAGAAGAGGGCCACCTATTCCAATTGCGCATCCTCTGTACTTTGCTCCTGATTCTATCAGTTTGACTTCCATTGTATGTAATGCAAGTCAATGCTCATCTGCTTTACTGTATGTTAGTCTAATGGACTCAAATATTGTCATCGTAAACGAGGGTCTCAACTTGTCTGTTAAGATGTGGTTGACAACTCAACTGCAGTCCGGTGGAAATTTTACATTTTCTGGTTCCCAGGTTAGGCTTGGTGTCATCAGACACTGAAAAAAGTAGGACTTTCTTTATTAGAATTATGTTTGGTTTCAAGAGTGATGAAATAATCTCTAATTTTCAGCAGGATCCATTCTTTGGAGTTGGAGGATCTGACATTCTTTCTCCTCGCAAAATTGGAATTCCTGTGCCTGAAAACGTTGAACTTGGAGCTCAATGTTTTGCAACAATGCAGACACCCTCTGAGAATTTCTTAATATCATGTGGCAATTGGGAAAACAGTTTTCAGGTCATATCCTTAAGTGATGGCAGATTGGTACAGAGTATCCGACAGCACAAGGATGTGGTGAGCTGCGTTGCAGGTATGTATAGTGGTTCAGATAGGATTCCTAATATGGTTACGTAATCAGCATTGATGTCCTGCAATATACTGTCTTGTTTGCTGAAGAGTGGCATGCATTCCTTAAACCAGTTACGTTTGTTATCTTTTATACTCACGAAGTGATATATAGATTTTCTTTGCGTAGAGCCTGACTTGCATAGTCATTATGAAAATATCCAATACTGTCATTATGAAGTGATATATTGATTACTTGTGAACTATGGAAATCGTTATTGCTAGAAATCAGAGATCAGACTCTCTACAATTCAGGGATTTGATTTATTCTTGTGTGTTTTGACTGATTTTTATTGTATTCTAACATGCAATTATAAATAAGAAGGAATTTTGACAGATTTTATTGTACTCTAACATGTCATTATATATAACATGCAACGCACACAACATTAAGATAAATTCTTTCAATATGGTATCACTAATTTAGGATTTTTCTTTTTTTTGGATCCTTTCTATCGAGAAATTATCAAATGAACAGTACAACTCACGACTACTATATGTCCCATTTCCCTATTGCTGACCTCTTTTCAACGCTATGTCTCCGCAACCTGAGTTAGCATCATCTGGAAAATACTGCAGTTTTAAGTTTCAAAACTTGTAAACCCACTTTTAATCATCTCCACGTGCATTCTCATGTGCTGTCTCTCAATGGTAAGTATTTCTCACGGGCACACCAGATGAACATGTGTGCCCTTTTTTGGTGAGACCTATCGTCCAGGATAGATAAGTTGCCAACCCTTTCCGTAACCCTCTCTAGACCTTTTGGCTTGATTTTTCGTAGACTGCGAAGGTTCCTCTTTTGATTATAATGTTGCTGTGATTTTTTCGATGTCCTCCTTGTGAAATGTTGACCAAAAAAACCAACTAGAAGCACTTGACAGTATGTTGCTACCTGTGATCCAGTGAACCCTTCTACAACTTCCACATCACCCACATTCCTCCATATTCTCAGGCAAAAAACACGGAGACACTTCACCTGCAGAGGACAATGCTGCCTTTGCATCACTGAGTAATACTTATGGAAACTTTGCACGGGTAATTCTGAAAATCGTCCAAAAAACATTGTTATAACACTGGATAGACAATTCATAAGTGTCGGAAGTTCCATGGGAAACTCTCTTGTTCACCTAATATTGGTCAAACTTCTACTATTAAGTCACTTGTTGATCCTACACTACTAGTTGATCTACCTGCTCGCGAATTTACTTGCAACACTGCTTTGGTGGCACACAGTAGGAATTCTTTCAGTACCTTGTTAGAATGAGAGAGAGAGGCATAGGCTGAATCCCTAGTGACCACATGTTTATGCTTTTATAAATAAGAAAATACAAAGAGATGGGGCCTAAGTCCATTACATCTAACACTTCCCTCAAGTTGGTACGTATAAATCATATGTACCTAACTTGTTACAAACATAATCAATTATAGGTTCTTGTAATGATTTAGTAAAAAATCTACTAGTTGACCATTAGAATTAACAAAATCTTCATTTCTCTTGTTATAATCTTTTCTCGAAAAAAATGACAAGACGAGATTTGAGCTAATATTGATAGCAACTTGATTGTTACATATAAGTGTCATTTGTGTAACCTCTCCATATTACAATTCTTTAAGTAATTGTTGAAGCCAAATAAGCTCACAAATAGTTGAGGCCATAAGTATATATTCGGCTTCTGCACTAGATCAAATTATCACCAACGAAGACTATTCGAAAGTGCAGTGGTGGAGCTTGGTTCATTGTGGCCCCCACCCACACACACCAATTTTTTTCAACACTTGAATTAACATATAAATAATTTAAAAAAAAAATAATATATTCTATATTCTTGGTACCCCTAAAATTTTTGTATTTCTATTTTGGCACCTAAATTTTTTTTTTAAGATATGCCACTATGGAAGTGGGTCTCCTTTTCGAAGGAGAGCTTGCCCAATTATCATCTGAATATCATACAACTTTATTGTGATTATTGTGTCCATATAACAAACCTTGTCTAGGAGAACCTTTGATGTACTTCAATATAATGACAACATCCCAATGATTTGCAAATGGAGAATTAAGAAATTGATTCACCACGCTGACATCAAAGGAAATGTTAGGACGAGTAATTGTAAGAGAGAGAGAGAGAGAGAGAGAGAGAGAGGAATAGGCTAAATCCCTAATGTGTGTAGAAGGCCTAAGCCCGTTACATCTAAGATACATACCTAGTAAGTTCTTTTCTACTTTTGCTCCTTGAAAACTTTTTATTTTGTATTTTCACTCCTTAAATATTTTGGCTGAAAATATAAACAAATGGTTCACCTCTTGTATATCTTAATCAAGGATTGAGATTTTATCTTCAACATGGACATAATTCTGAATGAAAGAATCTCTTTATTCTAAATTAAAACGGATTTAAATTCAATAGCAAATATATTAGTTAGATTTCAAATAGAAATTTAAAATATTTCTTGGTTAGACACGTTCACACATAAACATAAATGTATACACACACACACACACACACATAGACATATATTTTTACCTCACTTTATTTTATCTCTATCCTTTTTATTTGATCACTAACCCAGTCATAATTTTCTCCCCTTTTTTCTTCTTTTCATCGGATGCACTCTCAAGTGGTTATACAAATAAGCATCATATATTTGGTTTATCATAAGCTTTGATATGAGTATCATATATTTGGTTTATCATGAGCTTTGATATGAGTATCATATATTTGGTTTATAATAAATTTTGATATACTTTTTAATCAATGCTTCAGAAATAACCAAATAAGCATCTTACCTCCCTCACATATCATCCTCTACACTTTTCTTTTTAGTTGTGCTAGTGCAATAGTATTATCTTGCTTTCCAAAAAAATATTTTTTCTACTTCATACTATAATAGTGTATTTTCAGAATTTCATTTGGTCCTTGAAAAAAAAATTTATCAAACCTTTAATCAGATGGTAGCATGGGAAGTTAACATAGGCCATGTAACAACAAAGACATAAGATAAAATATAAAAAAGTTGAGAAATCTTAATTTTGGGTCTAAAGAAAAAATTAAAAACTGTCGAGATCAAAAGCATATTTAAGGGTATTTAGAATTAAGTTGATAGTACAAGTATACAGAAAAGGGATTATTAATCTGTCTTTTTTAATCACACTATTAACATGTCTAAAATATATATTTTAGTCAATTTCAATTTTAGAATAGTCCATCTCTTCATTTTATTCTAATGTGTTTGCTTTGCTGTTGGTTGACCTATTGAATTGCAAGTTATGTGTATCTGTAGTCGGTACATGTACTTATTATTTGTTTCATAGATATAAATGTTTGATTTGACAACTTTCAGTGAGCTTTCTGCTGACATGTAGTATTGCACTATGATGTTCAGCCTTCTATTTTCTGCTTCTGTCTGACTAGAGGATGGTATTTGTGCTGCAGTTACATCTGATGGAAATATCCTCGCGACTGGAAGTTATGATACAACAGTAATGGTTTGGGAAGTCTTTCGTGGTAAAACCATTGAAAAGAGAATTCGAAACAGTCAATCTGAACTGGCCCGGAAGAATCATGTCATCATTGAAACTCCATGTCACATCCTTTGTGGGCATGATGATATAATAACTTGCTTATATGTTAGTCATGAACTTGATATTATAATTAGTGGATCAAAAGATGGAACATGTGTATTCCACACCCTGCGAGAAGGTCGATATGTTAGATCCTTACGTCATCCATCAGGCAGTCCAATAACAAAGCTTGTCGTGTCTCAGCGGGGCCAGATTGTAATTTATGCTGATGATGATCTTAGTTTGCACCTGTATTCGATCAATGGAAAATATCTGGCTGCCTGTGAATCCAATGGACGCCTTAATGCAGTTCAATTGAGCCGATGTGGTGAGTTTTTGGTAGGTGCAGGTGACCAGGGGCAAATTGTTGTTCGCTCTATGTACACCCTTGAAGTTGTTAAGAAATATCAAGGAGTTGGAAAGGTTATGACATCTCTGGCAGTAACCCCAGAAGAATGCTTCTTGGCTGGCACAAAAGATGGAAGCCTCCTAGTGTACTCGATTGAAAATCCTCAGATTCGTAAAACTAGCCACAACAAGAATACAAAATCAAAACTGACTTAACACAAAATATTACAATAGCTTGTAGAAGGTGCATGTTGAATTTTGACTGTTAGAGCTGCCCGCATGATGACTATTTCAGGTACAGCACTGCCAATATTATGACTATTTGGTTCCTTTTTTTTTTCTTTCTCCAATACTTAGTATTTGTTCTTAATTGCAGATTGCTTGATTATATCTATCAATCAAATAAAATTCTGATGGACTACTTCCCAATCATTTTAGTTATACATGATTGACAATATGTCTATTTCCCGTTGTTCCTTACTGCAATTACTGTCATGTCATTCATTGGCAGTCATTTCATCTGTGATATGATTGCTGCTCTATTAATTTACATTTCTGCTGCTTCTAATCTCTGCAATATTGTTAATCGCGTTTGACTTTTAAATAATCAATCTCAATTTCACATTAACCTTGTAAAAAAAACATTTATCAATTGAATTATTGTAATTGATTGTTTATTGTTTATTAGTTTTAATTAGTTAAGGAAGACTTTGTCTCAACTTCTAATTAAACTTTAAAAATCCGAAGTAAGACCCATACTACTTGTAATGCACATTTTGTATTATGGGTGATGATGATGTTAGACAAACTGATACTGATATATAACAGAGTCTGTTATATCAGTTATGTTTTCCAGTCTTATATATATTGAAAGCCTTGTATCGTTGGCTTCTTTTCTCTTCATGAATATAATTCTCTTATCCTTTTCTGTGTTTTCTAACATGGTATTTAGAGCTTCTTTGATCTGACCATGGCTTCCACCTCTATTTCTTCTTCCACTGTGCACTCTGAAAATTTTTCTGCTGTCTCTCCTTTTCTTTCTCACACCTTCAATACCCGTATATCTCTAATGTTGGATGATGACAACTTTCTTATATAGCAACAAGATTTAGCCACTGTTCAGGGACTCAAAACTCACTGTTCTTGGAAGGTTAAGGCGTTCCTCTGAATACCACTCTTGATGATGCGCTCAACAATATTATCGATCAAAATATAACAAGATCAGCTTCTTGTTATTTGACTTCTCGCTTCCATAATATAATTATTTACTCCTTCTCTGTTTTCTAACAGGTGACAGTTTGTTCTTGAATGTATCTCTTTACTGAACTTATCGTACTCTGGAGTCTTAATAATTTAAACTTATCTCTTGAAATCAGCTTGCTGCTCAAAACATGGGTCATTCTTTGCATGTGTGTCTGTGAATAATCCATAGTATTTGATGATTGTTCTTAGCAAGTAACATCCAAAATGTACTGTGATGTTTCTTATATGGAAATATATTTTACAGGTCGTACAGGTGCAACCACTGACTAGTTTCTATTATGCTAAATTGCTAATATCACTAGATGGTGAGCTTGTCATTTTCTTCCTTTTGGCTGTTTTGAGTATCATTCCCATGAGGTGCTTGTGGATTCCATGAGATGAGTCAGTACCGGCTTTGGCTTTATCTGAAAATAGAAAGCATATCGACTTCTTCACACTGGAACAGAAGAACTGAGTGAATTATCATCTACTTTCTAAACCCCGTCAATTTTTTAATGATTTAGATTACATAGAGAAGTAAAGTAAGGACTTGGGGGTTTGTCCATACATGTACATTATATTCGTTAATTCTTCAATAGGATTACTAGGATCTTGTGCACTAAAACTGAAGCTGTACTATTATTTTTGGGTTTTTCTGTTGACACTCGGATTGTACAGGCCAAAGATGACCCTCCACAATGTCGTGTATATGCTGATATTGTTCATATAATGATTATGAAATGAAATTTAAGGATATCATATCGTGACTGAAAATATCGGCAAACAAAATTTATATCTTGTCAAACAGAAATTCTTGTTTCTTCAGTTAAAATGGACCTATTAATTCTGCTTTTCTCTTTCTACTTCTTTCTTACTTCTTTCTTACCCATATCACCCAGATTGGTCTTTTTTTTCTCCTTTTTTTTTCTCTGTTATTGTTCATCCCATGATTACTGCTTATTAAATAAATAAAGTGATTCCTTAGACACTAGTCCACACTTTCTAATTATATATGGTAATTTATTAAAAGCATAAAAATCATTTTACGATGTTGTAATTTAATTTTGGTAGGCTTTACTGTCACATCACTATTAAAACTTCTTTGTAACTTCTATTACAGTGTAAGGAAGAGTCTTCAAAGATTCATATTCATTGATGTTTTATCAATTTTTATTAGATTGTTGGCATAAATATATATTTTCAAAAATAGAAATTATTAAACATATGAAATTAGTTTATGAAAATAATTATTAAACATATGAAATTAGTTTATGATTACTTTAATGAATTTCACTGCTAAAATTTTAATTTTGTTTGCAAAATAGTGAAAATTAATTACTTAACCAAATTGATAATTTAAACTTTAAATTTGAATTAATTTATCTTAATGAATTATTTTAAAAAATTAGTCAAAAATATAATAAATTTAGAGTTAAATATATGTTTAGTTTCTAAACATTAGTGTCCAATTGGAATTAGTCTATGACTTAAATTTTGATACATTAAAGTTTCTGAATTTTAGAAATAAATTTTTGATACAATAAAATTTTCAAACTTTAGAAATGAATTTCAAATTAATATGAGAATGAGATTAATGCTGGGAGGGAGATCAAGCCTAAGAACGTGAGTGAGTGAGAATGGGTTGCAGTTGAGAGTTTAAATGAGATTGAGACTCAAAATGTAGGTGTTATAGTTCATGTGGAAGAGGATGATAAGCTTTTGGAAGATTCTTATTGGTTAGGACCCTAATGAAGAATCAAATTACGGTGTAGATGAAGATATTATAGTACTAGAAGAACTAATCCATGTGCATGTTGAATATGATGTAGAGAATGAATTGAATGAAGATTTATGTCAAAAACATGCGGAAGTTAATGTGATATAGGATGAAGATGTGAGTGGGGTAAAAGAAGTACTTCCAAGAGAAAAAGAAAAATAAGTACAAGAGCAAAAAAACACCTATGGAAGATTTTGAACCAGATTTGAGGAGAATTTGCGATCTCTGGCTAATGATGATAATCCCATTGATTACATAAATCTAAATGATAGGGGATTGCTAGATAATGAGTGAAACTCAAAAGATTTGGAGAATGGACAATGACAAAGAGTTATAAGAAGTTAGGGTAAATTTGGTATTAGAATGCCAAAAAGCATGGCAGATTACAATTACAAATTAGGAACATCTTTTACAAACATGAACAATTTTAAGGGAGCTATAAGAACGTATATTGTTGACTGTGGTAGAAAGGTAGAAATTTAAAATTTTTTAAGAATGATATCAGGAGAGTAGTGGGCACAAGAAAATGTAAGTGGTTTGTGTATTCTGGGCAACTAAGGAAAAGTTGAGGACACACATAATGTAATATAGAAATTCAAATTTGATTTACTCAATACTAAATGGTTAAGTGGTAAGTTGGAGTCTTATATAAAAGAAAATCCAAATGGTTAAGTGGTAAGTTGGAGTCTTATATAAAAGAAAATCCAAATGTCAAAGATTGTTGATATACCTAATAAAGTTGTGAAAATGGAACACAGTATTACAAAGTTTAAGACTAGAGGGCAATGTAAATGACATAAAAAACATAGGTAAGGTTCATTTCAAAACAATACAAAAGAATTTATGCCTATACATGAGTTATTGAGATCATGTCAATAATGAAAGTAAAAGTTAAAGAAAGAGATGATTTGTTAATATTCAACATGTTTTACTTATGTTTGAAAACTTACAATGATAGTTTTTGTCATGTTGGCTCATCATTAGTTTGGATGACCGTTTCTCCAAAGGGTACTATGGTGATGAAATTTTAATTGAAGTGGGAAAAGATCTTAATAACTAAAAGTTGTCACGGACTTATGTTTTAGTTGAGGGAGAGAAAAAGGAATCATGGTCATTGTTCTTAGAACTATTAATTGAAGATTTGGGAGGTATGAATGTGTGTCTTATACACATTTATGTTTGATTAACAAAATGTATGTATTGCATTTTTTTTTTTTATATTTTATATAGACTCATCAGATACACTATATATCTTGCATTTTAACGTGTTTTTGTTTTGTTTTCAATTTCAAAGGGTTTGTTGCCAACATTATAAGAAATTTTACCTATCAATGATTTTACTTTCGTCATCTCTATTCAAATTTTATAAAGAAATTTTCAAGGAAAAAGTTGAAGAGTATGATATAGAAGGCAACAACTGACATATATCCACAAGCACGAGACCCGACAAACATGTTTTGCAAAATAAACAACTTTATTTCATTATTATTGTATTTGTCATGTTTCCTTGTTCGTGAATTATGTATTGGTCAAGATCTTGGTTTACCTTTAAGATTATATGTGACACACTTACAAACGAGTGAGGCATTTAATAATGTCATTCTTAATACAAGAGTCAAACCCATTGTTCTAGCCAAAAAGTAAGAGATCGATCAGTCAGAGCATTCAAAGTTGTGTTCTATACTTTTTCCTATCTCCAATGGTCTATTTTATCCTTCAACTCGTACCCCTTAATATGTCCTGAACAATTGCTTGAATAATTCCCTTTAAATCTCTAAATTATTATTTTATTATACTAGTGTAACGTCTTTATCAATGATCATTCTAGAAATAATCAACATTTGAACTCTTCAACAAATCGGCCTTTGGCCTATCACTACACAAT
Organism: Vigna unguiculata; assembly: GCF_037176805.1. Lineage (NCBI taxonomy): Eukaryota > Viridiplantae > Streptophyta > Magnoliopsida > Fabales > Fabaceae > Vigna > Vigna unguiculata. The sequence goes on along the minus strand of NC_140800.1, from coordinate 38,431,937 downwards.
TTCTTTATAGTCTTAGCTTGAAAAAGGCATAAGACTAAAGGATCTTTCCCAATAATAACTCAATCGGCATTTGGGTTCTTCAACATATGAACTTTTGGTTTATCACTATACACATAATAATGATACTAGATAATATTACAATTTACATCATGAAACGAGAAAGAAAAAACAATGTTTAATTAGTATTTTAGACTTAATATTTGTAGAATTTATTTAATGTGATTCCTCAATTTCTTTTTCTCCTCAATTAATTTTTTATTTTATTTAATAGAATTCAATGTGATAATTTTTTATTAAATTAATATTAACACAATTTGGAAAATAGCAACATGACACTCTCATTCATATTTTCATATTTTTTTGTTTTTTGAATTTTTTTCTTTCTCTCTTTTCTATTGCCATACCACCACCAGACCTGAACATATACTGAACATATATGACAATGATATGACAATGATGTCACTACCCTCTGCAATTTCTTTCAAGAGGTTATTTTAGACTCCCATTTCATCCTAAAAATTTAAATTCAATAAGCACATCAACCTCAAAAAATATAATAAGAACATAAGCTAAAAAATTATTTATAAATACAAGACGGTTTGAAAAGTAAAAGAAAGAGCGGATGGGGCTTGAGATAAAAGAATGGAACAGGAAAAGATAGAGAGTGGGGTTTAAAATGTGAAAAGTAAATATACCTTAAAAGAGGGAGAAAAGAGATAATGATGGTGGAGAAGAGAGGGAGAAAGAAGAAAAGGATAGTAGATTAAGGAAAAGGTAGAAGGAGAAGAAAAAAGAAACAAAAATTTACATTTGATTACTTTCGTAGTGATATTAAATTGATGGATACATTGAAGTGAATCCCTTTAGAACTAAATTATAGACAAAAACAAATAAAAAAATTACATTAAATTAATCTCATAAATATTAAAAGCAAAATCCTAATCAATCCAAATAACAAATTAAAAATAACTTCCATTTGAAGAATTCATGTCAAATGAAAGCAAATTTAATCTGATAAAGAATAAAAAATGTTATAGAAGATTATTGACATCGGAGAGAAATTTCATCTTTAACCAAAGAGTAAACTTAAAAATTGATGAAATTACACAAATTTTCTTTGTTTTTATAATTTTATAATAATAAAAAAATGTTTTTATATTTTTATAGTATAAACTCTTTGATCAATGGCAAAGTTAAGGCCTTGATTAAGTCAATTGTAAGTACAAACCCATTTTGACGGATAATGTAGTTAAGATTCATTTGTGCATAGTCAGAAGTGAAAACTTATGTATAAATTTACTGAGGTGATTAATGTAATTTAAATTAAAAGATGGGCAACCTCGTAAATATGGATAAGTTCATGGTCAAATTTTCAGTATTTTTCTTTTCTTCTGAATCTCTCTTCATCAACAATCCAACATCATATTCTCAGACGTATTTATAGTTATCCCCACTGTGGTCGCCATCTTTCTTACTCCACCCGCTCTCTTCCCCATCCAACTGGGTTAGGGTTAGTTATTAGAATTAGAATTAGAATTAGGGTTAGGGTTAGGTTTCCTCTCCGGCGTAATGTGACACTTCCAAAACCCCAAATTCTATCCTCCCACCAACACAATGTATGATCCCTTGAACCAGATCGTCCCCGCCGAAGACAACGACGGCGACGCCTCCGACCAACACATCCATTACAGCTCCCACACCATAGAAGACGTTGGTGCCGTCGTCGAACACGTTTCCGCCGACTCCCTCTACGTTCCACCCCCTGAAATCTCTATCCAGGATTCTAGCCAGCTCACGCTCTCGTTTCGGGGCCAAGTCTATGTCTTCGATGCCGTCACACCTGATAAGGCAGTTTCTTGTTTCTTCTGTTTGCACTGTTTTTTTTTTTCTTTAAATCACTGTTTCTTCTGAAAATGAACTGAATTGTATTTCTTTTCACTGTTACGACGCCGTTTCAGGTCCAAGCAGTATTGTTGCTCTTGGGAGGCAGTGAACTAACTTCGGGCTCGCAATGTGCGGAGGAACTATCCCCTCAAAATCATGCGGTACGTTTCGACGGTAGAACTGGAAGCTCAAAGAATTTTAAGTCTTTCTGGATAAACTTCTTGAAAACCACTTTTATGTGTAAAATTGAACCTCTCTTATGGCATGAAATCAACTAATCACTTTAATTTTTGGAGAACTTAGACGATAAAGCTTTTTTAGGTGAAATTTATCCGATCAAAGTCTTTCTGAGGGTATTTTCTGGTTATACGTTTGTTGATGATGGGTTTAGGGTGTAGCAGAATTTCCTGCAAGGTGCAGTCTACCACAGCGAGTGGCATCGTTGAATAGATTCCGTCAGAAGAGGAAAGAGCGGTGCTTCGATAAGAAAGTTAGATATAGTGTACGACAAGAAGTTGCACTCAGGTCTGAATCTGATAGTAAGCTTTCTACTTGCAGTTAGAATCTTGAGCTTCATTACCAAACTATTTGCCTTTCATTTCTTAAACCATTTTGCTTATACGTGTATTGTTGAGTATATTAAATTAGTGATTTGTATGGCATATAGTCAAGAATGCTTGCTTTGAAAAAAGTATCATTTCATCATGAATGTATAGGTTTTGTAGTTTTAGTTTGTGATGACATATTCTGAGAGATACTTTTTTATTAGATTGATGTGGGCTAATGTCAAAACTGCACTATAAAACGGCCAGCTGAACCAGCACTTTTTAGTGCTGGAAGGACTGGTTCCTGATTTATATTTACATTGTTATGCTATGCCGCAACAATAAAAATTTATTCCAGGTGAACTTCAATTGCCCAAAGAAGTTGTTCAATATTTGACGGGTTTTATGACAAGCATTGTTTTTCACACTCTCATTTTGCTTCTTTCTGTATAAATATAAGTGTTTTGGATTCTTGTACATCACTCCTGTCAGGAACCTGAATTTTCTTATTTAGGGCCTATTTTTCTTTTTAAGAAAACAATTTATTGATAAAAGGGATTTTAAAAGTTATAATAATTGGATAAGTTTTACCTAAAACAAGGTGTTTTAGTGCTTTGCTCACGAGTTAAAAGTAGGAGCTTCTCAAAAAAGTTTTGAAGAGAAGATATGTCATCATAAATCTGTTCTTCAAAGTCGAAGCAAGTGTACATGTGTTGAGATATATGCCAAATCAATTCTATTATTCCTCTTTAAATGCATGGTTTATATGAAGGTATTCTAAAGTATTAGGATTGAAAGTCTTTTTGTTTCCAGTTATGTCACATGTCTACTGGTAGAAGCATCCAATACGACATGCAAGTACAATAAATTTTTAGTAAGAAATTACATTTTTTATTATACAAAACCATTCACGCAAAACATAGGGGATATGTCATACTGAAATATATGAATTCTGTTATATTGTGTGAGTATTGGTATTGGATAGTTAAACTGTAGAGATACATCACTAATTTTGGAGTATCTGTGCATAATAGGTTTCCAAAGTAGTTAATAGTGGCCAGATATGACTGCAATATCCCTACCACAGAGTGGAGCTTCTTTGCTCCCAAATGCTGGTATTGGAGTGTTTTGCTGTTACGGTGCAGAGTGCTACACAATAGCTCTTGGTAACTGGAACACATGGCACTCCTTCCTCTGATTTGCAAATATCTTTGTTTGTTTGCACCACAAAGTCTTCTGAACCTTTTCTTTCCATTTTCTGCATTCCAAGTGGACAGCAGTCTAAGGAAAATATGTGTTATTTACATTACGTAATTGTAGTTGACAACACTGTCCCCTTTTTTAGGGGACGATAATTGTATTTATTTTTATTTGATTATGCTCGTTAGACTTTCATTATTTCTTTTTAAGTTTGTTATAACTTATTCACTAAGATGATTGATAGATTAATCTTAAAGTTTACTATTTGAAAATTTGTTTACTGTTTATTTGTTATAAAGGTTTGAAATTAATATTTTTAGTTATGTTTTAGAAGTTGTTTGCAGCTGCCATGTTTTCTGTGTAATAGTTATTCTAATCAATAATGACGCCATGGCCTTTTCGGTGGTAGTCGTGCTGAACCATGTTCTACATTGACCATATTTGTTTGTGTTGAGACAATTTGACCGTAGTACGACTAAGATGAAATTGACATTAGTGCTTCTATGATTTTTGCTTCTGCTTCCCACATGACAAAATCAGTACAAAAAGATTTCAAGTAGAATTTATGCCTCCACAGCATCCTGTCAGTAAGTTGGATGCTTATTACACCCAATATTTTATATATGCTCAAGTGAATAGCTAAATGTTGATTGAGATTTTTGTTTCTATAGTGTGTATTGGAATGTACATAGTTGTTTTCTTTATTTAACGTCTCTTGATATTGTTGTTTTCATTAGCAAGAAACATTGTGGGCATTGTTTCCTATGTAATTAGTGCTATCAAATTCTGAAGCTCTCATATTTTGAAGGACTATTGAACATCATCATTGTTCACATTTTATTCTTATTGCTTACCATTTTAGCTGTTTGACTTTATTTGCTTCGGTGCCTATATCTTACCTTATTTTTTAATGTGTAGGATGCATCGTAACAAGGGTCAATTTACTTCATCTAAGAAACAAGATGGAGCTAATAGTTGGGGTTCAGACCAAGAGTCAGGACAGGAGGCTGTTCAATCTGAAACCTCGTAAGTTTCTTAATGTTACTTATGCAATGTTTAAACATGAATATTTTTTTCATCCTGATTTAATTCTGTGATTGACTGGTTTCTGGTGATTAAAGTTGAGTCTTGAGACATGCCTTTTGATGTTTTACTATCTCTTGTATTTCATGATTATCAATGTATAGTTGTACACATTGTGGAACAAGTTCAAAATCCACTCCAATGATGCGAAGGGGGCCCTCTGGTCCAAGGTCACTTTGCAATGCTTGCGGGCTTTTTTGGGCAAACAGGGTAAGCATTTCTCGATATGATTTGTATTTTTTTTTTGGGGGGGTGGGGATACCTGGCTTATCTTGTTTTCTATTTTTTAGTATGTATATGTACATTCATCTAGTCTAATTAACTGGAAGAAACCCATAGTAAGACAAAAAAAGTATCATTTGGCTCTCTTTAGATCTCCTTCCCATTCTTTCATCTATTACCTGAATGCTATGAGACAACTCATTTAGAGCAGAGGCTCTCGCTCATCAGACTGTTATGACATCAGAATGGACTCTGGATCAAGTCATATTCAAGTACACAGAATTCTCCATATTCCTCTGTGTTGAAAATGCTTGACAGATTTGGGAATTATCTAAGTTGGTTGTTTTATTTTGCAAAGACATTGAAGACCTATACATTATTCTTATATTCAGTTTTCTTATGTTTCTTCCAGTAAATTATTTTATGTGATATTTTCTAGTACTGTTTCTGGTTATAAAATTCTCGGGATGTTCTGGTTATCATCGCATTTCAGTTTGCTACCATAGTGTCTTACTATTTCCATAGAGGCATCCGATGTTAATTTGATTTCCTTTCCCTCCCATTTCAAAGCATGTCAAGGAAGGTGCAACTAAATTCTTTCGAGCATTAAATTCAAATTTGCTCAACTATGAATCTAAAATTTTCTAAGTTCAGTAATTTGAATCTGATTGTTATTTAATCCAACATTCTGACGCCGCAATTCTGCAGGGCACTTTGAGGGATCTTTCTAAGAGAAACCATGAACTCTCTATTGTGCCACTTGAGCAGGTATGTAAGTTTTCTTTTATTATATCAGGTTATCTTTACTCCGTGTGCCAATATTGCATCATTTTTTTCTCTTCTGCACTCGATGACAGGTTGATGTGGGTAATAAGAATGGCTTGGACTGTCGGAGCAATATCCCTGCACAACATGAGAATCATGTTAATGATAACAAAGCTTTGGTATCTGATCGTTGAGTTTTTCACTCACAAGTAAATGCAAGTCTTTTACTGTGACATTCGCAGGTTTATAGTAGTCCCATTCAGTTTGACCTATAGAATGTACAGTATATAGAAAAGCTCTCATCAATACAAGAGGTCTATTCCTACACTCGGATCGGTTGCATCTACTGTTTATGTATGAATGTACAAACTGGACTCGGAAATTATTTTATCTCGTACAAGAGGTCTATTTTTATACTCTCATATCAGTTGCATTAACTGTTTATTTATGAATGTATAAAACTGGGATTTTAAATGACCTTGATCTCGTTCAGTGATCGTGGTTTTAGTTTAACCTCGTGAAAAAAAATGTGCGCAATAGCATGCAATTGTTCTGGTGGATGGTTTTTGAACACTAAAAAGACTCGAGTTTATGGTTCGAGTCGTTTGACTAGTTGAAGATGTAACAAAGAATCATCAAACTACATATGGTTTTCGTAGTTCGACGAAATGTTGAGATTACTGGAAGTAGAAACCAAACAATATACTCACCTTCAATAAGAAACAAGACCTATGATGTTGGGGAGAAAGCTAATATAGACAAGTTATTTGTCTTGAAATAAGTGAAATGTTTATTATTTTTATGGTACTGTCGTTTGATAACCATTAACAATAAGCTGATATTTTAAAAATTTTTTTAATATATTTTAAAACATTATAATCAGTTTTCATTAGTGTATTACATAATCACAATATAGAATACATGGAAGTTAACTTATGTAATTGTTTTACATACATTCATAATGAAGGTTAACTTATGTAATTGTTTACATACATTCATAGTGTAATCTTACAAATGGTTGGATTAATCAGATAAGATTCAATGTTACCAACATTTAAGACTAAAATTATAGGGACTTTTAAGATAAAAATAATTCATGAACATTTTAATGATCAACACTTAAAATACATCTAATGAGAACAAAAGTTATAGGTTTATAAAATATATAATGTGATAAAAGAGAAAGAGACAAGATTTTTTTTTTCATGGGTGTATATAAAATAAAGGTATATGTGTACCATTTCTTTAAAAATCAGTGAAATTAGTCTGAAACAAAAACTTAAGCTTAATAGTGACATTGATGAATTTTTTTGAAATGATCGTATCTGATCGAACTTGATTAAATATGGATTTATTAAGTGAAGATATATTATATTCTTATCAATCAAGAATTATATTTATAAATTTAAAAGTATTAAATTATGATTAATAACAACGTGGAAAAAACTATCATTGAATGTATTATTTATTCAAATACTTTTGAGCTGTACTAGTAAGACTATTAGTGATCCAACTCACATCGTCATATACCTATCATAATTATTAAGTATACTTTTAACCTTGTAAATATATCAAATTTTGGTGTCAATCCTTAATTTTTTAATCTAATTGCTTCTAAAAGTAAATGATTACGCCTTCACTTTTGAATACTTTTGTTAACGTTGACTTATCAAAATTCAAGTCGTCGCTGCTCTATTTTGCAGTCATTTATTATGATGTTGGTGTGTGTCAGTGAATAACAGGGGAAGGTGTAATATAGTTCATATTCCTTCCTTATTGAAAAACTTAGTGAAAAATTTATATTCTTTTTCTTTTTCATTTTTTAGGCTCAAATCAGTTAAATACGTCAAGCCTGAAATTTTCATAAAGGGTTCAAATTTTCTTATGGTCATATATTTATGTATAACTTAACTTTAATTTATGAAAGTGTTTATGAATTAAAAATTAAAACTTTCTTAACATAATAGTGATTCAAACCTAACAAAATAAATAAAATAAATTTTTAAAATACTTACACAATTAAAAACTTAGCCACGTCTTTGACTATATATAGATCAAAATCTTCATTAATGCTTCACATAAAAATATAAAAGTTAAAAGAAACTTTTATCACGTGATAAATAAATTTACTTGCATAAATTTTATAAAAGCCTTTTTCATTTAATTTCTCCAAAATCTACGAGTTGCTTTTAACTTACAGAAAAAAAAAACTGCATTTTAACTACTTATAGTTTTCTCACATAAGTTTTCATAAAAAGATGTTCTTTCCATTTTTAGCGTTGTTTTGTAGAGACTAAACAATACAATAAATTTTATTAATTCTAATAAAACAGTCATTGAGTTTTCTATTATTACTCCCATTTTTAAAATTTACGACAATTAAAAAGTAACAAAAGGAAAGTATGTTTAAACAAAATCCGTTTAAAATAAAATTAAAAGTAAACGAGTAAAATTTAAATCGACTCATAAAGTGAAAATAATTAATTTTATTTTACAATTTCTTTACTATATTTTATCCTCTTTTTTTTTTTTTGTAGATACATTACATGAAAAAGAATTTCACATCCGTACCTTTAGCATCAGTTTTTCCATTCCATGACCAATAGATAATATGCATTACTATTTGTATAAAGCTTTAATGTAATGATTTCTCTAAACCTTAGTATGAAATAATTACTATATATCAATTGTTGAATTACCATATATTATTTTAATTATCTGTGTCATTTTGAATAAAATAATAACAATAATAAAAATATAATCGAAGAACTAGTATTTCAAAGGTATATATCATATTATCTTTCATATATACCAATAAATTAAATAATTATAGTTTAGTATGAAATTTTATAAATAGTCTATGATAGTATCTAATCTATTGATGCCCTTTTTGGTTTAAATCATGCATTTAAATCGGCAATTTAACGATATACAAAACAAAAGTAAGTCTGACTCATACACAAAAAGGACCCAAAAACATTAGCACACTCTTCAGTATAAACACTTAAAAGGCTTTTAAGATAAACTTTGAACTATTTTCTGCTGTAAACTCACGTCCAGAAAAAAAAAAAACTTAAATTAGTAATATTTATGATTTATTTGAAACTATTTTTATTAGGAAACTTTTATACATAGATGTATTCACAACATGAGACTTAAATGTAGCGTCTTTTTCAAACTAATAGACAGATTTTGTAAAGAGAGTTTGCACTTTCTCTGCTGGATTGTCCAAAGTCCAAACAAAAAATGCTTTACTTTCTACACAATACCGACAAAATGCTTGGTAAAGTGATGCACACTATCAATACAATAAAATACACTATTTTTTGTTGGGAAAATGTTCATTTATGGGTACACTGTTCCTTCTTAATCTTCTTATTAGCATGTTCTAATGTTTCTACATTCTATATCATTACATCTTCGGATGTACCAAAAATATCCTAAGATGTCTGGAGGTGGTAGGGTGTGGTGTGTTTCATAAATACAAAAATCATATCTATTTATTTTGACATCAACAATTTTTTTACCTATTTTTTTTAATCCACTTTTAACCTATCACTCTAATCATCATTCAATTATTTGTTTTTGATTTTTTTAGTGATATGATGTGATGATTTAAGAATGATAGAAGTGATGGATTAAAAATAAGTTAAAAAAAGTAGGTCAAAATATCATTTCTATTTTTTATTATAATTTTACGTTCACTTTTTTATTTTTTTGATATTTTTTTTAACAAATATAAAAACTAACTTTTTAATAATCAAAATACCTATAAAAGTATATTCTCAAATTATAATACATTTAATCTAAAAAAAGAAACATTTTCTTAGTAATAAACATCTAAAATAGTAAGTGTTTTTGAATGAAGAAAATGGCACGAACAGAATCGAAGAGACCAACGAACCACAAAACAGATTCCGATCCAACATCATAATATTCATTCCACGAACTATCTATAAATGGTTGTTTCCCACTTCCAATAATGCTCAGACCACACCATCTCACGTTACATCATCACTCATATCATATTCACTGCTAAAAAAATCACAACATTCTACACTGTTTTCATGCCTTCTTTTGGAATCTCAAACACAAACATTTTTTACAAGGAGTCACGAACTGTAAATTTAATACTCCAATCTTTTGGATTTTTTCTTAAAATTTAACATCTGTACAAAAATAGAGCTTAAAAAATATTTTTTAAAAACAATTAATAAATGTGTAACTGACTTTTATTTGGTGTATTATTTGAGCAATTATTAAGTGCCTAACCTATTATATATGTATGAGTAGACGTGACGTGAGAAGCATTTACACTGCTCTGCGAACCGTTAACTTGAGGAGAAGTACCTACACCCTACAACCGTACACCTTCTCACAAGGGATAACTAACTACCACTTTCATCTTTTCTTTCTTCATATATACTCTCTTCAACAAACAATAACAACAACACCACACGCTGACGCCGTCAAACAAAATTTCACTCTCCTTTTCGGTGCGTGTCTTTCACCAAACACGCCCTTTCTTCTCCTCTCTCTCTCTCTCTCTCCAGATCTTCGCTCCCTCCATTTTTCTCTCCTTCTCGAACCTTGCACCACCTTCTTGGTAATTCAATTTCCGTCACGTACAGCATGCTCCACCGCCTCACAAATTAGGGTTTCTGCTGTCCGAGAGGTGGGGGAATCGATGGCGTCAGTGAATCCGCAGCCTCTGCAGTACCAGGACCCTGCGATACCCGTCGACGACGACGACGACGATGACAGTGACGGCGCTGATGATGATGCTATGGATGAGTTGGAGGATGCGCATGTTAGTTCAGTGAACGTGGTTGCTAATGCTGCGAGTGCGAATCATGAACCGCTGCCTGCTATGCCTTCCAGAACTAGCGAGCTCACTCTTTCTTTCGAGGGTGAGGTTTATGTCTTTCCCGCAGTCACTCCTCAGAAGGTAATTATTTTATATAATAACTATTTATAATATATATATATATATATATATATATATATATATATATATATATTGTTTGGAATATTCTTGAACTTCGAAGTTTTTTTTATTATGCTATGGTTCGTCGTTTTGTTGACATAATTCATTGCGAAATTGCAACTGGCTTCGGTCATGTAGGTTTTTTGGTAAATTTAACAAATTGATGGGCGGGGAGTGTTGTTAAATGTTAGGATTGTAAAGAAAAAGTAAATAGCACAAAGGTTAAATGAAATTATATGCTAAGTGGCTTTCGGATTGGCAATATGTATACTCGTATAAATTTTCTTTCGAAGTAGAGATAAAGATTCCGTAGACACAGAATCAAGTAAAATTCCATCAACGAAATAGTTTTCTGTAATGTTATGTATTTTGTTGTAAGGGAGTAATCCCAAATGAATGATACTCTGCAGGATGTGTGGGCTATGTCTTGGTTTTTGTCATGATTAAGGAAAGATTTATATAAAGCATGGGGGTGAATTAGAAATGTGCTGCAGAGTTGGATTGTTTACACTCTGTTATTATTAATCTATTGGAGAATAAGAAGTTTGGAAAGGCTTGAGCTTAGTATTGGGACGATATAGATTTAACCTCTAGCCTAGGCTTCACCATTTTGGGTATTGCATTGTACCTAGACTTAATTGCATCAACCAAACGAGATAGTACTGCAATTTTCTTAAGAATATACTCGTTCAAGTTTCTGATCATTTCAAACAATTGATGGGACATAGAAACCGGCATTTAAATTAGACCTATGTACTGTTCAACTCTTCGAAAGAATGGCAACCGAGAAATGCTTGGTGATCAAATTTTACATTGCAGGTTCAAGCCGTCTTGCTGCTTTTGGGAGGACGTGATGTGCACGCAGGTGTTCCTGCTGTTGAACTACCATTTGATCAAAGTAACAGGGTAGTGTATATATCTACTTAACGAGATCAGCTTGATATCTGGTATTGCAATTTTTGGCTTGCATTTGAGTACTTTACAAAATTCTCTAGGGTATGGGTGATACTCCAAAACGTTCGAACCTTTCACGAAGAATAGCATCCTTGGTCAGATTCCGTGAGAAACGAAAGGAAAGATGTTTTGACAAGAAAATTAGGTATTCTGTGAGAAAGGAGGTGGCACAGAGGTAAATAAAATTTCAATTTTACCCGTTTCACCTAAATTATGCGATGACCTTTTTTTCCAATGGAAACTGACTTGGATGTGATAATAACATCAAGTTGTTTCTGAAGTTTAAGGTGCTCTTTTATATTTATAACTTTTTTGTGTTCTGTTTTTGTTGTGTTTTTCTCTTGTTAGGATGCATAGGAAGAATGGGCAGTTTGCATCCTTGAAAGAAAGCCCAGGTTCATCTAATTGGGACTCTGTCCGGAGTTCTGCTCAAGATGGCACTTCTCATTCTGAATCTGTGTAAGTTTTAAAGCTTGAATTTCCTATATATATATATATATATATATATATATATATATATATATATATATATTATTTTATCACAGGGTTGTGGTTCTTTGCGTGTGTATTTTATTCCATTTTGTATTTTATTCCAATTTTGTAAACATTAATTATTGCCACTCCTTGCTTTTTTATGTCTTCTAGACGCAGATGTCACCATTGTGGTGTCACTGAAAATAATACTCCTGCAATGCGTCGGGGGCCAGCTGGACCAAGGACTTTATGTAATGCATGCGGCCTTATGTGGGCAAACAAGGTTAAGTTTGGTTGTGATGAAATGCTTGGTGTGAACTTGAACATCTGTATTTCATTTTAAGTACAAGGACAAAATTGTTTTCCTCCAAATGAAGTCAGCTAGCTACATGGATGAAATGATACTATCGTGTTATGTCAAACTTCTTGTGTTCAGAAAGGCCATATAAGTTTAAAGTAGAATTATCAAAATCTGATTATAATATTTTTGTCCATAATGATATGAAACTGTTCTGGATTCCTATGGTGCCATTTCATTGTTCATGTTGTGGACTATGGTCCCAATGGAATAAGAACTAGCCGGAGCTTTATGGTAAAGATAGCCTTTTGCCTTATCAGTGGCATGTTTCTGACACATGACATCCGCTGGACAGAATTTCATTTTTCTCTTTCCTTGCATTCCCTTTGTTCCTTCTCATGAACTGCATGCATCATCAATTTCATTGACTTTTTGCACCTTACAAATATCTCCATTTCCCTGAATTCACTTCTCAACTTTGACAGGGCACACTCAGAGATCTCAGCAAGGGAGGAAGAAATCTTTCTGTTGAGCAAAGTGATCTGGTATGTAAGACAGACCTTAATTTTCTTCCAATTTATTCCCTGATTGTAAATGCAAAGGGGAATCGGTTCTATTTTTAATTATCAGTTCCAAATGAAATATCTCATTCATGGATCTGTAATAAGTTCTTGGGTGTGAAATATCTGAAGTTTTTTCTCGGTAAATATTGTGATGGGAAAATTAAATTCACTAGAGGTAAAAAGAAAGAGAAAAGTAGGGGAGGATAAGTCAAGTTACTGATGCTCTAAATTACGATTCAGTCACTCTCCCTTAGTAACAAAGTCAAAGATCATCGGTCAAAACCCCCAATTGGATAAGGTATCTTGATGAAACTTACCCGTTAAAGATTTCTGATTCCAAGCAATAGTGGAAAAAGTTGACATGATAATGAATTTCCCTTGTGTTTTGATGGAGTAATTAATTATTTTAAAGAATTCAAAATGCTTTGAGTGAAGTATGTGTTCGGATGATATTTTTTTTTTGAAGAACATTTTAAAAATGTGAAATTATTTTAATTTTAGTTATTCCAATATATAATTTAAATTCTATTAAAATAGTTAGAATTGGAAATGTTACACTTGTCTTTTATCTCACATTATGTCTTTTCATTCTCTTATCTCCTCTGTTTCTGTCCCCTCTCTTCTACGTTCTTTCCTCCGCTCTCCTCTGATTCTCTTTCTTTTCCTCTTTTTTTCCTTTCTCCTATCTCTCCCAATTTGTCCTCTCTTCTCTCTCTGTCTTCTCTCCTCTCCCTTCTCTCTTCTTTTTTATATATCTCGCAATATTGATTTAAAAGTGTCATATTTATATTTTTAATTAATAAATACTATTACATATTAGCTTTTGTTATTAAATGTTTAAAATTAGTTAATATTTGATACTGAAATATCAGTTATTTAAATATTTTTAATTTTCCTACGCATACTAGAAATTGAGTTAGCTATCCAAATTAAAAATTTAAATTTAATAAATTTAAATTGTTTTTTCTAAATAAAATATTTGAAGAACATAAAAATTTTATGTTGAACAATTCAAATTTAAAACATTTCAAATCCGTTAAAATTTTTAAAAGCGACCTACTTTTTTGTAAAAGATTTATTACTCAGCACTGCATGGTTGACTATAAATATTTGGGTTAAAATTATTTCTAACCAGAAGCGGATCCAATTTTTCTTTCTCAATAGAATTTCAAACAACCTAATCCCCAATAAGGGTGAAAAACAAGCAAACCAACTTATTAGTATTGGGTTGTTTTGATTGGTTTTATGACAGTATCTCGTTTGAACAGCCTTACCTGAAAGTCTTTGCGGTGCATATATCTAGGTCCTTTCAGTTACATTGCAGTTCTACTTAATACATAAATTGGTGGTTTACTCATCAACGTGAATGGAATTTTCAGGATATTCCTATTGATGTCAAGCCTACTTCTGTTATAGAAGGAGAATTGCCCGGAATCCATGATGAGCAAGTAGAAGCTTTTACATATTGCAAATTCATTTTCGGCAGTACACATTTTTTTCCTTTTCATGAAAACTTTTCATGGGGTATGCAGGGTAGTTCTGAAGATCCGTCCAAGTCCAACACAGGTGATGGTTCTAGTGGTCATGCAGTAAACCCCAGTGATGAGGTAGTTTTAAATATATATGTGTATGTGTGTATTGAGAAAATGAAAGCATATAATGAATTGCTATGATGCTAGTCTTAATGGGTATTGGGTTGATTTCTTGTTCAGGAATTGCCTGAAACTGCAGACCACTTTACAAATGCTCCGCCATTAGGACTTGGTCATTCTTCAAGGAATGACACTGAACAGGTATCACAACCCTACACAATTGTAAGGTCGACTTCATCTGAGTTTTAATAGCCCCACTTTACCAACGAAAGTTAAAATGGAGACAATTATACATTTGTAAATACACGAGTTATGTTCATAACAAGCATTTCAGTAGCAATTTCTTATGAGGTTCATTTTATCTTCAGGAACCTCTGGTTGAACTTTCTAATCCTTCAGATACAGATATTGACATTCCAGAAAACTTTGATTAGAAGGTACTAAGTGATTCATTACGTTGAGGGGTTTTATATAATGGTCCCTCTGTAGTATATTGTTGATGTACTAATGAGATGCAGATCTAGAAGCAGTGATACATACCAGAAATAATTAGGAAATTCGGGGTTATGACTAATTGTAGCCCTCGGAAATGGAAATTGAAATGATTACGGATTAGCAAATGTCAAGAAGCTCTGCTATTCCGACCTAACATTGGGTAGTCTGTGACATTGATGCTGGTATACGTGCCAAACATTGTTTGTGTATATGTTATAATGTAATTTTCCTTCAGTGTTTATATCATAAAATATTCATTAGTGAGGCCTGTGTTAATAAAATTGCTCTCTACATGCTCCTGACTATCATAATTTCATTGAGATCAAAGCTCTGCAACCTTGATTTTAGAGATGAAATTTCGGTGATATGGTCTGCCACTCAAGAATGGGTATTGGAACATCAAGGCAGCAGTGTGGAAATTAGGACCTTCAGTGAAGTTTAGGCTTGTGCTGCTCGACTCTTGGTGAGACCATTTGAATATGTTATAATTAGGTCAGATAGACTTGTTCCAAATGTACATATACATATAAAATAAATATTAATCATCGTCTTCTCAGTGTTCTTCCATACACATTTATCACCGCTGTTGGGCAGGCCCAAAATATTGCCACTGTTGTCATCTGCGTGTCTAATAATATACCAGTATATATAGTTCTTATAAGGAGAACTAGTATATTTACTTAACTACTTTTACAAAACTATTACTCTTCCTCCCATGATCTGTCTTTTGTGAAAGAGGACATAGATTTCAAAATAAATGTAATTTTTACGACTTATATTGAGGATCCCATACAAGTTGTACAATCTTTCAAAGGTCACAATTTGCAAGTCACAATCCGAAGAGTATCCTTTTCTTTACGGTGAATTGATTTCGACTCTTTGTCCAATTTTCTTTTTCGTTGCTATGGCGGTGTTTGGGTGAAGCGACAACGCCATGGTTCCTCCTTGTGTTCTTCAATTTCCGCTAATTCAAGGAATGCAACTTGCGGTACATGGTTTTCCCTTGAGTTGTAAATCGAGCGAATTTTAGAAATAAGAAGTCTATAATAAAATTTTATACTTTATTAGATGGTTCTATTTAGATTAACATATCTGGATTGTCGGAGAAGCGCAATTTGCTAATTGAATAGAACGTGATCAAAAACATTAACGAGTGCAGAAAGTTAATGCCTTCTTTGTATCGGTTTGATGAAATAGTTAGATATCATCCTGCTGCTCGGTGCTTTCTACACAGCCTTTGAATTCTAAATGTGTGTGAAGGAAGATATTGCTTTTATTCTATTTTTCAAAATATAATCAAATGTATGTACATAATGATGTCAACCTCTAAGCTCCTATTTGCTAATAAATTAAGAAGCCAAAAATTGCACATTGAACAGAAGCTACAGGAATATACAACCGGAAAACGACCCAAGAGATGAAGAAACTCACCGGTGACTGAAGTTGTGGACAAGAATAGAAATGTTAGATATGCGTTTGATGTCGCATGGATGAAAGCAAGGCTCTTTTTCACCGATGACTTGGGTTTCCACAGAAAAAACACAACAGGAATCAACACCAACCATGTAGTATATCGAGTCCAAACTTCACTTTCCATTCCAATCGCCCCTCTGGACAAGATCTAGAGCTTTCAACCCAAGTTCTTCTTAATAGAGAGATTCCTCTCTCACGCTCTTGTATACTCGGTACTTAAGAACTGAGCGTCGTGCTCAGCTGACAAGTAAGAAATTCTTTAGATGACAATTTCTATTCATGAAAATCTTCGTAGGGTGAGGATCCACTTGAAGAATCACTGTCAAACGGAGTTGTCTCTCGTGGTGACGATGGTAGTGATTCTCTTTGTTGTGAAGATGAGGCTGAAAGTGATTCAAACATCATTCCTCAAGTAATCAAAGTGACATGCAGTCGATAAGCAGATAAAAAAATGCAGGAAGTCAAATACACAACACAGCTTTTAATACCTAATTTTCAAACCCAGACTCATCCCAAGTCTTGAAAGATAATGAGTTTATTGTAAATGATAGGTTTCAATGGCCAGAATAATCTTGAAAGTAACGGTATTCAATCAACTAAAGTATTCCTTCAATCTATCTAATATTTCAGTTTTATCAAAATATTAGTAATTTTAGAAAACCAAAAAAAAACTCATTATTTTTGTCAACTATTACCCTTAATTTTCAGTAGCTCCACTAAATACTTGCGCATTCATAACTACATTCTAACTCCTTTAGTAAGAATAGTTTTGTTCAAGACAAATATCAACCCAATAGGGGAGGAAGGTAGTTTAGAATACATACAAGTGTAATTCATATTATTTTTCATTCTGATTATTCATATGAAAGTTATCACTAGAGCGACTACCATTAGTTAGCAATGATGAGCACAGTAATAGAGAAACGAATGAAGTTAGAAAGTACCCATTATGCTTTTAAGTAAATGAAGCAAACAACCTAAAGGATAGGAATTGATCCAGAGAGAGGAGAAAGAATAAAAAAGAAGAGTCTCTAAACTTTGCACACAGCAGAGAGGCATCACAGGTTTAGCAAGCTTCCCATGCAGTGCACATAAGTTTTTTTGAAAGGAGAATTAGGACCTTCAATTTTTTAGCATACTTATAAGTCCTATTCAGAACCCACTCGATTTCCCAATCATCACAGTTCCCTCTCAACAAACTGCATTTGGAAAAATTAAACCTCACTACAAAACAAGTATTCTGTTCAGATACCTGTACTCTCTCTATAACTAACAAAATTATTACAGATGGATTTTAGACCTCGGATTTCTTTCTTCCAAGTTGTTATGGGCAGGCCAAGTTCAGCAACAGTAGCCCATCTATTTTACACTGTAAGTCAGCTAATTTAAATGGTTATTATGTGAAGGGATTCTTGATGACACATGGTATTTTCGTTCACAGTGGAGCAGTTTCTCCTCGCTTGTGAAAAAAAGTTTGGAAGACTGTCATCTGTCTGGGTTTTGGGCGTAAGCCTTGTATTGTTTATGGATTGACTTCAAATAACAAAAGATCAATTAAAAAATGGTTTTGACCAGAGTACAAAATTATGGTCATGGCTATTCTTTAAATTGTAAAGCAAACTTACTTGGAGAGTGCTAGTACATTCAAATGTCTTTTTCAATTATGCTAGTTTTGGGATTGGGTTGTGTTTATGGCTTTTCTTTGGTGCTTTAATGATAGTTTTGTACAGAGAATTTACATTATTTATATGTAGACATACCACTTCATTGCATCCTTTCCTTGAGCCATTTTAGTTTGTTTTCTTTTTCACTTTGTAGGGGGATTTCTTATTAAGTTTTTGTCCATACAAGTACTTCCTCTCTCCTTTCTTTCAAAATTATATACTATTCTAAACGAAATCCAAAAAACAACCATGAAACAAATCAATATTAAGTACTTACAAACCATAAATTAACAGCATAAAAGCGACAAACAAACCTTTTTGTCCTCTCGAACGGAACTTCTTAGTGTGCCTCCTAATAAGTTCTTTGGCTCTCGTGATCGTGAGCTGCCGAGCAAAAGGGGAGAAATCCATATCACTTTCGCTCCAATCACCTTGAAAATCATTCTCTGCTTCTCCCCTCATAGTTCTGAGCACAAATGCCTTTGCCTTGCGGCGTTGAGTATTGAACAATCCTCTAATGGATGTTACAAATCCATCACCCGCACCATCACTTGGACGCTTAGGCCACGATGGTGGATATTGATCAGATTTTCCTGTCTGCCCTTCATTGTCACTAAAGTTAAGATCAATTTCAGGAACACCAGCACCAGTATGCTGACTCTGGCCTTTGTCTTTAAATTTCCTACCCTACATAATCATTTAAAAGAAACACATTGAAAAGATTTAGTCGAACAGCTAAATTTTCCCAAAATAGGCCTTTGTTATTAATAAAATGTGGCAAAAGACCATTTTAACGGAAATCAGAAAAATAACAATTTCACTCCATTCTGTCAAGTTACTGCGACCACATAAATTTGAAGTGGTTGGTAAAAACAGCACACGGGAGTGAAAACGAAACAACAGGGTTGTATATGAGTATCAACGAAAAGAAAGGAGAGAGGAATTTGAGTCATTCATTACCTGCATTCCAGTTACAGACTTTAGGACTCCCCAGATTATGTGCTTCTTAACTCGTGAGAAGAGTCTTCGCCAAGTTCCAGTAAACTCAGTTCTATGAAATTGATCCATCAGTAATTTAAGATCATTTACAACAAATCGCTGCCCTTCATATGTAACCAATAACTCAACCTGCAAGAAATAATCCATGACATTTAGCTTCAATTTGAATTTCAGCACCAGAAGTGATGATAGACAACAATTTAACAAAGTGGGCCAAAATGATCAACCTGGCTAATTTTTATGTTGTGAAACTCCATCATCTTTCGTGGCCTAGATCTCTTCTCTTCATGAGACTTGGCCACCTTTTTCTCTTCATGAGATGAACGGCCACCTTTCACACCTTTGGAATCTTTTGATTTATTCTTAGCTGATTCATCTTGTTGCTTGGCAGAACTATATTGGCCATTTTTTGAGGAAGAGAAGCTTTGTAACACAAGCTCGTTAGCTACAGATTCTGCCACAGTCTCTTCCCAAGTTCTGTCAAAAGATGATGTCCTTCTCAACTCGGGGTTTGAACCAGTAACAGTACCAGAGTTTGCTTTGGCATTTTGTGTTTTTGATGCCTACAAGCAGGTTCCATAAATTCCTTGAGAAAAATATATCATCTAAAATAAATAAATTGGGAACACACAGGAAAAGAATAAACTATTTTCTTCCTTAGCTCTCCACAATGGAGACCAATGTTAGCATCTGCAGATATTATTAATAATCTGACCTGAGAACCATGTCATAGACCATCAATCAAATACTCACTTGAGCCGAGTCAACATGGACCGAAGGTTGACTTGTGGGAAATAGCATTGCAGATATGCCAGACTTGGATGGGGCCTCATACTCTTTTATTGAATGACTGCTTGAAGCAGAAGCTTCAAGAAGTGAACCTTTCTTTACACGCCTTGCACCAGCAGTGGTTGAAACCTTCCAAACCTCCTGTAAAAATAACTACTATTTTAACATTACAATTTTCCAGCTAAATTAGCCTTGGTTTTCGGAGATATATTATCCTAAACAAACCTGTCGACGTTGTGAATCTTGTTCTTCTTCTGGGAAGAAATATTCCCACATCATTCTGTACATTGTCTCTGTTAAATGAATCTTAAGGGGATAAATCTCCACCTATATTGAAAAGTAAGTTCAAGTAAGAAACGATGAACCAATTCAGACATTTCAAGCAAACCTTTGAACGGTAATAGCAAGTTTAGTTTCAGATTCTTAAAACACAATGCAGATTTAAAATTTTCTGGGTTCTTCATATTTACATTACTCTCACTGCAATTTCTGTTCAATATGAAGTTCACATTGCAATAGTTTATTCAAAGAAAGGTGCATCACAGGCATGTTTATAGAAAGACCTTCATTGATATGAACTAACCAGGCCACTTATGTGCAACATATTAAATATTCCTTCTCATATTAGTGCCCCACCAGAGTGTAAAAATATTCTGATACTGACTAGGAAGTATTATATTATCTTCGGATCTACTTGAGATATGTATGACACACACGACTTCAATTTTAACCAATGAGACCACCAAAGAAATAGCAAGAAGAAAAAAGCCAAATTTGGACAAGAATGGATTTTCATTTCTCTGCTTGGTTTTCCGAGTTTACAGTTGCCAAAAATATATAGAAATTATTACCTCAAAAAGTTCAAGGGGAGAATTTCCATCCTTTGGAGCTCCCTGCCGTGCATCCACACGTAGCATCACTTTTCTGAAAAAGAAGTTCAAGGAGATGGTCATGCAATACAGTACTTGCAACAAATACAGCAAGATCTAATATGCTTTTCCTAACCTTTAAAAATACATATAATTTTTTTTTAGCATAAACACATCAAAAAGCTACACCCAAAATGAACAACTTCAGAGTCAAACATACAGCAAATGTAATTGAATCCAAAAATAAAGTTCTTGTATACGCTCTACGTGACTGGTAGGAAATCCCACGCCAAACATCACTAAATAACACAAAATAACTATCACATGTATTCATATTCAATGGACTAGATAGTCACAACTTTGAAAGCCATCCTGAATTGGTATCACTTATCTTATTATATAACACTATACTGCACCTAACATTTTGAAAACTGCAATAGAGTAACTGCACCTAAACAAATTGTCCAAAAGTACAGGACATTTTTCCCTACTTTAGGCAGATCCACCCTAGCCAAATGAAGAGGAACACTCCTGACCTGTTGTATTTGCAGACATATAAAACTATATCATGACCACAAGCACAACGAATCGGTGAAGAAAGAGAGAGACAAGAACGGAGTTGAATCAGAATCTCAATAAAAATAGAAACATGACCTATCTCAGTTATTCAAACATATTAGAGATATAAATGTAAAGATTTAGTTATTCTACTGGATGTCAGTTAGTTATCAGTTTTTCTGCTATGATTAGTTTGTCACTCTCTTCTTGAGCCTATATATGCTCAGCTTGTATCTTTTTTCTCATTCAGTGCAACAATAATCCGTTGTTTTTCTGTTAATATTTTCTCTGTTTTCTCATACCTAAAACTCCGATATAGTGATGTGAGCTAGGAATTGTTCTGCAATGGCCAATTCAAACTCCTTCCCTTCTGTCTCCCATTTTCACAATTCTATAGCTGAAAAACTTGACGATTTCAATTATTTTTAGTGAAAACAAGAAGTTGAAACTGTCATAAAGTCGAATAGACTTTCATTGATTAGTTGTAAACCCAGTGATTCCTCCTGACTTCATTCCAAATGACGACCATGCTTTTGGAGAAATAAACCCAACTTATGAAGAATGGGAAGTCCAAGATCAAATCTTGATTACTTCGCTTCAATCTACGCTTTCAAAGTCAATCTTGTCTCGTGTTCCCGCATCTGTCCACTTGTATAAGGTGTGGGGACAAATTTATGACCACTTCTTCACCCAAATCAAGGCATTCACACAACCTACATGCCATTTCTCTTGACCACAAAACTATGAGTAAGTTGTTGGGAAAAAATAAATCCATTGCTGATGAACTTGCTGCCATTGGAAGTTCTGTTGATAAATACGTTGAACTACTCCTAAAGGTCTCGCACAGTAGCGTGCTCCAGTAATTTCTGACATTAAAAGTAAATTTGAAACACCTCCAATATTAACATTACTAACTGCTGCATTAGTATTAACATTACTACATCATGCCTCTATTCCTCTAAAATTTTGGGACTTTGACTTTAAAATTGTTTTCTACTTAATCAATAGATTGCCCACCGCAACATTGCAATTTAATTTCTTGAATCAGCTATCTTTCTGACAAGACTCTTGTGATGACTCAAAAGTAAATATAATAGATACCTTTTGCATAAAACAAAGATAACTGAAGCTCAACCTATATCATCTCCTATAGTCTTATCCTGCAAACTCTCTACAACAAGATCAGATTTATTTTCTGATCCTACTCTGTATACATCAGTAGTTGGAGCTTTGCAATATGCTACTCTTACAAGACCTAATATCAATTATGTTGTCCCCAAAGTCAGTCAATTCATATGATATCCTTTGGACACTCATTGCACAACAGTTAAAAGAATCCTAAGATACCTTAAGGGACTCTTTCCCGTGGTCTTCACATGCAATCAGCCTATGTAACTCAACCCTTTTCTATCACAGTCCTGTGTGATGCTGATAGAAAGTCTACTACTAGATCTGCAATATTTTTGAGACCTAATCTCATTTCTTGGTGGTCCTACAAGCAGCATGTCATTACCAGATCAAGCACCAAAGCTGAATATCGCAGCTTAGCGCAATCTTTAGCAGATATCATCTGGATTCAAGCTCTTTTGAAAGAATTGTATATTTCTTCATCCACTCCTGTCATGGTCAGCGGCAATCAAAGTGTTGTTGTTATAGTAAACAACCCTGTTTTTCAATCTAAAACGAAGTACATGGAGATTGATGTTTTTTGTGTTCGTGATCAAGTGTTATCCAAACAACTTGAAGTTTATCATATTCCTAGCTTGGATAAATGGGCAGATATTCTAACCAAGCCTTGTTCTTCTAACCGTTTTGAACTTCTTAGGCACAAACTTGATGTGTAGGATTTTTCCAGTAAGAATCCTTCCCCTTCAGTTTGAGGGTGATATTAGAGAATAAATGTAAACATTCAGTTATTCAACTGGATATTAGTTAGTTATCTGTTTTTCTGCTATGCTTAGTTTGTTACTATTGTAACCTCTTCTTGAGCCTATATATGTTCAGCTTGTATCTTCTTTCTCATTCAGTGCAATAATAACCAATTTTCTTCTATTAATCTTTTTTCTATTTTCTCTCATACCTAAAACTCTAATAAAATGAACGATAGCTATTAGTTAATGTCTAGTCTCACGCATGAGATGTATATACCTCGACGTAAGGGAATGTGTTAGAAATCTCATTGGCTATAGATAAAACGATTGCATAGTATATAAGTGAGTGCAAACCTGACCTTACAAGTGGTTTTGTGAGATTAACTTAGGCTTAAAATTCATTTCTTAACGGCTATTAACACCGGACATTGCATTAGAATTTGTAAGATCACTGGTTCAGACTTCCAGATAATTGGTGGAGCAAATAATCCGTGAGAACCAGCCCAAATTGAGTAAGAACTGATGTAGAAAACCAGTTTAAACCACTTTCAGTTTCATTATTTATAATGAATATATTGAACTTATACTATGAACCTCAAGAAAATTTAAAAATCTACCTGACTTAATTTTTTACAATATATTACTATATTGGTTGACATATTATATAAAATTAAAAAAAGTTAGAACAACATGGCAACAAATAGCACAATATCAACAAGCACCAAGGAATTAAGAGAAACTCCAGTGAAAATTACATACTTTCCCCATTCAGATGGAGGATTCCATGCTGACAAAAGCATATCAGACTTGACATTAGGCAGGCAATTTCTGACAACAAAATATTTTGTTGTAAACCGAGCAATGCCGACATCCTTGTAATCCCGGTCAAAGTCATATATCTAAGTATGTGGCAACATGAAACATAATCAGTTTAATCAAGCAAATAGTGACCAAAAAGAACTGAACAAAAATAGATACAAAACAAAATTGCTAGCATCAACCCACCATTCTCAAGCAAAGGAGCAAGGACAAGAAACAACAACTAAACTAAAAAAGACTTATGTGTTTTTTCCATTGTCCAAGATAGCAATTATGGATAAAACATTCAATGGCTTACAAAGGTATAAGGAAAGCGTTAATCATGTACGAATGCCTTCTACATTATGTAGTCTAGGGAAAATTTTGTCTCAGTCCAGTGTTCAGAAAATCTTTTCACTAGAAACAAACACCTTTTATAAAAGCTCTCTCAGGAAGCTGACAAAACGTAATTATTTCTCTAAAATTACCTAAATCAAACACATGCCAAAGCAATAAATTTTAGATTTAGAATGTATTTAATTGATATAAATATTAACTTAGAAAAACATGATACATAGAAGAAGTGATATTGAGAAAGCATTGGGTACTTGTGATAAGCAAATTTAGCGTGGATTCACTAAATTTTGCAAGGAAACATATAGAGAAGAGAGCACAGGGTTCAGAAAATAACTGTTACCATGTCATTAATCTCAGCCTCAGCAAAGGATTTACCATCAACAAGCATGCTCCAAACAACTTTATTAATTTGCAAAGATATGCGCATAGCATAGGAAGGACTTTTATTCTTCTCCTTCTCTGTTAGTCGTAGTTGGGCAGCTTTTTGAAAAGCCATCCTTAATGAGGCGGATGCTGCCTTTCTAGATTTTTGAGCAATTACAAGTTCTCTCTTCAGTCCCTGGACCTGCCAGTGTTGACTATTGTTGATTAGGTACACACATCTGTGGTTAGTCATATACTGAAATATGCATATAAAGTAATAATCTATACATGTCAAAACTATATCACAAATAATAGTAGAATGAATTTACCTGTGAAAACCTAGCATTCCACATATGTCAATAAAAAACGAAACATCAATCGTTCTGTTATAGTTTTTACTCGTGTGAATTGTGTAATCATGTATTTGAAAGTTGGAATACTATTGTGACTAACTCAGTTAGCTACAGATAGTTAGGTTTCAGTTTCTCTAACAACGCAGCTACAAAATAGCTGAACTCATCCTCCATTATATCTGTGAATTCCTTTTCAGAATGCAATACAATTTCTCTGTTCTTCTTTCAATACCAATATTTCCACTCCTTCAGACGGGGATTGGAAGCAAAGCCCCAATGAGTAGAAACATCAACATTGATGGGAAAACCCAGACTATATAGCCATACATGAACAAACTAGACTAGAAAAGCATAGTCACCTTCAAAAAGTATGCAACTTAAAAAAATTTACGAGTTATCTTTCATGTCACATCTACTGAAGATTTGTTCCTCTTATTGTCATACACATGTATATATACACACATATATACATACATGCATACATACAAACATATATATATATATATATATATATATATATGGAAAGAACGTCAACTAGCTCTCCTCCCAACAATATTTAATTTATTAACAGCTAAAAATTAGAATATTCAGGAACAAGATTATATGATATAAATAGAATTATCTAGTCACATCAATTAGGAGATTGTTAAAAACATTCATTTCGTACCAGCAAAGATCTTCCACCAGATATCATCCATAACTCGCTTTCCTTTTCTTGATGTGGTTCCCCATAAGGATCACCCCAAAGAGACAATTTTCGAATATCATCAAGAAGCAACCTTTGTTCCCTCTCTGTTTTTTCAAGGTTTATTTTTGCAAGTTCCACCTCTTCAACACCGTCAGGAACCACCTCATCTGCTTCCTCTTCAACATCCTCATAATCTTCGGCAGGAAAGGATAAGCTACTTTTTCGAGGCCTGCATTGTATAGTACACTGATTTAGTTTAAACAGTTCATCAATCACAACATCGAGGACTTTGTTGAAGTTCTTAACATGAAAAAGGAGATGACATCTTGAATAAATATCACATAAGTCAACTAACTATAATACCTAAATTGAAATCGTACCTATGAATTAAAAGAAGAAGATTGATTTAAACATCTTAATGAAGAGTGAATTTAAAAAGATAACCATGGTGGCATCTATAAACATCTAACCATGTCTAATCAATGCAACAATAGATATTAAACAAAGTGAGATAAATAGTACATCAATAAGGAATGAATCACAAAATGAATGAGTGTTTGAAGTAGGTAAATTGACAAAAATGTAACAGAATGAGTGCAAGCACAGTAAATTTGTCCATACTTTGGCAGGCGAGCAAATAGAAGATTGGTCAATACATCCAGCATGACTTGAAACTGGCGTGATGTCATTGTTGCCTCTATATCATGAGAATTAAATGTGAGCTCCTTCAAAGGCTTCACCTGCAGTAGTTTAAAAAGTGTATATTTATTAAGGGGAAAACGTTACACATGTACATGTTTACAGAAATGAAGTCTAGAACAACTCACCTTCAATTCTGGAGTTCCCCCTTTGTGCCTTGTATACCGAAAATACATACTACAAGGCATAAAAACTCTTTCAAGAAGAGCCCCCGTACGCATTACCTTTGGAGAGCTTCTAAGAATTTTGGGAAGCCACTGCAATCCAGCACCTGGATCAACATCTGTTGGTGCAACATGAGCCTGCACGTGCTCCAACATGACAGAGAATTCCATTCTTTTCCATGTCATTTCAGGTTGGTACTCGTTAATAGGAACATCTTTAGATACAAGTGCTTGCTCAATTATCTCATAACCAACATGAAAGACTGAATGAAATGACCGAGCTAAAACTTGGCCCCTTACGGCAGCGAGCAAAAATCTACCCTGCTTGACAAAAAAAATTGATATTTTAAAAAGAATGAGTGATGTCCACAGTATCAGTAAAAGTATAAAAAGGAATCAAAATAAAGAAGTACCAATGACATAAAACAAGTAACAATCTATTGGAGTTTAGTTGTAATGTCACTAACTCTCGGTTAGTAATAGATTTGGCATATTCAGAGAAAATGAAGAAAGGGTAAAAGATTCCATTCTTCATGAGAATAAGAGAAGAATAAAATCTACAGTCAAGATTGAGAAGAGTGTTGAGGAAGATGACTGTCGTGCAGAACATCCTAAAAACTGAAATTCAGTCAGTGTAGGAAGTCACCTACTAAAAAGACTACAGTGAACATTGTACCCCAAAATACTGACATACACCTTATTGATAAATATCCTTTTTTATTATAAAAATGTAGCAAAGACAAATAAGAAATATTCTCCATCATAAAAATGCAAAGAAATATAGAAAAGACAAACAATTAAGCCAAACCATATCTCAAACAAGTATCACAAGAAAGTTCTTTTTGTTTCTGCTTCATTTAATCTGACTCAAGCACCAATGTTGAACTCAGTTTCTCATCATGATAAAGAAACTGCTGCCGCAATGACTCAAAATGTGCAATATCAAGATGCAGGGGCTCATGTCACTAGTTTTTGTGGTTCCTCTTCATTTTGTGGTGGTCACAGCTCCAGTTAGAGTTCATGATCGTAGCTGAGGAGGCCACTTTCCTGTGCTATCATTGGTATGATTATAATTATCAGCCTCCCACTCAAGACAATTTTTACTTGAATTCTCAAGGAAATTCATATCAGCATTTTCAGGGAAATTTTCATCTCTTCCCTCAACACCAACACTTGGCTCCAGCTCCTCTATACCCTCCAGCCAGCTAACTATTGTCTTCCTTCACAAAAATTAGAGCATCCACCTACTACTATGCTAACCAACACCAGAGCAAATTTGCTACCTACTCCCAACGTTCAGAATTCCAATTCCAATTAGTTCCCTGATTTTGGTGCGTCCATCCATGTTACTAGATATAGTCAAGATATTCATCAAAATGTTCCTTATGAAGGTCTTGAACAAATTTACATTGGTAATGATCAAGGTTTGCCAAGTCAATCCTCCAGATCATCCTATTTTTCTGCTCCTGGTGATAATCCTAACATTTCTTCAGTACTTCATCATTTACTTCATGATCCTACTATCACTAAAAATCATATCGGTCAAATTTGCTAAGGACAATTCAGTTTACTTTGAATCCCATGCTAATCTGTTTTGTTAAGTATCACGTTGGTTCAAGGACGTGTTGGGCCTGATGGTCACTATATGCTTTTCCTAGTCTTTGGATTAAAACTTCTCCTTCCAGCTCCAAGTCACATGCCAAATTTTCCATTTCCATTAATTCTGCAACTAGGCTAGGCTAGGGTATCCTAATGCCAATGTCATTAAACTCGTTTTTCAGTAATGTAATCTTCACCTTTTAATAAGGAAGCACCTTCATTTTGTAAGGCATGTTGTATTGGCAAAGCTCATATATTTCCTTCTTCCTTACCTCATACTGTTTATCATTTTCCTCTAAAACTTGTTTATATTGACTTACAAGAACATAAAATGAAAAGGGACCAAAAAAAGGAATTTAATAAAAAAAAAAAAACTGAACGTGAAACAACAGAAAACCAAAAGAGAAAAATCTGTTGTTTTATACTCACATTTGCATCCTCTGAGTGAAGATTAAACTGTGGCTCAATAACATTCACCATGAAATGTCTAGTCCCATCTAAATCATCCGAGTTCTCTTTTTTGACTGCCAACACAACAAAATGAGTAAAATAATTAAACTCCGTAAAAAAGTACTTAGTGTTCAACAATAATCATGCAAGAAACAATGTTGTCTGTTGTAGCAGAAGCCGTTTTTAACTATATATTTTATCATGTATGTTTATCTAGCCTCTGATCTATTTTGAATGTCCAAGTTGACGGCAGTTAACAAAAATTCTCAAAAAGAAAATGGGCATACCAGATGGCAAGTTGTCCACTTTAACTGAATTTGGTGAAGATGTGAGTGATCCAGGAGTACTCACATTCTGCAAAAAAGACTTGGAAATTTTACCAGTTGGAAGGCCCTTAGAAACATCGTCCTGATGGAA
Source organism: Vigna unguiculata (assembly GCF_037176805.1). Classification (NCBI taxonomy): domain Eukaryota; kingdom Viridiplantae; phylum Streptophyta; class Magnoliopsida; order Fabales; family Fabaceae; genus Vigna; species Vigna unguiculata. The sequence continues at coordinate 38,402,764 of NC_140800.1, read as the reverse complement.
ATCAGAACCACAACGCTGTTTGTTTTCCTCAAGTAATTTTCTCTGTGCATACTGCTGGGAAGGAGAAGGCTTGGCTGGTTCAAAGGCTTTGGACAGACCACCAACCCAAGCCCAAACAGCATCTCTGTTTCCAATAGTCCACAAAAGCTTCAGACCATACACAAACACACTCTGACAATCATCAGCTACTACTACATTGTTACCATCATCATCACTTAGGTCCGATCGCATATGATCATCTGTTTCACTCCCATTTTCATACCCAGACCGTATATGCGTCATCTCGACACTTCTTCTTCCTGCTTCTTGCCATGCTAATAACCTAGCAGGATCAGCCTTCGGAGATTGTCTTCTGATGGTGAAGTAATCAGAGGATAAAAGAAATCCATCATCACGATTTTTTTCTGTCATGTAACCCTTTTCACTGGGAACTTTGTCAATGGATGCAGATTGAGAACTTTTCAGTATCATGTTAACTACTTTGGCAACACTGGCACATTCTTCTTTGTTTATGAAAGCCTTTAGCATATGAAGATCAAGACCTTGGTAAACAAGATCAAGAATATCACGCTTGCTTTCAAAAGTATACTTTTGCTTGCCCCTACTGTAACACAGTTCATATTTCAGTTTCGTCATTGCAAAAGTCAGTCCTCTCGCCGGATCATCATCATCTAGAGGCATGTTCTTTATACAGGCTGGTGTGGCATCTAGACGGAGCATAAATTCAGTCATCACTTTATCTAATGAAAGATTGCCAGATCTGGCAATTCTTGGAATACCAAAACGAGGCCACCGAGAAAAGCTGCGCAGCTTATGTGGAGGAATGTAGTTCAAACTCCAGAACTTTAGAATCCATGCTAGATCATGAGCTCCAAAGTTAAATGTTGGGGACAGAGGTGAAACATTCTGGGACGTTTGAAAATTATCAAATGCAGTAGCATCACCCTCAATATCCCTAGTAATGGAAGATGAGGATTCCTTTTGTGATGGAGGAGGAAAGGGTCTAAGAGAGAAGTTCCATCGAAGGGAAAGTGAAGTGGATCTGAAGGGATCAAATACTTTATCACGAGGTTTGCCCTCAGCTGGAAGTGCAAATAAATAATGATTCATGGGATCTCCGGATTCACAATCCCAGTCCATTGTAACTTCAAGAGTAAAGACAGGCGCTTCCAGAAATGCACCTGAGACACCTGCTGGAATTTTAATGCCTCGTTTGTTCGCCAAACTCTCCAAACTACTCAACAAAATCTTAAAATCTTTGGCAGAAACAAAAACACGACCATCAGACTGGTGCATCTCCATAGAGTTGGTCACAATTTGAAGTTTGTCAACCTTTTCATAAGGATCTGTACTTGCTAAAACATTCCATTTTGATTCAGAAAACATTAAGGATATTCTTCCATGGATGTAATTTCTCATGTCATCCCACCATGGCAAACTTCGCTCCTTTTTTGGTGGCAGGATAAGTGGACCAGGATTCATTAAACTTAGATTAGCCCTCCGAAGTGCTACGGTGAAAGCATAACTAACATCAGCAAAAGCTGGTTCATAACCCACCCCAAATGATACCTCACCTTTCTGGAAATGTATGGGCAAATCAGAGTATGTCTTCAATGGTGGAGTAGTACCACTAGCTGATCGTAGCATACGAACTTTTCTCCATCTCCCAACATAGACATCTTGATATATTTGAGGCTGAAAGCTAGTTGCCTAGTTGAAACAAATGAATAAATAAATGAAAACGAAATGGAAATACTATCATGTTTATTATAGCATGAGAATGATCCCCCAAAGAAGGGTAAAAGAATTTAGTTTGAGTAACAGCAAAAATAAATTAACAGAACCCTTAAAAACTATTATTGAAATACATGTAAGCAAAGAATAACCAAATAATACATGTATGCCCACAGGTTTGAAAAAAACAACTATAATAAGGTCCTATTAAGGTACAGGAAACAAAATGTTCTGCCATGCTTGAGTAACAGAAAACATGTATCCCACATTCACTGAACTATTGATAAGGCCCAAAGAATGAGTGGGCTCCCTCAACCTCAAGCCCACGATGGTACCAAGGCACAGTGGGGAGAAGTATATGTGAGAAAGAAGGATCCAAGGGTTGAGGTGGCAGGTAGATAGAGGAGAGAGAAATCAGGAGGGGAATAAGGAAGATTCTATTTGATATTCAGTTTTGCAAAGTGTGGGGACAGAGGTGTTTTCTGGCTGAGAGAGGAGAGGAACCATTGGTGTTGCTCTAGAGAGGAGCGTAGTTCTGGGTGGGATTTGTTATCCTTCTATTTCACGTTTTCAATTTACAGTATAATAAATACATCAGTGTGTTTTTTCCTTCCTTGTTTATTTTTTCTAAACTTTTAAGGAGTGGGTCTGTATCAACTATTTATACGCCCCTTCTGTACAATAACAGGACCTTATTAACGAAAGAATAATCAGAACATGCAATCAACATAAACATGAAAAAAAAAATTGTGTATTTAGAAGGATGGTAGACAATGAGATTTCTTAAACTTACCTGCTGAGCCAATACAAGATGGCCTTCACATTTACCGGAACTTCCAGAGAAAAGAGGAAATGTGTAATTCCGAAGCTTAACTACAAGAGAACCTGTATTTAAGAGAATATTTGTCCCATAAAGTCGGGAAAATGGTATATCTTTCTCAAGACAGACAGGATCAAGCTTCTTCAGAACCTCAATTATACCAACCTCTCCACCATCAATTTTTTTCAAGCTTACATCTAAATCTGAGGCAGATATTGAAAGAAGAGATGTCCTTGATGTACTAGGTCTGAAACCAGATTGAAAATCATCCACACAAGCACCAGACCCTTCCGACAACACAAGATTCTGGCACGCCTGGTAATATGATCGAAATGATCGTTTATAAATTTCTTCCCTCATGGATTCAATAGTAGAAGAATCTTTTACATTAGCCTCCACATTATTAAAAGAAACTTTTCTTTCTTGAGAAGAACTAACGGTGTCAGTTGATTTGGAACCTTGTTTTGCCTTCGATATAAATTCATCTAGAAAGTTCAACCGAATGGCTAACTCAGCAGCCTCCTTCTTCAGAAGCTGATAGTGCTCATCAAACCATCCCTGGATTGGTTCCTCTTCAATATCAGCAGTTAGCTTACGTATGCAAAATTTTATGCATCCAAATTGTACGGAGCTAGGTTTCTTAACTTTAGAGATCTCTTTCTTTACGGGAAAAATCATTTTTTTCTTGGCAGCAATTATGAGCTTCAAACCTCGCAACATATCTTCGATGACATCATCAATGGCACGCAATTGCAATCTGTATGGCATGATAATGTGAAAATCAAGACCTTGGACTACAAAATCCCATGTTGTCACATGTCCTTTTACATCAGATGCATTTGCAGAAACACTAGGAATCCGGGAAATTTGCATTCTACTACTCTTGAAGACTCTAGCTCCATTCAAACTAAGCATAAGTCCTTCAAGGAGTACTCCTATACGAGCATTCTCAGAGAAAATTGATTGCACCTGAACCATGGCCTCAACTCCATCTCCTAGCCCAGCCGAAATACTTAATGTTTCTACATCGACAGCAAAAATAGATTCTTTCTTTTTCTGCTTTTCAAGGTACCCTGATCCAATGGCAGATTCTTTTTTCCAATTAGCATCTTGAACATGAGACAAATCTTCCATGTGTTCATTGCCATGCTCCTGAAGCTTACTATTGTGTACAAGTAGCTTCAGCTGAAAAACAAGTTCAATTAGTGATAGATGTACATCAGGCTCCCACCTTACAGTGATATCGGTAGCACTAAAAAGAGAACAGACAGCAATGTCTTTGAGACCACCTGAACGCTGTACAAATTTAGCATTTTGCATATCAAACAACGCCACATTTGTTACTTCCCTATTTTCCTCCCTGTATTCCTGATAGGCAGATTTGGCTCTCTCAAGTTCCATCTGTGTGGACTGTTTCTCTTTGTTCACACACAAACTAAATCGAAATATTTCAAGAGAGACAGAGTACTTCAGCTTCTGGTTTTCATTAGAAATAGTGGAGAATATATTTGCATTGCGTGGGGTACCATCTGCTGACACATTTATCAAAACTCTACCCCCTTGTGAGCCATAATTAACTCGCTTGGGATCTGGAACAAATGTAGTTTCCAAACCTGTCTCACCCCATACATGTACTGAACACCTCTCAAGATTGAATTTCAAAAACTGAGTTCCTTTACCAGAAGATTTTGTTAAACGACCTTGACTATGAGTCAACTTTTTCTTTGAAGCAGATAAGCTTTTCAAAAGAGCTTGAAAAGATACGGCTGTTGACACAAGTGATTCTATACGCTTGAAAGTTAGACATAGTGTCATACCAGTCACATCAACTAACAAACCTAGTCTACACTTAGGACCATCTCCTTCAGATGATTCCACATCCTTTTTCCCCCAATCCAAATTAACCTTCGCAATGTGCATAACGGAGCCACAATTTGATTCCACACCAAAAACACTTTCTTTCAAGCATTCTTGATATTCATCAGCTAGGTGAAGATTTAACTCTCCAAGTTCAGTGTGTACTGTAGTCCCCATATTTGAAATGTTGTTTGCGAACAAATGCGATGATTGAGAGCAACCCTAAATTTGGAAGCATTAAAACAAACGTTAACTTAATTATACAACTTGTATGAGTAAACTTGGAGGGCATAAGCATAATAACTTCCGAAAAAAAAAAATCAATAGACTTAGTAGAAAGGAATATAAATTGCAAAAAAGAAAACCAACCCAATATATTTCCAATGTGCATGCTGAAAATCAAAATAATATATTCTTTATCCATTCTAACTATATAGCCATGTGATATAGAGTACATATAATATCTCCATTTATGTATAATTGAAAATAAGCCTACAAAAACAAACCATTGTGTGTTCAAACACACGGTTTCAGTCTAATGTCTTTGTTTTCTCTTCCATAACAGTATAAATCATAACCTAGACACCATTCAACAAAAACAGTCACAACAAATAGTGAAAGCAAGGCTTCATAACTATACCTGACCTCAGCCTGGTTAGCATTGTGCTACCAGACACTTTGACTCTTTACATCTAACAACTACATCTACATGAAACAATTTCTAGAAATGCTTCAACATTTTAACAATTGATATTTTTTTAGAATAATGAGAAGTAGATATAATCATGCTACTTACATGATAAACAGGAGAACCAGCCATATTGAAAAGCACTATTGTCATCTCAGGAGCTGAGACATTGCATGTCCACATGATTGTCTTGCCATCAGTTGATTGAGGCTTTGCATCAACAGATGCTTCTTCTCGAAGTACCATCCTTTTCTTCTTAGACGAGTGGAGAAACAACCAAGGCTTTAACCTGCTCATTATGATGTTGCACTGAGTACCTCCTAACTTGATATCAGTTTCAGCTCTAACAGGTGATATTGGCTGATGCAGAGGAAGCATCCCCAATAATAATAGCAATAAGTTACCGCAGCAAATAAAGAAAGAAATATTCAAACTCCATGAACAAATAAAAACAAAAGGATAAACAAATCTGAGGTTAAAAACAAAGGGGTGGGGGTGGTCGGGGGAAGGTGGGGAGGGATTGAGTGGAGCATGTGACAACCAATTAGCACATATAAAGTTACAGCTTAATCTACCCTGAGAAAAACACTTACCTATTTTCTTGAAAGATTTATTTCCATTCTTGTTTTCACTTCTAAACAGGATAGATTTATATATTTATTTTTCAAGTTCTTCTAGAACAATGTTAGGGACAATTGTTTGTGGATTTATGCACCAACTAATGACACCAGTACTTAACCTAATTATTAGTACAAGTACAACACAGTATGTCATTCTGAAATCATAATTCATATATCTCAAGTATAGTGATACTTGCCTTTCATATAGAAAAAAGAAGTTAACAGTTTCTGCAATGCATATAGGCAAATTTCTAAGAGTCCAAGTATATATCAACATTTTTTCCATCTTATTACCAGACATTTACATCTGGCCACTTATACATAAGCAAATTTTTGTATAACAAAATGTATTTTGTTTGCACAATAATCTCACACATAAAACCGATTGTTGCATCATGAGAGCTCTTGAAGTAAAAATGACAAGACTTCCCAGGGGCCAGTTAGCTTTGCAACAGGCGTGCACACACACATATATACATGTGCGTGTGTGTGTAAGCATGTGTAAGTTTACAATTTTATTTTTTCATTCTTCAATTTGAGTATATTTTGCCCAGTGGAGCAAACCAAAAGGAGTACAGTTTCACAAAGATGCAAAAGCTACAGTAATGGACTGCAAACCACTTACCTGTACTGGGATATATACAAAAGAGGCCAAATCCACCTTCAATATCTCCAGGATGGAAGAACCTGCTTCTCTCAGAAGCTTTATAATTAAACAAAAACAAAACTTGTCAGCAAGAAACAAAACAGTGAAAAATAAGAACCATATCACAAGATCTGCCAAAATCAACAAACTCCATACATGTATTTCACTAAACTCCAGTTGGAAATCAAGGCGTGTACTTTCCCCAAGATCCTCTGTGGATCGTAATTTGGTGCTTTTCAATTGGATGCCCATGATGTTGTTTTCAAGGAAAAGATTATGTTCACGATGCACAAAACTCACATCCAGCTTTGGAAGATTGAAGCTGACCTATCAATAAAAATTTACTTACACAGTTGACATTAAAACAATTAAAAAACTTTAAAACCATTTTCATAACTACTTTTAACAGATCAAACCAACAAATATAACCAAAGTTGATCATCAATTTAAACATTATATGTGTATAAACACTTTCAATTTCAATGAGACCCAGATTTCTGAATAAAATGTACTCAAAGGAAGCCAAAATTCACCAAGAACACAAACACTGGAACACATACGCAGAGAGACTTACAAGTGAAGGAACCACATTTTGCCCAAAAGCCAAATTCTAGGGTCCAGCAAGCCATAAACAGTAACAGAATCAAGACTTTGAAGCAACAAGATCATAACTTACGCAGTTTCTCTACCCTTCATATTTCTGAAAAAAAATGAAAGTTGCTTGAAAAACTAGAGCTATCCACAACAAGGAAACCCATAACCAAAGCACCACATTAAGAACATAAAGTTGGGGAAAGTGGCACAAAGACGCATCATTACACCACACAATCAACTAAAAAGATAAACTGATGATATAATAAATCTTTCTGATTAGGTAGATCAATATTCTACACGACACAAGAAAAATATACAACATTCAAAATTAGCAAGACACTAACTCGTAACAGAAATAACTAGGATAGATAGGAAACCATTACACAATCATAGTTTGATGGGGGTGGGGAAATTCAACTACATTGAACTAAGCAAAATCGATGCACTAAAAGTTCATACAAAATAAAGTTGCCACCAACACATCATTTTAGTTCACAAGAGAAGGAAACATTTAGAGAACAGAAAGACAAAAGTACAAAACTTTATCTGTTGTATTGCTCATTATTTATCAAAAAGAGAGCAGATACTAGACCTAAAAGTGCTACACTAGCTTCCAGGATTGTATGTCAGTGGACCATATTAGAGAAAAACAAAATGTCTAGACGCCAGACTGTCTAGGCAAAATATTGTAGATGAATATGCTCCCAAAATAAATCAAGAATAAGATTGGAAAGCCTATAGGATAAACCTACAGATTTGATAAAGGCAGCCAATTGTTTCAATATTATCAGATCAGAACTACATTATTTTTATTTATTCTGGCCCCAACTTGTTCTCAAAGAGAAAAGAGGTTCTGCAAATATTTTTCAGTTAATAGCAAAATATTAAAATACTGTCAAGGGAACATCAACTAAGAGATTGTTTGTTTATAGGGAACATCAAGAGAAACTGAAAGACAAATTTGAACATATTAAAATTTAGATCTAACTCAACCTTACAAACTAGCTATAAGACAAGGATTGCAAACTTACATACTTTAATTTGGTCATGTTTATAGTTGATGTGAAATCTCAAATACACACCCCTCATGTCAAAAACTATGTCATATGTGTACAGATTTTGTGACTAGTTTGTTTATCATCTGGTAAAAGCGTGAGTATCACTAAGAAGGTCTCCGATACCATATTAAAATTTGGGTTTGGACCTTACTTAACCATACAAAATCAACTTACATTAGATACTTTAATTAGGCCATACATTACTGGTAGATGTGAGATCTCCAACAAAAAGAAAGAGATGCAAGAAATAGATTCAAGTAATATTCACCAAGTGATACATGTCCTAAAGATAGTAATATGCAAACTTTTGATATCCAGCCAAAACAAATGGTTTCTCTTAGAAAATGAAATGAATGAAAATGAAGAGAATTTTTTAAACTGGTTATTGTATTGGTGTACTCCCAGTGTTTTTTATATGCTTTGCAGTTTTTAAAATGATTGTTTGTGCCGATTACTTATCCCTTGCATTTGCCTTCTATTGCTCCGTCAATAAAATAAAAGTGAGGGTTAGAAACAGACAGGAAGTAGGTTAAATTCACAACCTTTTCAGGAAACATAGAGCTGTACTTGGAGAAAGCGACAAGTGTTTGCATCTTCTTTGATGGCCCTTTTGCACCCACAGAATCAGCATGATGCCCTACTTTGCTGCCAGGCCCCAAAGAAAACTCTGATGAACTCTTTCTCTTCAAAAGCAACTCCTCATTCAAATTTACATTGACCTCTCCACTAGAAATGTCCATACTCTTAATAACTATACCCACTTCCCTGTGGCCAAAAAAAAAGACAAAACTAATTGTAGAATTTGTATGACCACAGAAACAACAAATAAAAATAAAATAAAATAAGGACAGAATCCAAGTTAATCTTAGCCTGCAACAACAGTACAAGATACAAAAACAAGTTTAGTGAATAAATTGACACAGCAAACCAAGCGTTAGTTTAAGAGTTCCCTCAACAGAGCAAAACAATAGATGAACAGAGACAAACATATATATATATATATATATATATATATATATATATATATATATATATATATATAAAGAAGGAAGTTCCATTTGATAAAATCAATATTAGAGAAATTTATACACATGGCACGCCACCAAACCTTTGAAACAAACCAAAAAAAACTTGACAGATGATTTGACATTTTGAAATATGATTTCTACCCTGCTATATTTGTCAAATTAAGGTTGTATTTGGCCCATCTTTTTCTGGGCTTCTGTTCTCCTTAAAAGGAGAAATTGGGCCACAACTTTTTCTGGAAATCCCTAAAAGCTTAGGCAGCTTAATTTATAGAGAAGAAAAGGTGAAAACAGTTTAAAAAAAATGAGATAAAAGGACTTTTAGAATAAAGCTACAAAGCTTCTCATTACTCTTTGGGGAATGGTTATACAGTGAGCAATGAAATGCGGTTATACGAGACCAACACTAACATCAGCAACTTGCTGCATTTCTTTCTGCAGCTCTCCCCAAGGATGATTCCAAAAACAACCCCTTGCCTCACCTCACTGCCACCCACCCCCACCACCATGTCCTCCCTTCACCCACCTTATGTTTGTTGCATAGGCATCTGGTCATTATTACTATGATATCACTTTAGTTCCTGAGGGCTTTCACCTCCTTTCCATCACATGGTTGACTTGCTTTTCAGCTGGGTCTTGGTGCCTAACCTTGCACAATCAGATAGGCATGTTATTTTGGATATCTTGCATTTTCAGAAGCACTAGGTTGGTAGCCTCCCCATGCCCAGCTTCTACTTCACTTTAAAAATTCTTGTTTAGAGCTTTAATTTTCAAATATATTTTAAAATAAGGGCCGAAACACTTCCTAAATGTCTAGTTCTGTTATTTTAGATCATAACTGAGTGTTCTACCATTGTATATTAAAAGCTCGCTTATGGCTTGAAAAGACCCATTGTGTTCCAACTGTACGGATTACATGCCAGACAGCTTACAGATCATCTAACAAACACCTACATCTTACCCAACCAGCATCCAGACAAGTGCAACATTAATTTAAAAAAAAATGAACATAGAGAAAAGATATACCTATCATGATCAAATTCACACGAGACAGAGAACATTTCGCAGAAAAAAGGAGCTGAAGACCTTTCTATAGCAGTAATGGATGCCTGGCCAGAAGAACTACATCCTTCACCACTTAAATTAGATATTAGGTCACAGCTGACCCGTGGCTCACCAATGTGAACAAAAATAGGAAATATATGCAGTCTAACTAATAAATTTGACTTGGATCCACCATCTTTAGATATATCTAGATTCAATTCCTTGATCTCAACCGTAGACTTTGGAGTCTGCAATGTTCAATAGAGATTCCCAGTGAACAAAAAAGTTATAATAAGATTCAAATGGAAACAATAAAAGAATCAAGTTTAAACTTAAAAGTAGACAGTGTGAAACTTATTTTATTTATAAATATAATAATAATAATATAATAATCATTACATTTGATGGTCTATTTTTAAATGTATTATGTGCTTTGCATGCACTCCAAAGGTTATGAAATTAAAAGTCAGTATGTGTTTGACCATACAAGCAGAACAATACAACTTTATGGAGATGAACACCTTCAGAACCAGATCAGTCACACAAACTGACAAATATCTTGCAATATTGCCCACAATCATCCACTTCCCCCTGCCTGAAGCACGGGATTTCCTAGTTTTCTTCTTCCCTGGGGTTTTATCTGGAGGCCTCAAAACAACTTCTAGGTCACATATTAACACTTGTAGCTTGGGATCCCGAGACATGAAACCCACACCAAGTTTAACCAGGGACTGGCGTAAGCTGAGTTTAATTTCACCAACAGAAACAGATTCAACAGCACCCTGTGCATATTATAAATCAATAGATTATATCACCATAGATAGGGGTCTGATAACAGAAATAATCATCAAAACTCTTAATGGAATAAATACAGAGTATGGCAATCAGCTGAAGAAAATTGATAGCAGATTCAGAAGCTAAGAAAAAACTTAGGGAAAAATTGTTGAAGAGGAAACTTACTCAAAAGGTACGGGATGTAACAATTTAACTATTCAATATTTACATCATTTATTACAACAAATTCCAAGCACAAAGTACATTTTAGTCTCTCTACTCTCTAGTCTGTAGTCTAATATTCACCCCAGTCCCTCAATGCCCTTCAAATTTCCAAAATCGAAATAAGGCATGTGAGTATAGGCAAAGACAAACCTTTTTAAACTTCACTACCACGTCCCTTAAACATTTCCAACCACCAACACGAAATCCAACAGATGCTCCCAAAATCCGGCTTAAAATCCAAGCCACCAGCCCAGAAGCGAATCTGTAATAAAAATTAATGAACATGGTGGTTCAAAGTCTCCAAAGAATTTTTTGCAGAACAAAAAACAAAAGTATCGGAACATAATACTCAATCTTAAAACACAAAATACTATGTACTTGTCAATTGCACTAGGGATAAAACAGAAAATTTACGGCAACTTGGCCAAAAAACATCAATGTTACATAATTTGATCATAAAAGTTTGTGTATTCCTCCATGGCATCTCCACAAGGATCATCACCCCTATTGAGTTGTCTTCCCTCGACAGCAGGATTGTCAACACCACCACACACCAAAAATTAGAAACATGTAATCAAATTTCAATTGCTCTAGATCCTCATCAAATAACAATATGAGAGCCTACCGCCACTCCTATTCAGTTAACTCATAATTTATCTAAACTATGTGTACGACTGACAAAGAGGAACAATAATATTTTAGATCAAAACTAATGGCAATAGACACATTTACATTCAAATAAAGCATCATTATTTATTTCTAAAGTTATCAAGAATAAGATGTTTTTTAAAACATAAACTACACAATGAAAGCATAATTAAAACTAAGGCTTTTGGTTCTTTAACTTCAATTTTACGTATAATTGATTGCTTTTTTGTGAATGATATAATTTTGGTTGAGGAATCAAGCACTTAACTTTGAAAATAGACTTTGGACTTTTGAAATACACTTCGGAAATAACGGGTTTATTCTTGAGAATAAGGAAAATATACGCAATGTAGTTTAAAGCAAGAGACAAGAAAAATCTGATGTGGAAGTTAAAATGGGGGAGGAGATGTTATACCACAGGTTTCTAAGTTAAAAGATAAGGGCACAACACTACAAATTGATGAGGGAAATTAATGAGAATGTCAAAAATGGGATTATAAGGGGTGGCTAAAATGAAGAAAGCCATTGGAAGTTATTTGTGAAAAATACCTATCAAACTTAACAGCAAGTTTTACCGCTGTGTCATTTGTCTGGTTGTACTCATTGGTAGTGAATGCTGGGTTTTGAAGGAACAACAAGAAAAAAAGGTCAAAGTGGCAAAATAAAGATGTAAAAATGGATGTGTGGTCATACAAAAATAGACATGATAAAACATGATTGTATACAAGAAGAAATCAGTATGCTGTTTGAGCAAAAGATGATAGAAAACCAATTAAGGTGGTTCAGACATGTACAAAGAAGGCCCCCAGAAAGTACACCAATGAGAAGAGTAAATTAAATGATTTTTAATCTGGTTAAGAGAAGAGAGTGATCAAGAAGGACATTGGAGGAATTGGTCAGGAGAGATCTCATGGTAAATAATATCGCTAAAACTTTGGTCTTCAACAAAGACGAAGACGTTGTGTGATCCATCGAGCTACAGAAACATCCTATCCGCTTACAAAGTTATGTTAAAGACATAATTCTCTCCAAATTCCACAAAAGTAAAAACCTTGAGCACCGCATTTCCCCTTTTTCATTAAGTTGTCCAAACTTGCTAAGCTATTAAGAGTGATTTCACAGCTCATTAAAAGCACTTTCTCCTAATGTCTGAGCTATATGTTTTTTATAATTCTAAGATTAGTAGGTAACCATTTTTTAATGCTAATCATCTCTATTCGTGGTGTTGACCATTCAAATGGGATGCAAAGTCTGTCCAGCAAACCAGCTTCCGAGGTTTTTTGAAGTCGATTCAAAACTACAAGTGCAAATTAAATTTTTACTTTGGAGGGAACTTTGACCTTTGAAGACAAGGCTACATTTAGAACAACAATTTTACTATATAGGTTCCAAACAGTGGTGTAAACATGCAATCAGGTGAGAGATCCAGATCAATTAAAGGACCAGAAGAGTCGTTTCTTGATACTCTAAAGATAAACTGAGTAGATTTTCCATTATTTCCCAAGCATCCTAGTTTCCAAAAGTAATCGTCTTTTAGTCCAACGCCTTGCACTTCAATGAACCCAATGAGAAATATTGATAACAAAAATCTCAAAATTTCAATGTCAGATTAAATATTCCACTTTCACCGTGTCCATGTAATTGTTCAACAGTTCCAAAGGCAGTAGTAACTTCCTCCCCTTAGACATAGAAAACACTAGGTCCACTACATTTCTCCAAAATACTGCTTACAAGACCACTTAACTCCTTCATAACCATCGAAAAAGAATGATGCGGCACTAGTACTAGAGCACTCTCCCATTTTGACTACACACCTAACCAGTTGCGTTGCCTCTTACTACACCAACTGTCTTCAGTAAACACTCCTAACAATAGTTCAACAACACTTTCAACAGGCAAACAGGCCTACTAAATCATCAGCAACCATTTCAAGTGTCATCAGACAAGTAGTTCAAAACACACTTCTCTCTATTCCAACTAACAATATATCAGTAAGCGACTTACGAAACTCAAGTTACCGACTGCAGAGAAAAAAAAAGTACAAAAATAACTGAAGAACTTACATGAAGACGAGCCACAATGTAATCGAGAGTAGCAAGAATCCGAAGAGGAAATTGACCGGAGAAGCCGCCATTTAAGAAGGGAGAAACGAGTGGTTCGAGGAAAACGAGTCAATTTCAATCGAACTCTAAGAATTCCGCGAGCAGAAACACGTAAGCGGTTCTGTCGCGAGATTCCATCAAAGAGAAGACGACAAGAAGAAGAAGAAGAAGAATCAGAGAGAAAAGGAAGCGACAAGTGAAGAACCCTAGAGGAAGAAAAGAGAGTGACGAAGGGTTTGGTTTGGTGGTTGAGAGCGTCGTGATCGGAAGCGTTGCTGAGTGATGCTTTATAGTTGATTGCTCAGATCCGATCCGTGAGATGCTCGGTGATCCAGGGCGAGTTGGGTTGGGTTGGGTCTGTGAGAAAGTGGGGGGAGTGATCGGGTGCGACGCGGTGCAGGAGAAGCTGCAACGATTTATAACAGCGAAACTATGACGTGGCTCGCTGGTAAAACTAAACCAAAGCAAAGGGTCACTTTTTTTGCAACGCTCCGTTGCGTGGTGATGGCGGTTACTCGCTGCGAGGCTACGCTAAGCTTCTTTCTTTGCCCGCGCACTTTCCTCATCATCTCTGCTGTAGTTGAGTGCTTCAAGGTATCTTTATGTCACTTCTTGGACTTCCTACTACTTAGTACTACCATGTCAGTATTTTACTTTTCTATTAATTTTTTTTTTCCTTCCACTAATAATTATGGTTCAATTTTAGGACCAGGGCCACGCTACCACATTTTTTAAGTGCTTCGTGCTCTACCACAACAAACAAGTACCATTTCAGACTTCATTTTTTATTTCTATCTTTAATCACCTCAATTATAATTTTATCAAATTCTATTTTTTATACTTCTGATTTCATTTCATTGGGCCACTTACTGAGCATGATGCGATGCGTCTTACAAAAACAATAATTCACCAAATAAAAATAATAGTTTGGATTTTCATTTGATTGGCCACTTACTGAGCACGATGCGATGCTTCTTAACAATTTTTTTTTCTTTTTAGCTTATTACATGTTTATGTAAAATCTAAATTCTTTATTGCATCGAATAAAAAATATTTTATGTTTGTTATACTGTAAAAAAAATTATTATTAATATAAATTTCTTTTTTTGGCCGCCCAAGATACATCCTTGTTCAATTTACTCATGGTTTAATCAAAAGATGTTTGGAATTTGAAAATAAATTCAATGAGTTGTTGGGTGACGTTACACCTTAAATTATTTGGATCTGATTTAGTATTTCGTTTTCTTAAATATATTTATTTAATGAGTCTATGATATGATCAAAATATTTAATGAGTAATATTTTATCATATAATGTTATTTGTTTTAAGATACAAGGTTAAATATGTTTTATGTTTTAAGTTAAATTTTATATTTCTTTTATTTTACAATTTAACAATGAATAATGTTAATATCTTTTACGTTAAAATTGGGAATGACATGGTATTAATTTATATATGTTTTGAGATTCTTTTTATTTTACTTAGGAAAAAGACACAACAAAATTTCAAATAGAATTAGGATAAGTGTAACAGAAAATTTTCTCTTATTTTTTTCAAAAAAAAAAAATACTCCATATAGATCTTTTAAAAAATTAACATATTCCGTTGTTTACCGGGAAAAAGATTAGCTTTTGACAACGCGTTTTCACATTGACATTTTCTTGGTAATCAATAGATGCTGGAAAAACTTTTTAACTCTCGATCACATCTTCCGATAATTATATATAAAAAATAGGAGTGGTCATGTATTGATTAAACATGTTCAAGATTAAACATGTCAAAAAAAAAATATTAAAGAGTTGATCGAAAAAAAAAAGTAAAAGGTTTAATTATTATTTTATTTCTCTTATTATTTTTTTAAATTTTTTTAAATGTTTAATTTGGTCATTGTCGTTAAGTTGATGTTAACATTGTTTCGGTAGTATTATTTTTTAGAATTTTTAATTTTTAATTTTTTCTTAATTTTTAATTTTTTAAAAAAATTAAACTGTCACATGTCAGTTGTGCTACGTGTCAAACTTGAGTATTTTTTTTAATTGAAGAAAAGTGTCACACATGTCAAGCTAACCTTAGTTGTTTTCAATTTAGTTTCTTTAATTACAATTTTGATTTAATTTAGTTTTCAATTTTTTAAATTGTTCAATTTTGTTCTGATTTGAGATCAAATTAGTAATTAAGCTTAATTACAACTTATATATACATGTTATTTTATTTCTTGTATTTTTTTACACTTGAAATTTTATACACATGTAAAAAAATAATAATTTGAATAGTTAAGTGGAGTGATTTGATCTATAAATATATTAAAAAAATTATATAAGTTGTAATTAAGGTTAATTACTAATTTGGTCTCAAATTAGAGAAGTCAAAATTGAATTATTTTTAAAAGTTAGGGGACTAAATTCAATCAAAATTATAAATAGAGGGATTAAATTGAAAACAACCAATATTAGCTTGACACGTGACACAATTGTAACATGCCATGTGGCAATATTTTTTTTTAAATAAAAAATTCTCAAATTGACACATGTTATCACCATAAAGTGACACATGTTTAATTTTTTTATAAAAAAAAATTGAAAAAAAAATAAGAAAAAATTGAAAATTTCACAAAATGACACGTGACATGTATGAAAACGATGTTAATATTAACTTAACTACAGAGATCAAATTTAGCCTTTTAAAAAATTTAAAGGACTAAATTGAACCAAAAAAATAAGGAAACCAAAATGAATCAAACCAACAAATTAGTGGACCAAATATAAATAGATAAAACTTATTTTTCGAAGACTTATCTACTTTTTTTCTTAAAACAAGCCGTTTGATTTAAATCTCATATTTAAAATAAAAAATACAAACAAAAATTATTTATTGTATTTAATTATAATATTATATGTTTAGAATCTATTACAAACATGTGTCTTGACATTGCAAACGAGTCATAAGAAATATATTCAACAATTGAAAAAAAAAATCAAAAATAAATGATGGTGTGACATTACAGACATGCTCATTTTGTCATATGTATATGGTGTACAACTCTCGAGAAAAAACTAAGTGTGTAGATGATTTTGGTTGTTTTTACGTGTATTTAATTATTTTGTACATGATGTTCAACTTCTACAAAAAGGTTGAATCCAATATCTAAATAAATATACCCACAAGTTGTTATGGAGAAAAACGTAGTTTTACCAAAAAAACATTTGAGCAATTAGATGTACAAATTATTTTCTTCATGAAAAACTTAAATGTGAAATATATATCTCAAAACCATAATAGTATATAAAATAAGACAATTTGGTTTGTATCACCAGTGCAGTAAGGGCTTTCTGCCACGATTATTTTTCACATTTTGCCTCGGGTCTGAAACCGAGGCATATTGGGGCGAGGCCAAAAGGTACACCTTTTGGCCTCGGTTATCACTCGAAGCCATAGACCCAGTTTTATGTCTCGGTTGTTTTGAAACCGGTGTCATATACACAACGTTCTGCTAGTGCGTGCCCTTGTCGGTGATGCCCTGGGACTAATGGTTCAAAATTTAGCCACTGCTGCCATACTCTACGGCACCAAGGCCACGGCCACAATTGCCACCAACCAAGGATTCGAAGCTCCCTTCCCGCCATCCAATCCTCCACAAACTCCACACAATATCCAAGAACACTCGTTCTTTTCTCACACCGCGCTTCTCCCTCCGATCTTATCTCACCTTGGCTTCCACGAGCTGGCAACGGCGGCACCGTCGCTGTCTGACGCAGCAACCACCGCTTCCTCGGCCTGGAATGTTCCTTCCACAATCTTTGCTCCCTCCGATGCCTCTCTCCGCACCTGCATTTCTTGCTCCGTCCCGAACCTCCTCCGCGAACACATCGTTCTCGGCCTCTTCACCATCGATTATCTCCAGAAACTTGCTTTCGGCATCAAGATTGAGACCTTGAGTGCAGGACGTTGCATCACTGTTACCTCTGAGACGCATCATCTGAATACTAACACCTACACCAACAACAACAACACCAACTAAGAAAGAAGGATTCACGAATTTCAAACCCTAAATAAACCCTATGGCTTCGGTTGTTTGAGGAACCGAAGCCATTGACCCCCTTTTGGCACCGGTTTTGAGCGAACCGGGACCTATACCCCTCTTTGGCTTCGGGTATTTGGAGAACCGAGGCCTAAAACTTGATTCTAATTGCAAAAATGTCACCTCGTCATTATATGTTTTGGTTCCTGGCCAATCAAGACATATAAGGCGAGGTAAAATGAGAATTCTGCATTAGTGTATATCGGACAAATCTTTCTATAGTCTAAAGTATATGTCCAAGTGTTGGTACAATATATTTAATTTCTTCATTATTAATCTATGTTATAGCAAAATTAGTTTAGACCTATGTACCTACACTAGAATATGTTAGATAATAATGATTATATTATCAAGCTCGAATTCAATAGCTGAAGGCACAATTTGTTAAAAATACTCTACACAAAATGCTTGGGAGAAACAAACTATGTGTTTTAGGTGCAAATTTATGTATATTTATTTATTTTATGAATATAGAAGAATAAGTTAATACTATATGTTTTCTCATAATTTTCTTCGATTGTGATTTGATTATTATTTGGTTGTGTTTAGTGTATACATTTCTTAATCTTTGATTAGATTTGATAAATTATTGTTTATTTTTAAACTTTTAAAAATATATATGGATGAAAAAATAAAATAAAATATTATTTTTTAAAAAAATATGATATTATCTCATTCTTAAATCATTAAAACTCTGAAAAGTTTCATATTAACTTTTTGGTATATATATATATATATATATATATATATATATATATATATATATATATATATATATATATATATTTATATTATATTAGGTCTCTCTACTTATGGTCATATAATTTGTCTGAAAATTGTATACCTATTAAATTTTTATTCAAACTAAATACATTTTTTTATTAATTTTAACTATAAGGGCAAAAACATCATATTACATTTTAATCTATTAAAATATTTATTTTATCTATCATGTTTATAAAATCATTTACAAAATTTGATGATATTTTTTCTTCAAATCTTTTCGTCCCTAAAAACAAACAACATTATTTTTGTTTCTTTACTCGAAAATCTCATTCATTAAATATCCATGAAATCCATTTTTTGAAGCAATCAGAGCCTAAATGTCTTATCACTAGAGACTGTGTAATATTAGGTAAGACTCCAACCTATCTTAAAGAAATATATGTCTTATTGCTTGAGACTTGTGTAATACTAGGTAAGACTCCAACCTATCTTTGAAGAAATATATGTCTTATCGCTTGAGACTAGTGTAATACTAGGTAAAACTCCAACCTATCTTTGAAGAAATATATGTCTTATTGCTTGAGACTAGTGTAATACTAGGTAAGACTCCAACCTATCTTGAAAAAATATAGGGTTAAATATGTTTTTGGTCCCTCGAGTTTCAACGAAATTTGGAATCAATTCCTCAACAAAAATTTTGACCAATTTAGTCATTCATCTTTTAAAATGCATGAATTTAGTCATTTTAACCAAATTTTGTTAAGTTTATCTGACGTTTCAAGCGCATTTCATGATAATATTTAAATTATTTACACTGTTTGACACATTTTTGCTTCAATGTTAATTTAAATACTATCATGAGATGTGTTTGAAATGTCAGATAAACTTAACAAAATTTGGTTAAAAATACTAAATTCACGCATTTTGAAAGATGAAGGACTAAATTAGTTAAAGTTTTGATGATGGACTAATTCCAAAATTTATTGAAACTTGAGGGACCAAAAACATATTTAACCCAAAAATATATGATAGGTAGAATTGGACCTACCTCAAAGAAAAATGAGATGGATAATGTTTTAAACTCTCTTAAATTATATCTTATCGCTTAAAACTAATTAAAAAAACAATTATAGTGAATAAAGAATAATATATTTATCCTATACAAATAATATATATATATATATATATATATATATATATATATATATATATATATATATATATATATATATATATATATGAAAACATATCTCCAAAACAATATAAATAACAGTAAGTAAGATTCAATAAAACCTTCAAATAAAAAAACAAGTAAATAAATACATAAATATTTAATATTTTTAAAAAAATATTTGAAAACTTAAGTCACATAAATAATTTAATATTACTTACTTTGCAGGTATAACAAGTTGAAATGTAGAGCATAAATATGTATATAATAAAATAACAGTATTTTTGTAATTTAAAAAAAACATAATTATTATTTAAATAATGATATTTTAATCTAATTTTTTTATTCATTTAAACATACCACTAAAAGAAATAAATAAGATAATTAGAATGATATGTTAAAAGAATTGGTCAAAATATTTCATTTATTTTTTAATAAGATTTGAAAAGAATTGAGTCAGAGTATAAGTTACTATTGTCTTAAAATCAGTTTTTCTATTTCGTAGACTATGTAAGGAGCTTTATTAAACCAAACCTATTTTGGTCATTTACTAGGAAAAATAAAGTAAAATGGAAATATTACTAAATAGAACGGGGGTGCAAATAGTAACATACTGATTTAGTTTTTCTTTTAATAAAAAAAGGTTTCTTTGGGCTTCATTCTTGCTCCGTTCTCAGTTTCGCAAATCCCTTCCTCCGCCGCAGTATCTCACTCTCAACACCATCCACCGCCAAGAAGCCGCCACTCACCTGCTCTCTGTCTTTGGTTGTTGCATCTTTCTCACTCTCTCTGCGCCTTTTTTTTCCCTTAACCTTTCTTCATCATCATTCAACATCTGTTGCTATCAAATATTAATCACTTACATTCATACAAAACAGAAGGTTCAGGATTGGAGATTATTGAAAATCGTCCCAAGTCATGGAAAACAGTGCGAATCATTTAGACGAGGACGTTAGCAAGAAAGAGTAGGTTTCTTTATTTATTCCTCTTCCTTCAACAGGCATCAATTTGTGTTTGCTTCAAATTTTCTGATACGCAAATAATAAATTGGAGCCTTTATCTTCGTTCAAAATTTTGTCGTTTTTCGCAGAGAATCACCTCAGCTTGCGGCGTTGTTGAAAGAAATGAAGGAAGGACTCGATACTGTGAGGCGTAAAGTTCAATCTTTAACTGCCAAAGTGAGTGTCCCTTTTTTCAATTCAAGCAATTTTTTTGAATGACTCCGTTAACGTAATTTCAAATTCGTTACAATTTTAAGAAAAGTTTTTCTGTTGTTTGAATATGAAGTTTCGCTATTTGGGCCATTCTGGGGATTCTATTAAGTTTTCTGTTCTAAGTAAATATACCCTTATATCAATGAATGATATGATTATTATTATTATTATTATCATTGTGTCTGTCTATGTTTCTTATATCAGGTGAAAGAAGGTGAGTATCCTACAGCAGATGGATTTAGCTACCTTGAAGCTAAGAATTTGCTGCTTTTGAATTATTGTCAATCCCTCGTTTATTATTTATTGCGGAAGGCTAAAGGGTTATCAATAGAAGATCACCCTGTTGTTCGAAGTGTTGTAGAGATAAGATTATTTTTGGAAAAGGTATAGTTTTATCCTTCTGTGTGTTGATCTTCAAGGGCTTCACGTGTATATTTACATTGTGTTATGTGTTAAACATTTGACTTCCTGGTTTCCATTGCAGATTCGGCCAATTGACAAAAAACAACAATACCAAATCCAGAAACTAGTGCAGGCCAGCGAAAATGCAGCCAAAAGTGATATTCAAAGTAAGGACCCAGTTGCGTCCAATAAGAGTGAGGATGCATCAAAGTATCGTCCCAATCCTGATATGCTTATTAGCAAAGTAGACTTAACTTCGCAGGTCAGTCAGTGTGTATATATGTGATATTATAAATAGTGTAAAATTTTGTGTATTGCATGGTGGTAATATCTTGAAAAAGGTGTTTTCCTCGTCTTATCTAACTTTTATTATATGATGCAGGATGGACATGATACATATCAACCTGTAAAGTTTGCCCCAACTTCTATGGATATAGAAAAACCTTCTAAGCATGAAAGAAATGCCTTGCGAAGAGAAAAAGAAATTCTGAAACAAGCTAAGCAGAGTGATTATATCAGGACATTGATGAATGATATGGAGGAAAGACCTGAAGAGGTAAAGTTATTTTTAGTGTTGAATCATTATGACTTATAGTATGCTTGGGTTTCAGTTAAACTCCTTTCAAAAGTATTTTCAGAATCAAGAGAGTAAAATATTTTTTAAACAATTATCTGAACTTGCATTTAATGATTTTACGTAATGGTTTGTTTTGGCTGCTCACTACTCTACTCAGGTGAGGGATTTTGAGGGAGCTAGCAAAGAAGTTGATAGATTTGTCTCCAAGATGGAGAAACGTGCTCAGCAAGAGGAGGAGATGTTCACTCGTGTTCCTCTTACGAAACAGGAGAGGAAGCGAGAAAAATACTTGAAGAAATCAAGAAATGGGTATGGGAAGTGTTTGGAATATTTTCCTTTTATTCTCCATTCGTAACAAGTAAAACGAATTAAATGTGTGATAACATTTTTGTTTAAATACCTTTTTCTCTCTCAGCTTTTGTGCTTTTTTCTATTTCAGGTTGCAAGGTCTAACAGAAAGTTTCTATGATGAAATCAAAACATTACCCTTTGAAGATAGAACCGAAGAGCAAGTAATGGGATCTGGTAATGGTAGCAGCAGAAAGAGCCGAGTACATAAGCGAAAGGTATGACATTTTATTCTTTTATTCTTTGAAATTATTATGTGGAAATTGTAGACTTCTTTTTCGAACTTCATATACGAAATTTTGTTTAAGTCGAATTATGTGGATGGGGTTTATGTACTGTTGCATCTGCATTGCATATGACTAACCAAATTATTTGATTGCTCTTTTGTCCATTTTGTGTAATAAAAAGTTATTTAAATAAACTAATGTCTTATTCCTCTGGAGTAAGCGTGTAGAGTTGGTTGTTTGTCGAATAGTTTTGTAATTTTCGAACCAATTTCTGGTCATGGAGAGTTTATACTATATGTACAGTTGTTTACTGATAGTTCTGAGTTGTGTGCTGAACACAGTAATAAAAATGATACTATGATATCCGCACAACACGAAATAAAGTTAAAATGCCCCTTGAGGTAATTTGCTCACCAACACAAATTTTGCATGTAATTGAAAATTTGAGTTTTATCCTTCAACAGATACACATTTTCCCTTCCCTTATGCTTGTCTTTTAATTTGAAAAAGGACTTTTTAGTGTATGCATTATCAACCGACATGGTTGCATTGTACTGTTACAGGGAACTAACAATTTTAGCTTCTTTGCAGAGGAAACACTGAAAAGAGGAGATTTAGGGGTTTGACCTAAAGGTTCTGGGAGGCTGACCACCACATGGTGTTGGAGGAAGTAGTAATATTAGGTTGAATGCAAAGGAAATGTAAAAGCTAGTGTTGGGTATTGGGGAATTCCTTCGTGTTTGTAGATTTATTTTTGTACTTTATTGCCATCCTAATCGGCTGGTCCCAATGAGGAACGTGGATCGGAGATTTTGGAAGAGATGAAAGTGTTTTTTGGTTTATTATTACGGAATATTTTTTTGGATAAATTTGACAAAATTTTCATAAATAGAATTAAAATAGATTAATTTTTATTTTTTAATAAAAGGAAATAGTAAAGTAGAATTTTTGTTCCGAGTAAGTAACTTGCAAAATTTGTTAAAAAAACTATCATTTTCCACGAAAATGATAGGTTTTTTGTACGTCTTTTTTGGTTCACTTTATGTCCGAGTGGAAAAATGCATGGATAATATATATATATATATATATATATATATATATATATATATATATATTGTTATATATATATATTGTTATTTCACGGGTTTGTTGGTTGTTTTACATGACCAGGAGTTTCTCGTACTGTGCTAGATGATAATCAAATCTTAAGAGTTGGTTTGACACTCATGAGAAGATAACACGATATAATAAGATTTTCATAAACATTTAATATTTATTGTATATTATAATTGAGACAAAAATATGTTGCAGGATGGGTGGCAATAATAATAATGGTTATAATGATAAATATAAAGTTTAATTAAGTTTCAAATTTTTCTTTTAATTTGAATACTTTTAACTGTTTATTAAAAAAAAAAGTTTTTGAGTATTTAAACTTTTATATTTTTCGATTAAATTTTTAATTTCTACTTTTATTTTTCCAAATGGGTGACTTGATTGTTATTTAATTTTTTCATCTTGTTTGATTACAGTTCCTTGTAGGTGATAAGATGAAAATCATTAGAGAATATGATAACTTCGTTATTTATCATATTTTAATGAAAATGTAAGTTATTTGTATTTTATATTAATTATAATACTATTTTAAATT
Source organism: Vigna unguiculata (assembly GCF_037176805.1). Lineage (NCBI taxonomy): Eukaryota > Viridiplantae > Streptophyta > Magnoliopsida > Fabales > Fabaceae > Vigna > Vigna unguiculata. The sequence goes on along the minus strand of NC_140800.1, from coordinate 38,378,534 downwards.
AATTACGATAATTAATTATAATAACTTATATTTCTTAACACGTGGATATGAGTAAGAAAAAAAACGAAACAATATAACAACCCCGTTACCTAATTAACTAAAAACTTAACATTCAATTTAAAAATATATACAAAAATTTGATCAAATAATAAATCGGACTTAAATTGAAAATTCTCCTATTTATGTGAAATTAATATAATAATGAGATGCTACAAAAAATAGTGAAAATACTAATGATAATGACGAGGGTAAGAATAATTGTGGAGATAATGAGAAAAAAGGGGTGAGAATGAGTATAGTAATATTGATAGATGTGATGGTTCTTATGATCATATTAGTGATATGCTTGTGGCCATGGTATAGTGACAGAGGGAACATGGTAACAGTGATAGTTAAGATTATACATGAAATGACAAACTACCGTGCAAAATAAATAACAAGACAATTAATTGGATAAGGTGATTATTATCCTATCATATTCTATCTGGACCTAAAATATTGCATTGTTTACCATGGCAGCTAACAAAACTTTTGCTTGGAATGCATATATGATTAACAGGGTGGCTTTTCATTGAAATACCTGTTCGGACAAGTTTTTCTATACATTTCTTAATGGAAAAATAAGAAAAATAAAAATAAATTTAATTTCTCTTCAACTAAAATTAACTTATACACAAGTTACAAGTAAAAGAATTAGAAAAACTATATGGAAAAAGTTATAAAATTTATAATTTAACTTACTACAAGCTAATTTTAATTTATAAAAAAACTAATTTCAACTTTTCTTTTTATATTTCTCTCCAAGAAGAAGATTGTAGAGAAATTTATCTAAACATGCCTCAACTCTAAATATTGTGTTAAAAAGCGAATTTAAAAGATCACTTAAAAATGTTCGCACCTTGCATTTCTCATTGTTCTGATATTTATTAATGTACATGGAAATATACCAGAACAAGTGATCAGAGATATATGCACAATCTTAAGTTATACTATGATCCAGTGGAAGAACGAGGAAGTGAGGCATCATAAAGAAACTAAGTGACACTCAAAAGTGGAAACCGAACAAATTTTCCGCTCAAAAGAATAATCACAATGATAGTATGTATAATTCAAGCACGTCAGAGAAAATATATTTCACCGTTTCAGTCCACTTCAGAGCTGTTCCTCACAGGTCGGGATGTGTTGTACAGTAAGAGACCACAAAGAAGAATTCCACAGCCAAGCAAAAAAAATGGGCTCAAGCTTGTTCCCTCGGGAAGATATGGTAATGGAAGAGAAAGAATATAAACAGATATGGGCACTGCAAAAATCATAAGCACACGTGAGCTAAAAAACTAATAAGAAAACCTGTACAAAAGACCTTACGATTCATAGTTTCGCTAGAATTAGAATGCAACAAAAAAATTCAAGTGAGATGCAATGATAACGAGTACCTGACAACATTACTAGAAGAGAAGCTACAACTGCAGAAGAAGTTTTTACTACATTAAGGAGGGATATGTTGAATGCCAAATTGGTAATTATGTAAAGCAGTGGAAGTAGGGGAGCGCCATCACAACCTGAGACAGAAATTGAAGACGAATACCTATTATATTAAAAGTTGGACACAAATTTAAACCATGGTTCAAAATCATCTAATGGGTACAAGACAAAACCTATATATAAATATGAGTTTTAATTGTTTTATTCAAAAAGGATAGAAATAACTAAAGTCCAAGTTATCTAGTCATAAATCATTGCTTATATACTATTCGGCCTTTTACCAGAAGAACTAAAAGCATCTATAATCCTAGTACATAAAGGGTAAGGTATCGAATATGACATGAACCTTGTGATAGCCAAAAGATCTACCCATCGAGATAAGAAACCCCAAGGACATATAGACCCACTTCAAATTCCATACTATTATTTAAAACTTGCCCTTGTGGTTTGAAAATTCAAGGTCATAAACCCAGGAAAATAATCATATACATAGTAACTAATCTTGATAGTGTTTTAACAGCAAAAGGTGTAAAAAGAAACGCAGACAAGAGCTAGAAAACCACGTGAGGATATATATAATTGCATTGCTACCAATTTATTAGAGCTTACCTGGTTTACCAGCTCCAAGGTTTAGGAAACAACCGGCACCGCTTTTAAAATATGAAGGAAGTTCAGCAAACGGTATGCCTCTCAAGTTTGAAAGTAAAGGCAGAGACAAAAATACGAAAAGAGCCTACAACAAATATCACGTAAATCATAAGTGTACCTTTCAACAATTAATCAACTAATAAACATAAACAAGAGACTGTCTGGAACTTGCGGCAATATACTGCAACCATTAGAAAAAATGCCTTGCCAATAATTGAGTAAACAACTTAATTAAGGACCTAATAAATAAGTATTTATAACGTAAATATTCAGGTATAAGTTGTACTTACAATTGAAGAAGAAATAGGAATAACCCGTTTTCAGGAGCTATTCTAGAAAATTTGTTGTCATAAGTTGAAAAACAGCTTATGAACATATCACTAACACCTATATAAATGATATACCCAAAAAAGTTTCATATTAGCTCTTCCACCCTAAAATGAAGGAGGATTGCTTATGAAAACTTCTTCACACGAAAAACACACTGCCTAGCATCGAAAACTGACAGAATATACATCTCCGTTTTGATCAAAATTGGAGACGTGCACAAACTAATCCAAATGAATTCAAACAGAAAAAATTGAACTCAAAAAAGAAAACCAACTTTTCCATTGGATTGGATAAACTCTTTTTTTTTTTTTCTTTATTGAAGTTAGAGGTGTGCATATATACCAATCCAATCACACACAGTAAAAATTGAACTAAAAGAAAGAAAGCCAACTTTTCCTTCGGATTAGATAAAGTCTCTATTTTGATTAAGGTTAGAGTAGAGATGTTCATATACCAATCCAACTGAATACAAACAGTAAAATGAATAAAAAATTGAGCTTTTTCATTTAGATTGGACAGGTATTCTGTTCCAATTTTAACTTGTGCATCTATTTACGTTTATTTATTTAATCGTTAAATTACCATATATAGAAATTTTAATATTGATTTGACTAATGATTTATAATCTGAATCTAAAAATTTATATAATATGACGAATGTGACTAACACATTGAATTATTTTTACAAAATCTACTGGGTATTCTGCGGATTTATTTACTGCCTCCTAATAATACCAAAGCTTGATCCCAATCTGATCCAAACCACTTTAACTAAAACGAAGCAAACTTTGGATAGAATCAAATGACTTTTGTTCTGATTTAATACAATCCGCATAAACCCTCGGTGAAAATGTATATGACTAATGTACAGAAAATAGATGAAAAAAAGGCAGGTCAAGCAGAGTCCCAGAACTTTAAAATAAATGAATAAGCATACTTATTCATTCATGTCTATTTCATCACGGATAGAAGCAAATAGCAGCAACTTATGCTTTAATGTAACTAATGGTGCATTGTTAGTAGTATTGGGAACTGAAGAATGGAACTTTGGGATTATTGTATACTATATCTTTTGTATGAAAGATATTCAATGTTTTTGAATTCAAATCTCTAGAATTAGCAATATAATTCTTACCTATAAGACAAATTTTAGATAACCTTTCCTTCATGTTCTTTTACCATTATATGTTTTGTTTTGGATGAAGAAGGAAAAAGAATATTTAAGTAACAGGGCCCTGAAAATTCTTGTGATGTTATAATATAAAATATAAACTGATACTAACATTTTAGGGCAAGTTCACATGTACTACAACCAGTACAAAAATAGCCTTACAATACTCTAATATAATAAGATTCATAACTCTACAACAAACCAAGTATTCTAACACTTACCGTTTGCCGTTTGTTAGGGGACAAAAAAGAGTAACACATTTTGAAATCATATAAAAAGATAGAAAGCAAGTAAATAATTTGAACTCGCGTAAGTCATTTCACAGTCATTCTTCAATTACGAGATGAAGCAAAACAACCAATAAGAAATCACCGATAAAGAAAGCAAAAACTAACAAAACACTGGAAATAAACGCTATTTACAGAATTTGAAACTTAATTCATTGCAATTTATGTTGCAAGATCTACCTGAAACCCAGATCCAAACGAATTGACCACAAATATGTCCAGAGACTTGTGCTGCAAAGGAACATGTAAGGGACTCCAAATCATGCCCATGAATGAAATGTCAATGGAATATGTAGTCCAGTGACCTTGTATACCACCTTCCCCCCACCCCCCCAAAAAAAGAGTAAAAGAAAGCATACCTTTAATCGAGTAGCCGAGTCAATGAAAATATGCTCCTGACATACAAGAAAACATTGATTATAATGTTTCACACGAAGGATTAACTAAAAGTCAACATCTGTTATTGGCTAACCTTGATTACAGAAGCCCAAGCTTGAAAAGAACATGAAATTATCATCAACGCTGGCCAAAAGAACTGAACTTCAGAGAGCATCTGACCAGCATTTGAGCCACTGCAATGATGGGAAACAAATTATTAGATGAGACCCACACCATTTGAAGTGAAAAAAGAAATTTCCTATCAATCTAGCCTGAGAACTTTACCCCAACAAGCACAACAAAAAACGTATGACAAATATCACATTTTGAGCTTCTACAGACTATTACAAGCAGCTACTGCCGTGGGCTGCTTAACATTTTAATGAAAGCATGCTTAAACTTTTACGTACAACAATATTACTCAGAAGGTTAGAAGCAATGAAGCTTTGATATAAATATTTCGAATTTAAATAAATTATTTTGGTGGTTAATCAATTCAACGAGTGGTTAATCATTCCTAAAATGGAAATATTTTGCTAAGAAATTTTTTATGGTAACTTTCCCAAAATTATGTACCCCTTCAGACCAAAAAAAGGAGAATAAAAGTACAATATTTTACACCAAAGGGGATCATGTACATAGTAAAATCTTTTCTGTTTACAACAATTATTAACTGATCACAAGTAATTAGTGTATCTTTTAAAAAGTAAACGATTTTAGCTCAACAAAAAATGAGACATCAATTGGTCATTCAAAGAAAGCTATCATCAATATAGTCCTTGAAGGGAGCAGATTCGGTGACTTTTTGGAGGGAAAAGTTACCTGACTTTTCAATTTTCATTTCTCAAAAAAGAAATAATAATAAAAAATAGATGAAAATGAACTAAATTTATGTAACTTTTTCCTCCAAAAAGTCACTGAATCCGTTCCCGGTCTTTGAACAATAAAAAAGTGACGTCAAGATGATCATCAAATTGTAAAGTTCATTAACAATGTTAATGTCATCCATTTACCAAAGGACAACGCTGATGTCACATTTTATGATTGCAGAGCTAAAATGACGCTACAGTGCTTGCAGAGGACCAAATTGATGTCACACATATATCTAGGGAATACAATGACGGTTCCCTCATTTTTTCTTTTTCAATTGGAAAGGAAGATTATAAGTTAAGTCCGATATTTTCAAGTCAATATCTTTTATCAAAGTTCATCACCGCACATTTTCGGGAATACTTGATTCACACGGGAATCTGACCTGATTAATGATCTTGACATGAGAAACTGAATATTGGAGAGTACAGATAGGAAATGTTGAATTTCTCCATATTATAAAGTCAAATTACCTTGTAATAGCCACTATGACACCGGAAGCTACAAGTAAGCACCCAACCAATTGATTGATTGTGTACTTTCTTTTCAAGAGAAGGGCGGTAAACATTAGCTGCCAAACCAAAAATGTCTGCAAAAGAAGAATTCATAAACAGTACTTTGAGAAATCAATATTACACATAATGATGCATTAAAACAACATAAGTAATAATAAAATCTCAGCCAATGCATAAGTCATGAATAGCCATCACTGATGAATGGGAGAAGATACTACAGATTTTACAGCAATGCTATCATTCTCTTCCTTCTTAGTTGGAATAAAAGGACAGGCCCAGAGCACAAACCACAAATGTAGCCGTGCCATCAGAACATACTGAATAAGTTTTAAAATGACAAGCCCCCAACACTTTAGAAGTGATTGCTACATGATACAATAAATATGACAATGAAATGCCCTACTTGCGATGCCATCAGTGTGAGAGACAAGGCAGCTCAATCCATGAACAAGAATGGACTACACTGTCCTTGAAAAAGTAAAATGGATGATGCTGGTTGTATCAAAATAATTTTGAAAGACAGAAGATGAGAATGATGAGTCTTAGAACACCTTAGGTCAGTAGTGAGAAGAAAATACAGTCTTAGTTTCTATGATGCTACAAGTTAATAAAAGTCAAAACCCTATGATTTATCGTTATTACCAATAAATTTGCCGGTTTAAATCATTAATCAGTGCTATAAGGTCCCCTATTCTGAATATATTACAAAAATACACCATGCTTCTCAGAAACCGTTGACTACACTGAATCAATGCCACAGCATTTCAATCAAATTCTCAAATCTCAACTGCTGCTGTGTAGCCTGACATCTCGTCATGTAAAACGAAAGCAAATTTTCTCAAATAAGACCTTACCGAATATATGCCAAAAGCAAATCAAAGAAGAAAGTAAACTCCACAGCTATATAAAATAAACGGCAAATGTATACTGTTTTAAAGAAAGAAAAACATATTTTTGTTTGTCACCCCCTCTCATCCTTTGATGGAAAGGGCTGCTCAAAATATTTCAGATACCTGATTCAATATGGGTATGACTGGTCCAGGAAGTAAGGCTGCAGAGGGTAATCAACATTCATTTCAGAAACATTGAAAGCATACAAGAAGGGTATGTTCGGTAGAAAATTGAGAGCAGAGTTAAAACAGGAAGATCTTGATTTTAATTCATTGTAGCTTGGCAGAAGGTGGAAACTCATTTTCAAAGTACTCTTAAAAAAAAATTGCAACCTCTGCTTTCGTTCTTTCCTCTAGAAACATTTCAAACGTCACAGTCACTTTTTTCATTTCACACTCCTCTATTACTATTAACACTATAAAACCTCACATATTATTTATTTAGATACGCAATTCAACAACTCCAATGGGATGTGCAACCATGGTACTCCCTCTGTTCCACATTGGCTACAGTTTAAGATATTACACAAGTATTAAGAGCAACAATAGCTATATCACTTTTTGAAACAATTTTACTGGAATAGTTTCGCTCTATCCGTAAGTATATTACTTTTATTAAGAAATAGAACTCGATTAATTTGAGGACATATCACGAAGAAAAGAATTAATAGTTCATTGAAATGTGAGAACATAAGTTAATTTATAACTTCTTTTTATGTGGATAAAACTGCAGTTATATTGGAAAGGAAGGAGTACAGTAGTTGTCTACACGCACACCCTCAGCATTATAAAAAAAAGGTCTTACAAATAGGAGTGCCTTAAGGACACTGAACACTCAGTAGACACCATTAAATGTTTTTAATCACTTAAAAAACCGCTAGAAGGAGTTTAATTTCATTCACAAAGTGACATATAAAAATATTTACGTTGTCATCTACAGTCAAGTATAGAAAATTTGTTGAGCTTTATAATAACTATTCTAAGATGATCTCTGCTTGATTGAAAGTATAAAAATCTTTGTAGCATGGAAATAAAACACGGTTAAAGACTAAAACACAAGCAAAGTCAGTGAGTACCTCCAGCAGACATTCCGGCAACCAATCCCAAAGCTTCCAGAAATCCAATGGCGACAAAGCGCGATTTCGGAATTGCCATCATCTCATCGGTTACTATTCTTGCCCGGTATCGAATATACAAGATGGAGAAATATATAACAACGTACCTACGTCACACAAAACCACAATTGTTCAACGCACTAAGAAATCCCCAAAATGAAACAAACAATTCTCCTAGAGTTAAGACAGCAAACAAATGCAATTACAAGCAGCAACAATGAGGTTTACCCAAAAGTTATGAACTGAGCGAGAAAAAAAGGGTATTCTTTCATTGGAACAAGGGCCAATTTGTAAAGCACGCGATTGGCTACCGCTGTTGTAACGGTGACAGCGGAGCTCAATAAGACGACGCTGGTCCCACTTCCCGATGAATTTGCGTTTGAAGCACGAATTCTGAGAGCGGTTGGGTGGTGGTGGACATGGTTGCGATTGAATCGAGCGTTGCCGGAAAAGTGCAACGGCAGCCTCGAAGAGAGTGACATTGAAAAGAGAGGTTGCAGCTTCGGATTGCGGAGCGCGAAACTGCAACGTAACGACGACGTTGAATAGAATGCCATGGCAAACAGTCTTGCTCTTACATTCAACTAACTTGAATCATTTCCGCTAAGTAAAATAAGTGCTCTTAATATTTTTTTTTTGTATAATTATTATTGGATGAAATTTATGAAAATATTTATTGAACAACTTCACTCTATCCTTTTTATCTATCTAAGTTTCACCTGAAAAATAATAAAAAGTGAAGTTTTCATCAAAATAAAATAGTATATCAATTTTTTTAAAATTAAAACAAGATCTTCAGTTATAAAGTAATAGCAAGATCTTTATTTTTATAGTGTGTAAGAGGATCCCATTTGAAGAAATATATTATGAGATTTTACTTTAATTTTTTGTTGCCGAATCAAATGTATCACATCACTCTTAAAAACTTTGTTATTTTTACTTTAATGAAAGTTCTTCATAATTATATGTTGTTTGATTATTGGTATGTGAAAAAAAATACTCTTTTTATTACTGGATCTTAAGTTTTTATTTAGATGCAGAGTTTTAAATTTTATGGATATCAATATCATATTTAAATAAGAAGGTTTCATGAAGTTTAGGTTTTAAATTTATGAACCAGATACTATCTTTATAATAAAGATATGCAAGTAGATGAAAATGATAGTAATTTAAAATGTAAGATTTAAGGAGGGTATTGTAATATATGTTTATGCATATGCATACTGCAAGCTGGTGTTTTAGTATTATTAATATATAGAATAACAATTTTTCTATAAATAAAGTTTATTAAAACAATAGATATGATCTCTTATAATATATTTATTTGTGTTGACAAAAGGAATGTATGATCTCTAATAATAAATGGTATTGATATGAACCTTTTGGATGGTGTGTGGGCATACATTTTTCCGATGATTATGTGTGAGCTACGATAGTGACATCATTTTCAATCTAATTTAGTGAAGAAATTTTTTCATACATATGAAAAATTGTGATGCTAAAAAAAATAAAATCAATAAAACACCATTGTAAAATAGGTTTTTAACGTCACCATTTTAATGTTAGTCTACAAAACAACCAACATAAAAAATGTCAGGTGAAACTTTTATAATTAAAATGTTAAAGTTAACGTTGACCCCTCACGAGACAGACGTCTAATTGTGGTTTGACATTGATGCCCTCAGCCTTCGCCGTCAAAGGATGTCGAACCCCTAACAACTGTCATCAAAGGACGTCAAAGTCCTTTAGATCCGCCATTAAAGGACATTAGCTCCCCACATATTCGACGTCAAATTGCTTTAAAATATAACCATAACACAACGCGAATACCAATTCCTTACATTGTTTCTCTGCGTTTTCTCTTCCAGACCCCACTTGATATGATCCCATAATGGATCCACCAAATTGGATTCCTATTACCACTGCTGCGATGACTTGTGCGACCACCACCTAAGGTATGTTGTGGTTCATTTAACGCAAATGCACGTTGCTTGGTCGCCTTGAACGTGATTCTTTTTTATTTTCATTGATTTTTTTCATGCAAAGAGTGTATTTTGAACCCCTTCAAGCGGCATGTGAATCCTCCGTTCTCCATTGTCAACGACGACGACTTCTCCACACTGACGATGGGGAAAGGGTATCATGGTTTTGTGATCCTGATACGTGCAGCTATTTCAAGATTCTTCTTCATGGACTAAGAGAGTTGGGACATGTTAATCCGAAAGAGTTGTGGTACTCTGTTGGAGGTGAGTCAGTGTTGGAAGATAGGTTGGTGTTGCTGGTTGATGACAAAGGGGTTATGCATATGGCCACCATATCTATGATAAATGGTGTTGTTCATCTTTATGTGGTGCACAGGATGACTGAACCTGAGGTTATTAACATGATCGAAGGGGTTGTGGTTGATAAGGAAGTGCATAAAGAAGTGGAGTGTGATGGTGAAATTGAAAAGGACTTGGATGATGGTGAAGTAAATGGAGAAGAAGAGATAGATAACCATGATGTGAAGGAGACTGATGCTGAATTGAAAAGGAGTTGGGTGATGGTGAAGTAAATGGAGAAAAAGAGATAGATAACGACGATGTGTAAGAGGCTGATGCTGAAGTTGAAGAGGACTTACATGAGGTGGATGAGGTTGAGGTTTATGATGAAGAGTCAGATGAGGAGGGTGATGATACAGCGACTGAGCTGCTGCTGAGAAGTTTTTTTATGAAGGGCTTGTGGATGTCAGTGTTGAAGGTGACACAACAAATGAGTCTTTGGATGGTTATGTGGAATGTGAAGTTGGAGGTACTCCAAAAAACATTGCAGGAGCAGGTTCTTCCGGTCAACAACAATGTAGTAATTCACATGAGGATGAGGTTGGAGGAGTAGGATCTGGTGACGAATTTTCTGATGTTGAGCGGTACTCAAATGAATTTTTTACTGCTACAGGCAGTGATGAGGAAGACAATGATAAAGAGAGTTATGGAAGCTTTCAAACCTTCTTAATGCCAAAAAGTATGGACCAATACAAATGGGAAGTAGGTACTTATTTCACAGAGAAAAAGGAATTTACTGAAGCCATTCGAACCTATGCATTGGCAAATAGAAAGAATTTAAGATTTGACCGAAATGACAAGAATAGAGTTACTGTCAAATGTGTTGGTGCCAAGGGAAAGTGTAATTGGTATGCTTATTGTGCATATATGTCTGCATTGAAGTCTTGACAACTTAGGAAAATAATTGATGAGCATAGCTGCAGTAGAGACTTTAATGTCAAGTTAATGAATGCAAAATGGTTAAGTAAGAAGATGGAAAAGATTGTTAGAGAAAACCCACATATGAAGGTGATGGATATTCGAGACAATGTCTCTAGAAAGTGGAATGTATGTATATCTAGAAATACGGTTTTCATAGCTAAAGCTATTGCAAGAGATGATGTTGATGGGTCATTCACAGAGCAATATAGGAGAATATACGATTATGCACATGAGCTATTGAGAGGAAATCTGGGTTCTACACTAAAGGTTAAAGTCGAAAACATTGATGGTGAAGTAATATTTAGTAGGTTTTATGCATGCCTGAAGGCATGCAAATATAGTTTTGCCGCATGTAGACCTATCATTGGAGTGGATGGCTGCTTTTTGAAAGGCAAGTATGGGCGAGAGTTATTGACAACAGTTGGAAGATATGTCAATGACCAAATTTTATCAATAGTATATGCGGTTGTAGAATTTGAGAACAATGACTCATGGAAATGGTTCCTGGAGCTTCTAATAGATTATCTGGGTAGGGATGCAGTAGGTGCATCATGCACCTTTAAGGGTATTTTCATAAAGATTCTTGCCCCTAGCCATAATCCGACCTTGCTGGATGACTTCCCTTTATATTGGACCAGATTTCCCACTCCTCAGACTGCTCGGCAAATGGAAGACTTGAACCTTGTTGAGAGAAAAAGCTGTGAAACACTGGAAGGTTTAGAGGTGATCTTCGACATCTGTAAGATCTTAGAGCTCGAGTGTCGGGAGGTAGACTTAAAGTTGTTCATTGGTATAATTTTCTGACTGACCTTGCTACCTTTTAGGTTTGTTTATTGTTTGCTTGTGGACTAATTTTATTCTCCGTCTTCTACAGATAGTCAGATGGCCCTCTCTCAAAGAGACTTGCTTCGCCGGATAAAACAGCAGGGATCGGGTAAAGTTGGTACAACCTCTCAGACCCGATCTTCTCCCGTTAAGGTGGTCTTGAAGAGTGATCCTGAAACCACTCAAAGCGATCCCAAGGCAAAACGCAAGAGAATCAAATCTAAGAAAGGTGCTCCTACCCGGTCCGAGACTTCAGAGTCGCGTGACCGACCTCCTTCAGCTGAAAAGGTCCTGCTAGGACAATCTCCCATCTTAACTTCCAACAAGAGTTTTTGGGGTGAGGATTTTGATCATGTTTCTCATGGTCGGAATTGCAATTATTTAGCCGTAGACGCATCGTTGTTGCCTGTACGAGCCTCGTCCTTTCTTCATGAAGATCTTTTCCGTGGTTTACACCAAGTGGAGGCTACATCCATTCAACTAGCAGATCGATTGATTATCACAGAACAACGAGAAGTTAAAGCTAAGGCTGATCTTGAACTTGCTGAAAAAGAAGTCCCTCAACTTAAATCCGACCTTGATCTCGCCCAAAAAGAGATATCTGCACTTAAGTCTGACCTTGCAGACCTGGAGAAACTTCGCAAGTCCGTTAAGGATAAGGATATTGAGGTTGTTAATCTCAAGAACGAGCTTGACGAGTTAAAACCAATGATGAAGTCTAAAGAAGACTCGGTGAAAGATTTGACAACCAAATGTCAAGTGCTGGAGAATGAGAAGGAACAACTGGCTGACCAGTTGTGTGCCACTTTGAAGCAAGGATTCCAACTCGCTCTTGACCAAGTCAAAGTTTTGTATCCCAATTTCGATGTTTCTAAGGCTGATATCACAAAAGAGGTCGTGGAGGGGCATCTGGTGGATATTCCCGACGTGTAATGTTTTGTTAGCTAGGAAAGAACTTAAGTAGATATGTTTTGTTGGCTAGGAAAAGACTTCTTGGCAGACTTAGTTTTACTCTTTTGGGATTTATGTATATGAATACGAGATGTCATGTCTTTATCTTGCAAGAATCTTGTGTTTTTATCTTGAACTCAACTTGTAGAACTTAACTTCTAGTCTACGCAAGTGACTGTATATTTATATCTACGATAATTCTTTCCTATACATAAATAGCCATGAATAATGAATGAAAAAATAAAGCATCAACAATGAATTATAAGCAATCAATAATGATATCAATGAGTCATGACTTCGATTTTTGATATAGTTGCGTTTGCGTACCTTAAAACCTGAAACTCAAACTTTGCTAAAACTTCATAAACTCTGTTCAAACTTCGGCTTGTATGGATAGCGTGGAACCAAAATAGGTCAAGGTTGGAACGAGCTTGAGCCCTCGCTAAAACTTCATAAACTCTGTTCAAAATTCGGCTTGTATGGATAGCGTGGAACCAAAATAGGTCGAGGTTGGACCGAGCTTGAGCCCTCGCTAAAACTTCATAAACTCTGTTCAAAATTCGGCTTGTATGGATAGCGTGGAACCAAAATAGGTCGAGGTTGGACCGAGCTTGAGCCCTCAGCGTACCGAGGTTTATTCTCGCACGTAGCGAGGTTGAACCGAGCTTTGAGCCCTCAGCGTACTGAGGTTTTCTTCTCGCACATAGCGAGGTCGGACCGAGCTTGAGCCCTCAACGTACTGAGGTTTTCTTCTCGCACGTAGCGAGGTAGAACCGAGCTTGAGCCCTCAGCGTACTGAGGTTTTCTTCTCGCACATAGCAAGGTCGGACCAAGCTTTGAGCCCTCAGCGTACTGAGGTTTTTCTCTCGCGCGTAGCGAGGTTGGACCGAACTTTGAGCCCTCAGCGTACTAAGGTTTTCTTCTCGTACGTAGCGAGGTCGAACCGAGCTTTGAGCCCTTAGCGTACTGAGGTTTTCTTCTCGTCGTAGCGAGGTCGGACCGAGCTTTGAGCCCTCAGCGTACTGAGGTTTTCCTCTCGCTCGTAGCGAGGTCGGACTGAACTTTGAGCCCTCAGCGTACTGAGGTTTTCTTCTCGCACGTAGCGAGGTCGGACCGAGCTTTAAGCCCTCAGCGTATTGAGGTTTTCTTCTCGCACATAGCGAGGTCGGACCGAGCTTTGAGCCCTCAGCGTACTGAGGTTTTCTTCTCACACGTAGCGAGGTCGGACCGAGCTGCAAGTTACATCGAAAAGATAATGGTTAAGAAAACATATAGGAAAAATTACCACCACCTCGTTAAAAAACCCTACGGTTGCCCGGAGGGAAAAAGAGTGTGGGGATTTTATTTAGAGATAATTCATGCATGTCCTACAAAAGAAAATGAAAAAATGTACTAGCTAAAATAAAATCGTAAGTTTGCAGCGTTCCATGTTCTCGGGATAGTAGTTCCATCTAATGTTTCCATCTGGTAAGCACCTGTTGGAAGAACCTCTCGAATTCGGAAGGGGCCTAGCCACTTTGGGGAGAGTTTATCTCCCGACTCCACCAAATGTGCTCGCCTTAACACCAGGTCATTCTCCTTGAAGCTTCTGGGTACAACTTTTGTTTTGTACTTGCGCTCCACTCGTCTTTTAGTTGCTTCACCGGTAATTCTTGCCAATTCTCGGACTTCTTCTAAGACATCAAGATTTGCTTGGATATCCTGATCATTTTCTTCTGTTGTAGATCGGTGTAATCTATCGGGAAGATTACCGACTTCGATTGGTAAGAGGGCATCAGTCCCATATACCAGGCTAAACGGTGTTTCGTGCGTTGTTTTTTGCGGAGTGGTGTGGTAGGCCCATAAGATTCTTGATATTTCTTCAGGCCATAGGGACTTTGTTGTAAGAATCCGACGTTTAAGAGCTCTAAGGATCACCTTATTTGCTGCTTCAGCCTGTCCATTTGTCTGTGGGTGTTCTACAAAGGAGAACTGTTGTTTAATGCCTAATTTGCGGCACAAGTCTCGTACTTGGGAGCTCGCGAACTGTGTCCCGTTGTCAGAAATTATACGGCGAGGTACCGCAAATCTACACACAATATTCTTCCAAATGAACTTTTTCACTGTCGAAGCTGAGATAGAACTTACGGGCTCAGCCTCTATCCATTTTGTCAGATATTCTATCGCCACGATTAGGAATTTCAGTTGCCGAGCTGCCATAGGAAATGGTCCTACTATGTCAATTCCCCATGAATGGAATGGTCACAGAGGGTTTATTGAGTGTAAGACTTCGGGGGGAGCGCGTTGCAGGTTTTCATGACGTTGACATTAATCACATCGTTTAACGTGGTTTAGACAATCCGTTTTCATGGAAGGACAGAAATACCCAGCTCGGACGATTCGCAGCATAAGGGCCCGACCTCCTATGTGCGAACCGCATATTCCCTCATGTAGTTCAGTCATGATCCTCTTAGATTCCTCTAAATCGATACAGGTCAAGATTGGTCTTGAATATCCAAAGCGAAAGAGGTGTCCATCGAGCAGGGTGTAACGAGAAGAATGCCTTTGAATCCTCTTGGCCTCCTCCGAGTCTGTTGGTAATATGCCGTCTGCCAAATATGCTTTGATAGGCGCCATCCAAGAATATGATGCTACCCTGTTACTAAGAATCATCACAGCTATTCCATCCAAAGTATCTACACTTGGTTTTACTAAGGTCTCCTTTATAACTGACTTTTGTTGACCTGGTTTGGTGCAACTGGCTAGTTTGGAGAGTAGGTCGGCACGATTGTTATGCTGCCAAGGTACGTGAATTAACTCAAAAGTCAGAAAGGCTTTGCTTAAGGACTTTACGTAGTCTAAGTATCTTGCCAACTGAGGATCCTTCGCAGAGAATTCACCATTGACTTGTCCCGTGACAAGGAGTGAATCACTTCTTCTTGCCATTCGTCGGGCCCCCATTTTTTTGGCCAATAACATGCCAGCTATTAGGACCTCATATTCAGTCTGGTTATTGCTGGCTTTGAAGGAGAATTTTAGCGATTGTTCGATGAGTAAACCACCGGGGCCTTCGAGCACGACCCCAGCTTTGCTTCCCCGTTGATTGGATGCTCCGTCGATTGATAATACCCAAACTGAGGGATCCTGGCCATCTCCTGGTATGAGAACATTTTCTGAGGCCTCGGGAAGCGTAAGCTCGGCTACAAAATCAACGAGAGCTTGAGCTTTTATCGGTCCTCGAGGTTCATATGCGATCTCATACTCAGCTAACTCTATGGCCCATTTTACCAACCGACCGGTCATGTCCATCTTTTTCAGAACCTGTCTTACAGGAAGGTCGGTTTTGACCTAGATACTAAAACAGTGAAAATAAGGCTTGAGCTTTCTGGCTGAAACGATGACTGCAAGGGCAGCTTTTTCTAAAGTAGGATATTTCTTCTCTGCTCCATTTAAGAGTCGGCTTACAAAGTAAATCGGTTTTTGTCTCTGTTCAATCTCCTGGACCAAGACCGAGCTGATCGCATGCTCGGTTACAGTGATGTACAACTGCAGATGGTGCCCCTTTTCTGGTCTACAAAGTACCGGAGGTCGGCCAAGATATTCTTTTAACTGTTGTAGGGCCTCTTCACACTCAGCTATCCACTGGAATTTGTCGTTTTTCCTTAAACACTGGAAATAAGGACGACCTCTATCTCCACTCCTCGACAGGAATCTGGATAAGGACGTCATCCTTCCTGTTAGTCGTTGAACTTCCTTGACGGATCGAGGGCTGACCATATTTATGATGGCCGAGCATTTATCAGGATTGGCTTCAATCCCTCGCTCCGTTAACATAAAACTCAAGAATTTACCTGCCTTTACACCGAAGACACACTTTTCTGGATTTAACCTTAATTGGAACTTGTTGATTGTGTTGAAAAGTTCTTGAAGGTCTTGGGCGTGGTTGCTGTTTGAGATCGAGGTCACTACCATGTCGTCTACATATGCCTCGACATTGCGATCGAGCATAGGTTGAAGGATTCAGTCCATCATCCTCTGGTATGTTACTCTTGCGTTTTTTAAGCCAAAAGGCATAACTTTATAGCAAAAGTTAGCCTTGATTTCCATGAAGGCAGTTTTGTCCTCATCTTCGGGGTGCATTCTGATCTGGTTGTATCCTGTGTAAGCGTCCATAAAACTTAGTAATCCACATCCAGAAACCCTATCAACCAGCACGTCAATATTTGGTAATGGATAAGAGTCTTTTGGGCAAGCCGAGCTTAAATCTGTGAAATCAACGCACATCCTCCATTTCCCGTTGGCTTTCTTCACCATGACTACGTTAGCCAACCACTCCGGGTATTGTATTTCCCTAATATGTCCTACTTCTCTGAGTTTTTTGATCTCCTCTGTCACTGCCTCTGCCTTATCCTTAGTGAGTCTCTGTCGTCTTTGAACTTTAGCCTTGGCTTGTGGTTTAACGTTGAGACGATGGCAGATTATATCTCGATTAATCCCAGGCATGTCCTTTGCCAACCAAGCAAATGATATCACATTCTCTCGAAGGACCTTGCGTAATTCCTCTTCTGTACGAGCGTCGAGGTCGACCCTATCCAGAGTTTCCGACCTGGGGCGACTTCAAACTCTTTTAATTCTCCTATCGGTTGAGGACCGTAATGGTCGGGTCGAGCTCGGGGGTCGAGCTCAGTGTTGTCATTGGCGTTAGGAGGGGAACTCACTGCGGATTGGGCTATGCTGTACATATTCCGTAGCGTGCGGAGACTATTTTCATAACATTTCCGAGCTACTTCTTGGTCAACCCTCATTGTTACAACTTTGTCATCGACTGCAAACTTCATCTTGAGATGGGCCATTGAGACTACAGCTCTGAGTTTGTTCAGTGATGGCCTCCCAGTAATAAATTGTATGCCGAAGGAGTGTTGACCACTATATATCGAATCGTGATTGTTTTTGCAGCATTCTTGTCCGAGAAAGTAGTTCTCAGGTCCACATAACGTTCTCCTGAGAAGCCTACTAGAATTCCATCGTAGGGGCGAAGTTGGTCTCGGGGAACTTGTATTCCTACGAAGGTATCCCAAAACATTACGTCCGCTGAGCTTCCTTGATCGATTAATACTCGATGTACATTTCTGCCTATCATTATGACTGACAACACAACGGGGTCATCCTCATGTGGGCTGACGTCTTCGAGGTCTTCTTCAGAAAAAATCAGCTTGGGTGCAGAAGTTTCGCATCTTATCATATCTGTCATCATGACACTCCGAGCATAACGTTTACGACCCGACCTTGTGGTTCCACCTCCTGCAAATCCACCCGCGATGGTATTGAAATCCCCTAATATTGGTATTTCGTGTTGCTCCCCCGCTAGGCTTCCACTTTGGCTATTCGTAACTTTTCTAATATTTTTCGGCCTCAGATAACTCTGTATTAGGCCTCGTCGGGCAAGGTTGGCTAGTTGGCTGGTTAACAAGAAACAACCTTCAGTATCGTGTCTGTGCGTTTTATGGAATTCGCACCATGCTCGGGTATCTTTTCCCAATAGTCTGGTAGTTTCACTGGGGAAGCGTAAATGTCTAACCATCTCCTTGTCTTTCAAGATATGGGACTTGGACTTGGTCAGCTGTGGGTATGTTGATTTTGAGAATCTCTTTTCGGGGGATCTTTGATCTTTGTAAGGGGAAAACTTGGTTCGACCCCGAGTACTTGAGGCCTCCAGTATTTGTCGTCGAGAATCTCTGCTTTTGTGATTGGCTATCGGACGTCTCCTCCGATCTTTTGCGCTGCATTGCCTCCTCTGTTTCAATATGGATTGCTGCTCCGCTTCGTACCTTTGCCAAAGTGATCACAGGCGATCTGATCAACGATTCACAGAAGAGGTTCGCTCGGAGCCCTTTGACAAAAGCTCCCACTAGCATCTCCTCGCTAGGATTTAGGAGTCCCACGCTTGCGTCGTAGAATCTATTGAGAAACTGCTTCAAGGTCTCCTCAGGTTTCTGTTTGATGTCAAACATATATGCTATTTGGAGTTGCTTTGGGCGATTAACAGAAAAACGATCCATAAATAATCGCGAGAAGTCCGAGAACGTGGTGATAGAGCCATTAGGAATTTTACTGAACCATTTTAGTGTCGTGCCTGTCAAAGTCCCCACGAACATTTTGCATCGAAGTGCGTCGTTCCCTCCTGATATGAGCATCTGAGCCCGAAACGCCTTTAGGTGAGACTCTGGGTCACCCTTCCCGGTGAATGGGGTTACTTTGGGGATGAGAAAATGTGGGGGCACCACCTCTTCTATGACTCGACGCGCCAGAGGGTGTCCTTTTTCAGTTTCAAGGTTTCCTCTGGACAAACCTCGATCTCGGAAATGGCCTTGATCCCTCATCTAGGTGCGCAATTCTTCATTATACTTATGCAACTGCTCTTGTCGACGTAGGGATTCTTCAAGGCGTTGACGAGATTCTACAGATTCTTTCCACAGTCTCTCGTGCTCGACCTCCAAATCTCGACGGCGTCTCTCCTCATCAGCTAGCCACTGAGTTCGTTCCCCTTCTACTTGTTGTCGCATGTCCTCATTTTCCTTCTGCAGTCTTTTGATATGTTGCATTACTTTTTCTATAGTAAGAGCCTCGTCTCCATTGCTTCCCGTTGGAATGTCCATGGCATTGTCTCAGGATAAGTGGTGTCGGTATCTAGTTTTACCGAGCCCCACGGTGAGCGCCAATGTTCTGTTCCTAAACTAAAAGAAGCGACTCAGTCAGGATCAAAACACAAATTTCTCTCACTATCCCTTTTCTCTCTCATTCTCTCTCTCTTTTCTGTCTTTCTCTCAGTGCCCCCTTCCTTTCTTCCTTTTTTCCTCTTTATCTTTTTTGCTTCCTATTTTCTCGTCACCTACCTTGCCAACCAAATCCTTTTATCTCGGCCATAATCCTTTATTTTATCTCCCTCATCCTCTCCGATCAAAACAATTTAGATCTTTACAATAGTTGCGGGATATGGGCCTGGTAAGCCTGATCTAGTCTGAAATTTATGAATTCCGACTTACCCGACCTACCCAACCTATTTGGTTCATCCGAACTACTTGGCCGAGCTGCTTTATGAAATGGGACTAGGTCAGATTCCGACCTGACGCGACAGACAGTACAATTTTCAAATTATAATAACGAATCAATATATTTATTTAGCTTGAGTTTCATCATTTGATCAACAAAATTATCAAATTATCAAATTATCATGTACTTTCTTATATGTCCTTACACTGTGAGTTGAATTTATTATAGATTTTTTTTCTCGAAAACTATAAAGGACTTTATACTAAACAAATACTTACGCTTTCAATTTTATATAAAAGAAAGAATACACATATTAAGGGTGACATTTTAATATAACTTCGATATTTAAAAAGGTAAATAATCACTTTATCCATTTCTCCAATTGGAAAGATTAAATAAACTTGTACATATTTTTTTTAGTTTCTTTTGTTATCGACTAAAAAATACTCTGTATAATGGAAAAATTACAGTAATAGCAAATAAAAAACAATTTTAGATGATAGTATACAAAGAATTAATGAGTTAAAAGAAAATTAAATAGGCAACATAGTCTAATAGTTTTAAAATAAATAATCCAAGATTCTTTATCGGATATTTTTCCTCAATTTTAATTAGTATAAAGATATTGTAGTTATAAATATTCAGCATAGAATTTGGAGGTAACATTTATCCAATTTAAATCAATACTCATTTTTTTCCTCTATATTAGGAAACTTTAAAATTAAATGGCAATTAGTAGTAGTTATCGTAATAAATCTTAAAATTCATGCATAACAAAATATTTATATTCTTTTGTTATTTTATAATTTTTCAAATGCCTAAGATTTGATGAAAATGAGATTAGAAGAAAAGAAATAAGAAAAAATGTACAATTTAATTTTATTATTGTTTTTCTTTTTCATTACTTTATTTCATTTCTAAATAAGTAGAAATAATCACACAATGAATTGTAAAAATACAGGAAACATTCTAATTATGACGTTCAAGAATAAAATACCAACACTAATCGGGAATCAATAATATATTTTCTTTGTTTTTCTTAAATCTAATTATACACGATTTATCTACATTATTCAACTTTACGCAAAACAACGTATTTAACACGTGCAGTTCTCAACATTAAAATTTCTACGACAAAAAAATAATACAGAATAACATGGCAATGAAGCAAAAATAAGATAAATAAAAACTAAAACAGAGAAAGAACGTGGTGCTTACCTTCCAAATACTAATAAATTTTAGGTCTGATAGAAACATTGAGGAGATCTACTTGTCGTTCTGGAAAAATGAGTGACCCGTCGGTGCCAAAGGCACACTGAACAGGTTATTGAAAAACCGCCGAAGCATTTCCCATTGCAAATATAGAACTGTACAGCATATTAACATGATATAATGTTGAAAATCTTGTGAACCCCCAGTAAAAGCTTTTAACCTAAAATGTAATACAGTTTGATTTCGTCACCCACCCCCTCCCAAAAAAGAAACAAAAAACTTGTCAACCAAATCCGAAGCCCTCATTTGCTTCATGAATGGCAAGCAGTAACCTCTTTTCCAAATGTTGTTTAGATGGGTACTCCGGCAAATCTAATTGATTGAAACTGCAAATAAAAGACTCCGTGAAACTAAGACATAATAATAATTGATCCAACAAGTGATTAAATATAGTTCAGAACTCTTAAAAAAAGTTGATTGAAGCTACAAGAAAATGAAAAGTTGAAAAAAGGTACCAAGTATGTGCAGAAGGCAAGTGATCAGAGCTGCCATATGCCTTGTGTATCTGAAACCTCTGGGCACCTGAAATTCCTTGAAGAGCGCTAAAACCCTCCAAAGGCACCTGAAATGTCGGTAGCGAAAATAAGACCCCCTAATTGTATAATGTATGATAAGATAAACAACACAAGGAACCATCATAATTTTTTATTATTATAAGAATGATATTTGATACTGTCTTTTGATGTAAACAAGTATAGATTAGATCAAGGGTGTATATTGACAGGAACAAAACAATCAACACGTCTTGTCTCCATCACAACTCAAATCACTAAATTAATAGTTCTCATGAAAACAAAGCCAACTACTTATACTTCTCCCTTAAGTTGTCTTTTGGAAACTTATCTACAAGAAACTTGACTATTGGGAATGACAATTGCTGCATTAAAAGGTAAAGGCAATTCCGAATCAAAAACTTGATTAATTCTGGAATGTGAATGTTGAGTTAGGAGAAGATAATATTAAGTATTGTGTCTATTGAGATATTGTAAGGATACAAAAGAGTTGTCACTAATTATTGTATTTATTTTCTATGGTGGTAGAATTCTATATAACGTATCCTCTTGTATTATTTAGACTAAGAACTTGAATCATAATTTCTTCCATATTTCGAAACCTTTTTCAAGTGTGTACATATAGGAAATCTGAGGAGTGTTTTTTCACTAAAGCATTTCCATTGAAAAACAAGTATTCAACATTCTCAATATTGTGAGACGTGATTCTCGATGTTTTGAAATAAACCCAAAGCACAGGAACTCGATTTGATTAATTGAATTCATTTTTGGATCTAAACACAAAGGTATTGAGAAGAAAAGATAATTATTCCAATGTAAAGGCACAAGCAGCAACGCGGCCATGATTCAAGATGGAAAATCACTGAAAATTGTTATTGTAAACAAAGACATAAAGATCATAAGGTTTAAAAACTCAAAACCAATACCTTGGATGTGCCTGTCACAAACTGGAGCAATCTAGCTTTGTCTTCTTTGCTGAAACTTTGAACAACTTCCCAAAACCATTGTATAACTGGTGATGCACCACTATACCCAGAATATTCTGTATTTGCTCTCAAGTCATCCACTGAAATGAAATGTAGAAAAGATTGTTAAATATTATTTTACAGAATTTGAACACTAATAAAGATAGCCAGCATTGAGAGAAAATAAATGTGTGGCATCAATAAAGGTGATGTTAATATTGAAAAAGACGCACAATCAATATCAGGAAGTCCATTGATCAATAATTCCAGCTCTTTGTCATTGAATATAGATATTAACTCCCTGGGAATCAATTCATTGAACCCTTCCAAGAAAGCATTTATTTGAGGACGAATAGCAGTAGTCAATCGATGCTCAACAACCAAATCAACATATTGGTGCTTATTCTCCTCTGTAACTTTCATATTCCGTCCACCAGGAATCAGCTCATAATCAGTCACCTAATACAAAGCTCATTAAAATTAGATCACAAATAATGTGCAAGTCCAATATATTAAAAAATCATCTCAATAGTTTTGAAATAAAGTCAGAACCTCTGTCCGCTCATACAAAATCAACTTTTCCTCATCTGCATCAATGCTAAAAGTAAGATCCAGAACATCACTGATATCATTCTGCAGTTATACCATAAACATGAGATAATTTTCACAATGAATACAAAAGTAACTATTGCGAAGACTGACAAGGCTATCGGAAAAACTACAAAAAGACACTTGCCTCAAGCATCCATTTCAAATTTCTGAAATAGGCAGGGTCAATAGCTTCAATATCATGGTATGTAACTTTGACCCCTAGGATGTGCTTGTAGAATGATCGAGTAAAATGGACGTCCAAGAGCTGACCATCAAATAAAGCTTTTCCAACCTGGATAGTGTAGAAAGGGATAAGTAAAAGGCATATGCAACCACTAAACGCATACATTAAGAACATTTGTAAGAAGAACTCACCACTCTACCAACAAATTTGAAATAAGATAGATGTTCTGTTTGGTAAACAGAGTTAGGGTTTGGCTGAAATGTTGAGTCATTGCCTACTGTAGTAAAGAGCAGTGCTCCTCTGTCAAAAATAACTCTGGACAACAATTGATACCATTCCCTTGTAAGCCCACCTGCATCAATACCTTCTTCACCTTGGAAGTGAACAGTCAACCTTCCCTTCAAATCTTGAGTTGATCTCATGCGAAGCTGGTTATATGAATCCTCAAGAACATACGCCCTTCTCACTGATATTCTTAATGGGCTGTGATGATGGTCATGTTGATGTTTAATTTTTGATCGGAAGTGGGATCGCTTGTTATCAAAATCAATAAATCTTGGAGTCTTCAGCATAAGAGAAAAAGATTTCTCCAGCAAGCCAGGATTTTGCCTGATAAAAGCATTCAATAGTTTCCTATGCGTTTCTGAAAACTTGGCAAAAGCAGCATGTTTCTCATCTAGTTTTGTAGCAGGTCCAGATGTTTTCTGCCGAGTACCAGATGTGCTGGCATCTTCCACATCAGATATTACAGGAACACTTGTAACAGTACTAGCATTTGGCTGAGCAGGATGTAGTTTCTCACAAAAAACAAAAAATGACTCTATGTATGGCAAAATATTTTGAGAACCAGCAGGAAGTGGAGGCATAACACTGGATGGTTTGGACACAGATGTTCTAGAAGGGGTAATAGACTCGGATACTGACTCAGAGTAGGCCTCTATCTTGCTTATACAACTGCTCAGCTCATGCCACAAGGGCTCTAAGGCTGAATTGATTCCCCAAACTTCAGAAAGTGCAGGAGTTATTCCATCATTCTCTTTCTCAGCCAATGAGGTAACAAGGGAACTCAAGGCTTGCAAAACTCTTAAAATTGCAGCGCCATCAGAAGATGTTGTACTGAGAAGAGCTTTCATTGCCTCACTAAAGGTGCGCAACTCGTCCATTGCAGATGAAGTCAAATTTCGAACTGCTTCTGCCAGATGAGTGACAAAAAACTTACAGTGAATTGGAGCAATGGCCACCAGCTTTTTCATTACCTCCGCAACAAGACCATATGCATTGTCAGACAAACTGAAAGGAATACAAGAAACATTAGATGAAATCTACATTGCTAAATTCTAAAACATTGTTTTTAGAAAAATAGCCAGACCCAATAGACTTTGAATTGTGGAGTAATAATAAAATAAAACATAAATTGGAACAAGCGCAAGACCCAAGTAATGAATGGTCTAATTAAAAAACGGAACCTCATGCCAGGAAAACTTATGACTCGTACCACTCTCCCAAAGTAAGAAGTTCAGATATCAAAAGTAAATACACCAAATTAAGGCAAAGTGAAAAAATCCCAGATAAAAGAATTAACTGTAATCTAAAATCATAATCATAACCATACCCTTCTAGAGCAAGTAACGAGCAAAGAAGCTGAAGTTCTGCTTGTGGTAGATCACACAATACTTGCTGAGCCTGACATTCCTTACTACTGGAAGTTGTGGGTTTGGAGGATTCATTGACTTGAGGAGACGCCTCTGAAGCAGAAGATATAACTGTATCAATATTCACGTCTACCTCCATTGCAGAAATTTGCGGACCCAATACTGGCTCAGTAGATATTTGAGACCTATCAGATGAACTAGACTTGCTTCTAGCACTATCAATGATAACATCCAGCAAATTTAGCAACTGAAAATGAAAATCATGTCAGCATTGCAAGCAAGTACACAAATGGATGTGCTAAAGATATCAATAAATTCAAATCATCACCTGCTCAAGATGAGCTATGCTCCTCAAATAAAGGGGTTGTTTCAAGAGACCCAAAAGCATTGCAATAGATATGTATCCTGCATTTGTTTCATCTTCAACAACCACCACAGCTTTGCCACGTGCAACATTAGCATTATCTGGTTGTCTCACTGAAGGATGATGCAGCCTAAACTGAAGCAAAATTCTTGCCACATATGGATGATGGCGAGCAAGATAGGTGAGTGTTTCAAGTATTCGCCGAGAGAGTAATGGGGGAACTCCTACACAATTAAAAATATACAATGTATTAATAATTATACACCATTGGAGAGTGGGAGGAGGGTGCGAGGAACATCTTTCAAATAACATCAACTGTCACTAGTTAAAACAAGCATGAACTATATAAAACAGAAGTCCCTTTAAGAAATTAAAACCAGGAAGATAAATTTAAAAGCTGTGCACTGACTAAATCTATAACTGTAAATACAAACAAAGAAATAAATGTTAATCAAGTTTTCTTACCATCAAAAGATTGAGGACGTGAGTACATTACATTGCTCTGACAACCATATAGTCTGTATGGAGGTTCAACTGCACTAAAATAACTAGCCGGCTTTCTTACATCAAGCAACAGTAAGTCCATCAGAATTTTCACCAGGGAAATTCTGGTTTCACTATGGGCACAAAGATTTAAAAGAAGCCTCTGCAATTGACCTTTATATAGTGGCTGAAAAAATTAAGAAAAAAATGTGTAACCAATGAAGTTGTGCTTATTTTGAAGGACTTCTTCCCAGTGCCTATTGGCAAGTAATACCTGAACTATGCGAAATAGCCTAATCATGGCATGCAGAGCTTCAGTGTCCACTAGAGGTGCTCCATCAGCTTCAACAAATTTAGCTCCAGCAGACCTGCGTGAAGTAATGCTTCCCCCTGCCCCATCTGGGCCAGAACCAATACCTTCACGCCTAGAAGTTTCACCTCTGCGACTTCTCGGATACATACCAAAGAGGGTGCGACTGTATCTATGTGCAAACCTTTCCCGCAACATATTTGCCTCAGCAACAAGAGCAGGTGTAAGGTTGGCAAGGATAGCATCAGAGGATGTTAATAGAACCTGAACAAAAAAAAAAAATCTTCAGATACATGCTCACTTTTAGCAAAAACTGGATTCAACAGACAAGCTTGCCTCTTCTCGTAATTCTGAAGGAAATGTTGCAATTATTGAGACAGTATCCATTTCAACAGGTTGCCCTTCCAACTCCTGAGATTGATGTAGTCTTTGTGCTTGTTGCTGAGCTAGAACTTCAGCTCGAATGTCTGGGGGAAGTGCTGCAAGGAACTCAGGATCAATATCCCCATTGTTTTGTGACTCAGCATTTGATGGTTGAGCTACTTGACCCTGCTGGGCTGAGAGAACTTCGGCACGCAGCTCCTCAGGAAGAGCATCCAGAAAGGCAGGATCAATTGCTGCTGATCCAGCATCACTGTTCACCTGCTGCTCAGCTGCTGGACCTTCCTGATCTGCATCTCGGCTTGAATTTTCTGAAACTTCAGTAACACTGTGGAGGGATGCATCTCTGACACCTACAGGAGAAGAATGACCAAAAGGCACAGTTGCTCTTCTTGTACGTGCAGCCTGTGAATCACCTGCTATTCTATCTGCAGAAACCTGCCTTTCTCCACCGTCATCATGACCATCGGCACTTCCAATCTCAACATCTAGGCTGCGAAGGCTTTCACCAAAAGTTGCCCCACTACCACTACTCTCCTGACTCACAGCTTCGACATCTCGCACGGCTGCATCATTATGCTCAAACTGCATCTCAACTGCCTGAGAGTGAGTGTTCGATACATCTGTTTGCAGAGTTCCATTTCCTACAGGTCTGATATCAGCATTGTTGTCAGTGTTATCAATTGATGCAGCAGTCACATTACCACCTCCCTGAATTGCATTGTTTTCTACTGGAATGTCTAGCTGTGAACTTGCAGGATTGTGCATCTGGTTGACCTCAACTTTATTCTGAGGACCTGCTTCTGCTACATTATTATCAGATGACTTGTCAGCAGTAGGTCGCCTCAATTGAGAGACAAGAAACTCCTCAAGACCCTGTGGTACAGCACCAGCATTTGACCCACTGCTTTGCGGGTTATTATCACTCCACAAGTTCAAGCGGTGTCCATGACGTCCACTCCGCAGTGATCGAAAGATATTATCCAAACCCGTTGAGCTCTCTGTTATACTATCTGTAAATTAGAAAAAATACATAATCGTGGCATTACTGAATCACTGAATCGAAAAACAAAAAGAAGGGGAAGACATTATTATAATAAAACATCAACAACAATTTGAGAAAGGAAGTGACCTGATTGGACAGTAGATGGGTGAAATGAGGAAGAAGGACCAACTAAAAGTGGATGGCGTGAAGGAGCAGCATTATCACCACTTCTGCCCAAAAGGCTGTAAATAGAGGTCGTACGCCCTGGACGTCTAGATCCAAAAACTTCAACTGGCATCACATGAAGAGATTCATTTGGAAAACTATTGTCTCTTCCAAAAACCTCAATATGATCAAAAACATTAATTCCATTAATTCCCTCCTCAAGTCTTAGTATAACACCATCTTCATCATCCTCATCCTCATCCTCCTCCTCCTCCTCCATCACTTCATCAAAATCATCATCAATTTCATGATCCTCGTGATCAGTGTCAGGATGTGGCAAGTGATGGACTTCATCTTCTTCCAAATCATTGTGTTCCTCATCATCTTCATCATCTTCATCTACATCTTCACCCTCATCTCCGGACATGTCACCCTCATCCTCATCATCAAGATTTTCTTGTCCATGAGATTGGATTTCAAATTGTAGCCCCACATTTTCAATCCCAGTTTGACGACCTCTAGCATCCTCACCAGTTTCATGCATGAACTCATCTTCATTAGTGGGAGCAAAGCCTCCATCAAGATCATGATCATGTTCCATATCATCAGTAACAGCTTCAGACCCACCATAAGACTGGATCACATTGTACGACCCAACATGGTCAACTTGAAGGGAATCGTGATTGGCCTGAGATATTGTTTCCATGGACTGAGACTGAGATGTGTGACCAATATTATCCATTCTTCCAGATTGACTAGGATCAGAAGGCTTTGTTTGATTATCACCCTTTCCTGCACTCAATTCAACTGAATGAACATGCTCCTTCGTTACTAATTCAAGAGCTTTGATAATACCAGTAGCAACTTTAGACGAGTCAGCATGGTCCAAGTCCAAAGCCTGTAATGTATGAGTAAAAGATTTAACTAGACCAGCATCCATGAAAGTTACAGAGGCCTCAGATGATATGCTTGAGCCAGCAGGTGTCCGAGCAGCCAAAATATCATTAAGTAGATCAACAAAAACCTGAATTTCATTGTCTGGTGGCTTTGGCATAATGCCATTACATGAATCAACAAATTCATTAATTATATTGCTAATCTCGGTAAAAACCCTCCTCCTTGCCTCTGAAGACCGAACACAAGCAGCTACCATAAACTGATTAGCCCTGGTTGCTAGTTTCTGCCTCCAATCACCATCAACTTTCTTGTCCTTTCTGGAATTTCGAGAATAAGGAAGAAAATTCCGAAGAATATGGTAGAATATACCTCCCGCACCAACACTAGAATGACTCTTTTGATTAAAGCCCCTACTGCTGCTCATTTCAGCATCCCGCCGAAGCAGAACATGAACAGACGATGAGTACATCAACAATATCTCCATCAGAAGCTTCAAAATAAATACTATCTTTGCAAGTGATGCAGATGCTTCCTCGCTGCTGGTTTCATTTCCCCCAGACACAGTGGCAACTGCTTTTCCTTTCCCCCTAATTGCAGAAACATCAATGTCCATCTCACTTGATGCAGGGGAGCCACGGGCGACATTTGAAACAATATCATTCTTCAGAGGGGGGGCAACAAATGTGCATATAGATTCAAGAAGAAGTTCTATCACATTGACAAAACTTTGAGTGGGCTTTTTGTATTTGACATTCTTTGAGTTTGAATCGTGAAGTTTTCCATGCACATTCCCGGGAGCTGTTGAGGTTGTACTTCCCAAACAAACTTTTCCATCATTATTATGTGATTTATCTTTCTCCAGTGATTTATCCTTCTCCTTGGACTTCTCTTTATCCCGATCTTTCAACAAGACAATGTAAGGTCTTTCACCCACCATTTCAATTTGGCAAACAGATTGAGCAGCTTGCATAAATATTATTGGATCCCGGGAAATTACCGAAGCCAAACTTAAAAGGAAATTTCGTGGATTGACCCTCCCATTTGGATGGCGGTTAGATGCAGCTACAAGACTGTGTTTTATCTCAGATTCCATTGCTTGCTGGAGTGTTAGTGGATCTTCAATAACATGACGGACAATACCAGCAGCAACATTGTCAAAACCAGGAAAGAGGCTACTGGTTGGCAGAGAAAGAAGTGAACTTAAACCACCAGCATCAAAAAAGGTAAGAGCAACAGAATGATTCCTCGTAAGATTGGAACAAAGTAGCAAAATAGCATGCATTGTATCTGAGGGAACTTGGTTCTTCATATAACTACAAGCTATCTCAACAAGCCTCTTCTGTTCATGTACATCTGCATACTTGGTAGAAAGTCCCAATGCAGATTGTAATTTGTGTTGCTTATCCTCATCAATGAGAACTGATGTCTGTTGAACATTCACAGCTTCCTTCTTCAACAACTCTGCAATTTCAGAATTCAATTTTTGATCAACTTGCAAAAGCCTCTCCAGTGCAAGAAAGGCAGCAGCAACCCATTTTGGCACCTGATTTTTCTCACTGCTACCAAGACTAGAATCCCACTGGTAGAGAAGATCTGAAGTAATATTTATCAAACCACTCATTGAAGCAGCTTCCCGTGAAACAGCATCCTCATTAAGAATCAAAGCAAGAACATGAAATAAAGCAGCAAGCATGGTATTATTTCCATTACCAGAAACCAATCCGCATTCTTTGATCCGATCAACAATAAAAGTGACAACATTGGATCTATATTGACCGTCATTCTGAGAGCAGATCATCATGAGCAAGTCACGGACAGGAAAAGCAAGAGGCTCCTTTTGAAGAAGTTTAGTACAAGTTGATAACAACTCACCAACAGGAGGAAGATGGACCACCTCTTCCTCAAGTTGAGGAATGCAGTCACTTGCAGCAGCATCCTTAGGCTCTGATTCAGAGTTTCCAAGGGACATGGCCAGTGCACGTGCAAGTTCATCATCTTCTTGAATGTCCTCTGGGTGGGAAAACAGCCACTCCATCGCCAATTCCACACTATTTGATCCAACATGCCTCAAAGCTTCTTCTGCTCTTGCTCTGGAAAATCCCATCTCTACAATGGTTGAAATTGCTGTTTCATTAGGAGGAGGCCCAGTAATACGAGCACTGCCATTTACATTTTTTACTTCAACCCCTGAATAAACATGCCTAATGATAGAGATAACATTAGAAATAAATTCATGACTACAATCAACGAACTGGGAATGAGTCCAAACGGGGAGCACAGCTTTCAACACCATAGATTGGAGGACTTTAACAAATATCTCAGCATCTCGTGGAAAGGGGGTATCACCACTAAGGGGTTGTGCAAGTAAAGGCTTTGTGAAAGAAGATAATATGAAAGAGGAGGTCACTAGATGGTCCATAAATTTACCATAACTAGCCAAAGAACCATATATCCACAAATGATCTGTATCTTCCTTGTCATCATACTGCTTCCCATTCCCATCATCAGTTTCCATTGGCGATGCAGGAGTCCGATTAACTGCAAATAGCAACTGACTAGTGGCTTCAAATGTAGTCAATACTGATTGAATAACTCCATGCCCATACAAGCAATTCAGTAAAATGGGATTGCAGGACTCGGGCCTTTCCATTAGAATCCCATCAATAAAATCAATGACTTTACCAAAATAACGACATTTTGTTGATATTGATGCTTCCTCAACATGGCCACCAAAATTCATGTGATCTAAAGCAATGATAGCAAAAGTAGAAGCCACTGATTTTGAAGCAGGACTCACACTCACAATATCATCACGACGGCGAGAAGGTTGCAGCATTACTTTTCCCAACTCTTGGAACAAATGTGTAATGTGAAATGAAAGTGATCTAACCATGTCACAACAGGAGGTATAATACGTTCTCTGCTTGTCACATTCCTTCTTATTCACAGCCACTGGGACATCTGCAGACTCGGAAGAATGCAACTGATTACTGGATCCTACCCGCCTGTTTGTAGCACCAACAGAATTTGATCGGTGCTGAGAACCAGGGGCACGTCCTAGATCTCGGTACAGGTTAATAAGGTCAAAAAATTGTGATTCTACACTCCATCCTGAAGTCCTCCTCCTCAGTAAAGGATCAAGAAATTGCCTGATAGAATTGTACCTTTGTTCTGCACTTTCGTTTGCATCAACTTCTGCCTGTTGTGAATCAGTAGTGGAACAAGAACCATCATCTTCTATATCAAGCTTTGCATTTTCAAGAAGAGCAATTTGCCACAAGACTTCACGGTGGATGCGACCAATGTTTTCAAGAACATCTTTATTTCCATTTCCAAATTCGGTAAGCAAAGCAGTCACCCACCTGTTGTCTTTGGATGCAGCAAGAAAGAGAAGAAACTCAACCAGGAAAAGTGAAGAAAATATGTTATCAGTTGTCATCTTTGGATCCAGTAACAAAGGTCCTGAAGATGCACCAAACCCAGTTAATGCTACATTCAAGTGCTCTCTAAGAGAGGTACAGAAGGCATGTGCCAAAGGAGTGGAGTGATGTTGAGCAAAACCCTTAAAGACCATGGTGCTATGCAAAGCAATAGACATGCCATCCGAGGATTGTGCAATGGTAGGTCGTAAAAGCAGCTTTAATAAAGCTTCAATTCCGGATTTTTCTACAAATAGCCGACATGTTTCAGAATTTTCCATAGTACGGTGAATCAATACCATCAAATGAAAAATGCAAAGCTGAATGAAATGCTCATCATTTATCCCCTCAGCAGTAGTTTCTGCGGTACCTACAAGGCAACAATGGCTTTCATTTTCTTTGTCTTCAGAATTGGTTTCCATTGCACTGTCTTCATTAGCTTTTCCTGAAGAAGATCCTGCGTCAATCCCATCTCCAAAGGATGCAATTTTATGGATGATTTCGATGATGATGTCAACACCAGTACTTCTCAAAGAAGACACATGTCGAAGAAGTTCTTCCACAGAATTTGCAAGAGGAACAATAGCTTCGTTCATGGCAAGGACATACTTTCTGCTTGTAAAGATGTTGGAAAGGAACTGCAGTGAAGAAGTTTCTCGAACAATCTCTAAGCCTTTGGCATTAAGACAAATAGCCCCAAGGCCATTCGGAATACATGTTAGAGCCTTTGAGGAAGGAAGTACTCCAGATACAACTGAAGATAAAAAAGCATTGGGAAGACCCATTTCATGCAAAGAAGAAAAGCATGTAGGATCCTTGTGAATTATTTCACTCATAACAGTAACAGCTGAGTAATAAATGTCACCTCCAAACTTATCTACATTCTGAAAAATCATTACTAAAGTTGCAGGTAATGAACTATCATGGGAGTGTTGAGATCTGGTAGAGTTTGCAGGGGCATACGTTGCAGAACCAAGAGCCTTAAGAGACACTTTTATCAGCCTCTTCTGAGAGTAAAGCTGATGAGTACTAAGCCTTGAGCTTTCACCTGTGAGCATCACATTATCATTCTCTCCAACCAACCCAATGACTCTGTGAACCTCTATCTGCAATCTTTGAGCCAAAAGCTCAACACCTCCCAGCTCTTTAAACAAAGATACAGCTGAACTACTACAATCCATAAGCTTCTGAAGGGTTTTCACTGCTAAACAAACAAGATGAATATGAGCAGGATCAGAATCTTCCAGAAGAGGCAAGAATGTGGGTACCATGCCAGAACCTCTGATGTTACTCCCAGAAGATGATGTTGACACTGCATGCAGCAGATAGAATTGAAGAAGTGCCTCAACAAAAGCAAAAGAAGTTGGATCATTAGAACTCTTTAATGACAAAATAGCCCTCTGAAGTACATTCAGTAGTATCATGCGGTTCCCTCCGGTGAAGTTCATACTAGATCCACTCAATATCCGTGCACGTTCATGAGATGAGGTATATGCTGCTAATTGGGCCCCTAATGCAAGCATTACAAGTGTTCTGATAGATCCAGATATGGTTTCTTCAGATCGTACAACTCTAATTAATTCATTGGTGTATTCTGGTTCATTAGCAAAAAAGGACACAAGCTCATCATGAGCATCACTTGATTGGACCAAAACAACAAAAGCAAGAAGGCAGATCCTGCTATAAAGCCTGCTTATTCTTGCAGACCGGAAGGCACGAGCATATCTAATTCTTGTGAGTAATGAAAATCGGAGCTCTGGGGGAACATTATATTGTTCAATGCATTGCTTCAACATTGTCAAATCATCTTCTTTGCGCAAATGCATATCTGCTATGTGAATAACTCGCAAACTTGAGGGAACTGTATCTACATTTTGTTCCTTGCTTTGAGCAATGGGTCCATGCAATTCAAAATAAAGAGTAGAACCCATGCAGTAATTGGATTGGTCACTACCATTCTCTACATCGGAAGGAAACAAACAGAGTGCTTCATCCTGAGCTTTCTCATTTGCCACAATACACGAATACAAACCCATGCCCTCCTCCTTGCTTCCCCAACCTTGTGCTAGGGACAGGAGATAGCTATTCACAGAACCACAGCCAACCATTTTCGCAGTTCCATGAAGCTTAGAAGGATTTATTTTTACAAGTGCTGCAAGAGTTTCTAATGTTGCAATAATAATCTCAGGATCTGTTGATGCTAGTAAAAGCTTGAAGTGCTGAAAACGAAGGAGATAAATTAGAAAACAATAGTATCAAATAATCCACAAATAAATCACTTGACTAAAAACAGATGACACAGAGTGAAACATGAAAATGAAATAAGATTATCTTAAAATAGGACCCAGTTTCTCTTCAAATTACCTCCAAGCCATCAAAAGAACTCTTGTTTGGACAGTTCTCTAAAATTATTTGTATCACCCGCAGTATTTGTAAAATTGCATGTTTTGGTAATGGAACATCAACTTCTAAATTATCAGACAATGTCAGGTCATTTCGACATGATAAATATGTCTTGAAATATGTATCAAAATGAAGCAGCAATGGTCTCCAGTGATGAAAATTCCCCTGTTGTAAAATAAATACGTAAGTCTATGAGAAGAAAAAGAAGAATACTATCTGCAGCAACTCGTCATTCTCTTACCTTATTATATTCCCAACGAAAGCCAAAGAGGGGTATAGCTATATCTTGTAATGGACACTGAATGACCTTCTCAACGAAGGCTTTGATCTTGGGAGGCTGAAATCAATCAATCACATAACTTATAAGCTAGAAAGGAAAGAAGGGAGATAAAAACAAAAAATTTAAGCCAAAAGAATTTCAGAGATGCACAACCATGAATCATCAGGACATGTGAATAGATAGAAGTGAACATGATGAACATATGTATTAATCATGGTGCATCTAAAAATGGAATTCGTGAAGCGAAGTTGAAGCGAATTCCTATCATACTTATTACATGTCTACAAACCATTAATGTTAATCAATTTCGGAAAAGGAAAAACAGTATTAATCAATTTAGCAGAATAATAATAATAATAATAATAACAATAATAGTAACACTCAGCTTTAGAATATAAAAAAAGGGCTTAGAAATATTAGTTTTACCAAAATGAACATGTGCACACTAGCATGCAGCATGCAAAATTTATAAGAACCCAAAGGACATTGTCACTGAAAACAATGAATGCACAAGAAAACTGGCTAGAAGATCCCATAGTTCCTCATATTCTAAGTAGACATGTTAACACTTTCGTACACATAAAGTCACAATCACAAAATGTCATCAAAATAAAAAATTCACTCAAATGTGAAATGCCACCATTAAGTTTAAGAAATATATGCATGAAAGGTTAAAAGTCCCTACAATTACCAGGAAGTAATGAAAGTATTCTATACTATAAGCAAATATTATCATCTGGTCACCACTTCTATTGGTAGTGTGGCACTCCAATTCATACACTGACAACTTACTACTGCTTGGAAACATAAGAATGATGTTATACCCCATCATCAATCATCAATAATATGCAAACATTCTATGGACAAAGTTTAGGCCATGCAACAAAGATGATACAGAAAGCGCCATTGCTAATTTAGTATTAACTATATAAGTTTAAGCCTGACACAAAGCTTTACCTCATCACTTATTTACATGCCGGTCAAGTAATAAATAGTAAGTCACTGAATGGCTAATGGAATAAGCAGCTAGTAACATCAGCAACACACAGTTACAACATATCTAAATCAAATTCTAAGGTAGCATAGCTTTTATAAGCTAGACAATCATACTCTAACTGACATTTTTGCTCTAGTGGATATTTCAAAAATATCCTTATTAGATTTTCTATTTTTCCCAATGTAAATCTTGTATAACATTGTTCTTTGTTGTGAAAGAAAGCTAAACTAAATTTATAAATAATGAATACAAGAAAAGGAAAAGACAAGATGAGATGCAAGTTTTGTGAAACTTCTTGAGCAAGCTCAGAAAGAAAGTAAAATTTACCCATAATTTTGTTTCACACACACTATGGTGGAAATAGATGGTTCCTTTCCTTTACTCATAATAGAGATCTTTTGAGAGAGAGAGAAAAAAAAAATCATTTCTCCAAAATTAGTCTTTCCCACAACAGTCCAGATATTCTGCTGAGATTCTGGTACTGTTTTCCTAGTAAGCCTTTAAAATACATAATATTAATATTATTAAAATAAATTTTAATATTTTTTAAACATCAAATTAGTGTCCATAAGTGTATTTTAAAGACTCAGCTTTCACACATGCAATTGAAGAATACAAACTTAACTCACAAGTTAAGTGTTATATTCAAATAGAATTGCACAAGTTCCTGTTAAGTCTATCTTCAGCCAAAATCAACTACAACTACCACATTCTGCTCTTCAAACCGAACTAAATTAAAACTAAAGCAACATAATGCAACAACCTATAGATTTCTACAACATACGATATTGATTTGATCATTTTCACTTAAAAACAGTTCACTTAAAAGCTAAAACTTCTAAAAACTAACAAGTTAATCTTTTCTCAAAAATACTCCTATTAAACCAAAAGACCTTAGCCAAATGCTCACTTAGGCTCCGTTTGATTCCAGCCAGTCATGGCAAAGGGAGTGCGCGGAGTGTGAAAATGGAAGTTTGGATGGTGTGATGTGCATGGAAAATGAGAGAGTCGAGAAGGATATATGCAATAAACTTTCTGCACACGAAATTGAAGAAAGATGACATAATAGATTATGTAGAAAATATTATTTTCTTGATATTTACATTCATTTTAAACACATAATTGATTATAACTTCTGGCAATCGATAATACTATTTTTCCTCATTTTTTTATTATAATAAATAATTACAATAGCTAAAATTATGAATAACATATAAAATCATCTTGCTTTCTACTTATTTTCACTCTTTCTAATAATTGAGACAAATTCATTCTCCCCTCGTTTTAACTCTCCTTCTTTATCTTTCTTCCCTTTTTCACTCCCTTACTTTCCAACACACCATTTCAATTTCTAACTAGAGCACATACTATCACAGGTCCACCATCCAATCTCCCTCACTCATGCTATTAGAGCATTTGAGGACTCAAAATCAATGAATTAGTGAGAACATGCAGACCAAACATAAACAACCAATAAAAAAAATCCACAAACATTACAAGGTTACAACTGCTTCTTTGTAGAATAGCAAAATAGACACACAATCAACTAAAGACTACACAAAAAAACTAAAAACACATTTACCAATTATGATAACAGTTGCATGATAACAGTTGAACGAGAAAACATTAAAATTAAACACACAAAATAATCAAAGAAAGTACAAGTGATAAAAAGACTGACAGGGTCAGAGTCGAGTTTAACGGAAGGACCAATGGAACCCTCGCTCGATAGAAGTTGGCGCAGTCTCGAAGGCCAACTCGATCTTACGCTTGCCATCTCCCCTCAGCTTCGCTACTTTGAACTGCAGATTTAATTACGATACAAAATTAAAATAAAAAATCACAAAACGAAAATAATTAGCAAATAAAGCAACGCAGAATCCACCCATTCCCCGCAGTATTCACAACCGGTGCAGAAATTGAAGGAAATCGAAAATTCGCGTTGGGAAGAAAACGCAGATCGTATTGGAAAAAAGAGAGAGAGAAAAGTACCTGAGAGATGAGAGAAGAGAGAGTGAGAGCATACACATAGGAGTGTGAGAGAAGAAAGGGTTGGGGTTGGGAATCGGCGTTGTTAGAATAAAATTGTTGTGTTTTGTAGAAGAGAAAAAATTAGCCCTTTTTTGTGAAGCAAAGAATAGAGTATAAATAGTGAGAGGTGGTGAAGAGGCTCTTTGTATTGCTTGCAGGTGCAGGCGGTGTTCCAAGAATGGACTGGCAATGTTTTTCCTTTATTACCCCTCCATGGATTTTCGGGTTTTCTTTTTCTTTTGCCATTATGCAATGTTAATAATGTTATATTTTCTACATGTAAATATTATGCAAGGGAAAATAATCTATGGTATTTATCATATGTAAGAGAATCAGGAAGATATATTCTAGAAAAAATTTGCACAACAATGTTAAACTATTTATTTAATCTTCATTAGTTATTTTATAAAATAATTATAATATCTGATGTTTTTGTAAATAAATATATATATTTCGGAAGAACTTTGCATAAAAATGTTAAACTAATTATTTAATCTTAATTAATTATTGTAACGAATTTATAGTATTGGATGTTTTTGTAACGTTAAGATCAGTTACATTTTGTATCTTTTATATTTGGAGGGTTTTCTTGGCATAAAATTCATGTAAAAGTAATTATTTACTGGAAGAAACTCATGCATCCAATTATAAATTTATTATATTATTAATATTATTAATTATATAATGGATTCTTCTTTTTACATATTTATCTTAGTTTGATAATTATATATAAAAAAAAATGACACAATAGAACATGTATTTTCACTCATATGGACTAATGATTTTTTTCTTTTTCTATTACTTAATAATACAGTAATAGTTTTTTAGCAATAATAATAATATTATTCAACTTTATTTATAAAATTCCTTCCTCTTTTTTTTTCACTCACAGTATTTTAAAATGATCAAGTTGTATTGTATTTATTTTTATTCTTGTAACATTCTTTTCCATTATGGGTTTTTTTTATCATCTTATAATTGTATTTTGTTTAGCAGTAATATGTTTCTTCTTGGTATTCTGGTTTTCCATTATTTTAATGATGTTTTTATGTTATATTATCCATCTTATGTGTTATCAACCGTGAAGTGAAATGTTATATACTTGTTTGTTTGATTAATTTTAGTAAAAACTATGTATAAAAAATAAAAGCAACCAATTTATGATATAATATTACATTTTAAAAAGTAAATTGAATAATAAAGTTGGTAATGGGAACCATATTACTAATTCAATGGCGAAAATAACCAGAGAAATTTACAGTGAAAATGATTTATTTTTATATACATTCCCGAAAACAACAGCATCATTTATTATTATTTTTGAAATGTAAATTCAGCAGCACCTGTTTACTATTTGTTTGTTCATTTTGAATATTCAATTAACAGATTGATATTATTTACAGTCTTCGGTTTTTCCTCTATAGTGTTGTTTTTTCATTTTTTTAAGATGTGGATATAGAACATATCTTTTATAGACTTCTTTTGTGTTCATGCAATTAAACAAAAAATAGTGAAACTATGAGAGTTTTTTTTTTTTTAATCTGACCTGGTTGGTTTAAATTTAACGGATAGAAATAGGTCCAGATAATTTTAGCAATGCTTGTTAGACTAGTGGGTCAATTAATTGTAATCATTTGTCTCCTATGAAGACAAAAATAATATAATAAGATGATAAAAATTACTTTAACTCATGGAAAATATTAGTATAATATTAATGAAAAAACACATTCAATATTTTTTATGATCATTTTTATTATATATTTAAATAATTTTTTAAATTTTATTGTTATTTATTTTTATTTATTTTGTAAATAATTTTATAATTAATAACTAATTAATTTTAAAAAATTGTGATAAAAAAAGGTTAAAACTAAAAAAAATCTCAAAATGTAAAATTAATTAAATTACTATTTTAATTTTAAAAAATTATTTAAAAGTAAAATAAAAAAACAAATATGTAGATATAAATAAATTATAAAATTAAATTAAATAATTTTTATTACTTCATTGCGAATAGTTTTAATTTATTTTATAAATTTATAATTGAATTAAAAAAATGGTCAAATTAAAAAAATATATTAAATTTAAAGAAACAGTAAAAAGAAATCTCAAGAGAAGAAGACAGAAAAAAATTCAAGTAATTTTCAGCGTAAAAGCTTGAATAACAATAATAAAACATATTTTAAATCCCACCAATAAATACTATTCCAAACTATAATATCCATTTTTTATTTTATACAAGAATATCAATTCTAAACCACCAATTTCATTTTAAATAAATTACAGTTGTCAATTAGATTAATGATCAAAACCTCTTTATTTTTCTAATAACTAAGAGAAACTCATGGATTTCTTTCTTTACCCGCTGACAACACTACATGAGTTCTTAGTTTTCTCCTGTAAACAATGTTAAGTTTTAGGAAAACTTTATTCTAGGTAATAAGTATACACACTCAATCTATTGAAGTTAATTTATACTTTTATACAATATAAATTTTTGTTTACTTAAAAAAAAATGACAAATGTTATTGTTAATATGTTCAATTTTGTTACGAGAGAAATTCAACCTAAAACCTATCCAAAACTTATCCTTTCAGCCGTTATATTTTTTCTATCAAATTAAGGTACATTTTTTCTTCTCCCGGTTTTACAAACTAATTAACCATCTAATATTTATAGTTTTAATTAGTTTTACATAATAACAATATTAGGTAACTCAACCATATTTTTTTGGGGTGAAGAATAAAAACACCTATTAAATAGAATAAAAATGTATACCACAACTATGAAAAACTAAATTTTAAGTATGTTGAATTAAAAATAAATATTAACTTTTCGTGAACACCATGATAATGCAATGAAAAAAATAATAATAATAATAATAATCATTAGAGTTAACAACTGAGGATATATATTTTTTCTACTTCAACCCGTGACAAAAAGCAATCTAATTTACCAATGGATCGGGTTCAAAGTGATTGGTGCAGATATTGTTCGACCTGCAAAATTCACACATCTCAATGTAAATTTATTATATGCATTGAATGTGTCCACATTTGACCAATCATGGTTTAATCTTTTGTTGAACCGGTCAGAGAGACTAATCTGATTTGAGTTTTGAAATTTGTTGTGAAATTAATATGTTTGAAATTTGTTTTCAAGCAAATAATATGTGTGCATTGAAAGATGGTGAAAAGTTCTTATACTATATTCATCCCTAAATATTGTATTTGAATAAGTTATTTACTTGTACAAGAGCTTTTTAAAATCGCTATAAGCATTAATTAACCACTGACCTAGTCTAATATGTTGAAAGTGGTGAAATGAATCAACATATCAAATTGTCTTCGAGCGAATATGACATTTGATGATTTATTAGACAAAAGCTGAGGCAAAAACACTAATACAAATACAGTGCAACTTATTTTAAATTTATTAAATGAGATAGATTTTAAAAAATTATGAAAGTGAGTAAATTGTGTCTGAGGGAAATAATTTTATAATGAAAAGAGGTTTTTTTTTATTTAGGGATCATTTTTAAATTATATTTGTAAAAAATGTTCCTTTTGTTGTTTTGCGAAACAGGGTCAAGTCATCAGGATGAAGGATGACATTAAAAGTGAAGTCATCCTTTATCTAACCGGTTTCATTTTAAAAATAAATAAATAAAGTAGTTAGGTGCTAGTACAGTTTGTGCAAATCTGAGGTTAAAGTCATCATGGTGGAGACCGGTTTCACTTTTTTTCTTTTTTGTTTTAACGTACCAATTTTACAAATTCGACGATGCAGTCTTCTCCTTCAGGGTTCATCAATTTGACGATGCAGACCACAAAGAAGTTCAGATGAAACCCTTGTTCTTCAACTGCTTTTTTTTCACCATTAACGTCAATGCAATCCTTGGAATTAGCTATTGGTTTACGTACAACAAGTTGTTGGGTTTCGTTGGAGTTTTGGAGTATCCGCAGCCACCGCATTTGTTCTATCCTTATCCTAGTTGTTAGTATCCCTTATTACCGTTTCAAAAAGCCAATGGGAAGCCTTTCACTAGGTTTCTTCAGGTTGTGGTAGCCTCCACCAGGAATCCTCTCAGGTTGAAATTGGTCTCTACTATGACGACTTCAACCTCATATTTATAGAAAACGTATTCGTACCTGACAACATTACATTTTAAAAAAAAATGAAATCGGATGGGAAAATGACGACTTTACCTTTAATGTCGTTCTCCCCCATGACGACTTGACCCTGTTTTGCAAAAAAAAAATTCACACGGCCCAATTATACAAATATATGGTCAAAAAGACCCAGAAATACAAAAGAGCCGTGAAAAAGATTATGTTAATGTAACATAATTTTTATTCAAATTTAGTTCAAGTCGTGCTAGTTCATTATATTTTAAATTGCAATTGTGTTATATGAATATAGCTTCGGTTTAAAATGCTTTGAAATGAAATCATTTTCTAAACGGCATATTTTCAACAAATTCATTAAGAAATCAACTTATCATTTTCTCTTTCAATACAAGTTAAAAGGAGTAGGAACAAGCGAATCCACTTTATTTATTTTTTCACTAACACTATTTTATTATAAGGAATAATGATTTGAGGGAGAATGAGATATTTGATTTGAATAGATTTGAGGGTGAGATTTATATTATTCTTTTTAAGAAATTTGAAAGTAATACTATAGTTGATTTGAGAATAAATTTTGTGAAAGTTAAAGAATGATTTAACTGATGTGACTAGTATATAAAAGAGTTGTCCTCAGACAATTTAAAACATAACAATTATAAGTCATACATAGACAAACTGTAATAATTCACATAATTGCACACAATTGACACTTAAAATCAACTATTCGGATACATGCATTTGGAATCAGAATCATTGCAGACTTTTACTTATAGTGGCCTCTATTGCTCTGCAAAGCCGTTGTCAATGGATTTTACCTTACCACACATAAGGTTAATCCATGACCGTCTAAGGTCATTATATTGTCAATGACTAAGACCTCCTATTCCTCTCACCACATGAACCATTATACTATATTTGAGTGTGAATGATGATTAGAGTTTCAAGATGTCACCTTACTTTAATTTATAGTCCAATACATACACTAAAATAACACCACCATAAGATCTCTCCATGAAATCCATGGTATTACGTCAAACACATACCATGTTTCTATATATCAACAAACTCATTATCATCATAGTTTCACAACAAT
The DNA here is from genome assembly GCF_037176805.1 of Vigna unguiculata. Lineage (NCBI taxonomy): Eukaryota > Viridiplantae > Streptophyta > Magnoliopsida > Fabales > Fabaceae > Vigna > Vigna unguiculata. The sequence continues at coordinate 38,335,688 of NC_140800.1, read as the reverse complement.
ACTTTCACAATTATATACATTCTTAATAAAATTTCATATTCATGTATCAATAATTCTATCTCACATTCCAAATACCAAACAATCACATATTATACAAAAACATACCAAGTCAAGTCTCAAAATACCAACATCATTCATAAATAACTTCATACCTCATATTTTTTAAATTATCTCAATCAATTACAGGTTAAAAATAAGAAATTAAAACTCTGAAGTATTATCGTTTGAGCTAGAAATTCTTGTCGCTTAAGCTAAAGATTCTTGTTTGAGCTAAAATTCGAACAAATAACAAAATGAAATTTTGGTCATTTTCGCTTGAGCAAGATTTATCTCGCTTAAGTTAAAAATGATCACTTGAGTTGAAATAACATATTTTCACCTATTGTCAGCATCCAAAAACTAGAACCACAAGCCACTAAAATTTCACATGCACTCATCAATTCAACACACAAAGACAACAATTTAGTCTATCAACTTATAAAATGCAAGACAAATTTAGTTCCATTAAAAGAAATAGTTTCTTTTATCTTAAACATAAACCAAGATTGAAAAATGAAAAACCCCAAAAATAATTTTTAAGCAGTAAAACTCCAATTCAACCTAAAAGAATCAAAACGAAGGAACGTATAAAAGAATTAGGGCTCTAATCATTGATCAAAGAAGAAATTCACAAGCCCAAACAAAAAGAGGAGACGAATGTTAGATTTTTAACTTAGGCGGATGAAAAAGTTATTCAAGCAAATTTGAAGAGGACCCTGCGATAATCTCAAATCTGACCTCTGATTCAAGAAAGGATGAGAATAGTAAGAGAAAAAGGGAGAACGAATATTGAGTTGGAAGAGAGAAAAATACAAAGTTGAGAAAACGTGTCTTAGAGAAAACTGGGTTATGTTTTCTTTTTAATATTTGAAAGACTTGTTTATGTTTCTCTTAGTAAATCATATTTTAATTAAAAGGGTTTTTACATTAAATGTTCATTTAAATTAATATTTAAGTTAATTTTTAACAAAAAAAAATGTAAAAAATATATGATATTTACGAAATTAAACTTATGATATATATTTATTTACTAGTGTAATAAATAATTTAAATTTAAATAACATCTCTAATTTTAGTGCAATGATATTTGTAAAATTTATTCTTGAAGTAAGATAAGAAAGCAGTGTTTTAAATAAAAAGAAAAATTAACAAAAACTTGTATAACATAAAAATAAATAATATAATAATTAAAATTCTTAAAATATTACAAACTTATTTTTAATAAATTTATTAAGATGATTATGAAATGTATAGAATAATATATTAAATAAAATTAGATACATTTGTTAGTAAAATGACAAGTTAAATTTATTTATTTTTAAAGTATATAACAGTGGTGGATCTTTAATAATATTTTAGATAGTATCAAAGTTTTTTAATATATATATATATATATATTAATCTCAAATATATAAAACATATTAAATTTTAAAAACATTTTAAACCCTCTTTATAATTTGGGAAGGGCCAAGCCTCTCAGTGCCTCCATGATCCGCCACAGCAGTATTGTCGAAAAATATGATTTTTTATAATGAAGCATTGTGATTTAAAATCTGTAACATTTAAAATATTTGAACAGTGAAAAATTTATTTGATAATACAAATTGAAAATTAATTTTGTAATTTAAATTAATGGTTTAAGATAATATGATAAATATGTATTTATTTTTTGAATCGAAATTTGTGACATCCCATTTTAATAGATTACACTACTAAATAAAATACCACACAGTCATAATAACGAGAAGCACTCAGATGAATATAAAACGTAGGGAGGTAACTATTACAGTCATCAGGAATTTACTTAAAGGAAAACTTAGGCGTACCACATAGTCCTAAGCAAAAGGAAATTCAAAATGGGGCAACAGTTTTGCAAAAAGGTTGCCAGTCGGGGCAACTAATACAAAAGGCCTCATGGCCATGAAACTACTCCTAAGACATCCAGACAAGAAGATCTAAGCTGCACCGCTGCTTCTCCCGGATCCATCTCGAACCTCCCTCTCATCTGCTCCTTTGGTGATCATCGCAAGAGAGAAAACATAACAGAAAACAAACACAACATGCAAGGGTAAGCTAGTGCAATATAAGACTTATCATGGTATAAAGGAATAAGTGCATAAACATTCCCAGACATACAACACAGAGGCACATAATTCATGTTATGACAAGCAAGCAAAACACTATGACTCGATTATCCGGATACATATATTAAGATCGGATTCACTGGACGCTTGCACTTGTGGTGGCCTCTACTGCTCTGCAGAGCCATTGCCAATGGGTTTCACCCTACCACACACAAGGTTAGCCTTTAAGCGTCTAGGGCCATTATCCTGCCAAAGACTAGGGCCTCCCGCTACTCTCACCACTTGGGTCAGATTTCTCTACCTGAGACTCACTGACCCCTTTAGAGTTTCGGGATGCGATCCTTACTTGAATCCATATCTTAGTATATACACTACACGCCACCATGAGGCCTCCCCACGAGACTCATGGAATTACGCCTATCACACCAAATTCATATTTCATACCATAACCACCACCTTTATCTTGAACATTCAATTCTCATGCAAGTTCTCAACCAACCAACCAAACAAAATCCATGTGTTATTCATGCCAACATACCAACTTTTAGTTCATAAGATTCAAGCAACCATATATATATATATATATATATATATATATTCGCATGCTTTAGGTTTTGAAAGAAAGGGGTAAATAAATAAATCACACAATTCACTCATCAAACAAAGAGGAAAAACAAAATTGGAACCACCCGCTGCAGCAGCCTCGCTCAAGCTAGGAGTAGTCGCCCAGGCGAGAGAAGTTGTCTCGCTCAGGCGACTGACTCTCGCTTAGGCGAGCTTACAACAGTGGGTCATTGGAAGATTCACGATCTCTCGCTCAGGCGACGCTGTCTCGCCTGAGTGAGCTGGCCTGTCGCTCAAAACGCAGCCCCTCGCCTGGGCGAGTGCTCGAGGCAGAACCAGGGTGAGCATTCTAATACTCTCGCCTAGGCGAGACGAGCTCGCTTGGGCGAGAATAGCAGAGCTCACCACTCTCAACCCACCTGCAGTGGCGGAGACCGCCCAGATCCATTCCCAAACACACATGCAAGGCAGAAAAACGACACAGAGCAACATCCAGAACATAGCCAACCATTTATTTTCGCGATTCAACACCATTCAAGCACCCACAACATGGAACAGAACATGAGCATGCTACGATAACTTTAAACTTAAACACATAGCTCCCCTTACCTCTTTAAGCGCTAGCAAACACAACGGATTCACACCACCGAACACCACAGCTTCAGTAACTACTACAATAAGCTGCAACCACGAAACCATGACCAAACAAAGGTACGGAGTTAGATCCCCACCAAACTCATGTGCCCAACAACGGAAAAAGGGAAAGACCAGGAGAGTTCCCAGATTTTACTTACTTGAATGCCAAAACGAACTTAGCTAGTTCGAAGGGGGAAGATTCACCGTGCCCTAGCAGAGGACTTCTGCTTTCGTAAAGAGGTTGAGGGAATACTGGCTCTCTGAAAACAAGGTGATGTGAAACTGTGAGGGGGTTTGGCAGGGTAGGGTGCCCTTCTGAGGGCTGCCCTTGGTCCTACGAAGGGCCAGGCCCAAACCTCTGGGATAGAAAGAAAAGAAAAGAAAAAAAAAAAGGCTTACAAAATTAAAATATAAATAAATATTAGAGGGGCTATATATCAAGATGATAAGAAAAACTCACAATTTCAAATTAGAAAAAATAGTCAATAATAAATATAAGGTAGACAAATAAATTCATAACTTTATCAAAATAAAAATGTACTAATTAATTAGTTTAATAATTTATGTAAAATTTATAAAAGAACATTTTTAAGAAAATAAATTTCTCACCATTTAAACTTTTAGAAAAAAATTAAATTGGAAAATGGAGGAATCAAATTTTCACATAATGTTTTTTGATTAATCCTTGTAAATAACATCTTATTTAATTCTTTTTTCTAACTTGCTACTTTGGAAACAAATATTGTGTTTTTTCAATCAAAGTAAAAAAAAAACACGGAGTATTGTATAGAATTAGTGCGAATGACATTTTAAAAAAATATTAAGTTTACATAACAAAATTTAATATTAATACTTGAGAAATATATTTGGGACCATAAAGTAGTTGTCAAAGGACGTTTTACAAAACCAAAATTTACTTTATAAAGATTAATTAACTTGTACGAAAGAACAACTAGGTGACAAAATAAAGAATGAAAATTTATATATTTTCATATTCTACAATCTAACAAATTAAGGTGGACATGGTTGGGTAAATGTGAGGGTGCATTTGGGGCAGAATTGTAACTTGGAATTTGCAATGAATTGAATGCGTTGACACGAAACCTAGAAAGTTGAATTGTGTGCAACTCAGTTTTTCATTCTCTGAAATATTGAATTAATTTCTTGGGGTTTGCAATTTCCATTTCAATGTCCACCAATCCCCACAAAGGTGGCTCCTTCTACGGTGATGCTGCTCATTATCGATCCAGGTTTCGTTTTTTTCTCTCTCTTACATTCGTCACAAAGATTTTTTGCATCAATTGAATTTGCGACAATTGCAGTGAGGGACTTACCACCCGACCCGTTGCATCGTCGGATGAAATCCAACTGCATATCGACCCGGGCATCGACTTCGACGACGAAATCACCGGTCTTCGTGGCCAAGTTAGAAGATTGAGAAATGTATTTCACTATTTATATATTTTCCTATTTCTCTATCCCCTTTTCTCTTTTCTGATTCTTAAATGATGTTCGCGTGAAATTAAACTTCGTATGTTTCTGCCGCAGGTTGCTGAAGATATTGGTACAGAGGTCAAGTATCAGAGGGATTTTCTGGAACAAGTGGTATGTAATTTTTTCAGTTTTTGTTATTTTTTTTCTTGTTTTGAATTTTGGGGGGGAGAGGAGTGTGGTTTTGAGGGCCTTGGATTCAAGCAATACTTGTGCTTTAGGCGATTTAAATTCTACAGTTATTGAAATGTGAAATGAAAGGTGTGTCTGGCAGGAAATGTTTCTCAAAAAGAAAAAAAAAATGTAGCTTCTAGGTCCAATTTCTTATAATGTTGAGGATCAGACATGAAATGGAAAAACCATAGTGTTAATGGTGCTACTACACTTTGAACCTCTGACCTAAAAAACGATTCTGGATAAACATAGAATGGTGGTTGGTCGAGGGAAGGAGGGTGTGGAAGTACTGCTGCAGTTAAACAGTGGTGAGGGAAGCCAAGCTTAACCGAAAGACCACAACGTCAAATGATTTCTGAGCAAGTATTAGACATAGCTCTATACTCAGATTCGATTGAGGACTTAGAGACCGGGGAATGCGTTTTACTCTTCCAAGAGGTTAACATAGAACCAAGAAACACACACCAACCATTGACTGATTTCCATGTATCAAAACAACCAGCCCAATTTGTATCATTATAGCCAACCAAACTGAGAGATTGCGTAGTAGGAAAGATTAGGTCTCAAGTATAGGTGCCTTTCAATTCCAAATGAAGATGGCGAGGACTCTACATAAATTGACTCACTTGCTCGATAGAAAAGGCAATGTCAGGGTGTATAATGATTAGATAATTGAGGCTACCCATCAATTGACCGAGGAATGAACATCTCAAGCATGGGATTACATATTTGTGAGTGGTCTAAAAGAAGCCTAATGATGAATGGCAGAACAACCCCAATGAATTTGACTGAGATAGGCTTTGAATGATTTTGATAAAGTTTATGTTTAACTCAACTTCATAAAATCGACTTGTGAGATTTGGACCACTCTTATATATTGTAATTTGGCCTTATTCCTAGTTAATGTGAGATTTTCAACATACCCCTTCACCTCAAAGAGCGAACATCTCGAACATGTGATTAAATATTTATAGGTGGTTCATCAGGAGCCACACATTAGGTAGCATAACAACCCCAATGAACTTGACCAGGACAAACTTTGATACCATCTGAGCAAGTGGGTATATGTCTAACTTAATCTCATAAAACCAACTTGTAAGATGAGATCTGCATTCCACTTACGTACATATATATATATATATATATATATATATATATTTGATGTTAGATCTCTAACAATTTTCAAGAGCAACCAAATGGGCTTTACAATGATGATTAAGGGTGTTGTCAGAATTCAATGAATAAACCCATTTGCAACCAATGGGCTTAACTCCTGAAGGTTGAGGAATAATGTCTAGTGAATTTTTCATGAAGGGCTCTGAGTTAACCATTCATTGCGTTGACCCAATCAACATCTTTAACTATCAGGGAATAACATGTAGGAATAATTGTGCCAGATTAAATAATAAGAAAATAAATTGGTCCAAATTCGTACCTATTTAGCTACGAGAAACCTGTTGTGAGCGTTACAAAACTACTGGAGCAAGGATGGGTGATGGATCAGGTGTGAGAAGGGACATACTAGGATTTCACTTGGCATAAACTTTGCCCAGTTTAGACCATTCTTAAAATGAAAAACACCAGAAAATTCGGAAAGTGTAAACAACCAATCGAAGAACAACTAGGACATGGGACAATATGTCGGTGGTCTGGTCAGAGAAAACAACATTCAGAGCTGTGTATACAATTAACAGTAGCATCATAACATAAAAGCCCTTTGTGAATGGTACTATAACCTAGAAAAGGACACTTGACATATTAAGCCCCTAGCTTATTACGTTCAAGTGGTGGAAGGTGGACAAAACATAAGCAATCAAAATGGTGAAGATTAGCGTGATTAGGATATGCATGAAAACAAACCAAAGAAAGGGAAATCATACCCAAGAGCCGGGGAAGGAAGATGATTGATTAGAAAAATAGTTGTTGATAGATCTTCAACCCAAAACTTGGGAGGGATAGAGGCTGCAAGAGGCAAGGGAAGTGTGAACTCAATGAAATGCTGATTTTTATGTTTGTCAATGACATTTTGCCTAGGCGTGTAGGGACAAGAATGCCGAGACAAGATGAAGCGGTCATTGTAAAAACTTCAGCTTTAGAATGAAGAAAGTAAACCCAGGTCAAGCGGTTGTTGTCATCAATAAACGTTACAGTATTTATAATTTGCATGAGATAAGACAGGAGAGACATCACTATGAATAATTCGAAAACATTTTTCAGCTCGATGAGCATGGGTGAGAAAGGGAAGAATCTTGTTTTTGGTAAGTTTGCACATAAAACATTTAAATGATATGTTAGAAGTTATATATTTATCTCCCAACGAACCAGATTTTATTAAATGGGTTAAAACAATAGAGAGAGAGTAAAACGTTGGGTTTGATGGAGATTATATAGTTTTGAAGTTTTACTTTACCTTTTGGATTGCCTAATCCGAAAACTTCAGGATTGCTCAACTTGTAATGCTTCCGGATTAAACAAAAGATGTTTATGTAGTGTTTTTTCATAAATTGATGAACACTTTTGTCCAATATTTTATATTTTTCGTAGTAGTGGGATTTTCTACTTGCGAAAATGAGTACAGATGAAAGTCTTTTGGGTGTTTTCTGTTGAAAGTTTGTTTTATAGTAATTGATCATACATTGACACATTCTCTCTTTTTTGGCAAGGAATTATCAAACTGTCTCATTAATATTTTGATTGTGTCTGTTTCAATACAGCAATTGACAATGATAAAAGCTCAAGCTGGAGTGAAGAATAATTTAAGAAGATTGAACAAGAGCATCGTCCGAAATGGTGCCAACCATGTTGTTCACGTGATTGTTTTTGCATTAATCTGTTTCTTTATAGTATACCTCTGGTCAAAGGTGTCCAGAAAATGATGGCTCGTACCTGAAAGATTTTACTCAGGGCCTTCTTGGGATTACTCACCAGTCACTGTTATGCCCTAATCTTCTTGTACATAAAAGCTACTCTACCTGTTGCAGTTTACTGATAAAAATTCTTCGACTTCCGAATTATGTTTCTTGGTCGAAGCAGTAATTTCTTTAAGCTGTGTAACAGAAAGGATAATTTGTTTGTTTAGTAGATCGCAAAATCCTCTTTTCTCTTCAAAATATAATGTTTATATTTGATAAATGCAGTTAATAGCATCCTTGAACTTTACTGAGTTAATAGTGTGACAATAGATAATAACCTGTTTGGATTTAAAGCCCTCAAAATGGAGCTATCTGGTTTGTTTTTGTTGCCAAGTGCACTGTTGCGTGCTAAAAGCAAATTGCGAATCTTTGTACCACGGGAATGAAATCTTTATCCAAAACTTTGAAAGACAGGGGTTTTTTATTTGTTTTTTAAATAAGATTTATTATTTCTCCAAATAGATGATAAATAGATGGGACGTATTCAATATACAAAACTTGTACTTAAGTAAGTAACATATCTGTTCCCGGCATTCCAATCTTGATCTTATTAAATAAATTTTGATCGAAGGAAATTAAAAAAAAAAGCAAATGTACTAATGTAAAACAGTTTTAATTGTATGTCGTTTTAATTGTATGTTCATAGGTAGAGCTGTCAAAATGAGTAATTCGGTACAGTCCGGTTCGATCGGATTGGTCACTTAGTGAATTAATCTAATCTGACTCATTTATTAACGAATCAAAAAAAATTGAATCTGGTCCGACCTACAATAAGTTAGTGAATTAAACGGATTGATTCTTTAACTCAATTAAAAAAATACATCTTTTATTTATTTTTTCAATCAAAACTAAATTATAATTTTGATTAAAATATAAATAAACTTCATTACAATCCAAAAATACATTCCAAATTGATGTCAGACTCCAAATACAAACCAAAATCACAAAAATACAAATTATCAATGTATTGACTAAAAGAAAACCTAACCCGATTCAAATACAAAGTCCAACTTAATAAAGAAAACACTTGTATGATTTTCTGTTTGAGGATTGATGAGACAAACCAATAAAAAAAATTTCTAAAAAAATTTCAATTCAATCCAACTCAATCCCGTAATGGGCTAGATTAGCTCGCATATTCCAACTTATTTATTTTGACAGCTTTATCCACATGTAACTGCTTAAAAAGTTCTAATAAAAGTTTTTTGAAAATACATTAGTATAAACATGCATAACCATTAAATTCGGAAATCATTGGATAATGCTGCGATCACGGAAAAGAGAAAATAAGCATCCACCACCATAGCACAGATGAAGAAGAAAAGTATTAATTACCAATTCGTTTTTCTTGCCTTAATAAGAACTTCATTGCAACTAAATTTTGTATTTCTTGTTCAGGGAATGCAAGTCTCACGATATGTAAGGAAGATATGTCAATAGGTTTCTATAACGAGAAAGGATAAAATATTCAATTTGCAAGAAAATGATACATTACCCTTCTATTCACAAATACTGTACAATTATTTCAGTTAATCATTATTAGTTTATCAAGCAAAGGGACAAAAAAATATTGAAATTAGATCTCACTATAAAGGAACTTGGGGAGGAAGCGGCACCCAGGCCAACCTACCACAGGAATCAGCATGAAAAATTCGGTTTAGCCCACTGTGTGATGTGTTGAGGAAAGTAGATTCTATAATCCCAGCAAGAACAGTCAAGGAAGTGGTATATTTGGTGTCAGCCTGTCAGTAGGTTAAAATGCTTTACAAAGGTTGTTAGGCTTCATGTTAGATGAACCTTGTTGAACTATCGGACCTGTGGGACCACACACCCTGCTCCTCTTTGGTTCAGATATCCTCACATGCGAAATTGCAGAGGCAAGCACATCAATCAACACACATTCATCCTGATCATCTGAAGTGCAACTTTCGGAGAATGAGCCCTCGCTAAGTGAGTAATTATCTATCCTATTTCCTCCTAACCCTGGTTCAGGAACAGCAACAAGCGGTTGAGTTGTTGCGCCAATTTGGTTCTTCAATCTTGATTTGATGGGCAGCATCGTCAATGAATGTGCCGTGTAGAACAGCATCCATGGATGTCCTGAGAAATTAAACCATAAGGTTAATATAACACGCAAACAGTCAACTTAAAACTATCTCAAACATTGAAGGTATTGTAACTTCTCGTCCACAAAATATTAGACACACTTTTGAAAGAGCACCAAAATATTAGGGTACAATCATTTAACAGAGACTGATAAACAAGGCTATTTACTTAAAGTTATTGTGATATCAAAGATAAATTTGAAGTGATTATTTCAATGATAAAACAGGAAATCTGCAATGCATTCATGATATATCATGAACTTACTAAGTACTTCGTCAGCTGATATCCTGGCTGAAATATCCCTTGTCAGCATTCTCCCAATAAGATCTCGCGCAGGTTTAGATATTGATTCCCACATCCCAGTTTGGAAATCTAATTTGACGGTCTTAATAGCCTCAAAAACTGCTTCCAATGAATCTCCTTGAAATGGAAGACTGCCAACCAACAGAGCATGCAGAAGCACTCCAGCACTCCATATATCTACCTTCTCAGAGTATCTGCCTAACAATACTTCTGGGGCAACATAGGCAGGGCTTCCTGCCAAACCAGTCAAGTTCTGACCTGATATATAATACAACTTTTTAGTAAAGAAGACATGGATAACTGTTTGATGTATGCAGCCAGAACGGACAAAAATTGCCAAACAGAAAAATGATATTTGCAATTGCTTTAAATGCAAACAATGCGGACCCTATCGCTTTCAAAATTCGTCACTGTTTTAAGATGAAAGTTCATTTCGGTGAATTCCTTCAATTAATGAACATGTGGTTGGAACAGCAGCATCTACGTAAGCCCCATACAATTTTTTTTTTCTTGATACATACTGAACTGGATATATTTTCACAAAAGGCAGATTGGAATCAAGGTTAAATAATCAACACAAGTTTCACATGTTACCTTCGGAAATTCTCATGGCCAAACCAAAATCTGCAAGCTTTATTTTCCCAGATGCTGTGAGCAGTATATTCTCAGGTTTGATATCTCTGTGCACAACTCCCATGTCATGACAATAGTTGATGACCAACATCACTTCCTTGAGTACATTAGCAGCCCTCTGTTCTGAATAAGGACCATCCTTAACCATCTGATCGATTAGTCGTCCCCCAGAGCACAATTCCATTACAAGATGAAAGCAATCAGCTTCCTCATAAACTGCTTGTAGTGTCACAACCCCAGAATGACCAGACAAGTGTTGCATTATCTCAACCTCTCGGTGAACCGTCTCCTCCCCCTTCCTCAAGGTCTTACATGCATATTCTGCTCCGCTAACCCTGGACCGACACAGCCAAACAGACCCAAACTTGCCTTGCCCAATCGTCTCACCAGTCACATAATCATCCTCAATCTTCTTCTTCCTGCCCATCTGGGTAGCAACATCGATGCATCCAATCTTCCTCTTAAGCCCTCGCCCCGGCGTGATCAACGAAGACGTCCCACAAGGCGGAGCAGTGGCAATGCCGGCGAGTCTCCTTTTAAAGGAAGCAGCTGGCTCAGTGGCAGCATCCTCCTCCTTACAACACCTCTTCTTCAGCCTAGAACAATCCTCTAGCGAGTAATGGGACTTCAAATTCGACGAAGCAGAGCCAAGATTTGGAGACAAAATAACAGGCAGATCCGCAGACGCATCACTCTCGCTTCCTTTCCTTTTCTTCCTCATTACATATGTTAACGTTAACAGAGTATCACCACTCTCAAAAATCTCAAGATCACAACAACCCCATCCCCCAAGCAAACCCCTATTTCACACTCTGATCCGTCTTCTACAATCAATACAGAGAGCATCAACAAAAATCGAAAACCCGTCCGATACATACATACATACATATATATATGTATTATATTCGCAATCAAATCCAATTTCAAGAAAACACCACCATTATTATACGGCACGCAAAAAAGGGAAAGGCAGAGGGAAAAGGGAAAACCCCCGTTCCCCCGCCACCAGAATGAGGAAGAGAAGAACCAGAAACTTTTTGGTTGCGTGTGAGAATTAACATTTTCCCAATGATCAAGCGTGGCTTACTAATAATAAAACAGCAATAATTGGACATAAGAAAATTAGCGCGAAAAGAACGAACCTCTTAAGTTTGGAGCGAACGAGTGTCTCCAATGGAAGATAAGAGAGAATCGGAAAAAAGGCGTTGAAGAAAGAATAAACGGGAAAAAGGAAGAATGGCGAAGAAGATTGGTGCAGAAACCCTAAAAATCTTGGATCCAAGAATTGGGGGAAATAGGTGAAATAAGAGTTATCTTGATGGTGTTATGTTTGGTGAAAAAGGGAACTCTTGGTGTCGTGTATGGTGTGGTGAAGAGTGTTCTTTTTTTTCTTTTCCAAAAACCAAACCTAACTTGCTTCAAGAGAGGGTTATCTTCTGCTGTGGCCGCATCCACAGTAAGTCCTTGGGCCCACACCTCACGTGACTCCACTCTCTCCTCCACCACCATTCATGCGTTTCTATTAATCACTCTCAATATTTCACAAAATACGGTAAGATGAATTAATATATTCATTTTTAATATTATATTATTATATATTTAAATTAAAACTGTATATTATATATTCAAGTTTTTATTATCAACTATAATAGTAGGTGATGAACTCTCATTAGAATTTACATCAATACTATTATAACGGCTTTCATATATTCATGCTGAATGTGACATTTTTCTCCACTTGTTAAAAAAAATATATCTGAATAACGTTTTATATAGTGTTAGATATGAAACTCTTCAGATTGTGTATGTGGAATGTGGTTTTCTATGGCTTAGTTGAGACACTACACTTTTAAATTTAAGTTAATGGTTCTTGGTAATTGAAATTGAGGTTTGAGCATGTTCATTAATTGTGGTGGTGAAAACACCATCAATACATCATTAAATTTGGGAGTAGCCAAATTGGCATAAACAACCCATATGGCCAACACATGCCTAAAAGAGGTAAAATTACATTCACATGGAGTGACTCACTCTAGAAAGAAATAGAAAGCTTATCACATTAAAAACAATTGAAATAGAGAAAGAAAAAAAAGGAATTGAGCTTAATTAGAAATAAAATTGACGTTATTCACAAGTTGGATTTAAGAAAAAAGTTGTAGTTAGGGAGTTTGTGTTATGATTTGTATGACAAACGTAGTGAAAGAGATATTTTCATAATGTCTTTAAATTGTATTGATTGTGAGTATATTTTTCAATCCTAAGTTCAAGTCTTCTCCAAAAATACATAGATAAAAATGTAATTATGAAAATTTGGTATCTTTCTAGTTATTAAGAATTGTATGTCTTAAAGAATTCAAGACCTTTTAAATAGTTCTAGAGGAATTAGTTTTAAATATTTTTCGATTAAAGTATGTCGTGTTCAAGAAAAAAAAAAAGGAAAAAACTAAATATGAAAAAAAAGTAAATGATGAATTGTGAGGTCCATCTCAAATTTAATACAAGTATAATGTGACCATAAATAAAAAAGAAGTTTGCATAGTTCAAATTTTTCCATTGCCCTTATGATTATGAAAATAAATTTGAAGGAAAGTGAATATATGAATATAAGGAGATTTGAGAAGAACGTTTCTGAAAGTTTGTAAATGATGTGGTGGGATGATAGATTAAAAAATTTAGATAATAAATAAAATCATATTATATCATTCTACCATTGAAGATAAATGTAATATAAGTTTAAGGTGTGAATGAAATTACAAATGTTATTTATAATTAAAAAAACAAGTTAAAATTGAAAAGATAAAAAAAAATGAAAGAAAACTTTAGGAATAAATTTTAACTACATTCTCTTTTGTTCTAATGTGGTACTCAATCAATTTGGTTTAATTAGAAACCTTACAAATGTTACATTTTATCTGAGTGGAGGATCCTGTTCTTCATAATATGTGTGATTGTAGCTTCTCTAATTATTGTTTCCCCAAATGAAAGACATGGAACCAATTTCACGTCCACAAAAATGGATTTGAGCTTCCAACACAAAAAATAGAACTGATTCCACCTCCAAAACAATCAATTAAAATCTCTTTCAAACACAACAAATCGATTCCAGAACCACCATAATCAATTCCAATCCATCTAAAACACACCTAGAGTCGTTTCCAAACGCTATTTAACACGCCAATTATTGATTCTTTACTTGCATTCAACACCTGCAAAAATATTACTAGGTGTAAAATTTAAACTTAAAGTGAAGGATGTTTTGGTCATTCACTCGTATATGAACACTCTATCCCCCCAGATCTCATGCTTCAAGTGTGGATGCTTCATTTCCCTCTCTTACAAATCGTCTAAAATTCATTAAAACAAACATATCACCCACTGACAAATGCATCAAATGCATCCTCATACTTTTGCATTAACAATGTCATCCTCAAATACAAACAATGCATTAAAGAATTTGAAGGTGAAAATGAATGAATTTAAAAGTGACGTTTGTGAGTAATTTGATTTATTTGACTTATTTGACAGATAAAAAAGTTTTAATAAATAAAAAAAGAAAGATTACAAAATTATTTTAATATTAAAATAATATGAAATGATTTTTAGATGAGTTATGTTTTTTAGGCTTAAATACCGTTTTCGTCTTTATTTTCATACATTTTCGCAATTCGTGTTTTAGTTGGTGTGACGCCGTTTAAATCAGTAACAGAGCACTATACAGGTGACACTGTTTGTAGTACTATACAAGTGTGGTAATTTAGAAACCATGCAGAACATCACAACAATCCAAGCACAAACAAACTCCAAAATAGAATTACGAACACTCTAACCCACGAGCAAACACAACCCAAAATATCCTAAACTCACTTACCTCGTTGATGATAATTAACTGCAAAATTGAAAATGAAGAGTGCGACTCCAATCCAACCCAATGATGAAATGACAAGTATTAGCTGCTTCCTCTGCAAATCCGAACTCAAGAAAGACGAAAGAAATCGCCTCCAACGATGAAGAGCGCGAATGCAATCAAACTCAAGACCTAATTACAAAATTTCCCCCAAATTGAGAGTTAACGTTAATTAACCATCTGTACAGTACACGTAACACCAATTTCCCCCAAATTGAGAGTTAACATTAATTAACCATCTGTACAGTACACATAACACACCTTGATGCAACGTAATACAAACAGTGTCACTTGTACAGTGTTTCATTTAAACGACATCACAAAAAAGAACCAAATAAAACACGAATTACAAAAATGAGGGTCATTTTAAGCATTGTTAAAAAATGAGGACCATTTTAAGTATTCTTTAACAAATCAGGACTATTTTAAACATTCTGTCATAATAAGGATCATTCACAACAAACACTAAGAACATGAAGACAAAAAAGGTATTTAAACCTTTTTTTTAATTGTTATTCAATAATTTTGAAACCAAAAATTAATAACAATAAATAAAGAATTAAATTTATTTCGTATAAAAAACACAACAAACGTCACACTTTCTCTCTTTTACTTCCTCCTTTTAATTTTCAAAACCTTTAAAACCACTAATCTTCCACAAACACAAATCCCATATTCTTCTTTTTGTCGTTACAATGTCAGATACCAAAACCACACTGAACCAACACTTTGTTCCATCGCAAACAGAGGCTATGTCGCAACCATACCCCTTCGCCCCCCTTTTCTTCACCATATAGCCCCCACCAAGCGCACCCGTGACGCCGTCAACAACCGCCTCATCGAGGCCTTCACCACCCTTTTGTACTTTCCAAACGCTACGACAGTCTCTCTTCTGAGGGTGAAGCCTTCTCAGTTGTGTATGCCTCTGTCGCGACCTCCATCTATGGCATTAAGACCCTCCATGCTTACACCAATAATCACATCCTGCAAAACAAAAACAAGGTTAAAGACCATTTCTCACACACACTAGAATCAGTTCCATCGACAAAAGAACTTATTCCTACACATGCTTGGGTTCTTGGAATCGGTTCCACCACACCCAGAACCGATTCCTTTCCCCTTTGTTCAGTCACACACTCCAACGCGCAACCATGCATTCTACAACCATGCATTATGCAACCACCTTCCTTGACCACCATAGGTTCACAACACACCCCATACTTTGCGGCTATTGGGTTCTTCACCATCAACCATGCAGCCCACACACTATTCAGATTAGGCGATTCATAACTCACCTCAAACAACCAACGACAGAGCACTCTCTCCATAGCAGAGCCACAAAGACAAAAGTCAAGTTCTCCACCTTTTACAACTAATAAACTCGATCAACCGGCTCAACCAACCACCTCTCACACATGCGTCTTAAAGGTGTTGAAAAAGAAAATGAAAAAGCATAACACTGCATGCACATGATTTAAACGAGGGCATTATCATAAAAGCTCATATATCACCCTCTAATAGTCTCATATAAAACAAGATCCAAAAACCTCATCCCGTTGATCCGCTATTTCCTTCGCCTTTAAATTTATGGATACGAACACAAATTACCCACAAATCCATCACTCACAATCACTTAAGTAGAAAAATCCTTAGAAGGGAACACAACATTACTTTTATACTACGTAATATTCAAAAAAATTATATATCATTTATGTGTTTATTATAGATTAAATTGAGAATACATTTTTTAAAAACTTATAGATTGTACAATCTAAATAATTTTCATATTGTAAAATCTAAATATTTTTTCACACACAAAGTGATTTATGAATTGCGAAACTTGATAGTAAAAATAACTTCCAAATTACATAATTCACAAGTAAGTTTTTACATATATGTAATGAATGAAAATGAGGTGGGACCCAAAGTAGGGGCTGAAATGCCAATAAAAAATCAAGGGCACGTGACACAAGATCTTCCAGAAGATAAGTGCAGGAAGAGCACACGTACAAAGTTTGTTAGCTCAAAATTGCGTGAATTTGAGTGATGCAAAAAGAGGAGTATAAGTTTTCGGTTAGAGGAGAGAGAGGAGGGGGGCTGGCAGTTTTCTTTTCTCTCTCTTTTGGAATTCTGTTTTTGCTGTATTCTCTGTGCTTTGTTACTGTGACTATGCAGACTCCACTATTCTGACTATGAGAGAATAGTTTTATGCATGTTTATAATAATATCAGTCACCTTGACTGACGTTTTAATAGCATTTCTGTTCATTATTTATTGTGTGCACTGTTAGTCCTTGTTATTTCATAACAATATACCACAAGTGAAAATTTTATCATTTATGAGATTGTAAAGAGAAAGTATAAGGGTATAAAAAGAAATATCCCTCTTAACAACTTGCATGAGTTGGGTCAGCCCTGGGACCCAATTTCCTAATTAGAAAAAAAAAATACTAAGGGGATTGACACTTAAAATCCCATGCAAGAAGCATTGAATTTCTTACCATTTGACATTGACATCAGTTATAAATATTAGAAGAGAAATAAGATCCACAAATGACCATTTTGCAATTTCATTAAATTTAACTAACTCACAAGGCTCTGATTTTATGTATTAAGTCATTCAAGTTATTTAAAAAAAAACAATTCTTATAATAATTAAAAACTAACTTAAATTCAAAAACTACTTTTAAAAATCATTACAAATTTATCCCATTTCAGAGACTAATTTCTGAGATATAATTATTGTTACGGAACGAGCTGTCTTTAAAATAAAATGCAAAAACGCTAATGAGAGTACTAAGACAAAAAAAGATTGAAGGTTGTATAAAATGAGTTGATACACTTGAGTCATTTTTTTCTTCCAATATCTACTTTCGTTTACTCTTAGATAATTTATTTATTTGAGCACTTATTCCAGCCTCGTTGTGATCACTCATTTTCTTCTCAAATCAACAGAATATCCCTCATCCTGTACAGGTGTATGCTACTTCTGATTGATTGCTTATAATAAATAACTAAATAATACCTATATAGACACGAGAATGAAAGAATTGCAAGTGTTTGGATTTTAATTCGCAAGTCAAAAAGAAAGAAAAAATGGCAGAAGTATCAGTGAAGTTATTAGGGTTATGGGGTAGTCCATTTACTCTCAGGGTCAAGTGTGTTTTTCAGAACCAATATGTGGAAGAAGGTCTGAGCAACAAGAATGCCATGCTCCTGCAGTATAACCCTAAAGGTAAGTCCCCGGCAGAATCACTATTGACTACTAAGTATATTAATGAGACCTGGAAGCAAAAATCCTCTTATTCCATATGATCACTATGAAAGGGCCAAGGCACGATTCTGGTCCAGATATGTTGATAAAAGGTAGTAATAATTTAGAACACTGCAAGTTATGTTGAAAGATATTTACCAGTATGCTGTAGCTGATTGATGAATGGATGAAACTTCCCCATTGATGTTAAGACCTAAAAGCTTTTGTGAATACTGATTCAGATCCCATAAAATCTTTCAGCATCTGTCAATTCGCATAGTGCTCGTGCTCCGCTTATTTTAACTTAAACATTGTACATACTCGATGCATGAATCCGATTTTTCTTAGAAAAGACATACGTGACGTACAGAAAACAAATACGAATTACTCCATGAAAATGAGCCCTGTCAAATGATAAAAGATTAGAAGGTTCACAACACTTTTCAAACAATATAAAGATGGAAAGGCTAGTTCATCGTCAGAAAAATGTATCCTAAGCAATAATTTGTACAATTGAGAGACCAAAATTGTCAAATCTAATATTCGTTTGCAGTTTGACCTTCAACATGCTACCCAAAAAACTGTGCTCAGCAAAAACTACAAAAAGTCACATTGAGCCCTGCAATCATGCCTAGGCTCTGCCAATCTTTCTAGTTTTCTATCACCTCTGATCTTTGAATGAATTTCATTTGGCTGTGTACCTCAACTTGACAATAATGCTGAGGTGCAACTCATAAATATATGCATGAACATTAAAAACAAAAACGAATATTCATCTATATAGAAATAGGAGAAATGTGAAAAGAACTAGGAGGTAGAAAACTCGAGAAAAAAAGTGATCAACAAAATGGTAGAAACAAATATCTACACCATGACTGACCTTGTACCTTTATACAACTGGTGCAATCTGGAATGGTAAGATAAAAACAATGGGTGTAGCAAATCTTGGTTGTTTGCCATATATTATTCATACAATAGACATATAATAAAAATTTAACATTTCGATCATATGTTAAAACCCTATAAAATCAGTATGATTGGCAAGCATACCAATTAGCACAGTAATATTCAATGAGTAAGTGATAGTCTCTATGGTGACTCGCATGATACTTTGCTAAACACACCGTTCACTAACTACAGTCATGAGAAATATGATTTCAATTGCTTTGCACGAATTTAAATAAACAAATAAATTAACAAGCAGAAATGATGTAAGTTATAAAGGTATTTTGTAAAACATGTGGCAAGTAGCAAAACACGAATTCACCATGGCATTAGGATGTTAGAGTTTAATTTCACCAAACCCTATCACTGTGCAGTAAACCAGTTCCAACAAGTCTAAAGTACACTTTAGCATCAATCTATAATATATCTCAAACCTAATCCATTCGTGAGATAGCACAAGTTTTTTAATTAAATTGTAAATCCCTTGAATGGAAAAACCAAACAACTTGCATTAAGAATAACGGTTTTCCAAAAAAAAACTAAAGTTTTGCTCTATTCCTAGATACAAAACCTATTAGGAACTCTTCATCAATCAAGATTTAAACACAATTTTCAAACCATAAGCCACGGAACGGACATCAACCTGAAAAAAGCAAAGTGAATGAAGACTAATAAAGAATACTAAATCTAGATTAAATCTTAGAGTAGATGTATGAGTAAGAGTCTAGCTTCGTAAAATCCTAACAAATAAGGTTTAGCTACCTGGTTATGAAAGAAGAAAAGTTGGTGTAAAAATGAGGATAATTGGTTGAGCAATCATAGAAGTCCAAGGGAGCACTCACGGCAGTCAAAGTCTGTTTCAAGAGGTTCTTTCCAATTTGGTTTTTCAAAAATCCACTATTTTAGGTTTTTATTCCCTTCTTTTAAATGGTAGTGCTACTGCATCACTATTTTTTTGTCATCCCAACATCAATGACTACCTAAAGACAAGAGTGTTTTTTGCAATCTGGAGTATAGCCAGTGCATCAATATTATTATAGAAGTTATCTAGTTTACCATACATGGTGGTTTGTGATTGGATGACTCAGCATGTGCACGACATATTTCCTTTAAAAATATAGATATTTAATTAAAAAAAATTTAAATTAAAAAAAAAAAGTTTTGAAAAAATAAATGAAAGTATCTAACTATAAAAAGTGTAAAAACTTTTCAAAAAATTTAGTGCTTTTCTAAAAACACAATAAATGCTGAAAAAAAAAAACCATTATGAAAGGCACTTCCTTCAAAGCATAAATAAATGGGCCTGAGCCATGGCATACTGAAACTAATGTTCTATAATTACGAAAATTATATTTCAACAAGTTCAAAAATAAGGGAATTGAACATCAATGTGATTACAAAAAAGCTTGCTACTTGTGGAACTTACAAAACAATATAACTAAAGATGTTGGGGTATCTAGTAAGCAGCTAATCTTCAAAAAGAACACACGTTTGCTTCTTTGTCTGATTAAAAAATGGTCTTATCCTTCTTAGGTAGGAAAAAGTTGAACCTTTTCTTAAGGAAATGATTACCGGAGAATGGAATTGACTTTCAGGTTACCGCTCCACCTCGGAATTTTTTGGCCTGAACACATCCACAAAACAAGAATTATTCTTAGGAGGGAAAACTGCTCAACTTGTAATAAGCAATCAGGAAAACGTAATGTAACAGATGCTACCTACAAAGTGAAAGCTTTAACAATGGAATGTGTCTCATCATCCATCTCAACCTTCTCTTCATCCATCATTTTAAGGATATGGAAAGGTGGTTTGTTGGCATAAAGGTGCATTCTTAGTAATATTTTATACAATGGTAAACTAGCAAGACCAAAATTATGGATATCTGTAATATACTTATTGGCATATTCAAGATTCCCATCTTTCTCCAAACTCTCCACAATAGCCAACATAAGTCCATGTGGTGGCCTCCAATGACAATTTTTTGTCATAGACAAAGCTCTTTTCATTGCAATTATAGCCTCGTCTATTTTTTTCCTATTCACATATCCTTCTACAAGAATTTCCATTGTCTTATAGTTTGGACAACCACCCTTTTGCAATGTGTGGAGATGTAATGATTCAGCTTCTTCCATTAATCCATCCCTCACATATGCACCCAAAAGAACATTAGAAACTCTGATATCATACTTCTGACAATTAGATTCCCATTCTGAGAAGATTCTCTCGGCTTGTAGAATGTCCCCAAGCTTCACCAAGCATGTTAGTATGCAAATGTAGTTAGCACAACTGATTCTTTCACCAACTGCCTTACTAGCTTCCCATAACCGCAAGACTCCCTCCTTATCCTTCAAAGAAGCATATAGTGTTATGAGGAAGAAGTAACCGAGACGATTACATGTAGATAGTTTCTTTTCAGCATCTTTGAGAACCAGAATGGCTTTCTTAGGTTGCTCTGCTTTCTTGTAAACATTGGCTAATGTGGCAAGACTGCTCCATCCCACTTCAACGTTCTTGTCATTCTGCATTTGTCTAAAAACTGTCTCTACTGCAGCAATCCCGTACCCTTCTTCCTCACTACAGGCATTCATCCAAAGATTGTAGGAGAGAACATTGCAGGGTATTTTATTCCGCTTCATTTGCTGGATAACAAGGGGTACCTTCCTGTACTCACAGGTCAGTAGATACAGCTTCATCATCTCATTAAAAGGGTGAGGACTCGCAACTAGCCCCAAATCATAGAGCTTCACCATTAAAGCCTCAGCCTTAGTGGTATCCCTATATCTTACATATCCACGAAGAAGCCCGAGATAAGCCGCCTTCTTTGCAGCCGAGTCAGGTAGATTCATAAAATATTCTTCAGCTTCCATTAAACCATAATTTTCAATGATTAACTCCAATTTCATAGCATGATCAACTGGGATCATACGGAAATTCTTCTGATTTTCTATCCACTTAAATAACTGTAAAAAAATAATTGACAAATTTAAATTGCTAATCTAATTTACTATACACTATCTCAAAACCTAATTGCATTATAATGACATGCTTGCCACAGACTGAAAGAATCCTTTATCAGAAAATGTATGGTATGAAAAGCCTTGCGTAGTAAATCCTTGAAAGTGGGCAAGTGGCTGGCCCAAAAGCATTAATGGTACAGTGGAGTGCAGAGCAGTCAATGCAAAAATAGATGACTTAATGCAAATAATTTATATACATGCAAAGTAATGCACTTTAAGACATTCTCAGCCCTAATTCTCAAAACGCATTATTTAAAAGGCACAGTCATAGTTAATCTATGGCATTATAAAAACAATAAGTCAATACAACAAGAGGCATGAGAAATAAAGAATGCAACACCAAATCAATTGCTAAATAAGTTTAGGCCTCTAAGGCATAAGCTAAAGACTAGATGCCTAAAAACAAATATAAGCAACAATTATCCTTATTTGTCAATCAAACTCGTCATCTCCAATATATCTTGAGCTTTCTTAAAGATTATTGCTATATCAATAATATACTCATATCTCATCCTCTTTCTTTTCATTGCTCTCGACCTTCTACATTTTGCATTACTTTTTTCCTCTCCATCTTCAACAATATCCCCTGCGCTAGAGCTTGAATGCCTCGAAGTTGCTCTCTTCAATTTTGTTTGTAGTTTAGTAAAGGTCGTACCCTCCCAAGCCCCAATTATGTGAGTAAAAATTTCCCAAGTGAAAAGTATTTTCACAAAAACCCAGTTCCTCTTTATCAGTTTCTCCCTTCCACCCATTTCTGCAACCACTCACTCATAATAACTATGAACAACCTCATTTAGTAGAACGGGACCATTCATATCAAGAATGTCAAATTGGATTCCAGATGGGTTTTTTTGGTGTTGTCCTCCGGACATTAAATACACTGATACTTTAAAAATATTTTTAATATTTTAAAACATCAAAATGAATGTCAGTATTTTGAAGGTAAAGGTAAAATAGAATAATAATAGCATAGAAAAACCCTTAAGAGAATCTAAATTAGACAAATTGTTGTATTCAGAGTTTTGCTATACTAGATGAAAACTAAGTGTTCCATCTGCTGCTGCTCAAAATTGCTTCTCTTCATTATATGAACCTATTGTATAACTTCAAGAATATTTGTTTCACAAATATAAGAAACTTAATAACGTAGACTAATTTAAAGCAATAAACGGCAGAAGAAAACCGAACCGAACCTCAAGGGCGTGGTGGTAGCGCTTCGATTTGACTAGGGTTCTGGCGATGCTTCTGAACTGGGAGGGTGAAACATTGTTGCCTTCGTCCACCCAATTTTGAAGCACCAGCAATGGATTCTGCTTTGGGGACTTGAGCTTGCGCAATAACGGCGCGTGCAACGTCGAAGCGCGTGAAGCAACGGTGCTGCAAAGAGTTCGTGCCCCGAACACAAAACTGATGCAGTGAAATTTTCTGTGTTAAGAAGGTTGATGGTGATGAAGAAAGCTGAGAGCGAAGAAGGGATTAGGCTTACCGTCTTATTCCGGCGGAGAGGGGGTGGTTCGCCATCACCGGGCAGATGAACGGACGGTGCTGATTCGTTCTATAGGAATCAATGGGTTTGCCTCCTTTCCATTTAATATAAAAATTAAACCAAACTGTAGTGTTTTATTTTTGTCCTAGGTTTAAAACTGTTTTATTAACCCAAGTGCAACATTTTTTAATGAAATTTATGTAATAAATAAATATGTTGTGATATTTTTATGATTATTATTATGTTCATAATTTTATTTTTTTATCACAATTATAAATAAATTACTTAATTTTATGGTTAAATGAAAATGCAGTTAGCTAGTATACATTTGATAGAAATAAATGTATTCTTTAATTATAATAAAATGAAATATACTTATGTCAAAAATCTTCTATTTATTATTTAAAATTGTTTAAATATAATAGATAGTTTTATTATTAATTTTCTGAATATTTAATTAGATCACTTAATTAATATAAAATTTTTAAAACATTAATTTTATTGATTTTTTATCTTTTATTTTTTTTACTTGTTTGATTATAAACATTAGAGCTGTCAAAATGGATAATCCGACACGACCCGGCTTGACCTATCACGGGTTGATGATTTAGTGAGCCAACCCAACCCGGCTCACTTTTTACCGAGCCAAAAAAATTCAAACCTGGTCCGACCCACCACGGGTTGGCAGGTTAAACGGGTTGGCTCATGGGTTTACTTAATTAAAAAAAATACAATTTTTTTATTTTATTTTAAGTTAAAACTAAATTATAATTCTAATTAAAATCTAAATAAACTTTAATACAAACCAAAATAAATAAAAATACAAATTATTTATGTGTTGGTTAAAAAAAACACTAACATGACCCAAATGTAAAGCCCAACTTAATAAAAAACATTTGTATAACCCTTTTATCTGCGGGTTGGTGAGCCAACCCTGCTTACCACGGGTTTAACCCGAATGAGCCAGATTTTAAATGAGTCGGGTCAAAAATAAACCCGTATTAAAATTTGTAAAAAAATTTCAACTCAATCTGAACCCGTGATGAGCCGGGTTGACTCGCGAGTTCCAACCCATTTTGACAGCTCTAATAAACATCTATAACAATATGATATTTCTTTTTATTTTTTATAAAAACTTGTTTTCATGCGTGTTATTTACAGGTAATAAATAAATTTAATTTATATTAAACTTAACCTATTTAATAATATATTTAACATGTATTTGTTTTGATTGGGTGATGTGGATGATAAATGGTTTTTAGATTATGAGTTGTTGAACTTTTATACAATCTAGGCACGTAACAAATACAGAGTGAACTTAGAATTCTTGAACATCAATAGAATCATTTATTTTTTCCTTTATTTTATTTTATTTTTTTATTTTGTATTGGAACTGTGTCATGTAACTTTTTGGTGCAGAAAGACAAGTGAAAATCGTTTAAATTATATGATTTTGCAAACTTTAGATTTTTTTTTATTTGTATTCTTTTTCCTGGATTTTCAAAATATTTTAATGATCATTAATTCTAAAATTTTAAAATATTAATATAATGTATTTTTAATTCATCAACTCCAACCAATCTAAAAAAAAAGTGAAAAGTGTTAATTAGTTTCTTAAAAACATCCATTAAAAAGTAATTAATGTTTATTGATTTTATATTTTTAAATAGAAAATTAAAATAATTAAGCTCATTAATTAAAAAAATATAAATATATATAACAAATGTTATAAAAAAAATATTCTTTGAAATTTTTAAGTAATAATTTTATGATACAAATAAGCACTTTAATTATTTAATTATTTTTTCTTTTACCTTTTAGATATTCTAACACTGTTTTTTTATTGACTTTTCTGTTAATTTAATTTTTTATGTTTAATTATATTTTAATTTTTAACAACATTAAAATATAATTATTTAATTATTTTTTTATTTTTTGTTGATAGACATTAAATAAAATATTAAACATAATTGTTCAATAATTATAAACATTTTTTTACTTTAAATAAAATAAAATTATATCAATGATTATTAGATTAAATTTCTTTTAATATAATGTATATTAATTATTCTTACCTTTAATTTTAAAGCATCAACAAAATCCATAAAAAAATGTGAACTTGATTTACGTGGATAGAAATGTAATTGTCTTCAGCTTGAGTTACTAGCAAAGCACTTTAGATTTTCATATTTGTCCGTTTTAGTTGAGTTTTTTGTATTGTCCTTGGAAGTATCAATGTTTGTGTGACAGTGGGAGCAATAAGAGGAAACAATCATATAATATTGGACCAACCAAACTCAACTACTTAAACATAGAAACATTCATATAATTTAAAGTCATTTTAACTATAATGTTTTATATGTCACCATCAATAAATTATTTATAGCTTAAAATCAGTTCAAACCTAATTCAAATGTCATCACCAATTAATCACAATAAATACTATAGTTTAGTAACATATAAAAAATCTAACTCCAACAATTTTTACTCCAACAATAAACTTCAAAACATATCATACATTTCAAAATGAAATCAAATAACTTAATGTAAAGGAATTAACTCTCATTACTTTGTAATCATTTAGGAAATAATTCAAAAGTTAGACAAATTACGAAAGTTTTAAAATGTTCAGAAGGAACTTAATATTAAATTAAACATATTAGTATATATCTAAATCCATATAAACTTGTTTATTTAGTTAAAATCTTACATAAATTTTGCATATAATAATAACAATAATAGTAATAATAGAAAAATAAATAAAAAAGTCATTTTTTGTTAAATGATAATCTAATGATTTTTGTTAACTAAAAAAATTACATTTTAAAAAAAGAATTTATAAATATGTATGTGTTAATTTAAATGTATTAATTATTACTATGATCAAAAAATTATTTTTAAATCTCAAATTAAATACTAACATATTCTTTTTTATCTTTAAAGGGTTATAATAAGGAGCGTTCAGATGTAAGGGAGATCCGAAAAAGATTTAAAAATTAAACTTTTTTATTTACTAATAAAATAATTTATTTAAAGTATATCATAATTTTATTTAAAAAAATATTTTTGAAATATTTTTTATGCAAAATTATATAGTAAATTCTTATAATTAATTTTATTTAATATTTTTTTAAAATATTAAGGCTAATATGTTAATAGCTAACTTTTTCTTTAAAAATATTATGATTTATTAAAAATGGTTGTTAAATCATTAAATATAACTTTTAATAGCAATAAAATTTAATAGTCACCGATAATAATTTAATTATATTTTATTTTCAAACATAATTTTCTAATTATTTTTATAAAAAGACATTAATTATAATTTGAGTTTGGAAGATTTTTTTTAAGGCCCAAAGCCTGAGTTTTTTTTTTCTGTCTAGAACATAAGTCGGCCATGTATATAGTTTTGACCATTATTTCATTTAAAATAAAATTCAAATTAAAATGAGTGAAAAAAAAACTAATAATTTGGAATACAAAGTTCTTTAAAAATGTAAAATTGTTGATAAGTAATCGATATTTAAAATTTTTTTACAATATTATATCATTCTGAGTTAAGGATATTAAAATAGGTCAATTTAATTCACTCTAACCAATCCGTTCTTGGTTCACCAAAAATGGACCAAACAAAGCTATCTATCACTAAAAAAGAGTCAAGAATTACAACTCGTCCTATCATAGGCCGAGCTAACAAATTGGTCCACCACTTTTTTTTAATTTTTATTTAATTTTTATATATATATATATATACACTTATAAATGAGTATTTAAAACATATTTAATCATATAAATATTTTCTAATTTTTTAATTGATTAATTGATATTTTTAATTAGATAAATAAAAATAAATTTTACATTTACATGTTAAATTAATTTTTTAATTATTTTTTAATTTAAGAAAATAAAAGAAAAATAAAAATAAGTTAGCGGACTAATAATAAACTAATCTAACTTTGATCCACAAATTTAATAGATTACACAAATCAAACCAAAACGAAGCAGAACGAACTAATGAGTTTAAAATTTAAATCCAATCTGCCCATGTTTCCGGAAAGGTAAGTTAATCCGTCTGTTCATTTTACCACCCATATTCCCTGTCATAAGGTTATTGATGAATTATTGTATTTTCTTTGTCATAAGGTTACCATGATTTATTGTATTTTCTTTGCAGATCATCTAATCATAAGGAAATGCAAAAAGTCCAATTAAGAATGTCAAATATATACGACGCGTGATTTTATCTTATCGTCACCTTTTTCATTCACGTACGGACAAAAAACCCGATAACTTTTCTTAGATTAGTGAAGGTAGTTATTTGGAGATCGTAATTAATCTTAATTTATTGATAAATTAAAGTCGGATCCAAAAGAGAAAGTACAATAATAACCATTATATATATATTTTTTGTAGTAACACATCATACATTAACTTTTAGTACAAACATAGTAAAATTGATTTGAATGAAACTTTTATGAAACCTTCGAGCGGGAATAAAAGGGTTGACGTAGTACGAACATTAAATTGTAGTGGGACAAAGATGGCATCCATTGACTCCTTTGTGACCACACCTTTTATAGACGAAACCACAACCAAACAGTCAAAGAACTCTACTATTTCACAACAACCAATAACCTAAAAAACATTCTCATTTTTCAATCATTTCCCAATTCAGACATGGCTGTTGCTGTTGCTTCCATGTCACTGCTCTTCTCTTTCTTCATCTTCTTCTCATGTTTAATCTCCCCATACAAGTAAGACACCATGCCCCAGAGCGATAGGAACAGAGAAACACCCTTCTCCGCCTGAAACTTCTCTTTGTAGAAAATAACCGCCAACACCTCCGTTATGGGTAGCAACACCGCAATTAAAACACCAGAAAACAAAGAAGATGCACAAAAAATAACCCCAACAGCTCCCAAGAAAAAAGCTTGCCATATTATTGCAGTGCCCACCAACACAGCGTAGTAATTAACTTCCCCGTGCTTGAAAGTTTTAGCTTCTCTCGGAATCACCTGCGATAAGTTCAGATCATTAATAATAACAAAATTAACTGTTTTATTGGGTAATATATTGTTAAGTATATACCTTAAAGTCGTTGTTAATGATCATGCCGATGAAGCAGAAGAGAGTGGCGGAGAAGCTCATCACCAACTGAATCTCCATGACAAGGGAATAGGTAATAGGTTGTTTGGTTTTTTTGTACACCAACTCCACCAAGGGTAACACCAAGCCGTACAATGCTGCAGCAATTGCTGTCATCACGAACCCCATGACGTAGTCCTTCATGGACTCGCCGTGGGGGCGGTCTCCCTTGGTGTGTAGCGCCAGAACGCCGGCGCCGGCGGTTAGCAAAACGACGGCGTTCACGGAGTACGAGGTGAACTTCTGGCCCACCAACAGGAACGCGAAGAGCGCGGTGAAGCCGAGTTGTGAGGCGATGATGAGTACTGACGTGGACACGGGGAGGCGCGCCACGCCGTAGGCATAGAGGTAGTCGTCGAGGCCGGTGATGACTCCGATGAAGACGGAGGCCGCGAGGAGAGGGGTTTTCATCGAGACCGGACTGGGTTTGGCCGTTCTCTCTGCCGCTGCCGCTGCGCGGCGGCGGAAGTAAGAGACGGCGAGGGGTAGTAGCATGAAGGGGAAGCCGGCTGTTTGGAGGAAGCTTGAAAGCCAGACGCGGTTGCCGCCACGGAGGAAGTAGAGACGCATAACGAGGGGGCCGCCGGCGGTTCCGACGGCAAGTAAGAGACAGTTTATTATGAGAAGAAGCCGTTTCATGGTTCTGTTTTTCTCTCCTTCGCTTCCTTCCGCCATAACTCTTCTTCTTCTCTAGTGTTGCCAATGATAGAACTTCTGATAGAACTTCTCCAACAATGTTACATATGTTGCATGCTTATGGATATGTTTTAGGGTGTTATATTAAGAAAAATGATTTTCTCATAATTTCGTGTTTTTAATATAATCAATGTCTTTTCTTAAATATTCCGTATTTTTTATTTTTTATTTTTTTTTCTGGACAAGTACGTACAACTACTGGAATAACTAACTTTCTAAATTATGGATCTGATTATTCATATTTTATGTAAAAATTGGATCAAAATTAATTTTTGTCTATAAAAAATGTCAGTATAGGTAATTCACTAAGTGTTATATATAAAATAAAAAATGTTATATCCGTATATATATAATTTATTATATCTTTTAGTGTTAATAAATATTTTTTAATGAAATTTATGAAATAAATAAGGATTAAATATATTTTTGGCCCTTCAAGTTTCAGTGAAATTTGGAATTAGTCCCTCTTTGAAATTTTATACCAATTTAGTCCTTCATCTTTAGAAATGTGTGGATTTAGTCCTTCTTATAAAATTTTGTTAAGTTTATTTGACGTTTCAAGCGCATTTCATGATAATATTTGAATTTTTTACACCGTTTGACACATTTTCGCTTCAATGTTAATTCAAATATTATCATAAAATGTGTTTAAAATGTCAAATAAACTTAACAAAATTTGGTAAGAAAGACTAAATCCATGCATTTCTAAAGATGAATGACTAAATTGGTATAAAGTTTCGAAGATAGACTAATCCCAAAATTTACTAAAAGTCGGAGGACCAAAAACATATTTAACCCAATAAATAAATATGTTGTAAATATTTGTATAATTATTGTCATGCTTATAATTTTATTTTTTCTTATAATTGTAAATAAATTACTTAATTTTACAGTTGAAAATGAAAATACAGATAGCTAGTATACTTTTTATAAATAGAAATATATTATATAATTATAATAAAATCAAATAAAAAACAAATGAAATATAATTATGTCAAATTCTTATATTTATTATTTTAAATTATGTTTAGATATAATAAAGAGTACTTGTTTGATTATAAACACCTCTAACAATATAATATTTCTTTGTCGATGATGAAATATTTTTTAGATTATGAGTTGTTGAACTCTTGTACAAGCTGAGCATAGAACAAATACAGGGAGTGAGCTTTAGAATGATTGAACATCAATAGAAGCATTTATTTTTCTTTTCTTTTATTTTGTACTGGAGTTGTGACCAATGGAAGAGTTTGCATGGGTAGAAATCTAGTTGTTTTGAGTTACACACAAAGTACTTTGAATGTTCATTATTTATCCTCTTTAGTTGACTGTTTTTTGGATGTGAATATATATATATATATATATATATATATATATATATATATATATATATATATATATATATATATATTTGCTTGTGAAAAAAAATGTCATGAAAAAAATAATAATCTCACAACTCTAAAGAGATAATTTAATTTTATAAAGGGTTAAATATGTTTTTGGTCCTTCAAGTTTAAGTGGATTTTGGAATTAGTCCATCTTCGAAACTTTATATCAATTTAGTCCTTAATCTTTAAAAATGCGTGAATTTAGTCCTTTTAGCAAAAAATTGTTAAGTTTATCTGACGTTTCAAGCGCATTTCATATAGTATTTGAATTGTTTGCACCGTTTGACACATTTTCGCTTCAATGTTAACTCAAATATTATGATAAAATGCGTTTAAAATGTCAAATAAACTTAACAAAATTTGGTAAGAAGGACTAAATCCATACATTTCTAAAGATGAAGGACTAAATTGGTATAAAGTTTCATAGAGGGACTAATTCCAAAATTCACTGAATCTTGAGGGAGCAAAAACATATTTAACCCTTTTATAAAATATATATGGGATAAGTGTTGAAAATTAAAGGCTAAATCTCATAACCAGGAAAACATACTTATAACTTAATTGTTTTTAATATCTTTTAATTGGAGTGATATTAAATTTTTATATGAATTTGATTTAAGTATTGTTTTTACAAGATAAAATATATATCCTGTAAAGTCTTCTGATTGATTCTCTTGAATTTTAAGGTCTTTTCTTAGTATAATACTAACTGAAATGATCAAATTGTATTACATTTTCAAAAATAGAGACTCAATTAAGATCAAAATATAGAAATGGATATACTTAAAATTTTCAAAACAAATATATAGACCAACTGAATATTTAACAAAAAAGGATATCTGCTTACCCATATTCAAGTACACTTAAATCGGTAAGAACATTCATATAATATTGGTGTAACTCAAATTGACTAACCCAAACTAAAAAAATATCTCAATACAAACATCCATCATATTCATACAGTTTCAAGTCATTTTAACTAAAACATCCATTATAACATGTTTTACAAGTCATACCATCAATAAATTGTTGATAGCTTAAAATTAGATAGTCCAAAACCAATTCAAACATTATCACCAATTAATCACAATAAATGCTAATAGTCTTGTAAAAATATAAAAAAAAAAATAACTCAAACAAGTTTACTCCCACAATCACCTTCAAAACATATCAACCTATCTAAATTAATTCAAATAATAACTTAATATAAAAAAAAATTATCTCTCATTACTTTGTAATCGTTTAAGAAATTATTCAAAAGTTAGATAAAATAAGAAAGTTTAAAGATGTTCAGAACGAGCTCAATAATAAAATTAAACATATTAGTAAAAATCAAAACCAACATAAAATTGTTTGTATTTAGTTCAAATCTTAAACTCTGTATATAATAATAATAATAATAATAATAATAATAATAATAATAATAATAATAATAATAATAATAATAATAGAAAGTAAATTAAAAACATATTATGAAGTCATTCTCGCTAAATGAGAACATAATGATTTTTGTCAAATAAATAAATAAATTATATTTAAAGAAATAACTTTATAAACTTGTATTTGTTAATTTAAATGTATTAATCATTACTACGACGAAACATTGCTTTTAGAGCTAAAATTAAATCCTAGCATATTCTTTTATCTTTAAAGTATTATAATAGTTTTTTCACTTCAAACTTAAATAAATTTCATATTAAAATGAGTGAAAAAACAAACAATTTGGATTACTACGCACATATGATAAAATAATAAGTAACATGTATAAGCATAGTAAAATGGTTGACACTTAAACCGATATTTAAAAGGAAAATAATATTCTAATGGTCAAATTTGACATGAATATTACCACTTTTCTAACAACCAAATTTTAGCCACAATAATACAATCTAACCTTTCTAACAACCAAATTTTAGTAACAATATTACAATTTAACCTTTCTAGCAACCAAATTTTAGTAATAATATTACAACCTGACGTGGCGACCTTTTGAGTTGACATTAATTTTTAAATAAAAAGTAAATTTAGTAACTAAGACAGTGTAAATTGAATGAGGGACAAATTTGAGCTTTTGAAATCAGCGTTTCCTGCTTCAACCCGTGCGTTTTGCAACAATGCTCCTTCCGATTCCTTCTTTTTCCTTCCGCTACGTGCCTTGTTCCAGTCGAGAGGTTTGAATCTACCTATGTAAAAAATATCTCCAGATATTTATTTATAGATGTTTTTTTTATAAAAAATTAAAATTAAAATTTAATTTATATTTTATTAAGTTAAATTTATTTTATGTTATATTTATTTTTTTATAATTTTATTTAAAAAAATTAAAAAAATTATATTTTTTTAAAATATTTATAGGTATGCAAATATTTATGGATATCCACGAATTTTAAAAAAACCTGTCAGTATTTTTTAAACAGATATATGATAAATAATATATGAATATTCTTTTTTTCAAATTGAGTTACGGGTGCTCGACCTGATCCGTTGTCAGTACTACTTGAATCTATATTGTTCAAGGTTTTTTTTTTTCTCTGTTTGCTTCACCCTTATGCATTTAGAGATGTCAAAATGAGTTTCAATCCATAAGCCAACTCAGCTCACCACAGGTTCGAGCCGAGTTGGATTGAGAAAAATTCAGTTTTTTCAAAAGT
Source organism: Vigna unguiculata (assembly GCF_037176805.1). Taxonomy (NCBI): domain Eukaryota; kingdom Viridiplantae; phylum Streptophyta; class Magnoliopsida; order Fabales; family Fabaceae; genus Vigna; species Vigna unguiculata. The sequence goes on along the minus strand of NC_140800.1, from coordinate 38,302,262 downwards.
GAGACCGATATTCGTTTTCAGTACCCCTTTGGTCGTGTCTTTTTTAGGAAAAATCAGTGTTCAACGTTCATTATTGTGGTATATGTTCATTTGTCTCTTTGAGTAAGCACTTTATCTTTAGCTTTTTGTCTGCAATAGTTTGCCCTGTTCATTGGTGTTGCCTTTTTCTTCCATTACCTTCTCTTCCCTTCCTTCAAAGAAAAATTAAGGTATAAATACAAATTTAGTACCCCAACTTTTTTGAAAAGTTCAAATTGGTACCTGAACTTTAGGAATGTTCAATTTGGTACCCAAACTTTTTAAACGTATTTATTTTGGTACCTTCCGTTAAAGACTACATAACGCCGTTTACCTTTTGTTGAGGTGGCACTGTGCAGGGATACGTGGCAGAAAGAATGGTTCGGCACTTGATTTTTGTGGTAAAAAAAAAATCAAAGCAGAGACAATGAACCAACCATAGACGATGGAAACAGTGCCACCGTAGTTCAACCTAGTGTTGTAAAGAGTAGTGACTCCGGTTAGCCCCGAAATAATACAAAACGAAAACGCAAAATTCGAAATCACCCTGTCATAGTTCAAAGCAAGATTTAAGAAGAAAAAGAAAGAGTGCAGTGAAAAAATGGAAAGAAGAGAAACATACGATAAGCCACGCTTGAGTTCTTGCTTGTAACCGAGTTGTTGAAGACGAGCATGGCCAAAATCAAGTGGAACGTATCCTTCTGCAATCGCATCAGAGTGAGAAGGGACTGTTTGGTTGCCTCTGCCCATAATGACCAATCACCACCAACCACACAGATGCAGGGAGACTGCTACTATATATAACTTCATTTCCTTAAACATGGCCACCTTTAATTCTGATCACCGAACGCAAATTAACCACCGAACCCTAACTCCCAAATTTAGCTTCTGCCATAATTGTCCTTTCTGTAAATTTTTCGATTTCACATCCCTAAACATCCCTAATTTTGCCCCAAATCGACAACAACGCTATTCTATATTTTTTTACTTCACAAATTATTTACTTCAATTTTTTTTACCACAAAAACCATGTGCCGAACCATTCTTTATGCCATGTATGTCATGCACAGTACCACCTCAACAGAAGGCAAACAACGTTATGTAGTTTTTAACGGAAGGTACCAAAATAAACACGTTTAAAAAGTCTGGGTACCAAATTGAACATTCCTAAAGTTTGGGTACCAAATTGAACTTTCCAAAAAAGTTAGGATACCAAATCTGTATTTATACCAAAAATTAACAAGTGAAGAAATCCATTTTCTTGGAAGAAAATTCTTTTGCATTACATCTCTTCATCTTTTAGGTGCCATGGGACTTTAGTAGAGCATATAATCCATATTGTAGTTTTCTTATTAAGACACACATTGTAGGCTCTTGTTCTTTATTATTTTATTGAGACAAGCGCATATATCCATGAAATGTTGACCTTGCTCCATGTTTTGAAAAATGTAGATATCAAACTGAGTCATATATCCTATCTAGGAAGAGTACTACGTTTTTGGATCTGAATCTTTTAGATGACAAAAATAAATTAGAAAAAAGAGCATGAAATAAGACACAAAGATAAATGACATTACAATCTAACATATTGATAAGTGAAGTAAAGATTCGCCACAACGATGTTAATCTTTGATAAGAACCTGAGACCTAAGTCAATAACAAGAAGATCCTCTCTTTAATGAAATAAAATTCAATATATGACTAAAAGTGTTTACATTAGATTTTAGTACTCTATATATAATTCAATATATGATTAAAAGTGTCTACATTAGTTTTTTGTAATTTATATATAGACACATAAGTTTAATAAAATATAAAAACTTTAAAAGAAAGCAAAAAACCCAAAAACATAAAAACATCAACTAATTTCTAGAAGAAAGCCCAAAAACATAGAAACATAAATTATTTTTTCTAAAAATTATCTTTTAATGTGCATATGATCTTCATGTTTATTAAGTTTTTTCCTTCATAGCACATTATAAGCTTCAAGGAAACATGTTATTATGATCTTCAACTAGATCTTTTGAATTGTAAATGTTTTTCTCAAATTCTTCTTATATATGTTTAGGAAATATACTTCTATCATACTTTCATTTTTAAAAAGAATTTGTACTCAAATTCGTATCACTTAAATATTTATCAAGAATGTTTTTTTTAGTTGTTGGAGTTGGTTACTTCGTTGTTTAAGAATGCTAAGATGGTTTATAAACCAAAGGCTACAATTCAAATTGGAAGATGAAAGGAACTAACAAGATTAGTCACGACACTAACTAATGCTTCAAAAGGAATTTTGAAGTTTGGTTTTGGAAGTTCAAGGAGGGATAGTTTTGAGGTCACTTATAGTTTGGAATTAAAAGTGTTCATTTTTAATGTGGTGGCTCTCTTTTCAGTTTGATTGGGACTGGTATTTGGTTTGTCTCGTATGCTTCAACTTTTCCTTCTATCTCTGCTCGTGCTTTCTTTAACATGGAATCATTTTGTGCTTATAATAGATTTATTTCACTACTAGAGATTATGCAGCTTAATTATATGTTTCAGTCATGTTTGGTTCACTAGTATTCATTGATAAGGAACATAAGTTCTTAAAAAAGCAATAAAGGTCTAGTGTTTTCAAATTTAGATGTCCAATCCTTTGATAGCAATGTCTCCAAGATCATTTTTTGTTTTGTTTTCTAGGTTCATACAAAGAGGACAAATCACTTGCATTTGTATTTTATCTTCATAATTTGGAATCGGATGCCAATTCTGTTGATGCATTTGTCATCTAAGAAAAAACTCACTAGAGATGGTGATTTTGGAGATGATGTCATTGGACATGGAGATTTGAAGACATTAGTCATTTTTTCGTTTTTTAAATACTATCACTTTAAGAACTCGGGTTTAAATTATTTATGCTTGATTTGGTGTAGTTTGATCTTTTGTTAGTAGTAATGTACTTGCAAATTTTGTTATTTTATTAATGTAGTTTACTATTTTTCTTTACAAAGTTGATATGTTTAATATTATTATGTTATGACTTCAATATATATTTGACCTCTATTTTTATTGTTTTTTTTTTTAATTTAGTTCTCATTTTCGTTTTGCGTTTAATTAGGTTCTTGATTTCGTCAAATCTTTGTTAATTTGGTCCTTTTTACAAATGATGTTTAAATAAATAACGTGTTTGAACAATACATGTCACGTGTCAGCTCTTGATTTTTTTTTTTAATTTTTCTTAATTTTTTTTTAATTTTAAAAAAAATTGTCCCCGTGTCAATTTATAATTGTATCACAGTGATAATATCAGTGTCATGTGTCAGTTTGATGATGTGTTATTTTTTTTTCAATTTGGTTCTTATATTCATTATTTTTGTTCCATTTAGTCCCTATATTCAATATTTTTGTTCATTTTTATCCAAGGTTTAGTTAAAATGAATTATTTTTGTCCCTTTCAAATTGACACCAAATTTAATAACTTTTATAAAAATTATAGTAATATTTTTTCTAAAATACACATTTTTATTAATTATTTTTGAAATTCAATTATAAATATTAAATTTAATTATAAACTGAATATAGTTATTAAATTTAATTGTTAAATAAAATACAATTATTTAAAATATTATTAGAAAATAATTATTAAATTTTTTTCTAATATTTATATTCTAAAATACTGATACTTTTAAAATTAATATTTAAAAATATTATAAATATTATAAGTATTTTAGAAAATTAAATTAATATTTATAAAATTAACATTTAAATATAAAACATTTTAGATTTTAATATCTAAAATGCAATAAAAATATTAAATATTTTATATTTAAATGTCAATTTGACAAATATTAATATATATTTTTTAAACATTTAATAATTATATTTTAATAATATTTTAAATAATTATATTATATGTTGAATCTAAAAATGATATTCAATTAATATTTAAATATAATAATTTATAATTGAATTTCAAAAATAATTAATAATAATGTCAATTTTAAAAATAAATATATAATATTTATAAAAAAATTAAATTTGATCTTAATTTGGAAAGGAACAAATTATTTCATTTTAACAAACACTGGAATTAAATTAAACAAAAATAACAAATATAGAAACTGAATTGGACAAAAATAACGAATATCGGGACTAAATTCAACAAAAAAATAATAATACAACCACAAACTGAAAGTGGCACGGACATTCACATGTGGCCCAATTGTGACTTGATATGTGGACAATTTTTTTGAAATTAAAAAAAAATTAAAAAATTAGGAGCTTACATGTGACATTTAGGCTTTGTTCTCTTCTGCAGATATAGTATGCATACAGATTTAAGAGCGAAGATTTGCAGAGATGAAGGTTGTTTGTTTACAAGGATGTGTAAGCGAGTGTGAGAGATGATATGTTGGATCAGGATCTCACCAAAATAAAGAGATTTGCAAAGACAAATTGATATTTTACCATAATGTCCTATCTCACACCATGTTCTAGGTTATCTTTTATATTCATCTCCTGTGATTAAATAATAGTAATAATATAATATAATATAATAATAATGTTAAAAAATAAAGAATAATAATAATATTTAATAATAGTAAAAATAATAATATTAAATAAAAATAATATGTTTATTTTAACTATGAGGGTAAAATAGTAACTTTATATTTTAATCTATTAAAATATTTTTTTTATTTATCATATTATTCACAAACTTTCATAAACTTCACCTTCAAATTCATTCACTCAACTTCATGCAAATCTACTCAAATACATTCATTCACTCTCTGTCAAATTCATCCTCTCAAACGAACACACCCTTATTGTTCAAAAACGTTAACTATTTAAACATCGTTAGTGAAAATGACAAAATTTGACAAAAGTGATGATCTAATTGAACACAAAACGAAAATGATGATCAAATTGAACAAACACATCGAAAATAGGGACTATTTAAGCCTTATGTTATTTAATATATTATACTAAGTTTTGCAAGTTTACTATGAAAGTTTATGGAGCCTCCACTAGTTGTTTACAAAAGTTGTCTAGTTCCCATACTATATATATCCTTTAAATTCCATACCTTTTGTTGTTAATTGTTTAGTAGTTAATTCAATTCAAATGTTCTATTGTCTATTTATGTTGCTGGTTCATAAGTGCTAGATTTGCAATGAATGTTTGTGTTGACATTTTAGTCTATTTGATGAGAAAGATCATGGGATCTTCCGATATGGTAGCAAGATCAATCGAGTGCAGCGAATGATCTCTGAATTTTATGAACATCACTTTTTTAATAGATAATACAAGGAAGAAAAGAAGGAGACAAAACACCTTTGTAAGAACTCTACTATTGTTGTGTGTTTTCCCTGTTTTCCCGCACGCACCTTGATGATATTTAAAAGTAGAAAAGAGAGATACGGAAGTCAATTGCCATCAATTTGATTTTTGATTTAAACAAGAATAATTTCTAATCAATCTAAAAAATCTTTTATCCATAAATAACATTTACTCATCAAATCAATAGTTCATAAAATCACGAATAATAGTAGGATTTTTATTTTAATTATTTATTTTTTAAAATTATATTAAATATTTCCAAAATCTCCACATAATTTAAAAAATAAAATAAACAAAACATATCATCTTTTAAAACAAAATATTGTAGTTCAACGTAAGGAACTTTTCGGATTTGAGCATTAGTCCTTATAAACTTTCACTCGAGAAAATGCAGAGACTTAATTGTCTTGAGTTATATCCCCTATATCGAGTTATAGTAAATAACACATACAATATTAGTTTTTATTATATGTACAATGGATGCACGTTAGGACCTTGTGCCTGTATCTTGTTTCATAACTGTCACTTAGATACTTGTTCACGTCTCACAACAACGATCCCACCATCACACTCACTAGGTAAACCCTCAAAGGATGGTTTGTGACTCACATCCCTACGATAATTGTCACTGGATGAGAGGTGTGTGTGTGTGTGTGTGTGAATATATATATATATATATATATATATATATATATATATATATATAAGCATAACAATGCATAAATCTCAACCTAATTATTGTCACAATTTATAGTACACCTCGTCACAAGAATGAGACATAAAATTATTTAATCAAATTAGTTGGTGTACTTTAGTTGGTGAACTCTATACCGTGGGATCGCCATTCATGTGGAGATGGGAATCCATTGTTGCAACTAATTTATAGACTATAGTAAGGGTGGACAAAAAATCCAATTTTTATGATCCAATTCATTTTTTCTATGATCCAATCCATTTAATATCAATTCTATTAAAAATCCAATCCATTTAAAATCCATTTTATTGGATGTGGATATCAATCTAATCTACATTTTATCAATTTTATGGATTGGATATCCATTCTCGAAATCTAGATTTTCAAAATGGATAATCCAAAATATCCAATCCAAATTTTCACTTTATATTTTTTGTTAGGTTAGGCTAAAGGTTGAGACGAACTAGCCCAAATTTAGTCGTATTTGATTGAGGTGGCATGATCTTGTACATAATTTGACCGAATTAGGCCAAATTCTGTCAAGTCGGTCCCGATCGAGATTTGACCCAGTTGGTCCTGGATAAAATTATGAAGTATTCGACCAAATCTGTCAAATTCTTTGTTGTCAGCCCTATGGACACAAATTTGGATCCACATCCATTATTTGGATCCAAAATGGATGTGGATTAGATTTTCGATAGGCTGACACCATAGAATGTGACAGATTTTTTGTCGAGGCCAACGAGACCAAATTTCAGCATGGGATGAACTTGGATGACTTTCGAACGAATTTCGGTTGGGGACGACGTGACCAAATTTGGGCTAAGGTCGACTCGACAAAATTTCAATCGAGATCGACTTGACTAGATTCAACTAAATTTCGGCCAAGGCTTATTTTACCTAATACGACCAAATTTTGGCCAGAGCCGACTTGGCCAAATATGGCCACATTTGGGTCAAGTCCTGATCAGTCAAATTTCGGTCAGAGTTGACTCCACTAAATTTGTTGGTCGGGACCGACTTGATTGAATATGACCAATTTTCAATCACACCCGACTAAGTTGAATATAGTCAAATTTCGTTCGGAACTTAGTCGACCGAATATGACTAAATTTGGGCAAGTGTCGACTTGACCAAATTTTGGTCATGACCAACTCGATTGAATTTGGCCAAATTTAGGTTAGGACTAACTCGCCTAAAAATGACAAAATTTCGGCCGCGATTAACTTTGCCGAATACGACCAAATTCAGGTCAGGACCAACGCGGTCAAATTTTGGTCGAGGACAACACGACTGAATTTTGACCGAGACCAAAATTTGACCGGAGCCGACTCAACTGAATTCGGTCGAATTTTGGTTGTGGCCGACTCAGTTGAATACAACCAAATTTCGATCGTGACCGACTTATTTGAATACGGCCAAATTTCACCCTAGGTCGTCTCAGCCAAATACGACCAAATTTGGGTTAGGGTTGACTCGGCCAAATCTCAATCGGGGCCAACTCAATTGAATTCGACCAAATTTTGACTGGAGCCAACTAGGCTGAATACAACTAAATTTTGGTCGCGATTGTCTCGACCGAATACGGTCAAATTTTGTCTAGGTCGACTCAAGCCAATGCAGTGAAATTTGAGTCGGGGTGAACTCAACCAAATACTTCCAAATTTTGTCCAACACCAGTTGGACCAAATTTTGATCGAGACCAACTTGACAGAATTAGGCCAAATTTTGTATAGGGTCACGCCAACTCAATCAAATACGACTAAATTTGGACTAGTCAGTCTCAACTTTAAGCCTAACCTAACCAAAAATATAAACTAAAAATTTGGATTTGATATTTTGGATTATCCATTTTGAAAATCTAGATTTAGGGAATGAATATGCAATTCATAAAATATACAAAATATATATCAAATTGATATTCATATCCAATAAAATGGATTTTAAATGGATTGAATTTTTAATAAAATAGATATTAAATGGATTAGATCATAAAAAAATAGATTGGATTATAAAAAATGGATTTTTTGCCCACCCTTGATTAGAATTTTGTGACACGTCTCTTAGCATATTGAATGTGAGAAAAAAAAAACCAATAAAAAAATATTGTATGTCAACATTTAATGTAATGTAATGATAGCAGACATATGCTAAAGTTTCAAATTATTGTTGTTGCATAAGGTTAGCTTTCCTATTTCTGGTAAAATAATGCACTTTCTCATCTTTCGATCAATAAGAAACTTGAAGAAGAATAAACAACAAATAAGAACCTTAGCTATACGGCAATCAGTAAACCAAAGCACCATTATTTTATGAAAGAATCAAATATTTCAGTGTGATAATGTGAGACGTGGAAGGTGAGACGTGGAACGTAGGACGTGCGACATGAGACGTGGGACGTGAAACGTGGGACGTAGGACGTGAGACGTAAGATGTTTGACGTAAGACGTGGGACGTGAGACAACGTGGGACGAGAGACATGAAACGTGAGACGTAACACGTGGGACGTGCGACGTGAGACGTGAGACGAAAGACGTAAGACGTGAGACGTGGGACATGAGACATGCAACGTGCGACTTGGGACATCGGAGATGAGACGTGGAACGTGAGACGTGAGACGTGGAACGTGCGACATGAGACGTGAAACGTAGGACGTGGAACGTCAGACGTGAGACATGACACGTGGACGTGAAACGTGACACGTGGAACGTGCGACGTGAAACTTGAGACGTGAAACGTGAAACGTAAGACGTGGAACGTCAGACGTGAGACATGAAATGTGAAACGACGTGGGACGCGAGACGTGAGACATAAGACGTGACGCGTGAGGCATGGGACGCGAGAGTGGGACGAGGGATGTGAAACGTACGACGTGAGACGTGGAACAAGGGACATGGGACGTGCAACATGAAACGAGAAACGTGAGACGAGCGACGTGATACGTGATACGTGAGACATGGGACGTGGGACCTAGAACGTGGGACGTGAGACGTGCGACGTGGGACGTGCGACGTGGGACGTGTGACGTGAAATGTGGGACGTGAGACGTGAGACGCGAGACGTGAGACGTGAGACGTGGGACGTGGGACGTGAGACGTGAGATATGAGACATGAGACATTAGACGTGAGACGACCGTAAACATTAAATCTTGAAATTTATATTCATAAACTTTAAAACTTACAATTTAATTGAAAATTTTAGAAGTTTAATAAAAGATTTGTTAATGTATCCATAAATTTGTACTAACAAATTTATATTATACTCTTGTTTAAAAGTGTATTAATAAAAAGAGATTAAATACATATAAAATTGAAAGAATAAAAATATGAGGGTAAAAGTAATAATTAATGTTTATTTAACACATAAAAATAAAAATTATGAGGATAACAACAATAATTTATATTTATTGAACTCTTAAATGAGCGGAAGGAAGCAGAGGATGATCTGAAAAGTTAAACTAAGGATGAGCAAAAAATCTAATTTTCATGATCCAATCCATTTTTGCTATGATCCAATCCATTTTATTGGATTTGATTATCAATCTGATCTACATTTTATATATTTTATGGATTGTATATCCATATTCTAAATCTAGATTTTCAAAATGGATAATCCAAAATATTCAATCCAAATTTTCAGTTTATATTTTTGGTTATGTTAGGCTAAAAGTTGAAACGGATTAGCCCAAATTTAGTCGTATTTGATTGAGTTGGCGTGACCCTATACAATATTTGTCCGAATTAGGCCAAATTCTGTTAAGTCGGTCCTGATTAAAATTTGGCCCAGTTGGTCCTGGACAAAATTTGGAAGTATTCGGTTGAGTTCACCCCGACCCAAATTTGACTGCATTGGGTTCAGTCGACCTAGACAAAATTTGACCGTATTCGGCCAAGACAACTGCGACCAAAATTTGGCTGTCTTTAGCCTAGTTGGCTCCAATCAAAATTCAGTCAAATTCAATCGAGTTGGCTCTGATTGAGATTTGGCCGAGTCGGCACTGGCCCAAATTTGTCGTATTCGGCTAAGACGGCCTAGAATGAAATTTGGCCGTATTCAAATGAGTCGGTCATGATCGAAATTTAGCCGTATTCAACTGAGTTGGCCACGACCGAAATTTGACCGAATTCAGTTGAGTCAGCTCTGGTCAAAATTTGGTCGTGTTGGCCTCGACCAAACGACCAAAATTTGACTGAGTTGGTCTTGGCCTGAATATGGTCGTATTCGGAGAGTCGATCGTGACCGAAATTTGGTCATATTTAGACGAGTCGATCCTGACATAAATTTGGCCAAATTCAGTCGAGTTGGTCATGACCAAAATTTGGTCGAGTCGGCACTTGCCCAAATTTAGCCGTATTCGGTCGAGTAAGTCTTGAACGAAATTTGACTATATTCAACTTAGTTGGTTGTGATCGAAAATTGGCTATGTTCAGTCAAGTCGGTCCTAGTCGACAAATTTAGTGGAGTCAACTCTGACCGAAATTTGACAGATCAAGCCCTGCCCAAATGTGGTCATATTTTGCCAAGTCGGCTCTGGCCAAAATTTGGTCGTATTAGGCAAAATCGATCTTGGCCAAAATTCAGTCGAATCCAATCAAGTCGATCTCGACTGAAATTTTGTCAAGTCGACCTTGGTCCAAATTTGGTCACGTCGTCCCCGACCGAAATTCGTTCGAAAGTCATCCAAGTTCATCCCATGTTGAAATTTGGCCTCATTGGTCCCGACAAAAAATCTGCAAAATTCTATGGTGTCAGTCATATGGACACAAGTTTTAAAAATTTAATTGGAATTTATTTTATGAAAATGGATTTTGTATTGTGAACTTGATCCAAATATTTAGATATGAATTTAAACTTGATCTAAATATTTGGATCTGGATTTTTAAAAAATCCAATATACTTTTTTTGAAAAAATGGATTTGGATCGAAATCTAATCCAATTATTTGGATCCAAAATAGATGTGGATTGAATCATTAAAAATTCAATCCATAATCACCCCTAGACTATAGTCTCAATTCCCTCGAGAACTCAAGTACTTATTGATGCATCAGTCCTTTTGTCTCGACGACTCAAATACTTGATGTATTATCATTTGGTGTGTTGATCCGCAACTTTTTTTCTTTGACCTGACAAAATAAAAAATAAATTAATACCATGAGTGATAATTTTTTAATAAATTAATATCATGTGTGTTTTTATTATATTTAGAAATAAAAAAAAGAGACACAAAAGTCAATTGACATTAATCTGATTTAAAAATAATTTTTAAATAACATTTATTCAAAAAATTAATAATCTATGAAAATATCAATAACAATAATTTTTTTAATTTAATTATTTATATTTTAAATTATATTAAATATTTTCATCCGAACAAAGACAGATGAATAAATGAATAAACGGAGAAGACGATGGTGGAATCCTGAGAAAGCAAATGTGAAAGTTTTCAACTTGCGTGAGTCTTCTCTCCCCTGCCACACGTGGATTTTGAAAAACGTAAGATGCCAAATTAGGTAGAAAAAGAAGTTGTAAAATTTGGTAGTTAACTTATTGTTCTCCTATTCAGAAGTCCATTCAAATCCTAAATCATTCTGTGTTATAACGTTACGACGACATATTGTAATTTCTTCGCAGATCATCTAATCATAAGATAAAACAAAAAAAAAAAACAAAACAGCAAAAGGACCACTAAGAACTAAGAATGTCAAATATATACGTCGCGTGATTTTACCTTGTCATCATCACCTTTTTCATTCACCTACGGACAAAAAATACGACAACTTTTCTTAGATTAGTGATGCTAGTTATTTCGATATTAATTTTTGATTTATTTATTGAAAAGTTAAAATCGGATCCAAATCAGAAAGTTCAATAATAAACCATTATATATAATTTGTAGTAAAACATCTTGCCTTAACTTTTAGTTTTTAGTGTAAAGAAAAACTTTCTTTACCTTGATCTTGTTTTTTTTTTAAATTATCAAAATAGTCTTAATTTTTGTAAACTGTGGCCTATTTTATTTTATTTATAAATGCTTCTTAAATTGTTAAAGGAGGGTAACATGTCATTTTGTGAGTTCTTTTTGAATTTTTTGTTTTTTTTTAATTAAAAAAAAAGTTGTTCACTTGGCAAGCCATAATTGTGACACGTGACAAAGTAGTATCACGTGTCAAGGTGTCAGGTTAGTATCATTGTCACGTGTCAGTGTCTTGTAACTTATATTCATTCAAGTCCCAATTTTTGTTAATCTTATTCAATGTAGTCTCAATTTTCATTATTTTTGTTCGATCTAATCATAGTTTTGTCTATTTCCAAATCGGCCAAATTTAATTTTATATATTAAAATTTTTATTTTTATTAAAATTCACATTTATATTAAATATTTATTTCATTATTTTTATATCAAACCTAACTATACTTTTGTATGAAAATTATTAGATTCATGTTTGATTTTTGTTACATGTAAAAAAGTATGGAAAAAGTTAGTTTAAAATTAGAAGGAAAATTCTTCATTATTTTTTAAATGATAAAGAAAATTGTTAATTATTTCTAAAATTAGAAGGAAAGTTTTTCGCTATTGTTAAAATTATAAGTAAAGTTATTTATTATCTTTAAAATTAGAAAGAAAATTCTTCATTATTTTTAAATTTAGTAAGAAAATTCTTTATTATTTTAAAACCAACTCTAAACAGGTAACACACATCAAACATAAATATAATAATTTCTTTCCAATAATATGATTTTGGTTGATTTAAAATAATGAAAAGAAATACTTAATATAATTGAAATTTTACTAAAAATAAAAATTTTCAATATAACATTTATATAAAGATTAAATTTGGTCATTTTGGAATGAAACAAAATTAAGATAAAATTAAACAAAAATAACAAAAATTGAAACTAAATTGAATAAATTAACAAAAATTAAGATTGAATTGAATATAAGTCACGAGACACTGACACATAACAATGATACTAACTTAAGATGTAACAGTGACACTAGATTGATACATGTCACTTATGGTGTCACATGTCATAATTATGACTTTGTCACATTAATAACTTTTTAAAAGAATTTAAAATATTAAATAAATTTTTTTAAAAAATTAAAAAATATCATAAAGTGTTATTATTATTTTAAACGACGTCAATAAAATTCACCACAATTTAAAAAAATAGGATTATTTTAAACAACTCAACAAAATAAGAATTAAAATTTACAAAATTTGGGACCAGTATTTAATATATTTAATGCACGTAAGCCAAAAGAATAAAATTGATTTGAATGAAACCTTTAATAAAGGATTGGCGTAGCAGGGACATTAATGTGGTTGGACAAAGATAGGATCCTTATTTAATGTTGACTACTTTGTGAGAGCACACTTTTTATGGACGAAACCACACCCAAACATAGTCAACGAATCTATACCATAATGTTCTCTACGATTTCACCACAACCAACAACCTAAACAGTACATTCTCATCTTTCAATAATTCCCAATTCAGGCATCATAGTTGCTTCAATGTCACTGCTCTTCTTTTTCTTCATCTTCTTCTCATGTTTGATCTCCCCATAGAAGTAAGACACCATTCCCCAGAGCGACAGCAACAGAGAAACACCCTTCTCCGCTTGAAACTTCTCTTTGTAGAAAATAACCGCCAACACCTCCGTTATGGGCAGCAACACCGCAATTAAGATACCAGAAAACAAAGAAGAGGCACAAAAAATAACCCCAATGGCTCCCAAGAAAAAAGCTTGCCATAGTATTGCACTCCCCACCAACACAACGTAGTAATTAACTTCCCCGTGCTTGAACGTTTTAGCTTCTCTCGGAATCACCTGCCATAAATTCAGATCATTAACAACAAAATTAACTATTTAATTGGCTAATATATTGTTAAGTATATACCTTAAGGTCGTTGTTAATGATCATGCCGATGAAGCAGAAGACACTGGCGGAGAAGCACATCACCAACTGAATCTCCATGACAAGGGAATAGGTAATAGGTTGTTTGGTTTTTTTGTACACCAACTCCACCATGGGTAACACCAAGCCGTACAAGGCTGCAGCGATTACTGTCGTCACGAACCCCATGACGTAGGCCTTCATGGACTCGCCGGGGGGGCGGTCTCCGCTGGCGTGGAGCGCCAGAATGCCGGCGCCGATTGTTAGCAAAACGACGGCGTTCACGGAGTACGAGGTGAACTTCTGGCGCACCAGCAGGAACGCGAAGAACGCGGTGAAGCCGAGTTGTGTGGCGATGATGAGTGCTGACGTGGACACGGGGAGGCGCGCCACGCCGTAGGCGTAGAGATAGTCGTCGAGACCGGTGAGGACTCCGATGAAGACGGAGGCCGCGAAGAGAGCGGGTTTCATCGAGACCGGACTGGGTTTGGCCGTTCCCGCCGCTGCTGCCGCTGCGCGGCGGCGGAAGTAAGAGACGGCGAGGGGAAGTAGCATGAAGGGGAAGCCGGCTGTCTCGAGGAAGCTTGAAAGCCAGACGCGTTTGCCGCCACGGAGGAAGTAGAGACGCATAACGAGGGGGCCGCCGGAGGTTCCGACGGCGAGTAAGAGACAGTTTATTATGAGAGGAAGCCGTTTCATGGTTCTGTTTTTCTCTCCTTCGCTTCCTTCCGCCATAGCTGCAGTTCTAACTCTTCTTCTTCTCTGGTGTTGGAAATATGTTACATATGTAAAATGCTTATCGATATGTTTTAGGGTGTTATATTAAATAGTTTTGTGTTTTTAATATAATCAATGTCATTTCTTAAATATTCCGTATTTTGTATTTTTTTTATTCTTTTTTTCTGGACAAGTACGTACAACTACTGGAATAAATACTAACCGTCTAAATTATTGATCTGAAACTTCATATTCTATGTTATCTGTTTATTTGGTTTTATGTGTAGTTTTGCTTTTACACTGCATTTGTTCTGGACATAAAAATTGGATTAAAAACAATTTTTGTCTATAAAAAATATATAATAATCTATTCAATAAATTCTTTATGTATAACTATTAAATTGAGACACTAGATTGTATATTCAATGATTAATAATACTAATACATAAAAGTGAGTTGAGTTTAATATTGAAAACTAAAATGTGATTTTTTTTATTTGTTGTTTGCAATGGACGACACATTGTGTTTCATTACAGCTGTGGTAACCCTGTTCATACATTCATTTGCCAGAATGTGACAAAAAGAAGGGACGAAAGGGTTTCTTCAGGGAGATTTGTTTGAATATTGGGTGGACAATTAGCATTAGTTGAAACTGATCAATATGTATATTTGGTTTTTCGTTTCATTGTGAATGAGAAGACAAAGATAATGAAATTTTCTGTGTTTTTTATTAAGCAATGATATAGATCTACCATCCCTCATTTGAACTATTGTTCGCTTTGAAATCAATGCTCCGTTGTGATTGTCTTAAAAGATGTGTCATAAATGGTAAGAGGTAGAGGTATTTAAACAGTCTAAGTCTGGACTTTTAAGCAATGTGAGACTATTGAGTATGATAGGAACATATATTATATTCATTTGATATAAATTATAGAATTAAAAAGGTTTAATTAATCTTTTAGACCCTATTTTTTTTCAAAAGTGTCGTATTGGTTTTTCAGTTTTTTTAAGTTTTAATTTGGTCTCGATTTTTGAAAAAGTGATGCAATGTAGTTTTTTTCGTTAAATTTCTTGACACATGAAAATTTTTTCATCAAAATTGAAATTGTTAATAACGATGATTTGCTTTATTGATGTAATTAACATAATCATAATACCAATTTTTATAAAAAAATCATTGATTCACTTCAAGTAATTTAACAAAAAGATCAAATTGTATGAATTTTTTTAAAATCGAGACCAAATTGAAACTTACAAAAATTGAAGGATCAATTTAACACTTTGAAAAAAAAAATAATTAAATTAATTAAAAAAGATAAACTTTCATATTTATAAAATAAAAATAACGAAAGACAATGTTAAAAGTGAGTGTAAAAACAAGATTGAGTCTAGTATCTATTTGCTGTACTTCCTTCTCCGCTCAGGTTTTGCAAAACCAGACATTGAATCAGAGAAAATTAATTCGGTTTGTTGACTTTTATGATAGATAAATATTTTTTTTAATATGAATTTAGTATATGTAGATGTAAATGCTATAATCGTATATAGTACGTAGACATGTTATTAAATGAATTTATAATTTTATAAAGGAATAATTAAATAATTATCTAAAAGCATTTAATGAAAACGTATGGAATAATAAATGATGATAGAAATGAATGTGGTTTGATATTTATTTTATTTATAGCACATTTTGAATTAAACTATATCATATAAATTGGAAGTAACAATTATTCTTAGCAAAGTAATGAAAAAGTCAATGTAATTCATATGAGTTCACTTAATAAATTAACAGAATAAATTAAAATTGGTGATTGAAATTTGAGTTGACTTGGTATTAGTAGTGTAATTTTAGTTTCAAATTTAAAAAAAGCTCATAATCATGTGATAAATGTATTATATTTATAATTTTTTTATATCTTTAGGGTTAATAAATATAATGTAAAGATGTTAAATAATGAGTCAAATTCAAGTAGTAAAATATGTCAAAGAAAAAAACACACTTTAGATTTGATAATTATAATCTTTGAATAATGTTAACAGTATTAATTTAATAATAAAATTGATCAAATTTTAAGTTTCTACATCAACATAAAATTCCACTTGACCAAAATAAACTTTTAAGTCAAATATATAACACACTAAATTTACATCAAATATTAGACATCAATTCAAATTCATCCGATAGTTTAGATTTTATCAACATGTAAAACATCAAATCTATCAAATTCGCACAGAATAAAGAAAAACAAGTTTTCCTTTTGTTATCCAACTTAAACAACTTTAAAAACACCAAAATATTTTTAACTCTATAAGATGCTCTATTTACACCTAAAAACATCACACGTTATGATCACTAATCAAGAAATACTCATATAGAAGATTAAAAAGACACATGCAAGCAGATAAAGGCTTACAAGTTACATGCAACAGAAAACAAAAGAGAATAAGAAAGAATGATTGAAACTAAACTTACGTGAACATATAAACTAATCAATCCAAATTGAAGAGTTCGTCGGGAGTGATCCTATGATCTCATATTTTCAATTAGACAAATAAATAACAAGAATTTGTAAAAAGAAGAAAAATTAGAAAATTTTATAAAAGTATTTTATAAAGAAAATGTGTATTTTTAAAATAATAAAATTCATCTATAACAAAATTATTTATATTAAAATAATCAGGTTTTACTCTTTTTAAATCACAGACTTATAAAATAGCATTAGTTAAGGTTTTACATATAAAACTGTAATAAAAATATTGAAATAAATTATAAATGAAATAAAATTATAAATAATATATATATATATATATATATATATATATGTATGATAAAAATATTGGAATTCAATAAAATTGTAATAATTATTGAAATTAAAAATCTAACTTCTATATAAAATTGCAAAAAAACACATATTTGTAATGAAAATATTGAAATAAAATACAACCGTAATATTTATTAAAATTTAAAATATATCAACTATATAAAAATGTAAGAAAATTAGTAACTTGTATTTTTAATACTAGAATAATAAAAGATAAAATAAAATAAAAAATAATAAAAACTTGATCTACTTTAATATCAATAAAAATATTGAAATTAACTAAAACTGTAGTAGTTAATAAAATTAAAAATACTGCAATAAAAACATATATATAATGAAAATATTAAAGTTAAATAAGATTTTAGTAATTATTGGAATTAAAATTATATCTAGTTGTATATAAAACCTTAATGAAATAAATTATTTATATTTTTAATATTAAAATAAGAAGTAATAGATAAAATAAAATTATAAATAATAAAAAATATATCTATCATATAAAATTGTAATAAAAAATTTAAAATTAATTGAAAGTTTAATAGTTACTGAAATTTAAAATGTCATAAAATTGTAATAAAAATATATTTGTAATTAAAATACTAAAATTAAATAAAATATTATAGTTACTGAAATTAAATATATATATATATATATATAATTGTAATAAATATAGTTAACTGTATTTTTATTATTAAAATAAAAAATAATAGATAAAATAAAAATTCAAATAATAAACAATATATTTACCATGTAAAACCCTAATAAAATAGTGAAATTAAATAAAACTGTAGTAACTTATTGATATAAAAAAATGTTAAAATTAAAAATATAACTATAATATTTTAAAAAATAAATTTGTAATTACAATGTTGAGATTACAAAAATACATCTGAGTCAAGAATGGGGCTCGTCCCAAGAAAAAATACCTTGTATTCAAAAACACCACTGCAAAAATTAAGTAAAAGACGCATAAACCATCCCAATTTTAAAGTTATGAAAAACTGAAAGAAAAAAAGAGTAAAATGGGAAATTTAAGTCTATTCAAAGGACCCAAAAATATAAAAAAAAAAACTCTGAAAATTTCGAAAAAAAATCAACAATAAAAAAACGTGCCAGCCAAACAAAGAAGAAGGAATTACTAAACCTGTTTGTCTCATAGTGTTTTTGCAGTGTCAAGCTTATATGTGAAAAGAAAAACATTTTCATGAGTTTGAATGGATTTTTTCAAATAAGATAAGTTGTATAAAAAATTATAATATGAGAAATAAAAAATGAAACAGAAGTATTGATTTATCGATGGGAGTCATGAATCGAAAATTAAATTCAATTGGTTTCTTTTAAACCCTGTGTTATAAAATAAAAATTAGATTGTTCTTTTGGGTCCATGTAAATTCTTATAAAAATAAAAATAGTGTTATGACTATTGACGGAGTTTTAGGGGTGGGGTTACGAGTCTTTAATTTTATATGGTGTTTCACTTCTTCATTTTTATTTAATATGACACATTTGTCCTATTATTATATCGGTACACTCCCCCTCTCCTCGTGCAAATATTCAAGTACTTTTTCTTGTACCACTGTTCGTCTGAGCCGGTCACCAAGACTAACTTGACTCTGATATCACCTGTTAGATCTATATAGGAGGGGATTTACCAGAGAGACTTAAGTTCAATCATATAAGGCATTGACATCACTCTTATACCAAAAATTTAAAACAATGAGTTTATGAGTCTTCATTCTTATATGATGCTCCACTTTCTCATTTTTACCCAATGTGAAACTTAGACTCACACTTAGATTTCCTGTATGGAGTAAGTATTAATATTTAAAGAATAACGATCGAGGTGTGTTTCATCTAACAAGTTGAATAATTTTAGCACGTGAAGTGATAATTTATTTTTTATTATTTTATTTCTCTATATTATTAGTATTCTTAAAGTTTAATTAGGTTTATTCTTTCAATTTGAATTTTTATAAATATTCTTTATATAGTAATATTGCTAGAAATAAAAATATGTATCTAAGTATTTTGAAGCATAAATGAGAGATTTGAACCCTAGAAGAATATATAAGTTTGATTGATATCACACCTATAATTATTTCTATAATTTTTAACATCATAAATATTATAATTTTTTAAATTATCACATTAATATTATTTTTTATTTACTTCACAACTTTTTTCCTCCTTCACACTACTCCCATCTCTTTTATTAATATTTTCTATATACATATTAACCATATTTAGCTATGGATGCTTTGAGGAGCACACGAAATACAATGTGTACCGTTAGTTGTACTATGTGGATATCATTTTTCTCATCCTTATTTATCGTTTTTTCGTTTCTTTTTATGCCCTCTCAACATAACTTAGATGCAAATTTATGTGCAGTTGTATTTTTAATCTATTATTTTAATATTTATTATTTTTACTATTTCTACGTCCACAAAAGGTGCGTGCTATATTGTATGAACTTTATGATAAAAAGTCAGTACCTAATAATCACGAGGAGATAGAAAAAAATGTTATTCAAAGGAGTTATCATTGTTTATTGGTGGATCTATATATTCTGAAATAAAAATAAAGGATATTTTTTAATATATTCTGAATATAATATTTAGTAAAAAAATATTTTTGAACTTCTTGTATTTGTTTATAAATGAGCGCACGTCAAAAATATATAAATTTTTTTAAAGAAAAGCAAGTCTCACAGCAGCACAGCTTTTACGGCAGAACTGATTAACATGCTTTATGTGTAAATTCAAACCCCAGGTTTTCTTAAAATTTTAATGTTAATTAATTTGAAACATTAAAAAACTTATAATAAAGATAATATATATTATTTTATAACTTAAGATAATTAACTTATTTGTAGTTGTACAATTCAATTCAGTCTTTTATCTATCACAATATATAAAGAGATTTCTTTTTCTGTGTCTACATTTTAAAATATCAAATTTACCCTTTAAATATAATAATCTATTAAATTTTAAAAAATGACCGTTATTCTTACAAGTTTTTTATAAAATCAGATCTATGCTTCTTCTCTTCTTCTTTATTTATTAATGGTTATTTTTTCATATATTCTGATATATTTCACTTTATTTTTAATAAATATAATTTTAATTTATATATTAAATTAATAACATTACAATACTATCATCTACTAATATAATATCACGCATATTTGAAAAATACATACACAGACGCGATAGTGCCTGTGTTTACGCTAGTATATATAATATAAATATTTAAACAAATTTATAGTCTTTCAATTTGGTACAACTTTTTTTTTTAAATAAATGCAATAATTAGTTTTTTTTTTAAATAGTGTTGTCCTTTTCATCAATAGTATGGCAACTTTAGTGGCTAACATTTCTATACATTTTTTCTTTCTTACTTGAGCTTACATGGTTTTTGATGAATTTACTAACTTCTCCTTTTATTTTTCTGTATGAATAAATGTTGAGTTATTAGGGAGATTTTTATCAATAAAGCATTAAAAAATAAATTTTGTAAAAAAGATTATGATATCATTTACAATTTAAAATCTTAATATAATATTAAGTTAATGAACTTTTTATACGTTATTTAACTTTATCCTACCAATGAGATAATGACGAGTAAGAAATTTAATTGAATTGTAGTAGAAGAAAAAATTATGAAAACTCGTGGTTTACTAATAACCACTCTTTAGAAGAAAAAATCGAGCTAATGCAAAATAATACATTATTTTTATTCATGATTGAAAAATAATGTATTTCCCACGTCCCATGGTGAGCATGAAAAATAATTCATTTTAAGAATAATTTTACACACGTACCATGGTGATCATCAAATATTTTTATTGAAAAATATCATATATTTCTTGAAGAGAAAAGGGTAACACCTATGACACTCAAATGAACAATAAAATAATAAGAAATTAGAATTATAAAACTAAGTATAATAATTGAGTAAGTACTCGTTATATCATCGATATGTATCTGTAAGCTTTCTTAAACCTGAATTAAAAAGTTTAAAATATTTTAATAAATAAAATATGTGATTATATTGTGTTGACATTTATCGATATGATAATTATCATGATATATGTTTATAAATAATCTAAATTAAGTGAATGCAATTGATTTGATTATATTAGATCGAATTAGATTAAATTTATGTCCTTATTATATGATAAATGCGTATAGTTCATAAATATAATTATTTATTGTATTAAGAGTGTAACAGTTTAGCATTCGTTATTTGTTCATTGTTTATCTATTAATTAGGCGTATAATTATCATCGTTATGTGGTAATGTTCTTATAATTTATGATTAAGGAGCACTTGTGAATTATGTGAGTTGGTATGTATACATTAGTGGTAATTAAGAATATTATAATAATCCAACCAAAGCAGAAAAGCTTCAATGAGCGGTTGGTTGGTAACATTTTTTAATTTCAGAAAGAAAAAGGGATTGGCTTTATTGCCATTTGTGTTTTTTTAATATGTAATCATATGTGACCTTGTCCATATTACAAAACCCTAATGAATATTTCTCATTTTCAATATTATATTATATTACAAAATAATATAGGTAAAAAAATTTTATTAAATCATATTATAAAATTTTTAAATTATATTATTACACATGCATAATTTCAAATATGATCATCTTAGATATTATAAATTTTGACATCTCACTGATATTTCAAAAATACATCAATCATTTATTACTTTATTTTTTTTTAAATACAAAAATTCAAAAGCACGAAAATCTCACTAAACTCATAATAAAAGTTTAATTTCACAAAACATAAATAAATTATATCTATTAAAAAAACCATAAATAAATACATTAAAGTGCAGAATTCAGTATTATTTGAATATAAACAAATTACCTGGTTCATTATTTGAATACAAATATTAGATTAATGTATTAATGGTTAAATCGGTTAGCTATTAATATTTAATTTTCTTTAAGTTACGTCACAACACACATTAATCATTAGCCTTAACGATAATATACTGTAAAGTGTAAAGTATGTGCGCAACACACTACCGTTATAGCCTTAAATATAATTTTCAAGTAACAAGTCATCAGTGGAGAGTAAAGGTGTTAATTTGGTCCTAGTCCATGAGTCTTAAATCACTTTTTATTAAATTTCCTTTTAGAGTCCTTCAAACGAGGAGACAAAAAAAGTTCAAGTCTCCAAAGTTCCCTCTCTGGTGGGGTAGAACTAGGATTAAGGTGGGTTAGACCTCATAACTAATATTACATTAAACCAAAGTCAAACGTCAAGTTGAGCGACTTGGACGGGTCCGAACACCCATACAGGTCCGACGAGCCAAACGGACTCGATCACCCAGACAAGTCTGAAGTCCTAGAAGGGCCTGACGAGTCAAACGAACTATAAGACATGAACGGGCCCGAAGACCCGAATCAGCCCAACAACAATTGGACGGGCCTGAAGACCTAGACGTGCCTGATGACCTGGACGTGCTTGACGATTCCGATGGGCCTAACGACCCAAACAAGCATGATGACCCGGACAAGCCTAATGACCCGAACAAGCATGATGATCCGGATAGGCCCGACGATCCGAACGGGCCCGACGACACGGACGAGTCCGAAAACCCAGACGAACCTGACGACCAAAATGAGCACGAAGACCCAGACGGGCCTGACGACCTGAACAAGCACGACGATCTGGACGGACCGAACGACCCAACAAACTGGACGATCCCGACAAACCGGATGGATCAGATGAGCAGGACTGGCCCGACGAGTCGAACAGACAAAACGAGATAAACGGACCCGACAAACCCAACGACCTGAACAAACAAAACGACCGAACGGACCCGATAACCCGAACCTACCTAACGACCCGGATAATAAGTTTCTAAGCGTGACTGAATTATAGAAAAAGATTTTATTACAAAAAATACTTATAGATTTATAATACGGAACATAAAATTATCTACTAGATTACATATTTTGAAATTGTTTTTATATAAAAAAAAATGAAATTAGGAACATTCTGTTGACTTCTTTTGCAATCTGAACTGTACGATTTTAAAAAGTTTTTTAATCGCAAAATTCGAGGTGCATAAGAAAAATATTGTGGTGCAGAAAGAAATAACCAGCAAAACCAAGGGAATTCTATTCGCTAAAAGATCATTACCGAGTCCAATGGTCCAAATTCTAAAATGAGAGAGGTGCTTTATTTTCATTTAAGAATTAGGAATATTATTTTTCAAAGTTGAAAAAGAAATCTCCCTCCCTGTATTTTTTTTTATTGTCTAAAATAATAACTATAATAAATTTAACATAACAATATTACAGAACAGGAATGTAAAAGTGATTATATCCACAATCACCGAACTATAAGGAATACATTAACATTGAATTTCTAATTTACAAAGATCCTTTTGGAAATTAAACCTACCGGCCCAAAGCATAAACCGAAAAATAGTTTAGTTCAGATCGTTAAAAAGTCCAACATTCGGCCCAGTTATCATAAAAGAACTTAGTGAATTTTGAAGTGTGATTTTACTATTCAATTATCTTTTTAATTTATGTTTTATTATCTTGCCAGTCCTTAAACCATATAATAATGTAGGACATAAATTATAATTTTAGTTACAATACATATCTTTTTACAAGAAATGAGCTTTTAACTATTTTAGCAGGTAGATTATTTTCTTCTAAATTTAATTTTAGTATATATACATATATATATATATATATATATATATATATATATATATATATATATCACAAATTAGAGTTTTTTATAATTTATTATTTTTCTGGTCTATTGATTAGCGTCAAGTTGAAGATTAAAAAAAACGACAAAAAAATATTTTTTTTTTTAAATATGAAAAGTAAAAGAAAAACATGACATAATAACATTCTAATAAAAAATTAATTGAAATGACTGAATTAAAGAATTTACAAATAGCAACTGACAATTTAGTAAAAGGACTTTACTATCATACGCCATTTATTTATTGTTAGCTACGTTTTAATTTATTTTTTCTAATTGTTCTAAACATATTTCTTTCTTTATTTATTTTTTTTTTGCGTATGAATAAGATGATGATTCAATGAAATCATACTGATACGTTATAGAAGTTGACGTTTAAGAAATTTAATTTCTAATCGAGATTAATTGCAAAAGCAAACTCAAATGCATTAACATCACAGATTGTTTATAATGTTACGTAAAATAACCATCAAGTTTGATGAAAAATGAAGAGAAAAACTACCCGAGAAACTGAATAATATTTATTCACTGTCATGACATGCAGTCTTCAGACACAGTGAGAGAGAAACCTCGACCACCAAACCAGCATCTATGTACAAAGTGATGAGGTTTCCCTACAATGTTTTATTTCAACACCAAACAATGAAATAACCATGCACATGCTAAATCATATACGTATATACGTATCTCCCAAATAAATGGAAAAGCTTGAAACAATCAAACAAACAAACAAACAACGACTTTAACAAGAACGTTCAGACAATAGCGTGCTGTCACTGATCTTCACGACACATATCATATATGTTTAAGGTTGTGCGAGACACATATTATGTGTCAAAAATATTAGGTGAAACCACGGCAATTCCGAACCAATTAGCTATTAGCTATAGCTGTGATGGCCGTGACCATGAGAGACTGGGACAGGTTCAGAAGGTGGGTCACCCCCAGCATCAGCAGCACCGTATCCAAGTTCTTCAATCTGAATGGATTGATAGGAAGTGGTGGCGGGTGGTGGTGGTGGTGACGGTGGTGGTTGGTTATAAACCGGGGCATATTGATGCGGAGGTGAAGCTGTTGGTGGTGGCAGCGGTGGTGGTGACGATGGTGGAGGATAGTCGAGGGGCTTCTTTCTGAGTCTTGCAAGACAGACAACACCAAGGAGAAGAAAAGCGACCAAGAGGCCACCTAGAGAAACGGAAACTGCTATAACTGCTTTGTAGTCATGTTCCACTACAGTATAAGGAGGAGGAGGAGAAGCGTAGGGTGTGATTGGAGGAGGAGGGGGGGTGTAATAAGGAGGAGGGGGAGTGTGATAAGGAGGAGGGGGAGTGTGATAAGGAGGAGAAGGAGGAATGGTAGGAGTATTGGGAATGCATGAACAGTTATAGGTAATGGGAGGTGTTGGTGGTGGTGGTGGAAGGGGTTTTGTGTAGTTTGTCATGTTGCAATGTGGTGGTGGTGGTGACGGTGGTGGTGGAGGAGGAGAATGAGGAGGAGGAGGAGAATAGTATGGATAATAGGGTGAAGATGGTGGTGGAGAATATGGAGGACTCATTTATGAGATTGAGATAAGAGAATGATGATAATACTCTTTCTTTTCCGACAATGGATGTTGGAATATTTTAGTTTGTTGAGATGAGTGTGATGCAGTGTCTATTTAAAGAGCATGGCAACCTCAAATCTATACCATTCTCTTTCACTTTCTTTCAACTATATCTATACGTCATTTTTTGGATTAAAAACAATTTATGTGAGTAGTCTACCACAAAACAAATTTCAAAACTAAAAAAATTGTTCACATTTTTTTTTTGTATATATCAACAATATCACGCTTGCGTCAGTCTTTACATAATATGAACTCATTTTTCATGGATTTAGTTTTATAGGAATAAAAATAGTTAGAAGAGAAAGAAAGAAAAGACAGCAACTTGCTTAAATGTGAATATACATTATGTATATATAGATATAAATGTAGATAGATCGATAAAAAGATAGATAGTGATATAGTTTTCATTAGGTAAATTTAGTTTTTGAAGATGATAGAAAAGATTAGGATTTAGGGTTAAAAAAAAATGTAAGAGTCTTTTTATATTATTATCTAATTATAGAAACTGAAAAATTATTAAATTTTATAATAGTTATTACAAAGTATTAATGCAGTACTTAGACAAATTAAGGATAATTTTAAATATCCAGTCAAATGTTAACCATCTGTGTGTAATCAATTCTATGATTTAGTTACAGTTTTGGTGTATATTATAATTCACGCAGAATTTTGGTTTCTGTATAAAACTTTGTCTGAATTTAAGAACTCGGTTCTTTTAGGTTTATCATAAAATCTTTATATTTGTTTTCTCTAAATTTCTGGCGTGCATTTTAAGATATATTAATTTGTTTGGATAAAGGAAAAGGAAAAATATTCGTAATTATTCTTTTAGTTGATCGAAAGAAAAACAGCGGTTTAAAATTTATCTATTTTGTTTTTTTGGTTTACATTAAAAATTTCAAACTTGTTTAGGATATCCTCAATATTCCACAGACTTTTGTCTTATCCAAATCATTCTCCAACGAGACATTAGCTTTATCAGATGGTTTTTTAAGTCTGATATATATAATATACGTTGGTTTGGTATGTGTATGAAGTTACATTACATTAATAACTGTATATATACGTGATTTAAATTTTATATATTTACAACTTGAATTATAAATGAATCATGGTTTTGATTATTCGGAGAGGGAAGGAAGGTTTATTAATTTTTAAAAAACTCTTTCAAGAAACATTAAATTGTATATATTAATTATTCTAATTCCTAATTAAATGAATAACTCGAAAGGGACCGAAAAAAAAGAGTATAACTAGTAGAAGGTGCAATTAGGTTGTTAGAAAGCTGATAAAAAAAACATTAGCCTTTAAGGAATCATTCCATTAACAGTATTAAAGATTTATATTCTCCATCAAACCTACGAATGTCTTATTTGAGGATTAAGCTCTGTTCATATTTGCGCCGCCAAATGAATAGAGTGACGTAAATTGGGCATTCAGAAACGCCATATAGCTTACTGATCACATTCTTTTTAAAACTATAATAATAGTGTGTTAATTTTTTGTGATATAGTGGACAACTACGAATAGATTAAAGCAGAAAAAACATAGACAAAGGAACATCTTTTATGTTGTTTTAAAGAAGTGAGGAAGTGACACCCACCCCAGGAAGCACTACCAGAAACATGTTTTGAATGGAATTCAAAGTATAAGATGAGTGAGTTCCGTGTAGTCACAAACAAAACTTAAATGAGATCATTACATATTATGCTTAGAAAACACTCACAAGAGGGTTATCCACTTTCAGAATTCTTCCCACGTGCATGCAACTTGCTTTGCTTTCATACTCATAATCAATCACCATCTTCGTTATCTGCTACCCTTTAATTACATTCCTGTTTATAAGGAAATCTTGTACCAATAAATAAATAAATAAATAAATAAATATATATATATATATATATATATATATATATATATATATATATATATTGAATAGTTTGATTAGAAGCATGGGAGGTGTAGCAAATTATATAAATTATAAAAACTAAACACGAAAATAGGTGCTCTATTATAATCATTATACTCATACACGATTTGATTTTCATGTGGAATTTCAGTTGGTATAGTTTTTGTGTTTTTATTTTTAGATTCAAGTATTAGTAATTTAGTACAGACATACAACATTAAAAAACAATATTTTTCGCATTGAAAATTGAAATATTTATGTGTGTTGTGTGTATATATATATTGATAATTTCATTTGTTATAAAAATATTATATCATTAATAATGAAAATCACTTTAATATTATTTTCACAATAATATAAATTTGAAATGATTATTTACCGACAAAATATACTAGTTGTAAATGAGGATTCGTGATTCCTACTCTACATTCACGAAATATATGAAACTTTAATGCAACTTGGTATAGTGGGAATATGGAACACGTGGGGTGGATATTATATGTAACACATTTGAATAATTTCGTTGCTACATAAAAAATATATTCACAATGTTGATGAAAAAGCATTATAACAACGATTATGCTAAGTCCATATGTATAATTAACTGTTATTGACTCTTGTATATCAACAATGGTTAATTATAATATTATATTATTTATATTGTTTATGTTAAATTTTATTAAAATTAATTAATAAGAAGAAGAAAACCGTATTTATTAACAATTTAGTAAATTTTAACCAAATCTTAAATATTTTAAATTAGTATAAAATTTTAGTTCACATAAATGAGTCTTTAAAAAATTTTAAATAACGAATAATTGGTGTGTTTTAGTTTATGTAAAAATATTTTTCAATCTAACAATGAATTTTGAGGAAAAAAAAATGATTGAATTGAAAGCTGTCAAATTAATATGTGAATTGAAGGTGAAAAGTAATACTTAAGTATAATATAAAAAATTAGAAATCACTTACTAAACATAATATTAATTTTATCCCCTATACCGTTGTTTATAAAATAAGTAAACTTTCATATGTAGTTCAAAAGATAACTTGAGTTTTTCTAGCCAAAAGCCATGAACATAAATTATGAATATTATTCAATTAATTTCATTATGATAGGTATTTTCATGATAAACAAGATTTCATAAAAAACTTTAACATTGACTGTAGAAGGAGAGGGGGTATGTATGAATAATCATGCATTATCCATCAAGATTTAATATATTAGCAATCTATTTTGGATATTTAGATTTTGCAACCGAATCCAACATTAGAAAGTGTTCAACGAAGATTCAAGTAAGTAAAATCAAACACATCACAGTGAAGTTACGGATGAGAGTGAACATTTCTTTGACGAAGCAAAAGTGTATGGAAAATATTCGCAACGAAGAACACATTCCTCTAATAAACTCAACATCGCAAAACGAATCTAACACTCACACTCGCTCTCTCTTCCACCGATCATGTTCCGAATCCGGCAACCTATGGAAAATCGCCGCCCCTTCAATCTTCACCCGCCTAGCCATGTTCTCCATCACCGTTGTCACCCAGTCCTTCGCCGGCCACCTCGCCGACCTCGATCTCGCCGCCATTTCCCTCGCCTGCACCGTCCTCATCTCCATCACCTTCGGCTTCATGGTACCAGCCACTCGCTTATTGTTTTTGCTATCACTATTTTCCACTCTTATCAACCAACATTGTCTTTTCATTGTGCTATTTCTTACGTAGTTGGGTATGGCGAGTGCGCTTGAGACGCTATGCGGCCAGGCCTACGGCGCCGGACAGCACCGCATGTTGGGCGTTTATCTGCAACGCTCGTGGGTTGTTCTGTCCCTGTCCTCGATTCTCATGCTGCCAGTGTTCGTGTTCGCGACGCCGCTGTTGAAGTTGGTGGGGCAGCCCGTCGCGGTGGCGGAGCGGGCGGGGCTGGTGGCGGTCTGGTTGATCCCGTTCCACCTCAGTTTCCCGTTTCAGTTCACATTGCAGCGGTTCCTGCAGTGCCAGTTAAAGACCGGTATCGCTGCTTGGGTTTCAGGGGCGGCTCTTGCGATTCATGTTGTAGTGAGTTGGGTTTTTGTTTATCGGATGAGAATTGGGATCGTTGGCACTGCACTTTCCATTGGTTTCTCGTGGTGGCTCTCGGTTTTGGGAATGCTCGGGTATACACTCTTTGGTGGGTGCCCGTGTTCGTGGACTGGTTTTTCTGCTGAAGCTTTTGTTGGTCTCTGGGAATTCCTTAAACTCTCTTTGGCTTCTGGGGTCATGCTTGCGTTAGTGTTTCTTAACTTATTTCTCTCTTCCACTTATGGTATTGCTTGGATAAATGCGTCTGCTAAAAGTATATAAGAAAATGTAGCTTCTGGTCAAATAGGTGTTTCCATGAAATATATGTAAAGGGATCTTGTTTCCACGACGCTATATTGGAGGCAAAGCTCCCGAAAAATGAGGCCGCTATTAACCTTGCTTATGCTTACAAATAGTCTCAAGTATTCCCCTGTAGGAGAAAAAAAGGACTGTAAATGCTTCAACTGAAGGTCTTGCAATATCTTTGGCTAGAATAGAAAGTAAACAAAATTAAATTTTATTATAAATCACAATTAACCTGTGTAAGTGTTTCAAAAACTGAGTTCAATAAGTTTACTTTAACTTAAGTGAGATTAATTTTTCATTTATTTTCTTGTCTAAGTGTTCATTAGAAATTTGCGTGAGAAAGGATCTTATTTAGGACAATATCTAGATACATTTCTGGAAATGATATGTGTACCATTCTTTAGATGGAATTGAAATGTCACTCTGATAAGTTGTGTAATGAATGTTTGGATTAAAGAATTATGATGGTTCTTGACTTTGAGGTTGATGTGCTTATTAGTGTTGTTAATGTGACTTTGCAGGTTAGAGAATTTCTATTACAGACTGTTGCTTATAGTCTCTGGATATATGCACAACACTGAGATTGCAATTGATGCTCTTTCAGTTTGGTAATTTGTGCTTTCTTAGTTTTTTCTTTCTAGTTTAGCCCTATATTGGTTTATTGGAGTATTTGCTGAATTAAAGTCAAACCTTGCATGGCAGTGTGACGATATATGGCTGGGAATCCATGATACCGCTTGCATTTTTGGGTGCAACCGGGTAAGTCACTGGTTGTAAGTCCCCCTTTCTTACACTCCTGAAATGAGGTATATTATTCATTTTCAGTATGGAGAAATGTTTAACTATATTGAAAAACTAGTTAGCTCATGGGTGAGGTTGAGTATTCCTTGATGTATACTCCAATGTAACTAATGTCCAGAAGCAGAACCCTGCAAATCGATACAAACGATCCTGGTGTGTTTTTGTTGATTGATTCTGACGAGACTGTGGACTTATAACATTTGGAACTTTGATTTGCTTTGAGAGTGTTACCTCCCTTTACCAAGTGAAAATGCTGTTGGAGATAATTGTATGTGTTAGCGCGAACAAGGAGTAAGTTTTGTGATAGAATAATTCAAAAGGGTTTATACTTTGTCTTGCACTGTCGTTGATCTGTACTTAGTTGCTGACATGTTTCTGTCAAAAGATGGAGACTTGTTAAAAATGAATGTGATGATTCATGAGATCTTGATTTATCATTTAATTTTGGTGAGTTTTCTATAGGAGCATTGCTTTCTTTCCCTTAAATTTTAGTAAGACCTACCATATTCGATGATTAATTTTTCAACCCTTTACTCATATAACATTCTTCAACTCAGGGTTCGTGTAGCAAACGAGCTTGGCGCAGGCAATGCAGAAGGTGCAAAATTTGCAACTGTGGTTTCTGTGGTAAATACTGTACTGGTGGGATTTATATTTTGGTTGGTAATTGTATTCTTCAACAAGAATCTTGCCTTGATCTTTACATCGAGCTCGTTAGTTATCCAAATGGTCAATGATCTGGCAACGTTGTTAGCTTTTACTGTTCTTCTTAACTGCATTCAACCAGTTCTTTCAGGTGAAAGAGTATATAACACACCCTATAGTATAAGCAATCAACTCGAATTTCAATTTGACATTGTGCTTTTTTCTGGTATCTGCTTCTCTTCAGGGGTGGCAGTAGGATCTGGTCGTCAAGCAGCAGTGGCATATATAAACATTGGCGGTTACTACTTGGTTGGAATACCTCTTGGGGTTCTCCTTGGCTGGTTGCGTCCTTCGAGTATTGTTGTAAGTCTACCATATCCTACTCTGACACGGTTAGAAATTCAAGTGTGAGTCTAAGTCTCACATTGATTAGAAATGAGAAAATAGATCACTATATAAGAATAAAGACACATATCCATAAACCCATTGCCTTAAGATTTTAGGTTGAAAGTGGTGTCAATTTCTTATGTGGTTGGACTCTAAATGTCCAATCTACTCTTACATAAGTATATTCATCTATCCGTGAGATTTTTTATGAATGAAAAGGGTGCCAAAGATGTTATAATAAAAGTATTCATCCTTTGTAACCATGGTAACAATATTGTTGGTGTAGGGAATGTGGAGTGGAATGATGAGTGGAACGGTGGTTCAAACATTGATCTTGGCTACTATTACGATGAGATATGATTGGGAAAAAGAGGTATGCTTTACAACGCTCGGACATGGAATGAAACGATTTTGTTTCACTTTCTTTGGTTTCATTTTCATCCAACAAAATTAAACCACATAATGCACTCCGTCTACTTAAAAAACGAGTCTGTATTATGTCCAGTAAATAGCAACTTTGAAGTAATATATACTGTTTCGTTTCTCTAGTGAACGATTACAGAAACTCGTTAACAGTCATGTGGTTGCTTATGGTTTGTAGGTTCGGAAAGCTCAAATTCATATCAAAGAGGAAGCACATTCTAACTAATAACAAAGGTTAAATTTGCATTTAATGACTGTGAAAATTATGATTTCTTATTTAAGGTAGTTTTATTCTTTGCCTCATAAAAAGGGTCTCAGTCAGAATTATTGTGCTTAGCTAATTGCTACTATTTCACAAAGGCGATTTGAATAATTTGCTTAAAGTTAATTGTTTTAAAACACATAATTTCTTATGTTTTATACAATTCATTAAATGAATTCTACAAGTTATTTTACAGCTGTTTTTTATTTTTTATTTACATTTTACGTTTCTTATCTGCGGCTGGTGTTGGAAGAGAAGTGTACAATTTTACACTCTGTAGCAAGCAACACCAGAATCATTTAATAAGATGATCATTATAAATTTATACAAATAACTATAATCATTTAATAAGTTTACATGCAAAATGATATTATATTCAAATCGTATCCAGTTTTTTATATCCAATTATATTGTGGTGTAACTAGTTTTAAGTTTAAAAAAAAGCTTATATAAATGAATACATATTGTATTATCCTGTTTCTCAAAAAATTTGGTTTGACACTCAGTTTAATGCGTTTTCTGGTTAATCAAATTAACTCTGTGGATTCTTTGTAAATAAAACTAGCAAACACTTATTTTTTAATACAAATCAGAGTGTTTTTAAAGTGCTTTAATTTAGGATTTCATAACTAACAAAAGTTCATGCGCAATCCGTTTATATTGGAGATCAATTTGACAAATACATTTAATTCATTGAATTATCTTTTTATGTGATTGTGGATGTCAATTAGAAATTTATGCATTCTTTTCCGATAATATTATTTTTGTATTTTTAGATGGAGATGAAATGGTGTGAATGGAAATGTAATGTAGTGACTAGAGATGGTGAGGAAGAACACAATGGTGAAGAGGGAGATTTAAGTAACTATAAACTTAAATTGCAACAAATATAAATGTAGGAATGAATTATTAAGGATAGAACAAGAACTTGTAAAGGAAATCTATGAGATTTGTGACCCAAAACAAACATCATTATTGAATTAAACATGAACAACCTATTTGTATTTTCCTACTTTCTTGGCAATTAAGTCACAATCAAATAAAAGAAAATTATACATTGTGTCAATTATGTCTACTAAACCCATATTTGCACTAGTTACCATATGCCTCAACTTTCACTTCGATCATAAATAATCGATTTTTTAATTTTGTCTTACGAACGCCTTTTTCTATAAATTTTTTGAGTTTTCGATCATTATTTGATTTTCATTCCTAAGTTTTCTTTCAATTCCATGTTTCAATCCCTTTCTTAGTCCTATGATCAACCTTTTTATCTTTATATTTCAATACAAAATTATATATATATATATATATATATATATATATAAATTTCACTCTACCTTAATAATATATATGCTTTCTTTCTTATATTTGTTATTCCGAATTATCTATTCATGTTTTAAAATAGTTTTTCTACATAGACAATATTAAGTTATTATGAAACACAAATCTTATTTTACCACAGTCTTGAGATTCCTTAGATGGATGCTCCACGATCTTGTCCGTCAAGTCTCCATCATCTGCCGCCTTGTGCAAGGTATGAGATGGGGTAAATGCAGGAATGGACTACGATGATCAAATAAGCAAAAACTCTCAAAGTCAAATCTCATATTAGAAGGATCCACATTGTTTAGGAGTCGAGGTCAAATGCAGTTTAAATACTCATTCCTCCCTTTCAAGAATAGAACTGTGACAAAATTTCACACTCCAAAATAAGAATTATATAATAACTATTTAATTAAGTTTATAATAGGTCTAATTATTGATTTAGTTCTCCAATTCATTATTTTGATTCATTTGGTATGATAACTAAGGTCAATAATAAATTAGAAGACTAAATCACTAATTAAACTTTTATAATATAAATAACAAGTTAAAGTTAGTTATAATTTAGTTATGTTGTTACAGCTGTTATATAGTTTTTTTTTTCTTTTACTTTTTAATTGATCAGATATTATAAAATTAATTAGTTACGGTTATTGGCAAAAGTTTTATGATAAGTTATCATGTTAACTCCCAATAATAACCTTAGTAGGAATTTGATCTAATTTAAATAAATCAGATTCGTACATTTATGGGCTCTTAATGGTAAGGCTAAATCTAAAAACTTGTTGAGAATAGTTTTTATCTACATCTATATATTTATATACAAAGTGGGTATATATAATGAAAAGCTACAAATTATAATTAATTTTTGTAAAAAGGGAATTTGGCTAAAGTTCTTAAATTACTAAAATTCAATTAATTATTTTCTTCAATCATGGTGTCGTGCTTTGATACATATCTTATGAAACTAAAAGAACAATAGTTATACTATCACTTGAAGACGATCTTGCTCTCCACTCTAATAATTTAATAAATGAATTTCTGAAAAAGGTAAAATTTAAAATTGATTAATTTAATAACCTGCTACCCTTGACTGCGCAGAAATTGTCCACCATTGTTTGAATAATCTGTTTTTTATTCTGGCATCACCTTCTTTTGTTCCCAAAACCAATCCATCACTTCTTCAACATGTTATTTCAACTTTAATAATGAAAGAACTTTACAAAAAAATTGCATAATAAAATTGCAATATCAATATTAATTTCTTCATAGTTGGATGTGAATGTGGTAAGTGAGTGACACAGAATTAAACGTGTTACTGTATTTGTACGAAATTATCTCTGACAGAGAATCTTTGTCCATAACCATCCATTCTTGACACTTCCAAAAAGAGAGGATGTGGTGAACATGTTTGGCATATAACTTTCTTAAACAACACTTTATTCTTAAACGTTTCTTTCCAAAATCTACAAATGTAAGTGACTATTGAAGATGCAGAGTGCAAATGCAAAAGCAAAAGCACGTGCCTCTATTGGCTATACACTTTCTTAATTCATGTCGTTTTTTTAAAGAAAATAAGAAAGTGAGTAGATTTTTTTTATAAATATTTTTTAAATAAAAAATAAATTTGATTTAAATTTGCTATTATTTTGTAAAATAAGTTTTTTTTAAAAAAAATTATTTTGGTAAAATCTATCTTTTATTTTAATGGCTGTGCTCATTCCATAGCACAACCAACCTTCTACCTACCAAAAGTTTGAACCTAACTAAGGTATGGCTCCTCCACTCCACTCTTGAAATTTTAAACAACATGGATCCTATTTTTATTGATTTCGATAACTTTTATAAGGAAGGTTAATTTCTATTTAAATGAATAATATCATAAAATTAAATATAATAGCAAAATTGACTCATGAAAATATTTTTATATAAATAGTTGTAATATTTCATTCTACTTTTTGAGTGGAGGTTTACCATTTTTCGTTTTTCATTTTCATTTTTAAATTTCTATTAAATATATGAACATATTTAAAAGCTATTCAGTCAACACAAAATTACATTTTTCATTTTACTCAAATTACTCAAGTATAATACGATACAAATGTTTACAACATTATGCAGAATTTTAAAAATAATTGTATTAAAATTTCAGACTAACTACGTATATGTTCCTTTTTGTCTTTTTCACGGATTTCTAAGTAATTATGCAGGTTCAATTTTTTTTTATCCGCAACTAAGAAGGTTCGATAATTTTCAGACACTTGTTATTTTTCTTTTGCCCCACTTTATTTTTATCATACCATCATTTAAAAAAATTGTAAAAATGCAATTTAAAAACTTACAATATTAAATAGCCACACAATTTATATAGCCCTCGCATATTCTATATATAGCAAAAACAAAGAAACTATACATATGGAATTAAATATATGAGTTATATTATCATGTTATAAGGAGAGAATTATTCAACAATAGTTATGATTAATTCGATCAATGGTATAGTTATAGTCGTTAAAATTCTCATCACGATTTTAGTCTTAAAAGACCAGTCAAAAAAGAAAACAAAATATTGGAATTGTTCTTCATTTCAACTCACAAGCTATATAAAACTATTGATATACCGAAATACTATTTAAACTTATAAAACGTTTAGTATTTAGAATGTATGAATTGAATGAAAAAATTATAAGTAACACTAAAGAAATATCCTTTACTTATGAAAGTAAAAAAAAATAAAAATTTTATTACTTTTTTTCATAAGAAAAGAAAGTTCTTTGAATGTAAAGATTATACTCATGAGATATATCCTCTGAAGTTGGAAAAAAATAATTGGTGGTCATGCAAATTTAATTACATCATTAACCAATATTTATTTAAAGAAAAGTCGTTTATGTATGGATGAGATCAGTCCAATTTTAATATAAATTGCATATCAATCCAATCCAAATATCAATTTGTATGAAGTCAAAATGTCATATTCCTTTTCCACACATTTTATATATATTACCTTTTAAACCTTTTTTTTTCTATTTCATGTCATCAGTAATCGTGTTACACTTCTATTTCTCCTCTTGTGTTTGTATTCTATTTTGCCTTTTAATCATTAAGAATCAAGAACTATTATTCAAGTTGGAGATAAAAACCCTACTTTTAACATTTTCGTCTTCTTGCTATTCACTATTTCGATGCTACCAAGAAAAAGAGATCCACGGAATCTTCGAGTAACATCAAATACAATATTATTTTATTCTGAAATATATATATATATATATATATACCTAAAAAGTAAATAAAAATACATACTCTAATGAATAAAAACGAACAACTCCATTATATACGTTAATGTTTGATCAGAAACGGATTAAGTGAGTTAACTTAATTAAAATTTTTTTTTTCAATTTATTTTATATATTTATTATATTATAATGATAATAAATTAACTTAATTTATTTTGTATAATAATAGAATCAAAGTATTTACTTAATTTTTAATTATAAAAATAATAATTAAAGATTAAAATATTAAAATATTAATGTATATATATTGACAAACAAAATAATTAAACATTCAAATTATTTAAATATTTTATTAAATATCATTCTATCATTTAAACATACGAGCCTGTGAATCTATATAATTAAAAATAATAAATATTTATAAAAAAAAAAGTTAAAAATTATAAAAAATGTTCGTTGATCAAGTGAGCCAATTTACCTTTCACCCAACTCAATCCTGGTTAACTCGTACATTAAGTAAATCTAATTTTATTTATTCGACTCACTTTTAAAAAAGAATTGAATTTTTCTCGGCCAAATCTGAACCTACAGTGAACTAAATTCACTCACAAATTAGAACCCATTTTTATGTCTCTATTTTCAATCGGTAAATTGTATAAAACACTTCATGTTCTGAATTGTTAAATACTTATACAGATGAACATGTAGATATATTAAGGAAATTGCAGTGGTATATATATAGAGAGATAAGATTGAAGAAGATGAAGCAACAGCGGTGTTAGGTTCTGCTTTGTTCCTCCATAGGGCCATGGAGAGCTTCAAGGGAGACGATGAAACCGAGAAAAACCTTGCAGAAGCTCTCCTACAACCGGAAGAGGCGGTTATTCATGCAGAACAACGACACGACCAACCCTACGAGGAACAAAGTTTTGGTAACAAACTCTGGCTGGAAACAAAGAAACTATGGGTAATTGTCGGA
This sequence comes from Vigna unguiculata, assembly GCF_037176805.1. Classification (NCBI taxonomy): domain Eukaryota; kingdom Viridiplantae; phylum Streptophyta; class Magnoliopsida; order Fabales; family Fabaceae; genus Vigna; species Vigna unguiculata. The sequence goes on along the minus strand of NC_140800.1, from coordinate 38,264,088 downwards.
CCCTCCATCTTCAGCCGCCTCGCCTCCTTCAACATGAACGTCATCACCCAAGCCTTCGCCGGTCACCTGGGTGATGTGGAACTCGCCGCCATTTCTATAGCGAACACCGTCATCGTTGGCTTCAATTTCGGCCTCCTGGTAAGCATCACCAATTCCCTTTTCCGGTAAACTCACATTCCCTGTGTTATGTTATGATCGATATTTGAAAGTGATTTGGTAACTAATTACACAGCTGGGGATGGCGAGCGCGTTGGAGACACTGTGCGGGCAAGCGTACGGGGCGAAGAGATACCACATGTTGGGAATATACATGCAGAGGTCGTGGATTGTTCTGTTCGTGTGCTGTTTCGTGCTGTTGCCGTTTTACATATTCGCGACGCCGCTTCTGAAGTTTCTGGGGCAGCCGGATGATGTGGCGGAGTGGAGCGGCGTGGTGGCGGTGTGGCTGATTCCTCTGCACTTCAGTTTTGCGTTTCAGTTTCCTCTGCAGAGGTTCCTCCAGTGCCAGCTGAAGACGGCGGTTATTGCGTGGGCTTCTCTGGCGGGTTTGGTGGTGAATGCGGTCACTAGTTGGGCCTTGGTTTATGTGTGGGATTTTGGACTTTATGGTGCAGCTATTTCTCTGGATATTTCATGGTGGGTTTTGGTTTTTGGCATGTACGCTTATACTGCGTATGGTGGATGCCCTTTAACTTGGAAAGGTTTCTCTGTTGAAGCCTTTTCTGGACTCTGGGAATTCCTCAAACTCTCTTCTGCTTCTGGTGTCATGTTATGGTATTCCATTATCATCTTCTTAACTTTTTCTTTCTTCTATTTTTACCTACACAGTTAAACAATAATTAATATGGGTGTTCAATCATGCAGCTTTGAGAATTGGTACTACAGAATACTGGTTCTTATGACTGGCCACTTGGAGAATGCCACCATCGCCGTTGATGCCTTATCTATATGGTAAGTTCTTCACTCTTTTTTTAAACCTTAATTCTGCAGAACCTAAAATTTACTCAGTTATATTTACGTTATTTTACTGTAACATGTTGCATTTTGTTTTGCAGTATGACCATTAATGCGTGGGAGATGATGATTCCCCTGGCTTTTTTCGCCGGTACAGGGTACGTTTCATTTAAATTTATATCACTCAAAAGTTATTATTTTTACATTAAAGTTACACTTTTTGGACTAGATAATCATTTTATTTTGAGAAAAAAACACGTTTTTCCTTGATTGTATGATAATCTTTTGATTAACGACTTCAGGATTTTCACCGAGTAACCTAAAAACACCATCATTACTTATATCTTTATTGCGAGAAAATGATCTTCATTTTCCTCCTTTTGAGAAAAAAGTTTGAACTATATTGCTTGGGTAACATAGGTAGCATCATTTTGACAAACTTTTATTTATTTAAAGTTTGACAAAATTTTATTTTTTAAAATACATTAAACCTTTTTTTTTTCAAACCACATTAATTTTTTGTGGTCACATGTCATGTGATCGTAAAAAATTTGTCTACAAAACTTTCATAAAAAATAATTTTTCGTATATTTACGTCTTCATGCTACAGTGCTGAAAACTGACAAGATGTGATAATTTCATTGAAGATAATATTAGATTCCACGTGACTTAAATAAAACAAAGTAAAACCACAGTCATTTATCTTGTCCGATCAGTCATAGGATCGGTACTCAACCACAAAAAGAACAAGAAAAATCAATGTCGACATTGATTTTTTAGTCAGTTATTTACAACAAAAACAAAAAAAACTTGTCATAAAACCGTACTTTGCTTTTCATCTTAATTAAAAGTATGGTTTAGAATCCATCGTATTGTGGAATAAACTATTTCAATAACATTATAAATTATGTCACCTCGTATTACTATTTTATTTCTTACTCTCATACATACTTTTATCGGTAAGAGAAACGAGAAATATATAGACTAGAATAAGTTGGTAGCATGAAATAAATAAAAAGTAAAATAAAAATTAAACGTGTTTGGTACCAAAAAAAGGTCAAAATATATAAAAAATAAAATAACACACATTTTTAAAATTTTTATTATTTTCTTTCATCTTGCACCTAGTATTTCTATTTTCCTATCTTTACCCCTCATGTCACCCACATAAAATCTTAGATTTATAATTATGGGGAGATATTAAGTACTGTCATGGATTGTGAGTCCTTTTCTTCACGGGTTCATCTTTTATAATAATAAAATAAAATAAAAAATTACTTCTGTATCACTTTTAACTTTTCTTAATTATTTCAGTCTAACCATAGATGTAAAAAAAAAAAACATTTTCTAGGGTGAATAATTGAAGATTGTGGTAATGAAATTGCAGAGTGAGGGTGGCAAACGAGCTGGGTGCAGGGAATGGAAAAGGAGCAAAATTTGCAACGCAAGTGTCAGTGACGCAATCGATAGCGATTGGGGTTGTCTTGTGTGTTCTGATAATGATATTTCATGATTATTTGGCTTACATATTCACCACCAGCTCTTCGGTATTAGAAGCCGTTGACGACATGTCATTCCTCTTAGCCATAACAATTCTTCTCAATAGTGTTCAGCCAATTTTGTCAGGTACACATCTTCTTTTAATAATGATATTCCATATCTCACTCTCATCGTCCATGGAATCTCAAATTCCAACGTATATGCAGCCAAATGCAACCTATTCAATCTTATGTGTTCACGGAATTTACATGTGCCTCTCAATATTTAATAAGCCATTTTCTTTCTATTTTCAAAGATAGCCCTTCAAACATAGTTTTAACGGTCATTCTACAATATTTTTTTAAAAAGTCTGAGATCAATTAATTTGTAATATATATATATATATATATATATATATATATATATATATATATATATATATATATATATATATAAATACAATTTTTATTTTCAAACCAATTTTTTTAAAATTGAATTAAGTTTAAATTCTATTTCAAACCATTTTTAATAAGAGTGCAGTTTAATAAAAGAGGGAATTTTTGGGTTTCAATCGACTTTCAATTCTACTTAGTTTACGTGTTATTCTTTAAAATGAGTTTTTTTAATAGTGTACTCTTACAATAATTATCTTTTATCAATTTATTAAACAAATAGGATGAAAAAGTCCTAATTTATATTAGAGTTACAAAAATTAATGTATTATCGTATGTAGGTATAAACTTTAATAACTAAAATTCGGTAAAACTTTTAGTCCACCAACTGATTATTTTTAAATTCATTAACCTTATCATTGATAACAATTAAATTTATCCTTAACATTCATAACAATTGTGTGAACTTAGTTAAACTAATTTATAACAAAGCCTCTCTACTAGATATATCTTGAAACACATGCACTTGCAATGATTCAAGACTAATATCTCACTAATAGAAATTTTAATATTTTGTGGGGGTTTTCTTGCAAATTTGATATAAAATTTTGCAAAAAGAGATTTTTTTTTTGCTATTTTTCTTACGAATTTTAATTAACAGATAATTTTGTTGTGAATAATTATTTCCTACAAAATTATAAAATTTGCAAGTATTTCTTACAAAAAAATTTATTAGCAAAACATTTTTGTACAATATTTTTCAAAAAATTTGGTAACATATTCTTGCAAATTGTTATTCGTAACAAAATTTGTAAGTATTTTCTAAAGAAAAAGTTCAAAATAAAATTGACAAAAAATATGTATTTTTTTCAATAGTGTCTTATATCATATCCTTCCATTGGTTGTAAACAACCTCCTCAATTTGATACATGCTTGAAAAATCTAACCATTCCCAATTTGGTGTCCATGCACCAGTGCAGTAAGGACTTTTGACCCCGGTTGTTTTTGTTATTCTGCCTCGGATTTAGAACCGAGGCATATTGGGGTCTTTTGGCCTCGGGTGTTAACCGAAGCCATAAAGTGTTTTTTCTACCTCGGGTAACGTAAGAACCAATGCCATAGGGGACATTTTTTTGGAACACCACTGCAGTTGTGGTAAGTCGTTCGAGAGCATGATGGAAATCGACAATATCCAAATTGAATCGAAACAGGAACGTAGTTTTCGTCCTCCTCCACACTTCCCTTAACCACACAGGTTGAATCTCTGTTCACAATCTCCTCCACACTTCTCGAACATGGTCCTGAAGGAGTATCAGATCGCACTCAACTTCGCCACCGATTACGACGAACGCGACCAACCCACCAACGGCATCTTCCGCCCCGTCTGGAACCTTGCGCAAGTAACACCAGAAGCCATCAAGCGGTTCAAGGAGAAGGCCGGAAGCATGGACGTGGAGGTGGAAGTGTTCATCTCCATCGGCAACCGCGGCAACCGTCACCCCTTCAAATCCCTCGACAGAGAAGCATGGATCGTCAACGCCACCAACTCACTCACGCGCCTCATCCAGGAGGTGAACCTCCAAGTGGACGACATCGACGTGCAGTACGAGGAAATCGAGCCCCCGATTTCAGCCTCTCTTCCACTTTGCATTTCAGCCACCCTTTTCAACAAACCCTAAAATGGAGGTGCAGCGAACCAGCGGCGACAGCGAACCAGTGACGGTGGAGGGGTAGGTTGCAGGGAGAGAGAAGAGAGAAATGGAATTGTTGAGAGAAATGGAGACTGCGGCGGGGAAGAAGAAAAAGAAAAAAGGGCACGCATTTTGGCACCGGTTGTCAATCACCCGAGGCCAAATATGTGAGTTTTTGGCTTCGATTCTCCGCAACCGAGGCATATGCTAGTTTTTGGCACCGATTTTTTATCAACCGAAGCATAACACCGTTTTTGGCTTCGGGTGTTCTGTGAACCGAGGCATAAAAGTTGGGTAGAATTGCAAAAATGCTACCGCGCCATTATATGTTTCGATTTTTTTATAATCGAGACATATAAAGCGAGTTAAAAACAATAATCTGCACTAGTGATGTTGTATAATTTTTGAGAAATTCATCACATTCATCCTATTTATTAATACAACATGCAACCTTCTTTCATTTAAATAATTCACACAACACAACACTTAATATTTGCTATAGCATCACTACCACCAACATTAAGTTGGAAAATTGTACAAGCAGTGGTCCATGAATATTTATATTGAATATCAAACAAAAAATTAAGATTCATTTGATACAACATAACACACATTTTTAAAACTAAAAATTATAACATATCTTATATAATATTACAGGTGTGGCTGTTGGTTCGGGATGGCAATCATACGTGGCATACATAAATATAGGAAGCTATTACCTCATCGGCCTCCCACTCGGAATTATCATGGGATGGGTCTTCAAAACTGGTGTTGCAGTAAGTATAACTAATCTACTAATTAAATTTAGGATTAAATATATTTTTGTCATTTAACTTTAAAGTGAATTTTAGAATTAGTCTATTTCAAAATTTTGGACTAATTTAGTCATTTATCTTTCGAAATACGTAGAATTAGTCATTTTAATCATTTTTTGTTAGATTTATCTGATGTTTTGTATATATTTCAGGATTATATTTGAGTTGTTTAACACATTTTTGTTTTAACGTTAAGTGAAATATTACATGAAACGCATTTAATTACCACATTTAAACTCTTGTTAATTACCTTGTTTTGAAGCCTTAATGTGATGTTGTTGATGGCAGGGTATATGGACTGGCATGATCTTCGGTGGCACAGCACTTCAAACATTCATACTCATCATAGTAACAATACGATGTGATTGGGAAAGTGAGGTACATATATTTATATTTATATTTCAATTTTAAAGTTTTCATAATATATAAATTATTTGTATGCATGTTGTAATATTTTCTTTTCATTGCGTTTTGCAGGCGAAGAAAGCTCGGTTTAGGGTAAATAAGTGGTCGAGATCTAATTCCAATGCGGCACTGCAAATCTCCAATTAACGTTCCTTTTTCTTTAAATAAGTTTTATTCTTGACAAAATTCCAATATATTATCGTACAAGTTATTGGTTATGTTGTTTTTCAATCATATATTCAAAGTTTTAATTTACTATTTTATTCGGTTTACTTTTTCTTTCTTCGATCATTTTGTATGATTGTTGCTCATTCAACGTTTTATATTTCCCGTAATTTCTTGATATGGGATATAGTTACAAAGTTCTATATTTAATGTTATTTTCTTAAGATATGATAGTCAAAAATTGTAAATAAATATGTTGTCTCACGTGTATCATTAATTCCTTTTTCTTTCATATGTTTTTAGGAACTGGTGTGTAGACAATTTAATTTTTCATATAACTAAGATTCATTATCAGTTGACTATACAAGTTCCCAGCCTAACTAATTTCTGATATTTATATCATTTTTAAAGGTTTAGTTGATGGCGTGAGTTTGAAAAATAAATAAATATCATATAGAACCATTGAGTTTAGCATATGGTTCAAAACATAATTCTCAAGGAAAAAAAATGTATTTAGCAATTTAGAGATTGTAGTTAGCAATTTTGTATTTGTACACTTTCCGAGGGTGGAAATTTTGTTGAAATCAGACTCACTCAAAAAGCCTGGATCAAGCGGTATAAAGACCTGGGACTACTATTTTCACCACCCCTTTTTCTCTTCACAACCTCTGCCACTATTTTTTTGGTTTTTTATATCCTACCTTTATGAATTTGTATTGTAATTGATTTTTGTAATATAAATATATTCTAATACATGATCAAAACTGATAGGTATTATACTTTTTCATAACTATGAGAATTAGTCTCATATTTCTTTTATATTATGAAAACTAATTTCCGTATAATAAATTTGTGGCAATTAGTTTCTATAAATATAAAAAATATGTTATGAAAAGTATTTTCCCAAATATATATTAGGATACAAATATGTGATAGAAGCTAGTTTTTTAATTTTTTTTTATAAAGGTTATTTCAATAATAAATATGCAATGAAGTGAAAATAGAATAACAAATATGTTTTTAATCCTTTAACTATTAATTAAAATTGGAATTAATCCATTTTCGAAACTTTAGATCAATTTAGTCTCTCATCCTTAAAAATTGGATAAATTTAGTCATTTTAACAAAATTTTGTTAAATTTATTTGACGTTTTATACACATTTCTCATCCAACGTTGAAGAAAAATGAGTTAAAAGATATAAACAACTTAAATATTATTATGAAATGTATTTGAAACGTCAAATCAATTTACAAATATTTTGTTAAAATGACTAATACACGCATCTCTAAATTTGAGAGACTAAATTAGTCTAAAGTTTTGAGGACAATTTTCACTAAAAATTAAGGGACAAAAAACATATTTAACCCTAAAAATAACATTGAAGGAAAGAAAATATTTTATGATGAATTATAATGATGATGGTATTCGCTCTTCCTACCGTAAAATTTTTATCAGTATAATGGAGAACTTTAACCTTGATTAGATGAAAATAGTTGCAATTATATGTTAAATTTTACGAGAACTTTAAGATTATATTAGCTTGCATTTTAATTTATGTAATTGAAATTTGCTTTTTATAAAATGTAATTATTAAAATTAAGGAATTGTTAAATATTTAGAAAGTTTGAAAATAATAAATTTGATACATCTTGACAATGTGAAAGAAAGCTTTTAGTTTGTGAAAGTGAAACCGAAAAGAGATATTTATCAGTTAACTAACAAAATTGTTCGATACTATGTATCCAAAATTAAATGTATTTATGTATTTGTATGAATGGAAAATTGCTATATTAAAAACTTATCCTAATATTTCTTCTCAAGACTAACAGATACAGATTTTTTAAAAATACATCAAAAACCATTTGTTTAGATTCTTAATTATTAAAAAAAATGTCTCACCATTTAGCTAATTTTCTAATTTAGAACCAAATAGATAATTAAGATTTTTTTTTCTTCGAAGAAAATTATTAGAAATTTGAAATGTCATATAAAATGGATTTTAAATTTTTTTTATCAAATATATTCGAGAATCATGTTAAATAAACACAAAACAGGTGTTTGGTAAACATTTACTTTTATAATTTAATATCTATACATCGTCTTACTCAGTGTACAAGTCAATCATTTTTTCTTCTTTCGCTCTTGTCCTCTTTGTTTTTCTATACATTTCTTCTCCCACAATTTTTCTTAATTGTTTACTACACTGCCCTTTTATGCTTCAATTATTGAGACGAAAATTACATATGGGTGTCATGTTATGTTTCAATATGAACTGAAATTCCATCTTCATGACATTCAATATCATTTATAAAGTTACCCTACATAAACTTAAATTCGGAGTTAATAAAGTAATCATAAAGTAAAATAATATAAATTATGTACTAATCGCTATTTTTATATGCTACTATATTTTTAATTATCTTTCCTAGTATTGTTTTAATAAAATAACCTAGCAGACACGCCTAATACAGCCAGATCATAGCAACACAAAAGGGTAGAAAAATCAAGAGTTCATGAAATTTATTATTATTTTTTCTACAGAAATCTCTTTTTACAAGCATATACATGATGATTCTAATTATTTTTTCACTTTAATCATTCCGCAAACATAACATCGAACGATCAAAGAAACTAAGAAACTAAGAAACTAAGAAACAAAAAAGTATCACAAAAAAATTGAAAAAGTATAGCACCACACTTCCAAATGGAAGGAGCACAATGCGCGGATTCCCACAAAATACAAGGGAAAGAAAAAGGAAAAAGCAACCAAAAAGAAAAAAAAAACGAATTATTCACTGAAAGTAACCGTTGCCATATGTCACCTTACCGTTGCAAAATCTACCCGTGGGACCGGACTCAGTTGCCCCGGGTCAAGAAACGGGTTTGTGGAGCGAGCCAATTCGGCGGCGCCGGTGTTGACAACCACCGTGAGCCACTTCCCTTCAATCTCCCTCTTCTTCGTGATTCCCTTGATCTTAGTGTTGTGAAGCAAATCCCAGAATCCATTGTTCCTTTTCCTATTCACGAACAAAAGAACCAACTTCTCCTGAGTCTCCTCCAATCTCCCTAAATACCCAACCAACTCGTTCAACTCACCCACATCAAGATCCTCCATTCTCTCCCGGAGTTCTTCCACGCGCAACAAAATCTCAACCTGCACGCTCCTATAATCCTCGCCCACCAGCCGTACAACCTCGTACACCAACTCGTTCCTCTGCAGGTGAAGCGAATCAGGCACGTGGCTTATCTGTTCGACGAAACCCACGAGCGCCTCCACCTTGTACAACAAATCCGCATTCGACGCGTTCGAAAGGATAATCTTTTTACTTTCTTGGGACTCGCGAGAGGCGTTGAGGTAATACCCCAAGACTCTGGAAACCGTGAGGCTCTGTTCCAGCACGCCGGCGTACCACCGCACCCAAGAACTCAGCTCCACCGATTCCACGTCCGACTCGTCGCGAAAGTTCGAGAGGTTAAGAAAGTTGTGGCCGCCGTACGAAGGGTAGCACGAGAGTTGGTCCTTCAACGTGAAGGATCCCTTTACGACGACGTTGTGTAGAGTGAAGAGGCACTTGAGCGCCACGGTGGCGCTGCGCGTCTGGTGCAGGCGGTCCATGAGCGCGTCGATGCAGTCGCGCGGGTGGCGGTTGGAGCCCTGCCCCACCGTGAGTACCGCGGCGATGGTTTCTTCGGAGGGAGGCGCCGTGAGGGCGTGTGTGGTGGCGCGGAGAACGTGCACCCGGACGGAGGACACGTGGCGCTTTGGGGATAGCACCGCCGCGATGACGGAGGCTTTGTCTTTGAGGTTTTGGGTCAGATTTTTGAACCGCTTTTGCTGCGCCATTTGGATTATGAATGTTACCAAATATAGAGAAATAACATAATTTGTGTTTATATATATAAAAAAGTGTTAGCGTTTTGTGTGTGCATTGGAGTAATTGAATTTGACGTAGTCAGAGACCCATTTTCACTCGCATTGCATACGGTTCAATAATTAAATTTTATTTATTGATGGAAAAAGACAGTGGTGTGTTGTCTTTTTTGTAATTAGATATGATGTTGTTGGGTAATGAGGGATGTGGATAGAACACCTCTAATTTCATTGTTTTTTTTTCCACGATGTTTCCTTCTATTGATAACGCGGGTAAGGAACCTGTTATCGATTTCTTTCAACTTTATTATCGCATGTTCATGATTATGTGTATAATAGAGACTTTTTGTTCATTTTATTTTTTTTAATTTCACCATTTGAAGAAATTAGTCACATTCGCTGGCTCAGAGATATATATTATTCTTTGCTTTTATTGACTTTTATTCTTTCAATTATTATCTTACTATTTCCTTTCAATTTCCGCTTTCAGTTGCTTGTTCAAAAATACGAATCACGTGTTTGAGATGCCCTTTTCATTTTTTAGCTTGAGGAGTGTATGTATTTTCAAGAACCATTTTGCCCAAACCAGTTTATGATGAGCGTTTCCATAATTTATTGATCTTGGGTGATTAGTTTTCGTGTATTTTTGCCTAATAAAATGGTTCCAATTGATCGGGATTGAAATTGGACCATTTTGCCCCGTGTTTTCTCCTTATAAATGCACTCCACATGGTTGAAAGTGTAAAAAACTGATCCTAAACCTAAACCACTTACAAATTCGAATCGGAAGTTAGGTGCATTATTTGAGAATTTGATTTTTTTTTTTTCTGTTATTCCTGTTATGTATTTCTATAATATGCTAATTATCATTAATTTTAACATTTTAAAATATATTAAAAAGTATGTACTTCTATAATATGCTAATTATCATTAATTTTAAAGTTTTAAAATATATTAAAAAGAATTGAAAATATGCATCTTTTTTAATACGACAGCACCCAAAAAATTAATACAGAATTTGTACTCATGATTTGAACCAATTTTTACCTTAGTTTGTTCACGAAATCCATACAAATGTTGATGGTGACACACAGTCATGTTGGATAATAATGGGCCGTGTTTGGAATCGGTCACAACATCAACTGGGTCGGGGCTTGAGTACAAATTCTGAGATTCCAATTGGGTTTTTAGCAAAAGTATACAGCGTCGTTACCGTGCTTCTGGATTGGGCTTGCCTTAGGTAGCTGTAGGGGATTTCTTTTTACACTCTCGTACTTTTCTTCTGCATCCCATGCATATGAAAATTCTCATTTGATCTTTCTAATTTATGAAAAGAAGCTTTCATATTATATAGTTCAAAATTCATTTTTTCTGCAATTCATTTTCCTTTTAATTCTGTAATCTAAAAGTTTTACTTTTAGATTGTGTGATATATTTCTTTTTTTTTTCATGAAAAAAAATCTAAATTATGCAATTTGTAAACTGATTTTACTTTTAAATTATGTATTCTGAAAGCACTTTTCGGTTCCCGAATGTGCAATCTAAAGGTATATTTCTGTGAAAAAATATGTTTTGAATTGCAAATTTTGAAAGTCATTAATGTATGGATTATGTTAACTGGATTGAGGAGACAAAATGGGTAGGTTCACCCTACTTTGGTTCATTTCGCCAGTGACTTATCAAGAATGGGATAGAGTGGGTTGGCTTGACATAGGAAAGTGAGCATTTCAACCTCCTTTTTTCTTCCTGCACGCCTATAAAATATTTTATCTCTATCTTATCTCTAAATAAAAATATATTAAAAATCCTAAATTTATTTTTTCTTTTTTCACACACCGTCCCTATTAACCTTTAGGCTAGTATCTCCATAATTTTCCTCACCCATCACCAATTTCAACTTCACAAACGGAGGTGTATACCACATTACCAAATTGGATAATATAGTATACACTTTCAGATCTAGTAATACATATTTAATTGACCAATCTGAAAGTGCATGCCTTTTTTTTTTTTTTTATTCAAGTTTATTGTGTGTGGGTTGCTGTTATGTAGGGCTCAAAGCCTCTACTCGTTCCATGTCGAAAAATATGATTCCAAGTGATGAAGGAACCAAAACAAAGATAATAGATGTACAATTAGAATCCAAACAAATTCTCCCGCATATCCAATTGGCTTAACAAAATGGATAAATAATGATTATGAAAGATTATACTTCTTTTAGGTCTTAATCATAAGATAAAAATATGCTTCTCAATTATATAATTCAAGAAGCCTAAGTGTATTCCAGCAAAAGTATCAAACTTAAGACCCAAACAACATACTTGTGTTATTTCTATGATGTTTGTTTGAAATGCCAAAAAAATTAACAAGATTAAATCTCAATCCAAATTATTAAATTTATCATGTTGTGAGACCAATGTAAATTTAAAACTTCAACAACTAAATATATGTAAGTGATATACATCACCATTGAATGCAACCAAAAAAATAGAAATCGATGTACATTATCATTTTTATGTTCGCACTTGTTGGTATCTAGAAACAACCTTGACATAGTATTATTGATAATGTTCTCTAATAAAAGTTGTCATTTTATCTTGACAATTATAGATAACTTTAGTCACCAATAAAAAAACAAAAAAGCATGTACTTTTGGATTAGTCAATCCGATTTGCATTATTGAATCTGGGAGTGTATATTGAATTAACAGCCAATTCGGTATGCATTACTAGATTCCAAAATGCATACCGAATTACTCAATTCGATATGTAAATTTAGATATCGAATTCAGTAATCTGATATATAAATTTACATACCGAATTGCGTTATTCAATATACACTCTCAAATTTGAAAGTACATTCTAGATTGGACAATTCAAAAATAATTATGTGAAGATGAAATTAGGGATAGGTGAGGAATATTACATGAAGGTCAAGAGGGATGTCCTGTGAAGAAAAGGAAAAGAAATTTTGAATTTTTAATATGTTTCTGTTCAAGGGCAAGATGGGGATAAAATGTTTTATGGGTCCAGGAAGAAAAAAGGGATGCAGGAAGAAATGTTTTAGGAAATTGGTATGAAACTCTTAATCCGTGGTTTGTTATATATATATATATATATATATATATATATATATATATATATATATATATATATATATATATATATATATATATTAAAAGAATGTAAGTATCTTTTAAGTTTTAATTAATTAATGTTTCTAATCAAATAAATTAAATAATTATTATTTGTTCATATTAAATTATTATATTCAAACTTTATTTGTAAGTCTTTATAATGATTAAAATTTTAATATTATTGTATATTTATAATATATAAATAATACATTATATATAATAAATAATATTTTTATTTTTATTTTTCTTAAAAAATAAAAAATGGTTTTTGGATCAATTGTCTTATCCCAGTTTTAATCTCTCAAATTGACATATTAAAATGAATTTGCGTATTAAAAATTTACCGCAGACTCACAATATATAAATTAGAAATTATTAATTTATTCCTTTAATTTTATTTACTTTTTTTTCATATTTATAATTTTAATTCAATTTAATTTTTTAAAAAAAAATAATCAATTTGATATCTTTTCAATTCAAACTAAATTAATAATTAAACTTAATTTATAAATTATTTATACACATTAAAATATTTATTTATAATTTAAATAAAAAACTATTCCACCTAAATATTCAAATTATTATTGTTTATCATATTAAATATTTAAAAATTACAAGTGTCACTTTTCAAATATTGACATGTGATAATAATAATAATGACATGTGACAGTGTCATGTTGATGACCATATTTAACACACACATGACAGATTTTTTTAATTATAAAAAATGAATTTTAAAATTTAAAAATATTAGAAATTTTATTATTTGACACGTGATGTGATATGTACAATTACTATATTAACATCAATATAATAAAAATAACTAAATTAAATATTTTTACTTAGAGGACAAAATTAAAAAAACAAAAAAACAATCTTTTTGAAAAGTAAAATAAAATTAGTGGACCAAGTTAGGAATTAAACCTATAAATTATCCTTTACTTAAAAGAGTTTTGAAATATTAAAATCTAAAAGTCAGTTTTAAATTGTATAATACGAAACTCTTTCCTAAAAGACTATGAAAGCTTGGATTAAAAGGCAGTGTAATATATAATAACCTCTTATGCGCATGAAGTACAATACAAAATGTTAGACCAAAAGAAGGCACAAGCATAGAGTTACGAATAGGTGAAAGAGTGACAAAGACATATGTAGGTACATAAATTTGGTTGAATTCTGGGTTGCTACTAACACTCTGCATTCTTTATTTATTTGTTCTCAGAACATGCGAACGTTAGTTGAGCAAGTAGAGGCTATATAAACCCAATTTGGAAAAAAAGTTCATTTATCTACTATTAACTTTACCTATATTTCTTTTCATAATTTCACTCACAACAACATAAAGACAATGATTCACGTCATCACACCCAAATTTCGACCATTGCAAACTCTTACGATTAAAGTTGATAAAATGGATTATTTTGTTCGAATACATCATAAATTACTCACTTAATAAATCAATTTAATTTGACTTACTTATTAATAAAAAAAATTAAATCCATAATAAGTCAGATTCTGAGCGGATTAAATTAAAAGTTAATTTATATTAAAATTTACAAAAATATTTTAATTCAATCCCACTCAAATGTGTGATGAAATAAATTAACCTTAAGATATACTTTCACAACTTTAATATCAACAACATGATTCTACAAATTATAAAACACGATTTTCTACTGTGATGATGTTGTCCTAAAATAAATATTATGTTGTGCTAGGTACACTAATAAAACAATATGATGCAAAAATATGTGAATATCAAAATTATGTTTTAACATTTGTCAAAACTGTGTATAAGGTGAATTAGATCATTGACAATTTTACTGATTATAGGACTCCTATGAAACACACTTTATTAAAGAAATTAAAATCTCTCGTGATTAATAATTAGATTTGCATTTAATGTGCTTACTTGTGATTAGTTATTGTGAAGTTTGAGAAGTTATATTACTTGAATAATGTCAAAAAGAAGGTATAGTCGTATACGTAACTTCCTTTTCCCTCTTTGCCTAACGCACTTCACATGTCAAAACAATTTAAGTATCAAAGAATTTAAATCATCAACAACAACCACAATTAACTTTCCTCCAACACTTACATGGTGCTTGCTTTATAAAATGGAAATATGTAAGATAAAAATAAATAATAAATCACTTTAAAGAACAAAATTACGTAAAAAAAAATATTTGATTATTTGTAAAATAAATATATGTGAGAAATAAAAACTAAATATTTTTTAAAACACTTTTAATATCTTGATCGATTTCATAAACAATAAAATAAAAGTTATATAAAAAATAAATGTAAAATAACAGAACGAGTTCTACCATTTTTTTATTTTTTATTTATTTCCTAAATTATTATTTTCCTCTTTCTCCTTTATCAATTAAGGGATTAGTAATGAAGCCATGGCACAATTTTTTTAGAGGCAAGATCATTTTTCTTAGATTCTTATGTAATGATAAATTTTCTACTATTAAAGATAGTTTTTAATATATATTTTCAGTTAAAGTTTATGATTACATTTTTCAAATTCTACAACGTGCTAACTATAAATTAACTAGGTTTGTTAATAAACCTAATAGACTAGGTTTGTTAATAAACCTAATAGGCATTACACTAATCCAAGCATTGGAATTGTCAAGGAAATTTTAAATTAAATGATTCGATCCTAAGACATTGTTAGGGTTAATCATTCATCATCTGAGATATTTTTTACTTTGGAAACATCGATTTCTTCACGATTTAATCTTTAAAAAATGGTTCAAAAGAATAAAAAGATAAAAAATATTTAAACCAACTTAAATATCGACTTCTAAAGAATATGAAATTATTGAATGCGGCATGAACTAGGCCTAATTCTATTTTCATTCAACATTCAAATCCACCTTAATTCTATTCCCATTCATTTAACACTCGAATTCACCTCTTTTTTTTTTCCTTCTAAAAGTACAAAGCCTCTTGAAGCAATATCTCCAATCACATAAATTTGTCCAAAATTTGATCATTAAATTAAATATGGTTGTTTTTAATTCATAATATTTACAAAAACTCGTATTAATTTAATGTTATTTAACAACCCCGAGGTACATCAAAGTCAACCTTATTAATGAGAACAAAATGAAATCATTAGTTATACTCAATTTTAGTTATTTGAGAAAATTAATAATAATGTAATAAAACTATTTTTTTTTTTCGAAAGCAAAACTTTACTTGAGAAACAATAGAGGCAAAATTATGTTAATTTGTTATGAACAAAGAAGTACAAGAATATTGTGAGACATTTGTCAAGTCATTGTTAAATATACATTATTCTTGTGTGTATAATAACTTATATATGATTATATATAGCGATATAAACTTTAAATTGAAATTAATGTTGATCTGTATAAATAAGCTGTGTAAGGCACTTGACGTAGATAAACACGAAGAAGGATTTTCCTTAGAAAGTGAGAGATGAAAAGGAAAGGAAAAAAAATAAAAATAGGTGTTTGAAAAAGGAAAAATAAGAACATATAAAACTTGGAGTGGAAAGTCAAATTTATTTCTTGAGTTTTTATATTTATTTTATGAAATATTACAATATTTAAACTTATTGCATAGCACATTGTTATCGTCAGAATTTATGATAAAAAGTCATGATTTGATCAATTGAAAGATTCTGTTTTCATATAATTGTTTTTTCATTCTAATATAATAATATTTATATGGCTAGGTTCATTCTCAATTCTGACTTCCTGTTAATCATAGTATAAAACATTGTTCACTAGAAAGGGATTTAATCGTTAAATTTTTAGTAACGTAGTTGTCATGTTTTTTTTTTTTTGGTTTTTAAAATAAACTATTGGTTAAATATAATAATAACCCATATTGGTAACGACTATGAAAATCATCTCTCATATGCACATATTTAAAAGATTACATGTTGCTTTGAATATTATTTCATAAAGCAATAGGTGGAATTTAAAAATATATTTCAAATTAAGGTTGCGTTCAAGAATATAAAACATTAAAATTGAGGACGATTTAAAGACTAGCAAAAAGAAAATTAGAGGGTTATAAATTATACATGTGTGTACTTTGTTAACTAAAAAGGAACTTACATGTGAAGCCAACAAATAGTGAACCTTTGGAATGGTATTATTTTGTAAATAAAGCAATTACAACATCTACAACCTATACAAAATTATATTTGTAATCAACCACATTTCAAAAGAGACACTGAAAATAATTAGGAAAAAACTGCCATTTACTCAATTTTTCTTTTCTTTATTTTTCCAACTCAGTTTTTTTTTCTTTAATTTTTATCGCATTAATTATCACGTTTATTACTTTATCCCTTTTTTTTAACGATATCGCTGCCTTTCCTTTTTCTATTTGCCACTCCTAAAATAAAATGGTTTACTTTAGAAAATAAAAGCGTACTTAAAATTGTTAATTACAAAATAACGATTAAAAGTTGTGATAACATTCTACGTATACTTGACATAATTTAAAATTAATTATTATTTCAATGGTTATTTTTCATTTAAGAAGGATTTGAAACAATTACATATTTTATATTATTTTGATAATGAACTACCTTTATGATCGATTATAATTATAAGTAGTTTTATCTTCTACACATAATTTTTAAGATAATTAATTTTGTTTGGAAATAAAAGATCAGTTTTACAAAAATGAAAATTGTAGAGCTGTCAAAATGGATTAGAACTCGCGAGTCAACCCAGCCCACCACGAGTTCGGGCCGGGTTGGGTTGAAAATATTTTATTAATTTCAATACGGGTTGATTTTTTACCCGACTCACTCGGGTTGAACCCGTGGTGAGCCGCGTTGGTCATCAACCCGTAAATAAAGGGTCATGTAAGTATTTTTTGTTAAATTGGACTGTGCATTTGGGTCAGGTTAGGTTGTTTTTTTAGCCAACACATAGATAATTTAGTATTTTTTATTTTAGCTTTTATTTGGATTATATTGAAGTTTATTTAGATTTTAATTATAATTATAATTTAGTTTTGACTGAAACAAAAATTTAAAAAAATTGTAATTTTTTAATTAAGTGAGTTCGTGAGCCAACCTGTTTAACCCACCAACCCGTGGTGAGCCGGGTTGGGTTCAAATTTTTTTGACTCGCTAATAAGTGAGTCAGGTTGAGTTGGTTCACTAAGTGATCAATCTGTGGTGGATCGAGTCGAGTCAAGTTATCCGTTTTGACAACTCTATGATAAAAAAAAAAAAAAACTATATCGGAAGTTTCCTAAATGATCACAATTAAAATAAGCTATTTTAATTACAAATTTAAGTTTTTATTCCAAACCAGACAGTAAATATTTCATTTTGTCGGAAAATGTAATTATCTTCATAATATAAATAAAACTTTTTCTTTAATGATTTTATATTTATGAGTTAAACTATAGAGAACAATGAAATGTAAGTTAATAACAAAATAATGAGCCGAAAGTCTTAAAAACATTAGCAAAACCCACCAAAATTTATCGTCTCTAATAAGTTTAGTAAAAATAAGTATAAAGGAATATTCAACAATTCTTCCTAACATATTCTATATGCACACAAAAAAGAGATACATATATTAGAAACGACATTGGAATAAAGCAAAAGAAATTAATGTGGTGAACCAGTACAGAAGTTGGACTGGATTCAATTCAGTTCATTTATAAAACTACATTTAAGTTGATCAAAACAAATATTATAAATAAAATTTTAAAACTTGTAGGCATTTACAGCTGCAAAAGGTTCTGTTGATTATAAACTGCAGAAGATAAGCATCCATAAAATAAAGTGTTTGTTTCTGAATTCTGTATTTGTTTCCCCACCCAGAACACAAAAAAATCCAAACTGGACAACCATAAAAATGAACAAATACTGTTATATACATGCATACAGTGTATGTGTAAAAGGAGCAATTCCTTCGGAATCCGTAAATCGCAATAGTAAAGAGTAATGATATCATCATCATCTTCATCTTCTAATAATCTTTCATTGACCTTCATCCACCGAATTAACAAACCAAACATTTAATTATCAGTATCCTTCGTGGTCTCCGAGAAAAGCCGATCCGAAGAACGTTCGCCGACATCTTCCTTAATGGAGTCCTTGGTCGGAGGGCTCTGAAAAAACCACCGTCTGTCATGTCCCCGCACGTGAGGGCTGCTACTGGTGCCACCCATGCCTCTTGTCACGTGAGGACTAAGACTGTGACCAACGCTTCTGGTTCTGTAACCCCTCCTCCCACTGTTCTCGCGCGTGAGACCCAGGCTCAAGCCGCAACTCTTGGTGCGACTAAGCGTCGTGGAAGTCATCAGCTGGTTCCGCACTTCCTCAGGCAAACGCAGAGTGAACCGCTCGCAATTCTCTCCCGGTTGAACCAGCGAGTGACCCGTCGAGTGAGATCGCGGAATCAAGCTGGCGATGCTGAAACCCGTTGACCTTGACCGCGGTGAACGGTTGCGATTGATGAAATCATTGGGCTTAGGAGAAACCGTGGGTTCGGGTTGGACCGGGGAGTGTAAAACGGGCTGAACCGGATCCGGGATTGGGATGGAAACAAAGGAGGGGTCGTCGTCGGGTTTGGGGACAAGGTTGGCGCGACAGACGGGACAAGTGGAGTGATTTGCGAGCCACGCGTCGATGCACTCGGGGTGGAACACGTGGCTGCACTTGGGTATCAAACGCAGCGTTTCCTCCTCCTCGAACTCGTTCAGGCACACGGCGCATTCTAGCGTGGCGCGTCCTATCTTGAGGCTCTTCACGGTGGAGTAGACGAAGGTGGGGAAGGTCTCGATGATTTCGCGGTCCAGACCGCGTGGCCGACGCGCGATCGAGATGGAGAGGTCGAACCTCCCTCGCATCCTTCGCTCCGCGCACTGGCGCGTGTACACGGAGAGGAACCCGAGGAAGAAGAACACCGCCACCAGGATCACCAGAACGATGGCCATGGACTTGTCGAACTTCAGCTTGGAGAACATGTCCGGCGGCGGTGGCGTGAGCGCGTTGGGGAGCTGCGCGGCGGCCGGCGGCGGAAAGTGCGTGAGGAGAATAAAATAGCAGTAGAAAAGAAAAAGGTCATGGTGGAAAGTGTTGTGAGGTTTGAGTGGGAGAGTGGTCATGAGAGTTTGAATTTCAATGTTTCATCTGAAAGTTTTGGTCTTAATTAATAGTAGCCACCGTTCATGGCCGCTGATTGCTCCTCTGATCACTTTTCTTTGGTTCAGTTTTGAGTCTCGTCGTAGTTAATGATTCGGTGGTTGTTGCAGAAATAAGATGCACAAAACGGTACCGTAAGGGTTTGGATTATGGTGGCCAAGAAAAAATTGGAGTTTACATGGACTTTGCGCCTACATGAAAGTTTTCAGAACAGGATAAAGCTTTTATTTTAAAATTGGTATTCAAAAAATGTTTTTTTTTTCAAACATCCTTGATTATTATTATTATAACATGTATATTTTTTTTGTTTATTTAATAATGAAATCTACTTCTGTCCTTTCGTCACCAGTCCTATCTTCCGACCAAATAAAACATCCATGGACTTTAGCTTTGGAGACATCAAGTTCCAACTTAATCAAAAACAAGTCTGATCGGTGGAAAAAATAAAATATTAATTAAAAACATTTGGATAAAGAAAAATAAAAATAATAAGTAGATACCAAGATGAATAAAGATAGGTTAAAATAATAGTATCTCACATTATATTTACCGTGAGACAACCATGTTAAAGCAAATATCAGTGTTAATATTAGTAAGGTTTATGTATTTATGTATATACGAAACCTAAAGTATCATTATAGATAGGAAGAGAAAAAATATATATGTGAATTCAGTAGACCAAACAATCATGATTGATAACAGGGGATTTGAACCTTTCTTCAACCGTTTTTCAAAACTTTTTAACGAAATTCTCATTTCATTTCCTAACGGATGCAAAAGGAAAATTATCTGTGATTGATGTAGCAGACAGAGAATGGAGTCAAAATACTCTATATAATGGTAATAGATGTATATTTGGCAAGTTCAAATTCAATTATTTCATAATTTATACTGTATTTTCTTTTATTATATTTTAATACATTTATTTATTATTCTTAATTTCTTTTTATCCCTTTATTGCGCCACTTATAAATTTTTATGCACTTTAATTAAAATAAATGAATATTGCAAATTAAAGTAATGAATAGTTCATTATTAATGTTATGTGGAAACTAATAAAAAAATGTAAAAATCCAATGTAGCAATTTAAACAAAGAGAAAAGAACTTAAACTTTTAAAATATAAATAAAATTTAATTTAACTAATATTCATTAAATAAATTTATTTAAATAAAATGACTTCTTAAATATAAAAAACATAATAAAAAATAATAAAGTACTGAAAAGTATAATAAAAAATAATTACATTTAAAAAATTCTAAAACTACAATTACATCTAAAACATATTATTATTTTTTATATACAGCTGATTTGTCCTTTAGAAAGTAATTTATCACCTAGGATTTGATTTATCATTTTTTTTTTCTAAATTGATTCAAAGTCATCACATTTATAACAATCCTAATAACTGGTTCAAAATTAAGCCTGTTTAAATTTAGAACACCACAATAAATAATTAGATACATGCTAAAACAAATCACTGAAAGGAAGGATCTAAATTAAGTAAAAGATGTGGGAATAAATATTTAAATCCATTGCATGGAATACCAATAACATTATTTTTATCTTTAATCACTGTGGCTTCACCTCCAAATGGAAAGAACAGAAACTACGTTTGACTTGGCATATTATAGTCCATAAGCAAAGTTCCTCCTACATTACTAATATATTAATTAGGGTTAATTCCTTCAATTCTTAATACCCCAATATTAAACTTCCCAACTTTCAAACTCTACACACTAACTAAAAAATAAATCACTTTAAATTAATTTACACAAATATTTAAATGACTACAAAAGAAATTTAGCATGTTAGGAAGTTTTGTTATAGCTTGTTCTTTTGATTAATCTTAAAATTTATTAAAATAAGAGATTTATGTTTATTTATTAACATTCTTACTTTGATCTATAAGAGAAATTTTCTTTTTAGGATCTAATTTTATTCTTAATAAGTAATTTTAAAAATAAAATAATTATTTTATCAATTTTATTTTTTAAATGGCCGTTATCATAATTAGAAGTGAACAAAACATATGTGTTTAAGAATTTTTTATTTTTTCTTGCAAAAGGTGCCGTTGCTAAAGTGTATAGAATACGAGTCCAATTTTGTATGGTTTAGTGGTATTTGAAACTTGTAGCAAAGTTGATATTAAATAATCAATCTCAGTGAGTCCAGAAAATGATTCAAAACACGAAAAACAAAAATGAACGGCAAATCCTTTTTATTGAAACCACCAAAGTCAACTCTAAAAATAAAAGTTAATTAGTATCGAACAGATTTAGAATTTGAAATAAAATTCAACGAGAGATGACGGAAATGATGGAAAAAAAAAAAAGGTAAAGATATTTTTGGAGGTGATGAAGAAAAAGCAATGATTGGCCATTAATTGGATTTCAACCCATATTATCAATTTTCTTGGAAAGAAAAACAATCATGTTGATAAAAAAATTATATCTTCTTTCAATAAGGACTTTTCATGAAGATTATGACTTAAAGAAGTATAAAGACTTAATAATGATATATATATATATATATATATATATATATAACTGTTAAACACTTTAAAGAATAATGTTTTGATTCAAGAGATACATCGAAGATTTAAGAATTTAATTGTTTAGGTCTTGTAATATGTATATATTATTTAAAATAGTTAAATTATTATGTCAAGAGTCAAAAAGACAAAATCCAAACAGTAGAACACCAAGATAATTTTATTTATTTGCAAAACTCACTACAATAATCGATTATCATAATTGATTATCACCTGCTGATAGTAGATTATCCTTACTGATAATAGATTATCACAGCGAGAAAAATGGTTTAGAAAAGTTTATGTGATAATCGATTATTACTTATGATAATCGATTATCTGTGGCAGTTGTGACTTAACTTTTCACATTTTTAACCTAATTTATAAATAGGCTTATATAAATAAAGTGTTAGGGTTTCATTTGGAAGAATAGAAGTTAGAGAAGTCTGAGTATCCGAGAACTCTTTGTGGGAAGACTTTGAAAAACCTAGTATGGGTGAGCGATAACTTTCATCAAGTGGGATCTTGAGTGATTAAGTGTTATCGTTGTTGCTAGAAGAAGCCAGTCATCTTTTGTGTTATTCAAATGAGGTGTTCATTCCTTGTTGTGATTCAAGGAAGGTGATCTCATGCCTTATGGATTTAAAGGGAGGTGTCTTCATCTCTTGTGTGATTCAAGAGATGTGTTTACTAAACCTAATATTTTTTATCATTGATTGTAAGTTTGGTTTATTTTAGTGATCGAGTTAATCTCATTTTTTAAAAATTAATAACTAGACATAAGGTGTTTTTATTCGAATCAGTATAAATACTTTATGCAATTTTCTCTTTCATATTCTTTTTATTTTATTGTGTTTATTAAAATAATAAAAATAATTTCCATTAAACTTTAATATCAAAAGGCAAAGTTTTTAAAATCACAATTTTAATTAAGAACTCAATTCTACCTCGTCTTGATTTTTGTCCATTATGCTAAGCTGCTTAATTCCAACAAAACCGCTCCAAGAAATCAATTAATAAAATATATCTTATTTCTGCTTTTTTTTTTACCTGTTTGTAAGACCATTTATAAGTGTGATTCATATAATCTTTTCAAAAAAAGTATTTGAAAAATAATTGATAAAAAAGTAAAGAACAAAAAGTCATACCTCTAATCATGTCATATATTAAAACTGACAGATTAATGTTCAAATTACTGGTTGAAGAAAATAGAAGAAGAAAATTTCCACTATTTCGTAGGTAAGAACACTCATTAAAATAATATAAAAGACATTATATCTATAAAAGGTTACATTTTAACTTAGAAGTAAGGAGGGGCGTATATAATAATTAACACTGAATTTATGAAAAGCTATTAAAAGAAGTAAATACTACAAATTAAAAATTTATGATAGAAAGACATCTTAAAATATATAAAAGGTCTAAAAAAGTTAAAGGAATAGCAAACTCACTTTGTTATATCGATCACAAATTTAGAGTGACGTGAATGAAACATTTATTTTGGAAATTTCAATATATTTACGAATGATTTTGTGTGTGAATGATTTATAAGAATTTAGTTTCTCTACTGAATTTTTTTTATTGTTCTCTGTTGAGTATTAAAAATACATTATTTTGGTACTCTAAAAATAATTTTAATATATTTAAAAATTTTAAAATTAATAGCCATCAATGTATTTTAAAAGTACAGTAAAGAAATAACAGAGAAAAATCAATAAAAAATCCAAACTCTAATTTATAAGTTCAACAAAACACGGATCTCATGACATATAGTGCGAAAATGCTATAAAGGAAGTTTAAACTAAAATAAATGTTTACTTGAATAATTCTAGTCATGCCATAAACTTTTGAACTTGGTTTTATAATGGTATTTGAAAATGGAAGATCATAGACAGTTTAAAAAAAATTAATGTTAATATAAGAGGGTCAAAATTGAGTGAAGTAATTGAAGTTCAAATTATTCAAATTACTATAAAATATGTAAAAATTATGTGTAGTTAATTGTTTATATGTCAAGATCAACCTATATTTATCGTGTGACAAAAAAAAATAGTGATAAAGAAGAACAAAGTTTGATGAAAAAGGAGAATAAAATCAAACTTGAAAAAATATAGAAATGAATGACAGTAACTAATAGTTGAAAAATTAAATATATGACATAGTTTGCCAACATAGTAATAGTCGAAAAGTGAAGTGAAAAAAAAAATGTTTACTTACTTTAGACATCTCCTCAATGCATGTGTCATGTATTATTATTATCTATTGTCATACATTAATTGCTATTAAACGATCATTGGATTATAATTCGTTAAGTTTCATGAATGTTTACTAGGAATATAACCTAATTTATGTGTTTCCTAATGATAAAATAGCTTTGATGACTCAAACATTATTTTATGTTGTTGTTCAAAGTAATTGGTAACTTAATAAGATTTAGACTTTAATTGTAAGTTGAAATGTAAGTTGAAATCTTAAACGATATTCACACTAAATGATCGTAAAATCTACACTAATTAATCATAAATCTAATATAAATTATTTAACATATTTGTTAGCTCAAAACTATGATACACGGATACAGTATGTATATTTGATACTACACGTATAAGATACGTCGATACAATTATTTTGAACATAATAGGACACAATAGTAATATATACATATTGAAAAATGTACAAAAAACTATTAAAAAAACATTATTAATGTATAATTATTGATGTGAGAATCCAAATTCAAATAAAATGTATTAAACATTTTCAACATAAAATTTTATAAAGTACCAAATACAAATACATGTTTAACATAAATATATAAGATAAATTAAAGTATTGGTGCATCATAGGATAGACACTTTAACCTGACGTGATATCATGTAAGAAGTATAATTTAAACCTAACTCAATATCACAAAACCTCACTTATATACTATAAAATTGTCTTATATCTAGTCGATGTGAGACTTCCAACATTTATTATAAAGTAGATAAATTTCCAATGTTTACACATAAACACATCAAATCTAATACAAATTAGTGTTTAAATTTAACAATCATCAAGATTAGAAGCCTAACAAAGGTAAAGGAAATATAACAATAACTTGTTTTATTATTTCTTTATGAAGGTTTCTTTAGAAGTAAGGAATATTTTTTTTTATCCTTTAATACATGTTTAAAGAAGAATGATTATTTTAGATGCAAAAATAAGTGTTTATAAAACTTAAACTATCTTTAACCTCTCTTCTCGTCTTATCAAATTAGATAAGATGACTCATCATTGTTATTAAATCAAATCAAGTAACGATTTGATATTTTTTTTATAAGAACTCCATGAAAATAAAAACTCCAAAAATAAAGAAATTTCCTATCAAAGAATGGAAACAGAAATATTAGCCGTAGTAATAAGAAGGAGTTGTCTACTACATTACTTCTAAAGTTATCCAATTGCCATAAAAATCGATTTTTTGATACTCCAAAAATCTAGGATCAACATAATCATATAAGAGACTTTAACACAAAATAAGTTAATAACGATTTCAACTGATTATGTACAATATGATTTTAACACGATTCTGCTAAACCAAAAAGATAATGAATCATTGAAAGGGGTCATAATCTTCTCTTCATCTTTTTCCAAGTGGTGAAACGATAAAATTGAAAGCAGCAAGTAATCGAATATATCTAATCCAATCCAAGAAAATAAATAATAACAAGTGAAGCTAGTTTTTCTGTCTTTTTCAGTCGCCATCTTCAACTAATTCAACACTTTTATTTTTATTTCTAACCAAAACTTTTTTCGTCACTGTCATTTCCATCGAAAACTCTATTACTTTTTAATATAGACACCCATCGCAATAAGGAACATCCCCTCCTCAAATTCCAAATAAATTACTCTCTAAAGTACCTTCATCATCTACGTAACCACATAACTTCATGAACCTTGCAATTATTTCCCTTCTCAATCTTCTCGAAGCATGCCACCAAATACAACTAAAATATTCATCATTTTTAAAGTCTTATTTTTTATCTTTGTTTCGATCGAGACATTTACAGGGTGGTGGTGTTTTTCTATTTTTAATCAGAAATAATAATTGGAAGTTTGACTCCAAATTTGGAATGGATTCTCAAAATATATCTTCTTAAATTTGTTTAAAAATATATCTTTTTTAAATTTGTTTAAAAAGATATATTTAAGAATGAAGCGTCCTAAATTTAAATCAAAATTTATCATTTATTAGTCCATTCGGACATATTAAATTCATTTGAGTACCCTCTATTAAGTTTTTATCGAATCGGCCGATTTTATATGTTAATTTGCATATATTTATAAGATTTTGTCTCAATTATTGAGGTGGCCTGGTAATATATATGCACATGTTTCTTCCAACGAATTTTAGTAACAGAAATCTCCAAATTTACAAAATCAAATAAAAATGGGATCGGTGAGGAAATATAATTCTTTAAGCGAGTTTACGAGTTAATCTATAACAATATATAAAGAAGATTTCCTTTTTTATGTCCATATTTCATAATATCAATTTTACTCTTTATAATATAATTATTTATTAATCTTTTAAAATTAACGGTTATTTTTACCTATTTTCTATATAACTGTTTATCTTTTTTTATTATTCATTAATAATTAAATTTTTTATTCATTTTACTTTATTTTTAACAATTCACTTCATTTTCAATAAATATAAATTTATTTTATATATTAATTTAATAACATTATATTATTATCACAAATTTTATAAAATATATATATACATACGCTGGTGCTGTGTACGCTAGTAATGCATAAAATGCTTATTCGGTTTCAAATATATGATTTTGATGGATCCAATAGCTCGACCCGTTTGCTAAAGTGAAACAAAACCTTTTTTCTGCACCCCCTAAATATTATAGCTGCACCGCATAACTTTTAAAATATCCCTTCCACCCTTGCTATTTTATCTCAAGCTTGTTTCCTCCGAGTTTTGGTTTTATCGAGATCGTGATGTAAACTATAATAATTTTGACAATCTTGGTAGTGCTGGTGGTAATTTGAAATAGGGTAAATTCCGATCCATAAAAAAAATATGAATCGATACAATGAAGTTTTTATTTGTTGAGGATTTTTCTGGAATGGATATTCGGAAAGGGACTAATTCAAAACAGTTTTCTATCTAGAATATTCAAAACGTTTTTTTTTTTTTTACTTCTAAAATGTAAATTTTGTTACAGTGATAATATTTATGCTGTGTTCACTTGGAGGAAAGTGATTCGGAGAGAGTGAGTGGATGGGTTTGAGTTGATTTAAGAGTGAAATTTGTGTTATTGTTTTTAAGGGATTTATAAGTGATGGTAAGTAGATTTAGAAGTAATTTTTGTGAAAGTTTGCAAAAGATTTGATTGATGTGATAGATTAAAGAATATGTTTTATTAGAAGTAATAATCAAATTACCATTTAGCCCTTAGTTAAATTAGTTTGTAAATTAATATGTTAAATTTTTTAAACACATCAAACGAAACAGCCATGGTGGAAGGGAGGAAGATTGGATCTGAAAAGGACACAAAACAAGCCGTATCCGATCCCATAGAAGGTATCCGATCCACACCACACTCGTATCCAATCCACAACCAAACGTATCCGATCCAAGCTGCCTGGATTCGATCCACTCACTCACGTATCCGATCCAAGCTGCTTGTATTCAACCCACGTATCCGATCCAGCACAATGGGATCCAATCTTTCACACAACATCTGGTTTTCTCCGCTACATGGGATCTGTTTTCTCCGCCACATGGCTGCAGCTTCTCATGTTGGAGTGAGGATTGGTTCCATGGCACGTGAGAGAGATGAGAGGGGTAAATATGTAATACCCCAACCCATTCCCAGCAAATCATCGCGTTATACCCGCGATTTAAATTGTGATGAATTCCTCCCCATACTCGCTCTACCATCCACGCACATACCCTTAAGCGAACATCATATTCATTCTTATTTCTTTTCTCGCATTTCATCTCTCCTTAAAACGAACATATTGAAATTGACTATTCTAAAAACTTTTTAAATAACCTGTTTTTGTTTAAGAATATACAATTACTTCCTTCACCTCATCAAATTTTTACTCCCACCCCAATAAAATTCTTCTGAAATGTTTTCTGTAAAAGGAGGGTTTGATTGGCTTCTGGAAAAAAAAAATCGAAATTGTTTATTATACTCCGAAAAATAAATTTCGGAAGTGGTATAGTGCAGGTAGAAAATGGTAGGGTGTAGGAAGAAACAGTCTTAAGAGTACAGAGGAGCATAAAACATAAAACACCAAACCAACTTTATTAACGCCCAAAACCAATCTTATGTAATGGTTGAAGTAGCCCAAACCTAAAATTAGATTGTTTACTACTCACACCCAATTGATTACTACTGCACTTCATACTAATAATAAAACGATGAAACGAGCAAGGCACTCTAAAGTTAATCTAACGAACTAAGAGTGCTGACAAAGCCTGGTTTAGTAACCCCAACTCAGAGCCCAGTAAAAACGGAAATAAAAAAACCGAAAGCACAATTATACGAGCAAATAAAAAACAGGCTTAAATATATATTTACTCCTTATTTTTCTTTTTCTATTTAAATTAGTTCTGATTTTGGTTTTGTATTTAATTAGGTCTCTATTTTCGTTAAATGTTGGTAAATTTGGTTTGTTTTACTAACATGTATAAATATTTTAACATTTTCTAACACTGCATGTCACGTGTTATCTCCTAATTTTTTTAATTTTTTTTAATTTTTTTTAAATATTTAAAAAAAATTAAAATTTTTTTATTTCAAAAAAATTGTTCATGTGTTAAGTCAAAATTGTGTCACATGTTAGTTTATGGTTATATTATTTTTTTTTGTTCAATTTAGTCACTATATATGTTGTTTTTGTTCAATCAATTCATATATTCGTTATTTTTTATTAATTTAATCCCAATTTTTATTAAACTGGAACAATTTTTTCTCTTTTAAGTTGAGATCAAATTTAACTTTTTATAAATATTATTTATATTTTTTTTAAAATTAACATTATTATTAGTTATTTTTGAAATTCAATTATAAATTATTATATTTAATTATATATTTAATATAATTTTTAGATTCAATTTTTAAATAAAATATAATTTTTTAAAATATTATTAAAATATAATTATTAAAAGTTGTAAAAATATATATTAACATTTGAAAAATTTACATTTAAATTTAAAATATTTAATATTTTTATTGCATTTTTGATATTAAAATCTAAAATGTTTTATATTTTAATGTTAGTTTTATAAATATTAGTTTACTTTTCTAAAATATTTTCAATATTTTTAAATATCAATTTTAAAAATATATGTATTATAAAATTTAAATATTATAAAAAATATTTAATAATTATATTCTTATAAAATTTTAAATAATTATATTCCATTTAATAATTAAATATAAAAATTTTATTCAATTTATAATTAAATTTCATATTTTATAATTTAATTTAAAAAATAATTAATAAAAATTTCAAATTTAGAAAAAATATTAGTATAATTTTTATAAAAGATATTAAATTTGGTGTGCAAAATTTATTCATCTTAATCAAAACTAAGACGAAAATAAACAAAAATAATAAATATAAGGAGTAAATTGAACAAAAAAAAATAATATAATCACAAACTGATACGTGACAATGACATTAACACGTGGTACAATTGTGACTTAACACGTGGACAATTTTTTTGAAACTAAAAAAATTTAAAAAAATTAAAAAAATAATAGCTAACAGGTGGTATATACTTCTAAAAAACATTAACTATTTAAACACCAATAATAAAAAGAATCAAATTAACCAAAAGTTGACGAAAATAAAAACTTTAATTAAAGACAAAACAAAAATGAGAACTAAATTAAATAAAAAGAACTAAATATATATTTAAGCCTAAAGAACATATATCATAGACTAGAAGATTGTTATTTACTGTTCTTAGTTTTATTAATACAGTTTTTAATATTTTTCTAAAATACTCTCTTTTTTAATTTATTTGAAAATGAACTAAAATTTCAACACATTCTAAAAAGTACTTACCGTAAAACAATGTTTAAAAGAAATTGAAAAAAAGTTAAATATATTTTTATCTCCTAAATTTAAATTTAAGTAAATATTAAATTCGTTTCTTTTCAAGTTTATAAAATTCATTCTTTTTAATAATAAATATAGTTATTTTAACCAAATTTTTGTTAAATTAATTTGACATTTTAAACACTTTTCACAATTAATATGAAAGTGTAAAAATGTGTAAAAAGGTATAAACAACTCAAATATTATCGTGAAATATATTTGAAACGTTAAATAAACATCACAAAATTTTGTTAAAGAAACTAAATCCAAATTTTTCTTAGGAAATTAAATTGAGTCAATGTTTCAAGAATGAACTATTTTCAATTTTCACTAAAGATTAAATAACCAAAAACATATTTAATAAAAAAATAACAAAATTTCAAATTAACTGAGATATATTGATTTTTTTTCAAAATATACCCATTTTAAAATGAAATTTTCAATTTTAGTTATTAAATACACATTTTCTCCTGTAAGTTGAGGATTCAGTTTACATTAAATTTAGACTAAAATTTAACTTCCTGAATCCTGATGATCAAATACTATATGATTTTTCGTGATTTGCAATCTTTTTCAAAATGGGAAGGACTAGGAATGTCAACGGGGCGGGTAGGGTACGGGTAGTAGTTCTCCCGTACTTTACCCGCTGGAAAAATATTTGCCCCGTACCCGTACCCATATCCGTCGGGTATCCGTTATGCGGGTACCCGTCTATTTTTTTCATATCCGCGGGTATCCACGGGTATCCGCGGGTATTTACAAAAATATTTTAAAAAATAAATATTTAACCATAATTAGTGCTTAGATCAACAAGTCTCATTTCTCCGATTGATTCTTGAAAAACAAACAAATAAAAAATCACTACCAATTTATATTGTAGTTTATTTTTGAATAAAATATTAAAGAAATTACTAACTTCATCAATGTCCACCTCTTGCAACATTATATAAAGTTTCATGTTGTCCAATTTTAATCTAGAAAAGCCTTAAAACATAAGAAGTTCAGTAAAAATTTCTAACAATCACTTAATTAAAATATCTAAGTAAAAGTGTTAATTTTATTACCTTCCATGTTGGTCCATAACCAGTCTTAGAGACACATCAATACCTCCACAGTATATGGAAGTAATTTACTCATTTGTGGGGTAAGAATCTGACCACCATTATTGATGACTCATAATGTTGTTTACTAATATATATATATTAGTAAAGTTTAGCGGGTACGGGTATCCACGGGTACGGATACTATGATACCCGTACCCGCCCCGTTAACATGCGGGTATCAAAAATACCCATACCCGCGGATAGCGGGTATCCATTTTTAATATTCATTTCCTACCCGTTACGGGTTTTATCCGCGGATACCCGCGGGTACGGATTTTTTTGACATCCCTAGAAAGGACAATTTATAAATATAAAAGTAAAAATATGTAATTAAAAATTTCGATCTTTGAATAATCGAATAAGTATTAGAACAAAGTGGTTTACATTAAGTAAATATTGATGTGGGTGGTGTAAGTAAATATAAATTATTGTTAGTTTAATTGTTTTATAATTTCTATGAAGGTGGAACGAAAAAAATAATAAAAATTAACAAAAAAATTTTGAGATTAATTTTCCTTTTATTCAGGAAAAGGAAAAAAATAAAAAAATAATCCAAGAGTAGTATCTTTGATTCTCAAACTAGTACCATGTATATCCACCTTTATTTTATGATAGTAAAAAAACTATTTTTTCTATTTATTATTAAAAAATATATAATATATATAATATTTTTTTTAAAATTAAAATTTTAAAAAATAATTATAAAAAAATTAAGAGAGAAAATAATCAATAAAAATATTTATATTGATAAAAAAAAATAATAGTAAAATGATAAACAAAAAGAGATATTATCAAACAGTTATCAAAAGCAATCACCTTTATAGTCATAGCTAAATTAAATTTTAACTAATTTTCATTAAACATTTAACTTTTCTTATAACTTTATTTAAAAAAAAAGTCAAAATAAAACCCGAAAAATCTAACTAGAATTCCATATTTGAGAAGTTAAATTCGAACTTATTTTGAACACCAGAAACCACTGTGTTAAATTGGGAGCCGGATTTTGAACTTATTTAGTAAAAAATAGATCTTAATGATTAAAGGTGAAAGAGGTCTATTTTGGAAAAAAATTCAAGATATGTCACTTCTGTCGGTAAAGTCACTTCTTTGATTGAGAAGTAAAATTTGCACAACAAGTGCAGGAAAGTGACTACTTTGTCTATGCCTACAATATGGGACAAAACTAAAACTGATTTTTTTTTTTTTAAATAAACAGTGAATAAAACAAAATAAATTCATTTCTTATGCATGTAAAATAGTGGAGTAACTCCGTCACTGTTATTTTCGATAAAACATTTGTTTTATTAATCATACTATTTTCCTAAAAAATCATTTTATATATTTATCTTAATATTATTTTTGTTTGAATTTAAAGGAAATATGAAATTTGAGTTATTATATATTATATAAATATTTTGACTTTTAAATTTAAATTACTGCGATTTTCATACTGTTTATTTTTAAAAGAAATTTTCAATAATTTTATATAATATTTTTAAAATTTAATAGGTGAAATATATTTAAATTGCTATTACTATCTATATCGAAGAAGATATCAGAAGATAACTAAACAAACTTTCAAAGAATAGATAAAGAAAAATTGTATTTAGAACCATAATTTTTTTAAAAAAAATCATTATTCTTAGAGTTGCCGAATGTGTATTAAAGAAGAGTATTATAGTATAATGCAAATTTTTGAAATATATAGAGAAAATTAAGATAAAACTATTGAAATATCATGCAAAATCTATAATTTTGTAAAAAGAGATTAAGATAGGAAAAAAATTAAGAATATTTTACATAGGTAAAGATCTATAACATTTTATATAAGTTACTGTTAACATTTTCTAAAATAATCTATAAGTTTATAAATACTCTTTTACTCTACTATTTGATGGAATACAACGTTAAGATATTAGGAATGTAAAAAAAAAGGCTGTACTTGCGACTATTCGTAGCAGTGAATATGAGTAATTTTTATACTTATAAGTTAACAAGACGAATATAAGTTCATAATATTTGTATATAGTATACTCTAATTTAAATTAAAAAGTAATATAATTAAAATATTAACATATTAATTTTGAATGAGTTTTTTTTATTAATTAGTTTTAAAATAAATCATTTAAACTATCATTCAACACTATTTAAATTATTATCTGGATTTTGTTTGAAATTTATGAATGTTATATATTGTATTTTATTTGAATTTACGATTAATATATATTGTTAATTTTTTTTTATAAATACATATGGGTACTCATAAATTTTTGTATATATTAAAAAATTATGCAGGTATCCGCATAACGAATATTCGCACAAATATAACTACATATATATGACAAATATTTATCCAAGAGAGAGGGTACGGGAAAACCCACTCTGTTAACACCCTTAAACATTTATCACAGCTACAAAATATTAGTATTTTCCAATTCTATTGGCTTCATATTATCCTTACCTTATTACCTATATCTTCTACAACCTCAAAAAAAAATAAAAAATACTAAGAATCATATAAAGTGTTTAATCTTATTTTTTTTATAATGTCATCAAAATAATCACATTTAAATATTATATATCTTAAAAATTATTTAAAATAATTAAATATATTTTTAGTTTTGAATTTCATTATAAAATTAAACTTTTTTTTTTATCAAAATTTAAATATTATATATAATAAACGATTGTCCCGTGTGTATTCATACACACGTATCCATGTAAGACCTAAGACCAAACATATATCAATATTTAGATATACTGAAAATATTATTTGTTACATAATAAATCTTTAATATTATTTTGATTATGATGAATAAATTTGTTCATTAATAAAATCTGAAAAGTTTAAAAATAAGAGCAAAATTCAATTTCATATAAAAATTAAGAAATCAAATATATATATTTAAATCTATTAATAATACGTAAAATTTAAAAAACACATAAAGTGGGCAAAAGAGCTGTCTTATCACCGTTCTGGCAGTGACACACGCAACTTAATTTGTTTGGTTTTTTATTTTTGTTTTTGCAAAAAGTTAATTATAATTAACGGTTGGAAAATATTTGAAAATTTATAATCCAAGTTGTAATGAATAGGTTGGTTTCGACGTCAATCACAGAAGAAAGTCCAAAATGGCAGAACAAATTGATGAAAGTGTTGAAGAAAGTTGAAAGGAGGCATAGTTGGTGTTATAATAGATATGATTAAAAGTTCATTGCATTTGCTGTGAGAATGTCTTGGAACATCTCCATCACCGTGACATCCAACATGTATAAGTGACGTTTCCATTATGCCATTTTTAGTTTATCTCTTTCACTAATTTATGCATACTCTCCTCTTCCTTCCATGCCGTTTCTTTCTTTTACATTTGCCGTTTTTTTTTTAAATTATTAATTTAAGATTAAATATTTTCTTAGTCTCTAAATATCAAAACAATTAAAATTTGTTTATTTATCAAATATACATTTAGATATCTAAACTTTATTATTAAATTAATATAGTCTTTTTAACTTAATGATATTAATGTGTTTGGACTTGTTAGATGACGTTGTAGATTAATAATTGAACCGAGATGTGTCAAATGGTAAAAATAACTCAAACGGTAAAAAATATGAAAAAACGTGTCAAAACAATATAATAGGCAATTGAGTTAGTCAGACTATATTTTTCTTTTTTAAATATCGGAGTTATTAAAGTTTAGAAATTAAAAGCAAGTTAACTCTTAATTTATAACTAAATAATTAGGTTGAAAATGCTAGGTTTGTTTTATGGAATATATGGGAAAACTTTAATATCATTTTTAACTCAAAAACTTTAAAATTATAGTTTTTAAATACAAACATTTTAATAGTGACATACCGTGTCGTTCTACAACAAGATATGCTTTCTTAAAATGACATTTTACAATTTTAGAAACTTTCACTTACTTTATATCATATGTGTGTGTCAAGGCATCACAATCATTCATTATGATATCACTCTTAGGCTTCTTGGGATATTCAACACTAATGAGTCATGAACAAACTCGTATAAGAGATCACTTTCAACTCAAAACCTTAAAACTATAGATTTATTAATTATTTCGATTCCAAGTTTGATGATAGAATCATTCTCTATCACCAAACATTTGAGGTATTATCTACTTTAGAGTGTGTGTTTCATCATAGTTTTATTCTTAAAAAGCACATCAGATGGTGGAAGGAGGAAAGGGTATTTAAATTGCCTTAAGCATCAACTTTTAAGCGATGTGAGACTATTGGGTACGGTAGGAACATAAGCTCCCTAGTTGACGTCTAAGGGGAATGACAAATCATCCTCAAGGGAAGACTTAAGGGAACCAATGATTCCGTTATCAACCTCCCTCAAGGGTGAGACTAATGTTTCGCTCCAAGTCTGATGATAATCGCTGTCAACTAACATGTATACGAGATATTGTCCACTTTAAAGGGTGTGCTTTGTCATAGTAATGTCCTTTAAAGACGTATGGAAGGATAAAATAAAATATAGAACCTCGTTATCAGATTATTCATTATTCATCTTACTCATTTTTAACCGGTATAAGAGTTTCAACTCATCTTGATTTCTAACATAAACTACATTTCAAAATGATTGTTGTTTTGATTTAAATAGTAAAATAAAATTACCATTAAAACCTTACCTCCATTATTCATTTCAAAATTAAAAGGCTATAAATATAATTAAAAGCCTTTGATTACCTATTATTTTAGTTTACTAATAGGAAATGATTTAAAAAATGAGGATTAAAATGTTAACTTATATTTAATATATAAAATTAAAATTTTAACTATCTTATTTTTTTCCTTTAAAAATTTTATCATCTCTCTAAATTATTTTTCCCGTTTTCAATATACGTATAATATCAAATTTTATTTAAATATATTTTCTTCTAAAACTTCTGAAAATTTTGTCCAAATATTCTCTGGAAAATTACCACTAAACGATAAGAAACACTAAGTCATTTTATATATGATAGTAATGATACAAAAATTATTACTTAAATAGAGTAGGAATAAGTGATGATTTTTTATTATAGATTATATACTAAGTTTTATTTATCTTATATTAAGAATGCTGACTATTTATTATTTGAAGTAACGCATTAAAAAATATAAATAATAATAGGCAACAATTATTAAAGAAGATAATTTTAATAATGTACTTAAATTAAAAGTATTGACAATTTATACCACATATTTAAAAATTGTGGACAATTTAATTTTGAATATTTCATATTACAATCATGTAAATAATAATAACTAAATTGTTGTAACATTAATAATCTCATGACAATGGTTGAGTGAATCAAATCTTAATCGAAACATAAAACTCACTCACAAATAAAAAGAATTATACCCTATTTATCAACTATAAATTTTTTTGTCAAAATTCAATAATTAGTATAAGAATCAAGGTTGTCTTTGAGAAACAGTCATGATCCACAATCGAAAAATCGTCGTTGTTGTCTAAATTTGAGACCATAGTTTTTCTTTTTTTTGTAAAACATTTAGTTATTTTATAGCTAAAAAATCAGTAGTGAAAATTATAAATTTGGCTTATTATAGAGAAATTAGGTGTAACCCTAAGGAAGAGGGTGAAAATTGGTTGCTTCTGAAAACTTTTTCTCATTCGCATTTTGTTCATACTTCGCATCTATAGTCAGAAGCCAGTGGAATGCTCCCAGCCTTCGTGAATCTACTTTTTAACTTTACACTGTTGCATTTCAAAAAGTTTCAAAGACCTTGCAGTGTTGATACCATTTACATAGTGTTTTCCTTTTTCAAGTCATAACATAAAGTGTTTTCTTTAAATAAAACAAAGAACACAACTTTTAATCACAATAATTTGATAGTAAAGAAGTAACCAACGAACTATTCTTTAAATATATTTTAAAAATTAATTAAAATTTATAAACTAATAAATAAGACATTTTTTAAACAATTTCATATTAGTTTTAATCAATTTTAACTATTAATAAACATGTTATGGACCTTTCCTGTTTTAGTTAATATAAATAAATAAAATTATGGCAAATAAATATGATATAACTTGGTTCTACAATACAAAAATTATAAATGTAAACTAAATGGTTAGTTGGTGAACCAATCCTATCTTGTCTCCGGAGTAGTGGACTGAATTCGTTAGCTTTTTGGATCAAATTGATGACAAGAAGTAGTTATTTTGTCAAACCTTTTTGACATCTTAACTTTTATGTCTAATTATGTCTCGTGCATTATTGTTTTCAAATTTAAGGGAAAAAGAAAAATGTTGAAAGCACATTCTTTTGTTTTTCTTTTCCAGCACTACTCAAATTTTTCATATTTTGAGATTTTTTTTTTACAAATTTGTTATAAAAATTTTAAAAAATATATATTTTTTTGCTATCTTTTTACGAATTTTAATTGATAGGTAATTACTATTTACTAAATTATAAAATTTGAAATTTTTATAAATCATTATTCTTAACAAAATTTGCATGTATTTACTAAGAAATTTTTCTATAAATCATTATTCTTAACAAAATTTGTATGTATTTACTAAGAAAATATTTTAAAATAAAATTGATAAAAAATATGTGATATTTTAGTAGTGAAACGATGAAGTGAAAACTTGTAGTAAACATGAATTCTGAAAAATGAGATATTTACAAAATGAAAATGAATTTTTAACTATTAAATTTTGACAATTTTTTCTTACGATTTTAAATGTTATTTTTTAAGTAATTTTTCATTTTTTTATTTTTAATATTTTAAAATTACTTAAAAATATCAGTTCATGTTATAAATGAAAATTATCAAAATTGACTAGTCAAAATTTGATCGTAATTTAGGAAATTGAGCATGAAGACGTAGAGCACAAGTTTTGATGATAAGAAAAGGTTGTGGTTGAGGATGGTGCATGGCATGGCATGGCATAGGGCATAGGTTAGGGTAGCATAAAGAAAGGTGATTAAGAGAATCTGTGCAAGTAAAACAAGTCGCTGGTTCCCAGAATTTTAGGTTGGTTTCTTAAACTAGTCAACAACCCTGAAACACAACAGGGGTTTTAGCTCATTAATCAATACCCTTCTTCTCACCGAATCACTCTGCTTAACATACTATATTACACAAATTGCTTTTATTTATTCCTTCCTCATGCCTCTGTGACGCGGCTGGAGTTTCTGGTCGCGTGTTTCGTGCTCCACCCACATGCAAATTAACCAACTCATACACACATCTTCACTTTTTAATTAATCACTAATCTGGATTATCTCCTTCTTTCTATTTACCACTCACTTTTAGCTCCTGCGTCTCTTCCAAACTGCACCAACTCTGTCACTTTTTTTCATCCTTTTACAACTTCTTATGTTAATCTTTAGATGTCTCTGTGGTTGTTCTGTGTTTTACAAGTTACTGTATACATATCTATATTATGCAATCTTTAAAATATATATAACTATTTCACGTTACCGTATATAAATTGGGACTGCCGATATTGTAGAAAGTTTAGATAAAATTAGGTAAAGTGGTTTTTAAAAAGATAAAGCTTTTAAAAAATAAATAAAATGTTATAGACTATTTATATACTTTTATTTTTTATTTATTAAAATGTATAATTATAAAAATTAAGGCATTCCATATTTACAAGTGAAGGATATACGTACCAAGAAATTCTTTTTTTTTTGGGTGCTACTTTTTACAAAAAAAAAAAAACTAATTCAAATC
Organism: Vigna unguiculata; assembly: GCF_037176805.1. Lineage (NCBI taxonomy): Eukaryota > Viridiplantae > Streptophyta > Magnoliopsida > Fabales > Fabaceae > Vigna > Vigna unguiculata. The sequence continues at coordinate 38,224,538 of NC_140800.1, read as the reverse complement.
GAAATCAAGAAGATAATTCTGTAAGACTTTACATTAATGACTGATGTAAGTTTGAGTTCATTTTTCAAGAATAAAAAAAATTAATAACGGTGATTAAAGTAGATGATTTGTAGTGTATGTTTTATTGAAGAGTGTGTATATTTTTTAGTGTTTGGATAATAATTTATTCCTATTCAAATACTTTTTGATTTTTTAATTTTAAAATACAATTAATGATAGAATAAAAATATGAAATATGAACCCAAATAGGAATTTTCTTTTATATATTGTTATAAATATATTATTATAGATATTAATGTGAATATTAATTTTAATTATAATATGACTTTTATACATATTTAATTGTATAATGTATTTTACTTTTATGTTGTTTTTGTTTAAATTTGAAATATTGTTTAAAAGATTTTAATTTAATATTAAAAGAATTTGAGGCCATAAGTTAAAAAGAAGATATATATGCGAGTAACAAGAGAACTCAGAAGTTGAAGGAAAAAAAAAGATCATATAAGAAGTGAGATAGGATAAGCTTTTGTAAAAGAAAATAAATAGTAGTGATTTTATATAAATTAAATGATATTGTATAATTATATTTTTGAAGAAGAGATTGTTCAATTATATATTCTATATTAAATAAAAAATATTATTTTTTATAATGAAATGTGAAATAATTATGAAATATGATTCTTTTTCATATATAGGTAAAATTATATAATTAAAAACTGGTAAAAAAATAATTATGAATTTATTATCTCTTATATATACATATATATGTATTAATTAAAATAAACAGATAAGAACTGTATAAATCAGAAAGACCTCTTATATGTTAATAAGAATTTGAATTAGACCTATTAGTTGAATAAAATTACAAAAGTTTTTATTTGACATTTAGTAACTGTTTATTAATCAAGCTATATGCTACGTAAAGGAATTCAATCCTCTTTTATTGTTTAGAATTTTATTTTCAACATCGAAACCTTTCCAATTTAGCAAGTAAATATATTACTATTTGAATAAATATTATTTAAGAAAATTGTATTGAAATCGTACTATTTTAAACCAAAATTCACAGTAAGTTATTGCTAAGTAATGTTGGATATTGATAGTTTCTTTTGCTTGAATAGTGCTAAGAGAAATAGAAGATAAAAAATAAAATAACATATATAGAATAAATTTAAAAATTATTACGTATCAAAACATGATAGTCTGAACTATGGATGTTTAATTCTTACTGTTTTAAGATGAAGTAAATAACACACGTCATTCATTCTTAATACTTTTTTTAAGGAAAATGAGATAAATAAATTATACATTTATCAATTTTTTCTAACTTCAAAAATACACCCGTACCATACCCGTAGACATACACGTATTATTTCTATATACTTCAAAGATACACACGCGCGCGCAAATCATGGAAGTACCGAACGAATCATTGCATGTGATGTGATTTGTAATTTCAAAGTGAACATTTTCATTAACAATAGCGTATACGATCTTTAAAATGGATTTGCGACACCTAACATTTCTCTTAAAAATACGCGTATGTATACGTATACACGACCAGAAAGAATAATCCCGTTACGCACTCGTATTGTTTTTCTGGAGCATTCACGAGAGAGGATCGTAGAAATAGTTATTAATTATGAGGCTATTGTTGTACGATCCTAACATAGTTTTGAACGAAGTTTAATTATACGCATGTTGGTTTAAATTAATGGCAGAATAATGCATGATTTATGAATATGATTTTGAATTAATGAAAATCGGTGGCATGAGTACGGACAATAATTCCGTGAACAGGTAGTGAATTAAGAAATGAATTATAATAGTATTTAGTGATGTAGTAGTTGTAGATGTAGCATAAAATTATACCTATATTCTAGCATCCACGTATCTTAATGTGCCAAATTGTTCTATGGTTAAGCAGTCATCGAAACACGTAATCCACATTTTTTTTTCTGATAATTCAAAGGAATGCCAGTTGGGTTTCCATTTTTATTTATTAGATTAATCGTTTTATACTCGAATATCAGATGTTGGCAACGGAACTATAATAAAAAAAATGAGGGAATATTATAATGGTAATAAATAAATAATATTGTGTTACTCACATTCTGCAGAAGGGAGACCCAAGAAAACAAAGGGAAGAAAGCTTACAGTTATGTAGTCAAATGGTTAATTAATGGTTTTTGAACCTGTCAAACATGTATGTGGCAGAAATGAAATAAATTTTGTGTTAATTATATGTAATAAGATTAAAGTTATGAACAAATAATTAGTAGTAAAAAAATTGTTCAGAGAAACATCTTCAATTCTATAAAAAGTCAATTTTTCTCAGAAAATAACTAATAATAAGTGATGACAAATATAGAGTTTTCAATCGGTGAGCAATACAAAGTTCATGAAATAACCTAATAAATAAAAGTGAATTGTGAGATAAAACTTTTAGATTTCCTTATTTATTTCTCTGAAAAGTATAACAGAACACTAACTTGAACACCATCTTTCTTAGAAGATTTACAGAAAGTAAAAACTGAAAGAGATAGAGCGCAGTAATCATGCCAAATAATTCTAATAATAAATGTGAAATTTTTAGCCATTAATAATCAAATTCGATCTAATAAAAAACATTATTGAGTATCTGATTTGATTTGGTTATACATATTTCATACAAAGATAGATTTACAATAATAATAAATGAGTTTATCCTGTAAGAATTTAACCTTTAACCTTTTAATTTATTAAGAGAATTCAAATACGAAACATCAAATATACAATTTTGTTAATTTATTAATTTATATATATAAATGTTTTATATAGAATCACCATGAGTTTTGGTATAAGTGTGAGCGTCTAGTCTAATAAATTTTAAATAATAATATGAATTTATTTAATTGAATGCTTTTCTCATTATTTCTATTAAAATTATAATAATTTTTACATCAAAAGTATTATACTTTGATTCGTTAACAACATTTCAAATTCAATCTATTTATTTCTTGCAAAATTCTGTTCGTTTTTTCTTGTTTACCCGTCTTTACTATTTTCAATTTAATCTAATGATACTTGGAGTTTTAACTTTAGTGGATATAATAATAATAATAATAATTTGATGACTTTAACAAAAGAGGTAATAATTTTTGTTGATAAGAAAAGAGAAATGTGGTGTAAAGAAGTCTGACATAGCATGGTGTTGTTACGTGTACGTTGGCACGTCTAAATCCTGAAAATGGAACTTTACATATTTACTGTGTAAACATGAAATATGAATATATAAAATGGTAAAAAAAAAAAAAAGGGCACAGTATGGTTGTAAAAGGAAAGAGAGAGGAGAATGGTGTGTGTTGTTGATGGAAGATGATTACAGAATGGCCCTTTCTGTTGTGTGGTCACATGGATTCCTCTGAACTCTGAACCTTGTCCTATGCCTCACCTATTTACTCTCTTTCTTCTCTTCTCTTTATGGATCTTTCTCCTATTCTTTCTCTTTTTCATGTCCCAATACCCGACCACATTATTACCAAATCAAACTACACAAACTCACAATTTTATACTCTATCCATCCACTCCTTTTCTATTTCTTTTTACCACATTTCATTTTTTATTCTAAAAGGACCACCTTGTCCCTCTGTTTCACCAAATGTGTCGATATCGACGAAGGAGATGACCGTCCTTGCCTCTTTGCAACAACCATTTTTTGTTCTTTCCTAGATGTCATTTGATTATTGGATTGTATAATCATACATTTTCAAGCACCGCCTACCATATGCTTTCATTTTTTTTTTCACGTACTTGAAAATTTAATATGGTGCAACTCCGGATAAGACCACGTTATTCACGAAATAGATTGAAGTCGTGTATTCTCTACTATGATATTCTAACGCAAGTGAATTGTTTCCCTCTCCAGAAATTAGAGGGAACGAAAAATTATACAGCGCAAGTGAATAACACAAGACAGCATAAAATGTTTGAAAAAACATAGCACATTTCGATACAGATCTGACACACACAGGGCAAGCATTTTAATAATTATGACGTAGTTATTCTGAGGACATTAACTAATAATACATGGGCATTATGATTGGAAATAAAGCATTAAAGAAAGCGCGAAGAGAATCTGTGTGTGTGTAGCTAATTGAGTTTACGCGATCAATGAAGTGGTCTAGAACAGCAATGAAACCTCACGTGCAGGGTGCTGTAGCTTTTTGTTTGTTTGAATAATAATCATGTTGAAAAGGTAACAAGCTTTCTCGGTAATGCGTTGATAAAAGGGAGAGTTTGTTTGGTCCATTGGTAACGTAGTAGTGCTTCTTCTTCTTCCACCTCAACTTTCTTCTTCTTCTTCTCTCTCCATCTCTTTTCCCACTTCTCTTCCTCTCTCCACTACTCTCCCTTGTAGCTTCCCACAACTCTCTCTCTCTCTCTCTATATATATATATATATATAATCTCCCACAAAAGTATTGTGTTCGTGACCTCGTGAGGAAAACTCACGAACAATGGCGCTAGAGGCTGTGGTATTTCCGCAAGATCCGTTTCCGTACGCTTGCAAGGATTATTTTTACTCCCCAGTAGGAGCAGCACCCAACTACGGTTTTCAAGCGGCGGAAGAAGAGAAACTCCTCCTAGGAATCATCAACAACAACATAGAGGACAATCTATACACAACCTGGGATTCCTCTTCTACCTCGGTCTTGCAAAATGTGAAGGAACAATGGGATTCTCACTCCTCCCCTGAAGCCTGCACCGTCGATGAATCCATGATCCCACCTCTTTCTTCCTCGGCCGAAGCCACCGCCACCGCAACAACCACCACCACTCGACGCAAACGGCGCCGTACGAAGAGCGCTAAAAACAAAGAAGAAATCGAAAACCAGAGGATGACCCACATTGCAGTTGAACGGAACCGCAGAAAGCAGATGAACGAGTACTTAGCCGTACTCCGATCCTTGATGCCCTCCTCTTACGTTCAGAGGGTAAGTCGATAATTAATGATGATTAGTTAGTTAATTAGTTAAGAATTAGTGTAAGATTAAGTAGGTGGTTACTTACTTGAACAGGGTGACCAAGCTTCTATCATTGGAGGGGCCATTAACTTCGTGAAGGAGTTGGAACAGGTTTTGCAATCAATGGAAGGTGAAAAGAGAAGGAAGCAGGGCGAGGAAGAGAATGTTGGGTTGAATGGGTGGACAACACCCTTTGCCGAGTTCTTCACGTTTCCTCAGTACACGACACGTGGCACGCAGAAGCAGGAACAGAAACAGTGGGCCGTAGCAGACATTGAGGTCACCATGGTCGATAGTCATGCCAATCTGAAGATTCTCGCGAAGAAACAACCCTCGCATCTCATCAAGATCGTTCTCGGCCTTCAAAGTCTCAGACTCACCATTCTCCACCTCAATGTCACCACTCTCCACCACATGGTTCTTTACTCCATCAGCGTCAAGGTTCTTTCTTACTCAACCAACACTTTTTTTTTTTTTGCTTCTTCCATGGTTTCTTATTCTTCTGTGTTTGGATTGACGGAGCAGGTAGAGGAGGGGTGCGAGCTGAACACGGTGGATGAAATTGCGGCGGCGGTGAATCAACTGTTAGGCACAATCCAAGATGTTGCATTCAGCTGAATTAAACATAATTAATTTTGTTTTAATTCATTTAAAAAGATTCTCTACCCTTCTCTTGTTGGTGGAGTAATTTAGGATATAAGTGATTGTGTCCGTTGCAACGTGAGAGGGGGTTAACAACGTTGTTCTATCTTTTTTTTTTTTTTTTTTTTAATGTAGTTGAAATGCGTAAGGCTGTATCTACATCCAACTGCCTAACAAGTTTCACTGAAATACTAGTCCATTTCAATAAGCTGGGAGTTACTATGCACCAATCCTTTTTTTCTTTTTCTCTTTCTTTACTTTCTTTCATAAAATTAATATAAAGGACAAAAATAAATTGAAAATGGAATTTGTTTAGCTACGAAAATAAAGAAAAATAACTAAAAACAGTTAACAATATTTTTAATTTTCCTGTTTTCGGTTTTTCTTCGCGCATTTTCGTAGAGACAAACATATCCCCGACGTGTAAAAATAGTAGTTTTTTGCACTTGGATTTGCTTCTCCATACTTTATTTAAAGAATATTTATTTTAATTTTAGTTTCTATTCTATTTTTCTTTTATTTTGTCACAATTTTTTTACAATATTTCTTATTTACATTCATTTCCTTGACGCACCTGATAATAGAGCGTGAAATAAACATAATTGTTTATCAAAATAGCTATTTTTATGTGTGCCTCTACCGAAGATCAAGGACGGTCAAGTGATAACGCAACCAAAATAATTGCTTTAGGCGTAGAAATTTAAAACCTAGTTTTTTTTTTGTACGACTCTTAATTTTTGTATTTTTTTTTTCTTTCACTCAAAGTTAATTATTCATCAATTCCCATTAAGTAACTCAATAATTAGTGATATCAAAAGTGATCTCATTCTAAATAGATCAGTTCTCAAATCTAGCTTCATATATCTTTATCAAATTCTTTAATTACCGAAAGTTGCTTTATCCGAAATATATGTATTCTGGTTCAAATTGTTTAAATGTCACACTCCATATTTCATACTTTATATGTTTCTATATTATTGAATGTCCTTTCACAACTCATCAAAGTAAGTGTTGCTTGTGTTGCAAGAATGATTTGACTTTAATATCAATGAAAAGAAAAAAAAAAAACTTTTAAACACAATTGAAATATATAATGTGCATAATTAAAGATGGTAAGGTAAACCTTCGGTAAAACATAATGTTTTAATAAAAATATTTCTTTTAAAAAATATATATTATTAAACTTATAAAGGTCTTCAACTTCAAGTGCTTTAAATATGTTCGATAAAACCACATTAAATCTTATTATTTATCAAAAATAGCAAATTGTATGGGTGAGTTTACCTTTCCTAGAGTTTGTTTTAATAGATTAGTATGAAAAAACTCCTAAAATGGGTGTTATAGAGAAAAAAGTTGCATCTCAAGTTGAATCGAATTAATATTTTAAGTACTCTTTTTAATAACAAATTTAATAAATGGCCAATGAGGTAACATTTATCTTTGAAAGCCAATTTAGATACGGTCAATCTTTGTGTACATGTTTCTTAAAACACATTTTGGTGATGTCTACATGTGTTACCAATTAACAAGTGTCATGTATGTTCAATTTTAGACGCGATTTCATTTATTAGTTTATTTTTAATTATTAATTATTGTACAAAATGACCCAATTGCAATTAAAATAATTTCATGTAGGACAGATTATCAATGTTTTGGAGATATGATTGTATATGGTGGCACCTACAAAAAACTTTTATAATTACAATGAAATCCTTCTATATAATAATTAGTAATTAAAATATTAATAAAAAAAATCATGTATAAAGTGATCACATACATTGCATTTGCTTCATAGTGAGACATAAGGAAAGCATCAAAATATATATGCGTTTTTTAGAATATTTCCATTCAAGTTAAATTTATAGAGTATTTCTTATATTCTATTATTCTCTTTCTCTTAATCTAATAATCTAAAAAAAATTAAAGAAGGTAAGTGCAATAACTTGATTTCTTATACATAATAAAAAATGACAATTTACTTATAGATACTCATTAAAATAGTTTAGAATGGAGGGTTTAAATATTTTATACGAAATATTAAAATCAAATATTTTTCGTTGTATCAAAATTCTTATTGTACTCAAAGAATAAAACGTGTTCTTGATATAAAGAAAATAATTTCCCGTACTCTAAAATCGCATATATAATATAATAAAAATGTCAACTATATAGACTCTTGAAAATTAAGCTAATTTTTTGGGATTTATAAAAAATGTTTAAGTCGTTGCTGTAAAATGAATGTGACAGTATTTAATACACTCGCTGTTGCTAAATGAATAAATTTGATTTATTTATTTTAGTAACACCTCACAGATGAAATTTTTTATTTATTTTCCCAGTAATTAAGTCTTTACATATCTAAATTTAATCTAAATTATTTTAAATCGAGAGGATCAATTGTTCCGCTTTCCTCTTCACTTTCCGTGGCAAAAACAAAATTAATTATTTGTAACTTCATTAAGTTCAATAATAGATGACAAAACTTTTTTAACCTTTCTAATCACTAGTTTTATTCTCTGAATAAATAGAATAAAAATATTATATTATTGAAAAAACTATTTTTTTAATAAATTTTAGTTATATTTGTATTATTTCTTTATAAAAATATTACCTCCTTTCTATATCCTTTAATGTTAATAATTGATGTTTTGAATTTTAATTAATATTTTCTCACTCTAATGATATAGTACTTATTTAATATATTACATCTGGTTATGCAGACGTAAAGCATCAATATATTAAATTAAAACCTGTTGATCTAAATGATAATATTTTTCATCTCCTAAATATGTTTTTATCTACGTGACATCAACCTTAAACATCTAAAATTGTGAATGAGGTGATCATAATCAATACGCTAAACCACATATACCTACCTAGAAATTTGTTGTGTGTTATTATTTTCAAATTAAAAGAAAAATAAAGCTGAATTGTTTTTTTTTTCAATTCCTTTGCTAACTAATCTTAAATACCATTTAATTAGTTATTTTAAAACTATGGATTTAGTTTATTTACAGGATTAAAAGTCAGAAAACATTTAATAATAAAACAATAAAACATTAATAAATGAATAACATGAAGAGGGGAAATATTTTACTAGCGTTTTAAAATAAAGTGTTGCATAAGAAATCAACGTTTATCTAGAGGAATAAATAACATACTTTCAAAAAGTATTTAAATGTGTGATAATGAGTTCCTTTTATGCTAATTAAACTATATTTTCCATTCAATTATTTAAATCACAGCCATGATTCGCCTATTAGTGTTTCCAAGACAAAAAACTAAATCATAGACATCTTTGATTATTCCCCCGGTGTAATTTCGAGTTAAAAGTCTACGATGATAACATAAAGAAGGTGTAAAGAAAATTCTGGTCATAATTAAAATTCTCTTCTCATCTTTCTTTATTTTATCCTATGTGGCAATATTTTTATTATTTTTTTGTGAACTATTTATATCTAGAATACTAGTATTAATTCTTTCTACTACACCTAGTAATCTTACATCGCCTAAAAATTAAGATTAAGTTTATTTAAGTATAATTTTCTCATTTCATCTTCTGATTTACTTTTTAAAAATAAAATCGTGACGAAATACACACACCAAAATCAAATAATATCTCATATACATAGTGATCGACAACGATTTTATTATCAGACATATAGGTAACAAATTATCTAATATATAACACTTTCTCTACAATAAAAAAGAATGCATGAATATTGATATGTACAAAATATTTGATGATTAGGAACAGAAGAAAAGTTGACGAGATCCTTTATTAGCAAACCAAGCCAAAATTTGGTGATGCAATATGTTGGGATAAGTTGGTGAGTTACGCAAGCACTTGGTCTCGTGCATTTTACTCGGAAAAGGACAAGAAGGAAAATGGAAACCAAATAAGATTCAGATCTATATCGGGTTATTATAAATTTCTAAACAATCAAGTACCTGCAAAACCATCACAACCAGTTGAAAAACCTTCAACTTTAGTCATTCATTAAATGAAATCGCAATTATAAACACACCTTCCTATTTGTCTTTCACGTGTGAATATTCTTTAAACATCTTTTCCCATTCTGTGCTTCCACACAATAATAATCATCTTTTCCTCCTCCTTCTTCTTCCCTTCACATCTGGTGAAAGTAATAGGACATGTACCCATCAAATGAACAGAGCTTCCCCCATGATCATTCTCTTACTTTTCAGTTTAGTACCATCCAACCTAAAGTTTTCCCATTATAAAACTAGTAACACACTTACTATGAACAATGATTAAGATTGTTTTAGTGAAATCTATCATTAATTATCTATTTTAAATGCATGTCCAAAATTTACCACTTTCATACATGTCACCTCATTTGGGTAGACACGAATCAATTGTTCCAAGAAAATCTTTACGCTTTTAACTCTCTTTGTTCAATTCGTTTTCAACTTTCCTCGCACCACACACATTCACCCAAATAGATAACTTCATACCTTTACTCTGGCTATGTCATATATCACGAATTTGGACGGGGTTTTTTCACAAACATCTTTAAGGCAAAAAACTACACGTCACTGCAGATGTACTTGTAATTGGGACTATCCACCAAATTTTAGAGACCAATTCATTATCCCTCACTCACTCACCCGTTAAATTAATACAATACAAGGAGTGCGGCAATGGGAAATTAAAGGGCCATAAATCAGAAAGAAAAAAACAAAACTTTAACTTGATAGTTTACCGATGATGACCCTTTCTGAAATGTGGCTTTGGAGGATTGGTTTTCTGCATGATTTGGCTGGTGTTGAACGTGAGGGTATACGTCAATTTCCACAAATTAAGATTTTGGATCGTTTTCTTTCGTTTTCGGTGTGATATACAATGTGCATAGATACATAAAGCTAGAAATAGAAGACTGTGGATTATGTAATGCTACTGTGACATGCAGAGAATGTGCCCTCGATTACTGCTGAGGACAATTTGTGTAGACAAATCATGGTCAACAGTCAGAAGAGGATGATCCATACACATTTATATTTATATTTTTTGAATGTGGTTAATCTTGTTATGTGTATTGTCTTTACGTTCTTCATTCATATGCTTTGTGCATCATAATCCACACGTGTCAAATGGTGATGTTTATGGCGAAATTAAAAATCTTTCACATCCAACTCATGAATGATCCATTATATTTTGTTGTCACTTTAGGGAAAAAGGAAAGAGCTATAAAGGTAGACCTAGCTTGCCTTAAGAAGCTATCCAAAAGGCATACAAATATTTTCTTGTCTCATTAATTATCCATTCCAATTCAATAATACACCACACTTTTTCCTAATTCTACCTTTATGCGCAACCTTATCAATGCTCTACTGTTCATGCTTTTCTAAATACTCATTATAATTTCTCCACTTGTATCTTATAATATATTTCTTTTTTTAAACTAATGTAAGAAAATTTAATTGAATTATTTTTTCTTTTTGCGACACCATATCTTAATAAGACTTTTACTTATTTTTAGGTTTTTTTCACACACAAGTAAATTTAGTAAGATATGGAGAAGACTCATAAATTTATTGACTAACAAGTTTTAAGTTAGAGATGATTTCAATCTCTTATATTTCATGTTTTATTGGTACTGTGTCTTCTTGATGAATCTTCTTTCGAAAAATTTATCATTAGTCCAATCATCTACAAATATTTAGATGCATGCATAAAATGTTTAAATTTCAACATGAAAAACGAGGTGAACATCTCACAATGACTAAAAGACAAATTTCACTTCAAAAACTCGTTTTTTTAATTAAATTTTTAAATATGTTTTCTTATAGAAAAAAATTAAGTAATTATTGAGAATTTAATAAATCCGTTGCAAAATTTTATAAACGAGCACGTTATTCATGAAATTTCTCATCAGTAATTTGTCAGAAGATACAAATTACCAACGAATTTCACTTGTTATTAATAATGGTCGTTGATAATACTAGATTGTTTTTGTAATATATAGAATTGACAATGGGTCGAGTCGGGTTTGGACAATGCCTACTTATAACTCGATCCGCAACAAAGTAATTCACATGTTATTCGTCCCTTTACTCGTTGATACCTATTTAAAAAATACCTGTGAATTTTTAAAATCAACGGGTATCATTGGATACCTGCATATATTAAAAAATGATATTTTATAAATTTTTAAAATAAAATATAAATATAAGTATAAAAAATATGAAATAAAATAAAAATTAAATTTTAATTTTAATTTTTTTGATAACATATCTATACAGATAAATATGATACCCACATTCAAATTATTTATAAATGAATATTAAAATATCCTCTACCATCGCCATAGCAAGTATTTTTGTTATGCTCGGTGTATGTTTAGTTTTATAGAAAAAGTGAATTGAAAATGAAACTTGATTAAAGGTGTATCCAGGTGTGAAACGCTGTGCTTGTTGGGACTGCAAGATTCTTTGTCATGAACATGGAGGTGAGGTAAGGACAGGTTTGTGACTTAACATGAAAGAGCTTTCCCAAAAGAAATGATGGAGATTTCAAATGATTGAGATTTTGAAAAAGGAGAACAACCTCCAGGGAAATTACTATACTAACTTTCCTTCTGCTCCTATCTTCTTACTCAAATCACACAAAGTAATTTCTTTTCACACTACAAAATTTTTAAACTCATCAACTCTAACATCCAATATACTCCAAAATGTTTAGCTCTTTAAAACATTTTTTAACATTCACTTCATCTCCCCAGAGTCAAACTTCTTATAAAGGTGCATACTAAGAAATAACAACTTTTTTTTTTTCTTACATACCAACAGGATCTTGCTTTTCTTTAAATGAACTACAATTCAATATCAAACTGTAGTAAACATTTTTTTAACTGCACTTGGACTTAAACCAATGAATCAATAAATATATATCATCATATATATATATATATATATATATATATATATATATATATATATATATATATATATATATATATATATCTTAAAACATACTCATCTTTCTAAACAAACACAAGAGAATGTAAATGTCCTGAAATAAATATTAATATAAAATAAGGCGTGGTGAAATATGTCGACGAATTAAATAATCTTATTCTTTATTTCTATTTGAGAAAAGGATAAAAACCGGGTTATTATTTAAGGACTACAAAATTAATTACATACTAGTTGTTATTCAAAAATACCTAAGCTATATTGGATGTGGAAGTTGTAAAATAGGATAAAATAAGAATTGAAAATGCGTATACATAAACTTTAGTTATAATTTTTAGATCAGAATACAAATTTTTATTCAGTTTTGCCGTTTTAGTTCTATTTTTTTTTAAATAGATTTTAAATTTTATCGATTCTGTTCAATTTAGTTTTTTTTTACACCATTTAAATAATTAATGATAATGAACATTGATAGTCACGCGTTTAGTTTTTTTATTTTTTATTTTAAATTTCAAGAAAATGTCTATGTATTCATTCATTCGCCACGTGTCAGAATCAATCTTTTATATTCAATCTGATTTCTATATTCGTTATTTTTATCCAATTTTGTTTAAAATTTAACAATTTTATACCTCTAAAAATTAATACCAAATCTAACTTTTATAAAAAATTTATAATAATATTTTTATTAAAATTCACACTTTTATTAAATATTTTTAATTTAAAATTGCTATCGATAACTTCCAACTAAAATCACTACAAAAATCGAACACGAAAATAACAAAACTTCAAATTTGTTTTTTCCAATTTATATTTTGAAGATCCAAGTTTGAACACCCTTACAAGCCCGTTATTATGTAGGCCACTATAAGGATCATCTCACATGATTTTGCTTTATGTACCTCCCCAATTACTCTCTGCGCCTCCAAAATTACTACCCTTTGAATTGACCGTTCTAACTTCATGGTATATCTAAATGCCGACTTCCTGATTAACCAACACTTCGAATCTTCTAGAACAAAATTTTTAAAATAACCCTTTAATAACAAGATTTTTGGAACAAACATTTTAGACTAAACTTTCCGAAGAAGACTTCCTAAACCAGTTTTATAAAATAAGATTTTCGGTATAAATTATATAAAAGAAGCTTTATCGATAAGATACGAAATACTTTTAAGAATAGATTTTAAAATTAATTTTTTTCATAATAAACTTATTAAAACATGTGAGATGCAAAACAGTACATAAAGATGGAAACGATTTGTCAATAACAACAAAAAATTTGTGGTAATTCTATTATATTGATGAATTGTCACGATAAAAAATATGTTATTAAAGTAATTGTTGATAATTATCGACGATTAGTGAAATATTTTAGTAAAAATTGTCACAAAGTGTTATTTGTCTTCCTCATCTCTTTCTCTCTTTTCATCTTTATCGTTACGATTGTCACTATTGAGTCAATCGCCTAACTTCAGCCTATTCCTCCTTCTCCTTTTCCATTTTTTGTTTGCTTATTCTCTTTTTCTCACTCATTCTCCCTTTATATATATATATATATATATATATATATATATATATATATATATATATATATAAACAAATCTCATCAGACTGGGTGTGAGATCAGAGTTATAATTTATCGAAGAAATTCACTAAAGAAACCAACTATCAAATATGATGTTACCGACAAAAGTAGAGATGTTAATGATGTGAGTAGGTTATGGATAGCAGCTCTCTCGGATAAATATCCACATCGTACTCGTCTCCATATTTGTGCAATATCTATTATATGGGTACCCAAATGTTTTTTAATATTTGTGCGTATTTACAAAAATAATTCTAAAAATATTTAACAAAATATTTGAACCATAATTTCAAATAAAATACAATATATCACTATTATATTTTTCAAATAAAGTCCAAATAAATTCAAATTCATACAAATCCAAATAAAATTAAAAAATTAAATATTAAATCACGTTCAACATAATAGATATATGAGGGTAATTTTGTTAATTAGAGTTTAGTGGATACGGATGTCCACATGTAAAAATGATACTTGTACCATGTCCCATTAACATGTGGGTATGAAAAGTACTCTTACCCATTTCCTACTAGTATCTGTTTATAATTTTCATTCCCAACTTGTTACTTTCCTTTATTTTAGTCATTTAATTTTATTTTAAAATTGAAATTAGTCTCACTTTGAAACTTTGACCAAATTTAGTACCCCAGTCTTAAAAAGGAGTCAATTTAATAATTTTAACCAAATTCCTTTAAGTTTATATGATGTTTCAAACGTGTTTCATAATACTTAACAAAATATTATTAAAATAATTAAATTCACGCATTTCTAAATTTGAAGAACTAAATTTAACTAAAGTCTTAATAATATGTCGAAGTACTAAAAATTCAAATGTTGCAATGAAACACGTTTGAAATGTCAAATAAATTTAACAAAAATTAGTTAAAATTAAATCCACGCATTTCTAAACGACAAAGTTGGACCAAAATTTTAAATAAAAACTAACTATATTTTTATTGAGTTAAGAAAAAAAAACATATTTAACATTGAATTAAATAGGAATACTTTTTATGAAATAAATTACATGTATCTTTTTTCAGGAGCAACATTTACAGTATAAATATAATAAGTATTTATAAAATTTAAATTAGATAAATATTTTTTTTTAAAATACTTCATTTAATGTTAATAAATAATAAAATATAAAATTAAATGTAATAAAAAATATATTAAGATAGTTTTTTCTTCTTCCTTTATTTCTTTATTTACTTACCATTTATATTTCATCTTGAGTATATATTAACCCTTTCGTATTAAAAAATTGTTGCAGGATATTATTAAAAATTAATATAAATTAATATAAATATATTAACATATTTTTAAAAACAATTATAAATTACATTTTGAAAATATCATAAATAAAATATTTTCTTACGAAATATAATTGTATCTCTCGCAATACAGTGTCGCACTTGTCCAATACAATTATTAATTGTGACATAATTCTATCCAATAATTTAATATATTTAGATTCTCGCAATACAGTGTCACACTTGTCCAATACAATTCTTAAATGTGACATAATTCTATCCAATAATTTAATATATTTAGATACTCAGATAAGAGAATAGTATAGTAACAGTAGTATTATTAATAAGAGAATAGTATAATAACAGTAGTTAACATTTAAAACATAGTATTTTATTAGTATTTATGTTAAACTCAAATCCATCAATTTTCTATCATTTAAAAAATAATTTAGGTATAAATCGTGACATCAGTCAAATATAATTTATTCTCTATGGAGTTATCGTTTTAGTGATCATATAAAAAATTATAATTATTATGATATCATAAAAATATTTAAAACAAGAAGTTATAACGACTTTGTTCCTCTGTATAGTATATTTAAAATTAATTAAATAAGATAAATAAGTTATTAATATATATTTTTAGTCAAATAAATGTTGTGTAATTTCTTCGTGCACGGTATAATTATCAAGAATCTCAAAACCAAACTCTTCTAGAGATGAGCATTTCGAGTAACCTCGGTCTAAACGGCGAAGGATGACGGTGGAACCTCTTCATTTTATCTTAAATGGAATCCGATGAAATCAATACATCATAAAATAACTTCAAGTATGCAAACCCACCAACATATAAAAGGTTTTTCAGGTCTATTTTAGATTTTCGATATATGGAGTGGAAGACTTCTCATGAACCGACATAAATATAATGAAATAAACATGAACTATCTCTAAAAATTTAGAAATCCTAATGGAATTGTTAAAATAAGAAAAACAAATTAATGAATTTCATGGTTAAATTAGTGAAAAAGATTTAAACTCGACAATTCATGGTCAAAATCAATCTCAACCATCAAATATTGGAAAACGAGTCATCTTACCTTCTACTTTTGTAGGAAGTAGAAGATACATGAATCAATTATATTTTGATAGCATGACAGTATGTAGTTATTTGGGATTCCCAGACTTATTCTTGACTATTACATGTAATCCACAATGGCCAGAAATACAAAGGGTTTTAAGACCAATGAATCTAAATACTCAAGACAGGCTTGATATAATATCTAGAGTTTTTAAAATAAAGCTTGATGAATTACTAGGTGACTTTAAGCTGAATGAAATTTTTGGAAAAGTGCTTGTGTGTAAGTTAAATTTTCCTCATTATTAAATTTCCTATTGTAACTAGCTTCATTGACACTTCATTATTTGAATTTAAATGCCTCTAACCAATTAACATGCATTCTTTACATATATATACACTATTGAATTCCATAAAAGGGGTTTGCCTCATGCTCACATACTTTTATTCTTACATCCTTCAAATAAGTATCCTAGCCTTGAAGATATCAATAAAATCATCTCAGCAGAGATTCCAGACCAACAAAAGGATCCATTATTATATGAGTGTGTTAAGAATCATATAATGCATGGACCATGTGGGTTAACTATTAAGGCTTCACCATGCATGAAAAATGGTCGATGTTCTAAGTTTTTTCCAAAAAAAAATTCAAGCAACAACAATTGTTGATTAAGATGGATATCCTTTGTATAGGAGGAGAAATGATGAAAATATCATAGAAAAAAATGGTACATTTCTTCACAACTGTTTTGTTGTCCCTTATAATGCAAAGTTGTTACTTAAGTACAGAGCGCATATTAATGTTGAATGGTGCAACCAAAACACGTCAATAAAATACTTATTTAAGTATATTAACAAGGGATAGATAGAAAAAAATGGTACATTTCTTCACAACCGTTTTGTTGTCCCTTATAATGCAAAGTTGTTACTTAAGTACAGAGCACATATTAATGTTGAATGGTGCAACCAAAACACGTCAATAAAATACTTATTTAAGTATATTAACAAGGGATATGATAGGATAACAACTGCTATTGTTTCCTCAGAAGTTGAAGGTGACTTAAAAATTCAAAACATTGATGAGGTCAAACATTATCTCGATTGTAGGTATGTTTCTCCATGTGAAGCTTGTTGGAGAATTTTTTTTCTTTTCCAATTCATGGAAGGACACCAGCAGTTGAAAGACTATATTTTCATCTACCAAATGAGCAATCTATGTTTTTCAATGATGAAGAGGACATGGATTCATTGCTTTCTAAGCCAAGTGTAAAGAAATCAATGTTTACATCATCGGTGCAAGCAAATGAAATCTACAATGAAGGTACAATTTTTACATATACAGAGTTTGTGACAAAGTTTGTTTATGTTTCTAAGAATAGATGTTGGCAACCAAGGAAGCAAGGCTACACTATTGGAACACTAAATTGGATCCCACCAAGTACTGGTGAATTGTTTTACTTAAGAATGATGTTGGCTGTAGTTAAAGGACCATGTAGCTACAAAGAAATTAGAATTGTTTCTGGAATTGAATATCCTACCTTTCGGGAAGCTCGCTTTGCAATGGGATTTCTTCATGATGATACATAATACATTGAAGCTATAAAAGAAGCTAGCAAGTGGGGATCTGATCACTACCTTAGAAAATTATTTGTCATAATGCTTATTTCTAATAGTATTAATAAACTTGAGCATGTTTGGGAACATACGTGGCCTCGCTTCGTGGATGATATTTTACATTATCAAAAATATTAACAAGAAATCAAGGTACACATCTTTTCAATAATCTTACTTTAATGTAGCAAATTGCTTAATTATTCTAACTTTGGGATTAGAATGTTAATCTTATTGATGAATCTAAATCATAGACTTGCAGCTAAATGATGATGAATTACAAAACTTAGCCGTATTGCAAATTGAGGATCTATTGCAACTTAATAGAAAAAAAGTTTAAGAGATTATCCTCCAATGCCACTACCAAAAGATGTTGTGAGAACTAAAGTTGGGAATAAATTAATCCATGCTGAAAGAGATTACAACAAAGAACAATTAGCAAATGAATTCTGATGTTTATTAACTTCTCTTACAGGTTATACTTTACTTTATGATCGTTACATATGTAAAGTAATATTTAACTAATGTATTAATACTAACAGAAATATTTAAATTTTGCTCATTTTTTTTTTTGCAGATGAATAAAAGTGTGCATTTGATATATTATGAATGTTGTTAACTTACAAAGTGGAGGCCTATTTTTTCTTTATGGATATGGAGGATCGGAAAAACTTTTGTGTGGAAGACATTAGCCTCTGCATTGCGCTCAAAAGGTGATATTGTTTTAACCGTAGCATCAAATGGCATAGCATCTTTGTTATTACTAGGAGGGAGAACTGCTCACTCAAAGTTTGCAATCCATGTTCCTACTTTGCAAAACTCAACTTGCAACGTTAATCGAGGTAGTGAATTAGCAAAGCTCCTAAAAGTTAGCAAACTTATTATTTGGGATGAAGCTCTAATGGCACATAAGTTTTGCTTTGAGGCACTAGACAAAAGTCTTAGAGATATCATGAGTTCATCAAGTCATGCACAAAGTCCATTTGGTGGCAAGGTTGTGGTATTTGGAGATGACTTTAGACAAATTCTGCCAGTCATTCCAAGGGGTAGTAGATATGATATTGTTAATGCTTCTATCAATTCCTCTTATCTTTGGCAATATTGTCAACTATTGAAATTGACAAAAAACATGAGACTTCAAAGTCATGCCAGTAACTAAGATCTAAAGGACCTTACACAATTTTCAGAATGGTTATTATTTGTAGGAGATGGAAATCTATCTGAATCAAATGATGGCTATGCAGAGATACACATTCCTGATAAATTTCTCATCACTAATTTCATTGATCCTATTCAAGCAATTGTTTAGTTTATGTATCCAAACATAGTTGAGAATTTTAAAAATGAGAAGTTTATAGAGTCCAGAGCTATATTGGCATCGAATATTGAGACTATTGATAAGATTAATGTTTACATTATTTCTTTAATTCCTTATGAGAAGGAGTACTTAAGCTCTGACTCAGTTGATAGGTCTGATATAGTTTATAACTCTCCACCAGAGACAATTACTCTAGAATTTCTTAACAAGTTAAAAACATCTGGTCTTCCAAATCATAACATCAAATTAAAGAGTGGAACTCCAATTATGTTATTGAGGAATTTAGATCAATCAGAAGGATTTTGTAATGGAACTAGACTAATAGTCACAAGGCTTGCAAATCATGTTATTGAAGCAAACATCATTTCTGGGAAGAATATTGAAAATTTAATTTACATTCCAGGAATATCATTGTCTCCATCCCAATCACCTTGGCCTTTCAAGTTTATTAGAAGGCAATTTCCTATAACTGTTTCATATGCTATGACTATTAATAAGTCTCAAGGACAATCACTTAAAGCAATAAGATTATACTTTCCAAAACCTGTATTCAGTCATGGACAATTATATGTGACATTTTCTAGAGTGCAAAGCAAGCAATGTCTGAAAATTTTAATCCATGATAAAGAGGGAAAATCGTTAAAAACAACTACCAATGTTGTTTTTAAGGAAATTTTTTCAAAATCTGTGGTCAATTGTAATCTTATTAATTGTTTTATTTATGGCATATTTATGTGCAATTACTAATTGGATTTTTTTTTATCAGTATGTAGACATGAAGACTTCAACCTAAAAGGTGACACATAAGATGATTGTTTTGTGCAAAAGTGGAAGTTCAAGTTTACGTGAGTTTAGAACTTATAGTTATATATTAATTATTGTTTTATCTAATTGCTAATGTTTTATTTTATTATTACTCATTATATGTTTTCTTTGTTGTTTGATTATACTTAATATAATTTTTAAATATATTTTACATATTTAGTGACATTCTATTTTTTTTTTTCATGAATATCTTACCTATTTGCCATACCAACAATTTTTATTTTCAAAGATATATCTTCAAGATTGACATAGAAGGTGATTTTCTCTTTTTTGTGAGAAGATACAAGTTCAAGTTTTGTAAGTTTAGTTCAAACTTCTACTTATATACCAATTATTGCCATATCTAATTACTAAAGTTTTATCTTATTATACTCATTATACATTTTCTTGGTTGTTTGTTTATACTTAATATATTTTTCAAATATGTTTTAGATAATTGATGATATCCTTTTTTTTCACAATAGCCTAATAAGTAACTTTTATTTTCAGGTACATCTTCAAGATTAACATAGGAGATGAATTTTTTGTGAGAAGATTCAAGTTCAAATTTTGATAAATTTAGTTAAAACTTCTACTTATATACTAATCATTGTGGTATCGTTAAAGTTTTATTTTATTAATACTTATTTGTTTATACAAATTATTTTTAAGAATAACTTTTAACTTTTAAGGATTTTTTTTGAAATATATGCACATTTATGTGATATTATTATTTAGAATTTCAATGTTTACTTGAAACTTCTTTCTTTAATTCTAAAGTTTTCAAAAATATCAATCTAAGTATAATTTTTTAAATTATAAATTGTAATTTATAATTTTCACATAATTAACATATGTCATCAATAATTTGTTAAAATTAAAAATTATAATTCTTAAAATTATTTTATAACAAAATTAAATAATTAATAAAATATTAATTAAAATATTTATGTGTATTTATATATAAATACAAATAAGACAAATTTATCTGTACGAACGCACGGGTGTCGTGTGCTAGTGAACGGTAAAAGGAAGTGTTTGTAAGGAAAGAGCAATAAAAAGAATAAAATAACAGAGTTGTGGACCTCCGAAAAAGCTGGTACCCTGAACACAATCCTAACGGCTAGCCCATTTAAATTAAATGGAGGATATACAAAGAATCAATTTTGATTTCGTTTTCCAACCAAAATCAGGGTTAAGTCTCACCTTGTCCCTTCTTCACATCATGTACTCATTCACACCATAAAGGGTAACGAATTCGTCCTTTTTCTCTAATCCTTTGAATCCAAACACAAATTCTGAACTTTTGGTTTGGTTGAGTTCGATCAATTGCGCCAATGGATCTGTCTCAAGAAGTGGACAATTGCATTAAACAAACCATCGACGATTCCTTAGGGATTCCCGTACCGGCGGAAACCCTAGTGGCCAAGCTTCGAGCTTCTCAAGACTCGCAGTGGCGTCTCCGCGAATGTCTGCGCTCACTTAAACCTCAATTGGAGCGTAAAACCCGCCTCATCGAGTGCATCAAGGTTTCGAGACTGTTCTTGATTTTCTCTTTTTGTCATGTCATGTCATGTCATTTTCTTTTTTTTTTTTTTTGAAAATTTGATGATGCGAATTCTGGGTTTTTTGAGCAGTCTGAAGCGACTATGAACGCGCAAGCACTGAAGAAATTCGTGGAGGAGAATCATAGGCTGGCACTGAAGTGTGATAAGTTGGTAGCCCAACGTTGTCGGTTGGAGAATGAGTGCGCGTTGTATGACAAGGACAGGGAAGCGTTGATGGAATTTGGGAACGATGCTGATGAACGGGCACGGGAGGCGCAATCCCAGGTTCTCAATTTGCAACAAGATTTGCTCTTGATGCAGAATGAAGTGCAGAAATATAAGCATCATCATGAACTGGTAACCATTTTTTTCGCACCCTCTTTTAACAGTGTAAATATATACCTAAGTTCTAACATAATTAGTGGGTTGTAAACTTGATGTGGAAAATATTGGAATGTTAGTTATGGGGGTTTGAAGGGGTTTTAGTATAATGGTAAAGGCTTCATTTTTATTCATTTTTTAACGGCTGAGAGAGTAATGATGTCCCTTTGGGTTTTTGGGAATAGACGAATCACTGATCGTATTTGTATGTGCTGCTAGGAGGGTCTTTGGAAAGTAATTCAGCCACCATAAGTTGGAGTTGCTGATATGATGTGTTTTTTGTTTCAAATCAGTAGCTACGTTGACATTAGCATGAACTGAGTTATCTTTAATAATGGTTTATTTTTGGTTTCCATTGGTTGCCTAAGGAATTGAGATTATTTAGTATGCTATATGCATTATAATAATTATAATAATAATGCATCATGGTGCTGTTTGCACATAATATATGATTGACTTTTGTCAGCGGTTAAACTGACAACGTTTATATTAATGTAGTTTTACTACCGGCAAGTGATATTCCTTTTCACCTATATCTATATCAGTGAACTCCTTACAGTACCAAACTAAGAGTATATGAAGAAAAAAATAAAATAAGTTTTACCCATAGTGAAAATTAACTTATCCATTATCTTATATTAGCTTGTCCAAAGGATTATTTTTAAGTTATGCCTAAGTTAATTTTAATTATAGAATAACTTAGTTTAATCTTTTTTCATACGAGTGTTTATGAAAATGTTTGTTCAAACATATCCAACATTATGTCCTTTTCCAAACTTCCATTTCCCTCCTTTTCTTTTTTTAATCATGAAATGGTAGTGTTGATCCAAGCTATTTGCTTTTTCCATGAAGATTCAGTCTTCTGCGTGTCCGCCTGGAGAAACTAATTTACTCGGTTCTGCTTTGGCATCACTTATTACTAGAGATGACGATTCTACATATGCATTTTTGCAAGCAAACAGTGAGAATGAGTCCTGTAAGAAGTTGCTGAATGTGTGGAAGGGGTGAGTCTGCAACCTTTCCTCATTCTCTTCTCTTGTTTCTTTCATGTGTGTAAGTAATGTGACTTCTCAGTTTTTGTCAATTCATTTTTAATAGGCTAATTATTTTGTTTTTTTTGGATATGGTAGCTTGAGTCCATCTGCTCTGAGTGTTTTGTCACTTGTTGCCAAAGTGAAGTCACTTGAGAAGGACAAGGAGCATCTGAGAACTAACCTTCACAAAGCGGAGGAGGAGGTAAACATAAATTGGTCCCCAATTTCTCGGACCATTTACTTTTGTTTTGGATGATTTGATTATTGATAAATATCCAACTTTGCATGGTCTTGCTAGGTCAAAGTACTTTTTGATGAAAATAATGTATTGGAAAAGGAGAACAAAAGGTTACTGATGCTATGCAAGGAAAGGAACCATCCTGATTCTGCTGAGAAACATACCAACACTCCATCACCCAAGGTGAGTTTTTTCTATAATTCCAAAGAAAAATGAAGTGCACATATTGATAGCATATATTTAAAGCATACGTGCATTGGCGATTCACATATATTTATATTCATTTGGCTTATGCAGTCAAACAAGAGAAAGTCTGTGAGTCCCAGGACAAATAGCCCAATGAAGAAGTTTGATTTGGACGATAAAGATTTAGCTAGACAACCTTTGTCTCCCTTGCGACAGAACTCCCCGGACTGTAGGATGCGTAAGAAGTAACGTCATATATACTATTAGGATTTGGTTTGACGTTGAAGACTGGATACTGTCAAACACACATCCCTTAAGCTTAATGTCATGTATTAAGAACCAACACTGTTTCTGATTTAGCAATGGGTTGGCGTAGTAAGGGAGCAACTCTTATTTTTGTTTACATTTGATTACAAGCACAATTACTATTTGATTTACATCCCACTTTTATAGGTTTACTAACGTAGGTTTTGGCTTCAAATTTCATTTGCACTTTTATATGGAAAATATTGATTTATATATACTGATCGATGATATATTGTGTGTTTTGTTTGGAACATGTGAATTTGAATTGAATTTATTTTCTTTAATATGTTTATAATTGCAAAGGTCCAATGAAGGTCCAGTTTAAGTCAATCATTTTCTAGATTTCCTATTTTTGTAATTAATTTTAGTTAAGGTACTTACATTCTTCATTGATTTTTTTTTTTAATTTAAATGTGTTCTTAATTAAAGAGCGATCAAGAAAACAGTAGTGTGCACACAAAACCCAATCGAACTTGTTCAAAATTGAATCGAACTATTTTGAGAAAAGAAAAAAGAAAAACTTGAATCAAGCTTGTTTATGAAGTCGATTTTGTTTGAATTATTGAAGCGGTTTTGAAGTCTCTGATCCATGAGTAGACGAGTGTCAAATATCATTATCCTTTTTCAAAAGCATAAACTATGCATAGTCCTGAGGTTTGTTACTGAATTCTGAAATATTCCTCACATACTCGCTAACCAATGATAAGCCAAGTACCCTAGCCAAATCCAGAGGCATAACCTTGTATTATATCTGTTTCAAAATAATCAATAACATTTTAAAAAAATTAGGATAACATTTTCCGCCGTTACAGTTTCATATATCTCATTAAAACAGTAAAAGGATATAAAAATAAAAGAAAACATAACAAATATTTAAACAGTAGAGTTTCATAAAACTTATTAGACAGAACTAGCGAAAACATAAGCGTTAACGCGTATGTGTATCCGCATTTTTTAATTTTTATAAGATCAATAATATTTATTTTTAAAATATATGTAATAAATTTTAAAATAATTATTAAATAAAATAATTGTTAAAAAGGATTTTTAGAATAACGGTCAAAATAAAAAAAATTAAAAAAAATGATTAAAAATAAATTAATTATAAAATAATTAAAGGTAAAATGAGTATTATGAAACGTGGATAAAAAAAGAGAAATCGTCTGCGTAGATCGTTTAAATTCATCTCACTTTTTATTATTTTCTTTTTCTTTTCATTGATGAGGCCTAGCCGTGTACGTTGATGTAAAAATTGTTTAGAGGCAAAAAAAGGGCAACAGAAAGAAAACAACGCAAAGATAACGGTGTCGTTTTATAGCGAAGATGGTCTTATCCATTTCCCGTGACACTTACCACACACCAAAGCTGTGTGGTGATATTGAAAATGAGAAGAATAGCTTTGTGAATGGCATTGTTGAGCAATGGCGCTTCTACGTGTTGTGTGCTTAACCTCTGCAAATCAGTTATCGGTTCAAACCTATTCCCATTCCCATTCCCATCCCATCGCTCTCTCTTCCCTTTCCCAATCCATCAACTTCCCCAATCGCCCTTCCTTTCACCTTCCACCCTTATCCCTTACCACAACCAAACAAACCCCTAATTTCACTCTCACATGCGTTTCCACTTCCCAACAACAACCCCAGCCAGTAACCGAAGAAGAATTTTCTCGTACAAGGTTGCTCGCTCAGAACGTCCCATGGACAAGCACCCCGGAGGATATTCGTTCTTTGTTTGAGAAACATGGAAAAGTCCTCGAAGTCGAGGTTCGCTTTTTCTTTCCTCCTCTTTTTTACTGTTTTTTTTTTTTTGTTTAAGGTTTTTATTTTCCTGAAACTGTGTCCGTTGTTGCGGTTAAGCTTTCTATGTATAAGAAAAACAGAAACCGGGGTTTGGCCTTTGTCGAAATGGGTTCTCCAGAAGAGGCTCTTGAAGCTCTCAATAAACTCGAATCGTATGTAAGCCTAAAACACTCTACACTGCTTCTGCTGTTGACGACTACACGCACACATTTTTATCATAAATAATGTTTTTTTTTTTTTTTTTTCTTTTATGAATGTCGATTAGGAGTTTGAGGGTCGTGTAATGAAAGTCAATTATGCTCGGCCGAAAAAGAAGAAAACGCCGCCTCCGGTGAAACCAAATCCTGGCGTGACGTTTAACTTGTTTGTTGGTAACTTGTCCTATTTAGCCAAGTCCAAGGATCTCAAGGAATTTTTTGATTCCGGAACTAATAAAGTTGTTAGAGCCGAGGTTGTATTTCTTGACAATCCTAGAAAGCCGTCAGGGTATGGATTTGTGTCATACAAGTCCAAGAAAGAAGCCGAGGCTGCTCTTGCTGAGTTCCAAGGAAAGGTAACTCCGAGTTTCTTCTTATTTGGTTGGACTTGGATTATTGAGTATGGGGAATGTCATTCTCACAAGTTTTATCAGCAATGTCTTGGACCTTGTTTGTTTACTTTTTTATTATTTGTTTTGCTCCTAACATAAGCACATTTGAAAATGTTTGTCTCCCCTGTATATTTTTGTTTTCTCAAAAGTTTGTTCCACGAACACTAGAAGAAAACAAGAGATGATGAGAAAACATGTATTAGTTATTTGTTTTTTTTATAACACTTGATATGGTAACAGTTTTCAGAAGTTAATACATTTTCTATGAGAAATTAAGTGTTGACTAGTATGAAGATGTTTTAGAAATGGTTTTTAAAACTTTATAGTGAGAAGGGAATCAAACAAGCCTTTAGTGTTTGGAACACTGTTTTTGGTTAGTGACGCAGGGAAAATTGTTCTTCTGCAGGAATTTATGGGAAGGGCAATCAGGGTGGATCGGGGTCGTCGATTTGTTCAGAAACCAGGGGATGGGAATTCAAAGTCTGTTGTAGATACTCCTTCTGAGTTGAGTGTGAATGGGGAAGAAGCTGAACAGCCAGCAGAGGGAACTCCAAACTCTGAAGATACTCCTGAGTTGAGTGTGAATGAGGCAGAAGCTGACAAAGCTGATTGATATCAAATTTTCCCTGATGCATACCAATGTTGTTGATGTTGTATGTCCTTGCTTCATACATTTTGATATCTGCTCATTCTTGCTGACATTCCAAACTCTGAGTGGTTTACATTAACCTCTTTTACAGGTTTGAAGCTTTGTAAACCAGAGGCTCGAGATACAAGGAAAGAGTTGGAGTAAGTGCAATCATTTCTGTGATTCAAGAATGAATAGTTACTGTAAATGAATGATAGCATCTCCATGGAGTCAACAAATCCTTATTGTGTAATTTAACAATTGTTGGCATGCAACTATATCTTAAGAAAGCAAGAAACATATGTATATTAGTGACGTTGTTTGCATCTTCACTGGTTAGTAGTTGCTTCACGATGATGTGGATGTGATCCAACGTATTCTTTCTTTTCTGTCTTCAATATGTTCAATAGCGTAAGAATATTGGTTTTAAATCTATCGGAAGGACGCAAAATTAAACCATTCAAACTAGAACTGAAGCTTGACCATGAAATGTATGTAATAGAACAATACTACCCATTTCTATCAATAAATAACACTTGAGGCATGTTTTGTGAATTCTTTTAGAGTAGACAGTTATTTGGTTTTACTTTGACAGTGTTGCTATAAGACATAAGAGCAGGCTTATAGTCTGTGAATACTACTTGACGGTTGGCTTGAATCACAACCCAAAGTCAGATTATTGCTACTGGGTCTACTCTATATGTTGTCAACAAAAAGAGGATTGTTGACAGTGCATCTAAATCTCTCTCGTAATGTTCTAAATACTTCAATATCATCAGAAATCGTACATGAATCACTTTACGATTTGGGTGATTTGATTCTGAGATGCAGTGATTCACAATGCCTGATAAAATCATTTTTGAAGCTACATTGCACCTTGAATAATTTGAATTGGTAGAAACACAACCTGAATTGTCCTTGTGGTACTATTGAATTGTTTTGGTACTCGCCGCCATATTTTTTGTACTTTTTGGGACTGTGCAGCCGAATTTTGTTGTCACTGTTTTGTTTTGTTTTCTGTTTTTTTTTTTTAATTTTCGGAATTGAGTTCCATGACTTGAATCTCGGTCGTGTTTGAAAATTATTCTTCACTTTGTAATGTTAGCTATATAGTAAGTTGCTTGGCATTAAAATGGTAATGTTTATGTCTCAAAAAATGGAAACATTATATATGTGTGTGCTTGCTATCTCTCCTTTATATAATCTTGATTGAGGTGTGGTATGAGATTTTTGGAAAGTAGGGAGTCTACCTAGATGGAATCTTCTTCTCTATTTTTATGTCCAATCGTCAATTTGACCCAGTATGGGATTGGCTTGACCCACGTGGATCGGATCAATTTAAAACAAAAGATATTAAATAATATTTTCAACATGCACTACCATTACTCCTTTTAATAATATAGTTTTTCACAATTCAATTTTTTTAAAAGAAGAAATATATGATCTGATAACTGTGTATAAACCCAATTTTGTTTCACTTCACGAATTAAAATTCCCTTCTTTTCTCAACGATTCTGAATTTGTCTCTTTGAAAATATAGTTCTTTATATATATTAATAACTTGATCAGTCCAAAGAATAAATTCAGCAATACCTTCGACATAAAGACTGTTGGCAAAAGCAATACAAGTCTAAATGCTGAAGCAAGATTTTGATGATGATAAAAGAAGCATGAAAGCCATCTGGAAGACAATATGAAGACTACATGTTATAATGTTTAAAGCTATCTTGTAAAATGTAATTAGATTAAGTTAGAAGCTGTGTTGTACAAGAAAATTCTAGTATTTCTCGAAACATCAAAATGATAATCGATTATCACTTGAAATAATCGATTATCCTAAGCTGAACCAATTTTTCAAGAAAGCACTGGAATAATCGATTATTACTTCTGATAATCGATTATCTGCTCAAAAATTTGTTTTCCATAAACCACACTGGAATAATCGATTATCACTAGTGATAATCGATTATCCTGGTCTGTTGGGGCGCGACTGTTCAGCTTTTTGACCTAATTTCTGGAACCCCTATTTAAGGAACTTCAGAGTTACTTCTCAATTACCTTTTTGAGAAGCTAGAGTACTAGTGCTGTGACTGCAAGAGAGTTCTCTGAGTGTTCTCAATAGAAGCTTTGAAAAACCTAGTGTGGGTAGAGCGATAACTTTTCCTGAGAAGTGTTCTAGGAGATTGAGTGCTGCTGCTGTTGCTAGGAAAGCTAAGGTCAAGATTCTCTGTGTGATTCAGAGAGGTGTTCATCTCTTGTGTGATTCAAGAGAGGTGTTTTCTTTCCTTACACTCTAAATATCTGATTGTAAATCTGTTACTTGTTAGTGATTTAGTTAATCTCGTTTTTAAGATTAACAACTGGACGTAGGGTCTTTTGATCCGAACCAGTATAAATACTTGTGTTCAATCTTCTTCTCTATCTCTTTATTTTATATATTATTGTGTTATAAAGAAATTATTTATTGATCTACTTGATAAATTTTGGAAAAATTTTAAAGTGTCAATTTATTATTCAAAAACCAATTCACCCCCCCCCCCTTCTTGTTTTTGTCCGTACGCTCAAACATTCCGCTGCGCGATACCAACAATTGGTATCAGAGCTTGCTTTGATAGTTATTCAAAATTTTCGAAAATGGTTGGACAAAATCAAACCTTTGCCGAGGGCGCATCTATCAACAGACCACCTCTATTTACTGGTGAAAATTATCCTTTCTGGAAAGTTAGGATGCAAATTTTTCTGGAATCTGTTGATAGGGGTATTTGGGATGCTGTTTTAAATGGTCCATTTGTTCCCGTTAATATTGTAAATGATGTGCAGGAACCAAAGCCATTTTCGCAATGGACAGCAGACGAAAATAAAAGAGCCCAATATGATGTAAGAGCTAGAAATATAATTTCATCTGCCTTAACCCTAGATGAGTTTTACAGGATCTCAGTATGCACCAGTGCACAAGAAATGTGGGAAATATTACGTGTAACCCATGAAGGAACAGATGATGTAAAAAGAGCACGCAAAAACTCCTTGATCCAAGAATACGAAATGTTTCGGATGCAGCAAGGAGAAACTATCTACGATGTGCAGAAACGATTCACACATATCGTCAATCATCTCAAAGGTCTAGGTAAAACTTTCGACACTGATGAATTAAATATAAAAATTCTTAAATCTTTGAACAGGACTTGGCAGCCTAAGGTGACAGCCATCACGGAGTCACAAAATCTTGCGACAATGACGATGGCGGCTCTATTTGGAAAGCTGAGAGAACATGAGCTTGAACTAGGCAGATTAAATGATGAAGAAGATATTGGAAGAAAGAAGAACATTGCCTTTAAAACCGAAGTGGTTAAAGGCAAACGACAAAAGGAAGAAGAAGAATCCGATGATGATGAAAATCTTAGTCTCATGATTAAGAAGTTTACTAAATTCATGAAGGCCAAAGGTAAAAATCAATTCAAGAGCAACAAAAAGGATAATCAAGGATCATCCTCAAATTTCAAATGCTATGGATGTGGAGAATCTGGACACGTCAAAGCTGACTGCCCAAATTCAAAGAAAAGTGAAGAAAAGAAGAGTAGAAAATTCTTTAAAAAAAAAGCATATATAGCTTGGGAAGACAATGCATCAAGTTCATCAAATTCCAGTGATTCTGAAAATGAAGAAGCAAATTTATGTCTGATGGCAAATCATGATGATACTGATAGTGAGGTAAACTCTTCTTGCCCCGAAAATGATTATGATGATTTGTATGATGCCTTTCAACAATTGCTTATTAAATCTAGTAAATTGGATACTGCTCATAGAAAGTTGAAATCTGATTTTAAAGATTTACAAAGCAAATTTGAAAAATCTCTTGAAGAAGAAGAATTTTTGAAAAGTAAAATTTTAAATTTAGAAAGTAAAGAAAAAGAAACTATTGAATGTGCATCATGTAAAAGTTACATGTTTGATATATGTATTCTAGAAAAACATCTTGAAGATGCCTTAGAAGATAAAAACTGTGAAAAGGTTAATCTCAAGAAAAATCCAAATAAAACCAAGCATGCTCATAATCATAGTTTTAAAAGTAAAACTAAAAGAACTCGTAGAGTTTGGGTAGAAAAAGGAACATATCATTCTAGAGATACATATTCATGTAATACTACATGTTTTTATTGCATGAAAAAGGGTCACACTTCAAACAAATGCAATATCAAACATTTTGGTGTTCCTAATAAGAAATATACTTGGGTACCTGTTCATAAGTAGATATTTTTTTTCTAACCCCAAGGACCCAAACAAGTTGTTGGGGACCTAAATGAATTGTTTCCTTATTTTGCAGATGACTTCTAAATCCAGAAGATCAATGTGGTATCTTGACAGTGGCTGTTCAAGACACATGACTGGAGATAAAAAGAAGTTTAAGAACTTTAAAAAGAAGGAACAAGGATTTGTCACTTATGGGGATAACAACAAAGGAAAGATACTTGGAACAGGTGATGTAGGTGGAGGAAATACTTTGGAGATCAAGGATGTACTGTATGTGGAAGGACTAAAACACAATCTTCTCAGTATAAGCCAACTATGTGATAAAGGACTCAAAGTAATATTTGAGAGTGACTACTGCACTATTCATCAAAAGGACTCTAAAGAAGTAGCATTAAAAGGTATGAGACACAATAATATTTACTTGATTGATCTTGATACTGCATCATCTAGTGATATAACTTGTTTGGTTGTTAAAGAAGAAAATCCTTGGTTATGGCATAAACGAGCTGCTCATATTAACATGCAACAATTAAACAAACTAATTTCCAAAGAATTAGTAATTGGATTACCAAAAATAAAGTTTGAAAAAGATAAACTATGTGATGCATGTCAAAAAGGAAAACAAGTAAAATCTTCATTTCATTCAAAAAATATAATTTCTACATCAAAACCGTTAGAACTTTTGCATATGGATTTATTTGGCCCTTCAAGGACAAAAAGCTTTGGAGGAAACTATTATGCTCTTGTTATTGTTGATGATTATTCACGATATACATGGACTTTCTTTCTCACACTAAAAAGTGAGGCATTCAAAGCATTTAAAAAATTTGCAAAAGCTGTTCAAAATGAAAAAGATTTGAAAATTAAAGTTTTAAGAAGCGACCATGGTGGAGAATTTCAAAATGAATTATTTGAAAACTTTTGTGAAGAAAACGGAATTATGCATAATTTTTCTGCACCTAGAACTCCTCAACAAAATGGAGTTGTAGAAAGGAAAAATAGATCTTTAGAAGAATTAGCTCGCACTATGTTGAACGAATATAATGTGCCTAAATATTTTTGGGCTGATGCTGTGAGCACTGCTTGTTATGTATTAAATAGAATGCTCATTAGACCAATTTTAAAAGTTACCCCCTATGAATTGTTTAAAGGAAGAAAGCCTAATGTAGCACATTTAAAAATATTTGGATGCAAATGCTTTGTTCTAAATAACGGAAAAGAAAACTTGGGTAAATTTGATTCTAAAGCTGATGAAGCTATTTTCTTAGGTTATTCATTAACTAGTAAAGCTTATAGGATTTTTAATAGAAGAACATTAAATATGGAAGAATCTGTGCATGTTGTTTTTGATGAAATTGTGAACCTTGAGGAGAACCCTCTTGAGTCAAATAAAACAAATGCAGGTGATGAAGAATATTTCAAAGAAGCCCTTGATGAGATGTATTTAAATGAAAATCCACTGACTGAACCTGAAGATCTTGCCAAAAGTTGGAAATCACCTAGAGGATTATCTCTGGAAAATGTCATTGGAGACATATCAAAGGGAGTTGTTACTAGAAATATGTCAAATTTCTGTATGACTGTTGCCTTTGTTTCACAGATAGAACCCAAAAGTGTAGACGAAGCTCTTCAAGATGATCAATGGTGCATTGCAATGCAAGAAGAGCTGAATCAATTTGAAAGAAATGAAGTTTGGGAACTCATTCCAAGGGATGATTCACACCAAGTAATAGGAACAAAATGGGTGTTCAGAAACAAGCTGGATGAGGATGGAAACATCACTAAAAACAAAGCCAGACTTGTAGCAAAGGGATACAGACAAGAAGAAGGTATAGACTATGATGAGACTTATGCTCCAGTTGCCAGGTTAGAAGCTATACGCTTACTTCTTGCCTATGCTTCTCTCATGAAATTCAAACTATATCAAATGGATGTCAAAAGTGCTTTCTTAAATGGATTTATAAAAGAAAATGTGTATGTTGAACAACCACCTGGCTTTGAAGACTATAAGTTTCCTAATCACATTTATAAATTAAAGAAAGCATTGTATGGATTAAAACAAGCACCTAGATCATGGTATGAACGTTTAAGTACATTTTTGTTAGAAAATGATTTTGAAAGAGGTAAGATTGATTTAACTCTGTTTATCAAAAGAGTAAATAAACATATTTTGCTAGTTCAGATTTATGTAGATGACATAATATTTGGGTCTACTGATAGTTCACTATGTAAAGGCTTTGCAAGCATAATGCAGGGAGAGTTTGAAATGTCAATGATGGGAGAGTTGACATTCTTTTTGGGTCTTCAAATTAAGCAAATGGAAAATGGAACCTTCATTTCTCAATCTAAGTACTGCAAAGAAGTACTTAAGAAATTTGGAATGGATACTGCTAAGGAAGCAAGTACTCCTATGGGAACCTCC
Organism: Vigna unguiculata; assembly: GCF_037176805.1. Taxonomy (NCBI): domain Eukaryota; kingdom Viridiplantae; phylum Streptophyta; class Magnoliopsida; order Fabales; family Fabaceae; genus Vigna; species Vigna unguiculata. The sequence continues at coordinate 38,190,925 of NC_140800.1, read as the reverse complement.
TGCTACTTAGATAAAGATGAATCAGGAATAGAGGTAAATCAAACTATGTTTAGAGGCATGATAGGCTCTTTGTTGTATCTTACTGCTAGTAGGCCTGACATTATGCAATCTGTATGTGTGTGTGCTCGTTTTCAAGCCAATCCGAAAGAATCACATCTTACTGCAGTAAAAAGAATTTTAAAATACTTAAAAGGTACTGCATGTTTTGGACTATGGTATCCTTCAGGAGCGTCTCCTAATTTGATAGGCTATTCTGATGTTGATTATGGTGGTTGTAAAATAGATAGAAAAAGTACCAGTGGTACTTGTCACCTCTTAGGTAGTTCATTAGTCTCTTGGCACTCAAAGAAACAAGCTTGTGTGGCTTTGTCAACTACAGAGGCTGAATACATAGCAGCTGGAAATTGTTGTGCTCAAATTCTTTGGATGAAACAACAACTAGAAGACTATAATATCTTTTTAAATCACATACCTCTGAAATGTGATAATACTAGTGCTATTAATTTAACCAAAAATCCCATAATGCACTCTAGGACAAAACATATTGAAATAAGACATCATTTCCTAAGAGATCACATTAATAAAGGAAATTGTGAAATAGAATATGTAGATACAAAGCATCAATTAGCTGATATCTTTACAAAACCTTTAGCTAAAGATAGATTTTATGAATTAAGAAGAGAATTAGGCATATTAGAGATCTCTTAAAATGCAAAAAATTCACAATCTTTAAGAAATCCGAAAAATAGCGTAAATAATCGATTACAAGTGTCAATAATCGATTATCAGACTCTCTTCAAAAATCTCAAAACATACTGGAATAATCGATTATTTTGGGTAATAATCGATTATCCTTAAAATCTCTTCCTAAAAATTCAAAAACATTTTTAAATAATCGATTATTTGAAGCCATAATCGATTATCCTTAATTCTGAGCCAAAAATCAAAACTCACTGGAATAATCGATTATCACTTAGGATAATCGATTATCAGCTCGTCAGACTTCATATTTTGCTCAGTTTATGAACCAATAATCGATTATCGTCTTAGGATAATCGATTATTACACGTCGTTGGACCAACAAATTTCAAAAACTAGCCGTTGCAACGGCTAGATTTTCATCAAATTGCGTGTATATGGCCGTTGGAGTCTTCTCTCTATAAATATTAGCCATTTTTGTCACCAGAACACTCTTTTCTCTTCATCAACACTCAAGACCCTCTCCTTTTCTCATTTTCTCACAAAACTCTCAAAGGCTTCCCTCTCTTTTACCTAAACCATGGCTGAATCCTCTCGCAGAAAAATTCCTACACGCAGAAGGACTGCATCTCATGCCTCTCATCCCACAACTGCACCAAGAACGGCCTCCATTGAAGGATGGATTTCGGATGAAGAGAGACGTTCTGAATTTATCACACTATGGAAAGACAAACCCCTAATCACTCCTAAATTCATTCAGTCTCAATGGTTTGTAAATCACCATTTCACCATTCAAAACTTTCTGGCTGAACAAGGTGTGAAATTCTTCACAGAGATGCAAGGCACTTACTATCCAGATTTGGTTCGAGCTTTTTACTTCAATTACAAATTCAGAGATGGAGTTGGGTTCACAAAAGTGAAAGGTATCGACATCATTTTAGATGATGATATTTGGGAAAATGTTGCACAATTTCCCATTCATGATGGCACATCTCCTATTCTCACTGCTGGCATAGAAGGGTTCAACAGAATTCTTGCATATAGATCCTTTATGCGACGCCCAGATCAAGAAATTGGTCGTCAATTACTAGCTGGACCTCTCAAAATCAATGAGCGTCTCCTTCACTATCTCATTGTTTGGATTCTATGTCCACGTGGTACAAATCACGCACAGTGCAGTGAAGCCGATCTTATGATAATATATGCCATGCTCAACCACATCCCCATCTATTGGCCAAGCCTCATTCTTGACACCATGCTAAAAGCCAAACGATTGCCTCAATATCCTCTTCCGTATTCCTTGCTCATCTCTCGTATTTGTGAGTATAAAGGGGTAAATGTCTCTGATGAACAGTCTCATAAGACAATTGCAGCATACAAAATTGCAGAAAACTCCTTGAAGCAGATGAAATTTATTCCTTTTGGGAATACCTTCATTCACAAGGATGATATGCCTTCTTCGGATAATGAAGAAGAAGAAGATCCTCCCACTGCTCCTATTCCTCCTGTTGACACACATATTGGATCATCCAGTGGTGTTGGTGGCTCATCCTCTTCTTTAGAGGATCACATTTTAAATCTCAATCAGAGGCTTGAAGAATTCTTTCTTCTCTCCACTCACAGACATGAAGAAGTCACTGGCCTAATTAGAGGATTAGATTCTAGGATCTCTAACTTAGAACATAAATTTGATAAATATGAGGATGATGATGACATGAGTCAAGATTTTTAACAGTTTACATTATTGTTTCATTATTTGCAATTGTAATATGTTTTCCAGTTTTATTTTTAATATAAGTCTATTTGTCTTGATAATTCTTTACCTATGCCAAATTGAGGGGGAGCTTCTTTGTTAAAACCTTTTTTCATGTGATCAAAACAGGGGGAGAAAAAGTTTAAACATTTAAAAACAGTGCTACTAACAAATCTCCTTGTAAGATATTTTGATTGCAGATACTTTAAACATATTGTTTTGATCATCATCAAAAAGGGGGAGATTGTTGGCAAAAGCAATACAAGTCTAAATGCTGAAGCAAGATTTTGATGATGATAAAAGAAGCATGAAAGCCATCTGGAAGACAATATGAAGACTACATGTTATAATGTTTAAAGCTATCTTGTAAAATGTAATTAGATTAAGTTAGAAGCTGTGTTGTACAAGAAAATTCTAGTATTTCTCGAAACATCAAAATGATAATCGATTATCACTTGAAATAATCGATTATCCTAAGCTGAACCAATTTTTCAAGAAAGCACTGGAATAATCGATTATTACTTCTGATAATCGATTATCTGCTCAAAAATTTGTTTTCCATAAACCACACTGGAATAATCGATTATCACTAGTGATAATCGATTATCCTGGTCTGTTGGGGCGCGACTGTTCAGCTTTTTGACCTAATTTCTGGAACCCCTATTTAAGGAACTTCAGAGTTACTTCTCAATTACCTTTTTGAGAAGCTAGAGTACTAGTGCTGTGACTGCAAGAGAGTTCTCTGAGTGTTCTCAATAGAAGCTTTGAAAAACCTAGTGTGGGTAGAGCGATAACTTTTCCTGAGAAGTGTTCTAGGAGATTGAGTGCTGCTGCTGTTGCTAGGAAAGCTAAGGTCAAGATTCTCTGTGTGATTCAGAGAGGTGTTCATCTCTTGTGTGATTCAAGAGAGGTGTTTTCTTTCCTTACACTCTAAATATCTGATTGTAAATCTGTTACTTGTTAGTGATTTAGTTAATCTCGTTTTTAAGATTAACAACTGGACGTAGGGTCTTTTGATCCGAACCAGTATAAATACTTGTGTTCAATCTTCTTCTCTATCTCTTTATTTTATATATTATTGTGTTATAAAGAAATTATTTATTGATCTACTTGATAAATTTTGGAAAAATTTTAAAGTGTCAATTTATTATTCAAAAACCAATTCACCCCCCCCCCCCCCTTCTTGTTTTTGTCCGTACGCTCAAACATTCCGCTGCGCGATACCAACAAAGACACAAAGCTAACCTAAAACCATTATATTATTATGTTATTAACAATAAATTAAGTTTTATCTTTTAAAACACGAACTATCTTAAATTTTGTGTTCATACCGTTAAAAATTGAATTGTGAGTTTAAATTTTACGATGAATAAAAATTAAAAAGTTAAATACTATATAAAAAGATAAAAATTCATAAATTTATTATCTTAAAATTTTAAATTAAATTTATGTCAATTTTTTATTTAGATTAAATTCAAGTTTCATTAATTTTGTTGTTATATCTTCCTAATAAACTAACTTCATAAAAACTTATATATTGTATCTCTAAGGTAAACCCTGTCTAAATATCTATCAGATACATTGTAAGGTAAACAAAATCTTTAGCATTGAATATACTAAATTGACAGGAATCTCGTATAAAACAATATGCATATAAAATGAAATCATAAAAGTGTCTCCTTGTGAATTATGACTGTTTCGGTTTTAAAAAGAATAATTATAATATAAAAGATTAAAAATAATACTATCTATTATAATATATAATATATTATAATTTATATACAAATATTTGCAAAATTAATTTTATTTACGTGAATTAAATTTTAAAAAGATACATTAAAAAAATAATTAGAACTATCTTTTTGTACTCTTTGTCAAAATTGAGGCGGCGGACTTTGTCCGCAGGCCACGGCCCCCAAAGATTTTTAATTTTTTAGATTAATTTTTATTATTTTTATAAAATATAACATTTAATATTAATAAATAATAAAATTAAAGATTAAATATAATAAAAAATAATAAAATTTATTGAGATTTTTTTTTCTCATTTTAAGTTTCTTACATAGTGTATTTATTTATTAGTTTTACATTTTTTTTATTTTTGTTTATAAAAGAAATAGAAAGTTAAATATAAATTCATTTTATCACTCTTTTTAAGATAAAAGATGCAACTCTCTCATTTCTCTTGATAGAAAAATATTAATTTGATATTTAGTTTTTTTTTTCATCTTTTGAGTTTCTTTATATTTATTTTTTTATAAATATAAAAAGAAAAGTTATGTATTATATGTTTTTTTATAACCATTCTTTAAATGTGACATGATTATCATATTTGTTTTTTTTAGTAATTACATCTCTCAATATTTGATTAGATTTTGATAAATTATTTTTTACTCTTAATTTTTTTATATAGATATATTGATAAAAAATAAAATAATAGATTCTCTTTTTTTGAAGTGATAAAAGAAATATACTCACTTCTTCACCTATTTTCAAGCATGCTAGGAATTCAATTCTTAAATTAGAGAACGATTTCTTAAGATTGAAAAAATTATAAGTGAAAAAATTTCATATTAATTCTTTTAAATTATAGGGAGAATGTTTTAGATTAATTCTTTCAAACTTATTATAAAAAAACCTTCTCAAATATAGAAATATATAGGAAAAGAGATGAAATTAAAAAAACTTATTTAAAATTATCAAATACAATTTCAAAACTATAATTTTTAAAAAAAAAAACATACAAAGATTTCAATATTAAATTATATATACTTTTATTATATTAATTATAATAATTAAATATATAAAATTTGAATATATCTAACCCTTTATACTTTCTTATTCCCCTGCTAACTAATGGTTATGATAACTTTCTTAACGCACACCTATAAGAATGTACAGTGTAGAAAGAATCTAACAACGACTAAGCTGAGATAGATTGAATTGGTTTTCATCTCATATCTAATACCATACAACAAAATTATGGTGATAAAGTTGAGTTGAATATATAGCTGGAAAGTTCAAACCCTTTATATCCTATATATCATTGTTCCCTTGATATTAACTAAAACCACAATAAAGTAGTTGGCCCTATCGTAGGGGCCCCTACAACACCTTTATTCTACGTAATGGCCTCGTCACTAAGAGCTCAGGCTAAGACCCACCCTACCCAAGGACCCCATACAACCAGGCTTCACTTCACACTTTCCTTTTAGATTATACAAATGATAAGTGTTACTAATTTTAGTTCTTGCTTATACAATTTCAATAATTAAAAACGTAACCGTAGCCATTATGTAGTAATTTCAAAGATTAAAGTGGTACTCAACTTTATTTTTTAGTCATCGTGTTTGGTAAGGTGTTAGGATCAAGATTTCACATGTCACATTCTTTCCCAAACCACAAACAAATTCTTCTCTCCGTTGCCACCTTCACCATATCTTCTTCATGCTAACTTCCTGTTTTTCAAATGTCATATGCAGTTACGTGGTAGGAAATAAAACCATATTGAAAACAAAACACCACGTTATGTGTTAGAATGTTTTTATTTCAAATGTCATTCGTTCTAGAAGGTGTGGTTTTATTTTATTAATTGTGCTTAAATCCCTTCAAAAGTAGTAGCTTTATTTTCTTGTCCAATACCATCTACTATCTTCATTCATTCATTCCTTAGGAGTGGCCATAAAGACCAACGCAATCATATCTTTCACACAAAAGTTGACGTGTAACACTTTATAATTATTAATGCTCCTTTTTAGCATCACAATATATTATTATTTATTGATTCATAGCATGGCTAAAAGTTTCGTACATTATTAAAAACTTAATTTAGCAAACAAATACTAGTTACTAAAGACTTAATAATTTATCTTACATAACGTGTTAGTAGTTTCATTATTGTGTAGGTTCTAAGTAAGTACTTGTTTTCAATCACTTATGCAGAGTATTAAAGGACCTTATCAGATAAAGACAGGAGTTTCTCGAAAGCACAACCAGTTAACTTCCCAACCGTATTGGTCGGAATATATTAATACAAAATTGGAACATGAAATTTCCTTAAAAGAACAAAAGATAACAACAGTTTAAGGGAGTTTTAAAATCGAGATACTTACATTACATGCACGATTTACAACCGATCCTGTGAGAGTACTAGAGGTTTAGTCAAAAGGCATTATGATTACAGCAGAATAATTGAACTCAACCACTATTTAGTGACACCATCTTTTGTGGGAGTTAGGTATGAAGTGTAACTGAAGTCATATCCTGATGCAGACCTAACTCTTAACAACTCCCATAACCTTCTCTCAACAATATAAAGCAAACCCATCTTCTAATTGCATCTTCAAAGCCTCCTCTGTAGTACTCTGTTTCACTTCTCCCATTCTCTCACCAAATCATGGCTTCCTCCACTGCTTTGCCTTTGGGCTCACTCATAGCAATCACCATGCTTCTGCCAACCCTCGCAACCGTCCACACCGTCGGAGATTCTTCAGGTTGGGCAATCGGTGCTGATTATAGTTCATGGACCGGTGACAAGACCTTCGCAGTGGGTGATACTCTTGGTAAGTGTTAGAAGTTGCACGTCGACGACAGATAAAAATAAAACAAATTTATAATATATAAATAGATACAAACCTCATATTATTAGTTTTACATGAGTTAGCTTAAATTTCATTTATTATTTATAAAAAATGATAATTTTGAAGTTTGATTTTGTGTGACAGTGTTCAACTATGGAGCTGGGCACACAGTGGATGAAGTTAAAGAGAGTGACTACAAATCATGCAGCGCAGGGAATTCAATTAGTACAGACAGTAGTGGCGCAACCACCATTGCTCTGAAAACTGCAGGCACTCATTACTTCATATGTTCTGTTCCTGGACATTGTTCTGGTGGCATGAAACTTGCCGTCACTGTCAAAGCAGGAAAAGACACTACTCCTTCAACCGGAAAGGCTTCACCTTCTGATGGAACAGCCACCACACCAACCTCCACCACCACCACTACAACCACCGCTGCTAGATCAAACTCGGCTTCAACAAGTGGTGTGTCTTCAATTGTTGCCATGTTGATTGTTTCATGGATCTCTTTCTTTGGCTTGCGCATGGCGTGAGATATTTGATCGCTGAGCCAGGACAGAGGCAGTGCTTTTAGAGTTTCTTTCACCCTGTTTTGTTACTATAATTATTATTATAATTATTATCACTCTGTTCTCTGGTTTGACTTATTCAGGTTTATCTATTAGTACTAATTCAGGTCTTTTGTAGTCTTACTTATCTAGGAAATTTCTCATGTTTGGTCTTTTGTTGTTATTATTTTTGTTAAATACTATATGGTGCTGCTTAGTAAGATATTTTATTTTACATATGTTATTTTTTTTTTCTATGCATATGGGTGAAGAGAAACAGCTCTTATATTAAAAACAGAGTAAAACATCAGTCTAATTGATTCGAGTAAATATAAAAGAAAAATATATATATATAGGAGTAGATTGAGAAAGAATGTGTCGATTTCATGTAATTTCAAGTTAACCAACAGAATATAAAAGTTATGAAAAACACTACCAAGCACATGAAGAAAATTTGAAAGAGTTTAAAAACTCCGAATTTAAAATTGAAAGTAATATACAGCAAAAAAAGTAAAATAGATTAAACTGTTAGAAATTGTGACTCTTAACTGATTTCTTTTGTAATTAATAATAATAATAATAATAATAATAATAATAATAATAATAATAATAATAATCTATACAGTTTTTAGACAAGTCGTTTGAGAGTTAAGATTCAACTAAAAATTCAGCATGACTAATTATAAACCTTTTTCATATTTATAAAAGTGACCAACAACAATTCTTTTAAGGCAATTCTTCCTGCATCTCATCATTTTTTAATCCATTTCTGCCCTTGTTTGTGAAACGGTGAAGGAAAGTTTCAGGAAATCGAAATCCAGAATAAACTTCCATAAAATATGATCTAGAATAGGGTGAGCGATGGAATTTGATTTCGGAATTATTGTCTCCGGCAGCATAATATATGATTCTGGAAAATTAAATCCGTAATAATATTTTTAGATATTTTCCGGAAAGATAATTCCAAAATAGATTTTTTTGTGTTCAACAAAGCTAAGTCCAAAAATAGAAATGGACTTTCGGAAAGGTGAAATTGTTAATTCCACAATTTGGTGTCCGAAAATGTGAAAGTGTGAGGTTCAAAATTATGTGTATTAGTTACGAAGTTGTCGAGCACTGTGTACAAAAGTATACCAAATTTGCTCAATTGGAATGCCACCGAAGGTGCTGTGAAAAAAATTAAAGATTAAAGTAAAAAAAAAAGAAATGTTAAAAGTACGAGTGTTAATTAGGACTCGGTCCGTTGGGCCGGCCTGCAGGTTTGCAAAAAAAATGTGGGACGGATCAGGATAGTGAGTCCGTAGGTTCGCAGTGGTCCAGTCCGCATAAGTCCGCAGTCTGCGCAATCCGGCCGGCAATCCCGCATAAAATTAAAAAGAAAAACTTGCACTTGTGTATATTAATTACCTTTTTTATGGACTTTTGCATTAACGTTTCAAATTCTTGTATAACTGAAAAAAACAAGTATTATGTATATTTTTAAACATTAAAAGTTTTATCATAAAAATTAAAAAAAAGCGGGTCAGCCCGCGGGCAAGTGTTTGCAACACACATAAAATGTATGGGATAGGACGGGCCAACCCACATTGTACAGGCCTTATGTGGGCCGAACTGACCCGCATTGTCATTTCTAATTAAAATATCAGTGACGACATTTCTTTCATGGGATGCAGAAAGAAAAATAATAGGATGCGGAAGCATCGCCTTCTTTTAAAATCAAATTGATTACTAGGGGGAAATATTATTGTTTAGGGTTTAGTAATTTAACTATGGTTAGATTTTCTAATTATCAATCATAATATGGAATTGAAGATGTATCGATAACTATAATCTTAAAAAAAATAAAAATCTCGAATCGAACTTTTGGTTAATTTTATATCTGTGATTTGTACAACTCGTTTTAAAGACAGGTTTAATGTGACTTCATTCACAATTGGTATGAAAAATTAAAGTTGATAATAGATTTAAATATTATTTTGATCCCTCTTATAATTTAATTTATTTAATTTGATATGTTTTTTTATTTTATTAAATTGTATTTAATTAGATATTTTTTAATACCGTTTAAATGGATAATAAACACAATATAGGATTGAACTATCCATTGTAATTACTACATTAATTACTAGGCCACGTAATAATTAACAATGAACATAATATAAGTAGTGCCACCATGTATAGTATTATATTGACAATTTAAACATCGTTAAGGAAAAATACCAAAGTGAACACAATTTAGTAAAAATAAAACCCAAATCGAAAACGAAACCAAATTAAATAAAATGAATCAAAATAATATTTAAATTTAAACTTTAATAATATATTTATATTTAACTGTGACGTGAAACCAGACATCTATTTCTTTTCTGATGGCATCTTTAAAGTAAATTATTAAAGTTGAATAAAATTAAAGTAAATTTAAACATACAAACATTTAAACTATGGAAAACACTTTTCTTCACGTTGACGATTCTTTATATTTTGAACCTCCTCAACGATTATAGCTTAAGGCTATGATTAGATAAGTGCTAAAATCTAAAATAAACTACAAGGTAAACTTCAAGAAAAAAAAAATGCATCATGATACATTTTCCTCTATTGCTTCATATCAATCTCTATCCATTTTTTCAAACATTTATCTTTCATTTCATCACAAAATATCCAAACAATACAGCAACATTTTTATTGCATTATATTTAATATATATCCTTTCATTAATGTTTCGATTATTTCATTTCTTTATCACCAATTTATACTTGGTCGAAATCTTTATCCACCCTTCTTCTTTTTTTGGTAAAATGGAGAAAAATAAAAAGAGATTTGGAAAATCCTTCTCCTTCTAGAAATTCTAGTTTATTTCATTAAGTAAGTATTACTTAACAAACTAAAAATATTGTTGAGGTAAATCAACAATAGAATTGATTTCATAATTTTCTTTCATATATTTCTTCTTATAAATATTTTGTTCGTATATGTATTTTCCTTCTAAAAATCAAGATTAAATTAAAAAAAATTGATTATACAATATTTTGTACCGAATGCAAACCTATAATTTAACTAATAAAATATTTTCATCTCACAACAGAATGTTATATGTTCCCAATTTGTCTAACCATCTTCCAAAAATCTAGTTGTTACAAATCTTGTTAAGAATATTGCAAGTTGATCTTCATGTCCTTTATTTTGGTACGTAATTCCATAATGTTTTTATCAAGTTTATTCTTGATCAAAGATCTTTCAACCTCTACATGCTTCATATATATGGTCATGTTACACAGGGTTGTGAGAAATCTGACACATTAAATACGTGAGAAAACTCTAAATACAGGAGAAATTATTTGTGAGTTAAAAATATTCATATAGTCCAAAAATCATTTTTCTAAGTTTAGTTTTTGCACTAGATCTAACCACAACTTGTTGCTTCTTGTTTCTATGTTCCATAATTTTCATCTTTTACATCCTCTAGTCAATGTTCTAAAACATCACATGTTACATGTTGCTCCTGAAAAATAGGAGGTCATTTATATTTAATGTTTGTTTCTACTTCTGAAATTTAAGCACTCTAAAACCCGAAAAAGAAGAAGAACCTTCCCACTCCAACTGTAAAAACTGTCACCTGCTTCCACACTCCAAAACACGACAAAAACTTGTCCTCCCTAAAAACTACATATCATCGTACCAAAGCAACAATTTAACAAATTTTAAAAGGGATAAAAAAAATATTAAAAGGAAGAAAAAGATGATAAATTGATAATAAATAATATGATGGTAGTATCAGTTTCAGAGAGTACAAGAACCCTAATGAAGATCTCCCAAAAGTCACTATCAACACGACGTTAATAAGAATCACAATAATAAAAACAAATCTTCGCTGTCTTTCTAACTCCAACTCCACACAACCTCGTACCAACGATAAAAGTAAACCCTAACCATACAAAACTGACGGATCTCTACACCATCAACCCGGCCACGGCGCCGAGCAACACCACGGCGACAGCTCCGGCGGTGGAGACTCTGCGGTGGGGGGCGAAGCTGACGGGAGCCTCTGCAGCGGGACCGTCCGCGGGTCCATCGGCTGCGGCAGCGGGAATGGAGGCGTCGGCTGCGGTATCAGGGGAATCGGCGGCGTCGGGAGCGGGGGGAGATTCGGTTGGGGATTCGGTAGGTGAGGAGGAGGAAGAAGGAGACGGTGGAGAAGACGCCGGAGAAGTGGAGGCCTTTGGTGCGGTGGCGGTGGGGGAAGAGGCGGGAGAAGAGGCGTCTTTGGCGGTGGGCGAAGAGGCGTCTTTGGCGGTGGGGGCAGTGGCGGTTGGAGAAGAGGCAGTGGGGGAAGAGGCGTTGGCCGCGGCGGGGGCAGAGGCTGGGGCAGAGGCGTTGGCGGCGGAGGGGGCGGAGGCGTTGGCAGCGGCGGGGGCAGAGGCGCCGGGAGGAGAAGCTTTGGGGGCGGTGGATGGAGAAGCTTTTGGGCCTGCGGCTCGTGGCGAGGAAGGGCTGGGATTGGGGGCGGGGGAACCGGAGGGAGCTACGGCGAGAGCGGAGGTAAGGAGTAGCGTGGCGAAGAGGAAGAGGAAGGTTGTTTTTGCCATGGTTTGTGGTTGAGGGAAAAGAAAAAGAAAAAGAAGATTAAGAATGCATGTGAGGAACAGGGAAGGGAAGGATGTGGTTTTATATGTATATGTTTGTGTTGTGGGTGAAACAAAACGATGTAATGTGTTTTTGTTCATCTGAGGTGAGGAGAGGTTTTCGTTTTGTTTTCTCCATAGGTCCTGCAGTGTCAACTGCGCTAAACCAACCATTCTAATTATGTAATGCTTGGCTTCTTTCAATTTCATTCAAAACTTTCTATGCATAGTACGTAACTAAAATTACACCTCCTCATGCAATCACTTACTACTCTCAAAATATATATATATATATATATATATATATATATATATATATATATATATATATATATATATTCTTAGTATTACAAAAGTATCACCTACATTAATATGAATTAAATTAAAATGTTTAGTTGAAATAAAAAAAAAAAAGGTCCAATTAAGATTATCGATTCTTTATGAATTTTGTAAAACTTTATCGTAAACAAAACGATTAAAAATATCAATTTTTTTTTTTATTGTTATCGATCAATATCTTTATTTTCATAATTACTGAAACTGATAAAAACAATTGTCTACCTAAGAGAACCTTGGAAACATGCTTAAAAAATTGGCATGTCTTATTAACAATCATTGCAAACAAAAATAATCAAAGAAGAGAACCAAGAAAAAAATACCAAACTGGAAACGAAGGATTCACAATAATGACTCAATGTTATCGGATGGAAATAACTTTTCTAAATATTTAACTTTAGACAGAAAAATAGATTTCAATTATTTTAAAATCGAAACCTAAAAATGTGTAAATAGTTCAAAAAATACTATTAAAAAATTTCATATTTTCTGTCAATTTTGTTTTAATTTTTTTTTGTAGAAAACACTTACAAATTTTGTTGTGAAAAAAAATTTGCAAGAAATTGCTACCAATTTTCTTGCAAAATATTTTGTATAAAACATTTTTCGCAACACATTTTGTAGAAAATACTTGCAAATTTTATAATTTTGTAAGAAATGATTACACACAAAGGAATTACTTGTCAATTAAAATTCTTAGAAAAAATAGGAGAAAAAAGTCTTTTCATTCAAATGTTTTTAACAAATTTGCAAGAAAAATCTTATATAATATAAGAATTTCTAGTAGTAAAATATCATCAGTGATATTTTTGAAATTTTTGAAATTATTTGTAATAGTATTTGAGTTATTTTAAAATATTAAAGTATATATTACTATAGACTTTGATTATTTTAAAATCAAAGTTTATAATTGTACAAATAATTTCAAAAGTATTATCATGTTTTAAAAGATTTTATTTTTTTATAATTGAAATTTAGAAGATTTCGAATGTGTATTCTGCCTTATGTTTACCTCAGCTTTGAGTTTTAAACAATGATGAGTAAGACTTGATGCATTTACAGTTGTGCTTAAATAAATATTATCTATCTATTTCGTAATTTAGAAAGTATTAAAATTTATCATCTAGATATTTATGTTGTCATTGATCTAGAAAGGAGTATTAAACTTAAATATTATTTTCTTGCAAATCATAATTTAATATTTATCATTCGGATACCTATGCCACATAATTTTATTTAGAGTTTATAATTTCATGCATATAATCTCATTTGGAATGACTGAGAATATTTGTAAAAGTCTTGACCTAGCAAGATAATGTCCCCTCCAAAAGGAATATATTTCTTCTTTTAGATAGATGGGAGGGTGGAGAAAGAAGAAAGAAAGAAAGAAATAATGAAAAGTGAAATTATATGTAAACTTTTTTTTTTATAAAATATGAATATAGAATTAAAATTTTAAAATTAAATGAATTCAAAATTATTTAGAAACTTACTACAATTGTTTAATATACAATTATAATATTAGAATTCATTATTTTAATATTAATTTTAATTATTTTTATATAAAATATAATTACTAGTAACATTAATTTATTAAGAAAACTTAATTTATTAATTAAAACTCAATAACATATAAATATAATATTACATTTAAAACATAAAGATTATTTTTCTGAATATTATATTATGAACATTTCATTTCAAGTAGAAAGTTTATTCATTTTTTTTTATTCCGTTCTTTTTTTAATTTTTTCTTCTTACCCAATATATATGTCCATTTCCGTCTCTTGAAGCAAAACAAGAGGAACAATGCTTATACAGTGATTGATATTTGATCTCTATAATTAGTTTTGTTTTGAAAATGAATTATGCTAAGGGACTCTCTTTTTTAATGTTATTTGTTGAGTTGGTCAACATTGATAAAAATACTGAATTTAGAGTTCTACCACAAAATGTCTATTTAGAGTTGCATACAAAAATTAATAGCCATTAAAAAAACATAGTTTTTCCTAGCAAAAACGTATAATATTTAAGAAAATAATTTTTATTTTTAATCCGATTTTACATAAATAAATTATTTTTTAAGAAATTATAAAATTAAAAAGTTGTGTGAGATTATACGGCTTTAAAATAAAGAAAGCGTCACATGCACAATGACTTTCGTTTAAACCATATTTATTTAGTTATCATATCATATTATTTTTCTTTTGTTCTCGAATCATGGTTAAGATTAATAGACTATATTGTTTTATCAACAAAATTTTATCATGGTTAAATTAAAAAAATAAATCAATTTCCTCTGAAAATATGTCAAACTTTTATTATCTTAAAAAAATGTCACAATATTAAATAAACAAAAAATTAATTGTTCTTTTTTATTTTTTTAAAATTAAGTGTTCTACTTTATCTTGATAATTTTTTTTATAATTTTTTATGTCAAAACTGACATAGATATTAACAATGTACAAAAAATAAATTTTTTATGCCTATTAAAAGGCTGACTACAAAGAAAGTCTAAATTTTATTTGTTAAAAAATTGACGTAATAATAAATCACAATTTTTGTGTTTGTTCCTTTTTAACCATGATATAGTAGTATAAGAATGCAGACATATCAAACAAGTTTTTATATTTGTTATACAACTAACTGAAATAGAATTTGTTATGACTATGCTTATATCAAAAGCCAGATTAAAAAAAAAAGTATTTGAGAAACTTTAGTTATTTTTCTCTTTGCAATTAGGTGAAAATTTTTTAACATTTACAATTCTTAAATATAAAAATACAAGGTAATAATGTGCAAAACACTGACATATCAAATGCGAAAAATAATCATAAAAAAAAAATTAACAATTTTTTATTTTTATTCATGAAAACAATTAAAGATAAAATAAAATGACATTTTATAATTAAACTTAAAATAAAAACTTTTCATAGAAAGAACACTCCAAACATTTCCTTTTTAATTAGTTTTTATTTATTTAATAAATTAAATTAGTTACTTGGAGATTTAAAAACTTATTTTTATTGCACAGTTGTTGAGATGTATAGGTAATTAGAAAAAAAAAAGATTTATCGTTAAATATATCTTTAATTTTAATTTATAAATTTAGAGATGAAATTTGAATTTTCATGTCTTGAATTTTTATATATTTTTTATCTTTAATTTTTTTCATATATATTTAAAATAAATTAATATAGTTTTTCAGATTTACCAACATCAAATTTTCTTTTACCTTTTAAATTGTGTCTTAATATTTAATTTCATATACTTAATAAACAACTCAACCGTTTAAGATATCGTTTAAAATACTACAAAAATTTATGATTATTTCTGTCTTTGTATTTTTTATTTAATTCTATTTCTGCATTTAAAATAAAGTCAAATTAATATTCTTTTAAGACATTAGACTATTTACTCCACAACACCCATAATCAAGATTATCTTTACCCATGATCAATCAAAATTACTCGTTCATTTTCACAAATTTGAAATTCAAATTTATTTATTTTTCTTCCTACATTTTTAAAAAAACAATATAAATTTTATCCTCTGACGTATTTTCTCTTTCTCCCAAACACAATTAGTTTAATTTTGAAAATAAAAAGAAATTAAAATATTTTATATTAAGATAGAAAGTATGTGTTTATATATATTTTTCATTTATCGAATCACCATGTGTTGAGTATTGTAATCAAAATTACACGGATCAGAGAAATAATAGAATATCCATAACAATAATAAAGAATATTCTCTCTTTTGTGTTCATATTTTAAAATATTATTTATCTTTTAAAATATAATTATTTATTAAATTTTTGAAAATTGACCGTTACTTATACAAACTTTTTTTTTATATATATTTCATTTTATTTTTAATAAATATAATTTTATTTTGTATATTAACTTAATAACATTATATTATCATCACCTATTAATATAATATCACACATATTTAAAAAATGCGTATAGACACTAATATTTATAAAAGAAATTTATGTTTATAAAAAATGTAATTAAAATTTAATATAAATACTTTGTTTTGTAAATTTGTATAATAATATTTTATTATAAAAATATATTTAACTTTATTATATTATTGTAAGGAGAATATATTTTCTCTGCTCACTGGTTGGCAGTTTCCTCCTTTTTGACTGATAAGAAATACCTTTATATGTCAATACCTCACAGGAAACCTTTCACAGTTAACTTGGTGGATCTGTGGCATGCTCAACTTTTATTTCTTTAAAATCATAATAAGGTAAAACTGGGTCATGGTAGAACAGTTTTTGAAAAAGTTGTGGTTAGAAATTGCAGTTCTCTGGCATAAACAAACAAATGTTCTCTGTATGGAGCATCAATTTCACAGCATCTTTGTGCTACATCATCCAAACAGCTTAACACTCAAACAAATATCCATAACAGTATATTTAAGAATTGGCTACATAAAAATCTCAACTTCATTTTTATAATTTTCTATGAATCAAAAACAGCATTTGCATCACATTTCACCTTCCATCCCCAGCAATCATGATCAGATTTGAAAAATAAACTTAACTTTATTCCACAAGTTCAATATAGTATCCCCAAATTACACATTTTAAAGCAGAACAGTACATTCTGCAACTGCCCCCCTAGCAATAATGGTAATAATAATTGACACATAGCAAAAATCTTAACCAAAATCAAAGGATTTAAAAGTTTAGAACAATAAATTGGTTCCTAACTGCACAAGATGACCCTTGTGAGAGCAAGAGAGAAGCAAGCCATGGAGAAGAAAAACAAGGAAACAAAGTCTCTCGAAGACCATTTCCTAACATCTTTGTTCTCCACCCTCAAACTCTTGGCTCTCCTCAAAGCATCCACCTCCTTCAACAAATCAAACTCCAACCCTTTCTTCTTCAACTCCTCCACGCACTTCCCCAGCAACCCTTTGTCCTCCTTCTCCCGCAGCAGCATCTTCTCCATGTGAGCCTCCACATCGCTCTTGTAGCGGAGGGCCCATATGATTCCGAGCGAGAATAGCAGAGAGCAAAGGGAAGGGAACCATGACCTGTGACAGGAAGAAGACGGTGATGATTGTGAAGCGTTGAAGAGGAGCATGAGGGTGGTGGAGTGGAAGAGGAAGAAGAAGATGTAGAGTGTGGTGATCTCTTTGCGGGTCGAATCTATTTGAGTCTCCTTCAGAGCTATGCGGGTATTGATGAGTTCCTCTTCTTTCAGCCACTGCTTCAGGAGGAGCTTGTGGGTGGGTGTTTCGGCGATTTGGTGAAGTGGGTGCATGTGCTTCCACTCCATGATCGATGATCTCGTCGTGCTCTGTTGTTGCTCTTCGTTGTTGTCAGCCATAGGAGCGTTGCAGAGAGAGAGAGAGAGCAAGAATGGATTTAGATTCTGAAACGAATAGTTGTATATAAACAGGGTGTATTGATGAGTCTTTTTGAATTTTTCCAACGGTCGATTTTGTGAATTTACAGAAATACTCCTCTCTACGGTTTTTTAAAGTTTTTTAAATCTACATTTCCATTGTTTCTAACGCTAAAACGGGGCAGATGGCTTAGAACTTGGGGTTACCCGATCTTTAACTTTTGTTGTGAAATAAAGTTATATCTTCAATTATAGTAATTGCTGTTTTTCTGTCATCAAATAGTTTACCACCGCTGTTATTGTTATTTACTACTGCATCACTAAGAAACAACTCCATTATCTAAAATAAAAACAAAAAGATAATTTAAAGAAAAAAAATTAGTGATACAGCAAAAACAATATTTATAAGAAACTAATTTGTTGTATTACCATTTTAAATGATTGTTTCCCAACTTTTAATCTGATACTAACAATGTATTCACCACTCATTTTATATCTATACCTACATATAAAGTATTCTATTTTGATATTAATAATTCTATTCTCAATTTTATTCTTTAATAAATAACTTTTCTTTTAATTTAAACAATTATTTTATCTTTTATATTTTAAGTAACCGATTTTGTAAATTTAACTGGTTCATTCATTTTATTTATATTTTTAATTAATTATTTAAACTTAAATAAATATTTTTAATAAAAAAATATCTATAAAATAAATAAAAAATATTTATAATACAATTTTAAAAATCATTTATATCTGTTTTTAAAACTAAAAAAAGTTAACACATAGCGTACGTGTTTTCAATAATAATAATAATAATAATTATTATTATTATTATTATTATTATTATAAAATAAGTTATAAAATTAAAACTTTGAAAAACAAATTATTGAGAAGAGCAACCCAACTAACGGAAAATAAGAAGAAATATACTCTATTATAAATTACAATACCTAACTTTTACTTCTTTACTCTTAAAAGAAAATGTTAACACTAGTTTCTTAGATTGTATTTGCCCACCTAAAATTAGCAAAATTCAATTAAATACATCAAGGCAACCAATGTAAAAAAATATAAATAGTTATATTATTGATTAATAGAGTTATCAATTTAATTATAGTCCATGGATCAATTCCGGTTCACTTCTAGGTTAAGACGAAGGAAGGTGAGTTTGAACTAGAACTTCGATTACTAAATTTTAAATTATAAATTAATCATTAAATATTTTATATGATAAATTATTCATTAATTAACTTTTAATGTTCACAACATTAATTGAAAGGTTAAAATCCAACCTAACTTGTTTGGTTCCATCCACCTATGTCAACTTAAACTTGACCTGAAGTAACATTGTTGGACATGAATCCAAACTTGAGGAACCCTGTCTGAATTAACATATTCAAGTCCAATTCTAACTCATCTCAATGTGTATTTGACTCTATTCGATGAAGTGTTGACATTAATTTTTAAGAATATATATTTTTTAATTCCTTTTTCTTTTCTTTCATCACTAGAAAATTTATTGGGTTCAAAAAAATAATTAAAAATGAAAGTTTGTATAAAAAAAATAATATAAAAGACGTTTTAAATGATTTTTTATGAAAAATAACAAAATTAAACTTTTAACTTGAGAGTTATAAAAGAAATTGAATAAAGATATTAAGATGGAAATTTGAGACTTATGATATTTCTTTTTCATAAAAATAATAAACAATTAAAAGAGTTATTACGTTACACGATTCAAATATCAATTACTGACATTTATTCCAACTCTATAAAGAAAGGGCATTTATTCCATTCAAACGAAATTTACAATATAAACAATATACCTAACTCCATGCCTTGTGCCGTTCCGGAAATGATAAGATGTGAAATTTTCCTCATACGCCTCTGTTCCCCTTAAACTGCAGCTGATCCGCTTTTCCCTTATCCTTTTAATACAAAGTCAAACTTGGCCTCAAGAAGAATGGAGGAGTATGGAGCTATATTATACGTGTTTTCTATGCTGTGGACACCATCAAGAACAAAGTCGTCCGGTGATTTCAGATTAGTGTCCACCTGCGTGTGCGTCCATAATTCAAATTAAATAGAAAAAATAATGAAGAATTAAAAGTGGACATGCAACAAATAAAATATTATTGCTCTTCGGAAGAAATATAAATTAGCAACCATGGATCCAATCACACTTTGATAGATGTATTCTTTCGATCAAGTCAAAACCATAGACTGACTTCCAACAAGATTATCCAGGGCGAGGGTGTGATTTTTTGGGGGGAGGGTAATGCTTGCCAATTTTAGACTAGGCTAGGCTACGCCCTTACTCACAAATTGTGCCCACACCTTTGTCTTCTTCCCTGGTGGGAGCCAAGGTTGCTCCTCAACTATTAATGCGTATAATCATGTTAAATTCTTCTTGATCTTAGCCAGAAGTGTCTAAGCGTCACAAATTTTCAGCACTTGCCACTCTGATTTATTAGAAAGGGTATCAAATCAAAACCTATAATAATACACTTCAAATCGGCAATAATGAAAACACACACACAATCTCATTAAATACTACGAAGCTAAAGCCTGAAGAAGCTGATGCGTTCAAGATTTTGAACTTTAAAAAAGTACGACAGGATTTTCTGTACTCTTACTTTGGGTAAATATTTTCATGAAAAAATCCTTACGTTTGGACTTTTTCTTGCTCCAGAGTCTATTCCTTTGTTGTTAAGACTTAAGTATAAAAGAATAGTTCAAACCAAAATGTTAGTTTATTTGGTGGAGAAACCTCTAGATCTAAGTTCAACATCACTTCCTTGACGCGAGACTCCTACATTTTCATCCCTTTAAAGATTCTTTACGACAACTTTCTCTTTATCGACACTGAGAAGGTAATAACTCTTTCTTCTTCGATGACTTCACTTACCTATCAATATTTAGTCTATACCTTAATAAGCCTATAAGTAACTCTTCTCAACAAAAGCACCCTCATCAAGCAAATAGGGAGAAAATGAGGACTCAAGAGTCGTGTGATTTGTTTTCATACCAATGGCCATTCCCCAACAGAATTATTTTCATCCTATGACAAACTTTCATCATGAAACTATCAAATCGTGAATATACCAATTCCAACCCTTGTGTATGTGTTCCTGTCCCTTTTCAGCCTAGAGCTTCGACACTCACATTTTACATCCAGTATTTGATTGGGCATGTTTTCATCACAATACAACTTCTAACATTTGTCCACCCAACCCAAAGTTCAACAGCTGTCTCTAATGCCATATATCTGAGAAATGATGCTTTGACAATTCCTTTACCATATACATCCAATTGATAACTTTTATATAATAATATAATAATAGTAACATCACAGTCAATTGATAAATGTTTTGACACATACTTAAGCAACTGGTTGTCAACTAGTTCAAAATTATGCTGCAGGTTGATGCGTGGCTCGGTGTCAAGGAGAAGTGCTAGCTTTATCCTTTTGTGGGTAAGGTCATACATCATATGGTGGTGACTTAATCTTTGAATTGAAGTATTTTGAAAGAAATTTTGTTGAAATATTGTTCTTTTCCCTTTCTATTTTAAGGATATTTGTTTTTCTAAATTATAAAGTTTCATAATTCACAATTTTGTGGTGATCTAAATCCGACACAACTTGCAGTAATCAATAATTCACATATTGTGACCGTTTTTGATTACTAAAACTTGAATAATCACAATTTTGAGAATAGAGCATCAAAATTCAACCTCTTTAAAATGAAGGACTAAAATCGAGCTATTCCATATTTATTGGGATGAAATATATGCTTAACCCATTTTTAACTTTTAATAATAATAAAGTCATCATTCTTGCAATCAGTAACCCATCATTATGGTCTCCGTTCAGTCAGTCATTCAGATTGAGCAGATTGCAGATTCTGAAGGGGGGAGGTTAATTTACTTCCTCTTCTAGCAAAAGGTACCGGGAATTTGGGGCAAGAGATGAGTTTGCCATAATATTCCTCTATGCATTGTAATTATGTATGCAAGAGAAAATAATGTATTTTTGGATATGCCCCAAAAATGGAAAATCTTACCACACGGACCCACTTCCTCGTTTGTGGAGGTGTGGGCAGCAGAGCTTTGATAAAGTAATCATGAGCATTAAATGCCAAATAGATATCTGCCCCGCTCCTGGCATGAAGCCTGCATGCACATTCACAAACACAAAGGAGAGCACGTGCGGTTAAGTCCATCTCAGTTAAGTCTGATAGCGAACAAATAGACATTCACTAATTAAAATTTTAGAAAGAAGCACTATGACTTATCTATCTCATTTCCCAATTAAAGATATACATATATTCTTACGTGAATGCTAGAAATTTGCTGTCATGATTATCCCAATTGTCTTCATGCCATGTTATGTCATTCTGCAAAAAAAATAGTTGTTGCATCAGCATAATGGAAGAGTATTATTTCTAATAGAACTGCTTGCATCAATGTTTACCGCTTTAAAAATGAAGCATGTGCATCGGCATAATGAAGCAGAGGATATTTTACCTTGCTGAGAAAACTTTCATGGCTGAATACTTCATGTGCATGCCTGTACTTTATCACCTTCGAGAAAAACCTGAAGTGATCACTCTTCCGGGCATCCAACTATCGAGCAAAAAGATAATCCGTTCAGAAATAGTTTCTTAATTGGTATAGAGGGATGTTATAAACTTGCCTGATCCCACAAAAAATTATTTATGGCAGTATCATGCCCATAACTATTGTTATTTCCATTGCGAGTATGACCATATTCATCTCCCATAAGCATCATTGGTGTACCCTGGTCATTCATTACAAAATTTTAAATCATTATTCTCTTTCAGTGATAGCATAATGCGAAACAAATGAAAATCATATATTGCTGTCTTCAAGTTTTCTTTAAAAATGAAAATTAATCAAGACATAGTGTAACTATCTAAACTGCATGTATATATAAAAAATAGGTTAAAAGAAAAAAAAAATCCCCTTTATATGTGCACCTGAGATATCATTAGTGCCAAGTGAAAGTTTTTCATTTGCCGTGATCGCAGAGCTCTTATACTAGCATCGTCAGTTTCCCCTGCAAAACAAATACAATTAAAAAAAAGTTCAGCAAAAGGAAAATATTACAATCTCGGCCCAACAAAGAAACATTGATATCATCATTTCAAACTAAAATATTATAGTTTTAGTAGACAAGGAACTGCAATTTGAAAACTACCTTCGAAACCACAATTCCAACTAAAGTTATCATTGCTACCATCATTTCCACCTTCCCCATTGGCTTCATTGTGCTACAAAAAACAAGAATCAAGGAATATACATAGTTTTGATGAATCATGACAAATTGAAGAAAAAAAATAAAGAATTACCTTCAAATTGTATGAAACAAGGTCACGCAAGGTGAATCCATCGTGTGCAATAACAAAGTTAATACTATGATATGGCCTTCGCCTGTTCACCTGTACGAACAAATGAAGGAAGGAAGCCGTCATTATAGAATTATTTATACAGCAGCATAGTATAGCACAATTCATGAAATTAAGGTCAAATCCAGCTACACTATATCTTAGACCATTATTTCAATACACTATACACTAACTCAGTAGGACACATAAAATAAAAAAGGCACGAATGGTGCATTTGGGTGGATTCATATTTTTCATTGATGATTGATAAGTAGGAATATACTTACATAACCTAAGAGAA
Source organism: Vigna unguiculata (assembly GCF_037176805.1). Taxonomy (NCBI): domain Eukaryota; kingdom Viridiplantae; phylum Streptophyta; class Magnoliopsida; order Fabales; family Fabaceae; genus Vigna; species Vigna unguiculata. The sequence goes on along the minus strand of NC_140800.1, from coordinate 38,167,306 downwards.
ACTAATAACTAATAGGGTGTTTGGAAAATGAATTTTTAGAGGATAATTAATTTGAATTTTTATGGAAAATTTGAAATATTTTATGACAAAATATGTTGTTTCAATAAAAAAAATATTAAACAAACTGAAATTCTGAAGATTCTTAAGAGCATTTTGATTACTTAAAATCATGAAATTTCAAATTCCACCTAAAAAAAGTACGAATTTGAAATTCTTTACAAACTTAGTTCTCAAATTTACACCTCTTCTCTTCATATTTTTTCATCAGCTTGACCTAAGCCAGGGCATCATCAGCTTTACCTCAACTGAGGTGTCATCGGCTTGGGCTTAGCCATGATTCTGTCGATTGTTGGCAATACTATTTTCTCAGCCTATGTAACTTATAGCTTTTCTTATCATTGGGACTGTTTTAGACAAGAGTTTTTCCATTGACACTGACATGAGTTTTTATTTTACATTGTTGGGATTATTTTTCTCCCGATTTAGTCCAGTGTTATTTCTCGGTTGACACAACGAGTTATTTTGTCTGATCATAGCCTTGACCAACATTGGTTGAAAAATATCACCAAATAATATTTTTGAATCATTAAATACTGTTTAATATTAAAATATTTTTTTGTATTTCATGGTAATTAATGTACTCTCTCCAAACAAGTAAAATTCAATAGATTTGAATTAAAACCTATTCAAATTCAATGCATTTTAATTCGTTTGAAATTGTGAATTCCCTTTCTAGACACATGGTAAATGATGACCCTACAAATCTCATCATCTAACTTTAGGAGGGAATTAAAATATAAACTGAATATTATACATCATATTCAAACAATTCTAATCCTATAAATAATTTTACAGCTAAATCTTCTTTATTTTGGGTCTGTGGCCCATCCTGTCATAAAATGTTGCGTCTTGAAAATAATTTACGGTAGTTTAATCTAAGATTTTACCTCGAGAAAGTTAAATTCAATAGTTGTTTGTTAGAGCTTAAAGTAATTCCTAGGTCTCCACTTAACAACTTAAGGAGTTGGTCTTTGACATGATACAAATCCACAAAGTTAACAAAAATAAATATCTATAAGTAGCTTACTCTATAAAGATCAGAAGACCCAGCAACACGAGTAGCAAAGCTCCCCTTTACACCATAATCACCCTAGGACATTTTTTTTAAGGAAACAACAAAGGAACAAATCAAATAAGCCATAAATCAAGATAGACTGGACAATCTCGATCTATTTAAATTTGTATCTTTTTACTATTAGAATTACCTTAATAAATTTCCGTACATCATCACGATATTTCCCATTCCATTCAGCCCACCTGCATCAAACATAAACCATTAATGAAGGGAACATGTTTTCTTTTTTAACAATAGATTACCTTCTCCACTGAAGAAATAATTTCCAGTACTTATGCAGAGACTATGTCCGGGAAATCATGTTATCAGCACCAAAGTTAATATCTCGGATGGTGACCATTGGCACAGACATATAGATCACGTGATGATAGAGTCACCATTTCATGCTAAGAAGCTACAAACAATATCATGTTCAACAACCTTGAGGAATTCAACGGCAGAATTAGAACCACCAAAGTAACTTTAGTGGTGATTTTATGTTATATTACTTGTGGTGCAATCTCATAATGATTACTGGGAAAGTTGCAAGTGGGAAGGTTGCAAGCAGAAAAAAAAATGACTGACTCATGATAGCAAACACTGAAATCAAGAATTAAGCTAGTAACCTATACGCTGTTTAAAACCTTCCGGATGTACAGGACTATAACAAAGACTATTCATAAAATATTTGCTTACGATTAGAAACATTAATAACAAAAAAATTACCGATCCCAATTTGGAAAACTCCCAACAAGATAAAGACCTCCACAATCCCAAGGCTCTGCAATAATTTTACATCTTGATAAGACTGCATCTTTAGCAATTGCCTGCAAAAGTAAATAAAAATTAGTTCACTGAAACATTAAAATTTATAAATTCTCAATTTTCTTCTTGAGGGACAAAACCACTACTCAATTATTGTCTTCAAGTCTATAAAATGCACGTGTGGTTAACACTAATAAAGTTTGGCAAAACCAAATCAACCAAAACTATTCAAAAACCAAATGAACTCCAATCCAAGCTTTCATTGTCCCTAAATTTCTTATTGAGTTTGTCAGTTCTATTTGGCTTTTAATTTCTAATAAGGAAAGGCATAAATTTCAACTTGGTGCCAAGGTCTTCAAGATCCGGAGATTTTAATACTATTCTCATTTTATTCCTTTATCTATTTTGTAGGACAAGTTCTTCATTTAACTGATTTCAGGCTTTCAGCTCATGTGTTATTGAAATCAATTCCTTTCTCTATTCTGCAACAGGAACAAATTTTCCCTTCTGTGTGCCAATTTGGCAAAACAGTTCATTTCACAACTTTATATAGTTTTATTTGCTTCCCGTTTGATCAAATGTAGTTTTACTTGCTTCCTGTTTAATCAAATGTGCCATCTAAACCTTTTACTTTTTAATCTTAGAAATACTTCTCCTGACTCTACCTCAACCCCTTTGTCTACCTTAATGTCACCACTACTTATTAATCTGTATAACTAATGGTATGCATGCCTCTAACCAATCCCAGGGCAAGATAGTGAATAGGTAAAGCAAATTTTCATATATTACATTAAGTTGCTCACACGGTCCTGTAATGAGTTGCTTGAAATGTCATTAACATCCTGTGAGAAAATTTGGACTATCTTTTTTTCTTTAGACTACTGAAAGTCGTATGAACTCCGTATGTCAAAAACAAGCTGATTGTTTTCAGTTTGGATGCATTAGTTTGACACAATATATAGGTCTAGTTCTATTGGCCCCGAAAGCATATGTAATTACCTCACTTCAGATTACCCAGCTAAAAACACTCATGGACACAAATAGAGACAGTGGAACAAAAAACTAAAACGGTCTAGAATTTCTAAAGTGTTGCATTATGAATGACATGAATGTCAAACTCATGTCTGGCAATATTTTCAGAAATTAAATATATCTCAAATGACTGAACTAACTGGTAAGCACCATACCAAATGACAGCTGAATTCATTAATTTACCCTAATAATCGGGGGGGCATTAAGGGGGGAGCCATCAATTCCTCGACAAAGGACACTTGCAAGATCAAATCGAAATCCATCCACGTGATATTCGGTGACCCTACAATAACGTAAATTATTATTAAAAAACACAACAATGCTTATTAGGAACTAAAAAGAAAATTATGACTTAAGTTAGTTTGTAAATGATAGCACTTGCAATGCTAAAAGATGATTCCTTTCATTTTTAAAAAATTAATAACAATAGTCATGCATTACCAGATCCTCATGCAAACATGCCAGTTTTATTTATTGATTGCCATGTAAAAAAGAATCTAAAAATCTAAAATTCTAATGTATTAATTCCATGGGATACAAATAAACACGGAGAAGCTGGAATTCAATGAATTCCTATTTTCATGAAAGAAATCAAGTCATATCAAGACACAATTCAGAATTAAAAAATAATATTGTATAAGTAGTCCATACCAGTGTCTTAGGCTGTCAAGAATTAGCTCCATAACTACAGCATGGTTACAATTTAATGTATTTCCTGGGGATAAACAGTCATGTGAAGTGAGAAAACTTAATGTTGATATCAATATACCAAAATTATGTTGGTGATAATAGAAATAAAAAATAATAATAATAAATAAAAAATTGTTAAATTTTGAAAGTAGTCCCAGAAAGAAAATATTGCATATTAAATGTCCTCAGATAAGAAGGCGAAGCTCCACATAATGGAAGTTTTCATAAAATTTAAGAGTCCCCTGGTGTTGCACAAATAAGGTTCCGCAGAAGGCTAACAAAGGAATAATACTACATAGCTTCAGGTATCTAGATTTTCATAAAGGTCATGTGAAGGTGGAAGTGATGATACGTCCCCCACACTGAGCATTAACAAAAGTAGTCCAATTTGGTTAAAATTGTGGTTCCTTTCCAGTATATTTCTTGCCATGATGACAGTGGATTCTGGAGTTCGACAACCTGCATGCTTAGTGGGCTTAGCCAAACATGCCTAGCTTTTAATTAACAGACTCCAAGTGTAGCCCAGACCATTTAACAGTTAAGCCTAGGCTTAACGTAGACTAACCCAAAAGTGCAATCTATATTTATGATCTGTCTTCATTTCTTCTTAGCATTTGTCCCTCATGTTAGTTTGCTCACAAAATATATTTATTTTCGTAAAAGTGTTAGAGATTTCACATCAACTGCAGATTCAATCAAATTAACGTGCATAAATGTGTACAAATCTATCCTAACAAGGTTTGTTGATCTATTAGACCACCTACAAATATCTAGTCTCACACTCGATATATCCAGCCCTCAGCAACCCTCAGCGTAAGAGAATGTATTGAAGATCCTACATCAATAAAAGATATTACCAAATTATGGTATATAAATAGATGTAAATCTCATTTTATATAGGATTAAGTTAGGCCTAAATCCACTTTCCAAAGTAAGCATAATAAAAATGTGACTCTTAGGATTTAGGAAGAAAATACTCTTCACGAAAAAAGAATATTTACTTTGAAATGCATTAGTTATTTTGGCTTGGTTTTTCTCCCCTTTGAGAAGTCTTGAACTGCAATTTGCACAAAAGTTTCAAAATTTCCCAAGTATAAAATGCGCAGTTTGTATGGTTTTATGCCTGAACTATTCAAAGCCATGGACCCAAAGCTGAACCTTAGCAAGTGACCAGAGGAAAATTGAATTTAGGTACCTCAGGCAGGGGACAGATTGACAGTCCATGGACAACATTACGTGCTATCTATTATAGCCACGTTTGTCTATTACGTGCTTTTCTCATTCCTACAAGCAAGTACTTTTGTTTCCTATTTGTCCATGTTATACCAACAGCCATTGTACTTTTTCATACCATATAAATTGTGCAGCCCATTCTTCAAATTCATGGTTGGCTGATTTTCTACCCATTAAGGGAGAGCAAGTGCCAACACATGCATAGACAACATCAAATTTAGCCCAGAAAACAGGGATTGATCCTAATCCAAGTGGAACACAGCCAAAAAAGCTAATGGGACCAAAATGCCCACAAGCCCTTTGGACAAGTGCCAGTCCAGGGACCAATTTTTTTAAACTAAAAAATATTCCTTAAAAATAATAGTGGATCTCCCAAATTTGACTGGATTTTTCGCCCCTGAACATTTTTTCGTGGGTTGAATTTTAAAGTTAGTTGGAAATTTGTTTTGAAGTTACGGAAAACATGATTATAGGTGCAACATATTGTCGCCACATTTTTTACATTCTACAATTTAGTTTAGCTGTATGAAAGAGTAGAAGAATTCATTTCAAGACAATGGATTTCGTTTTTGTGAATTGTGGCACAAAAACAACTGTTGGTTTTCATTTGTCAATGAAGGCAGCACTAATTATCATTTTATACATAGTTTTAATTTTATATCGAAATAGGCTCGATTTTAATACAAAAATCAGTTGCATGATCATAGTTATTATTTTTGTAAGTGAATTTTGTTTGGCACATTAATATATGTACTCAATTTATGTTTTGAGGAGACACTTTCTTGCATTATAATTTGTAGATACTGTATCAATAGAATGTCCTTATATTTTAATCCCCATGCTAATTTCTATAGTACAAAAATGAGATCTTTTAATTCGTAATATAAATATCATTTATGTTAAAATGAATTTAAAAAACAAAAATAGAGATTTTAGATTTTGAAAAAAATAAAATCTATAAAGAAATGTTCTACCTAATCAAAATAAAAACGTACCAATTTTATAAGATCAAAAGTAATAATTTTGTATTTTAGAAGGACAGTAAATAAAACTATTAAATCAAAATATTGCTTCTCTTTTCAAAATGAATATAACACCAAAAAAACAGTAATTACTTCTTTTCAAAGTAGCACATGAAGCAGAGTTGTCTAATTTCTTGTGTACATTCAAAGTTGAAATCACTCAATGATGCAGTTTAGAATTGCAAATTAATATTGTGATGTCAATTATTTCCCTTGATGTAGTCTCAGTAGTGGACTAAATCGACTTTAACCCTGAACCTAACACATTGTATGTGAGGGTTGTGGCTTTTTCAAGTGGGTCACTAAAAAGGTTATTTTAAGAGTGGGTTGGAGTTGATGAGTAGGTCATGAGTCAAATTGACAAGTCTAATCAAATTAAAATAGAAAAAACAACAAAATATTTCAATAGTATAACTTAAAAATAGGTGTATGCAGTTGTAAATTTGTATGAATAAAGCTACAAGGATAGAATCTTAATGGTTAGACCAAGATATAAAATTACCACAGCCAGAGAAGTTCAGCAATCGCCCATTATTGTCCAGCATGTAATAAACCTGCAGAAATGAAGAAAATTTTCACATTAAGAAAAGGCAGTCATTTTTAACATTCTATGTACTAACATCACAGAACAATTTTGTTAGTGAATGGATGACCTCAAAGCTAAATAGTGTTTCCAATGACACGTAAAGTACTTGATAGAGAAATTCCCCAGGAATAGTTTTAAATTGTTGTAGAATTATAAAATGAGAAAAAGTTGACATTATACCCCTAAAATTTCTAAGAAAACTGAATTAATCTATCTTCTTTTAAATTATTTCTTGTCTTTTTTATACCTCATTTTATGTTTAAACCTATATACATAACTTATGTTATTGTGGATTCTTATCAATTATTATTAACTGAAAAAATATCTCTGAAGTTCTTTCCACACACCATGTACTGTAGAGTAGAGTGTGTATAGGACTAACTAATGCATAAGATAATTAAAATTGGACCGTAAGAGTTAACTTCACTTCAAGTATTATAACATGCAAGTAACACAATCTGTCAAAACAATAGTTGCAAATTGAAATTACCTTATTATCTATGCCACGAAATGAGGTAGTGTAAGGATTGGCATCATCAGCCTCATTAGTATGATTGTAGACCACATCCAAAATAACCTGTTTTATGGATAAGATTTAGTGAAAGAGCCAAGCGGTATATAAGACTTGAGATAATATAAATAAGACAAAAACAGAAAATAACAATGTCAAGCAGACTTCCACTCAAAAGTTGTGATAGTGTAATATTAACATTACTACCTCTATACCAGAAGAATGTAAGGCTTTAACCATTTCTTTGAACTCTCGAGAAGCATTAACTGATCCTCCACCAGCACTACCATAGCGACTCATAGGAGAAAAGAAATTTATTGTAGAATAACCCCACGTATTAATCTTGGAAAGAAAAAATACAAGCATTAGTCATATATGACATAGCAGCCACTTGGTAAACCAAAGTTACATATTCAAAATTTCTTCAATGATCAAAGAAATATACATATCCCAGACATAGTTGGTCTTTTAATATTTGCACATCAACTCTAAATATCAAAATAAATTTGTGCTTCCAATATGTATTCAGTTATCATGCACTGAATTTCTTCGGAGATCATGCATAAAGAGCAGAAGCCGCTTCATTTATTTATTTATTGGGAATACACAGTACTGAAGGAAGAGCTTCAATATTAACTTTGATACAAAAAACAAAGAAAAATACTTTTCTAGTTTACCATGTGATCTCTGGGATTTGGACGCCTCTGGAATTCGAACTCATCAAACTCAAAGACGGGCAGCAATTCTACTGCATTGATACCAAGCTCTAGAAGGTGTGGAATCTACAAGACAAGAAATAAATTAAGTTTAAATAAAGAAAGAGAATAAATTTTCCGTGAGTAAAGATTTGTTGTGGCATGTATTCTTATATGACATATCAAAGAAATTTTCAAAAGGCCCAATATAGCTTAGCTCTCCTTGGACAGTATTCTATCCTTTGGATTTGAATTCAGTTATATGTCCCTGACAAAGTATGATTAAAAAGATTGGAACCTTCTTACTTTTTTTAGACTCTTCTAACTAAAACACATCAATCTTGAGGTGGGAGAAGGAGATACCTTTACATCAACTTTAGCAAAAAGTCAATGTTATTCCAATATTCAAATCCTCACTTTGTCAGTAAAACATCTTTTACTCAGCTGTTTATATTTTAACACTAAACTTCCGTTTGAGGCAAAGGAAAGCTTGCTTCACTCCGTTTCATGACGCAAGGATTTCATTAGGTTCAAAACTGCTATAGTTTGATACATTTTGGACAAACACTTCCCAAGGAAATATAGCTTTCAAAAATTTATAGTGATGCTTCATATTTTTCTTAATTATAATACAAATATTACCTTTTCAATCACACCGAGATAGCTACCACGAATGCTGCTATCCAAACCACTAGATTCATCATTTGTAAATGCACGGACATTCATCTCATATATAACAAGATCCTTCTGCATTAGCAGCAACAAAAATAATGAAAATGGAAGCAAGCATTAGACTTCATTCAACCAGAAATATATTCTCAGTCAAAATGAAGAGCATACATAGTCTAATAGCACACAAAGCAGAGGTAGAATGCTAGCTATAGACATAATTATGCAGAAATCAGCTTGTACAAAGCCTTGATCTAGCAAAAATGTTGTGATGAATATCGCTTACAAGAAATGGCAGGCATTTGTGCTGGGAAAATACCTCAGAAATATTTGGAGGCTTGTAATTTTCTCCCCAATCAAAAGGCAAGCTGTCAAAATCATATGTGCCAAGAAACTTAGACAACTTCATGCTAATATCCCCAAAATACCTTCGGCCTTCAACTAGTTTTGCATAAGGATCAACAAGCACAACACTGCTGTCAAATCGATGCCCCTCACCCCAGTCTTGAGGTCCATCTATGCGATATCCGTATAGAACATTGCTTCGAGGAAGATCCTGCCATTAAAGGTTGTACATATACTTGAATGCTTATTTTAGTCGACTTCTGATAGAACTAGGTCACGTCAAAAGAAAATAAAGAAAATAGATAAAGTGATAGAAAAGTTTATTATTCTCCAGTACAAGTGTGCAACTCTTATGTAAAGCCATTGGGTTTTGTATCTCAATTGGTTCCAGTACTTAGCATTGAAAAAAGTGATGGCGTTATCTAAAATTTGTACAAGGTTAAATAAGAAAAGTTTGATGTAGATTTATCTATGACAGATAAGTACATTATTTAACCCTATTAGTATATGAAACCATGAAAATATTTCAAAAACTGATCCAACATGAATCATTTAGATGTTATTATAACAAGATTAATTTACAATAAAAAAAGAAAAATTCAACCAGGAAGTTTGCCCAATTGCATGAAGAAATATCAATCAATATTTCATAATGACTACATAAGTTCAAGATCAACCAAGTTAAGTGAGACACAAAAAATCAATTAAGTTTCCTATGAGTATTTTGACATGGCGTTTACTAGGAACAGAATCTTTATTAGACATGACAATAGAAAATTATAACAAAGGAGAGGAAATCCTTAACAATGAAAGAAAATGTTGACAGGTGTTTTCCTCTTTCAACAGGGTATTCTCCTTAAAGAAAATTATTCTACACATACGTATTCCAATATAAAAATTAGGAGAAAGTAAGTGAAAAGCTTACACGAAATTTAATAGATGTTTTCATCTACACAGTCATCATGGTATAACATCAACAAATTTAAAACATATAGTCCAATTACATTTAAAACTTTTAACAATCTACATCACCATTCCACAGTAAAGTAAATCATGTGGGAATCCGACGTGATTATCTAAACATACATGCCCCAAACAATTCCCACCACACTGACAATATATTTTAGAAAAATGCAGGTACAACAATAAAGTTGATTTTTATCTCCTCAACCCAACATTTCTGCAAAAATTAACGAAGGTATTACATATAAATACAAAATTTTATGCTCAAATATGAAGAACAGTATTATTTATTTAAACAATTTGGACAGCTATTCGGTAATTGTGTAGCTATTGTATTTTTGAAGGTGTTACAGAATCTAAAACAACAATTTCAGCACACGACCAAGGCAAGGCCAAAGTCCAGGTAGTCGAATAGCATATACCTCAATATAAATGTGCCAAATGTCCCCAGTTCTGTTCAAACCAGGATCCAATACCATTTCTATCATGCCACCACTCAATGTGTCTATACTTCCCCTACAAAAAAAAAGAAAAAAGTGCGCAAAACAAAAAGGGAGCCAATAAATTTTGTGGCTATATTTAACTTTTTTTAAGAACTAGAGTCAAAGCATAAAGTTTAATGGCTTGATAATTCAGGCAATATTGCAGTCAAGAAAATATATCTTACCAAGACAAAGAACATTTATGTTTGCACCTCATCCAATCCCCCTCACCCCCACCCAAAGAAAAAACATATAATCTTGCCACAGAAGAGAACTCCAAATATTAGAAAGATTTAGCAGTCTGCACCCTCCGCCAAATTTTATCAGGACCTTAATGGAAAAGAAAATCCTCAAAAAATGGATTTATACAACAAGATGGAGCTAAATCTTTAATTGACCGAGGACAAGAAAGATTGAACTGAAGGCCATTTTGTCAATAAGGACTACCTAAAAGCCTAAGTTAGTACATTAGGGTCAATGAATAGTTATAGTAGATATATAACCTTAACACCTATAAACCAAAGCTACAATAAAAAAACAACTGATAGTGCATAGTATGAACAATATCCAAAGTTTATTTTTTATTTAAGATGTAACAATAACCATGTGAAACTGTTTGTGACACACATCAATATCTTGAGCCGAAATGCTTTAAGCTTTCAAAATTGATCTCAAAATGAATGAGACGTTGAATCTTTATTAATAAAGCTCTTGCGTCATGTATTACAGTTTACAGTTTTGAGGAAGTATATACGGAACATGAAAAATAGTCAATGCTAGAAACTAAATAATCATGACAAGAATGCTTAAGTGTAGCTAAAATAAAAATTAAACAAAACACATTTTTTAAATATATACTCAAGTATATGAAATATTTTAAAATTTGAACAAATCTCATCTTACATAAAGAATATTTAATTTTACCTCTCAGGAAGGACCAAACAAAGAGTGACAGCAGTTGCATGTCGAGAAAAAATAGAAAAATTGATGCCACTGTCAACTTCTGATACACCCAATGGAAATGCCTTGCCTGGGAAAGTTTTCCATGATGGTCTGCTCTCTATCACTTTGGAGGATTCTTCCTGGAATTGATACATATATTGATGCCCTTCAAAAGTGGATATGCAAGGTGGCACTTATCATAGTTGAAGTGCGCCATTTAGACTGACTACTAAACCTATGCAAATTTACATCAATTTCATCCAACTTTATTTGCTTCAACAATTAAAATGTGAACTTTTAATGTCATCTAGAAGTAATGAGACGAACATCAAAATTTAAAAAGGCTTCCTATCCGTGAACCTTGCTCTTTTTTATATCAAATTGATAGATTATAGACAAATTTTGTTTGGATAAACTTTTTCGTAGCCATTTATTTATAGGAGAAGAAAATAATAAGGAAACATAAAATAGCTTACGAATAATTTCAAAATCATCCGAACTTCTATCCAATATTTTAGCTTTGGGAGAAAATCGTTTTATTTTTCCATAGAAAGCTTATAAAGAAATTTCTCTAAACAAACCCATACATTAAATACCAAGTTGCATTACAAATTCCAGCTGTGCTACAATCACGCTCTCTGATATTTATTGTACGAAATAAAAGTTTTCATCTCAAGGCCAATGACGCATGTAATGACATAAATACCTCAAGAACCCCTTCTTGAGCACGACCGCCATAAGCATTAGGTGTCCTGTGTTTGGAACGATCCATTGTCTAACCTATGCCAAAATTTTCAATCAAAATTTAAAATGACTATGAGAAACCACTCCAAGAACTTAAAGAATGCATTACAATAACGTACCTCGCTAAAAACTCCATGTTCATCGCTCGTTATGCTTCCCGATGCTTGCTTCATAAACCTCACCGGCCTAACAATAAAACCAAATGACAATTCTCGAAAACACTTGCGCTCAGTAATAACCTAATGTTCTTGCTAGTTACAACCAGTGGATGCAGAATTGAAAGCGGAGTACCTCACGCCACGGACTGACGAATTTCCGGTGAACGAACAGCGGCCGGCGTTGTTTCTGGCGGAAAACGCCGAAGCGAAAAGTGTGGATTGAGATGCGACTTTTGAACCGCAGAGTAATGGCTGGAGGGGCATCGTGGGTGGAGAAGTGAAAGACGTGATCGATTGGATTGTGCTATTATGATGAAGACGAAAATGAGGAGTTGGAAGTGGAGTGTTGCGGTAGCGGTGAATGTGAGATTGAGCGGTGGTGCTCTCGCTATTTGTGTCACGGCAAGGAAACAAGCAATGCGAAATTCATGGCTGACACGTGAACGGTAGTTTGGGAATAGAGACGAGAACGTGACGGTGGAGTTGTGTCCGGTGTTGCATTATTGGGACCTGCGTCTTTTTCCGTATAAAATATCTCACTCATCACCACACTTCTCACTGCTAAATGCAGATCATCTACGTTTTAAGTATGAACCGCCCTCAAAATGCAGTTGTATCCAATGGCTCGTAAGCTTTACATTTGTGTTTACTAAACGATCTGAACACTTTAGCGGTGAGATTGGGAACCGCACACTTGGCAGTCCTCAAATGAATTGCAGGAGATCTGGTTCCGCTGAATATTATATGTTTGATTCATGTAAAGGATTACTATTTTTTAGGGATGTAAAAATGAGTTTTAACATCCGAGATAATTCGGTTCATTATCGATTTGATTTTGATTGGTTAAGAAAATTAAGTTTTTTTTAGAGTAGGTCGATCTCAACTAGGTTCATTTAATTTAATTTGTGGGTTCGAATTGGGTTTATCTATATAATCTATTAATGTTTTTTTAAAATTTTTTAAAATTTTTTAATCATTATTTATTATTTTAATTATATAAGTTTATAAGTTCATATTTTTACTTTTAAATGTTATAATGTTCAGTAATATTGAAATTATTTAAATGTTTAATTAATTTTTATTTTCAAGTTATATAAGTTGGTACTTTAATATTTAACTATAATCTTTATAGTATATTATTTGAAACAAAATTTGATAAATTAGCATGACAAAAAATGTTTAATTTCTCTTAATATATTAGTGGTGGTGAGCATGATAAAGACGTTAATTCTTAATTTTATTGTGATTATCGTGTTATGGGTTGCTTAAAAAATTATTTAAATATTTAAATTCTTAAAAATAAATAAATATATTTTTTTTTTACTTGAGACAACTCACTTAATTCACCAATTCATTATGAGTTGAATCGAGTTGTAAAATTTTTAACTCGTCATAAAGTGAATCAGGTTGAATTCACTATTTTCAACCCAACTCGTGGTGAATTAACCCGTATGAATCATATCAACTCCTTTTAACATAGTTATATATTTTAGCTCTAAAGTTTTATTTTTAGTTTTTAAACCATTTTTCAGCATTATTGCTTTATTTATTATCTCCATGAACAGTAACTAACCACCAACTAATAAGTTAAGTTATGGTGACAAATTAGCTATCACATTCCATTCTTTTAATTCATAAAGAGAAATATAATGTCATTTTCCATTCTTTTAATTCATAAAGAGAAATATAATGTCATTTGTTTTTAGAAAGTGAAAATAAAGATATTTGAAAGTAAAATTTATGAAAATTTTTAAATGATTCAATGATAGATAAAATAAATGTTTTAATAGAATAAATTGTTGCAATTATGTTTTAATAGTTAAATTAGATTAAGTTATGTCTTTGTTTTTTTCAATGTCAATTAAGTTTTTTGGTTTTATGCATCTCACTTTAGTTTATATTTGAAAAATCGAATGAAATTAGGTTATTTACGTGACTAGTGTATATTAAGAATATGTCATCAGTTTGTTGTTTTTATGATTTTTTAAAAATTTATATATTTTCTACTTTATTTTTTATTTAAAAAAAAATATTATGTGTCGATATGACATGTCACGCGATATCGACAATGTTATCTATCACGTTTGGTGTTATTGTTTTAGTCTCAAATTTTGTTTTTATATTTATATTTTATTTTAATCCAGTCTAATTTAAAAAAAAATTAAACAACTTTATCTTTTTTCAAATTAAAATTAACTTTTATATTTTATTATTATTATATAGAATAAGAAGATATTAAGAAATTTACTTTGTTATCCATTTTATTCGGTTAACAAGAGTCCTAAATTTTTTTGTCATTTATTTTATTATCTATTATAATCTATTTTATTTGAATATGAAAAAAAAATAGAATATTTACTTTATTTGTTCATTTGTTCGTTGGCTTACAATTTGAATCCATAATTGATGTCTGAATTACAAAATATATTTATTTATTAAGTAGAATTAAAGTTGATGTATAGTTTGATGAGATTGTTTGCGATGGAAATGGCAGAGCTTTCCAGTAACAAGTTTAAAGATAACATGTGACCTACCATATTATCACAACATGATTGATCTCATACAGCTTGTCCGTGAAAAAAAGTTAACAAGTAACCAATTTTAAATATTGTTTTCATATTTTCTTATACTTACTAATCTTTCAAAGCGAAAATAAATTGATTTTTTTTGTAAATATTAATGTAAATAGGAAATGAAAACATCAAACTTTTCCTCAAGCATGCCTCTATCTAGATAACTTCAAGAATGCAGCTTCAACAATGAACAAAGAAATTTCTGAAAAAAAAAAGAAGAGAAAATTGGAATTGAACGATTGAGGATTGAAGAAAAATTGAGGTCATAAATAAATAACCTTTAGTTAGGTATTTCAAAACAAAATGTAAGTCATAAACAATTACTACATGATAAAGCAAATTTATAAACATTTAACAAACAAAATTTGATTTTCATTTGAGGAATATTGATTGTGGGTCAGTCCAACCCGTCCGAGGCCCGTACAAGTCGCGATTATACGGGCCAACGAATTTAAGATCTCAATTCGTTCTGCACTTTCCATTGCACTTTCCATTGCAGACTTGTAACATTGAGCGATTATGGGGGTGTAGACAGCAATCATTGATGTCAACTATTGTATATGGGCCATGATTAATGGACCTGGGTGTAGTATTTATTAGAATAGATGTATTATCATTAACATTTCAAAACAAATTATATCATTAACATTTCAAAACAAATTAATTACAGTCATTAAAAAGTTGGTGACGACAAAGTATGAGTTAATCCACTTCTAACAAAACACAAATCCATTTAACATGTAAATTAAATTTAATATAATTTATATTTAAAATTCTGATTATATACATAGATTTGGTATATGCTAGTGTTATGGTATAATTTAACTTACCACTAACGAACAATGATACTTTAACCCATTTTTTTTATCTACTTTTAACCCACCACTTCAATCACCATTAGATCATCACATCACATCACTAAAAAAAATAAAAAAAGATGATCTAATAGTCATTAAAGTAATGGATTAAAAATGGGTTAAAAAAAATAGGTTAAAATATCATTTTACTACCAGCAACCAAATCTTGCTGACTTTTTCACTATTATCAAATATCAAAGTGTTTCTACAAACACACACAAAACATTGACGCTATAAGAAGCGTCATTATAAACTTACAATAAGATGCCACATATTTTGCTATTCATAAACTTATGTTATGTTATATTATCTTATAAGTAGAAATATTTAAACCAAGGCAATTAAAGAAATGATTTCTTTTATTAGCAATAAGATTGTAGGTAAACTTTTTTGTAGCAAGTACACATGTGAATGGCGCCTTGGGTTTGACCTATAGGGATGGGTGAGCCTGGCGGAGAGACACATACCCTTAAATTGTAGGTAAAGTTATCCTAGTAAGTTCCCTTCCGGCACTATTGGGACGCCCTTGGGTACAAACAACATTTTATCAAAAAGTGGGAAAGGAGAGAGCGAACGCGTTGTGGAACAGGAACATTGTTGGTCAAAGCGGGGTCGTTCGCATGTTTCGAGGGACGAGCCTTCAGGCTCCCATCACTTGGTGTTTGTGTTTCAAACCAAAACCAAAACCAAAAACAAACACTACAAATATGCTGCCACCGCTACACTCTGGCACTCGCAGCCGCCAAGGTATGCACTCACTCACACCTTTTTTTCACATTAACCTACCCTAACTTTCTTTCGCTGCTTCACTCCTTCATTCGCCGCATCTTCTTCTTCTTCTTCTCTCTCTCCCTACCTGTAAGTTATTTCTCATTCTCTCTCACCGACAACGTTCACTGTTATTGCAGACGTTTTTTTTTTTTTTTTTACGTTTCCTTATTCTTATCCTCTTTCCATGTCAGGATATTCTACAACCGTCACAAACGCGATGGCGCTTGTTTTTGAGGTTTACCGACGCTACATCTACTGCCACATTGTCTCACTTTTTATTCTGTTAAGTTGTTGCTGTTGAATGAAATTGAATTTTCTTAATCGAGCTTTGAGTAATTTTTGGTTCATTTTAATGTTTGAATGAACGGTGCCTTGATGGATGCATGACATGTTTAGCTAGATGATGCCATGACTGATAATCTCTGTACACGTGCTTGTCAGTCCTGCCAGTGCATGATATTTTAATGGCTTTAAATTGTAATTCAGTTATTCTTGGAAATCTTCCTCTCTTTTTTTCTCAGGTTCTTGGCAGATTCAACCGTGCTCGCGCTGCTCGGTTGACACTCCCTCATCATGTGTGCCAAACTCCTTTGTTTATGCCTGTGGGCACACAAGGTCAACGTTCAAACTTTATTCTTTCTGTTTCGCTGCTGCAATGTGAGAAAAATAATTTTTCTACTGCTTTCTATTCTCCTTCTTAAAACATTGCTTGCACTGAAAAAACAGGGTCTATTTTTTAAACAAGTTCCCGAATGGCTAAAATATTTTTGGATTCAGTTTGGTCTGCTTAGTTCAATTTTAAAAAGTTTCACTCCGTTGTGTTTTTGTTGGACCAAAATGTTTCTTCTGTTAGTCTACTACGTTAATTTGGTCACACGTGGCAAACTTGGAAGGAACAATCTAATCTAATAAAAACATCTTAAGTGATCAAAGTGAAACCTTCTAAATTTAGGGGACCAAACTGGAACAAAAATTTAGATGAAAGATCAAAATCATATTTTAGTTGTTCTTTCCATTTTAAATGGAGCAATATACTGAATTTATGTTTCTTATTTTGAAGTGAATTATTTTCCTATGGGCTTTGATTATTGTTTGTCCATGGAAAACACTATATTAAATGATGTTATTTTCATTTGTTTGATGTGATTGTCTTGGTTTGGGTGCTGCATTGCTTACGGGTTGTGGTTCAATTGAGATGCTGTAATTTTTTCTTATAGCTGGGATTTTTGAATGATCAGGAACAATAAAGGGATTGACAAATAGTCAGCTTGAGGATATAGGTTGCCAAATAATACTTGGAAATACTTATCATTTGGCCCTTCGACCTACTTCTGAGCTTCTTGATGAAGTTGGTGGCCTTCATAATTTTATGAATTGGCAACGGGGTCTGCTTACAGATTCTGGTGGCTTTCAAATGGTAGTTCATGACCTTATGTGTATTTGGTTATAGTTTTTGTTAAATGTAACTAATGGACCTTGGGCCATCTCTTTGTATCTTCTTTGTATATGAGACACTTATCTTCTTTGTAATGTATCTTCAGGATCCGTGTTAAATAAATTCATTTTTGTTTCACTGATGCTTTAGGTTTCGCTGTTGCATCTCGCTGACATCACAGAAAAAGGTGTGACATTTCAGGTATTTTTTTCCCTTTTTAAGATGTAGAAAATATTTCGATAGTATGTTCTGTGCTTCACTCATGATCTGTGTTCTGAAATCTAGTTTGTGACCATGCCTTCCAATCTTCTAACTTTGACTGCATACCAGTGTGATTAAACCCTAAACAACCTAAATCATTTCTAACCCACAAAACAGTGGAAACTGGTTAAACTGTCTAAAGCTGGAGGGTTGGACTAGTTTAGACTTCTAAAAATTACCTAGTTTTATGCCTAACTGAAATTTGGGCTTTACTGGATCAAACATGGACTGGTTTTCAATTCTCCTAATATTCCATGTTGATTGCAGGTCTCATAGTACAAATTTGTTAAAATAATCTAGAGAAATGGAAAGAAAAGAAAAGCATTTGATATTTATCATTATATATTTACTTAGTCTTGTACCTCTGGTTTACTAATACATTCTCACACATTACAGATAACTACATATTATATATGATGCATGTTGTTGACCCATGAACCAATCTGACCCCTGGTTCATTGGTCAAACATTTTTTTAAAACAGTGCAATGCTTGGCTTTTCTCATTTTGATTAGATGGACGTCTGAGGTTTGATAGAATATTTGTCGAAGAGGTCATGATGGATACTTCCATTGTCTGATTTGGGTGCTGGATGAGTGGTTATGGGTGTTTTAATACCTACACATGGGTACCCATTTTCTTATAAAATTTATTTGTCTTATCAAACATTACATGCATGTCATGATTATGATTTTCAACATTTCATACATATTGATTTTTTTTATTGTACAAGCACGTAGCATTAAGTGGTGCTAATCCTTTTATGTTTTTTAAATTCAGGTATACATGTAATTATCCATGGATAATTGCCATCCATTGCCAGTCTGAATACCTGTTAATATAACTAGGGATGGATTCAGGGGAAATACTACCCACACTCACATTCACCCCATTGACATCCCTTGGAGGCATGATATGATAATATTAAAATTTGAAGTGTTTTTTCCTTTGCATTTTGCAATTAATGGAATAGTGTGGCGGTCATTTTACAATCAATTGATTGCATTTATTTAATTATTTTTTTGATAAAAGAATTTATATGAAGTGATGTTTATGGAATTATGTTAATGAAGTATATAGCCATCTTTTATTATTTGTATTATTGCAACAAAATTTTATTCTCTTGATGCAGTCACCGGTTGATGGAAAGCCAATGCTTCTAACACCTGAGGAATCAATTCAAATCCAAGTAATGCCTTTCTCCGTGTTTTTCTTTTAATTTTACCTGGGCACTTTTTTTAGCCGAATTAGTATGTTGTGCTTAAGATTTTGAGTACTCTGCATAATGTGATTTTGAGTTTAAATAAAATATTTCGTTGTTTTAAGTTAGTCATTTCTACACTATTTTCAAATTGAGGGAAGGTTGATATTTCTTTAGAACTTCCATGAACATTTGGAATTTAGACCTTATATAAAGGTCTTGTCCTTTATCTTTCTTTCCCATTTCTCTGTTTTGCTGATGTTGCTGTTCTTCTCTACTCTTTATTCAACTTTCTTGCTATTATATTATAGAAAGATTTACAAATAACAGTTCAAGACAGCCCGTAATATTCTTGGCTTTGATATTCTTCACTTTATTATCGATGGAACATCTGTAATTGTTAATCATTCATAATTCTGTTTATTTTCTTAAGATATTTCTTTCTGTCTTTACGTGGAAAAAGTCCTCACTTGTCTTTTAATAGAGATATATAGACATTGTACATATCTTTAGTACTGTACAATTGGCCAATTTCACTTAAACAATTCTATACTTTCTCCCTCTATATTTCTTTCTTTCTTATTTCTTAATTCAGCAGGTTAATACATTCATTTGTTGCTGGGACAGTTTGTACCTTTAAGTAAGAATTTTGAAAGATTTTATGCTCTTTTGTTTAATGGGCTTTCATGTTTTTGTCATTAATTATGCAGAACAGAATTGGAGCAGACATCATTATGGCTCTTGATGATGTTGTAAAGACCACCATTACCGGTCCACGAGTTGAGGAAGCTATGTATCGAACACTTAGATGGATAGATAGATGTATAGCAGGTAAATATTGAAGTGGTGGATTACAGAGTCACAATAAGGAGAATTGAATTGTGATACCGGACAAACTCTGGCCTAACTTGCACAATTCTTATTCTTGTGATGCAAAATAAGAAAGTAATCCTCCGATTTTCAATTATTTGTTCCTTCATTGTGAAGCATGAGTGCAACTGGAATCATTT
This sequence comes from Vigna unguiculata, assembly GCF_037176805.1. NCBI lineage: Eukaryota > Viridiplantae > Streptophyta > Magnoliopsida > Fabales > Fabaceae > Vigna > Vigna unguiculata. Next base: position 38,147,248 of record NC_140800.1, on the reverse strand, counting down.
TAAATTCAGACTTTGACGTTATTCAAGCTAACCTGAGAAGCAACCCTTAAACCATATCAGTCATACATTTTTCCTCTAATTGAATCACTGGATTAACCTTTACATTCTAGATCTAGTAAATTATAATATTGATAACTATGCACATCTTTGAAATGGAAAACATGCATTTAAAATTTTGTTTTTTCATTTCTTTTATAGTGGCTGCATGAGTTGTATATCACTTGGTTACTGGACAGCTATTTCTTCATAATGAAAAACATAGCCTTATTGCAGTAATATATTTTCTTAATTTTATTTAGTACACATTTCTGTTGTATATTCTATTTCTTGAAAGAAGATAAAACTGTAAAAGACAGACAATGGAAGGAAAAATTTATATAGTTTTCCATTCTTGAGTTCTTTTTATTCAATCACAGCACATTAGATACTTTGTTATAGAAGAGAGGATGAAAGATATTTATGTTTTTCACTTAGCATGTGCCATGTATAAAATTCTGGTAAAGATGTATCGCATGGTCAGTTTGTAAAAGGTTTGGTATTTATTTTAGCATGAATGTTAAATAGAAATGATAGGCCATATTTTTAATTCCATTTATATAGTGTTTTAGGACTGCCTGCTTTGTGTGCTAAATAACGATACACATTTCCTTATGTAACAGCTCACAAAAGACCTCATGATCAAAATTTATTCGGTATTGTTCAAGGTGGTTTAGATCCTATATTGAGGTGAATTGAAGCACAAAACATAACCTTCTTGCTATTTATTCTTCATTATATTTGATTACTATTTTACCTCTGTGTAAGTTGCATATTGCTTATAAATTATGGTATTCTGTTATCAGGGATATCTGTGCTAAAGGTCTGGTGGATCGCAATTTGCCTGGGTAGGTGTAAATTCTTGTCAACATGTAAACTGTTTATGGTTTTCTGATACTATTTATATTTTTTGGTTGTTTTAAGAAAAAGACTAGAGTGTACTGGACCTACTGGCCACTTTGATTTGACTTGGCTTTGGGTACAGTTGCCTTTCTAAACTGAACTTGATCAAACAAATTATTCATAAATCAGATGTGCACTATGATAAGTTTTAAGCTTAAAAAATAGTTTTACGTTGTTAATTACATTTAACTTGTTAGTTTTCTCCCCTTTGGTCTATATCAATGTTTCATTTTTTTGAAGGAAGGGGGACCTTTGCCTGATCTGTTTTTTTAATTCATTGAGCTTAATTGCTATTGTCATCCATGGATACTAGAAAAAATAATTCATACTGGAGACTTTGTTCTAGTATACAAGACATTTTGATGCATAAAGGTTTTCTTTTATGAATTTACGCAAATTAGAATGAACCTTACAGACTATCCCTTGCAATCGACACTTGAAAACATGTATTTTTACATGGTAATGTTTGAATACTTTTACTTGCACTTGGTTTTTTTCCCAGCAAAAAGAACATAATTTTCATAGACCCAAGTTGCTTTTATATATGAATACCTGCACACAGAAGAGTCTTGAAAATTGAAATTAATAGTTTTTTCAATAGTTATGTGGGGTTAAATATAATTTTATTTTGTCACAGCTATGCTATTGGTGGTCTTTCAGGCGGTGAAGATAAAAATTCATTTTGGCGAGTTGTTGCTCAGTGCACTGCTGCTTTGCCAGAGGATAAACCACGATATGTTATGGTCAGAATGACTTGATCATATGAACCGATTTTTGGTTTTTAAAATAATCAGTGTAATGTTATCACATTTTGCATGAACTTTCAGGGAGTTGGTTATCCTCTTGATATTGTTGTTTGTAGTGCTTTGGGTGCTGATATGTATGACTGCGTGTATCCCACCCGTACAGCACGCTTTGGCACTGCTCTCATTCCTGAGGTGGCCATTTTTTATCCTTTTTATTCATAATTTGACATTCTTTCCCCACACGTGCACACAACGGTCTTATACAAGGCTACTACTAATAATTGTACAAGGACCAAGAAACTGGTAACAAAATTGTAATTATAGTAACATTGGAAAAACTGAACTTTAACAGATAATGATGATGTCTCCCTATTAGGCTCAAGTGATTCAATTTTTTATTGCACTGGTTTTAATATATTTGCAGTAATACTAGTTTTAAAAAAAATCTATAAATTTTACTCATTTATGTGTCAATATATTTTTTTACTTTTTTTCCTGTAATTTTGCAGGGAGTATTAAAATTAAAACACAAAGCAATGGCCGAAGACACCCGTCCAATTGATCCCACTTGCCCTTGTATGGTATGTTTTAGTAGGTTAACTTTTTTTTATCCGATAAATCTTTCTGCAGAAACCCTGCACGTGTTTTAGTTTGTTTCTTCTGTCACAGGTTTGCAAGAACTATACCAGGGCTTACATCCATTGCCTTGTGACAAAAGATGCAATGGGATCTCAACTTTTGTCGTATCATAATTTATACTACATGCTGCAGGTACAAGTAATATCATCTGATAAAAAGACTATTATAACTATATTGTGTTAATGTGTTTGATTAAAGTCGTTGCATCTCCAAAATTTGCAGCTCAGTAGGAATCTACACTCTTCAATAGTTGAAGGAAGGTTCCCAGAGTAAGTTCATATTCAATTTCTACTCTCCCATTTCATCTCACTTTTGATCTTAAATCCATTCAACAATTTCCTCCCTTATTTATGTGTCAATAACCGTTTTTCTTTTTCTTTTTTTTTAGGTTTGTATGTGACTTTCTACACAAAATGGTATGCTCGAGAAAATCGCCTGGACCTTAAATTTTGAGCACAGCACATTGACTTTTTTTCGTTTAACAAAGTCTTCTTAACACCCTCCTCCCTACTAAACTGATTTCGTGCTTTAGTTATAGATTTGTGAATTCTGCTCTCAAATACTTGTTAAAGCTTAAAAGCAAAAGAATAGCAGAAAACGGAAGGTGGAGTGATATCAATGTTAGTGAACCTGTCATCAGAGGTTATCAACCCCATGTCTAGTTTTCCATTGTCTGTGGGGATGCCAACGGGGTAAAACGGGTCTAGCTTTGACTATACCCACTCTTCCTGAAGTAAAATTTTGTGCACATCCTTGTCCCCATCCCCGTGCATGAAATTTGTGTTTGATCCTTATTCCCATCAAATAGTGAGTATACTTGTATCTATGTCTATAACCGCTATCCACTGTTCTAAATATTAATTAAATAATTTTCTTAAAAGAATGAAAAGCTATATATTGTAAGTATAAAAGGGTCACACTATCAACCAATAGAAAATATTGTTCATAAACTTACCATACATGACGATGAGTGATAAATGACACTGTAAAAATCTCACATTTTAATGCATACACTTTTAACTTTTTTTTTCCTTGTACTTTCTTGTCAAGTAAGTTGAATTGATTGGGAACCATTCTACTCTTTCCCTTTGTTCTCACGCAATACTTAGTTTGTTATACTGATAATTGATGGTATAGTGCTAGAATTACTTAGGGAAAGGCAAATATTAAACCTCTGACCTTGCAAGGAGTAAGCTTTGTAGCCAAACTCGGGCTATAGCACCCTGAAAGCCAGAATGAGTTTTTCCAAAACGGTACATATCTTAGTTGTAGAAGTTCTTATCCAGACTTGGCCTTTCAGGACTACTTCTAGCCATATAACCTTCAGTTTAATACTTGAGCAGTACTTTCGAATAGTAAACACAGGATATCATTTTGTTAGAAGCATGTCATGGGTTTTTATTTTCTTGCCATTATTATTGTTTAGTTTTATTTTGTATTGAAATTGAAACCTTTAAAATATTTCTGTTGACATTATTTTTTTCAATCCAAGTAGTTGTTAGACCTACTTACTAGTTCATGCTGCAGTTTCCCAAAGGTGATGTTCCTGAATGGGTCTGCGATGCTATGGAGGTGGCTGGAATCGACATTTCTTCCTGCTGTGCTCCATTTTCATCATGCGAAGAATATGTTTCTAAAAGCATGCCCAAAGAAGTTATTTTAGCAGGGTAAAGATGATACACAGACGAATAGAACCAAAAAGTTACATTGAAGAGATACACTGTAGTTTACTATGATTTCTTGCGGCATAAATTTTGTATTCTGCTTATGCCGCCATAGTAAAAAAAATATGAAAGGTTAGAATTATAATTTATACTATATCCCTTTAGGTTCTTCTTTATCACGCATATGAAGATTCGTCTTGTATGCTATAGAATGTAAAACGATGTATTGTTTCATATACTGTTTTTGTTTCCGAAGTACACGTAGTGAGAGATTATCTGACACTGAAGCGAAGCTTAAATGTAACTCTTTTATGACCACAAGTTTGCTCAATATTACATGTACAATCCCGTCTGAGTTCGTTTAAACTCAAAACTAATAGAGCAATAGCATGAAAAAAATTCTATACCATGTGTTCTCTATGCTAAGGATATTTGAAAAAGTAGCTTCAAAAATAGTTTATAAACCTTTTTTTAGGTCTATGAATTTATGTCAATAAGTTCATGAAGAACATTATCGAATTGGACAGTGAAGTCTGTGATAGTTTTTTTATCAGATAAAGGTTGACTAAGTATGTATTCAATTAAACTGCTTGCATTTTTCAATTTCTTCTGGGTTACTACCTTCACTCCTAGTAAGTACATTTAGACACTTCTAGAGCAATAGGTACTCTCTAGTTATGAAAATTAACCTCAACAATATTAAGCATTAACTTTGCTTTAGGTTATTTAGTTCTCTACTTTAATTTGAATTTGACATATTATGTCAAAAGAAAATTAAGGACGAATACTTGTCTATTCTGTAAAATTCATGGCCATTGGAAATTTAGTTAAAAATAATTTTGGTTATTTTTAAAACAATTAGGTATTAGTCTTTTATTTACTATATCTTGGTACCTTATGCATACTTTCAATGAGCGATGTTTACTTTAATGACTACTTAAATCATGAAAGAATTTAGTTGGAATTTTGATCAATGAATTTCATATGATGCAAGAGTAGTAGGCATCATCATAACTATGATATTTTCGGTTTTCTTTGTAATTCTTAGCAAGAATTCAAAATGTATGTAGCTTCTAACCTAAAAAGTGAGTTTTTCTAAAATAGGCAAATATGCCTACATAATTATAAAAATGAGCAAATTGTGTTGTCCTACACGATTTTATTATGAAGAAATCGTGTCCACTGTATGATTTTTCCATGTCAAATGGTCAACTCTAAAATTATAAGAGTCAAGACGATTTTTGATTTGAAATCGTATAAGGGTCAAGTAATTTCACATTTTTTTTTTATTTCAAGCTGATCATTCATTTATCACCACTTTTTTTTATTTCAAGTTGATCATTCATTTATCACAACTAAAACACGAAATAGAAAAAAAATATATTATTTTGGTCCCTTCAAAATTTACGGTCAAACCCCGCCATTGCACACATAAAACGTGAAAGAGAAGCATGGTTGTGATCGTAGAGTTCATTGTCAATGAAGTCCCTTTAACATCGAAGCACCCCAAGTCTCAACAAATACTGTTACATTACGTGCTTTGGGTATCAGACTGTATAATAATCGATTACATGGAGTCTGTAATCGATTACAAAATGTAAAGAATGTCGGAGCACAACATAGCCATTTTAATCAATTACACCCCTTCGTAATCTATTACCATGAAAATCGTCTAACCCCACACGATTTCAAGTTGACAATCATCTTGGCCCCCACGATTTCATATCTAATGACCATTTGACAGAAAAATTGGCTAGGGAAACACGATTTCATCGAAACATGATTTCTTTATATGAAATCGTGTGGAACTACCCGATTTGTCCAATTTTTTTTTTAAATTTGCTCATTTTTGTAATTATGGATGCAAAATTACCTATGTTAAGAAAAAAAAATCTTAAATAGCAAATTATTGAAAAAAAAGGAGCAAATAGTATTCCTTAAATGAACTTCTCCTCAAGCATATTACCTTCCTATATATTGTTTATGAATACTATGTTTTGAACTTTACTTTAACACAAGAGCATATGTTGAATAAGAATTATTTTTAACTCCTTTTTATTTTATTTTATTCACTTTAATTAAAGTTATATATGATCATATTAATTATTATCTTATGAGCACTAATTCTAAAATATTAAGTTAATCTTATGAAAAATTTGTAATTTTTTAAAGTGGTATATTGTTTTTTTTTAATATGATAACTATTTTTATATTTCTTAGATTTATCCTTTATATTCATTTTTCGTTTACTTTTAAAAAATGTTTAGTACCGAAAAAAAAATAGTTTCACAAATGTATGAAATTAAAACAAATTTATTTTCATATTTGATTTAGTTTATAAAAGAATAACATTTTCAATAAATTATACTTTTTTGTAATTTTTTTCTATTATTCACGAAAGAAAATATGAAAAGAGTGAAAATTGAACCTTTTCAAATTTTAAAAAATTATTACTTAAATTAAAACACATTAGCTATTATATTAACGTGATAAATTATTCCCTAAATCAACAAAATGTTTCAATTATTAACTTATAATAATTCGAAACATGAAAAACCTTTCCTCACACCCAAAGTACTTATATTTTTTGTCGAATTGCTATACTCATATTTTTGTATTTTGTCCTTCTACCCTAAACCCTCAGGTGCCATTGTCTTTCTTCTTTCGCCACTTCCTCCGATTATTCCTCATATAGCGTATAACTTTATCTCTGCGACTTCCAGGTATACTTCTGGAAGCTCTTGTTCCCTAACACTTTCTTTTATTGAATTTGCACGCTTTTATTTTGGTTTTCTCTGCATCTTTTCTGGTTTTTGTTCAATATTGTTTGGTGCTACGCTTTTGGGGTTGTTTAATTTGTATAAAAAATGGAACTTTAGGGTGGGAGTATGAGGAAATAATTTGTTGAGTCCCACGGAGAAAGCTAAAGCCTATTTGTTAGGGTCTGGTACGATGAGTTCGATGTGTCTTACAATCACTCAAAAATGTATTTCTTTTACGGTCTGATGAAACAAACCTTTTTGAAGCTGTTAAGTGTTTGATAACTCTGAAGCTGTTAGCTGTTCTATTACAACATCATAATTCCTTAGAAGCCTCATATACCTCTGATCCATCTGGCTTGTCATAAGGCTGTGATGGAGGAAAGGCTGCACAGAACATACAATCCATTAGAATTGACCATCATTATTTATTAAAGATGTAAAACCTCATTACTTTCTTCAGAGGCAATTATGTTTCAACGCAATTCTCTGTAATCCCTACCTATCCTGTTTTGCGCTATTGCAACCAAGCACAATCCAACTGTTGGCATCCTCATTCTCTTCCCACCAATTATTTTTCTTCCTCAAAGCGTCACATGAGGCTCTTGTCGCCTTCTGCTTCCCAAGCTTTTGACTCACAACAGTTTGTGCTTCTCCTTATTTGTTTACTTAGTTATGCTTCCAATCATTGTTTGGGATGTGCAATCATGTTATGGTTAGCATCAATGTTTGAGTCTCTATAAATCATTTAAAGTCATAGGTGATACTGAAGCCTTTTTTTGGGCTGGTTTAAGACTATGGAGATATAGTTGATAAGCATACTTGCCTATGTCCTATTTGATGAAATGCCTAAACTTTTTAGAAATAATTTCTGATATATGTTGACAGTTGAATTTTCGAAGGTATAACTCTTGGTGGTATTTTAATGAATGGTTGTTTGGAAATTGTCTTTAGTTTTATTATTGTCCTGTGATTATTTGCTAGTATTTTATTTATTAGATTTTGTTTTGAATAGAAGTTCTGTGTTCGACAGCCACTGATTAATTGGTCATAATAAACACAATTTCTTTGAATACGAGGGATACGAAAAAGAAGTCTAATTGATTTAATTTAATTCATAATTGCATCTGTCTTTTTCTTATCTTGAATCTTGATTCGTAAATTTGGATCTCTTCCATTTGCTCCCTACACGATACATGGATGCTATAACCTGAGCTGCGTCTTCTGAAGTTTGGAAAGGATGGCTTGGACTTGAATCGTACCTCTGCCAAATAGAAAAGGGTACCAGTTCACGCCCAACTTACCCAAAAAAATAATAAAATAGATCCAAATGATAATTATATGGTCAATGTGTGTTTGGTCCACGAACAGGGGTGAGTAAAGATGAGTTCCCTTCCCTTAGTTTTCATTTCCACAAACCCACCCATCTTGAATTCTCTGTTTATCCATCAACTGTCTTTCTATTTGGCCCTCATCAATTGCTAGTGCACAATGTTGCTTTTTTTTTTTGCAGATTTTTTCTGTATTTGATCATGTATTAATACTATTTGTGTTTTATATATGTCGTTCCTTGATTGTGACATACATGTTTGATTTTTGTGATTATGGCTTTGTTACTTGCAGAAAAAGATGCCTCTAGGGCTCATTATAGGAATAGGAAGGGCATTTCGAAGAAAGCGAACATCTTCACTTGACATTCTATCATCTAAACGTGCTCCTCGTGGTTATTACAAGGGCAAGAATTGCAAGCCTACTGGTTTCCACACCCGCAAAGGTTTGTTTCTTCAATTGACGTTGAGGTCGAATCAGTTTGTTTGTTTAAGGATAATTAAGGATTAGCTTGACTAGAATACACTTTTATTGTTGTATTGGTCTTACTTTGGTTTTAAACCAAGTCGGGTGACATGGTATAGTTCTTTTGGTTTGGTTGACTGAAATTATTTGCATTTCTATGACGAACTCTAAAAATTTGTGGTCTCCTTGCTAATAATTTGGATTGTTTCTCTTGTCCTGGATGTCTATGTAATTAGTAAAGTGGCTTCATAAAAATCTCTTAATTTGTTACTCTAATAATATTTATAACTTTTGGGTATTGTAATAAAATAATTTTCCAAGCAACATACATATTATATTGATGCATTTATTTTTACTGTCAAATAAAATGTAAGTCTCCATATTGTTGCAGGTGGGTATGTACTGATGCAAGAAAAATTGCCAAATTATGTAGTTCCTGATTTGACTGATTTCAAGGTTTGCATCTTCCACTCATTTAATCTCATCGCTATATTTTTCTGTTGTTCACCTGTTTTTCTTCAACATACTATGCTGACAATTACCTGGATAAATTCTTTATTCAACTCATTGAGTTTTATTGGCATAGTTTGGGTCAGTTACGGTTATTTATGTTTGAACTTTTCTTCGTCTCCTTACACAATGGCAACAAACATGGTGCTTTTATGTATTAGCACTTGCCTTTGATTTCATAGACAGTGTTCTTATCCTCATCATCCCTGCACTACTCGACCATTAGATAGGTCAAAAGAAGATGGCTTCATCTTCCTACAAATGATCGGAAGCTATTATGAAAAATATTATTTTTCTTCATGAATTACTAGAGATCGACAATTTCTGCAATGCTAACACTTCTATGAATTTAGTTTTTCTCGTGCATAATTGATTCATATAGTCCATTATTTTTATTTTCAGCTCAAACCATATGTATCTCAGTGTCCTATTGAAGTTAAGACTTCTGAAGCTTCCCAACCGGCCAAATAACCAAATTGAGTAGTATAAGATACTTCTTTGTAACTGCAGATATTTTAAACGAAGAGGACATGCCCTTCGTTTTTGTTGTTTGTTCTCGCTTCTTTTGAAATTTCAACATCTTGAGATATTGCCTTGCACAAATATTTGATATCTTAATTGGATATTAACGTATCAAATATCATTCAAATATGTAATGCGATGAATGATTTGGACTATCAAAATTATCAATAAATTTCATGTTTATGATTTTTGGTTATGTTTGAATTTGTGGAGTTAATCGAGTGGAATTTTTAAAATTGGAAAGACCTTAAACCAAATGAGATTATCATGCTTTTATAAATTGCCATTGACGTTGTAATCTTGAAGAGCAACTTCCCTTGAAATTTTCCAAACAATGAAGTAACAGCTTTGACACTTTTGTGTGGTTCCAATTCATCGCTGTTTCTAAAAGTCTAGCGAATTCTTCTCATGCAATAGAAAATGAAATGGGAAATGCTGAACATGTTAAATAAACTGTAAGAAAATTATAGTTTTATGCTTTCTGTAAATTTGATTTTTGAGAAATTGTTATTTTTTTCTAAATCAGCTCGAAAAAAAATGTTCTTTTATCAAGTCTTTGTGCACCAAACTTAAGAATAGGACTTTATGTTACTTCTATTGAAAGTAATTCGATCCATCATCATTTCTACTAGTTTTTGTTAGGTATAAGAAGGGGGTTTTATTGGGTAGACATAATATCAATGAGACATAAGTCTAATTATATAAAAGGCATTGATACCACTCTCAATTCATGAGTTTATGAGTCTTTATCTTTATATAGTATTCTATTTTCTCATTTGTAGTCAATGTGAGACTTTTATTTTTAACAATCTCTCACTCAAGGGTAAGTTTCTTTAATCACACTGGTACACTCTCCTTCCAGCGAAAACATTCTCAATCACAAGTATTCATTTTTTGCTTGTTCTGTACCGGTGTTCTTCTTAACGAGACACTTACTTCAAACCTTTGTCAGGAAGACTTTCGATACAAGGACTATACTGCACTCATTTGAGCCAGTTTTAACCATCGATTTTTATACCATGTTTTGATACCACTTGTTAGGATTAAGTGCTTACCACTAGGCTAAAAGCTATAGCCATTAGTCAGGGTATACTCTTTTTTATTTAAAAGTGTAACAGCAGCCTAAGTGCCACGATTCGTTTTGACAAGGAAGGGATCATTTTTATGATGTTCTGTTTTTTGTTCCAAACATACACTATTTGATATTATGAAAGTGGGATGAGAAGTGAAACTGAAGGTTGATCCATACTTGAAAACTCGTAACGGTTAGGAAGTTAATATTGTAAATGGATACTCGCGAATAACATGTACGAGTATTTTTTATACTTGCATGTCAACGGAGCATGTATCCCTTCCTACAACTCTTGAATTAAGAATTCTTGAAACAATAAGGTTTACTCGATATGACTTAGGAGTTAATGAAATCTTTTACAAAAATCAACTACTATTATCAATTAATCCCAAAGGTTCGTTATGTTATTATTAAATTAAACGATGGTATTTGATTTGTCAAATACATCATTATTGTATACTCTTTTCTATGTATGGCGCAACCCAATCTTTTTTTTTTTTAATTTGATCTTATTTTTGAATTTTGAAATCGAAAGATCTAATCTAAATAATAATAATAATTTATTCTTAATCTTGACAGTGATATATGTTGTCTATGTAAATTCTAGATGTAAAAATAGGCAGCTTTCTCCCCGGAAAATAAAAAAAGAGGTCAAAAAATAGGGAAACAGAAGGTAAGTCTAAAAAATGGTCTACTGAGGAAATATGAAAGCCAATAATAAAAAAAATGAATTCTAAATTAAGGTACAGGTGTACGAGTATCATAGTATCCGTATCCATAGATACTCGTACCTGCTATACTCTAATTTAAATTAAAAATAAAATAAATGTGATTAAAACATTAACACATTGATTTTGAATGACTTATTTTTTATCAATTGGTTTTGAAAAATCTTTATTTCTTTGTGAACTGTTATTCAACACTATTTAAATGGGTTATTTGCACTTTTGTATGAAATTTATGAATGTTATGCGTTGTATTTTTATTTGAATTTATGATTAAAATACTTTATTAAATGTTAAATTTTTCTTTTGTAAATACTCGTGGGTACCTGTGGATATCCGTGAACATTAAAAAAATATGCGAGTACTTGCATAATGGATATCCGCAAGATATTGATATAGGTACAAAGTGAATATTTATCTAGCAGTAAGATATGAAGAAGCTATTATCCGTAATTTATTCGTCATGTTGACATCCCTCTAATTGAAGCAGTGTCATATGTCATTCCTTTCATATGGTTTGAAATTATTAAAAACTACACTCAAGTAAGAGGAAGACGATGAAAGGGGAAGTGCGATTCACCAAACTTGTCATTCTCAATAAATTTTAGATGATAAGAGAGGATGAATGGTAAAGAATGACTCTTTTAATCTATTGGTAACATTGTGTTGTGCTAATTTTGAGGCAAACAAATAATACATTAAATAATTTTGCGTTGATATAAAATTGGTAAAATAATTTTTTAACTCAGTAACTTTTATTAATTACAATTTATTTAATAATAAAATTTTCCATATATATCATTTACTATAAAAGAGAATAGTAGTCTTAAACGTATTTTATTATATTAAGTTAAATATATCTTTACTTTAGATATATTAGACTTGAATAGATATCTTTATTTTAACCTTAAACAAGCTTGATTTAAATTTTATTTTTGAACTTTACACTCCGAAATAACTTCTTATAATTTTCTTTTCAATTCAAAAAATATTATAATTATTTTTATTTAACGCAATCAAATATATATATATATATATTTTTTTTGTAAACAAAATAGAGCAAAGGAAAGGCCTCTGCAATAGGGAACAGACCTTGAATCTGCATCTGAGAAAGAAGAAAGTGTATGCCAGAATGGGTGAATCAGTGAATCCCATCGATTCATTGACGAAAGGAAGGAAAAATACACAGCTGTCACACCTCAGAAGTTAAGTTAAGAATGAAAGACACGAAGTTGAGTAAAGTATACATTGTCTCTATTGAAACTTAAGTCAAGGCATGGCAACGTACCATTGGTTCTGTACTCACACACACCTCACATGCTACCCTCCACACTTCTCTGCTCCTGCCAACTCAGATAATTAATTCTAAACAATTTAATATTCACAAATTCCCTTACCGTATATAATCAGTTATGAATGTTAGTGACAGCAACTGATAATGTCTAATATTCCAAATAAAATAGAAGTGTAATTTAATTTGCGTAGTTGGAAACGGCAATAGAAAAACGGGGACGTTGAATCGTTTACCGTGGTCAACTTTGATTTTGGTTCTTAAAGATGAGATTTTCCAAGCCGCCCCAGAAAAGAGGTTTGGCCTGTTCCACAGAGTGAGGACTCATCTGATCAGAAGCAGCGTCTTAACACACATGCATAAATCAGGGTCGTCCATTTTAACCAAGTCATATTTTTCAACTTGCATGCAAACATCGTCAAAAAGACCATTTTTAGGAAACAGCCATGAAGTATCACGGAAAGTGAAACACACCACCCTCACTCTCCCCCAACTTTCTCCTTTCTCCTTCCTCCTTCCTTCATCTCATTCTCTATATATCAACCACTTCTCCACACACACACACACACACTTCACAAATGGCAACTCTTCCACGACCACCCCCCAAAGACAAGGACATCATTGGCAGGTTCATGCCCCACGCTCGTTGCAAGAAACACCCCAAACATCGTCAATCACCTGGCGTATGTTCTCTCTGTCTCAGAGACAAGCTTTCTCAACTTTCCTCCGACTCACCCTCTTCCTCTTCTTCCCGCAAAACAAACTCTATTTCTTCATCCCCTTCATCTTCCGTTTCTTCTTCCGTCTCTTCCTATTCCTCTTCTTGTGCCTCTCCCGCAGCCCTTCCTTTTGCTTTCTCCAATGAACCGAGAACCGCCTCCATCTTTCTCTTCACCGCCAAGCACGCCGGATTCCTCAAAAGCAAGTCAATGAGCGTTCTTTCCACCAGGAGAAGGAGAAGAAGAAACGAAGATGAAGGTGATGATGGTGAGAATAATAAGAGTGGGAAGAAAAGTGGGTTCTGGTCCAAGTTGCTTCATCCCAAAAGCAAGAGAATCGAAGAGATGAAAGGCACTAAGCTGGTTCATACTACGTCTCTAATACAAACACTGGCTTAGCCATCCATGTTCATGTATTCATTCATTAATTACTCATTCTTTCTTTCAAATCCCACCCTACAATTTGAGTGGATTATAATTGAATGTTAATTACTCTACCTCTCCAAATCTCCTTTCTGCAAAAGGAAGACAGAAAAATAGACAGGATTTGTGTAAATGAACACTTTTTTGATATTGATTAACAGAGGGAATAATCAAAGGCTTATGCATAAGTACGAAGGGTACGTATATATTAAATTGTAGAGGGATGATATTATTCCTTTTAGATCTGATGAAGTAGTAGTTTGCCCAGAGAGACATGTATTGCTGGCATGACTTGGTTTTGATGCTGTCATTTCATAGCTTAGAAGGATAAACAGTGTCCCACCCCAGATCACAAATTTTAATAATAATCAAAAGATATATCGTGTAATTAATTAATTATATGAATTTTTTTAACCATCATCGTTATTTTTTAAATTTATTTGTTATATTAAATTTATAAATAAACTATCAGACAAAAATATACAAATTTTTAAGTTATTGTAAATATTAAAATTTTAAAAATTATATTTATATTTTTAATATTTTATAAAAATCATAAGTTTAAAATAGAGTTTTTTTATTAAAATTAAAAGTTATAAAATATAATTAATTTTAATATTTAGGTAAAGTAATTTGATATATATTCTCTTTTAAATTATTTTAATATGTATATAAATTATAATTAAGTTTTGTTACTATCTTTGTTTAATGTTAAAGAGGACAAAAATTATTCCATTTAAAAAAAAAAATACTAAGATACTATTATGTGGTATTATCATTATCATGTGATATGTGATACTCCCAACATCAAGTGACAAAAAAAAAACACTAATAAAAGAATTAAAAAAACTAAAAATATTAGTGATTAACTCATGTATAAACACAACATTAATATAAAAAAATAATTCAATTATTTATCAAAACTAAAAAACTTAATTATCAAATAAAAATTATGGATCTATTTAAATTTTTAAAAAATCATAAATGAAATTAAGCTGAGCATTATTTAATCAAACCCCTCGCCCGCCCCACTACCGTTCCTAGTCTCAATGTTTCAAAAGTGGTTTTATTTCGCTATTTTTTCCAATTTTTAATCAAGGTAACAAGATTTTAAGGTGGGTTTCACTGTTTTGATTCAAAACTTTGACTTTCCTTTCCTTAGTTTTTATTTTTTTAATTTATTTACACATATACAGAGATTAGTCTGAATAAGAAACTTGTAACCTTTCGTGGGCCCTTACAATTTTCGCTGCATTGCTTGCGTTGTGAAGTTCAAATATCTGAATTGGAACCACGAAGCTCAAAATTAATGTATTCTCCCATATATGGAACACGTAGCATGATTTCAAATTTAAATTAATTAACCAGAGACATTAAGGATCTAGACCTAATCTTCGTGGAATTTTCAAAGAATACACATTCAAATATAAGAAAAGACATTGCTGTATTCACTAAAATTTAAAACTCACAAAAATATTAGGTCTACGTGTTACCACACACAAGTGTTTAGCTCATTCAGTTGAATAATGTGCCTGAATTTTGTAAATTTTATAATACTTGATTTTCATGTTTGAATGTTTATATATGACAAAAATATTTTATTACAAATCTCAATATTAATTATTAAAAATGATTATAAAAAGTAAAATAAAAAGGATCTATATATTAATTGCTTATACAAACAGAATATATGCATTAATTAGATCATGTTGATAATGGTTGAACGGTTTCTGAGTGTTTTTTTTTTTTAGTGACAGTTTATAAAAAAAATATGAAATCAGTTTCTGTTACTTCTGTTTATTAGTGTGGTTTGTTTTTACCTTTGTTTATTGGTGTCTCTCTCATAAAAGGAATTAAAACTTTGTTTCCCAACTAATCATTTCTAGGACCAGTTTTGTTTTGTAACAAATTTATAATCTTAAGGAACTGAGGTGTAGAAAAGAAAGATAGAGAAAAAGTTTATTTTAGTCTTTACAAACCGTTGGGGTGCATGGAGAAATTATGAGGGTGCAAAAGAAACCTTGTACGTAATATTAGTGGGTCAGTGGAATAACCCAATTGAGTTTGGGCTTATACCAAAGCCATCGATTACACGTTAATTGGGTTGAGTAAGATTTAATTCATAAATTTATTACTAACTAAGTTCTAACAAGATATTAAATCACAAAAATATAATTGAGTTGATAAGATGGGATGAATTTGAAGATTGAGTGTAGGCACTTTACAAAAAAGTTTATTCTAACACAATCTCAATCCACACGAGTTTGTTTGAGATGAAAAATATCCTACATTGGAAAACGAAAAACACAATAATAATAATAATAATAAATTTTCAAATGAAAAATAAAAAATCAGTAATATTTTTCCATTCTTATATATATGTTTCCTCTTTTATTTATTTGTTACATAATCATGTTTGTTCTTATACTTTATCTTATGAAAAAACATTATTTGGATATTTAGTGCATAATGTACTATTTTTTTTATTCAACTAACATTTAATTTACCTTTAATTCTAAAAGTAACTGTTATTATTAATATTTAAAATAAGTTTATTTAACTAACAACTTGTCAACTTTCTCTTTCAACAAAGGAACAGTTTATGAGTTAGAATTAATCGCGTGGTGATTTATTTTATCAGTGTTATATTTATTTCATACTTAAAAGTATGGAATTATTTTGCATAAGGTAATTTATCAACTCTCTTTTTCAAAATAGGACAATTTAGCTGGGACAACATTTTCCGACGACATTAAAATGACACTTCAGCTAAAGAAATTTAGTTTACAATTCCTTATAATTTTTTTATTTTATATTTGCTTCCTAATTTAAATTATTATGTAAAGTGATCGGGAAAAGAGTAATAGCATGTAGACAAGTGTCCCATACCATACCAATATCATAACCATATCTATCACTTTGGTATTATTTTTTACTTAATTCAATTCGTTTTTTAAATATTTTTAAAAATTATATTTTGTTTTTAAATTAAATTTGTAAACATTTTTTTATAAATTATATATGAAGTGTGTATCATATAAAAATAGAGTTTTGATAAACTATAAAATAATCAGATTATAATATAATCTTTATGTAGCGTTTGTTAAGGAAATGTTTTATTTACTTTCATAAAGTATTGAAATAAAATAAATAAATATTTATTTTTAAAACAAATATATAATTCATACAAATAAATTTAAAAATAAAAATATATTTTACTCTTAAAAAAATAGTTATTTTCAACATAATCAAACTAATGACAAGAAATTGTTCTTTTTCTCTATTTGGTGAAAGTTAATTTGTCAGAAGGTTGAATGGCAGGTACAACAGCAAATGAGATATGTTCCAGAGAAGAATAAAGTTTCGACTTTGGAAAATGAAAATTATTCAAAAGGTTTTCTGATTAATTGATTCTGAAACTAACGAAGATTTTTTTATGTCACCTTTTTATTTTGGAAAAAAAAAAAAACCTTATGTGTCAGTAGCACATGGAGCCTAGATGAATTAGGTTCTTGCCTTGCCCAAATAGTTTTCGTCGTGATTTTTTCCTTATTTCTTTTAATTCTAATGTCATTTAAAAACTCCACGGTTCAAATAACAAACATTTTAAAAAAATTGAAACATAGTTAATATAAACACTTCTATTTTCATATTATATTTTGAATAAAATATATTCAAATATAATTCGCCATGAAATTTTGTAATTCTTTTTAAGGCCATATACACAAAAGAAGAGCATTTTGTTTTATTTATAGTATATATTTTGAAGAACAAATATATTATTTTTCATTGTTATATTATGAGTGCAAAGTATTCATAAATCTGGTCGATCATTAAGTTATATAAAAACAATGATCACTTTAATACACTTTTTTCTCTTAATTATGTTTTTTCAATTGCAAAACTTAAATATAGGATTTCATTATACTTAAAGGATTAGAATATAATTCCAATCGACCTCACTTAATACTATTATTAATTAAATATAGTAAGATCACATTTTAATAGTTTAATATTATTAAAGATAAAATATTTTATTATCAATAATAAAAATCAGATAAATCAACATATAAGATTATACTAATATCACTTATTTATATATATATATATATATATATATATATATATATATATTCTCAAACTATATTATTAGGATTCCATCACAATACTATCCCATTATCTAAAGTTATTCATCTAGACAATTCACTTCTCAATATCAAGATGTATCTCTCTACACATAACTATTAATTACATCATGTTTCGTACCTACACATAACTATCAAGTAATTATCTATTTCTCTCTATCCATCAACTCAACAATTGTAAATTTATTAGACTTTTAAAATAAGTTTAGAGTTAGATATATTGATAGTTTATAAATTTAGATTCGTTTTTCTTTTTTCAAAATTTGATACATCTTAATTTTGAAATTTTAAAATTAAATTGATATAGTCTTCTTAATTTAATGGTTTTAAATATATTAATTGATGTTCCAAACTAATACTTAAGTTGAAATGTGTGAAACGAGATGAAAACTAAACGCTATCATCAAACTAAAATATTGTTTGAAATATACAAAAAAAAATATTAATGGAATTGGGTTAGTATAACTATATATATTTTTCAAGTTTAAAACCAAATTAGAGGAGACAATATGGTGGGGTGGAGGAGTTTCATTATATATACTTATCTTATCTCTAACGAAAAAATTTGCCTTCATCCTCATAGTTATACCCAAAAGATATAAAAAATTTTGCTCATCCTCATCTCGCTGGATAACGATTATACACTCATACTTATATTCATATTCGTTTTTTTACTATTTCAATATCAGTTAATTATTTTTTATAAAAAAATATCGACAAATGAACCAATATATGATTACATATTTTATATGAAAGGAATGCATTTTTATTTTTTTAATATCAAATATTTAAAAGAAAATTATAATTGTATACATTTTAAATTAAAGTACCAAATACATTTTCAAAAGAACCAAAATATTTTATAGTTTGGAAAAATTAATTAAACAAAGTTGATAAAATAAAAAAGTACTTTTTTCAAAAAAAGAAAACTAATTGTCAAAGTTTTAAAATATTTTAAGTATCTTTTTATTTCCTTTCTCTAAATTCTAATTAAATATATTTTTATACACT
Organism: Vigna unguiculata; assembly: GCF_037176805.1. Taxonomy (NCBI): domain Eukaryota; kingdom Viridiplantae; phylum Streptophyta; class Magnoliopsida; order Fabales; family Fabaceae; genus Vigna; species Vigna unguiculata. The sequence continues at coordinate 38,128,289 of NC_140800.1, read as the reverse complement.
AATAAAAATTATAATACACCACTTTAATTGAATTGCATAAAAAATAAAGATTAAACCAATAATAACTGAAATTTAACATAAATTTTAGATTTTGTACCTATTAAACTTTCATTTATGTTAGATGGTAATAAACAAGATTCATAACAATAATATTGAGTCATTATATTATAATAAATAAAATATCTTTATACAACTACGGTAATAAAACTACACTTATAAAATGAGTTCAAAAATAAAAATAATTATATAATAAGTCTTCAAAACGACATTTTACATGACAAAAATAAATAACAAATAAAAACATTTTAAAAAATTAAAAATGATTAAATGTGCGTCTTAGAAACATCTTGATATATCATTTAATGAAATCACAAAAACAAAAACAAATGTATAATCAAGGGCATAATTAAACTACAATGAAAGTACCTTGAAAATTTAAGAATTTTTTTTCAAATATTAATCTAGTTTAATTATTAATATATAATGAAAATTTTTTAAACAATACAACAAATTTTCATATCAAACAAAAATTAAGGATAAAAAGAATAATAAAGATAACTTTTTTATATTACACATTAAATAAAAAATTTATGCGATTGAACATGAACATTTGAAATTAAGGTAAAATATTTTTTTATGAAAAAATAAAATAAATAATAATATTAAAAAGAATTGAAATATTCAAATATAAAACACACAAATATTTGATTATTTGTAATTAATAGTATATCATTTGAATATAATCACACAAAAGTTGTTGTAAGAGAAAAATTTCCTTGAAGATGAAAGTGAATCTCATGATATAAAACAAACTAAACAATTAAAAGAGAGATGAAAAAATGTGTAGTAAAAGATAAAGAATTGTTATAAAACTTAAACTAAGATATTATATATATATATATATATATATATATATATATATATATAATTATTGTGATGTTTTAAAATATACTAATTTATCTAATATATTAAAATCAATATAATTTTAAAATATAACAAAAGAACAACACCAGATTTTGGAGAGAATTCAACATTTTAGGTAGGTAAAGTTATGAGGTTGAAGGTTATATTTTTTATTCCCAGGTCGCGATGATGATGAAGATGGAATGGAATATGTAAATTCAAAGCATATTGAAGTATGCTCCTATCAATCTATTCATCATGCGCATTACTTTCTGCAATTCAATGCAACCAATAATTCCACCGTCTCATCAAAATGTATCCAGAAAAATACTTTCTCATACACTAATACCTACCACTAGCTCTTATTTATATATATTAATATAATCAATTAAATTCTTCACTGATTATAATTAGGATGACTAATTTTTATTAGATCAAATTTCAATTGCAATGTTCAAATTTTGATGCATACTATATTTTTTTTGCAAGTTTCGTTTATTACATTTTTAGATAGATTTTTTTTTAAACATTTTCATACTATTTAATTATTTATATTAAATTTTGTTAAAATTGAAAACAATAAAAATGTCAGAAATAATTTATATTTTATCATATTTTGAAAAATATGTATTAAGATGATTTTGGTCTATATAAATAAAGATGTATAAAATAATTGTATATTAGCATATTTTTTTTAAATATAATTTATAAGAAGAAAGTAACTTTCAAATCAAAAAGTAAATTTTGTAAAAACATAATAAAATTGAAAGATATTCAATGTGTGATTTGATTTTTTCTCCTCTCTTACACTTCTTTCTCTCTCTCTCTCTCTCTCTCTATATATATATATATATATATATATATATATATATATATATAATTTAAAATTTTCCTTATGCATATATATTTTGGAAACAGTTTAATCTCTGTTATATTTGTTTTCTTTCATCTCATTGTATTTAGGATTTGTTGATAAAGCATCAATATTAAACTCTTAAGCTTTGAATTGACTTTACTTAATAATATTTTGATGCGGTGAAGTAAAAGACAAATATTTGATTAAATTTTATTGTATTTGTGAAATGTAATAATTATTTAATATGTAATTAATGCCATATTTGATACTAGTCAAAGAAAAAACTGTTTACTTACATAGATTCAAATACTGCTTTAATACACATGTTTAAAATATTTATTTATTATAAATTTAAATCCTAATATAACTTATAGTTATAACAAGTGCGGTTATTTCAATTTAATGAACCATTTTAATTCCACATAGTAAAAATAAATAGTAAGAAAGTGATACCTTGTATTTTCTTTTTGTCCCAGTAAATGTATAAAATTTTTGACAAAGTGAATAATAGTGGTCAGGTTCCAAATAATATGCGCATCATACCAATTGATTAGTGCGATGGAATATTTAAAAGTTTAAACCTCGTTTTTAGATTTAAACTAGTAACCTACCAAAATATATTAAAACTAATAACGCCTCTTCATTACATTCATTTCTCTCTATATATATTTGGTAATTGGTTCAAGTTATGGAAATTATAAATTTGAAATTCTGGATAATTTTGAATTATATAATCTACTTTTCATTGGTCATTACTATTTAATGAATATATATATTTTTTATTTAAAAGAAATGCTTATGTAGCTCATTAAATATATTTATGTATTATAAATTAATAGAGTATTATTTTAACTTGTATATTGCATAGAATAACTATTGATTCTTTAAAATAAAGTACACGATAGATGCATATTTTGTAATGTGTAAATGATATAATAATTAAAATTCACGATAAATTAATATTTTGAATATTTAATTTTTATTTTACAAATAGTTTCTAATTAATTTATTATAGAATGAGTTAAACTTTTTGGAGCAATTCAGAATTGATTTCCCACGATTTTAGATTTGAGGAAGTGTGGCGAGGGAGATCTGCAACTGAAAACCACCATGAATGAAGCACGAACAATTTTAATTATAATTTAAACAGAATATATAATTTTCGTTAGTAAAATAAAAAAAATGAAAATAATAAGTATTATAATTAGACATAAAGAAGGAGAAATAGGGAAAAGCGAGGAATGCAAGGTGGCAACGACGTTGAGAAAAAGCCAAAACCGAACAGCAACAGAGCAGCGCTTTTTATTCCTCACTGCAAACCAAACCATGAAGAAGACGAAGAACCCCACACTCCGAGGTTCCTTTTCTTTATCTCATTCTTCTTAACATAACTGTCCAACCTTGTTTTCTTCTACCTTTTATCATATTCATTCATTCACTCACTCGTTCAATACTAAAAATAAAAATAACGAGTTTCCGCGTTTCCTGGATGAGTGTAGAGAGAAGAGGACCAATGCAGCAGAAGCGTCGAACGGTTCCACTGGGCATGCTCAGAAGGTTTCTCGCCGCCTCCATATTCTCCATAGTTGTCACTTCTTTCTTCTTTGTTCACGTTCACGTTTCTCCTTCGCCCACTCATCACAACTTCAGTGACAAGATCCCCTCGGTGTGTCTCTTCTCTCTGTTCCTCTCTTCTTTCTTTCCCACAAACAAAAATACCCTTTTTAGGGCTCTGCATAATTCTTTCATCTTCTCTAACTGTTTTTCGCCTCTAACAGACTCTCTTTTTTATTAATTCAATCGCAATCAATCTATTTTGCGCGGCTCTCTTTGAAAAGATTCGGTTTTCAGTAATTCTGGACTTAAACTAGATTGCTATTACCGCCTACAAATGCGGAAAAGAGTGGGAGTTTGGCTTTCGGGTTTTTGTTTTTGAAGATTCTGGTGTTTCAGTTCTTACTCTGTGGTTTACTCATCAAAGTTCCATTTTTCTTGTTTCTATCTTTTTTTTTTTGTCAAATTCTATATTTGGCAGTTTTATGACCCGCAAAGCTGGACTCGAGAACTCGTTCCGCCCTATCTATTCAAGACTCCGCTCTCTGTTCCCAAGGTTTTGTATTTTCGATCATTATATTCTCTTAGAATTCTTTTGCTGATCTCTCTGTTTTTGGGATGCTCTGAATGTGACTATGAAATGAAATCCACTGGGTAGGAAAACTTTATATTTTTTTCCAAAAATTATGTATTATGAATGAGAGATAAATCATAAATGTACTATTTTCACTTGCTTATCGTTGATTAAGTTGCTATCTGTTGGAAAACCATCCTAATGCAGAAGTTTTCTTCTTTTTTTCTTAATTTATTTTCCCGTCTACCATTGGGGGACTTTCTTCTTTGTTAATTGCATTTCTTTTGGTTATGCTCACTGCCAAGCGCTAATATTTATTGATCTCATCAAATTGTACGGTCAAATGACTTCTCTGGTTTAGCTTTAGTGCTTGTCAGCTATGTTGGGGTGTCGGAAATATTTTAAATTCTGCAAAGCAATTGTGCATGCACCTTTTTCTCTGTTTTCACTTCTTTGGTTTTGTAGTCGAAGGATTCAAGAAAGGAGTCAGACTACGATAAATTGTGGAAGCCTCCACCAAATCACGGGTTTATAACCTGCACGAAGCCTACTCCTAATTACACAAGTAAGAAACTTGCACATGTGTAGCAATTTGTGAGTGTGATTTGTTTTTCAGTCCTTAATTGAAGTTATAACTGCTTACCCAGCTCCGACAAGGTCACGGGGTTACCTTTCAGTTCATACAAATGGAGGGCTAAACCAAATGCGTTCCGGGGTATGAGTTCTCTCTCTCTGGATAAATCTCTTATGAAACATAGTTTTAGTGTGAACGACTTAGCCTATTCCATGTTGAATTTTCATCTTCTTATTTGATTGTTGTTAGATGGTAGAAAGTTCTCTACGAGTTTAATTGCTGAGAAGTTTTACTTCCACGTCACTTCAAGACAAAAGTTTGCTAAAGTGTCTAATTGATTGCAAAAGCTTGAATTTAGAGAACATGTCACATTTGGATGTTCTTTACCATTGTATTGCTAGAATCTGAAAGTTTGTTTCCTCTACTACAGATATGTGATATGGTAGCTATAGCTCGTATCATCAATGCTACTCTTGTGATTCCAGAACTTGATAAAAAATCATTTTGGCGTGATACCAGGTAAGTTTTAAATCCCGTTTGCGTTTCTATTTTTCCATTATATTTTTCTATTTTGGATTTTACGTAAGTTATTTTATAGCCTTTTATTTGATCTGCAGCAATTTCTCTGATATCTTCGATGATGAGTGGTTTATTAGTTCTCTGGCTAATGATATAAAGATCATTAAGAAGCTTCCCAAGAAACTGGTTAACGCAACCAAAATCGTCATGCAATTCAAAAGCTGGTCTGGTATGAATTACTATGAGAATGAGATTGCTGCCTTGTGGAATAGTTTCAATGTATGTAATCTGATTGGTGTGTACACAGCTACGTATTTGATCTTTTCATTTCCTTTAAGTTCTAACATTGTATGACCATCTTATTTTTAAAATCCTCTAAAGATAATTCGAGCTTCCAAATCTGATTCTCGGTTAGCAAATAACAATCTACCTCCAGATATTCAGAAGCTTCGCTGCCGTGCTTGTTATGAAGCTCTTCGTTTCTCTCCTCGTATTGAAAAAATGGGAAAAGTATATAATTCGATATTTAACGTTTCTTTGTTTGCTTTCTCATACTCTGTCCTTTATCTTAGGATTTTCATTTTAATTTTCAAATACCTTTTGGATCCTTTCAGACATTGGTGGAGAGGATGAGGTCATTCGGCCCCTATATTGCACTGCATTTACGTTATGAGAAGGACATGCTTGCATTTAGTGGGTGCACACATGAATTATCTCCAGTTGAATCTGAAGAGCTACGGTTTATCAGGTATTGATAATGTTTCTGTCTTTACCTGACTTCTGATGTTTTGATAATTACCGTGGTGCTCCAAATTTGTAGAGAGAATACTACTTATTGGAAAAGAAAATACATTAATCCCATAGAAGAGAGGTCGAAAGGATTTTGCCCCTTAACTCCAAAGGAAGTTGGAATTTTTCTTACTGCTCTTGGATACCCATCAAAGACTCCAATTTATATTGCCGCTGGGGAGATATATGGTGGTGAGTTCCATATGGCTGACCTGCGATCTCGCTATCCACTGTTAATGAACAAGGTAGGCAATTATAATATATTGATAAAGCATTTTATGAACACATTTTAACTTAATAGCAGTAATCTGAGAATGCATTGATATGATGTTGATGACCTATGACTAATTTCAGGAAAAGTTGGTATCCATGGAGGAGCTTCAACCCTTTTCTAGTCATGGGTCTCAAATGGCTGCTATTGACTATATTGTATCAGTTGAAAGTGATGTGTTTGTACATTCTTACCCTGGAAACATGGCGAAGGCCGTTGAAGGGCATCGTCGAGTTCTCGGGAGAGGAAGAACAATATCTCCCGACAGGTGAGATTCTCTTTCAAAAGTTGTACATCATTACGAGGTTTTCTTTCTGACCTCACTTCTGTTATCAGGAAAGGGCTTGTTCGTTTGTTTGATAAACTGGAAAATGGATCAATGACCGAGGGGAAAACACTGTCTAATAAAATTATCGATCTCCACAGAAGACGGTAAGTGATAGGAGATGCATAAATATATTTGTCAAACAAGTTTGTTGTTGTTAGTTAGACAGGTATGTACTAATTTATGTTTCCGGTTTTTTTCTTCCAGTAGATAGTTTGAACAAGAATATAGTTTGTTACGAATTTTGATAAAATGCTGATGAAAAAGGAAAAAATTTGGTTATGACTTGGTGTTTATGATGAGTTGTTGAACAGGCTTGGCTTCTTCAGAAAGAGAAAAGGACCCGTTGCTGGAACAAAGGGCTTGGACAGGTTTCGGTCAGAAGAAACATTTTATGCAAACCCTTTACCTGGTTGTTTATGTCGGACAGAATCACTCTCGATAAACGCTTCTCAGTATAGGTAGGCCAGATAAAGGAAAATATTTTTCCTTTATGTTGGCACAGTGTACATATTGATAACAAGAAAGAAAAAAAATGCAACAATAGAAAAGAAAAGGAAGTAGGGAGGGGAAAGAAAGAAGATGAAAGGTGCAGGATTTGATATTAAAAGTTGGTGAGGAAGAGAACGTTAGATTCTTGAGTGTGATCGGGTCTTTTGGAAGGCATGATTCTTTGATTCATTCGGTGACCATTCCTTGTTTATGTAAAGCATTTTAGATCTGGCCACGGACTCAAACCACACGTCACTGCAAATATATTTTTTCGTCAAATTCATTATTGGAATTACAATTTTTAATTAATCCCACATAATTGATAGTTCCGTATGCATTGTTAGTCCTGAAGTGAAGCAATTTTTTTTTTCGTTTTCTTTACCCTCTGCGTCGTTATTGGTTTGGAACAGCAATATATTTATTTGGATTTTTTTATTTACTTTAATAAAAATCTCACTTTCTCCTTTTAAATTTGAAGATGTAAAAATTATATATTAAAAAACGCATTACGCAATTTATTCATGGAAGATTTATCGAATGCAGGAAGTTAGGTCCTCCTTTATAGTTGGTCATCTCATGAATATGGACCTGTACAGTTGGCCCGTTTAACACATGCGTTTCCTCTACAAGTTTCCGGAATAAGTTTTTTAATCCATAATAAATAAAAAAAATATTTATTTACTGGAAATTATATAATTTTAACTTTATATATTTTCATTTGTGTTTGATGTGACTTGGAAATATTGTTATCGTGAAAATGCCTATACCGTCATTCATAATTTTAGATGTCAAATAAAATGAGATTTGCAGATATAAAAAAAATTGTTTCTCGTTATTTTTTCAACTGATTTTAAATAAGTTCTCAATACATTATTTTTTTTTTTTTAATTTTAGATGTCAAATAAATTTGTGTGGCTACATTCCAGAGGAAAAAGGGGTAACAAGTACAACATCTCTAGTTTGTAAGGATAAAAAATCAGTAAGATCATTTGTAAGAATATCATTCTAAGGAAAACTGTTTGAACTCATCTATCACCATAGTATACTCTGCCGCAACAGCATCCTCCAAATGGAAACAAATACTGTGATCACTTACAATGATTTTGTGGCTATGACACTAAGGCCACCCATGAAAGGCCTGAGGGGCTCAGGGATAAGAACAGATCCATCTTCTTGTTGGTAATTCTCAAGCAAACATATAATCATCCGTGGTACTGCACAAGCTGTTGCGTTTAATGTGTGAACAAACTGTGGTGGAGCAAGATTCCCTTTAGATTTTTTGCCACTTGTCACCTGTGCTTCTGATGAAGGACGATACCTTATTCCCAAACGACGACTCTGATAATCTGTGCAATTTGAGGCGCTAGAGATCTGTCACAATAACAAGCCTCAACAACTTATGTTGAAAACCACATGATTTTTGTATAAGGGAATAATAGCATGAAGTTGCTAACCATTGTTAACAAATAAATAAAATGAAGTTTTCTCTTACTGCAAGCAAGACTAAGACTTGCACAATAATAGTATCTACAGGTGATAGAGGTCATATCAACAGGTACAATAAATTAAAAACTCCAGATATATTAACATTATAGTAAGATCTGTGCTGGAATTATTTTAATAATATCTTGAACTTTTTAATTTGACTAGTCATGCTTCCAGGCATTGCACTCAACTCAAACAAGAATCTCAGCCCAATGGCCATAAAAAGTGTAGAGATGTGTATTGCAAGATGAAAAAGGAAAGAGCTGTTGCAGTACCTCACCAAACCTTTCTAAACCAGGCATCCATGCCTCCACATCAAATTTACGATAAGCAGGTGCACCTAGATCTGCAGAGGCCATATCCAAAGTTCTGCATAGAAGCTTAGTTATTAGAATAAATATAATAATAATGGAATCATGTTAAACAATGAAGAAAGAGTGTAAGAACTAAAAGTGAAAAGTAGTAGCACTCACTTAAAATGCAATCCCAGGGATGAGAAGAGGTCTTCTTCAATTTTAATCAGCTCTTGGTGGTAATGTTCACTCTCTTCGGGGCGGCAGAAAATAAACATTTCAACCTTGCTGAACTGGTGAACTCGATAAAGACCTCTGTTCAGTAGACAGCGACAATTATGATCAGAAAAGGTAGAAAAAACAAATATTTGAAGACACTAACATTAGTGTGTACTCTAAGGCATTCAGAATAGGAATTTCAACTGGTTAAAAAAATTTAGTAGAGTCCAATCTAATATCTATCTAATACATGCAACAAAAGAAAGCATTTAATGGTTTTTATTCCCCTATGTATTAAAAAAAATTGAAAATTATTAAGGGGATTCAAATCCATGGTCAAATCAATAGCTAAGTAACAAAAATGTTCGAACCTTGTAGCAGTGCCAGCAGCACCAGCCTCCGTACGGAAACAATGAGAAAATGCCACATATTTTAAAGGTAAGAATGAGTCAGAGAGTATGGAATCCATATGAAGGCCACCAACAGGAATCTCTGCAGTGCCAATGAGGCATTGGTCACTGTCATCTATGGAATAAATCTGTTCAATGTTTGGCAAGAACGTCAACAGACGCTATGAACTTCAATCATCTAATTAAAAACAGGAAATACAAGGAAATTTTAGGAAAAATTAAATGATTATGCAATGTTTTGCATCATGAAACAAGGTTGGAAACCGTATTATGATTATAATTGTACGACCTTTGTAGCCCTTAACTCTACCAAAATATAAAACAAGATGGAAACGGAAGGACTAAAAGGAAACATTCTTCTAACAGCGGGTAAATGGTTGGCAAAAATGTTTGTCAGGAGCTATGAATCTTATGTCTATGATCATGAAAGTCAAGAATAATTTAATAACACATGTTGAGAAAGAAAGCATTGTTAAGAGATACACACTCCCAAACCTGGGTATTACTTCCACGTGGTTGGAATCCGCATTTTTCAACAACAGAGGATCGCACAATTTCAGGGGTTGTTAATGGAGTAAAGCCTCTCTTCATCACTTCAGAGAGTGTCCAATTTACAAGAGCCATCTCTAACAAAACTGCCTCATTTTTCAGGTAGTAGAACTTTGACCCACTGACCTGTGAAGCAGCATGTTAGATATACATCCAAGACAAACTGAAGTCAACTGCCAATCATATCCTAGTTCTTCTTTTGAGGATCTAGACTTCATCTTGAAGATTCAAATAAAAAGTAAGGAATAAATTACCATCAAAGTTAATATCTAAAGTTATTGTCAGAGTTAGAACTGAGAATGAGGTCTTAATATTGTATACAAGAACAGTGATAGAGATGAAGCATTTAATTTCAGAAAAGTTCAAGACCTCGTCAATTTCATGTCATATACAAAACCATTCTTGGATACATTCACATAAGAGAATATGCTACCTCAAGGCACGCATCCATTTCCTGGAAAATAATAAAAGTGATACTAATTTAATAGATTCCAATACCATTTCAGGTTCACAGTGCAACATTTCACATATAACCCTACAACTTAAAATGATACCGGATTTTGCCAAGCGCCAAATAAATGGTGCTTTAATGCCTTAAATTAATCTAAGTATACCTCTGCAGCTGCATCAAAATCAAATAGATCAAGCTCCTTCCCTAGTTGGACATGATCCCTGACAGGAAAGCTGAAATTTGGAGAACTGCCAACCTAAAATGTTACACATTCACAATAATTAATGTTTGAGGAAAAGAAATCAATGCATGGACATCATCAACAACAATCTTTTCTCTTCTAGAAGAAGAAAGGAAGAAATTTTTAATAACTGAAATACCATTTTCCTTATGGTGGAACAATCCTCCCCTCCTATTGGAACATCAGGATGTGTCATGTTTGGTATACACTGTGCTTCCTGCTGAAGCTTATTATTAAGCTCCACTAGGTCGTCTTCCAAAGCAGCAAGTCCCTCCTTCAAATTCTTCCCTGCATACAAAATGCGTCAGTTTTAAGAAATTTACCCAAAATGTCAGTTGGGTGAAAAATAGCACCAAAAGTACCTTCCTCGATCAATCTTTGACGCTCAGAGGGATCTAATTTTCCTTTCATCTTGTTAGCAACTGCATTTCTTTCTCCACGAACCCTCTCAACTTCCTGCTATCTGTAAGAAACACATTAGCCAAGCCATTGAGAACTAAGAGCTGAAGATATTACACCAATACCCATCTTTCAAGCATTTAATCCACGGTTGGTAGCTTATATTTAACATAATTTAAAAAAAAAAATTGTTTCATATGAATAAACTTCTCTATAAACACTTGCAAGAGAAAAAAAACTCGAAGGTAAAATGAGTCGAATTTCTCTCATGTGCAAAAATCATCTTTGAATTTCTCTCATGTAAGAATCCTTCAAGTTAGACCATTAATGTCCGATGAACTAAGGTGATGAAAATTTCAATATTTCTAGGGATTACTTAAACAAATTTATTCCTTTAGGAACCACTAAAGATTGATGGTTTATTTCTCGTGTAAGCATAATTAACAAGAGAACTTTATTCAAATACAAGCCACGAAATAAGCTCAACAAATTCACCCATTATCTTTACTCGAGAAAGAGCAGGTATTCATCAATGAAGAACAAGACATTTAATGGACTGCATATTGCTACATTTCAATCTATTCAGAACTGGTAGTTTAAAGAAGAGGAAAAAAATCGAAGAGAAACGTAACATGACATAACCTTCTGAAGAGTAAGCATTTCGTCATAAAGGTGGAGAACAAGATCCAAATCAGCGTCAGAGTTACGGTTCCTTAAGTTGGCAGCAACAGCTTCCTTATTATCCTTAATCCACTTGAAGTCCACCGTGGCCTTCCATTGAAGCTTCACACCTGCAAGGACCAAATTGGTTTTTTTATTATTCAGTTCCGCAGGTAAAGTGAAAGAGAAGAAACTCTGGCACCGACCCTGGTCTTGAGGGGCCTTAGGGGTAGCTGTTCGGACGATGGCAGAAGAGAGAGCTTTGATGGAGCGTGGCAATGGAGATTTGTGGAAAGAAAAGGTTGAATTTTTGAAAAGGAAAGGTAAGAAAGAGAAAGTGGGAATTGAAGACAGTTTCAGAGTTGTTTGGTTGGGGCAAGAACAACCCAGTAAACCCATCATCATCGTTTTCTCTCTGTTTTGGAGAGTCTGTGGCAGAGCCTAATCTTCCATTTATCCTCAATTCATGTATTCATGTAAACAAAACAAGAAAAATATAAAATTGTTTTTCATGACTCTATTTATTTCAATTCATTGGAACAATTTCATTTGTCATTCTATTCTCGTCATAATAAAAGTTTAATTGCAAAAAACTAAATATAACAATAGAAAAATGTTATAATTATGTTCTTTATGAAAAAAACGTGTAAATGAAAAATCACATATTACATTTTAACTAGTTTAAATTAATTTGAATATAAATTTTAACTACACAGGGATTTTAGAAAAGTAGTGATAGATATCAAACTTATTATTATATATAACAATCATTCAAATAGTTATATGCAAGGTTTCTTCAAATATTTTTTCTATGTTTATTTCTATTTTAACAAAATTAATTCTACTCAACTTTAAATTAAGTTTGTATTTGTTGAAGAATTAATTTTGGTCGAATCGATTTCTCTAATCCAGAAATTTATACTATTTACTTTGCATTGACGTGTGAAGTTTTTACTTTAAAACTGATTTTGAGATTATATATATATATATATATCCGCAAAATCAAACACATTATAAGTAGTTTTAATTTTTTTATTTACGAAAACTACTGTGTTCACAAAAAAGAAAAAGTTCAATGATGGGATTTGAGCCTCTATATCAGTGATAGAAAATATCATCATAATTTATTATGATAAATAGTTAATTCGATATAATGAATATTTACGTATCTTAATATATGAAAAAAAGTATAATTTAAATGTAAAATATTAATTTATTAATTTCATTTAAATTTTATTAATAATTGAGATAATTAAACATATAATTAATATTTAGTAATTATCACATGTGTTTATAAAAAAAATAATTTTAATATACAATTAATCTTTAAAAAAAATAAAACTTAAAATTAATTAAATCTTTCAAATTTGTTGTAAAACTCAAATAATTACATAAAAAATTAAACGTTAAGTGTTTTGGCAATAAGAAATTTATTAACGACTAAATTCACTTAATTTTAATAGTTGAGAATTTTTTTTTATCATAAAGTAAATAGTTTACTTTTGTGAAAATAAACACATATCTCACCCAAAATTTAAAAAATGACCCGTTTTTGCTATTGATAATATGGGCTAGTTTGGGGATTTCTCCCGACACCTCCAATTTTACTTCTAAACGCTAAATATTTTTAAAATATCTTAAATATTTAGATAGTATCAATTTTCAAAATCCGATTAAAAAATGATCAAATTTTCAAATCGATTAAGGGAACAACTTAGTTTCGAAATCCTGTTAATATAGTTAATTAATTTTAAAACATATATATAAACAGATTTTGAAATTTATATATATATATATATTTTGTTATAACTAATTATGGGTTGTATTTGGGCCTCAGATTTTGGACAAACAACTCATTTTTTATCTAGCACCACTTCAAGCAATATTTTTATATTGTTTACTACTTCTTTTAACTTGCTAAAAATGGACCATGACAAAATATTGAGTTAGGTATTTTTGTATGGGATTGTTTAAAATTACAACTTCTATTAGCCCAAAGACTGTTACCAACCTATATTATTATCTTCTACTGCAATTAAAAAATATTATTAGGACATCGTCAAATTTTCCATTCCTTTATTTTTAAATTGTAACGATCCAATGTCAAAACTGGGAAAAAATCAGAAATGATAAAAAGTTCAATAAATACTAAATAATATCAAATGAATAAAAAAAGTGTATCTAAATGAAACATACAACAAACACAATTTTCATTATTTATTAGCATACGAAATTTTAATCTATGCATTGCTCATTAGGGAAGTTCAACAAATAGATGGGCAAGCCCAATTACAAGGCTTGTTTGTTTTCGTCTGCCAATTGGGTTGGGCTTTCTAGGATATTTCTTTCTGCACCTCCATAACGTTAGTAAAAGATTAAAATACCCTTAATATTATGCAATCTAACATTTTTTCTGTGAAAAAGTATTTTCTGATTGCATAATATAGAAGTAAAAAATTTATAAATCAGAAGGTTTAGAAATCACATTTTCGAACATATTTATGACAAAGAAAATCATGGTGTGAAAATAAAAATTATCCATGTTCGCTATTATCATGTGTTCCCGTGGTTAAAGCTTATCTTTTTATTCTATTTTTTGCTGCCAAATAAAAGTACAAGAAATTCCCTTTATTTATTTATTGGTTCATCTTTCTTTTTTCTTTTTGAATGGAGTTGACCCACCATGGTGATCTATAATGATGATTTTTGTTGAATGGCGAAGTAAAAAATTATGGTGGAAATGATAGGATAATATCATAATAGTAGGTTTTGGATAGGATAAGATGGATGGTGATATCACAACTTCAAAAAGTTGGGAAAACCTGAAATCAGATCATCCATCGTCTTCATACCTCAATTCAAAACCTAAAGATACAAACTCACCAATTTGGATAATCAAGTTTACAAATGAAAGCTAGGTTTGGATTTCACTCACAATACTCATACCAACTTCTAATTTTGTTTAATATTGTGTCATTATGCGTACCATTTCTTTTTCAAATCTAATTAAAAGTAAAATTCCCTTCACAATTAGTTCATTCAAAAGTTACAATAAAATGTGCAGTACTACACATTTAATCCAAATTGATTTCCTAACAGGAATTTAAATACACACTAAAACTATGTTTGGTTCAGATATTTCAGTTGTGTTATGCACCCAAAGGAAAATACATTCCTCTTGATAAATTAATATCAACTAAAGTTAAGAAAAAAAACATGCACTACGTTGTTGTTTGAGAAAAGATGTTTTGATGGTGCTCTTTTACATTCTTATAGTAATCCTAAATAATGATAATACGTTGAATTAAGTCATTTAATTAGAATATAAATCAAATTATTGAATATAAAAATAACAAAGTGAGTTGTAGAATGGGATAAAAAGTTTATAGAATGTCAACAAATAATGTTCTTCTTATTTTATGTTATTTGAGTTTTATATACTCGGAGTTGGAAAAGTAATATACATTCTTTAAAAATGTATATCCATATATAAATGATAGAATTAATGATCTTGTTTGAGATATGATGGATTAATTCAGTAATTGACATCAATATGATTTATGATACATGAGACAAGTAGAGTAAGGAGTAGTCTATTTTCTAGAATTTGAGTATATGTATGAGGTTGAGTGAAACTAAGATGGTATATATATCGTTGATGTGATATTTATGTGATGTGAATGTAGGAGTTTAGATTCTTTACTCATATTTTTCTGTTGTTCCTCTATTGTGTTTTCAAAATACACTAATGGTAATTAATTTTAAAATTTTAAAATATATTAAAATTATCTTTAAAGTACCAAAACAATGTGTTTTTAATGCTCAGCAGAAGACAACACAAAAGTACTTAGCAAAGAAATGGAACTCTGAATGTAGTATGTAAAAAAGAAATATCATGTTGAAAAGAGATTATTCTCGTTCTGCTCATATTGGATTCACATAGAAAAATTATTAGGTGGTGAGAGTTGATGGAGATTTCTATAACCAAGAGTACAATGTGAAAAGAACTGTATTCATTAGGTAATAAGAAATTTACTCGATCATATGAGGATGACTTAATTCTTGGCATGTAGCTTTGTGTGAGTGAATGTAGTACGATAGGTGCAAATCTCTAAGTTTACTTAATGGTGAGTTTGTCGAAAGTAAAGTCGCATGTCTATGATGACATAATGTTAATAGTTGATGACTTGAAAGGTAGTTAGTTTTGTTAGTTTGTGCAAACACTCTAGTCAGATTGATGGTGAATGATTAACTTATTTTATTAATGAATGAATGAGTTTGTAAATGTGTGTAGTTACATGAGTGGTCTGAATTTGCAAATGTATGAAACTTTATAAAGAATACACTACAAGAAAAATTGAATTTACCAATAGACAAAATCTATTAGTAAGAACAAAAATTTGTTGCTAAAGCAAAATTATTAACGATAATTTGTCCATAAAATGTTTATTGATGAATTTTATTAACGGGTTAAAAATATGTCAATAATTATCAATAGTCTAAATTTGTCAATAATCACTTGTTTGTAATCAGTGACAACTTTTTTTTTGGTAAATATCTCAAGTTGGTATCTTTCCTCCTCTTCTTCTTTTTCCTTTTTTTCTTCTTCTTTCTACTCTTCTTTTTCCTTATTCTCTTCCTCTATGTTATTCGTCGTCACTAACGTTATCTGTTGTTGTCATCATCGTTGTTGTATCCACCACCTTTGGGTCATCCTTTTGTTCTTCTTCTTTTTTCTCATCCTCTTCATCCTCTTTCTCCTCTTCATCCCCTCATCCTGCTGTTTTTTTCTTTGTCGTTGTTGTTACTATCGTCGTCCTTGTTGTCGTTGTCATCACCATCTTGTTGTGGTTGTCTCCTATTTGTCATCGTAGGTTCTCCTCCTCCTCCTCTTCCTCTTTCTCCTTCTTCTTTGTCTCTTATCCTTCTCACTCGTTTCCATTTAATTTATAACACATTCTTGTCAAATTTGGCAAAAAAAAAATTATGTCCATTTTATCAAAAAAATTACTGACAAATTTTAAAACATTTAATTACCAATGAATTTATCGATAAATTTAAAAATCAATTGTTGACTGATTTATCGATAGAATTTCAAAAAGTTCAATTACCAATAGATTTACTAACAAACTTTTATAAAAAATATCTACTTGTGATCTTTACTACAACATGATCAATATTTAAGTGGGGTTTTAGCACCCATTTTAACAATGAAAATATTTGTTGGTAATAAAATTATATATTATCAACGAATTTTAACCACAAATTTATTATCAACGAAAATATCGGTTGATAATTAAAATCTATAGGTAAAATTCGTCAATAAATTATAATTTACTGATGATTTGTTTTCACATTAGTAAAACTTTGTTGATAATTTGGTATTTTCTTACAATGATACTGGCTTATCTTTTATTTTTTATTTATTTTTTGTTTAATTTATGATGACAGTATTTACGAAGGAGGAGAAAGTTTTCTAGGTAGAATGATAGGTTGATAACAGTGAAATAGAAAATTTTTATTTTTATTTTTGAAAATATATATATATATATTTATTTGTGTGAATGTTTAAGTAGTAATATAAATTGTTAGAAAAGATGTTTCAAAATTAAAAATTAATTTTATTTCAAAATAAAACGATGTTATGTTTTGATTATTCTTAAAAAAAAAAATCATTTTTTATTTTTACAAATAGCATGTGAACCAACTTATCCACTGTGCATACAACATTTTGGTTTTGATTATATTTTGTAAATGTAACCATTAAAACCTTATATTAGCAGGCTAATAATGTGAGGATAAATCAAAACCAAGATAATCAATCACATTCCACCATCTCATCAGCATTGGCACCATCAAGATAAAGCTTTATAATAAGGTGGATCTCATTCTATATGTCTTCTTCACTGATTACAACTTCATTTTATATAAACTCAGAAGAAAAATGTGTACATCAACAACAAAAAAATGTCTTTATACATCAATATAAATAATATATATAGTAGTTATATTAGATTTATCCATTTCCTCAAGTTAAATTAGGTTGGAGAGAAACAAATTGCATTTAGTATTTAAGATTATTGTCAATACACAATTATTGCATTACGGAGACTAATAAATCTCTAACACGTGGCATGTTGACAAATAGAAAAGCTCCTTTGATTTAGCCGTATTCTTGGATTTTACTTTTAGGTTTCTTTCCGTGGAAGAACTGTGGTATCACCAGTATTCTCCTAACCTTATTTTTCACTCCTCTCTCTAGTTGTCTTCTTTTTAAGATTATGGTTTATGAATAATACTAAACTCTTTAACTAAACTCTAATCTATCATTTAACTCAAAAACTAATATCATTTTGTTTTTTTATGGAAGTAACCCAATCATTATCAGAACTAAATGGCAGGAATGAATACTTGCAATATATAACTGCTGCAAATAAGGTAAATTTTTGTGCATATTATAATATTCCAAGTTCAAACAACCCACAATTATTTATATTTTTCTCCTTAGGTAGTATTTTATTTATATGTCCTGAATCCTCTAGAATTTATATTTGAGACATTTCAGTTCAGTCAGTTATGTTTCTTAGAGTTTTTACCTAATTTTATGAATAGTATTTTTGATAAACGTTTTTTTTAATAAGTAGTAGTGTTCCTTATACGGACATACGGACGTATATTTTGTTTAACGTATAATTTGTTTAACTTATATTTTGTTTAAAACGTTATACAATTATATATAGAGAGTATGTCTTTATAAATTCAAATTGTTTATCTTTTCAAAGAACGTATTTTAAGATATTTTAACTATTAAATAAATCAAGGCAGTGAAAATATGATGTTTATTTAAATGTGTCATTTTGGACCAGCTTATTTATACTTGATTTTTAAATACATAGGATTGTCTTATAAAAATTAGTAGAAAAATATCTATTGCAAAATTAGCAAATTGTGCAGAAACATTACATAAACAAAATTTACTTATTTTATTAAATAAGCACTTTAAAAAAATAAAGACAAATAAATTTACCTTCATCTTAAACCTAATTAAAAATATTTTAATATTTTATAAAAATATATAGTATAAAAAATTATAATTTTTTATCGACAAATATCAGTTGTGTATAAAAAATATAACTTATTATTATTATTAAGTTATTATATTTGTGTTAAATTCTTTTATATAAACTTTTATAAGAATGTTGAAGGTTAACAATTTCTTATGCTTCTATATCTTTTTGCTATCTATAATTGATCTTTAGTACACCTAGGAATTTTTTTCACAGTTTGTATATAATTGTGTAATTTTTTGTAATAGGTTTTCATAAAATTAGTCTATCTCGAATGATTGCATTATTTAATATATTGAAACTTTAATAAGATTATGATAATTGAAACTATTGTAAATTTATGTAAAATCTAATTAATATAAAACATAATTATGTCTTTCTTTCTTTTATAATTTCACTTCTTTATATTTTTGTGTACTATATGCAATTTGATCTTTTATATTATTATCTCCTTAACAGAGTGAATAAGAAAACTTTCTGAATATTCACTCCTCAATAAAAAACAATTCACATTAATGTACAACTTTTCTTACAATTTGATCTCGTATTAAGCTTATATTTCATATTTCGTTAAACAAGATGTCCCAATATCATTGTTACTTAATCTTTAATATATATCATCACAATGAATTAATTCTAAATATATCTCAATTATTTTTAAAGAGAGATTCATTGACATCATAGTAAAAGACTAAGTACAAGAAGAAATGAAGTTTGTGATGACACATTTATTAGAAAGCGACAAGCAAAGCTAATGTCGTTGTCAAAACATTCAAAGAAATAGTGAGATGTAAGAATGAATATAAAAAGGAGGAGAGAGGAGAAGCTAATTAATCAGTGACATATTTGAGATTCCAATGCTCACTCCCTCTAAGAAGCAAGCAGAAAAAAAACAAAAATAGGTATAAAAATATATACAAAGGTTTTGCTTTTGTGTTCTCAGTCAAAAGTGTCCAGAAGCCAAGTTCATAAAAGATGAAAAAACACTACCATCACATAAGGCTGGAAAAAGTTTACCCACTCATATTTCCGAACCTCGTTTCTTAATCATTTGCCTAGTGAAATGAAATCAATCCAAGATGTGGGTCACAGCCACACAAAATATAAATATTCAAAACTACACTCCTTATCTCTTCTCTCTCTCTCTGCCGATCAAAGATCATTCATTAAGCCAAAAACTTTAAACAATTTAGGTTTTATGGATTGATTTTCAAGTGAATATTTATCAAAGTTTTATATATGAGTGATACAAAGGAGAGTACCAAAAAAGTAATATAGAAATAAAGAGTTATTTTTGAAATTGTCACTATAATTCAATAGGTCTCTTAGGACTTGAGTAATTGTGTTTCATTGGAAGGTTTGCAGTTTTTGTCAGAAAAACTCCACTAGGAAGGGTTTGCAGTTTTGGTCCACAAAAAATTGCGCTTGAGTGGTAATACTTTATGCTTAGTATTTGTGGATGTAGGTCTTGAGGTGCTGAACCACATCAAATTTCGTGTGTTTTTATTTATATTTTTATACTCTTATTTGTGGGTGTGCTTCTGCTTGAAGTTATTATTTTCTTAGTGTGTGATTTCTCAATATAAGAATATATAATATTAAACATATTTTTGTCATGTAAATAATAAGTAGTGTTCCCACCGCGTTCAATAGTCTCACACTGCTTAAGAGTCGAGAACAAATAAAGTTTAAATATTCATTTCTCCTTTCACCTTCTAATGCACCTTTTAAAGAAAAAAACTGTACAAAGAACATGCTCCAAAACAGACAATACCTCAGATGAGGAGTGATTGATTCTAATGATGTCACTAGGCAAACTTGATTCGGAACAATTAGCATTATTTGTCACATCCCATAAAATCTCTCCATGCTCATTATATTGAACATTATATATTATATACATATATTGAATTTAGATATAAGAGATTTTGCAGCTATTTTATTATCATCATCGGCACTTGACCAAAGTTAAGGAACAATATTTAGTTTTGATAGAATAAGTTCTTCTAACTTATCAAATAAAGTTCTTTTTCACATTGCATACATAGGAACCTCTCACAACTCTTGTCTAATGTTTTATATGTTCCTCAATTCATTTTCAATCTTATTCATGTGACCAAATTCAGAGAGCTTACTAACTTGATAGTCGCTGAGCGAGAATGTACTCGCTAAGCGAATCCAAATTCAGATAGCTTATGGACTTTGTAGTCGTTGAGTGAGAATACACTCGTTGAGTGAATTTGGAGAAATTTACCTCAGTGAGTTACATTAATTTATTTGTTGAGCGAGTCATTCAGTTGTTGAGTGAGTGAACATTTGTGCATTCTTCGCCTAGCGAATGGATGGTCTCGCTGAGTGAATACATCAGAAGAATCAAGTAATTATTTTCTATGCTAAATTTTGATGTGTTGTGGTAACTGTGCATTACTATTTATGAAATGATTGATTTGGAGATAATTGATGAATTAGCAATTGTTGATACTAATTCAAGGAGAATTAGTAATGGTTGTTACAATGTAAGCATTGATGTAGGGACCCATCCGAAAGTTATATTGATGCTCTAATAACTATTCAAATTCTCAAGTAGAGAGGAATGAAGTATGTGGTGAAATGAGCAAAAGGTCCTAGCCTAAGAATTTTACCTTGAATAAAAGTGTTAATGGACTAACATTGTGTGTGGTAATTCTACCACTCTGCAGAGCATCGTAGGCCATTACAAGTGAATAGCTTACTAGGGTGTGACATCAATGTTTGTATTTGGATAATTGAGTCGTAGCATTAGATTTCTATAAGAAATAGATTGATTGTGTATGACTTAAGTAACTGCATTGTGAATTGATTAAATCTTTTATT
This sequence comes from Vigna unguiculata, assembly GCF_037176805.1. Lineage (NCBI taxonomy): Eukaryota > Viridiplantae > Streptophyta > Magnoliopsida > Fabales > Fabaceae > Vigna > Vigna unguiculata. Next base: position 38,106,805 of record NC_140800.1, on the reverse strand, counting down.
ACAGTAGCTTATCATTCTTTTGTGTTTTTATCGTGGGATGATTACCTCTATTTGGTAAGAGCATATGTGATTGTAGATTTAAAAACACTTTTGAAAAATGAGAAATCATCAGTTAATTTAGTAGAAGGTAATGGAGAGCTGTAATAAGTGATTAGTTTATGTATGTAATTAGATTTAGTTTGTATAAATATTTTATTTTGTAGTCGTAATACTATATTAATATATTTTATATATTGAAAATTTGAACACCAAACACTAAATGAAACATCCTATTATACATATACAAAGTTGTTAACCTCATAAAAGTTGGAATATTATATTGTCTCGTAATAATGTAGTTTATACATATTTGAATAAAAATAAATTGATAATTTTAATAATTTTTTTTTTAAATCCAAATTAATTGTTGGTCTTATACATTTATTATTCTTCTTAGAATATATAAACGTACTTTAAATTACAATTATTATATAACTATAAAGAAAAAGTATAAAGGACGTAAGGTTGAATATTATAAAAGAATAAAAGTATTAATTGTTGTAAGGTTGAATATTATAAAAGGATAAAAGTGTTAATTGTTTTATTGATATTTTAAATAAAAATAAAAAAACTTGAATAATTTGTATTACTGTTGATTCTTTATTTTAATTTAAGTATGTGTTTGTTAAGCATTTTAATTAATTAATTTTCTTCTTTTCATTTACACAAATCTGATCTTCGTTCCATTTATTTTACTTTAACTTTTTAAATTCTCATTTTTTATTCAAATATTTGAGGACTTGTGATGAATTTATGACATAAAATACTTGAGTTTAAAAATAATATATATATATATATATATATTTTTTATAAAAGTGTAAAATAAAATAAAAAAGTGAAAGAGAAAAATCTATACTTATATATAAAAAAATATTTTTCTTTACACATTATTTAATTGACTTTTAAATAATAATTATTATATTAATTTTATTTTTTAAAATTGTTACAGATTTCATTTTATTTTTTATTTTTATTATAATATTTATGTACCTTTTACTATTATTTCTAATTTTTTCTCTTGAAACTTAAAAACCGCATAGACACATGTAACACCTGTGCTAAAATAATAATGAAAAATTAACTAAAATGTTATAACATGTAACATTTATATTTGAAAATAAAGTAAGTTTTATCTAATTTTATATTTGAAAAGAAGTAAGTTTTATTTAATTTGAAGGGATTGACTACTTTTTATTTGTGTATACTTAATTAAAAGAGTAAAATGCAGTCAAGTATTTAAATTAAATTATTTATAGCATTACATATTTTTTAAAATATGTTATTTTTTAGTTAAACTATTTCATCTTTTACAACAAATAATTTTTTTATATTTGAAAAAAAAAGGTAAAAAATGATCGTCTCACAAATTTTTTTAATAAAATAATATGTGCATAATATTTTTCCTAAAGGTAACCATTATATTTTTTATTTTTTAATATAATTCGTTCAAATTTGTTTGTAAAATAATTATTTTTCAATTATTGAAAAACTATATTATTTCAGTTTACTCTTTCTTTTTATTAGGAATGATAATATTTTTGCATTAAAATATTATATATGGTTAAATTATTTTTAGGTTAATCAAGTTTCAAATTTCTAATATATGTAAATATTTTAGATTAAATTTTTAATATTTTTCAATTAAATTTTTAGAGTTAATTATTTTTAAAACTCGTATCTTAATAACACTCTTAAACAAATGAAGAATAAATAACAATTACATTATTCCTTTAAAAAAATTAATTAACAAAAAATTAATTATAAAAAAAGTATTAATTAATAAATAAATAAAATTTGAATAAAATTTAATTAAAAAAATTAAATTTACTTGAAATTTAATGAAGCCAAACAATATATAAAAATCAGAATGATGATAAACAACATATATATTTTTTGTGTGAGCCAAAGGCAAAGCGCAGGTTGATGATAGAAACAGATTCCCCTAAAAGTTACATAGAATGAATTAGAAGATGTTACATATAATATCAGCTTTTTGCAGCTTTATTTATTATTATTTTTTGATTTTTTAAAAACTGTTGGAAGTACTGAGAGAAAAGAGAATTAGAGGTAATAATTATGATGAGATATGGTCAAAAGAGCTTTGGAAGTTCGCAAAATTGTTCCATAGAATCACTGACCGTCACAGTACATAATAACGGACTTTTGACCACAATAGCAAATATTCAAAAACCTTTTGGAAATAGTAATCCCATTAATTGCATACTTAAAACGCTAATGCTCTCGCAACCACCTCATCAAAATCATTCAAAATTTAATTAATCCTGTGCTCGATAAACCTTTCAAATCAACCTTTCAAAATTTATATCTCTTTCAAATATTCATTATTAACGTTTGTATTTTTGAATATTAATGTTGTTTTCTTAAATAAAATTAATTATATTAAGACAAGAATACACATTTGCAGTTAGAATATAAATATTTTTAAAGACATAGAACACTTCATTATCCTCTGACTATTAAATAAAATCATAATTATAAAATATCATAAAAAATAAAATTAATCTGTAGAATAACTTTTATTTAGACTAATTTTCATTTATTTCTCTCTGTAAACAAAAAATTATAATTTTTTTTCTGAATTATGTCTTAATCTTATCATACAATTTCTTTAGTGTTTTTCTATTGTCAGTAGCATGTTTGTAACACACATTCATTGGTATTGTAATTTCTTGTAAGTTTTTACAATATTACATATTATTCAATTGTAGAATTTTATTAAATATAAATGTAATTTTAATATCTTTTTATTACATACACGTTGATATTGATAAATAATAATTCATTATTTTATATTATACTATATATTTAAACTAGTATCCTGATTATGATATGTTTTTTAGACTAGAATTTAAAATATAAATATTAATAAAGAAAGATTTTTTATATTACCCTTTTTTAATTATTGCATAAATTAATATAATGAAAGTATGATAATTACTTAAAAAATAAATTAAATTATAAATCTTTAACTATATTTCATCAGAAAAAAAAAGTTATCTTCTAAATAAGCAAAGAGTATATTTGGTACTAAATTCAATATTATTTCTTATAAAGTAAAATAATGATACTTATTATTTAATTTCTGTGTCTATTGAAAATAAACATGTTATTTGAAATTAATATTATTGATTAACTTAGTTAGAATAATACCAAATAAGAAAAATTCAAATTTAATTATAAATCATATTTATCAATCAGATTAATCAATTCATAATTATTTTAGTTAATTTGAGATGATAAATTATTAAATTTCTCTCAAAATAAATATAATAATTTTATTCCAAAATAATAACAATAATATTAATTTGAGACAGTAAATTAAATTTTTTTATACATAGAAGATAATTAATGTTTTAATAATTATATTCTATCAAACTTGAATGATTATCTTATGCAAATGCAACACAGAATGTGCTGTGTACAGTAGTACCTTGTGACTGAAATACTTATCCCAAAGCAAACATTTGAAATTTATATTTTTCTTTCTCTGCTTTTTTCTATTTTTGGGTTAACCATCATTCACCTTCGCCTTCTATGATTTTAAGATTCTGTGTCATACCCAATTTCGTAACCCTAACAACAACTTTGACCACCCTAAGTGGATCACTCCATTTCAAACTAACCACGTGAACGAAACGCCCTTTTATTTTAAAACATAAAACATACTCTAATAACCAATCATGTGCCATAATCAAACAAAATTATCTTAAATTTAATTTTCATGTTTGAATTAATGAACCATTCTAAATAAATATCCGGTTAGATTCTCTAAAAAAATAGTTCCACCCAAATCATATGCCATTAAATTTCATTAACTAACCTTATTTTAGCCGTTATCAAACAGAATTTAGTTTCATGTCAGTCCAAAACCACGCGTTTCAATTTTTGTTTTTGTTTTTTAAATTTTTGTGTCTCTCCCTTGCGTCCAGCGTGAGCAAGCAACATAACCTGACGTGACGAATGCTAATTTAACAGACAAGATCTTATTTTATTTATTTAAGAAGAAAAGAAAAAACAAAAACATATTAACTAATAAAATGACTTCTCTTCTTCCTTTCTTTTGCCATGGTTGTCTGTTCTCTTCTTTTAAGCTCTAAAAACATATAAAAAGCAGCGAAAAGAGAAAGAGGGACACAAAAAAGAGACAGGATTTTTTTTAAAATTTTTTTTTTTGAAAGTGTCTTCTTGCTGATTGGGGGTGGAAAAAATAGATAGAGACTATTTATTTTGGGGGAGGTTGGGAGAAATGTGACCAGTCACCACATTTTTGAAGCCCTAGAAAAAAAATTTGAAAAAAAAAAAAATGTTGGTAGTGGTGTATAGTATATAGTGTCCTGTCTTGGCTTCTGCGATAAGAGGAAGTCTACCACCACACACACAAACCCACCAACAAAGCTCTGCTCAAAACACAAAAACAAAACACAGTGAGAGTGAGTGAGAGAGTGAGAAAGAAAGAGAGAGAGAGAGAGAGTTTTATTGTAATGGATAAAAGCTGTCATCCCTCTGCAGAGTCTACTAATACTAGTATAACCACAAGCTCTGGTAGCAACACCAGGGATCAATACCTCAGGCACCTCAACAAGCTTTCTCAAAAGATCTCAAAACCCATCATTAAAAAACCCACCTTTGATCATCCTCACCCTCAGCCACAGCCACAGCCACAGCCCCAGTCTCAGCCTCAGCCTCAGGCCCAGCCTCAAAACCCAAACCCGCAGCCGCAGGCCCAGCAGAACTTGCAGCACCAGCCACCGGTGTACAACATCAACAAGAACGAATTCAGGGATGTCGTTCAGAGACTGACGGGCTCGCCGGCGCACGACCGCATCTCAACGCCTCCGCCCATTCAACAGCCCAAGCCTCCCAGCTCGCGCCTCCAGCGGATTCGCCCTCCTCCCTTGCCGCAGATTACCAACCGCCCGCCTCCGCTCCTCAATCCCACCACCCTCCCCCGCCCTCAACTCCCCATCGTCAACTCCAACTCCGTCCCCTTCAACAACTTTTCCGTCTTCGCTAGACCCCCCGCTCCGTTATCTCCTCTCCCGCCGTTCCCCACCGTCCACGCGCCCGCCGAGTCCCCCATCTCCGCCTACATGCGCGATCTGCAGAATCTCGTCGGTTCAAACCCCAAACACTTCTCTGGCTTCTCTCCCTTGCCGCCCCAGCTTCATCCTCAACAAGAACAACAACAGCAGCAGCAGCAGCAATCACAGCAATCGCAGCAGCAAGCCATGGTTCCTTTGCAAGCTTCGTTTCAGATGCCGTCTTCTCCTGTGCCGTTTGGGTGCTTGAATTCGCAGCTGGCGTCTTACCCTCTGCTTTCGCCGGGGCTTCTGTTTTCCCCAACTTCCGGACAGCTGGCGTTTCCGCCGCTTCCGCTCTCACCCACTGTGCCGGTTCCGAGCCCTCGATGGAGAGGGATTTGAGAGGGTGAGGTATGATTGGTTACAGCCATGTTGAGTTAGCTCAACCTTTAGGATTTTTTTTTTGTGGGTGGATGTTGGTGTTACCTGTACATGGTGCTGGTGCAGTGCTAGTGGTAGAGGGTGGGAATGGGGATTTATTCAATTCGTGGATGTTGGACTTTAACTGGTCCGCAGCTGCTTAGTTTATTCTGTAAATGGGATATCAAAGACATCGAAAAGGGACAATTTTGCATTGGTGTTTTGGGGATGCAAAAGCAAATTAGATGTTATACAGTTATAGTTGGATTATTAGTATTATTATTATTATCATGATGATGCTGTTTTTTTAATATAATTAAAATCTTAATTGCTTTCACTATTGTTTTTATCTTTGGTTAATTATTGTATATGTCCTTACCATGTAGATTTTGTCATTTATTTCTTTTCTGATTGTGGTAAAGATCGTTTTATCGCTAAGATCCTTTTCTGAGAATTGTTGTTGACCAACTCCATTTCCTTGAAAACGTTTAAGTGGACGAATCTTTGTTCTGTAACACAGCTTGTCATTTGGGTTCATGTTTCTGCTAATGGCAACATCCCATTCAGTTAGACAAAGGTTGAAATTATTCTACTCAACCTTTTTATAGAAAGGACAAGTAATTTTGCCTGCATGTATAACCATTATTTTTCTCTTTTAGCCTGCAACTTTATATCAGTTCATCTGTTCTGGAATGATCACATCCGTTTGTAATGTCATAAATTGTAGCTTAGGCTTTTGAATATGTTTTCAAGGTATTCTGCCGTGTATTATTATGGCCTAATGCTTCACAATTTTGTGCTCTTGGTTAGCATTTTGAGACCTCATAGTCTTAGGATAGATTGATTGTGATTCTTTTATCATTTATATTCAGGATTGAAGTTTGTGGTGGTTCTTTAAACTTTAAAGGTAGTCCTTTTGGTTGGTTAAAATTTTATTTTGAAACATTCTTAACTAGATGCTCACAAAAAAGGTATAAGGAATTTGATTATTCAGCACTAATATGTTCTGGTGTGATATTTGTGGAATTGAAGATAACTAGTTTTAAATTTGGGTAGCACCATATGTAGAATATTATGTTATAACACTCACAAGTTGAAGGATAAACAGGAATTAACTTTGTAGTCTGTAGCATGAATCCCTCTTGTAGAGAAAATCATGTTTCATATCCTTCCTCACTAAAGAAGAGAGTAAATTGATGTGTTTGCTAGCCATTTCACATGGCTTATATAACTTGTCCCAAAATTGTGTTCTTTCAGCTGTGACAGAAGGAAGCCAGAGTGCATGGCTTTCTTGACATTGAGTAGGAACACATGATTGTGGCAAAGTTCACTAAATATATGGTAGTTTTCTGAAGTGATTGATGGTAAGTATTGATTCTCTTAGGTTTGAAAGTGTTCCTCTAATTTGTGTTCAGATTCTTGAAGTTGAACTATATGGCTTTTGGCAAATGGAGTCTCAGATTCCATTAGTGTTAGAGTGTTTCTTGCATTCATGGTAGATTAATGACTGAATTTTCCTCCACAAAGGTTGATTTCTAGAGAAAATAACACTATGTAATCAGTGTGGACTGAATAAGTCAATTTGAATTTTCTTTTTCCAGTCCGGCAAGTACCTGAAGGTTGTTGTTTGTGTTGTAATTTGTCAAAGGACACATCACATTTGTTTACACTGCTTTTTCTGTGCAGAGATTGATTCTTTTACTGATAAAAACACATGGTGGGTCTTCTGTGCTGGAGATGAACGAATCCTTTTGTAGGGAATGAATTTTTGCAAATCTTAGTATCACAACAATAAAGAGTGATAGTACAATATCTTTTTCTTTTAATAAATTGATTTATACTTTGTAACATAAAATCGATGAACTCGTAATATAAAGGGGGATAATTCTGTGGTATTTCAGCCTTGTGTAACAATAAATAGCTCAGTTCTAACCAAGAATTTGCTTATCTTTTTCATGTGAATGTAAAGATATCCGTTAAAACGACATTATGCAGAGATCATGATATGCTTGAACTCGGATATTTTTCTTCAAAATAATACTAAAAATAACGTTCAACAATGTGGTTGTATTTTTTTTTTGCATCACTCTACATCGTAAAATTCAACCTACATTCAAATTTCTTCACCCAACGCTTAGTTATTGACAAAGGCTGGCATGAGCTTGCAGAGAGATAGAGCCATGCAGGAGCGGAGACTGACCCAATAAGAACCATGATTTTTTGCAGACAATTTTTAGTACATTTCAATACGCAATGTCTTATTTCTTTTACTTACTTGCCAAAACATTAATTAATGCTACTTGCATGTGGCTTCATATTTTCAGAAAAAATATTTGTTTATTGATTTTTTTTAAAAGTAACAACCAATAATATTATATTGAAGTGATAATAAATATAAATAAATTTTAGAATAAAGTAATAATATATGAAGTGGTATAGCAATTGTATATAATACTAACAGTTTCAAAATATCATGACTCTTGTTTTAATAGAACTTGTTTACTTTAATATATCTTGTCTTTACTTTTATTAGTAAAGTTGTGACATTAAGGTATAAGGTATTTAAATGTATTTTTGAAGTACTTTTACTTTAAATTTTTAATATAATTGTGTAATTTATACTATCTTTATATATTAAAAATTTATATATATTCTTTTATTTTGTATTATTAATTAAAATATTTATGTGTATATATTTAAATATTAATAGTGTACCATACCTAGCCGAACTCAATCAAGTAAACAATATACATACCAAAACCGCCTAGCATCTGGTACCCGGATACCATCGACACAAAGTCATCTAGCCAGGTAGCCGGTCGAAACCGACTACTTGTCTAGAAGGTTAACTAACATCAATGCCCCGCCTTCAATAAGCAGCCTCCAGGGCCTGTTTTGGGGCCCAAGTCAAAACCCGGCCCATGCAATGGTCAAACGTCATTAATATTCTATAAATACACGTGGACCCCATCATTTAAAGGTACGCATTCATTAATTGTTGATTTGACTCTTTGAGAGCTTTGACTTACTTGAGCTTCGGAGATTTTTCTGCAGGTAACCCCTCCTGGGTTCAAGCCGACATGTATCGAATGCGAAGAGGCCAACTGAAGAGATAACGGACTACAGGGTAAGGTGACACTCGTGCCTAACTTATCTTATTTGTCCCTCTGCAGGAACAAATAGAAATAAAAAAGTATTTTTTTAATATTTCTTTTACACCATCTTTTTTATATATATATATATATATATATATATATATATATATATATATATATATATATATATATATATATATATATTTGAATAATATTTGAATAATATCGCGACATTCATGACTAAGTGGTGTTAATCTTTATTCATTAGAAATATAAAATAGTAATTAAAAATTGCCCAGTCTTAAAATATCTATTAAAAAAGTTGTATTATTAAAAGATCTATTAAAAACATTAGTATTATAAAAACATGAAAATTCAAATTTTAAATTTTACACATGAAATAATTGCTGTTTTGAAATGTTTAAAAATTATATTTCAAGATTTGTTAACTTCTAAAAAATCAACAGAGTTCTTTTATACACTTTTTTTTACCTCAAAGTGATGAAAATATCAACTAGATGTATGTATAAAATTAAAAGAAGGAAATGGTTGAAAAACAAATTATATAAATAATAACTTAGAGTAAAAAACATGATTACTGTATAAATTTTATGTAATGGAATGTTAAGTATGTATAAAGTTTGTATGCATTTGAATATATTTACCACACAAGATGATTGATTTGGAGGTGATATACTAGTTCGTTTGAACGAATTTGAGAGAAATAAAAAGGAAAGAATAACGAGATCATTCCCTCTATTGTGAGAAGTTTTGAAGACGATATAAATGAGATTAAATTATGCCCTCCCTTCATATTTTATTTTCTTAATTCAATTTAATTTCTGAACATCCTCAATTTAATTCACAAGCATCTTCAATTTAATAAAACTTGGAAAAATAATTATTAATTTTATTTTTTTATTAATTTTTTTTATAAATTTTGTTATTAAAATGTATTTTGAATTTATTTATTTTAATACTTTTTATAAAATAAATCTAACTTATCTATTTATAATTTAAATTATTTTGATCATCAAAGACAATTTGATATTTTTATTTATTTATTTATTATAATTAAATGACTTACAATCTTTCACAAATTTTACTTCTAAATTCTTTAAAATAAATAACACAAATTTCATTATCTAATCCATTAATCCACTCAAATTCATAATTTCTTTTCGTTTTCGAATCGATCTTTGACACGCAATTTGTTTTCCCATTGACCATCTAAATTTTTTGATTATTTTTTGATTGATGTGTTACTCTGTAAAATCAGAAAGGAAATAAAAGAGAGATTGTGTTTTATATAGAGGAATACAAAGATAACAGGCTGGAAATGGTTCAGCCCAGTAAGAGGTGGACTAAGATCTTCAACAGCAATCCAAGAAGACAAGGTGGCCTTTTGGGCTGATTGTATTGGTGAACGGATAAACTTGTTCTCACCAGTCAATCATACATCATGATGCAGTGATTGATGGGCTGTCCAGGGAAGAAAATCAATTGGAATCAGATAGCATCATTTCTTTCTTCAGTTCTCCGCCAATAATTCTAATTCTTTAGAATGCTGTAGTCCAGTCTCTATCCATCTTTAATTTGATTTATGAGTCCTCGTAACACATTTATATGTACATGTAATCCAGTACTACTCAACCGTTTATGTCAAAATAGTAGAGAAGGCGACATCAATCAGCTAAGGAGGGGGCTCTGACAGGAAAGTCTAAGCTTTATGTCATTCAGAACAAAACAGTTTGTAACTTTTATGAATGAAATAAAATGATTCCCACTCATGCATTTAGCTTTCATTATTTTTCATTTCTCAACAAAACATTTTTATTATTAATTTTATTTCTCTGGGTCATTTTATATTTATTCATCATACTTTTCATCAATCAAAATCTAAATTTTCTTACACATTCATGAACTAAAATTTGAAAGTTATAAAAAATGAAAGATTTAATATGACACCTGTAAATCTATGATTTCAACCGATTCTAAATACAAAATGTTAAGAAAGTAATAGGAACCGTTACTATTAATTATTTTTATTTGTTTAAAATTTAATATGAACCGTTACTTTAAATTGAGGCACCAACTAAACATTAAATGACTCAATTTTGATAAAAATCACAACTAAACTTCTATTTGACCAATTTTACTATTTTGAATATTTCATAAACTTTAAAAAACGATAAAAGTATAGAAAACATTGCTAGAATTGTTAAAAATACAAATCAACAATCATTCTTTCAATACCATAATTAGAAATTAAAAATCCAACGGACAAATATAACGCTCATCAAGGAGTTCTTTAGTGACCTCGAACAGCAGACCTTCTATTTCAGAGAATGAAATGTACAATCCTCAGAATAGTTAAACGTACAAAACCATAAACCAATTCCAACAAAACACATCAAGTTGAGAAGAGAATCTTAAAATTCCAATTCCATAAAAATAAAAACTTCAGTGTCCTTAATAAAATAGGCAATTTGGAAAACACTTGAAAATGGAAGGACAAACTAAAACGGCCCAGTACATCCACAATTCATAACAGACATGAATGCCTAAAATTCCAGCACCAAAGATATAAGCAACAAACACCTCCCTTCAAAAAGATATAGAGGAGAAGTTCAATTCTAATTAGCAGTAAAACATCTTTACTGATCATCCTGTTTCGGTGCTGCTTCTTTAATTTCATCTGCTCCGTCATCCTGAAAGCACAGTAAATTTCATCAATAAGTTGTTCATAAGAAAACGAAAAAAACGCGATGGACGAGCTTTGGCAAACTAAAATCAATACCTGCATGTCCGAGGTCCAAAGGGTGAGGTTATCACGAAGCAGTTGCATGATCAAAGTGCTATCCTTGTATGACTCCTCTCCCAATGTATCCAATTCAGCAATCGCTTCATCAAAAGCCTAGTGCATATCAAAAGGATAAAGATTCCGGCATGAGTTCGAAATATGCCATCAAAACAGAACATCTCATAGTAAAGTTACACAGGTCAGGTACCCCATATACAGTAGTCAAGTATTGATCGATTGTTGTATGCGACCTATAATTTTAGACTTCCAAAACTTCATTGTGAAATCCAATAAACATTATACAACGCATTCTAGCTACAGGTAAAGTATCAACAAGTGTACAAAGCAAACTCCCTGTTCCATATTTAAACGCTAGAATCCAACAAGTAACATCATTGTTGCTTTAACATTAAAGAGTTACAATTTGGACTTGACATAATTATTAATGGACAATAATAGCTGCAGATTTCACTGCAGGGGGCCCAATTCCATCCTTTTCCCCGGAAAACATGGAAAACTCTGCTCAAAATATAGTAACCACAAACATACATAGCAAAACAAAGGCCATAATATTCAGTTTCTCTAAATCTAACCTGTTTTGCAAGGTTGCAGGCACGATCAGGAGAGTTAAGGATTTCATAGTAAAACACGGAGAAGTTCAGAGCAAGGCCGAGCCTAATTGGATGAGTTGGAGGCAGTTCGGCATTTGCAATGTCCTGCAAAACAACGAAACACGTTAATACATCAACAATAAATGAAAAGATAGAAAAGAAAATCGTTCAATTCAAATTGTTCAGAATTTAAACGCACAGATATTTCATACGCAGTTGCAAAAGATTAGCATTTAAAACTAATATTAGCGAAAACATTTACGACAATGAAACAAATCATGCTTAACCGCTCCACAAAACCGCACCGACTAAATCGTGCAGATTTCACAGACAGGTTAACAAAATCGTAAAATTACAAGTCACAAACGGAAATCTAGATAATAAATCGAACAGATCTGAATCACGAAATCGGGATAATAAGAAATTGAAAGGAGAAAAAAAAGGCTAACCTGAGCGGATTTGTATGCAGCGAGAGTGCTCTCGGCAGCCTCCTTGCGCTCAGCGCCGGTCTTGAACTCGGCGAGGTACCTGTGGTAATCGCCCTTCATCTTGAGGTAGAAGACCTTGGAATCGCCGGAGGAAGCAGAGGGAATAAGGCGAGAGTCGAGGAGTTTGAGAATACCGTCGCAGATGTTGGAGAGCTCGGACTCGATCTTGGATCGGTAGTCGCGGATGACGGAGACATGGTCCTCGTTGCCGCGGCTCTCTTCCTTCTGCTCGATCGAGGAGATGATGCGCCACGAGGCACGGCGCGCTCCGATGACGTTCTTGTAGGCTACGGAGAGGAGATTCCTCTCCTCGACGGAGAGTTCCTCGTTGTCCGCGGCAGCGGACACCTTCTCCATGAACTCCACCATCTCTTCGTAGCGCTCGGCCTGCTCAGCGAGCTTCGCCATGTACACGTTCTCTTCGCGAGGCGTAGGAGCGGCCGCCATTGTGGAATCCTGGAGAGAGAGCGAGATCTGGTTAGGGATTAGAGAGAGACAGAGAGAAAGGGAGGAAACGATGAGGGAGACGGAGATCGACGAAAGGGAAAGGGTGGTTTTGAGGGTCTTGCGTCCGATAATTGCGTTTTGAGAAGCGTGGGTGGGGTCGTTTTGGCGATCGAATATGGACCGTTGGATGGGGATTTTTATTTGGAAATAATTTTAATATCTGAAAATTGGAAATTCCGTTGTAGTAATTTAAAATTTAAATTCAAAATAAGGAAAAAGAGACAGCTGTCATTGACACGGGATTTTGATACTCTGTGTTGTTGTTGTATGGCGAAAAGGTTGGTGAGTCTCTCTCTCTGTCTCTCACGCACACTCTGGCATTTACGAATCTCCCTTCTTTTTAATTCATCTACGACCAGGAATAATATTCGTTTTCGTTGGTTTCAAAAGTTTCAACTTTGAATGAATTGAACCAAAAGAGTTGGCCATTCAAAAATTCAATCATGGCTAATAGGGAAAGGAAAAGGAATGGGCTGGGTTGGTTGGTAATGGGCCCATTTTAATATTGGATTCGACTAGGCCCTTAAAAGTGCTTTTCACTGTATCTTTTCTTCTTCTTTTTATTTCTCCGGTCCTCGTTAATTAAGAATCAACAAAAGTGGTAGGTCACCATAGGCATTACGCACTACTCTGCCCAACCTGCTCTGCGCTCGGTCTTTACTTAATAAAGCTAGCTACACAATTTCCATATAAAACATTATGTCACCCTAGCAACCTCTTTCAAATCAATGATCAAAAAAATCAAACCAAAATTATATTATATAATTGTTTGATGAGAAGTGGATTGCGAACTGTTGGACCCAATCAGAAGTTAAATGAATAAGTCGGTCAGAAAAGTCAACTGCTAAAATTATTTACTCCTTATATTTTAAGCACAATGTTTGGAGAGTTATGGTGTTGGACCTTATCAAAGGCCAATTAGTAAACCTTCTTAAATGTGGCCAATTCGTAAATAGAAGCATTCACATTATTGTAAACTTTATTCTTTGGAGGACTGTGCCTTTTGGCCCTAAAATCGACTAATGAGGCAATTGTAGATCACCAATAAGCCTATCTTAAATATACATATATATAATCTAACACACCATAATTTATATAAGGATATAAAAAATATTTAGAAGTAGAAGTGGTCTTTAATAAATGGAATTTGAATATTTTATTATTAAAATACAAAGTTTATAAATGAAAAAGAAAATTTAGTCACCGTTTCTTTTTATAAACACCATGATCTCTCTATAAACTATTATTTTTTCTTTTTATGTCTCCTCTCCATATATTTTTTTTTTCACACTCTCCATCTCTTTTACGATCTACAATAAAAGTTCTAGCATATAGTACAACAATTATGTCTGATCAAAACATCTGAGTTGTTCATCCTTTACTTTTTTTTTAGAGTTGTTTTGAAAATTTAGCATGATAGATTGAGTGATTCTTGCATGTGACATGTTTGAATTCAAGATGAATTTCTAATTGTTTAAGAGTGTAAAAACATGTTCAAATTATTATTTGAGTTTTTTTTTTTAGTTATTGCATCTCATGTGGGTGAAGTTTTTTAGAACTAAGGAAACCTAGTTATTTTTTGATAAATATTATAAGTTAAATGATTTGTTATAAGCAGAACATCAAAGTCTAATTCAACACATAAGTCTTACAAAAAAAGAGTGAAGTGCCTATGATGACATGATGACACGAGAAGTTAAACGTAAATTTTATATAAATATATATATATATATATATATATATATATTCATTCGAGAATGAATAGTATAATGTAATTGTTAGAAGGAGGTGTTACATGTTATTTTATTCTTAAAATTACTAATATATTTTTGAAATGTAATAAAAATAAAAAATATTTTTCTTAAAATTAAATATCTTTAATATTGTTCTTAGGAATAGTCTAGATAAGTTTGTTTTTGAAGATAGATTTGAAAAAATGGATTTAGGAGAAAGAGAAGTAAAAGTGATATTGTTTTTGTTTAAGATGGATTTGAGAGAGAGTCAATAAATAAATTTAGGAAGATTTGAAGGTAAAATTTAAATTATTTGTTTTAACGTTTAGGAAGGGATTTGAATGTGAAATTGAAGAGAATTAAAAAAAAGATTTATAAAAATTTGTGAGTGATTTAGTAAATATAATAAATAAAAAATATTTTAAAAAATTAAATATAAGATTATAATTTTATCCTTATTATTAAATTTGATATTTATTTTTCTAATTATCTTTCATTCAACGTTTTTTCTTCATTCACAGTTCTCTAAATAGAAATTCAACTCAAAACAATTATTATATACTAGCATAAACAAAGGCGCGATCACATTTTTTACATATACATGATATTAGTAGATGATGATATTGTCATGTTATTAAGTTAATATATAAAATAAAATTATATTTATAAAAAATAAAATGGAATATATCAAAAAAGATGAGAGAATAATGATTGATAAATAGGAAAGAGATAGACAATTTTATAAAAAATTTGTAAAAATAACAGTCAATTTTCAAAAATTTAATAAATAATTATATTTTAAAGGATAAAATTTGAAATTTGAAATGTGAAAAAAAAGAGAGAATTCTCTCATTGTTATAGATATAATATATATATATATATATATATATATATATATTAATAAATTATGTTTATTTTGAAGATATTTCGTTCGATTTCTTTACAAATATCTTCAAATGCGCAAAGAAAGAAAGAAAAAAAGAGAGTAAAAAGTACATTTTCTGGTACTATTACTTCTTTTCTTCTCTTTCCGCCCATCACAAATCTGTCTGCATAAGCAAACAAATTGCAAATGATCAATGATTTAACAATTGATACTAGTTGAAGACAAATAAGAATCTATATATAATGAATTTAAAAGTACCAACAATTTAGCAAAATTACACCAATGTATTAATAAAAAATTAGGAAATTAAGGAAAAAAAATACAAAATTTGAATAACGAACTTTTGATGAAGAAAGTTAATTATAATATTAGAAAAAAAGTTAACTACAAAAATAAATGAAAAAACAACAACAATATTCTAGTCCCTGGTCTTTTAATAATTATAATATAATAATCATTTATTTAAATGCAGAGCTATTACAAAAATAAAATAGAAAAGCCTAAAAGCATAAGAAAAGTTTTTATTATCTTTTAGTATATCTTAAATAATCGATAAAATGAAATTGACCAATAAAACAAAGGGGAAGTGTGTTTGACCAAAAACAAAGAAAGAGGGAGAGAGAGGGTTCAAGTGTTTGACTATGTTCTATTAATTGTTGTGTGGCCTCTTTGGTCGCTTTGTCTTTAAAACGTTGTCCTACATCATTGCTTTCCACTACTAGCAGGATGACATCAACATCAAAGAAGGAAAAATGCAAATTTTCAGTGGCTGTTGGTTCAATTTTCCATCTAGTTTTGAAGTTGGTTCAGTTCAACATCACTAATTATGGTGATAAATTTTAGTAGCGTTCATTGAAACCTTTCAATTGTAATTTGTAAGGAGTGACCTTAAATGCAAACCACATCGTGTTGCCTTTCAAGTTTCTTGTTCAGAATATAACTTTTCTTATAGCATGTGCATCTCAGTTGATTAATATTAATCCAAAAAAAAATCAAACGTATCAATACACAGTGAATTGTGAATTTTTTGGGGTCACGTATATATTAATATATTCAAACAAAAATGTAATGACTCCGCAACTAAATTATCAAACAAAATGTAATGAATGAAAAAGCTAACGACAAAAAAATACATGTGCTGAACTCTCCTCTCTCATTTACGGGTACAGAATATAGTACAGGACAAGTTGAATATTTATCATCACTGAGGCTCCGACGTGCATTCGGTTCCAAAAATATTTAAATGCTGCCAATGGTCACGGAAAGCCTTTGTAATTGTTCAGTTCCCCCCACACTGCCACCTCAACTTCTTCCCATGACTGTGCCGACCTCAGTTCTTCCCATATGCTAAAAAGAGCTCCCAATACATTGTCATCATGCAAGATACAATAACACCTACAATTTCAAGAAAATTAATAAAACCCAACCAGCTACTTCAACAATTACTATTTGTCAAAACCATAATCCTTATTCAATAGATAGAATAAAATTGCTAAAAGAAAATACGGGATAATAATTCAATAACATTAAAAAAATTGAATGCCGCTAGATTAACTGTTGACAAAATCCTTAAAACAATTGTATCATTGTTTGAATTATAAAATGCAAAGAAGTAAAGTCTCTACTCCATTGTTGCAAAGAAAACGAAACTGAGTAATAGCTTTACTAGTGTAGTTCCATCCCATTTAAGTTAAATTAGGGGAAGAAAAATAGAGACATGGGATTGATGGGGACAGAACGGATTTTACAATGATATGCTTCAGTTTACACTATTAGACAATCCGAACCGAAAACAAAAGTCATTTCATTTCCATTCCATTGATCCAAACATAACGTTATACTTTTGATAATTTGACCACAAGAGAAGCGTGTAGGACAAAGTCATCATCAATGGGTTCCGCAACTCTATTTGCGACTGACAGATTTACAATTACCAATTTCTCAAGAAGTGTTTTTGTTTTAAACCGCTGTTAGTTTCAATTAAATATGCGAAATGCCTTTCAAAAGAGTTAAATAAATAAATATTCTAGTGAAATATCGTAAAATTCATTTTCCAATGTCAATAATTATTAACGCTATAATTAGTACTAAAAGAATCCATCTTGACTGGGTATTTCATTGACTATAGGTAGACAGACTATTTTACATTTCTAGATAAATTTATTCGTGTAAATTGAACGTTCATAAGAACTTAATTATGTAAGAATTATGGAGACCGTTACTTACATGGCAAGATATGAAAGTCGGCCAAACTTTTGATCACCCTCTGTTGACTCCCACCTTGATACCTCACGAACAAAAGGAAGTTTGTAACTTTCTAAAAACTGCTTAAGGAGACGTGAATCACCTCTAAACACATCTAAATAAATTGGTATCAAGTCAACAAGAGGATCACCTGCAAATGAAAAAAAAAAAAAAACTGAAATAACCACCAAATAGAAATAACATCAGAATATATTTACCGCAGTTATACTTTCGTCCACATCTGCCTGGAGTTAAAGAGTTGATGTAGAAATGATGAGTCAATCATAAATAATTGTACACTTAATTATAAATATATTAGACAGACAAATAAGAGGAAGGTAGAATAAGAACTATAAAAACCATCCTAACAGGGTAATGGAAGAAAATTGTGAAAACAGAAAAAAAGGGAGCGGCATTCCTCTGAAAGTCTAATGAAGAATGAAACATAAGTATGAAAACACAATATTTCGGGAAATTGTTACAACGATAACAAATTTAGAACAACTAATTCTTTAGGGAGAAAGCAAAAAATCATGATGATTACTTTTTGCTGAAGAACATGCATTAGCCTGAAAACGGTAAAAGTAGTGCATGTAGATATGAAGTCATAAATAAATGAAAAATAAATACTACGGGGGTGTTAATAACATGTATTTTTTCGTGTATATCACAGAAAACACACCAATTCAACTGTACAGATAAAAAAAAAAAATCTTGTAGATTATGAAAGTACTTAAAAAACTATGATGCCATACGATCACAACATTCCGATATAAGTTCAATACAAATTTCCTGGATATAGGAAAGCAGAAGTACTGACCTATTGAAAGATCGCTAAAGTCAAGAATGTGACTAGGACACCATGATTTTACTTCATAATTACTCAACAAAACATTGTCCAGCATGGTGCTATCTTCATTATTCGCAGCAGCGGTAGAGCAAACCAATGATGGTTTCATGTAAATGTTATCATCCATAATGTCCGTGTGTATCCAGGAGCAAGGTTTACAAGCATAGTTTCCAAACTTCTGAAGTCCAATAAAAGTTACATAGATTATAGAAACAAATCAACTCTAGCATATCCACACACAAGTTGATATCAAAATGTGAATTTGAGTTTAGAAAAAACCTCAGCAAAATCGGGTGGAATATATTCATCAATCTTCTCAATGAGTTTGATAGGAATTGGATCACCCCTGCAAAATAGAGAATAGTATGTTACAGAAGAACATAGGTAGGCAAAACAAAAAAATAAAACATAATAACACATGAACAAAGTTCAAATAAGAAGGATTGAGTCAAAAGAAAGCTTTAAATAGTTGTTAAACACCGCTACTGAAATTGGCAGTTTTCCTATCTATAAGAACTCCTTTTGAACTTCAAAGTGTTTGGAAGGCTATAAAATTTTCATTCCTATGCATAAAAAATTATGTTTTCCCCTCGGTGCATTTCTTACATATCAACTAATTCAAACCATACTGTTTAACAGGAAGTCAGGGCCAAAAGGGACAAACTGTACCACTTGGTCAAACGGGTTGACACATCTTTCCTCATCTTTGCTAAGGTTCTGGTGAAGAGCCACCATTCTGCTGTAACATTTGATTTACTGTTAACAGTAGCAATGCAACCATTGGCCTCAACCAAGCTTAATTCATGATCAATATCAGAGAAAGATGAGATATTTGGAGGCGGATATGACAACAGGTGAAGATAATGCAGTTGCTCCCCCAAGAATGAGGCCAAGTTTGTTGTATCTTCCCATGTCAGTTTATCTCTTCTGCATAAAACAAAATACATAAGATACAGAGAATTATGTTACTTCTAGAAATAAGCAACTATAATTGCTACTAATTAACACTAAACAAGAATGACATGACTTACAGATCTGCAAACATATTCCCTGCACAACGTTTTGTTATCACATATGGCCATATGTATGAGTTACCAGCTAAGCTACCTGATTCATCCACAGGCATCCCAGCATTCTTATACTCAAACTGTTTCCTGCCCCACACCCCAAATGAGAAATCATCAACATTGCATTTCCTACTGGTGATATTGTTTTTCACAATGATATCAGGTACACCTTTTCCATCCCAACTTAAATTGGTACAAGATCCATTTTCAAGATAAATAATTCCACTGGCCAAAACATCAGGTATATGTTTACTAAGCGGGGAGTTGGCTTCATGCAACCGGCTTTGAAACTCTAGCTGTAAAATATACAGAAAAAAAATATTAAAATTAGATATGCGTACAATATAAGGAATGGAAACATAATGCCAATAAAGTAGTACCTCTGTGCCTAAACCATAAAGTGAAGCTTCCAGTCCTCCTTCAACAAAAATCTTAACAACAGTGTTTCCCACTAAATAAACCTGGTTAGATAACCGAAATATTCCCAGTCAGAAAGCCATTATATACTCCAAAATTACTGTTAAAAAATGAATGATCACACCAGAAGTCATTCTCATGCCATAACTCAAGTACATAATATTAGGACCTATGTAGGATGCTTGTGAGTTCTTGTTTTTTTAGTTTTAAACAAAACAACATGCTTGGCTAAAACGAAGTTGAATTGGTTTTTAATTCAATTTTGAAACACTTTGATATAAATTTTTAAAACAATAAAAGAAATAACTTTTAGCCATGAAAACAAATTTAACTCTTCCAATTCTCCCAAAAGACCCAATATGCATCACTATCCCTCCCACCACAACACCAGACAATGACCATCACAGACACTGCCACCACTATCATTATAATCATTGCCACTACTACCATCACTTGTTGATGCCGTCATGATCATTGGCACTACTAGCCAGATAATTCATTGCATCATTATCTTTGTTGTCTTTGATACCGGCACTGCTACAACCAGTATAGTATAGTCACCACCACTGTGCCCCTTGCTGCCACCACCATTTCATCACCAAAAGACCCACTATACATCACTACCACCTCCCACCACAACACCAGACAACGACCATTACAGCCACTGCTACCACTATTATTATAATCATTGCCACTACTACCATCACTTGTTGTGACCGTCATGATCATTATCACTACTAGCCAGCAACTCATGAGGTGCCAAAAGATGACTAAAAATCTGTGTGTTTTTTCCTCAGATGGCAACCATGGCAGAAAAAACGACCCAAAATAACTACCTTAAGGCAGAATAAATAAAAGAACCCAAAACGCCTACAGTAGAACATGGGATCAATACAGTAGTTCATCAAAGATTTTTCTGGTTTATAAGACAGTCAATAGTGGAGGAGGCATTTTGAAATGTGATTTTGTTCCATATGTTTCAACTGAGCATTAACTTCAAAGATTTGGACAAGGGTAACAAAGAAATGAAATAATATGCTTAATATTTCAGTAAAGTCCAATCATTGCAATAGAACCAATAAAACCTTTAATGACTCCACTAAAATCTACAACAGTTCCAAGGCCATGGTGGGTTATTTTCAATTATCAATTTTATTGTTACACTAAGGAGCAAATATTTTTATCGAAAAATAAAAAAAGTTATTGTATTTCAATCTTCGGGAAAATACAAGTTAAAATCATTAAAAAAAAAACTCACAGGATTGCTACCCGTACCAACTGGAAGCCTTTCATCGTCGGTGGGAGGGGGCAAATTATGGAAGGCACAAATTTTTGATAGGAATTCTAACCACTTGTTGGCATTTAGTGCAATACATGCTCCCTAGACATATATAAATGGAAAAAGGTCATAAAATCTGATAATGTAACACTGAGCTGAAAGAATGCATAACTGGAGGAAGAAAATAACCTTCCATATTAGCTCTCTTAAGTTTGGTTTTTGAATCCAGAGCTTGGATAGCCATTCTCTTAGTTCTCGCTGACCAATGCTGTTCCCTGAGCTCCACAGGGAACTGTAGTGGTCTCTGTCTTTATCCAAAAACATGGATAAGAAGTTTATATCATAGGAAAATCCATCTTTCCATAAATTGTAGCTTCTAGATACACCATTTATGGCTCTTTTATTAAATAGACCATCTGCATCTTTCTGAGTTTTGGCTCTTTTCTCTTTCCTTGACAAATCGTTGTAACTTGAGTTCTTTTCATTACATGGCATGTTCTGTCTGACATTTTCATAACCATCTTCATCAAGAGCAAGCAACCCAACACGGCAAACTCCTTTATGATGATAACCAGGTGCCATATCCAAACATACAAATTCGAAATTGTTGGAATTCACAAAATTCTGCGTCACAGCAATAGTTGTTTCCAAATTTAGCACACAGTGCCACCATCCACTTGGAACATAAATTGTTTCTCCAGGTAGCTGTGTACACTCAAATGGCTTGTCTTCGTCAGCAAGAAGAGGATAAAAGTCTAGCCACCACTGCAAACAAACATATACGTGACTAACAATAATAACCACATTGTTAGGAAAATGCTTCGAGAGTGAAACTTGTCCACATTCAGCTTATGTTGCTTTTATCTGTTGTTGCTACCGTAGGCTTAAGGCGTCAGTTTTTTCATTTTAATCTGTTTTGTTATTCCCGTGAGTTCATGGTTTATTCTTAAGACCATGTTGTTAGTGAGTGTTATTCTTTAAGCTTCATAAATTGTAATGCTTTTTAGAGTAAAAAAACTGAGTTCGATCTTCTTAAATATACGTTTTGTTCTCATTAGAATACTATGATTTTCTTTCCCTTTAAATAATTACAACACGCATCAACAGATAGGCACAAAAAGTTACTATGGTTCACCACTAAAACGAGGATATATATCACTACAATTACAACATTGTAGTACCTGCAGTGATGATGGAGTCTCAACATTGACATCACCGTCTTCTTCATTAACATGAACTGTCACACCCAAAGGCACTTTTCCTGGAGGATATAATGCCCACCTATCAAATGTACGTGAAACATTACCACTTCAGCATTAGTTATCTGGAACATAATCAAGAACTAACACAGAAAATCTAAGCACCAAATCAAATAAAACTTGTGTTATCTGTTATTGAATCAATAAAGAACAAAAAATCTGATTTATGTTAAATAATCAAGCCCATACCAGATTAACATTTTTCTTATGCTTTGCCATGACATTTACTTAATACATGCTTGGTTCAGTTTAGTTAGAAAAATAAAATAACTGCTTATTTTTGCCAGCTTGCTCAAAAGTTTTGCAATTCTATATTTAAGTTGTACCAAACATGCTAATAATAATCCATTGACTCTCATGTTAAGAAGGATATCTACTAACAGCCTCTTTCCCAACAAACACACACACACATGGGTGCCAAGTGAGGGGTGGTTTGCAGCTGCGGGGAGAGGCAGAGACAATTACAGAAAGAAAAATGAAGAAGAAGAAAAGCTTAATTTTGATTATACGACATCTATCTACAACATCTAAGACCCATGGGATTGATAAAACTGAAGTGTCTTTAGAGAATATAGGTTTTTTGTTTTTCGGATTCTTGTTCAACCTTGGTCCATACAAAATTTAAGAAGCTATCACGAGTAAAATATTAGCTTACATAACAGGAAAAGTGCTCTACGTCTAAAACTGATCAATCTTCTCACATGCTATCTCAGTGCTACTATCTTATAAATTCTTCCATGTAGCATTAGTTCAAAAAACATTGAACTATAGTTTAGAATGCAGGAAAATGGAGTAACCATTATTTTAAATATTATAATACAAACTAAATAATTTATACTGCAATGCTAAAAAATATAAATAAGTTCATGACCAATAATAAGGTAGTTTATACACAAATAGCTATCAATTTAAGAGCTGTAAGAACAAAGAAGCAAAGTCCAAATAAAATTGATGGTGAAATTAGTACAAAAAGAACCTGATAAATTAAATAAAAATTAGTATAATGTGAACTGGAGAGAAAAAATGTCCTGTAGAGTGTGAAGAAACAAAGGTCAAAATGGGAGTAACTTTTTATGGAATGGTCAGGTAAGAACAGTCTCACATCCAATTATATTTTCGAAATAAATAAAAAAAGCATTAAAAAAGGGAGCGAAGTCATAATTTTACCCAAAAACCTCTAAAGAACATTGTTCAGTGATGTAGTGTTTAAAGCAGTTATCAAGGTACTGCTAGCTGCAGCATGCAAAAATCTCTGCTGTTGCAGCTGAACAGGCCGCTATTGAAAACCACTTTGCTATTTCATTCCTATAGCAGCTCGGGGACGCTCCACTTTTGAGTTTTCTTTGTGATTTTTATCTTTTAATTAAATATAAAAAATAATTATGAAAATATTAGGAATTAAATACAATATTAGTGGGTATTAAAGAGTACTTATTGAGAATTAATATGTTGTGGAGTTCTGAGTTATAAGAACCCCAATTTTGGTCTTATTAAGGTAACATGTAGTGATCAACTCCATGACTTATCACTCACCCTCACATATTTTTTTAGTGTGATGCCAATATTCTTTTCTAAACTGAATATCAGAACGGTCCTCTCTGGTTTCTCATCACCTCCATTATAACATGCTATTAACTACTATGATTGAAAACCAAATTTGGAACTTGTTAACGAAACAATATCTTCGCTCACAACCATTGAGTAGGAATGCATTAGTAGCTAATAAAAAGTAATATTAATAAGCTAGAGCAATGGCCCATCAACTTAAAAGCACCTAGTTTCTTTAGGAAAAAATAGATGCCAAGTTTAACCCCTAAGAAGTCTCACTACTAACATTTAACCCATTTTTCCTCATTCCTAGCCTCTATAGTAACTTCAAAAAACAAAAAGAAAGAATTCTAATAAGCTAAAGGAACCAATTTATTATTTTCAACTTAGAAATGGACCGAGCATATAGCTTCCTCAAACGCCATGTAAACAGTCATAGACTATGTTACAAGCTACAGAGAAAAAATGGAGGCAAAATTTACATGTCAAGAGGCTTAGATCTTTACCTTTTACGCCCACAAAGAAGAGTATTCCATGCACTGGTAAGAGCTGGATCAACATGCCAAGAGGCACCAGATCTCTCTGGTCCAATTATGAGCCACCTATAGGATGGTCTTTTATCTGTGTCTAAGACATCAAAGAAGTCTTCTTCAAAAAGATGAGGCACACAATAATCCTTCAATAAGCTAGGTGCAGCTTCACCAAACTGAATTAATGGTAAAAAAAAAAGTTAAAAGAACTTGCATACTCTCAAATACTGCAGAACAAGAAATAGGAAAGGAAATAGTGCAGGGAGGTCGTACAAAAAGCACCTTTTCATCAAAAATATACAAGGGATCTTCATCATGCTGAACTTTCATGTACGAGACATAATCCTTGAACTTCATGGAGATCTTTCGGGCACCCCGTTGAGAAATTTTAAATGCTACATCTCCGTAGTTTAGCAACAGCTGATCAGTTGTCCATTTATGCCTGGCGGGCCATGTATCAGCCAATCCACTGAGCATAACCTGGATGCGTAAGTCATTAAAATTAAATTTTAATAAAAAATAAATAAAACTAAAAATAATTGGAAATTCAAGATTGATGAATTTCAAAATATCTAGAACGCGTAGCACGACCTACAACCAGACTATTATCATCTGCAAAGGACCCTCATTAAGAAAGATAAGGAGTACTCATCTCTCACTTTCCATCTTACAAGAACAAAAAAAACTGGAGAAAACAATACCACTACTCAAATACTTAAGAGATTAATAGCAAATGTGAATACATATATAGATATAAACTAACTAACTAACTAATGTACACCAGTGCTAGAAGGCTCCTATGCAAAGGTACGGGGGAAGGTTTTGTACACAAACTCACGCTTGCATATGCAAAGAGTCTGTTTCCATATTAAAACCCAAGACCTTGGTAAGACTGTGAGTGATTCCAAAAGAAGTTATAAACTAAAATAGAACTATCTCAATTCTCAAGGAATAAAAAATAATAGAGTTCACTTCTAAAATTATTTTATCCCAGTACCGGTTTCTTTGCATCATACTCATTATAGAAGTCCTTCAATGAGATGTCTTTTATTCTTTCCACATTTCCAGTATCCGCATGAAAAGCACCCAATGTGGTATGACAGCGGTATAATCTCCTGTACAAGAATAAAGAGTTGAACCCTGCAGAAAGGTGAGTATTAGTGATCTATAGAAAAGTCTTCCATATGATTTTCTCAGAGCATATAGCCTAACCCAGAATATAGAAGATAGATAAGAGACTGGTAGTGTTAGAACTCTCACCATCAAAATATAAAGGTCCTCTATGGTATTCTTTGTATTTGTCGGCCAGATTCAAACTGCACTCAGATGCCCAATTCGAAACAAGTCAAAAAAGCTAAACAGAAGCTAAAATTAAGTGCCCGAAAAGATGATAATTCGATTTCAGAACGAGCAATTGCATATGAGGAGAGACATACTTATGCAGAACAGTTTTCTTCCAAGAGCCTTTGTATTGAAGCAAACCAGTCGCTTCTTTTAGGCATAGACTCATCCACAGAGGTTCTTCGTTGCATAGTGTGTACATCACACTGCCAAAATTTAATTTGCCACACTTAGATAAACATTATACCACATGACTCATGAGATACACGGTTTATTTACAACAATAATGTTGGTCAATGAATCACAGTCACACGAAAAGCAAAACATCAAAAGTACAAATGAATTAAACGACCAAGCACAATCCATTTGCATCAAGATTCATGTAAAAAGGGACATGATAAACAAGGTGTATCGAAGAGACTTCAAATAAATAAGAATCAAAAGTTGTAGGAAAATGAAGGAGAAAAATATAGAAATAGAAAACAGAGAAAGTGAGTAGTGGTAGAAAGCATTACCTGCTAACACAAGCTACGCGAGCAACATCTCGGGGAGTGAAACGTTCCAAAATTGCACATAGGATTTCGTCGGGAAGGACTCGAAGGTCTCCAAGAGCTTCTGCCCTGCGATCTCTCCGAGACTCCATCCAATGTCAAATTCAACTTCACAACAAACAGATTAATATCTTTTCTCTTCACAAATGATTCATTCCTGCGTTGAGCCGCGCAATTTCAATTTATGCAACAAACAAAATACACGGTAAGAAGAAGAAGACGAGAAAGAGGCTGAAACGCGTTATAAGATTAACTTAAGCATTATAATTAAATATTTTATATCTTTATTTTATTTTTAAAATTTGTAATTTATACAATGTTAATTTTTTTTAATAAGATTTCATTCCAGAGACTCTGTGATTAGAGATGTTCACTTAGAATCAAATAAGAATAAAACTTAATGAGAATATATAAGAAAGTTCAAGAAACCTGTGTGTATTTTTTTGCACTTTCCGTCGTTTCTACGCCAGTGGGTATTGGCTTCAACTCATTTTTACTATTCATTAGGGATGGAAAAAGAAAAAGGTTAAAAAGCTATGTGAAAAATGAATTGAAGGTGCAATTAGTCTATTCTACTGATTAAACTTTTATGTGTATTGTACACTAAAACTCATAATATTAATATAATATATAGATCTTTCTTATAATTCATGCTACAACATTTAACACTTTTAAGTATGAAATTTTTCAAAAAAACATGTTATAAATTATAAAATAAAGATTTAAATATATTTTTAGTTTTTGAATTTTAACGTAAAACTAAAATTTGTTCATATACATTTTATTTTAAACTTTATATATGATCATTTAATCTAATAACGTCATTTTCTTTTTACGTCTAAACTGCGTTTTTTTCAATTAATATTAAAGTATAAACATATCTACCAAACTAATATAAACAACTCAAATGTTAGTAAGAGATATTTTTTTATGTCAAAAAAAAATTAATGTATTTGAATTAAAAGGATCATATTAATTCATTTTTATTGTTTTGTACAAGAATGTATCAAATTTTTTGGGATAAGAATAAATTTCAATTTTACTTAAAGTTGAGATACTAAACATATATTTCATCTTAAAATAAAAAATAATTTTTTACATTGTATGTACTTTTTTCTTTTATATAAATAACTAGATACAATTTAAGGAGTAGTTACTTTTCTTTTGACAAATTTTCCCAAAATCAAATAAAATAATGTTTTAGATTAAAATTGAATGTTATAAATCGAAGAACAAATAAATATTGAATAATCAAAATCAAAATTAACAGTATCTTAAGCTAAATATCTTGGTCCCTAAGTTTTGGACTTGCTCTTCTATACATTTTATACATAGACATTTAAGTTACAAATCATATATCTTAAAAATACAAAGATGCTGAAAATTATAAAACTCTTTATTTTTTAAAAAAATCTCCTAGATCATAGCCTTTGTTAATTAAACCAAAAATTCTAATAAGATTTAACTCCAATTTCTAGACTTGAAGACTTTGTTGTATCTTCAAATTTTTAAATCTACTACCTTATATGTTTAGATGCCTTCAATCATTTTATCTATGGAATATTAAGTTGGTCTCTAGATAACTAAAATGGTACAAATATAAATAATTATTTATTTTCTCATTATTAATTAATATTTCATATATTCTATAATTTATTCACTAATTTTCGGTCCATCAGATCTTGGTCTTCAAGATTAAAAGAGTACATTTTCTCTAAGTAATTAATATATGATACTTATTTGTCATATTTTACATCTGAAGATTAAAGAATTTATTATTACATTTTTTTCAAGGCTATCTATCTCAACAAAAATATTCAATTTAAGCCAATTAAATTAAATTTAACTGAGTTGTGTTGAATCAAGTTGAGTTGAATTAAGTGATTATCAAAATAAACACAAATATTCTAAAATATTCTACATATAAGACTAATATAAACTAACCTAATATATATCATTCTTCAAAACATGTCTAAACAGTTAATACTACAGGTTTGAAATTAAAATTCTTCTAAAACGTTGTTGAATTTCCTACACTCCAACAGAACATAACCTTATATAACCAAATTATTTGGTATTAGAAAATTATAGGATTCTCATAAATACAAATTAAGTATCATTTATATTTTTATACATCTTGCTTTACTTATTACTAACATTTTGGCATTTCAAGAAAAAGATTGAAAATTGAATTTATTGGTCATAATATCTGAAATATCTTTGTAAAGATTTACCCGCAGACAATTTCTTTTGATAATATTCAAAAGAAAAATTTCCAACATGCTGCTTGCATTGCTAAAAAAAATCCAATGTTCCTTCTAAATTTCTTATTCAATGTAAATTGTTTAATATACAACACATAAGTTGTAACTCCATTTTAGACAAAATAATTTTTTTACTGGACATAACAGCTTTTAAGCATGATATACATAAAATGTATAGCATCTTCCTAACCTCGGCAAAGATAAAAGATAATAATTTTTAACTATTCATGCAGAAGGAAATGCTCACATGCATAATTAGAATCTTTAAGTGAATAAAATTGACATGCATCTATTTTATATTTCAACATATACAAAAACAATTATGGAAATCTACGATTAAATAAAAAATGAAAATCACACAACAATGTGAACTTATAATTCTCACCTTCCAAACTTATTTTATAAGATTAATTTAAAATTAAAATTTATTTATTATTTGTTGAGTTTCTCGTGTGTCATTCGTTATCAAGTTATTATCAAATCACAATAATATTCGGTACCACAATCTAAATGTATATGTATGAGATAATATAATTTTATAATATTTTACTTTATAAATCAATTTTGTAAGATTAAAACAAATTTAAAGTCCTATTTTTAATATACTTTAGTTAATACTTTAACATGTTTTTCCAAATTTTGTTCTACATAAATTAATTAAATGTCCATCAACCTTCTTCCAAGTTTCTTAAAATAAACGATACAATTGTTGACCAGAAAATAAAGAAATAATATAGCTTAAACAGCATTGTTTTAGATATTAACTTTATCTTAAAGATGCTTTTAAATACGTAATCAAGGGATTTAATGTATGATTAGCTCCCACTATTAGAAATCCATAATCAATCATCAAAATTTTGGTACAGTAACATACTAACTATTTTAATGACCGGTCACCTTAAATCATAATATAACTTTGACCTTTTAGTGACAAAAAAAAATGATTTATTTAGTAATAAATATAAGTAGTTTATTTAGTTGATATTCTGTACTCATTTAATAGTTGAACTAAAAAAGATGTAGTAATGTCTGGTTTAATATAATAAATAAATGTAATACAACAAATATGTAAAAGACAATTTTAACCCAACCACATGATTTATTTTAAGTAGAATAATTCAACACTTAATTAACCTTTTTCTTAATCAGTTAAAATATCGATAAAGAGAAATATATTTTAATCATTTGGTCTTACCCAATAAGAGATAAGTGTCGACCAAAGTCTCTAAGTTTCATGATAAAAATTTATGACAATGAATAAGATGAAATTTTACATAATGGGTTTAATGAAATGAGGAAATGAGGTGGTAAAGTCTAATCAATACCATATCTATTTTATAGATTTGTATCAAATGCAGTTTTCTTATTTCAAAAACATCAATAGTTGTGTATTATTTTTTTTTCTTATAAATTCTTCCTAATAATCTCGTTTCATCATTTATCGTAAATTTTAAGTTTATGATAATTTAAAATTACTTATGACAATGGTATATGAGTCACTAAGTTGTTATCTCTTTTACTTTTTTTTTTCTTAATTTGATTGGTTATTTGCATTTAGTAACTACCAACGGATATTTTATGAAGTAAATTTTCATGAATTATGTTTCTCCTAGTTTTGTAATAAGGTTTAGATGACTAACCATTTCTCTCTTGACTGAATCTCCTTCTACTATAAGGTAGACCAAAAGTTATCATTGGTTGTATTTAATGTGATAGTAAAAGTCATATATTTTTTCTCCTTTACTTCAATAATTTCTTGTTTTGATTTGATTTTTTGGTTTCTTTAGTAACAACACCCGATCTTTGCTATACATTAGTCTTTGTTGACCACTACAAAAATATTATATTTAACGAGATTCTATTTTTTTTATATTACTTGAAGTTAAAATATCTTTTTAATAATGTTTTCAAAAATAAACTTATAAATGATATCAAAGTTATGGTTTGTTTTGGTGACTAACCTGTCCGGGATTATACTCAAATGCAAAATGACAACAAGTTACTTTGGGTAACAAGGTGAGTGGATACAAAATGAGTGGGAATGAAAAATAGAATAAAGACGACAATGGTTTTAAGAGAAAAACCTTAAGTTACGAAACTAATGCAACACTTAATGCAAAAAATACTAATTACTCAAAAGAGATATGAATAGTTGTGGAAAGATGAAGAGGTGGAACAATTTTCAATAAAAGAAGCATATAAAAAACTACAAAACAATTGCTAGCCAAAAGATTTTGAGTTGTATAGCTCGTTTTGGAAAGTGGAAGTTTTACTTATCGCTCACAATTTCACGTGGAAGATATTTTTAAATCGTATTGCAACAAAAGAAAATTTAAGAATAAAGGAAAATTGTTAGAGTGTTATCTTTGCCCCATGTGTGGATTAACGGAGAAATCTACAAATGACTTGTTCTTTACTTGTAAAATAGCAGGACTGGTATGGAATATGTGTAATAATTGGATTGGGATAAGTACTATTATCCATAACCAAGCCAATAAGAACTTCCAACATTTCTGCTTAATGGAAATTAATGAAAAAGGAAATAGAATATGGAAGTGCTTATAGGTAAAAATCATATGGACTTTATGGAACCACAAGAACAATGTTATCTTCAAGAATAAGAGAGTAGATGCATAAGAGATTTTCTGCATGGCACAGTTAAAGGTTTGAGTATGGACTAAATACAAATATCTGAAGGCAAATTTCATGTACTTTGATTGGTGCTTAAACTCGATTATATGAATAAAATCCATAGCTCAATAGATAAGTAAAGATATTGTTAGCAATGGAACATAACATATGGGTGCAAAGTAGCTTAAACGGTAGTCAGACTCTAAGAAAATAGATAATTTACTCGTGGGGACTTTTGCTAATATTAGGTTTTTGATGGTTGGAAATGGGAACTTTAACAATAGGCTTTAGGGATGTGGGAAAGGAAATAAGGCATAAATTATGAGGCTTACCTTATGTCATTTTGTTAAGGTTGAATACAATCTCATGTTTAGAGGTAATTTATTGGGTTACATAACATATCATGTTTGCTTAATAAGGATGCATGCCTCCTTCCCTCCTTTGGTTTTTAGCTTTTACAGAAAAATGAATTAGTCACGATGGCTTGGATTCTTTTGCAACATCTTGTTCTCTTGATTAAGGAAGGTTGTCGCAGTGTCCTTTATAGCAACTCAAAAGTTGTGTACAGTTGCAGCGAAGACCCCAATGAGAGGTTGTAGAGTAATTGTGGTTTAAATGATGCTTGTCTTTTTGAAGTGCAAAGCCTCATAGACACATTCAACATGACCAAACCGCTATCATTCATCAACACTTATATGGTTGCTTTCAAAGCTTAAAATTGCATTGTTACAAGGAGGAAACTTTATAGCTTAGGAACTATTTCTTTGATAGGAAGTTTGTGTTTTATTTATGATATCTACATCAAGAACTCTTTTTGTATATGGGTTGAGACACCTTTTTGTCTCACGTACATTTATACATTCTTATTGTTTGTCGATAAAAAAAATGTGAGTGTAACATGTTTTATATTATTTTCTTTTTAATAAATTTTATAAATTGTTGATGAACTTTTGAGATATAGGTATAACTTAGATGTCAAAGTTCATAATAACTCAAAAATAACCTTATTTAAAAAATAGGAGAGATAAACAAACAAATAAAATTTGACACTAAACCTTATATCTATAAATAGTGGCATGTTAAACATGTTCTACCATTATTTTTTTCCCTTAGTCAAGCCAAATTAACCTCACCATTAAAACATCGCTTATTATGTGTCAAAGTTCATAATAACTCAAAAATAACCTTATTTAAAAAATAGGAGAGATAAACAAACAAATAAAATTTGACACTAAACCTTATATCTATAAATAGTGGCATGTTTAACATGTTCTACCATTATTTTTTCCCCTTAGCCAAGCCAAATTAACCTCATCATTAAAACATCGCTTATTATGTGTCCTACATCAATAACTCATAATGGTCTCCAAAATCTCTCACCATAAAAAAAGCTATTATGTTCTCTTAGAAATTTAGGATCACATTCCAAGGCATTTATAATTTTTCAAAAAAAAAAAAATGCTCTCGTCAATATGGCATGGTTTTAACCTATCACCCTCCACGTGCTAATCTTCAAAAAAGGTATACCAATTAAATTCGCGTGATCTCTACTTGCTAAAGTTGTCCTCCTAGGTTGTCTATCCTCCTCCATGGGTAATAAATCTATGTTTTTTAATACTTCAGTTACCAGTACAATATTAAAAGTTTATTATATATTATGTAATATTAAAATAATAATAATAAGGAATAAATTGATAAATACATA
This sequence comes from Vigna unguiculata, assembly GCF_037176805.1. NCBI lineage: Eukaryota > Viridiplantae > Streptophyta > Magnoliopsida > Fabales > Fabaceae > Vigna > Vigna unguiculata. The sequence goes on along the minus strand of NC_140800.1, from coordinate 38,073,495 downwards.
ATTTACGTACATATTATTAATAAAAATATAAATTAACTCAATTCGAAAATGAATATTAAAAAAAAAAAGTATCGCTTTACCTGTAAATACTCACGTAAAGAATAAAGTGCACAAAGTAAGCTTGACATCTAAATGGTTCATGTCCAAGTTTAATAACATTTACGGATACTTTTTTGATAAACACTTATTGATGCCTCTTATTTCTCAGTCCCTGAGACAGTACAGTACCTATAATATATATCTCCTTTACGCTCCTACATATATTGTGATAACTTTTGTTGGTCCATATAATAGAATTCACGGAAAAAGAAGCAAACCCTCTTTGTAGGCATTGAATAATCCTACAGAGAAAAGTTAGTGGCGATCCTACGCTTTCGGAGGCGTTCAGAAATTATGAAAGCAAGCTCAAGAGATTGCGAAGCATTAAGCCTGGGATCACAGTGTGTGTGGTAACGTGAGCCCAGATCATTGAAGGTAACAGTTCTCGACCCACCAATGCACTCAGTCACATTCTGACCCGTCATCTCTAGATGAACCCCACCTGGTTGGCTTCCTTCCTGTTCATGCACGTCCAAGAATGCTTTCACCTCCGCCTGTTCAATTAGGTCAAAATCTACACATAATCAGCTATCAACTACCAAGGTTGGCACTTATGATATACATTGCTTTCTCCAAGTTGGCTTTCAATGGCTACAGACCAAAACATAGGCATCAACGATCAGACAACAAGGTTGGCAGTCTTATGATGTTGCTTTCTCTGAAGTTGGTAAGACTTCAAATTCAAAACCAGACAAGGTTGGTTCAATTGCCCGTTGAAAAAACAAAACCTTACGATTAATTTCTGTTGACAGCTATCAATCCAGCTTCTAATTATTATATATGTAACCTTAATGTTTGGTAGCCAACCTCTGAACTAGTTCAGATATCAAATCTTTAGCGATTGTCACTACGAAACAAATTATAGTGGAAGGCAAGACTATTATTACGTACCCTGATGGCATCAAAGGGGCGAGTTTTGAGTCCACACGGAGCCTTTATGGTGTTTCCATGCATAGGATCGCTGACCCAAGTTACAGTATGTCCAGCTCTGCGTACTGCTCTGATCAGATGTGGAAGCTTGACCCTCATATTTTCAGCTCCCATCCTCGTGATCACAGTTATTCTCCCGGCTTTGTTCTGGGGGTTCAAGATGCTGATCAATCTAACAAGCTCATTTGGATCCATCTTATCACTTACCTGCCACACGATACCGTTTTATTTCATCAATCATAAAAGTATCTAACTTGAACGAAGCAACTCAAGAGAGTTAAGACTAAATCTAGGTCAAAATACCAATAGAATGAAATGGGTTTGCATGCATTTAGAAGAAATATGTGAAAACCTTGATTCCGAGAGGATTGGCAACTCCTCTTAGAAACTCAACATGAGCACCATCGAGTTGCCTGGTCCGTTCCCCAACCCAAAGCATATGCGCGGAGCAGTCATAGTAGAGACCAGAAGTTGAATCCAACCTTGTAAGTGATTGTTCATATGGCAATAACAGACATTCATGTGAAGTCCAGAACTCAGTTGTTTTCATTACAGGATGTTCCACCGTGAGGCCTGCAGCAGCCATGAAACCAAGGGCCTCATCGACTCGGTGTGCAAAGTCTAGGTACCTGTCATGCCAAACAGATATTTAGCGTGTGTTTGGTAACACTTCGTGGAAGTTCGAATCGATTCTTCCTTCTCGTTACTTGAAATTTTTAGTTAATTTGACGGGAATTGATATATTGAAATATGACAATGATATTTTACCACCAAAAACAAAAGTTACTAATAGTATGGTTTACGGATGAAATGTTTATTGAAAAAATGTTTTATCTTTCTTGTCATTTTGTCCATTTTGACCTTTATCTTTATATTTATTTATTTTTTCCAAATCCAAAGTTAAAATATTAAGACTTTTTAAAAATACGTTATTTAAAAAATAATAAATATTATTAATACCAATTATCATTATAAAAATAATAATATTGTTAATATTAATTGTATCATTATAGTTACTGTAAATTTATTAAAGTTAACATATAATTAGTTTTTTTTGAATAATATATTTTAAAAGTTTTAATATTTTGACTGTGCAGATAATTTTAAAGTTAAATAAATAAAGAAAAAAAGAAAAGGAAAAAAAATACACAAACATTATTATATCTCACGGAAACAAATATCAGCATTCTAATTTAATCCAGCCCCACCCCCAATATATATATATATATATATATATATATATATATATATATATATATATATATATATATATTACTGATATCATATAACATATATGCCAAAAAAGTATTGTGGAAGACATAAGGTTCAAAACTAAAAGTGTCGTAACTTCAACAGCTAAGAAGACTAATTCGCAAACACTGTTTTATGCAAAGGCATTAACGAAGTTTTTTTTTCTTTTACATATGCAAACTTTTACAAGTTATGTGAGAAGAGCAACTAATGTTTGTGATTTAACAACTTTTGTCTTTTTAACCCTTTAGGAAAACCAACAAAAGTTGGGCAATGCAGACCTTCCGAAAAATAAACAGGAAACGTGATTTGGGAAAGTGTAGCACAACACATTTATTATGGAAAGGAACATTAGCAGAAAAACTTAAAACTAGAATGTAACGTAACACAAACATTTAATAATATTTAATAACTTTATCACATTATTTAAATTTTTTTATAAGACATGACAATAAATAATGTCACACGAATTTTTTTATTTAAAGAAAAGGAAAAGCAATGATGTCAAACGTTCAATTCACCTATACTTTTCACCAAATGAATTGTCTATATTTAAACAGTATTTTAAAATAGAACTTATATATTTAACTGGTACTAATAAAGTACAATTAATTACAAAACTGAATATTTATTTAAAAATCATAAACTCGCAACCAAAAATATATTTTTTATTAAAATTAAAAACTCACAAATTGTTTTGGCGAAAGACAGTGTAGTCTGTACACAAAACACAAACACAAACCTCCTGTGTTTTAGTTTAAGGAAAGGAAAAGGTGGTAGCCTGGTAGGGTTTGTTTGGTATTTGGTAGCGTAGATACAATAAAAATGAAAAGAACGAGACAAGTGAGTTGAGAATGAGTTACTGGGAAAGAGGACAAAAAAAAAACGTAAACAGAAGCGATGGAAGAAAAAGAAAAAGTAGTTTTTGGGAGTGGGACGCACCTGTCTCCTTGTTCGCTGTGCTCTGTGAAGTCCAAATTCCATTGACCAACCCTTTGCATAGCGGCGTAGCCTCCAGTTGCGAAGGCCCTCAGAAGATTCAGAGTGGCAGCGGATTGACTATACGCTCTGATCATCCTTTCAGGATCCGGAATTCTAGCTTTCTCTTCAAACGCATCTCCGTTCACGTTATCACCTCTGTAACTAGGAAGTTTCACCCCGTTTTTCTCCTCTAACTGCTCCGATCTCGGTTTCGCGAACTGACCCGCCATTCGTCCCACCTAACACAAACACTCCAACGCAACTTCATTACCAATTATTTGAAGAATCTTAAGAAAAGAGAGTGGAGATGGTGTAGTGGTACCTTGATAACGGGCATCTGGCCCCCGAACATCATAACCACACTCATCTGGAGGAGGATTCTGAAGGTGTCGCGGATGTTGTTGGCATTAAACTCCTTGAAGCTCTCGGCGCAGTCTCCGCCCTGGAGGAGGAACGCTTTCCCGACGGCGGCGTCGGCGAGGCGCTCCTCCAGGTTGCGAGCCTCTCCGGCGAAGACGATGGGAGGGAACGTTTCGAGACTCTTGAGCACCGCCTGGAGCTTCTCTTGGTTCGGGTATTCCGGGAGCTGGAGGGCCTTTTTGGACTTCCAGCTGTCCACGGCCCACTTGGCGTCATGCCTCGGTTGCTGCTGTTTGCCGTCGGTTACTACATTGACTGGGTTGTCGGCTGCGTGAACGGATTGGATGGGCCTGGGCTTGGGCCCGAGAACGGAGTAGCATTGGGTGGTGGAGGAAGGCAAGAGAGGGTGGGTTGGAAGAATGGATTTGGTTTGAAGGAGAGAGTTGGAAGCGGCGGTGGCCATTTTTGTTGCGTGTATAGGGTCTCTCACGGTGACAGATAGAGACACACAGAGGATCTTGTCGCAGACCTAGAGAGAAAAAGAGAGAGTGGTGATGGTTTTCTCAGATATACTTCCACAGGAGGAACGGGGCTTTTATAAGGAGAGAGGTTGTTGTTGGGAAAGGGTATTTTCGTCCACAATTGGGCAGGGGTATTATGGGGAGTGTTTAATCCAGCAAAACATTTTATTTTATAAACAAAATATGTGAGAAATAAAATTTACCTTTGGATTTCATTTTGTGAGAAAATTGGAAATAAAATATGTGTTTTAGACTAAAATGTATTGTTCTTTTTTATTTATTTAATTTTGAATGTCGTTATACTAACGTTTGATAAATAGTGTTTTGCAGATAAAAAAAAATATCTAGGTGATGTTTAAATGAGAAAATTACTATATTTAAAAAAAAAACTAGAATTAGATGCATCGTAATTAATTTATCTTGAAAGCAAAAAAAATATATAAAGTATTTACATGATCAAATGCTGTATTAATTTGCTTTCTTTTTTACATACATCTAACCATAAGAGTCATGTCCTTATAAAAGAAATATAGAAAGAGATGAGAGAAACATTGTGTTGGGCCATTATGTGATGTCGAGGACAAAAAGAAAAAAGACGTCGGAGAAACTTCAGACAATGACAAAAACCAAAATGTACTTTGACATAAATACTTTTTATATCTTTCACTCCTCTTCTCTTTAGAGATACAAAAGAGAAATAAAAAAAAAAAAACTTTTTGTTAGAATCATTTTATTTCTATAAAGAATTGTAAAATAGTAATTATTTAAAAAAAATGATAAAAATAATGACAAAGAGGTTCACTGACAAATAAAATTTACATACATACAATAAATATATATATATATATATATATATATATATATATAACATCATTATCGTAACTAAAAATGAGGATTACTTTTAGAATTTCCATTATTAAATTATTTTGATGACAATTCCAAAACATATATAGTTAAGCATTACACTTGGTTACAAAATTCTAAAGTAATATAGTACCCACCGAAATTATAAATTACGTATTTTACATTAATGGAAATATTAATTAATTAGTTACGCTTAGAATGTAGAGGCCAAGGAGTTTTTATTACTTTCATTCTAAAGCTTGATTATTTGAGATTATATTTAACTACGACATAGTTGTTTACAAAGCTTACATGAATTTATAAAAGATGTTTAAATTGGATTTCTTCCGACAATAGTATAATACGTTAAAAGAGTAGCAATAATAAGATTGCACTTAAAATTTGGTATAAATACATATTTGGTACCCAAACTTTATTGGAAAGTTCAATGTGGTATCCGAACTTTAGGAATGTTCAAATTGGTACCCAATTTTCTAAAGAGGTTCAATTTGGTCCTCTCCGTTAGATTGGAGTTAACACCGTGTCCGTACAGGACACGTGTCAAGCCATCAAATTTCTTTTTTTTTAATTTTTTTTTTCAAAAAAAATAATTTTTTTTTCAAAAAATTTAAAAAACTGTCACATGTCAGTTTATCATCGTGTCACGTGGCAGCTTACAAGCATGACACGTGGCAGTGTAATAGTTGTTTTCAATTTAGTACCCAATTTAAATTTTTGGTTCAATTTAGTACCCAAATTTTTTAAAATGATCCAATTTCGTCCTTTCCTATTTGAGACCAAATTAGTAAATAAGCTTAATTATAATTTATATAAACATGTTAAAATAATTGTTTTGAATTTATACATCAAATCACTACACCTAAATATTCAAATTATTTTATTTTTTACAAGTGTAAAAAATTTCATGTATAAAAAATTACAAAGGTTAAAATGAAAAAAATAAAATAATTTAAGTATTTAGGTGAAATGATTTGATGTATATATATTAGAAAAAATTATTGTAACATGTATATATAGGTTGTAATTAAGCTTATTTACTAATTTGGTCTCAAATGGAAGATGATGAAATTGAATGATTTTAAAAAATTGGGTACTAAATTGAACCAAAAATTTAAATTGGGGTACTAAATTAAAAACAACTATTACACTGCCACGTGTCATGCTTGTAAGCTGCCACGTGGCACGATGATAAACTGACACGTGGCAGTTTTTTTAAATTTTTTGAAAAAAAAAAATAAAAAAAAATAAAATTTCATGGCTTGACACATGTCCTGTACGGACACGGTGTTAACTTCAACTTAACGGAGAGGACCAAATTGAACCTCTTTAGAAAATTGGGGTACCAAATTGAACATTCTTAAAGTTCGGGTATCACATTTAACTTTTCAAAAAAGTTTGGGTACCAAATGTATTCATACCTAAAATTTATATACAGGGAATTCTAAAAGAAGGAACTTAATGGGGAAAATTATTATTGCTTTTAAACAATGGGTATAATATATTGAAAATACCAACAGCATAATGAGATTGCATTTATAAATAATCAAAACTCTCACTTTTAATTAGATCATCGATCAGTGTCGGCCGAAAAGGTAGTACGTAACCAAAATTTTTATATTAGTTTATGGGTTTTGTTAAGGATACATAATTAATATACATTGAAATCGATATATTATATAAATAAATATGATATTAAATAAAATCTTCGTATTAATATAATTTATTTTATTTAAAAGATAAAATATTCATAATTATTATTTATAATTATTATTTTATTTTATTTAATATTTATAAATATAAATAAATAATAATTGAATAATAAAATAAATATATTTTAATATTATTAAAAATTATACATAATTAAACATAAAAAAATTTAAATTAACAAAAAATATCTTAAATATCTAAAAAATGTATAAAATAAATTTAAATTAATAAAAAAATAATATTAAACATCTAAAAATTTAAAAAGAAAAAGTTAAAGTATAAATTTGAGACTTTATTGAATTTTTTTTTTTGTTTTTAATAAAAACTTTAAAAATTTAAAAGATTTCTTTTATCTTTATAAAATTTATTATATATATTTATACTATTTTAATTACTATATTTAATTATTTCAACTTTTAATATAAAATTAATAATAATTAATCCATATTAATTATTCCTTAACTAATATCTTTATCAACTTATTTCTTTTCTCAAGACTCTGCTGAGCAGCAAGAACATCGACAAAACTCTCACTTAAAATTAAGGGTGTGTAGGAAGAAAACTTAGGGGGTGCAGAAAGAAATGAACCAGATGCAATTGTCTTCTAATAAAGGAAAAATGATTTCTCTTGATACTTCCATCCTGTGCTATTTGAACCTCCGACCTGTGAAAATAACTTACCTTGTCCCTACCTCTCTCTCTTCTTAAAGATCCTATTCACACTACAACAAAAGCGTAGTCTTATGTGCATTACGCGAAAATTAAATATGTAGGGAAATATATTTTCTCATTGTATTTTGGTAAATTAATATTTCATAAAAAAATTAGTTGTGAATTTAGGGTGGGGATATCAATGGGTCCTAGTAGTTGGACTAGTGTATCTCCGGTAGCCCAAAGCACCATTTCTTCCTACATCTCCATATATTTCTTTCTGTACTCCTACGTAGATGAAATTTTTTGTTTTACTCTTTTAGAACAGTACAATTCGAAAGTTAAAAATAACTTTTGAATAATATAACTTGAAAATCATATATTTTTAATAAATTTTAGATTATATAGTTTAAAAGTTAAATTAGATTTTGTATTACACAATTTAGAAATCAAATGAATTTTAGAATGTACAATCCGGAAAAAGAAAATGATTTTTTTTATGTGTGCAGAAAAAAATACTTAAAGAGGTGCAGGAAGAAACTGCACTTTTCCAAATTGCTATAACCCATTTATTTGAAAAGACGCAGGCCCTATATTAAAAGCCCATATTGTGTATCATGAAAACCCTTATGGTGTTTGTACCTGTATTCCATCCCCAGTAATATTGATGAATTAAGGGTTAAGTATGTTTTTAATCTCTAAACTTTGGTCAAAATTTGGAATTCGTTTTTGGTCAAAATTTTGATAAATTTTGATTCTAAATTTTAAAAATGAATGAATATAGTCCTTCTAACCCAATTACGTTAACCTTTTTCAACATGTCGGATGTGTTTCATGTTAATATTGGAGTTGTTTATGCCGTTTGACACATTCTCGACTCAATATTTACTGAGAAATGCGTTTGAAACCTAAAAAAAAGTTAACAAAATTGGGTTAAAATGATTATATTCATTTATTTTTAAAATTTAGATATCAAAATTTATCAAAGTTTTGATCGTTGACGAATTCTAATTTTTGGTCAAAACTCAGGGACTAAAAACATACTTAACCCATGTTAAAAACAATTTTGCTCTGCATCTACAATTTCATTCTCATCGTTTTTTTTTATGGGTAATATTTATACCTCAGGATAAATAATTCATTCGATTTCTATAGTTTAAAAACCATCTCTTTAGACCTTACATATATACGGAAAAAAAATTATTGTAAGACAACTAATTTATTTTGGAACATGAAAATAATTAATTCGGTCATCATATCAAACTTAAAGAAAAAAAATACGAATTTTGAGATTAAAATATTAGTAAAATGTTTTTTGAATTTGATTTTTGTTTAGTGAATATTTTAATGATTATGTTTTAATCTTAATACTTTAATTTCAATAGTTTATTGTTCACATACATATACGAGTGAAGTCACAGGGAAAAATAAAAGGAAATGTATTTTGAATTTTAAAACTCTTTTCACTTCAGATTCAAACCCCAAAAATAAAAAATTCAAAACTCCCAGTACTTCAAAAAAGAAATATCGACATCCAAAATAATAATAATAATAATAATAATAATAATAATAATAATAATAATAATAATAAGGTTCAAGATTTCTAAAGATTCAATTTGAAACACCAGGAACCAAACCCTAAAATTTTCAAAGAAATTTGAACTTGAACCTTTTGAAAACCAAAATTTTCCTCTCCAAATTGAAATTGAAGTGACTAGAATAGGAAAAATCTAGAAGTAACAATTGGGTTTAAATTGGAACCAAGGGAATTAATGGTGTGAGCAAATAAGGATATTGGTAGTTGGAGAAATCAATATTGAGAATTTATACTTCAAAATTAGTTCCCACTCCATGATAATCACCTTGAACATATATGATGACAAATTATTGTTAGAAATCAATATGATTATTTAACATTACCCATCTCAATAATTAACCTAAAAACCAAATCTTATTTGAATTTACTCATTTTTCTATTTCAAAATTCTTAAAGATTATATAAACATTTTTAAGAGTTGGAAAAAAAAAGTATTCAACCTTGTTGTAAAGTAACTTTGAAAATGTCAAGTTAGGTTAGATACTTTACATATATTTTAGAGAAGTGATGCACTTTACATATTTGACCATGAATCGTCTTAGTCTCTTTTCATTGGCTTCTAATTTTGAGGCAAGTAAATATTCAAGCTTATTCTATGTTATTGTATGTTGTCTCATATATATCGTCATCCACAAAACACTTGATAAAACTACACGGTGTTGAAATTTCATTTTTTCATCAATCATGAAATCCAGCTTATGTGAATTAATTACAAGAAAATACACATTTCTCACAAATAATTTATCCAAAAACCTATAAAACAACAAGTTTAAGGATGTAATCCATAAATTGCCTCAAAAGTAAGGTTATGATATCATTGGACAAAAGTTAAAAGTTCACCAAAGATATTATAAACAAAGAATGTAGATAAAATAAAATTAGACTATTTGAAATTGAGCACTAACTTAAACGTGGAAGTATTTTTTACATGGTGTCTTGAACGTCTGGTATATGTAAAGAGATTCATCATTTATGAATCTTTCATCCGATAACCAGCCAAAAATGTTATGATGATAAATGAATTCCGATATGCAATTTCAAAATCTGTCATGTAGTAATAATGTAAAAATCACAATAATTTTCCTTTTTTTTCTTTTGTTTAATATGCTATTTATATCTATATATAAAGAATATTATTTTTAGTATTGTTTTTTAGTATATATATTTTACTACAAATTTTAATTTTATTAAATAAATTATTTTATCTTTTAAATTTTACATATATTTTATATAATCTATTTTTAAAAATCTATTTTTTCATAAATTTAATAAAAATTTTATTTCAACAGCAATAAAAATTATTAATTTTATTTTTTTATAATAAAATATACACATACATAAAAAGTCATGTATTTCCACTACACAAATATGACACGTGTATTGGATATGACACATTTGATACGACGATACGTTCATTTTGAAAATAATATAATAGAAGATATGATATATACATGTCGAAAAGTGTACAATAATTTTTAAAATCATGATAAATATATGGCTATCATTGTATGAATCAAAATTAAATTCATATGTATTAAATGTTGCCAAAAAAAAAAATATTGGTTTGTAGATTAGATATCTCATTGTAGATAGGAATAAATATGTTTTTGGTCCCTTAAGTTTAAGTAAAATTTGGAACTAGCCATTCTTCAAATATTTTTACCAATTTAGTCTTTCATCTTTAAAAACGTGTGAATTTAGTCATTTTAACAAAATTTTGTTAAGTTTATCTGACGCTTCAAGCGCATTTCATGATAATATTTGAATTGTTTATATCGCTTGACATATTTTCGCTTCAAGGTTAACTCAAATATTATCGTAAAATACGTTTAAAATGTCAAATAAACTTAACAAAATTTGGTAAGAAAGACTAAATTCACGCATTTTAAAGATGAAGGAGTAAATTGGTATAAAATTTTGAAGAGGGACTAATTCCAAAATTTAATGAAACTTAAGTGACCAAAAACATATTTAACCATTGTAAATATATATAAAGTATCCTAAAATATCGGACAAAGATATGTAACCTAACTATTAGGGATGAAAAAATATTGGTGTTCGCAAGTTTCCGCAGATAAAATTTGCGTTAAATAGTTGGTACCCATGAGTAGCAGATAGCGGGTATTTTAATATCCGTTTATAAACGGATCGGGTCGGATTTATCTGTACCTGCGAATACCCGTTACCCGCAATAAATTAAAATAAAAAATATATTTTATTAAATTTTATTTAATTGAAATAAATTTTAATTTATATTTTATTAGATTAAATTTAATTTAAACTTAAATTTAATTTAATTTATATTTTATTTTACATCTTTTTATATTTTTATTAAAATTTAATTTCAAAAATTTATATAATATCTTTCTAAATAGTTGCGAGTATCCACAAATACCTACGAGTTTTAAATTATTTTTGGGTATTTTTAAACGAATACTCATATGAATAATGGGATGATAATGAGTAATTTTTTTTTTCAGATCAGATCACAGAAAAACACTATCTGTACCCGATCCGACATGTTACTACTAACATTGAGGTATTGGAATATCATATATGTCGATTAAATTTTGACAATAATTTTTTCTAGAGATGTCAAAATGGGTTTCAATCCGTGAGCCAACCCGGCTCACCATGGGTTCGAGCCGGGTTGAAGGTGGGTTGGCACACTTAACCCACCAATTTTTTTTACATTTTTTTTAAATTTTTTTAAATTTTCTTTTAATTTTATTTTTAATAATTATTTACTACTCCTATTATATTTGTTCACAATCTCATATTTTTAAATGCTAGAATGTTGCTTAATTATATTTGAATAGTTTGAATATTTAATTAATTTGATTGTCAAGTTATATATATGCTGATACTTTAAAACTTAACTATAATAGTAAATTACTCAAGTAACCGTCTTACAAACAATTTTTTTTCTAAATTAGCATGGAAAAAATGTATAGTTTTTTTATTTATATTTTGTTGAATAATATGACAGAAAATTTGTAATATTAGCCATGTTTTCTTAGACTAATAGATACTTTCTTGGAAATAATTCTTCATATATTGGTGGTGAGCATAATCAAAACATTGGTTATTGATTTTACTATGATTGTCATCTCATGGGTTACTTAAAAATTTATTTAAATATTTGAATACTAAAATAAATAAATAAATAAATTTGTTAGGTGGATTGGTGAGCCAACCCACTTAACCCACCAACCCGTTGTGGGTTGAGCCGGATTACAAAATTTCTGGCTCACCAAAAAGTGAGTCGGATTTGATTCACTCATTTTCAACCCGGTTCGTGATGAGCCAACCTGTGTGAGTTGGATTGACTCACTTTAACATGCCTAATTTTTTCCTTTACCATCTCTCCCGATAACTAAGGAAGATAAATGTTATATATATGATTATTCCTCCCGATAAAAGGGAGCCCATAAACCCATTATAAAGACATTGGTGTACTTGAATTTGTGGGGGCCCTTTTCAATTTAAATTGATTTGGATGTGATTTTGTTTCTCCCTCATTTTTTATTTCCATGATGGCAATAGGAAGCAGAAGAATGGCGAAGAGAAGGAAACACGTGGCTGAAGGAAAAGAAGGATAGTTTGAAAAAAAATCCAGAAGAAAAAACAAGGAAGAAAAACAAAATCTCACATTCGAATAATCTTTTCCATAAACTCATAGTCTTAGATATTTTGAATTCAACTTATTGTAAATTTCTTAAACCATGATATATAACTTGCACATATATGTAAGTACGCATTATTACTTCTAAGTGATAGAGTAAAAAATAACTATTTTTATCTATGTAAATAAAATCTCTATAGACGTCAGTAAAAGAGAGACATTGAATGATATGTATAGAAATTGTAAAATGGAGTATTATTATGCGATTTTAAGTAGAAAAAAGATAGTTGAGTAAATGTGAATTGGGACCACTGGTTATTTGATGATGAGCACAATGCAGAACCTCACACTGAAAGGAAAAGTTGTATATTCCAGAGGATCTAATCTGTGATGAAGCAACAGGCACCAGATATGTGAAACTCAGGACTCTGCATTTTGTGGTCCTCCAACACTGCCTTCACAATTGGACAATCACCACAAACAAAACCTCTTCCTTCTCAATCCCAAATCATTTTTATTAAACCCTAATTAATTAATTAATTCATTCTCATCTTCTTAACCACGTGCTGCACCAACTTTAATGGCATTATCTGAACTCTCCAAAATAATGGTCGGACACAAGTTTCAAAGGCTAAATTGAAATCACAATGCTCTGCAAGATCCAAAAACATTATCACATGTAATCATGTGACTACGAGCTACTCTCTAGCATACAACTTAATTAATTAAACCACTTTAGTTATGTGGATGGATGGTAAACAAATAATACTAAACAATGTAACACCAAATTAATAATATGAAGTATGAACAAAGATCCACCAGGGACATTCCCGGAATCTTCACAAAGTGCACATGAATCATACAGATATTCATTGTCCCTCTTTTTTCTACTCGATTGCCGCCAGAAATCAGAACATAACAAACGCTTCACCATAAACCTTTTTAAACTCTTACCAATCATTTGCTTTACAACACTTATACTAATTTGATTCACTCAGTAATCACACACGGTTAAGAAAGCTTTCTGGTAAGTTTATCATTTTTCTGCCACAGAAAAACTAACGTGCTATTTTTTACATCAGAAACTTAAAACCTGATTTAAAAAATAGCATCAACCCTCTATCATAATAAATAAATATTGTAAGTTTCTTCTTGTTTGATATAGTATTCTCAACTAGTTGTTTGTTCTTTGTAAGAAAAATGATAAGCATATATACGAGTATATGTAATTGTGTATTGTACAGTGTAATGAATTCTATTCTATGGGCCCAGAGAATAAAGTACGGCAACTGATACACATGTTGTTTCAGTTTACCAAACCCAGTAAAAAATCATCTTTTTCACTGCAATGCTATCCTCTATCATTTGAATTTTGAAGGTTAAAAAAAAGGTAACAAAGCAAACAGTCACGGCAACTCCTTCTGCAATGGAAGTACCTTTCAGCATGTTTCTCTTATATTTTGGTGTACACGAATCTCGATTCTCTTCTATTTTATTTTCATAATCCAAGAGAATGAATTTTTATTTTAATACATAGTAATTCTCTGAAACAATACACACACACATAGGTTCACAAAAAATTCTGTTATCATTTTACTATATTTTAAATCTTTTATTATAATTATTTCTGATAAATGTTGTACTCGGCTCATTATCTGTTTATCTTAAGTTGGCCGAAATACAAAACTAGTTTATTTTGCAGAGAGAAACATGTGTTTGAACACACCGACTCTATTTTTGCTATGTTTTTTCAACAAACGAGTAATGCTCAGAACTATAATTACACGTAGTTTAATCTCACAAATTTTCAAATAACCAGCATCTGGCACAACCCCTCCTAAAAAAATACGCATTATGAAGATATATTATCTTTGGTGCCTATTTGGTTCTGTATCATCTGCATCAGTTTAGGAAAAAAGAAACAGGTTCTGTATTTTTTCCATTCATTTAATCGTCTGGTAAACGTGAGAACCAAACACATGCGAATCTAACATGTTTAGAAACGAACAAGGAACATAATTATTCACATCTGAACAAAAGCTATCAGTTCCTGTTTTCACGTCAACACGTTCATATTTGTTAGCTGACCTGATTTAATGACTCCGATTTGATGAACACGTGAATGCATGAATTTGATGACAGCACCAGCTTAGTAATGTTGACTCAGACAGAAGCAACAATACAAGACCACGGAAAAAAAGTCATCTTTTCCAAGCTTTATTAGTTCCATGAAGTGGAAACAGAAATCACCAAAAAAATATAAAAAAAATATTCGAGGGTCGTTTTCGAAAAAGGTTGGAAATTACATAATTAATCGAAGTACAACTATAGCACGGCATCTCAGAAGTGTTTCTCAAATCAAACCCAAAAACTTATCCACTTTAGGATATTTTAGATATATTTTTAACTTCATTATAACATTGAAAAAAATCCATCAAACTAGTTAGTTTAACCAGGTATTATATGGGATAATGTTTTAGCAGTGCAGAAGAACAAAGATTGAAAATCCAATTGAGCAACCTCATCAAACAGACATGTTCAAGAAGGTACAATATGGTTAAACCAGAAGTTCCAATTACATGTAGAGCTCTAACATGGGAAACAGGGAGTTTTTTCTTCCCTTTCCTTTGCCTACTTAAACAAGAAATCTAAGGTAGGTCAATAACAACATCACTCAGTTATGCATATGCTAGGCAGAGCAAGCCAAACTTACTTCAATTCTGAAGGAAAAACACATGATTCATAGGACACCACATAAAAGTAAAGTAGAAGGAAGCATTAGTTACAAGAGTAGAAAAAACATACACTTGATCACAAGTAAAGCAACTAGCTTATGGAGATGGAGGCCAATACATTCCTGCATCTTCTATCCCTTCATAAAACCCGAACTGAAGCTCATCTAGCCTCCCTTCATCATCCCACATTCCATCATAACTGTCACTATCATCGACATAGTATTCACCCATGCCACCAGCCACGAAGTCCCAAGCCAAGTACTCAGAAGCATCTGACACATCTGAGAAATCATCCCACCCATCACTCTCGTAAGTGTCGAGAACAAAAGGCCCCAAAACCTTCAGCTTTGGGAATTTCTGCTTCAAGAACATGTTGTCCAATGTCACACCCCAACACCCCCTTTGATCCAAAAATTCAAGCTTTGGGCAGTTCGCAAGTATTTGGAGGACACCCGAAGTGCTGATAAGATGATACGCCATTTCAAGATGTTTGAGCTTAGGCATTGTGGAGGAAATTGCATATGCTTCATCATCTTGATAGGGCTTGCCTGCAGTATCCAAAGGATGCATGTTTCGACACAACCCTTCTAGCAGTTTGCAGTTCTTGCCAATCATCTCAAGTGCATAGGGGCCGATTTTAATGCAGTAGCTCACATCCAAGAACGAAATCATAGAAAGCCTCCCAGCAATCTGTTCCACAATGGCATCACTCATACTGCTCCTTGGCAGCCGCAAAGTCTGGAGGGAACAGGCACTTGCAAAAGAGTACAAGGATTTTGAGTAAGAAACATTGGTAACTATGTAATGTGAACTAGCAGTAGCAGCATTAGGACATGAATTGTGCCAAATTTATATTCTAATGCCAAAGTTGTCAGCAATTAGCACAGTGATTAGAAAACTATGCATCCACATGATTTACACTAAAGTTTAAAGTGTATGTAATTAATTAAAATTGCTTACTTTTCAGCAATGAAAGTGAAGATGCTTTCAGTTTGGAGACCAGAAACACTGAGTTTGCGGAGGGATCCACAACTTCTTCTGATGAGCATCTCAAGTAGCCGATCGAGTTGGTCGGGCTGGCATCTGCTGCTCCAATCCTTAATGTCTATCTCTTGCCAGCAGTAGGGTCCAGTTACTGCATTGGCCCATGATTTACACACTCTGGGGATCACCGTTACCCTGTCCTGAAGAGAA
Organism: Vigna unguiculata; assembly: GCF_037176805.1. Lineage (NCBI taxonomy): Eukaryota > Viridiplantae > Streptophyta > Magnoliopsida > Fabales > Fabaceae > Vigna > Vigna unguiculata. The sequence goes on along the minus strand of NC_140800.1, from coordinate 38,056,980 downwards.
AGATTTGTGAAGATTACCCCTAGGGCATCAGGAATCAATTCTGCCCAACTTCGAAATTCACACGCTTCTTCCATCCAATCTATAAAACAACAAAATTTCAAAATTTTGTGGTTTATTGTTCAGGCTCAAGCATCAAATACAAAGATGTATATATCAATGAAAAAAGTATTAACAAAAAAATGGAACTCTCCACAGAAAAGGCCAAAAAAAAAAAAAATAGAATAACCAGATTCAGTGACTCGCACATACACCAAAATATCTGTCACAAGCATGTGAATGAATAGTTTAATTTCAAATATTCTCTGAATAACAGGTAAAAGGAAGCATCTTTCGGAAAGGGTTAGAGAGATCGAAAACCGGAAGACAAAGGGAATTTCGATAGCAAGAAATCAAACTTCCCTGATTGAAGATAATTGAAAAGATCTCAACTTTACAAGTTCATCTCACAGACTCTCCCACAAGAAGAACTTGGGAATACATAACATGTCAGAAATTTTCCACACCAGAAAAAATAAAATAAAAAATGCGAGAACATTTCCCTTAACAGAACTGAAATTGAAGTACATTTTTTAGCTTTTCCGCAACAAAGCCTCCACAAGCTTGGGAGAATGCCCAAAATCACACAGTCCAAGCCACAAACAAAGAGTCGGCCAGCCCTCCAGGCTTTTGCAAAGAAAACCCAGAAGAAAGAGAGGAAGGAAGGAGAGAAAAGAAAAAAACAAGAAATTTAGTTTTTAAGGTACCAAATCTTGAGTAAACAAAGAATCCAGAGATTGGTTTTCTTTCTTTTGTCTGGGAAAGTGAGGGGAGGATTCTTAGTTCTGTGAGTGAATAAACAAAAGGGTAGGTGAGAAAGAGAGAAAGAAAGAAAGAAAGAGAGAGAGAGAAACAAAAATAAAAAAGAGTCACATGCAACAAAAAGGTATGAGATTTAGAGTTACCAGAGGAAATCTTAGATGAGGAGACCGTGTTCCTTGGAGAAGCTGAATTATGGAAGCAGTGAGCGTCTAATCCGCCACATGCGCCGGGAAAAAGAGAGGAAAGGGAAAGCTACACAACAAGACACGTCTTCCCACCTACCCTCCGATTCAATGCAACCACCAGCTGCAACAAGAACAAGAGTAAAGCCACAGTAGAATAGAAAACAAAGGTACATGTGTAATGTGTGTGTGAAGTGTGTAGAGAGTAGAGAGTGAAAGTACTGGTTGAGATGAAGAAATAGCAAACCAATGGATGATAGATAGAGTGAGTCCTTTCAACCAAAAAGGACTAGAGTATTGTATTTGCGTATAGCTGGAGGCTAAATAAAAGAGAACACACACACAAGAAGCAAGATAAATACCAATGAATGTTTTGTTACTGCAATACTCAAACTGTCAATTTTGTCTTAGCCCAGAAGATTTTAAAACATCAAGAAAAGAAGAAAAAAAACATTAAATTGTTATTAAAAGGTCAATTTTGGCAAGAAAACATGACAGATATTTAATGACATCGTCATCCCCACGGTACCACCTTTTTAATGTCAAATAAAATTACTCGTAGTATTTAATACTCCCAAATAAAAAACATTAAATATTTTCATTTGGTGAAACCTATTGATGAAAGAGATTATTAGGAGAGTGAGTAAATGTAGAGAGAGAAGGAACAGAAGAGAACAGAAGAGAACTCACTCACGAGTTATTAGAGTTAGAAGCGGGGTTGGGAAAAGGGTTACACCGACACGAGTCGGTAGTAACTGAGTAGGTTGACTGGAACTGGTGTTGTGTGTGAGAGAAGAATGTCTTTAAAAAAGAGGGTATATACTGTGGGCATGTGAAAATGGCACGGGCGAGTGGTGAAGATTGAAGTTGACTAGAGGACAAGTTGTTGAATTTCAAAACCAACAAGTTTCTATGAGGGTTACCAATTCTTACAAACTTAGATTACAGGTGTACTATCTTAAATGCGCCACTTAAACCCTTTGGAGGGGTTTCAAAAATCACACCAAAATTCATTTCATCACTCCACAACTTTTGCAGTCAATATTTTTCACACCCTATTTATTACTCAACAGTTTCTTATTTCCACACCATATTTTTTTCATGACTTGGAGCCAAAGATACAAATAAATTGGCAAGTATTAATCTGGTGGAGGAAAAGAACTGAATTTAAGAAATATTAGTTAATGAAACCACATGCAATAACACTGAGATATGGAGGAATGACAGTCAAATTATAACACGTTTTAATTTTGAAAAAAATATATGACGATTATTCCCATCTAACTTGTACTATCTAGTAATATTCGGTGTGTTTTTACTGTGTTTAATACTTCAATAGAATTTAATCAAAAATTTTCTAATGCAAAACATTTGGTTTAAAAAATATATTATAAAATATATCTTTATTTAAATTTTATTCTTCTATTGTTTTTGTGTTTTAACTGTTAGAAAAGAGTATTCTACCTTAAAACATAAATATATTCATTCTTATATATTTCAAGTGCATTTTATTTTTGTTAAGTTTGATTTTACAGTTCAGAAACATTAAAAGCCTGGACCCACTTTGTATTTATTTTGGAATTAATACATTCTAAAAACTCGGTTCCGAAACAGAGAATTCATTACAAAAGGAAATGAGAGGTGACAAAAGAATTTTGTGGGTGTAAAAAGTAAGTCTCCTTCAATAAAGCTTAATGTCAGGTTCACAAGAGGCCCAAAACCAAAAAAAATGTTTTTTTTTTGTGTGTTAGTTCTAATTTGTTGAAGAAAAACTCTTTTAAAATGTTAAGTCGGCTTTTATTTGGAGAATGCGAGGAATGAAATCATTAGTTTTTTTTTTATTTATTTCAAATATAGAACATTAACACTCTTTTGTAACAATATTAGGACATTTAGATTATAGAGTTAAAATTTATTATTTAATATAGTATCAGAGTTTTAAAGTCTATCATATATCGGTTGAATTTATTGTTCATCTGTTATCAATTATTAAATTATTTATTAATGTCAAGTCATATGTTTAAAATATATGTCTCAAAGGGAAAGAGTGTATCGGAAGTGCTATATAGATAAGCTTAATTTAAATGATATAAATGAATATAAATATCAATTTATATAATAATTTTATAAGATTAAGTTAAATTTAATAAACATGACAAAAGACAATGTTATTTTGTAAAAATATTTTTTTATTCATCCATCTAAAATTATTATTTTTAAAATTGGTCTCTTATTTTTTAACAGGCCTCATGTATTTCTTAAATCAGTTAAAATTTGGGAACAAACGAATTCAAACATCTAAATTTTGAATTTTTTTATATAGGACTAAATTGAAGTCTAGATTCAAAATATAATTATGAAAAAATTGAAGTAATAAATAATAATTAAACAAAATAATATTATTATTCGTAGCACTAGTTATGGGATCCACCAAGATGTTCCAGCAGAAATCAGAGATGCTCTTTTGAACTCTTTGAAGTAGCCATCCTAAGGGTTGACCACATGGAGGCCCATGTGGTTGTTTAGTGCAATCAAAGAAGAGCTATGTGGGCCGTAAATGGGCTGGTGGAAAGGGAAATCTGTACCCATAAAAAGCGACGAGTCTCCTGAAGGAAAAGAACCGGTAAATGAAGAAGATAATTCAAGGAATTTTTTTTTTATCATTTATAATAAGATTATTCAGTTTATAAAACATATTTTTTATCTGTACTGCACTGTACAGAGAAAATATAAACAAATATAGTCTATAAATATGTCCTATTCGAAGAAGACAAGAGAATTACGACCAGAACATACAAACTGTGAATAATAATTTAAGTGGTTATATTTTGAAAACTTCAGGAGCACTTGGTATTTTTTCAATATAAATTATTTCTCACTTCTTGCAGGTAATTTGGTAACACTCATCATAGTCACTTTTCTGCATTATGATGAATGATTGTCTATGAATAACCGGAACAACTATAGGGGAGGAAAATACAACAATAGGGGGAAAAACTTCTATCCAAAAAGAAAAAACAAAGTTAAGGAAATGACCGAAAAAAGACAGCATGTATGTGATGCGGCAAAAGAAAGAACAGGACCTACTTGAACAAAGAAAGCATGTTTCAGAACATTCTTAATTTCTGCGTTAGATGAGATATTTTCGCAGAAAGCTGGATGTGGGGCAATCATCCCATCAAACATAATTGGTTCCTTTGTAGGGTTCAGTAATTGCTTTGCTGTAACCATGCAAATCACATTTTGCTATGTCCACATACATTATTTCTGGAATTGGACAATACTTCTCATTCATTGTGTTCAATTATTTTCATCACCATATTTTTATAACCACAGCATAATTTTCTTTTTTTTATTCTTCTGAAAAATAACATTTTGTTTCTTGTTAGTGATATGGACCAGGTTTATCTATTACTAGAAAGACTCAGATATCTGTCTACATTGAGTACCATGGTTACCAGTACTCCTGGGATTTATGTAAACAAAAATTGTAAAACAGTTTTTATTTACTTAAAAATATCGTTGTGACATTAATAAAGAGGTCATTTTTTTTTTTATGTAAAAGAAAATAAAACACATTATGTCCAGTAAGTATTTTACTGCTAAGTGAATGTGACAGTATAATCCATCAGGATGCACAACATTTTACATTTAATTTTTTATGTCATTTTTGTATAAAAGAAACCCAGTAAAATGATCATATTGATTTTTTTTTATTTCTCATTCATGTTAATAAAGGTGTAATTTTTAATTATGTGTACTGTAAAAAATATATATTGAAAAGATGATTATTACAAATAAGAACTAGATCATGAACGAAGCATAAATATGAATCTTACAATATTTTTTAAGAACTCAAATCTGTAATAGTTTATACAATTGTAATAATAAATTTGAACATTAATATATCTTTTAAAAAATTTAACTATTTTTCTCAGTAAAATCTACATGATGGATTCATCATGCAAGTAACTCAGTGAAAGATAATTCTAAAAGAAATAAAGGTTATATTTACTAAGTTATTTTATTTAGTTTATAACTTCTTTTACTTTGTTTGTTTATTAAAAATATATATTGAAAACTCAAGCTCAATATAGGTCGAAAGTTCTAGAAGCTCATCATCACATTCTTAATCGCTTAGTACACTTTGTACAGAAGTCGTGGGTCACTTAACAATTTATTTTTCTTGAGCTCTCTAAATTTTCACAAATTTTGTTTTCGTCCGACAGGATAATTAACTCATCCAACACCTTGTATTGGAGCTAAGATCTCATAACTTTGCTTACAAAACCAGTCACTTTAAGTTCTCTTCAAATTTTTTTAAAATATTTTCACTCAATAAGTTCTCTTGAATTTTTTAAAATATTTTCACTCAATAATACTGGTGTCCCAAACTTCTAAGAGTGATTTTCACTACATTTGTCCAACATATAGATTATTTTGAACTCTCTGAAATCTCAATTTTTCATTGTTCATAATTTTAGAAAACATGATGGATATATAAGTTTGATTCATTGCATGTATTTTTATCCCGTTTTCAAGTTGTAATAGGTTGTAATTTAGTTCTAAAATATGTCATTATAGACCAATTAATACAAATTACTTACCTTTTATTTGTTTTTCAATATTGTATAATTAGGGATGTTAACGGAGCAGATTTACTGATAAATATTTATCTCATATCTGTACTCATATCCGTGGACCGTGCATGTATCTGTTATACAGATACCCGTATATTTTTTAATATCCACGAATACCTGCAGATATTATTACAAAAGAAAAAAATTAATATGTAACAATATATTTTAATTATAAATTCAAATAAAATACAATACATAAATTTCATAAATTTCAAATAAAGTACAAATAACTCTTTTGAATAGTGTTGAATGACAGTTTGTAAAGAAATTAAGATTTTTTAAAAATTAATTGATAAAAATATAACACATTCAAAATCAAGGTGTTAATGTTTTAATCTTATTTTTTTAATTTTTTTAATTCAAATTAGAGTATAACAGGTACGGGTCAATAGGTATGGATACTATGATACTCGTACCCACCATGTTAGCATGCAGGTATAAAAAATAGTTGTACCTGTTACACGCAGATATTCATTTACAATACCATCTGCAAATTTTATATCTGATTATCCACCGATACAAAATTTTGTTGACATCCTTACATATAATCATTTAATCACAACATCAACACATATTCAAAACAACACAACAAACAATATTTCTCATGCTATCTCATCACATATATCCTAACATCATCAAATCGATCAATAGATAGAATAAAACAATCAAATTAAATTAAATAACAAGTTTCGCTTACCTGAAATTTCAGTTTCTACTCACAAAATTACAAAGACTCTAAATCTCACAAAATGTTTTATTTGAATACTTAAACTCATGTGAATGATCTAAACACACTTTTACAATCCTAATTAATCAGGAATTTTTTTGAGTTATTAGAATCATATGTAAAGACCATTTTAGAAAACATACAAAACTATTAAAAATTGACTAAAAAAAATGAACATACTCAAAATAAAATATTGATAGAACATAAACGTACTTTTTTATAATAGAACATTTGTATTTCGATTTTTTTTAAGAAACGAATAGATTATTTAAATTTTAGACATAATGTAGATGAAAAAAAAATATTTAGAGAATTTATAAATAAATCTGGATTAACTAATTTTTTTTCTTTATAATTTGAGCTTTTAATAATAAAATAAAATTTCATTTTAAAAAACTACTTTTACTTTTAATTACAATTTTCCTATCACATTGCATCGTTTCTTTAAACTTTCCAATGCAATATTTTATCTATACAAAACATATATGAAAGTGCTAATGACACTAGATGTACCGCCAGAAAAAGTTCATTGAGAAACATTGTAAATCATAATTATCTGATGGATCTCACTTCTTTTTAGTCGTTTCTCTTAATCAAAAAACTAGAAAACACAATTTGTGTTTTTCAATATCAATAGAGTACTACTACTGGAAAAAGTCTATGCTGCAAATATATTTACACTATCATTGATCGTTCAAAAATATACTTGTGTCTAGAAATTTTAAAAAAGATCATATCTAACATGCTCTTTTTCATTTATCTACTTATTCTAGTAATGCTTCAATTTAAAAAAACTACCTTGAACATTGTCAGTTAAAAGTTTATGCTCAACCTTTTAAGCTGTTATCATTTAAGTTTGCCAAGTATATGCAGAATGGACATTGAGTCTATGTAAGAATGATAAACCAAAATTGGGGTGGTGGTCAAGACTTGAATTAATTATGGTGTCACTGTTTGTGTGGCTCCTACACCTACCATTTTCAATTACAATCTAAAATCTGAAAGCTGCATTAAGATTTAAATTTGCAGCCTTTTCCCTCCACTGGGTGAAGCGTCTTATTCAGAACCACTCAACTTTCCCTTTAATGGCTAGTCTAGTTTCTCTAAACCCTGCATTTTTCTTTACCAAAGAAACACATTAGCTCTGTTCTTTAGCGCCCTTCAAGCTAAACCATTAGGTACCATAGGTAAATATTTGTCTTAAGTATCAGTAAAATATTCACACAATTTACAGTAACATTCCCCTAATTAAGGCCTTTCATGTCTTCAAATAAATACAGTTTCTGCAAATGATTTTACTTTAACACCAGAAACGCTAGAAACCGCAAGCAGAAAGATTTATGTCCAGCGCAATATTTTTAATTATAACATTAAAAGAAGCAAATGGAAGAACATTTGCTTTTCTACTACATAGTCCGCGTACATATCCAGAAGATATAAACAAATAAATGAAATAGTCCTACAAGTTTGTTTATTTGAAGATTTGTACAACCTCCCTAATCCGTGTTTCTAGTCTCGTAATGGATCATCATCAAAATCCTCACACCGGCGTTGAACAAGAAGATGTGGAAGGATCATACAGAGCAGGAACAAGATACTTCCTCGCATTAGCACCATTCACATTGTAGCTGGCACCGGTGGTAGAATCAACCAGCAAGTCCCCGGCATAGCCAGGGTAAGCCCCCTTCCCGTAAACCCCAGGACACGCAGAGGCAGCTTCAAGAGGAGCCCCCGCCGGACCCTGGAAGTACCCATTTCCGAAAGGGTTGGTGGCGGTTCCGGCCAAGAGGCTAGCGAAGTTGATGACCATACCGTCAACTCCCACATCGTTGTTGGGGGCAATCAAAGGTGGACTCTGGGGTCCATAAATGGGCTGGTGGAAGGGCCAGGCGCATTGACCCGGGCATTGGGTTTCGGAGTTTCCGACCCATATATAAGCGAACTTATAGTTCTTGCCACCGTTCACGTGACCCGCGGAAGCGGCAGACCCGTGAGTGCCACATCGGCTCATACAGAAACCCTCAACCGCCACGTCAGCAGATGTGAGAACAACGTTGATAGCGTTCTTCTGCCCCCCTTTGGAAGCGAGCTCGACAAGGTGCTTGGTGGTCAGAGACTTCCCCAGCGAGTAACTTTCGTCGAGAATCTGATCGCCAAGAGATAAGGAGAGAGAAGCGACTTTCCTGGGACTCAGGTGGTAGTACTTCTCGGTGGTTTTCCACCACGTGCTAACAGATGGCTGGTTGTTTGAAGTAAGTGGTGACGAGAGCGAGGTAACGAAATCGGCTATTATGGCTTTTTGAGAGGGTTTGAAGTGGCCATACCATATGAGGTTGACGGTGATTTTGCCGTAAAGCAAAGGGCCATTGTGGTAATGGAGCAGCTGAGAGTGGTCCTGAACCTGGCCGTTGAGGTTCCTCGCCGCCGAGGAAAGGTGAAAGACGGATATGAGGAAGAAGAGTGGGAGGAAGCAGTGAAGAGAGAGGAAAGTGGACATTTTTGAAAGGTTTGTAATTTCGTGATGTGGAAGGAGGGTAAGGGGAGAGAGGTATATATAGGTGGCAGTAACGGGCATATATTTTTGAATGAGGTGTGTTTTAACTGTGTTTGTGGCGAGGGGGGTGGAACTTGCAGAGAAAGGAAGAGAGAGGAGAGATTAAAGAGTGGTTAGCCCATCTGGCATTTACGAGGCAGGGCTTGGTGAGTAAGTAAAGTGAGGGACCCTGAGATAATCCGAGTTGAGTGGGTGTGAGGTGTGGTGCACGCGCGGGAGCAGAATGTGTAGCGTGGGAGGCGTGAGAATGAAGGCAGTGGGAAGCGGTTGGATAGGATTGAAAAAGAAAGAAGGGTTTGTGGGTAGGTGACAAAAGCGATACAGCTTGGGCCAGTTAGATTATTTGAAGGGGTTGGAATTCTCAGGTTTAACCCTGAGAATGGATAAGGGCGAAGAAGGGTTAGTTGGAATGGGAGAGGGTAGAATGGGAAAAGAAAAGGTGGAATTATGAGAGAGACGTTGAGGTGACAGAGTGGATGAGTTTTATGGGGAAACGGGTATGGATCCAACTGGCACTCACCCAATAGCAGCTTATGAATGCCTCTAGCGACAGGCATCCGAGGAAGCACGTGATTTAACGATTAAATTAACACCTTCATTCTAACATTCGTATATATAAAACATATAAATACATAATTATAAAAATAATTATTTTATATATAAAAGTAAAAATTTTATGGTTTTTTCACATTTTCAGCACTGCTTAAATACCATTAATTCATATAGGTTATTGTTTATGCATGTAGAAAATTATTTTGTTTCGAGATGGGTAAGGTCAAAGTCACTCTCTATTTTTGTTTTCATTTATTTTATAGTGTCTACTTAATGATACCTTTCATAAATAGCTGTAGAAAATTAAAATATACTTTAGTGTTACATTCATGAACTGCAATAAACTATAGGAGAATCTTGCCCTCTGCGCCTTTTCACTCATGATTGAGCTTCCACACTCTAGTCCTTTTTTTGTTTTTAACACTTATTTTTACTTTTGGACCTTAGATGTGTCAGAAAAAATTTTGGATCTTAAAAAATTTACATTCCTTCTAAATATCATTTTTTTTATGGTTTTAATAGTTAATGGATGACACTTGTACATGAAAGAAAGTCGTGTAATTATATTCCAACTAAAATTGTTATCTCTAGCATTAAAAACAAATATTAGAATATTTATTTTGTGTTTGGTACGAATAGATTAAACTTAGTATTGGGCATAATAGATGAATATATAAATGGAACAAATTGAGAAAAAGTACCTTACCCTTTTATATCCTATTTAAATATTTTCTCTTATATCAAATTAATCAAATCACATGTTTATGAACCTTTTACTTATTCTTTTTTATTTGTTATAATTTTATATTTTATATAATTATTGATTTGGTTCCTAATTTTTTTGAATTTGTTCAATTTGATCATCAAGTGTTTGGATGGTTTAATTTTGTATCCTTATTTTTTAAAATGGATCAATTTAGTACTTACCGTTATTTTTCAGTTCACGAGGTTTGTATAATGATAAACTGTCAATGTGCAACAAATAAAATAATTAATCTTAGTACCATACTGAATACACTTGATCAAGAAAACATCAACAAAGAGATTGAAATGATGTTAACTACACCTAACAAACAAACCAACCTAATTAATAACTTCACTCAGGTTTCTATTGCACACTGACAGTTTACCAGTATGTAAACCAGTTAACTGAAATATAATGAGAGATACTAAATTGATCCATTTTAATAAATAAGGATATCAAATTGAACCTTCAAAAAATTCGGAGACCAAATTAAACCTTCTAAAGATAAGAACTAAATTGAATTAACTCAAAAAATTAGGAAATTAAATCAAGAATTATATCTTTATATTTTTATATTTTTATCCGCCGAAACAATTAAAAATATATTTTTTTTTTATTTTAAATTGTAAACAGAAGAGTATCCCTTGTGAAAAATAACCAAGGATATTCAATTCTTATATCGTAAATAAAGATCTCATTGTTAAAAACAAATATTTTTAATTTAGCTTGTATTATATTTTCCATTTCATGATCTGACTTCTCTTGAGTATTTTCTTTTTCTTTTTTTTTTCGTCTATTGAGATAAAACATTTACTTCAAATAATAAATAAATTAATCTATACGTAATATAATTGTTTTAAATATTTTTTTTAAAGTGTTTGCTCTTAAATTCTTAAAGTTAATGTATAAATCTTTGAAATAAAAAAAAATCTGTGACGGTTAAGTCATCAAAATTTATTTAAAAACTATAAAATCAAGAATATAATTATAAATGGTATTATTTTGAGGACCCATTTAATTTTAAGACAGTTTATAGTTATAGTGATTAATTTAATGTAATAAAACTATATGATATTTTCCGATGATCTATTTTGAATTATAAAATTAACTAAATTTCAAATCCATGTACTACAATTATAGTGATATTGGCAGTATAATGCAGGTAAAACCGTCAATGTTAATTATGTTATGACTCACGTGACTTGAACCAGCTTTATCCCAAAATCGTTTTTTTTTTTAATTATTATTTGATATCTATTTTAGAGTCAAAATCTCAAAATGGTACCCAAATTCTTAAAAGTTTCAAGATAGTCTCCTTTTTTATTGATGCGTCTCATGTTTGTCATTTTCGTTAAGTCAAGGTTAACGCCGTGAGAGAGTGCCACATGTCAGTTCCTTGTATATTGGTTAAGGCTAACAACTATATTAAACTGTGTGCCGCCATATACAATTGACGTGCTATTTTCTAAAAAAATATATATGCATATATAAGTTTAAAATTTTACATTTTATATTAAAAAAGTCATGTTTCAACATATATATATATATATATATATATATATATATATATATATATATATATATATATATATATATATATATATATATATATATATATTAAGGAAGACACATTAAAAACACAACTTACATTTGATTGAATATAAATTTTGTACTTTATTTTTCTGTAGTCATGATTCACGCCACGTCTTTTTCTATTATTGATATATTGTATTCAAAAATTGGTTTACTTAAAATGATTTTGATTTAATTTAAATACATGAATGTCTCGTTTCATTACACATTTTCTATAACATGTCATTAATATGATATCTATTTACAAACCAAATTAAATTTAAGAATATTTGTTACAAAGAAATAAATTGTAAGCCACACATACTAACAGTTAGAGTGCACGTGATAGAAATGCATAACAAATTATTTATTAAGTTAACTTTTCCCTTATCAAGTTAGATACATTTAACCTAAGAAATGGATAATCTAACTCACGAGAATAGAACTGTTATATAATTTTAAAGATTAACGCTAAAGTTTCATTGTTCACGAGGCGTGTTACTTTTAATATAATATAGGAAATAAATATTTGTTTGATGTCCTCTTACAATGTTCTAAATGGTTGTGGTGATGCATTCGACTTTCGACAAAACTTGGCCTGATCCAATTTTTTCAGACACAAAGTTCAGTATTGGAGGAATATAATAAGGTCCCACACGAATCTAACCCAACATTATTTTCTTCAAATTAATAATTTGTCCCACAAGCATGCACGATGAAGGTTTCAAAACCTGGGTGGTTTGACTTAGTTACATGTATATTGGATTCTATGTCCGTGATCGAGAAAAGTAATAGCTGTGTGGTGGTAGATGAAACCTAAGATATTAATGAAATAGTGTTGAATGGTGGTGTTCTTCCTTTGAATGTTTGGTGGAATTTATGGGAGTTTTTGATTTGGGGGTGGTAGATAAAGGGGAAGTGTTACCTTGACCAAACAAGTTCGGTGTGTTAACTGTACCCATGTGTTCCCAACTTAGGTCTCATCAAAACCAATATTACTTATTCAAGTAATTAAATTCAGTGTGAAAATTTTGAAATAGTTTTTAGTGGTGTGACTTAATGGCATAATAATTCCTAATTTACTAGTACCAAATTAATCCTTAATAATAAAATGCAATTATAGAACTTTATGCGACTTTCAAAGATTAAAGCTATTATTTTCCCTTTATTTCTTTTCTCACAGTTCACACGCAGCACAAAATACTTAAAAAAAACTGAAAATATTATTTTCTTCAATTTCATTCTCTCTCTTCTTTCGCGTGTCAAATGACATTGACATTCGTGTCAGAGAGATAAAAAAATAAAGTTTACCTTTTTAAATTTCTTAGATCATTGCATCTGCCACGTGTCAGATAGCACTCTTGATTTGGGCTTACTGGGATCTGGGCCCAAGAGTGTTAGACAAAGAACTTGTAAGCATATTTCCACGCCACTACAACAACAGCATCTTCTTCCTCGCCGAAATTATTGCATCAACACTCCTCTTCCTTAATTTTTCATATCTCATAAAGTTTAATACTTTATAAGTTAAATTATTTCATTTGGCTCTATTTTAGGAAAATTTTAAACTGTATTATTTTTTATTCATTTTAATTTTAAGAAATTTGATGCAATCAGCAAATTTAATACTAGCAATATTAATGATGAAATTTGATGCAATCAGCAAATTTAATACTAGCAATATTAATGATGCATTCATGATTTTTTCTTATCTTATTTAATTTTGAATTTGTTTATTTAACATTTCTTTCAACTTTAAAGAAAATAAAATTTTGTCACGTATCTATCGGACTCTGTATCATGTAACAGTGACACTGTGATGTAATAACAATAGTATTTGTCATGTACAGTGCCATTCATTCCGATTCAGTCTATTTATTTTTATTTTATCTTAATTTAGTTTATTTTTTTACTTTAAATTAAATTTTCTCCAAATTTAAACCAAATTATATATATTTTTTAAATGTTATGCAATATTTTTTATTAATTTTTTTATTTTTAATTAATATATTTGTCAAGATTAAAATCAAGTTTATTTAAATTTATATTTTACATTAAATTTTATTTAAAATTATTTTAAGCTTATTAATAAAAAAATCATAATTAATTTCAACTAGAAAGTAAGTTAAACTTGTTCATCAATTGCATTTTATAAAATAAATAAGTTTATCAACTTTTTCGATTGTTTTAAATAATTGTATATTTTTAAAATGCATAAAATTTAATATTTTTTATACACATGTTTGAATTGCTTTAAAAATAATAATTTTATAAATTCAAATGTAAAATTTTAAAATAATTTAAAACAATTTAAAAGAAATAAATTAAAATTTGAGAACAATTTTAAATAAAATTTGATGTAAAATATCAATAAAAATAAATTTAATTTTATTAAAAATATTAAATAGAAACGTCAATATTAATAAAAATATTTGTATGATATTACTTTTAAAAAATATATTTATTTTTAATTTGGATAAATGTGAAATTACTTAAAAAAAAAAAGATTGAATTAAGACAAAATAAAAATACATACAAAATTAAACTGAGATAATGATATATGGTATGACAATAATTGTCACTGCCATATTATAACATCATTGCTATGTGGACAATGACAACTTAAAACAAAACAATTTGTTATTTTTTAAAAAAATTAAAAATAAAATAAAGAAAAAGAAATTGATTAATATTGTTTGTACGATATTAATTTAAAAAAATTTAAAAAGAATTTCTAAAATAAAAATCAAATTATAACACATAATGGACCGATTTAAAAATTATATAAAATAAATAAATTTAATGAAATGATTTAACCTATTTTTAAAATAATTATAAATTTTAATACTTTACAATAAATACAAAGATAAATTATCACAACATATCGTAAAAAATTTTAAAAATATAGTGAAATTTTTTAAAATTATTGATAAAGTAAAAGTTCTGATTCTTAGTTGAAAAAGTGAATAGTACCCTGATTGTTTGAGGATACACTTTGGTTCTCTCAAAATGGGAACTTATACTTCGACACTCATATAAAATATTTAAAAAACGTGGTAAGATTTTTAAAATTACTGCGGTTTTTTTTAGTAACGTCATTTTCTTAACCTTTATGTATTATGCATAATTAAGTTTTTTTTTTCGTTAATGAATGAAGAAAGAAAACACGAAAAAAAAAATACTGTGGGCCTACAACTAAAGAATAAAAATATAATTTGCTGATATATTCCTACACTATTTATTTTATAGGTTTAAATACTTTTTTTATCCTCATTTTCGTAGTATTTGTTGCGGATGGTCGTTATCTTGACAGAATGTTTAAAATGATCCTCGTTTTTTATCGAATGTTTAAAATGGTCCTCATTTTCGCAATTCGTGTTTTATTTGGTCATTTTCTCTAACGCCGTTTAAATTATTAACGGAGTATTGTACAGATGGCACGGTTTGTACTAGGGTGTGTTACGTGTACTGTACATATGGATAATTAACGTTAATTCTTCAATTTAGGGGAAATTTTGCAATTAGGAAAATTTCTTCATCTTCATCTTTCTTGAGCTCAGATTTGCAGAGGAAACAGTTAATACTTGTCATTTCATCATTGGATTGCAGTTGCTGCTTAGGATGAAATTACAGATTAGGATGAAATTGCAGAGGAACCATCTCAATAGTTTATGATGAAATTATAGATTAGGAGGAGGCCATGATAGCAGCTACAACCGTCTTAGTTATTTTTTAGAATTTCTGATGTAGAATTCATTATTGATGTACTGTATTTTGACTTTCCTTAAACTTCGTTCAATTTCACTTCTTCCAGACTTACATCAATTTAATTTTTTCCCAAGCTTAGATTAATATCACTTACTTCAATGCTCAGATTAAGATGTCATTTTGAACATGTTGGGACTAATATTAACATAATCAAAATAATTCGTTTCTTCATCTAACAATAGTACAAAACATATTGGACTTTAAAAGATTACACACAATAACAGTACGAATAATACAATGTTGGGAATAGTCCAAGTGTGAGTCAAAGTTCCACATTGGATAGAAAAGACAAAGTTGAACACTATATAAGAATAAAGACCCATAACAACATTGCCTTAAGGTTTTGGTGTAAAAGTGGTGTCTAAGGTCTTATATGTGTAAGACTAATGTCATATAACCATATGAAACATAACCCAACAGTGGTATCAGAGCCGATGGTTCGGAGTGACTGACCGCATAACCATAACCATAACAAAAAGGGGTCACCAATGTGACTGACCGCATAACCATAACCAAAAAAGGGGTCACTGAAGGGAAATGACTTAAGGTTTTGGTGTAAAAGTGGTGTCTAAGGTCTTATATGTGTAAGACTAATGTCATATAACCATATAGAACCACAATCTCTCAATATCCATAACCATGCCTATGATGAATATAACCCATATATGTGAAATATATATATAACCTATCATACAATAACAACAAAGTAAGTGAACCCTATTACTAAATTAATATGCCTCATTTGTGTTATGATGATGACATCCTTTTCCTCAACACCACCATTTGAAAAAGTTGCTGCCCACATTATTGGAACCACCACTCTATAAATCAATAAACCAAAAATCAAAACCAATTTATTATTAACATAAAAATAAAAAAACAGATTGTACCCAAAATTTTCTACCAATATTTTTTGGAGTTCTTGTCATCCTCAAAGTTGTCATCTCTCCGCAGCTACAAATCGCGGTTAATCCATTTCTCGTTGAACCACCAACGGTGCACGAAGTGATACAACATGGTTGCCTCCAACGATTACAACTAGAGGTAAAGGAAGAAGATTGAGACCGTAACATACCTATATAATGGGATTGCAGGAGGAAGAAGATTGCCAACTGCCCAAAACTCACCAACTGCTCAAACATTCCTTACCAAAACCCTAACTCCACTTATTTATCCCCAAATATCTAATTACCACACCTATACAGTACACGTAACACACTCTAATACAAACCCTGCCACCTGTACAATCCTCCGTTAATGATTTAAACGACGTTACAGAAAAAGACCAGATAAAACACGAATTGCGAAAATGAGGACCATTTTAAACATTCGGTAAAAATAAGGACCATTTTAAACATTCATTCAAAATGAGGACCATCCGCAACAAACACTACGAAAATGAGGATAAAAAGATATTTAAGCCTATTTTATTTTATGTATTTAGTGTGTATAATAATTGCTTCGCATTAGGTTTAAATTTTTTTACTGAATTTCATTTTATTTAGTATTACAGGTGATTTCTATTCTAGGACAAAAATAAATCCACGTTTAAGGATTTATTAAGGATATTTTAATCATTATAATTAAAATGTTTTAAATCTCTACTTCCAATTTTTAAAAATTAAGGTAAAAAACCACATGATTGAATTTAATTCCCTCTGTTTCCCTTTCTTTATTCTAAAAATTGAATCAACCAATCAAAATTTAAATAAATTTTCCACTCTTATTTTCTCTTGATATATATATATATATATATATATATATATATATATATATATATATATATATTTTAAATATTTTCTGCCCAAGATAATAGGATTTGTTAGTTGATGAGAAGTTTTTATGAGTTCATGCCAATGTTTTTTCCCGCGCTATATAGGTACTTTTTCCTATTTAAAAACCTTATAAGATGATATAGAGTTGTTTATGCTCATTTTATATGTATTTTGTTTGTTACTGATTACAACGATTTTAAGGACGTTGACACACACGCACGCATCTTGATTTTACCCTAATTTTAGAAAAAAAATGTTGAATTAATTAACGAGAACCTAAGAAAATTAATCATTCAAAATCAAGATATAAAGAAAGATGATGTTTAACGAAAAGGTAATTATAAGAAAAAAAACACTGATATTATAAAGCAGTAATTAGTAAACTAACAAATCTAAATATCAACATGAGAAGTTACGTTTTTTTTTTATTTCCATTAAGAACTCACCTTATAATACAAAATAAAATTATATTTCACGATAAAATATTTAAAATATAAAAAAAATACTATCAATATATTTAAGGAACTTATTGACCAATTCGTACGTTGAACAAAAACTTGACCATTTCAAAAAATAAAGCAAGGATGACAATATAATTTAACATGTGCAAATCTTAGCTGTTTTGTGTTCTTATTCTTTTTGGTTGAAATATAATTTGAGTTGATATAAGATTCATTGTTAAATATATGTTTAGTTTTTGAACTTTAAACAAAATTGAAATTATTTTTTTTTTAAAAATTTATTATATTTTGGTTTTCAGATTTTAAAAATGAAAATAGTTTTTTTAATTTATTATATTATTTTTATTTTTTATTTATCAAACACGTTAGATGATTGCACTTTAGTTATTTACATTGTTTGATATGTTATTGTTTCAATGTCAACTCAAAAACATGTTTAACATATAAAAAATTAATGTAATCGAGTTTAAATAATTTTTTTAATATTTTGAGACCAAAATTTATTAAAATTTCAGACATAAATAAATTTTATTTCACTTTAAAGTTCAATAACTAAAATCATGTTAATCTTCTAAAAATCTTATAATTCAATACCTTTATCATTTAAATTTGATATGCACAAGTCATTAAATAAAGTAACGTTGCCAAGAAGCACTCTTAAGATGAGCATGATTGATAAATGTAAGAACAAAATAAACTTTATTTAAGAAATAGTATACAAGAATAATACATGCTTTGTATGAATTTAAAATACTAATTTTGTTTGTTACTTATTGAGGACGTGACAAAAATGATGACGAAGAATGCCTTGCGTTGCATGAATAACAAAAAGCAACCAAATGTCGTAATGAGAAAATAAATTTAGACACGATATTAACTAATATTGTAAACACCTAAGACTACACTTTTTAAAACTATATTTTACTTTTTTTTTTCTCCTTCTCTTCAGCAATTTCAGTACTCAATGTTTAATTTTCTAATTTAATATTTTAAATAATAGTTCAATGTTGTTTTTTGAAGCTACTACATGCAGGAGAGAACAGAAAGCATACCCAGTTCAATTCTTATTTCTTATATGCTAGAAAGGTGCAAAACTAACACAAAGAAAATTTTTAAGAAGCCTATGAACATAAAATGAATTATTTGAGTAATAAAGTTCAGGAATCTCATGCAGTTTGTATTGCATAAAGGCCACACAAGCATAACTCCATTGCTGAAACTAGCAAAACTTCACCATTTCAGTGGTTTTCACAGAACTTTCGTTAACACAGTAAAACCGTAGTAAACGCCTTCTCGATCCTGGGATCTAGATTACCTCAAACTCTTCCCTTCCTTTCGCTTTGAAACGATCCCTGATGGTCTACCAGAGTCTGATGTGGAGGCCACAGAGGATACACCGTGCGATTCCCTTAAAAGAACATGCTTTTTGATCCATTTAGTTCCTGTAACTTTCATAGTTTCTGACGATGACATGAACTTCACCTTAATTGCTGTCAGGGAACCAGCATCCCATGATGTCATTTTTTGGACTATAAACGCTTGTGGGCTCATGTGTTTCCTTCATTATGGTCAATTTGATCAAAGGTACTATGCTATATATTAATTTCTGTTCATTCAGGATATGTACTTGATATATGTTGATGTCGATTTTGATTCAAATAAATTTGAACTGAAATGGTTGATATTTAAATTTTTATTTTGAAAATTAGTTGATTTGGGAAACTTTTCCAAAATTGAAACTGTAGTAAAATTTTAAACACAGAACCGATTTCTTAAAGTAGGAGCTTACACATGTGAATATTTGTTTTATATAACGTCAGTACAGACATGCACTCAATCCATTACTCTCCTCTGCTTGCAGACATGAGTTACATAACAAATGGAGATTTCCGCAGTTTCTTTAGAACCCACATGACATTATGGTGCAGAGTGTGGGAGAGCTAAGCATGCTTCTGCAATCATTTTGAACACATTTGAAGTTTTAGAGTATGATGTTTTGGAGGTTCTTTCGTCCATTTTTACTCCTAAGTGGTCCCTTTCTCTTGAATCATGTCGCGAATGAGGACTTGAACACAATTGGGTCGAACCTTCGGAAGGAAGATGGAGTGTGGGAAATGGCCTGACAACAATTAACTGAAGTCAGTATTACGTGAAGTTTGGAAGCATAATTGTGAGTTTCTGTTTTCAGAGACTTTCTCTGAAAACATCTTATAGTTGATGTGGATCTCCATCATAAATCTCGTCGAT
Organism: Vigna unguiculata; assembly: GCF_037176805.1. Classification (NCBI taxonomy): domain Eukaryota; kingdom Viridiplantae; phylum Streptophyta; class Magnoliopsida; order Fabales; family Fabaceae; genus Vigna; species Vigna unguiculata. The sequence goes on along the minus strand of NC_140800.1, from coordinate 38,036,959 downwards.
TTCTCCAATTTTTTAATTTTATTGCCATGCTAATCTCTAACTTCATTCAAGGTACTAAAGATCAATAATTGAACTTAAAAAGGGTACATACACTTAGGTGTACGTTTGTCGAAATGTACGTGGAAAAATGAGGAAAGAAAGATGTGATAGATGATGCATACAGAAAAACAGAGAAAATAAAATATCTAAATACTCGAATATCATCATTCTCACGCAGTGGTGTTTTCTGATAGATTCGTAAATATTAGATTCTGGGGTTTAGGAAAGTGGAGGTGAAGGAATTGGAAGTGACCATGGACAGGAATATTGCAGAGGAATGAAAGGAACTTTCATGGATAGGTTCAGTATCAGTATCCTCTACTGCGCCTCCAACTATGTATTCTTTGGTTGGTTATAGAGGGTAAGAAAATAGAGAAAAGTAATATTTTTTTTTTAATTTTGCTATTTGCTTTATTATTAACATTTTTGTTAGTAATTACATTTTAAATAAAATTACAAGTTTATTCTTTTCTACTTTGAAGAATTGACTAATTATGTTAAAGAAGTTGATAAAAAGATGTCATAAATAAATAAATAAAACATATTTTTTATCATTTGTAACTAAAAGTTATGTGAATTCAATGAAAGACAGTTGTAAGAAACCATTACAATGTGGTCTAGAAGTTGGAAAATAAGCAAATAATTAAATTGACATTTCCCTTATTTATACATACTGTAAAAATCAATCGAGAAACTCACGTCCCAACAAGCAATTAAAGTTCGTGTTTGATTTCTCATCCAATATGTACTAACTTATGGGTATTGAGCTTGGAAATTCACACCAACGTGCGATATCAAAGCGAGTGAAGAACAGTACAAAGAAGTTTTATTTGAGAATTACTTGATTTTTCATCCTCCCCTAGCGACGTGAGTTATGGATCCCCTTTTTGTTTCATTTTAGACACATGTTGCAGAACATGAGTAGAAGAGTAGTTAATCTTAGTAGTAGATTTCTCACACTTTTGATAGTAGCAAAGATTCATTCATTAATTCCACTTCTCACACTTTTGATTAGTACGTCCTACATGTGTGTGAGGATATAATTTTTAGTATGTATATAGTGAAAATCCTTAAAGGAAAGGAGAAGAGAATGAAGATTAGATGAATGAAGAAGTTGTTTAGTCCATCTTTCGAAATTGCCACAGGTGTGGAGAACACCGGTAATCAGCTAAGCCATTATTTCCTAAAGCAAAAGCTTGTGGACTAAAAAAATTATGATATAATGGGGAAAAAGATGAAGAATTAATGTGATGAAAATTAACTTGAAGTTTAAACAGTTGAAACTTAGTAGGCGTATATATATATATATATTTATCAGTTCTTCCCTTGGGTATTTGAACTTTCTGAAGTGGCTGCTGTTTCAGAGGAGATACGCTGCTGACTCTGTGAATCTGATCAAGATCAACCACATAATTAATAAACAATAATTGAAGTTATGCTCAAATATAGAGATCATAAGCAGGTACATTTATAAATGGTAGCTAGCAATGTCATTTTCGACAATTATTTTGTTATTACTATATAATATCTTGCGCACATGGGCAAAGAAAGAACAGAAAACCAGATAAGACTCTTTAAAGAAAAGCAAACAAAGTAAGACCACGGCTAGTCTCTGACGAAATTCACTCTTGCAAACATGTTTGTGTTTCATAGTAAAGAAACATTTCACAGGATCTTCCATACACATGTAGCTTTTGTTGGCTAGGAATGTGAAAATTTAGTGAAATGGAAAAACTGTTTTTCTGTTCTGTAAAATAAAACTTTATATTATCTAACATGCATGTGGGGGCAAGGCAACACATGAATGGTAGAAGATTTGAGTGACTTAAAGATATAACTAGTAATATATATAAAAAGAATTAACCACCCCATTCTATCACATGTATCCACTGTTACTTTACACGATGACCCTCTCTAACTCTGTCATGACTTTCCACATTGACCTATTGATTCATGGCGCAACCGAGACAGCTCATTCACATGGCTCTGTGGTTGCCCATGTGGACCCCATGCCCATGTATTGCAGCCAAATCATAATATATAGTGTGTCAGTAAACGCATCATAATGCACACATCTGTCTCTCTCACTCGCGCACCATCTCTGTGGTATACGTGTGAATGAAATATGTTTTTGAAAGAAAGAATAATTGAATGATGAAAAGTAATTAAATTAAACTAAGTAAAGAGTGTAAGGGATGAGTTAAAGGTACCAGTTGGAGAAGGAAAGTTTTGGGTGATTGGTGATTGTAGTGGGCGATATGCAGAGAATGAGACTTCCATGGGTGTAGGATAGTACAGATAAGATGGTCCAGGTGATAGGCGATTTGCCTGGGGTGAAGAGAATGTGTTTCTTGGTGCTTGCAAAGAGTAGCCATAGTAATACGGGGTGCTCATTGTTGAAGATGATGCTCCATAGACTTGTTGATAGTATTGTGGTTGCTGAATCTGTGGGTTGTACAACGTCGCCTGTTTTCGTACAATCATTATTCATTAACTTATACCATTATCCAACTGTTCTCCACTAATACTTGCTAAATCCAGATATCATCGTTAAAATCTACATAACAGAGAAAGACACTTACTTGGTGGTGGTATCCATAATCAGGAGTGTAGGCTGCGTAGCTGAGAGAGAGTAAAGTCCAAAGGAGTTTAATCAGTGGCAAAATAATGTAAATTGCATGCGTTACTGCATTTTTCTTTGAGAATAAAGTAATCATTCAAAATAGCATGCAGTTGTGAATTATGTAATGTTTTTCGGGTAACATCAGTATACGTCGTATATTGTCGTGGGTCCCTCGTTGTTCAGTGTCTAAAGAGAGCAAGAAACAGAGATTGATTAACGTTTGTGTGCTACCATTGATGCCTGGTACACAGTTCCCAAGTTTAAATTTACCGTGACTTAATTCAGGCATAGTAATACTTTCACACAAAACAAATTGTTACACCTATTTAACATTATCCTTTACCACCTAACTATGTAAAGATATAAATAAGAATGACAAAGGTGGTATAATAAGTGATATATTTGAATACATGCATAAATAGATGACAAATTAAACTCGGTAAACTCAGGTTAAGCTGATGAGTCACACTCTTTTGAAGAAATGAAACTGTAATCATTGTCACTATATATGCAACTCGTCAAATTGAATAGCTTACTTCAGAAGCACAGTATTTCAATATAATAGCTTTTGCTTTAGTGCAAAGCATCTAAAGTTAATATTAGCATTTTCCAGTCAAAGGTACCAAGTAGAAAAAGTCTGCATCTCTGTACTTTTGAATACAATTTTCCATGCCTACTTTTGAACTCTAAGCTAAACTTTTACATTTATAGTATTTTAGAGCCCTGAAGAGTACATGCTGGTGCGAAAATGACTCAATGATCGAGAAGATGCAAGAGTACCGAGAGCTGTGGGATTTATCTTGTACAAGATCATAAATTAAATTAATTGTTCAAGGACCACAGAGACATATATACACGTATATGCACTGTCAGGGGTCACACATCTACTGACCGTAGCTGTTATCACTAGCACTTTTACTATTACCATAGTTGTCTGTAACTATCTATATCAATGATGCTACGTATCTAATAAAGCCTCCATACGCTTTATTCAATTTACGGCATTTTCAAATTTAAAACTGATACATACAGATTTAAAGAAAGATGAGGCGAAAAATATTGAAAGCAATTGATTAAGGAGCTAAAAAAATGCAGTTGATTAAGCATTAAGGAAGTGAGATGAGATTATGGAAAATAGAAGTAGCAATAATGCACGTTATGTGGATGTGGATGGCAGAGCAACCTTTTCCCATTCGTACTTTATTTACGATATGATTTTTAGGCTGACACTGATGCCTACTATAACTGGTGAGGAGCAGTGAGCAACATATGCAGACAGTAAGATGTAGTGCGTCTACATGCACTTCCCCATTAACATCATGGACCAGTTCCTTTGACTATGAGTGCTATCAAATTATGATTTATTAATGCCTCCACTCAATCAAGATAACTCAACTCAACTCACCCATATGGCGGATACAGAACAGCAGGTGCTGGCGGCAGCGACGGCGGCGGTCCGGATCCCGGAACACTCTGTACTGTTCCTCCTCCACCTTGAACTATACTCCTCCCTGTAAATGACACACCTTGTCATATCAAATCACACAGAATAGTTTTTTTTTTTTTTTTTCTCTCTTCTATTAAAAGTGATGAACATGTACTGAGGAAAAAAGTACTTGGATGTTCACATATCAAAAGACAAGCAGTATCAGTTTTATACGTTACGAGGGATAATATTAATAATATATCAAAGGATGTAAGTTATAACCTCGAGGTGGTGAAGGTCGAGTCCTCCCCAGAGAAGCAATATTACAATTTGCTCTTCTGCCATCTATTATTGGATTTGGATCAGCACATGCTCTTCTTGCTGATTCTTGGTCGCAGAATGTTACCTGTTGTTGAATTCATAGTACACAGATATAGTTTCGTTAACTTGGTGGTATTGAAGGTATGTGAAGCGTGGAGAAGAAGAGAAAGAGAGCACATACGAAACCGTAGCCTTTGGATTTTCCGGTGTTCTTGTCAGTGATTATGACAGCTTCAAGAATGTCTCCGAACTGCTGGAAATATTTGCGCATTTCTTCGGTGGGAGTCTCCCAGGCTAGTCCTCCCACGAACAGTTTGGTGAAGGTAGTGTCTCCGAAGGGTGACCGATAATGCGGGTGGTGATGAGCCATGGCTTCCAGAGAAGAAATGGGTGTCCTTGTTTGTGCATGAAGACTCGCTGTCTCACTCATTTAAGCTCCTTCTTCAACTCTTGGGAAGGCGAAAACTCCATAAAATGTTTCTCCTCCGTGCTATATATGCGTGCCTTTGCCTTCCCTAGTGTGTTGGTTTTGGCAGCAGTGGAATCATTGCATTTGAAGAGGGTGAGAGAAGAGGGTGGGCATGGTTTATGATGGTTGTTTGGAACAGAGGCGTTGGTTGATTGCAACAAAAATATATAAGGAGAGTAAAGAAATTTATTTTGAATAAAAGGGTGTGTGAATGAGAGAGATCTGACAGGTGCTAACTCTAATTTGCTGGCAGAAAAAGCGAAGGAAGAAAGACAAGGGATTTGTGATACTATATACCATCTCACTACGAGTGTTGTCAAGTGTGTCCTCACTGTCTTTGCATTAATATACTCACTCTTACTACCCTTAATATGCTTCTCCTTCTCTTCTTCTCCCTTGTTAGATTTTTCGCTTCGCTTTTTCTGTAACTCAACCACATTTACCAAACTCCCTTTCTTTTTTCTGTCTCTTTGAAAACATTTACAACCATTCCTTCAGTACGGTCTATTAAATTACCCTTTAACCGAAAAAAAAAAGGGTAATTATACAATGGCTGATCTCACATTTTAAAGAGGCAATTAAAAAAGTGAAAATGATTTTCAATTTAAATTTGAGTTGAATCTCTCAAATAGTTCTTCCTTACCAGTTTTGTTTATTATATTTGATTATGGTAATAAGAATGTACTATGGGTTATGAAGTGCAGCAATCTAACACACCGTTTTCCTTTTATGTTGGGACCAAACATATCCCACATGATCCCATGTTCCTGTGCCTGAATCCGCAAGTCAAAAACTATCCGCAAATCAACCAAAACGAATAGGAAAGGTAACAGTTGAGGTTTGAAAGGAAGCAAAGAAAAGGATATAAAGAGTTCAGTTGTAGAGGAAGGCCAATGAAAGCATTTAGCGGCTGCGATGAAAACAAAATTAAATTCTGTTTTTATGAGTTATGTATATATAATACGTAAACATCACCATCGTATCATTCCCTTGTCAATCGTGATTGGTGACAGTAACAATCTCTAATACCGACCATAACACAGCATAACATGTCACACACACACACACACATATATTTTATCAATAATGGAAGACCATTATGTTGTCCACAACCCTACGAGAAATGAGAACCACAAATTGATCTTTCTCCCGGCACATAATTAAGAATACTTTTCGAGGATGATTCTGGGAGAGTTATAGTTGGATGATACATGTTTGGCACTGTGGTGGTGTTGTTTTAGAGAAGTTGGGTTTAATGATTATGCAAGTGAGCGTGAGGACACGCACACATATATAGAGAGAAAAGAAGGAGTCATTATCTAAGTTGTTGTTGGCAGCGTTAGGGACGAGGAGACAGCTATAAGGAGGGTTTAGTTTTATGTTAAAAACTCTGCAAAACAATAAGTTAGTCCGTGAACTGGCAGTCCTCTCCACATGGGGTCATATCAGTGCTCAAGAACTATGAGCTGTATTTCCATCTACTTGCTTTTATGCTCAAACTTATGGGATTTTATTTTAGGAACATCCACATTATATGTCACCTCCCAACCTGGCTTTCATCAACCAACACCCACCAATCAATCACCATTTAAGCTTGCAAAAAACTCTCTACACATATATACTTCTTCCTATACCCCCCTCTACCTAAACCTTATAAAACTTTTTCTAATCTTTTCTTCATGTTTTCTCATTCGCTCACTCAACTCATTCATTCATGCATGCAATTATTCATCACTCCCCATTCCATCAAAATTCCAATGTACACCAGAGATAAGATGAATTTACAATATACAAATGATACAAGCATCATTTCATAAGTTTGTTTTAAAATATTAAGTTAGACTTAAAATTTATTTTTACACTAGTTTAAAAATCGCTTTTTATGATGACTTATTATGACAATTATAATCTATCAAACATAATAAATGATGTGGAGACTGAATTGTATATACCATGAGCCTTTTTATACCAGAAGAACATGTATAAAAAGTGATTCATTGATAATTTTGTAATAAATTACAAAGATTTTTCATATCGGTTTGACCTATAATTGGTATAGAAAGTGGTGCGGTAACAATTTTTTAATAAGTTACAAAAACTTTTTATATCGATTAGACCTAGAAATGAAATAGAAAGTGGCTAATGACAATTTTGTAAAAAATTACAAAGACTTTCTATACTGATTGGACCAAGATAAGACATAAAATATGATGTTTAATTTTTCCCTTGCATATGCAACCCTCACCCAAACTTCTTTCTCTCTACAACTTCTCTTTCCTCCAACTTGCACTCCTCGCGTTCTCTCTTCTTTTCACTCCTTGCGTCCTAGATCAAGTGGCATTCGTCTCCTCCATATGTTGCTCTCATAGTCGTCGTTGTTGCTCGAGTTCTCGATTTCATTGTTGGTCGAGCTCTTATCGTTGTTATTGCTCTTGTTCGCGCTCCTGTCGTTGCTCTCACAGTGTAGACTCCAATAGGTACGATAAGGGCACTGCAGTAGGACAAAGGCGTGAACTTGTAGTGTTGGAGACCAGATCAGCCACGACACCATTCAATGTCGTCGTTCATGATTATTATTGTGATTTCCGGTGAGGTCTCGCGGTTTCTGATTTGGACTGCATTTGTGTTTGCTTCATCGGTTCTTCTACGTCGTGTGGGTTGCATGCGATGGTGATCTTGTGACTAGCCTAGTTTGTTGAGCATGGGTGTGCGACTGACACCACTTCTTCACGTGCGAGTTGTGAAGCTCGCGATCTGTTGAGAGTTGATGGGCATAGTGGCTGATGGTGACATCTGGTCGCTGTTGGTGAACACTGTCGAGCTGTAGATTTGCATCATGAGTGTTTATTGGATCTGCAATAGAGAAGCATGTTTGCAGTGGTGGTCACATTTTTGCTTTGGTGGTTGAAGCGTTGTGGTGGTACGCGAAGCTCTTTTTGTGTGGTTTTGTGATGGGAAGAAAATTCCCTTTGAAAAAATTGGAGGGGGATGGTGATGGGTAGTGAGACCTGAGCTTTGTTGGTGTTAGCTAATATATCACTATATTATTCAAACATTCACATAATAAGCATACTTACTCTAATTCTTTAGGAGCAAGTTCTAAATATATATGTTAAAATTCTCATTCCTTAGCCATTTTAACATTTAATCTGCATTAAGATCATATGTCTAGAAAGACCAACAGATTAGGTCTATTCCTTGAACCAAAGCTTTTGGGTGTTTTATCGATGTCCAAGTTCAATTCATTTTCCAACAATTCAATATAAACAAATAGAATGATATTTCTTCATGCACATTAGTAATCAAGATAAAGCATTTGAATATGAAAGAAATTATATTGCGTTAGAAATGTTACACAAAGTATGAAGTCATTACATCCAAATGCTAATGAAATGGGAGTTTAACTACTTCTAAACATCTAGAACATACAGATTTGATGAATTTTGACAAACAAATAGAAGAACTTGATGTCCATTAGCCTTGGAATGTCCTATACCAAGTTATGATTTTCTTCTATGTTTCCACACCAAAAGATCCACTTTTTTCGTTTCCTTCTCGACACTTAAACCACATTTCGAAATTATATGCTTGTTGAGCGAGCCTAAGATCTCACTAGGCGAGAAATAACTTCTGATTTACTTCCAATTGTTTTGTCTCATTGAGCAAGACAGTCTTTTCGTTGGGTGAGTGGTGACAATCTGGTTGGGCACTATGGTCTTGATAGACAACTATCTAATCTTCCCAAATCTTCCATTTTCCTACATAATAATCTCAAAAAAATAAATATACCAAACTTAAAAAAACACATAACACTCCAACATCTTTCTACGATGAAATGAACATAAAACACATGAATAAACACAAATAATAGAGATTAATAAACATGAATACTAATGATTTATCAAACTTATCATTAGGCTGAAGGATAGGTTGGGTGCCTTGTATGTGAAGAAGATATAAGCATTTTCTATACGGTTGTGGTTTTAACCAGCGTAGAAAATGAAACTTTTTATACCACTTGTATCTATGTTTGTTCCAGAAATGACTGACATAAAAAGTCTTTTTTTAACTGGCGTGAAAAGATTTTTTTAATGTCAAAATGGTATAAGAACCTTTAAAAATCTATCCTAGAACAATTTATCGTTGGTTGGTTTTAATTTCAATATTTACTATCTTTAGACTAAGAAATTTATAAATTGTAACTCGTCTTCTTAACATCTAATAAATGTAAGGAACTTTAGACTTTCACTTTATTTCTGTTATTGCCTATGCTATAAACCCACCAAAGTAAAGAAAAGTAAAGACTTTATATACTTTGTGCGTAGAAGAAAAAAAAAATAGCCTCAAAATAGAGCTTTACAACCGTCATTTGTCTTCACTACAATGATAAGATGAGTCAGAAAAAAAAAATTGTGTTTCTTCAATCTAAAAACATGATACCTATTTTTCTTTAACTCTAAACTCTTACCTGGCTATATCTTTTTGGTTCCCTCTTCGGCTTGAGTCAAGAAAATAAATAACAAAATATCGTTTTTCTTCCTTTGAAGTCAGAGGTACAATATCTACACATTATTGTTTAAGACAAAGCGATAATAATTTTTTTTTTAAAAAAAAAAAAACTTTATTGGCCAAAACTCTTTTTGGTTCACTCTTGGGTTTTAATCATTTCAAATTGGGGTTTCTCTCTTTCAAATTTAATCGATAATAATGTCTTTCATTCTTATTGTGTTCTCTAATATTGGTTAGGATTTGATCTTTAAAGGGACAAATGAAATACATCTTTCTTAAAACACTTTGGTAACTCCCTTTTATTTTTTTTGGGTTTTAACTTTTAAGGGATTATCAAGCTCTCGGGATTGCGTTATAAGTTATCGTCTATTTTCGCAAAGTCCTATATTTTGATAGATTGTTGGTGTTAGGGTCTGAGGATGAGAAAAACACAAGACTTTAATGTTTAGTTACCACTTTTACCCACTCTCTATGGTAAGTTGACTACTTTTTCGTTTCATTTTTTAATCAAATCTTTGGTTTGAAACTATAGTATGGAAACTTTAATATTACTCATCGTAACAATGCAAAAGATAGAGGCAACAAATGAAAAAATTAAAGGGAAAAGCCTCTATACTTGACATTTGTAATACTTTTTATATATTCATTTTATATTTTTAATTTGTGTTATTATATGATAAAATTGATTATGAGTGGTTGTGTAATAAACGTTATAGGCATAGGTTGCTTAATAAACACATGCAACAAAAAATAAGACTTTTACTACAACGATGATTGTAATCATGTATTTGAACTTACAATTATGAAATTATTGTCTACTAGGGAAAAACTCATATGTCACGAGCATGTGTTAATTTTTTTTATAACAAAAAATAATGAAATTATCATTATTATAATTATAAAAGTAAATTTGAATAATTTACAATTTTATTATAAGTATTTTTTAATTATTTTTATAAATAATTTTTTCATTATAAATAGTTATTTTAGTTTAAAGCAATAGATAAATTTTAGAAAAAAATTATGAAATCGAAAAAACAGTTACATTAAAAAAATCACTTAAAAAGTAAAATTGGTAATATAATTATTTTGGTTTAAAAAATTATTAAAAGAGTAAAAACTAAAATAGAGTGTGTTTATCAAGAAAAAATCTCTTAATATAATAGAATAGATATTAACTAAATTAACCTCGTATATGATTATGCTTTCAGCATCCTTAAAAACTGTAATTCGATTAACCATTTTTTGTTTTCATATTTGGTTTTTATTCAATTTAGTACTTATTTTTTTAAAAAAATTATTTAATTGAGTCTTTATTAATTTTTTTAAAAAAAATAGACTCAATGTGGCCTATTAGGTTAAACTAATGTTAAAAGTGTTATGTGCAAAAGTCTAGATCCATCACATACCAAAATTTGTGTCATATTTTATTATGAAACCTATTTGATTTTGACAAATTAAATATTTCGAAATAGAAGATGGCCTATGTTGTACTAAAATTAGTAACATCTTCTATTGTGAAATTTCTTTGATTTTGACACATGTTATATTTTAAAACAGAAGATCACCTATATTTTAACATGTGATACATTTTAAATAATGTTAAGGTCAATTTAATGAAAGGGATAAACTATTTAACAAATATTAAAACTCAATTAAATAAAAAATGTATATTAAAATATAAAGTGAATGATAAACCTCAATATAGAAAGCAAATTATTAATGAAAGTCTAAATATTTATATGTAAATTTGCTTTACTAATACCTTCCCTTTATTCTATTTATATGTATGTTTATGTTAATCTTATTTTATTTTATACATTAATTTGAGTTTTTTAACCCATTCTGTCTGATGTGAAGTATCACTCACCACCATGAGTGGAGAAAAGGTTAATTAATTTATTTATTTTGGAAATAATAAATAAGATGTATATTTCTAATTTACTATTTAAACTAAGAACTAGTTCATAATTACCTTATACTAACCACGAAGATTTCATATTTGTTGAAAGTAATTAAGTGTGCATTGTAAGAAAATTGGACAAAAAAGAGAGTAATAGATTATTTACTTGATATTAAGGAAGGAAAGATAAATAGATAGGCCGGACTTACCTAAACACTTCAATTCATTTTTACGTGTTCATATGACATTAAATAATAACTAATTTATAAATTAAAAATAATTAATTATTATATTTATTAAATAAGATATTATTTTATAAATTAAAAATTATTAGTTTCTTAAATAATTTTTGTATTATTAATAAAAAATTATAATTAATTCGTGAATTAAAATCTTAATTAGCATCTAATATTAATTGTCAAGATTTTCACCATAACATTTTCCATATAAAATTGAAAAAAAAAGCAATTTTATACAATGTTTTCTTTACCAACTTATTATCACACTCTTGAATGTTTTCCACGTGAATGCATTCTCTTCTAAGGTTAGGATTCCTTTTACGGTCATTATTTTTTATTTGGTTTAATTAGTTTGGTACTCACTTTTGGATATATTAGTTTAGTATCTACTTCTAATAAAATGTCAATGAAGTCTTAATCCTTGAAAAAATATTTCAATTAGATTTTTTTCAACAAAAAATTAGTAACATCATTATCGTATTGATATTTAAAACATCTTACAAAATTAAGTGATATTTACATTAAAATTTAATGGTGAAAGTCATAAATAAAATTAACTGTGTTACTTTTATTTTTTTTATTTGAAATAATCTAATTGAGACATTTTTTAAAAAATTGGGACTCAATTAATATCAATGGAATGTCAAACTAACACACCTGAACACGAAAGTGTGTACTATATACCATACAATTAATTAAACCCTTTCAATTGCTTCTTCATTATTTCGTGACTTATTGAAATCGCTTTAGTATTTTCTTAGTTGAGACTAAGATCACTTTCATTTGTATTATTGAGCCACCGCATACGACAAATTAGAAACACTCTAATTTTAATCCGTCCAACATAAAAATAGTCAAAATAATACACAAAAATAAAATGGGATAAATATGGGCCGATTTAAAATGTGGGTTTCCAGTTGGATTTAAAAGCTTAAGGCCATTTCTTTGTGCGCAACCATATAATTTCGGCCTGAATCCAATAATTTTTATATTTCAGAGTTTACAATTAAGAATATATATTTTTTGAAATGTGGATTATGCGTTCTGAAATATAAAATAAAATATATATTTCAGATTAATCAAAAATTTAACTTTTGTATTTTACATTGTGTTTTCTGAAATGCAAAAAAAAAAATATTATTCCAGATTATATATTTGCAAATATAAAATAAAAGATACATTTTACATTTTATAATTACAAGAATTTACAGGGTGTAAAAAGAAATTTATGAAAGTAAAGGAAGAGACTGACCTCTTAAACATATACAGAAATAGGTTTCATATTGTGGTTGGGCTTTAAATGGGGCCCCATAAATTAAATTTGCTACTTACTTCCATCACCCATCAAATTTCTTTTAAACATATGTTATTCATTACAGTGAACTTTTCAGAAAGTAGAAACTAATATTTAAAATTCTATTATAAAATGAACGGGAGGTTGTAAAGAAATTTATAGGAGTGTAAGAAGAAAACGGAGAGAAAACCTGAACTCAAAAATACTCCACACTTAAAAACAAAAAAGATAGCCTTAGAAAAGTATATATAAAATATACAGAAATTTGCTTTCATCTGGGGTGGTGGCGCAGTTGGCTAGCGCGTAGGTCTCATAGCTTCTGAGTAATCCTGAGGTCGAGAGTTCGAGCCTCTCTCACCCCATTTTTTAATGCTTGAATTTCTTTTTTAAAAAAATAAACTATTATCGAATTGATTTGTATTGAGTTATAAAAAAACAGTTTTGTAATTGAATCGTTTCGCATTTGAATAGTTAAGTAAATACTTCAAATAAAAGCATCAATAAATTTAGCACATAGTAAGATTTTTTTTATTTTTAAATGACCAATAAATATATCACTGGGATGAAAATTAACTGATTTGCAATAAAATAAAACTAAATTGCTCAAACTGGGACATGTATTGTAATACCATAAATGCCTTTCATATGTATGACTTATGATTGTAAATTCTGCGAGATTGACAACGATATGGTTGGATCATTAGAAGAATTTGTGGCTAATGAATTGATAAGGAGTTTTGAATCGTTGGACCACAAATTTCTAAAATATGAGGTAATATTATTTGAGTTTAGAAAATTATTATGATTGACAATTTTTTTTAACAACAAAAAATTGACATAATTACATTCTTCATACTTAAAATCGAAATCACCAATTAAATTCTAGCAACTATGCAATTGATAGATGGTCGGTAGTTGTAATTGTTACATTGCTCGTGTAGAAGAGATAAATTGATATAATAACAAAAAAATATCGTAATTGTTTAAGTGTTTGGTAAAATATAAACAATGGTTAGAAACTCAATCCCACAAAACCAATTTGTAAGATAAGGATTACACTCATTTAAATATTGTGAATTGACTTTATCTCTAGTTTATGTGAGACACTATCTCGCGTCAAAATATACTCATTTCGTGCGTGGGACTAAAAATTAATAGGTGGTCCATTAGCGATCCGATAGCGGATGGAACAAAATGTCTAAAAAAATCTGATTATGATTGACTGTAACCTGACTTTAATATCATTTTAGCTATATATAAGTCCTTTATGGAAAGGAAAAAAATACATAAAAGGTGTCTGATGAAAATAACTCAGAGAATTTGTTTATTGATTTATTATAACCTTAATGTTTCATCATAGAAAGAAAAATAAAATATAATAAAACAGAATATTTGATAATAATAAAAAAAATCAAATATATTATATTTTTATTAATATAAATAAAAGTGGAAGGTATATATTATTTTTGTCAATAAATAAGAAAATAGAGAAAAAACGTTTTAATAATTTTGTGATTTAATGATTTATTTAAAAAGTAAAATGAGAGATGAATATAGAAAGTAGAGTGACATGGACTAACAGCTTTTGAAGGCATCGAATTTTTTACTTCGAAGGGAGGTTGCAATTGCAACTGTTCCAGCAGATACAGACTCCTGAAGTTAAAAGCTACTTATCCACATTCCATAACGAGAGAACCACATTTATTTTATATCATGACGCATAGAAACCAGTTCCTATTCTGTGCATGATTTAACGTGCATGCATTTAGTTAAGCGAAAACGACGTACACTAAATACTTACAGAGATGCCACTGCAGTAAAAATATCTATTATTTTTAAGTTCTATTTTTTTATTTCCATTATTTACTTTTTATGAAGATTTGTATGAATCATTAATTATTTAAAAAAAATAATGATATATTAATTAATAATTACACTAAATCATATTAAAAAATAAAAAATAAGAATTATAATATTGTGGAGCTGTTTATGATTTTCATTTAACCATCAAATCAGGTGAAAATAGCGTCGTTATATATGACATGCAATGCGGGGTCCTCATGCTCCTCACACCCTTTTGGTTGCTTCTTGGGCAATGATTATTGCACCTAGTGTGACATTTTTGAATGAGATATTATATTCCAAGAAATGTGATATTTAAGTTTATATATTTCACATTATTTTTAATTTAAAATGTAAAATTTTAAGACGATAGGTCGAAAACTTTAACACAGTATTTTATTTTATAATATTTAATTTTGTTTGTTTTATTTTCAACAAAATTAGTTTCGAAATTATATTCTAGTTTTATAATCAACGTATAATATTTGCTGAAGGTAATTGCATGTATACGTAAAAGGGATTTTTGATCCGATGTGTTGATCAGAGGGGACCATATGGTAGGTATATGACAATATGTGTAGGTTTTTATAGGAGTATTTAGTTACCCTTCACCTAGGGCAAAACATTGCTTCGGCCCCATTTTCATCCATAAATTTTGTCTTCTTCAAACACTTCCATCTCTTTTTACCTTTCCTACATTCAATCTCATCCACACACGTTTCAAGGTTTTAATTCAATTAAGAGATTAATCTTAATAAGATTCATTTTGAAATCACTACATATAGTAAAAAGTTGAATTTCTTTCTAGTTATGGGTAAAAATTTATGATTTTAACTTTGTGTCTCAAAAGAATCGATCATACTTATAACAACTACATTTGGTAAAACAAAAGAAGAAAAAGGAATTTACTCACACTACTTTAATGAATTATGGTGTTCAAAGGTTAAAAGTAGCAATAGTTGAGATGGAAACTACACATCTACAATATTTATAACACTCACACTCTCATTAATATTTTTATTTTATTGTTCATAGGAATATATATTTCTCAAACATTTTATTATTATTATTCTTATGATCTTGAGTGTTTTTTTTATTTATTATGTTATGTCAACATCCTTCAGTAAAAGAATTTTATAAGACACATTAAGAATTTCACAGATTTGGAATCTTCAATTGTTGAGAGAGTGCACACACACACACGTGCATTTATACGTGTGTACATTTAATTTGGAGCTGTTAGTTAGTCCTTTTGAAATCTTCAAGTGAATGTCAAATAGGTTAGCTCACGGTTCTGGAAGGAATCTGAATTCGTTTCACGTGTCATGTATGATTTTTTTGGACTTCATTTTACTTTTTTTTCTTTTCTTTTTTCCTCATAATTTTTAAACATGAGCATAGTAAAATCATAATCTTCCTTCTTTTTGAAAAGTTATTACCTGTCATTTAAGTTGAAGATAATATCAATCACTTATTTGTTATTATATTGTTGCACTTCACATTTTTTAATTAATTTACATATTTGTATTTATCGTAATGTGCAAATGAATAAATAAATATATTTTTATTAAAATTAAGAAAATGTATCATTTCTAATTTCTGAAAAATAATTTTACACTTAGAAACAAGGAATTTAATTAAACTTGAAAAAGGAAAAACTGTGTGTGTAATTATTCTTTGTTAATAAAATGGCTATAGTTAATCTTAGTCTGAAATTTATTGGGCCGCTGTACTAACTGAAATAACTGAACTTCAAAATTTCTTTGGGCGTAATAACTTTTCCACGAGGTTAAACAGTGTAAAAAATTGGTAGTCTGTCTATACGAAAATATTCCAATGATAAATTCAATACATAATTTATCCAAATAACATTACGAATTAAATACCTACTTCATACAATAAAAGTGGTTATATTTATAAAAGTCTAATGAGTTAAATTGTTTGCACGAAGTCTAAGGTTTCCGAAGAATGTTATTTCTTTGCCATAAAAGTTATATTAAAACATAACCTTATCATCAAAATCTTACTCTTATAAATGTTATCCAAGTTTATTTAAACTTTTAATATAGATGGTTCTTTATATGCATTGAACCATAAGTCCAATAAAGAATAGATTATCATTATATTGTCTAGAAAATTTTACATCTACGTCTTAATCCAAGTAGATTTAGAGTTTCAATTGATATATATCGTTATTTTATGTATTAATATACTTTACATTTCAGTTTATAATAAAATTTTAGTTTATTTTTTATTTTCTTATCTTTTATATATATATATATATATATATATATATATATATATGAAATAAATTAAATATAAAATATTAACACGCAATGCAATACATACGATATTGACATGTACCATATATGGTCACTTGCTATTAATTGTTGACAAAAATTAAAACTAAATTAAAAATAATAATAAACTTCATTGAACAAGCCTAAAAATAAAAATAAAAACAATAGTTGTTTATTCCTAACAACTAACAACAGTGGTGGTTGATTATCATAAATTAAAACAAACACTAAAAAAAATTGGCAGTTTCAATATTAATATAACCCTTATTTAAAAAATGTAATCATAACAAAAAATCTCAGTTATATTATATATCTTTATCTTCTAGCTTATCATCATATTTTTATTTTTGTCAACATATCCACAAAATTAAAAAAAAAAATCTTAGATGTACGCACTAGTGTAGTTTTGGCCTTTTAACTTCCGTTATAGATCTTGATTGTCGCTTGACGGAAGCATAAAATGACGTGGTGACATTTTTGCAATTTTTTCTAAGTTTTATGTTCGGTTCAGAATATACTTGAAGCAAAAAACGTCTTTCTGCTTCCGTTCTACAAAAATCGGTGTCAAAAAGTTGGTCAGTATTTCAAAAATGTCATTAGGATGATATTTGGCCTCAGGTGAAATTGAACCAGTGCCAAAAGCTGATCCCATTTAGCCTCGTTATAGTATGCTTCGATTTTGGAACTAAGACGGAATGTAAAAAGTAACCATTGTCAAATCTCCTTCCTACACCAATGATGCAGTAAGGATACTAAAAATCAATTCCAATTTGATATGGGAGAAAAATATATATTTACACAGAAATACGAAAATATATTTTATAAGTCAATTAATGTATTTAGCTAATTTTGAATTTAAAAATATTTATATAAAAATAAAAAATAAATAAATGCATTTTTAATTTATTTGTATAAAATTAGTAATCATATCACTCTCGGATATGTTATCTTTTGAATTACTATAACCTGTAGCATTAAACTAAGTTAACCGACGCTCTTATCACCACATGGAATCGATGAAAGCAATAAATTTTGACCCAGATGACTCATGTGGTCCTACATACACCTCACTCTAAATTTGCTTTAAATTGATTTATTAGCACTAGTGTTATATAATATATTCATCAGAGAATGATAGGTTAAGACTCTAAAGCTCAACGAATAGTTTAATTACAATGAAATCAATATTAGTATAATAATTACAGAATATTAAAAACCCAATAACATAAATTTATAATAAAAAAATAACTTTAAATATTTTAATTTATTTCAAGTGATTCGTACTAGGATGACAATTGTTTAATGTAAAAATGTTCTCATTTACACATAGGTATCCAATCTGTATACATCGTAGTGGCCGAAGAGGCATAGATCTACATCCAAATGTTGAAGAAAAACCCTAAACTCCATTTTATTATATAACTCCATTCTCCTATGAATTCTCTGCACATTATCACTCACCACCACCCACCTTAAACTCAAATTACTAGGTAGGGATCTAAGATCCATCTAGATTTTCGCAACGGCAAATTGTTTGTGTTCTGTTACATCGATGTTCTTGTGAAAAAAGTTGATTAAAAAGTTCACTAGTTATGCTTTTTCTACAGCTGCATTTATTAATCGCAGATCTCCAAAACGTTGACTCATAATGATTAGGCATAAGGTTTGAAATTTGAACTTAAGTTCGCTATATCTGCGCGCAGAAACAACGGGTCATTCATGTTATGTTACTTTCTTACATATATTTGGTACAGATGAAGACTTACAAAATGTTGTTTTAGAAGTGTGGAAAAAAGAAAAGTAGATTATTGTGTAGTTATATTTCCAAGATCGTGACATTGGGCAAGTGTAACGGGTTATAGGAAGCGTCAAGAAAACGATATTCCAGTTTGAATCACGCATTTAGATATGTCCCTATAAATGCGATATTATTAAAAATAATGCGAGCGAAATGAGTATAAAAGAAGAAAGTGGAAATAGAAAAGGAGGCAGTTATTCGGGTTACCCCACCATGGTTGCAAGTTTGGAGGGTAAGCAATAATTGAGAATGCAAAAAGGATTAGAATGAATGGTATGAGCAACAGATGGCATAGTCCTGCAGTACGGTGTTTTATGGTGCACTGATTCTTCCATATATGTGTTCCATACCCAAACATCAACAAGCAGAGGCACCCATAACTCACAAAGATGAAGATAAGAAAATGATAATAATTTTTCTGAACCACTTTTAATTTATTATTTCAATCATCATTTAATTATTTATTTTAATTTTTTATATTGGTATTATGTGATAATATAAGAAAGATCAAAATGATAGATTAAAAATGAATCAAATAAAGTGGGCCAAAATATCATTGTTCATAAAAAAAAAATTCAAATTGATGCTTATTTAGCTTTATTGAAAAGTTATTAGATTATGCTTAACAGATTATTAAGTGTGTTTTTGAATTCTTAAATTTAGATTATGTTTGTTTTTAATTCTCTAAATTTAATTTTTGTATTTTTGGTGACCAATTTTAAAAATTGTTCAATTTGGTTAGAAATTCAAGCGAGTATAAGTTTTACATTTTGTTAAAATTTGATAAATTTGAGTTTCACATTTTCGATCCTTTATGTGAGATTAGACTCAGGTTTCATTGGTGTTATATCTTAGTGAATCTCTTCTTTAAAAACTTTCATCAGTAGTATTATAGTCGATGATTAGTCTTGGTGACAGACTCATACAAATACAGTATGGTCCCTATGTCGAAAGTTTCTGAGGATTTAAGATAAGTGTGTCATGTTAAGTTGAATCGATACTAGAAGGGTATTCATGGTTGGAAATGTTTTCACTTGAAGGGGAGTGTACTAATGTACCCTTAAGAAAGAGATTGTTAAAAATGCAAGTATGAGTCTAAGTTCACATTAAATAAAAAATGATAAATTCGAGCATTATATAAAGATGAAGATTCATAATTTTTTTACCTTAAGGTTCTGGATTAGAGATGATATCAATATTTTATGTGGGTTGAACTCGTGTTTCATTAATATTTTATTTTTCCCCTAATTCCTTCTTAAACCCATAAATTTTTTTCTTCATATAACAGTTATTTCTGTGACCATCATAGCACAACTTAGTTTTATATTCATTGTCTTTAGCATGTGACAAATTGACAATCAAAATTTTGTGATTGATTTTTTAGATGAAAATATTATTTTTATTTTAATTATAAATTATTTTTGGCTCTTTCAAAAATTAATTTGAGTAATAAATTACTTTTCAAAATGCATAGTTTGTCACAAGAATTCATTTTTTACAAAAAAACTTATTTTACTAACCTTTTTATTGGCTTTTGTTGAAAAATTTTGCCAATTTTTTCTATCAAAATTAAGTCTTTGATACACTTGGTTGTGTGTGGGTTTTATTCTCTTTGTAGTAATTTTGCGGGTGTGTTTTTTTGATAAATTGATTTGGGAGAGAGGGAGAGGAAGAGATTGGATGAATTTGAGAGTGAAGTTGATGTTGTTTTTGTTCAAATAAAATTGGAGATGATTGTGGAATGAATTTGAGAGTGAAGTTTTGAAAGTTTGTGAATGAATTGACTCATGTGATAGGTTAAAAAAAGTTTAAATAAAAAATTATTATAAAATGATCTTTGAATGAGTTTTAATTATTTTTTCAAGTTTTATTGCATGAATGAAATTATAAAAAAAATCATAAAAAAATAAATAATACAATATATTTGGTATGAAAATAAATTTAATATTTACATATTCAACATTTAGGTGAGAAATAATTTATTTACATGAGAGTTTAATTTTCTTTTTAATAGTAATTTTAAAAGTAATAAATTTTTATTATTTTCACCTATATCCGAAATCATTCTAAGCCACCACAAAATGCATGGAATAGTTTTGAGGTGAATGGAGTCATTCCCGCCACCACATGCACAATGCATGGAATCATTTCAGTCACCACATGCAGAATGCATGGAATCATTATGAGAACAAGGGAATCATTCTCAGTTACCACATGCAACATGGAATGGTTCCATGTCGAAAGGAAATTTTCCAAGTCGCATGCACAAACATGGAATCATTCCTAGCGAAGGTGTTTTGTCTTCTTCTTCCGGCCACCACAAGCAATTCGATCTTATTTTTAACTGTTAAACGTGAATAATAAGAGAGTAATTCAATAAATTTTCCTTACTCACATTCAAACCATCCCATATATAATGGGACGAGATTTCGAAACAATCATGCTAATCATGGCTCCCAAACTCCTAATTCTTTTACATAATAAATCTATCAATAAGGTGTTTATAGTGTTGATATCAACATTTCTGTAAAATATTTTATGTAGTTTCCACTTTTCTAATCAATATAAGAAACTACTCTATTATAGAAGATGAACGTTTAGGAATTATGATTCTCACAATTATATTATTAGAAGAGTTTAAGAACTTACCTGGATCCATTGCAAAGTTCTCTTAATCAATATTTTTCATTCTCTTAATCCTCTTTAATAGCTTCTTGATGATATAGAATTACCAAGTACAAAAGTCTTCTCCTGTCAAAGTCACATTTCTTTATATTTTCTTGAAACGTAAAAACTCAACTGCTTTTTAGGATCAACTGTCATTCTTTTATTCTAGTATTTCAAAACTTTAATAGAATACTATAATACCCCTATGAAGTGAGAAGTGAGGGAATTAATTTAATAAGTCTAAAATAATCCCATAACTTTAATAACTTACATTCTAATAATCATCACATTAGAATCTTTAATTCTTTAAATTACATGAACCAAATATTAAATTAATATATAATTTAACAATTTCATCTAAAAAGATCGGAATGCAAAGGAAGTGACTAGTGAGAAAACTGATAAAAAGAAAAATATTAGAGTTAATAATTACATTATCTTTGTATTTCTCTATTTAGAACATTTTTATTTATTTATTTATTATCATTTTAAAACCTAAAATACATTCCGTTATTATTTTTCAGTTACACCCTTAGTTTCACATTTATTTAAGTAAAATAATGCTAAGACATTTTAAAGTAATAAGTAAGAATTTTACAAAGTATATATTGTTTAAACCAAATTATATATAATTCAAAATATAACTTAAACTTACTATTAGAGTCAATTGAGAGAGAGTTCTCTTATCAGACAAAAAGAAAAGGACGTCCTTTGATATCGTAAACTGTCCACTTTTTTATTATTTTAAAATCATAAGAAAATAATAAATATTATTAGCTATATCCTTTTGTTTGTTTATATCTTCCTGATCTTTAACATGCTGGTTATATTTTTAACTAGTATCATCTTAAAAACATTAAATTTATAAAAATGGTAGAAAATAGAAGTTGGAAAACGGAAACAAGGAACGGTTAAGGGTCTCGTGACACTTTGCGCCGTCAGTACCTACCAATATTTAATTTCATTTACGACGGCTCTCACCACTTCACAAACGCACTCTCACTACTACACGATAAAAATACTATGCAATATTTTAAAATTTTCTATATTATTATTTTATAATAAATTGTCATGCTCAATAATTCTGTTATAATATGTCTTTATTATAATTTATTCATGTATATATATTTAAATTACTTATTTTTC
The DNA here is from genome assembly GCF_037176805.1 of Vigna unguiculata. Lineage (NCBI taxonomy): Eukaryota > Viridiplantae > Streptophyta > Magnoliopsida > Fabales > Fabaceae > Vigna > Vigna unguiculata. The sequence continues at coordinate 38,014,383 of NC_140800.1, read as the reverse complement.
ATAAAAAATCAACACACAATACCAGAACCTGACCGGGTACGTCACGATTTTGTTGAACCGACAAAAGAAAAATGCTACAGATGGACCACTTTGAAAACTTGTCCAAGGTACAAGCACTTGTGTTAATTTTAAGTTAACATAAAAGAATATTCACTTCATTTATCTTTCTATAATATTTTAAATTAGCTGTTATCTACTCTCTTTCTTCAGTAAATAATTTAATTTTTCTATGATGTAGGTTACAAATATCTTAATTGTTTATAAAATAATAATAGACATTTTAGTAAAATTTTCTATTCATTAACTTATTTATTGTTTCTTAATGTGTGAGGAAAACTCATGTATAGTTGATGGAGGGAATACTATTATATTAAGAAACGCATGGAGTTAATCTACCATTAAAGTGTTATGACAAATTAATATTTCTCTTTTATTTATAAGATACACAATAAATTTTGATTTCCTTAATTTCATATGATTTTTTTTTAATTATGAACTTTCAGTTATTCATGCAGAATTTCAATACAAAAACTTTTAATCGACATTATCCAACTCAATAGTTGTATATATTTTGTACATAATCTAATAGTTCAGTTTAAGAAATGGTAGACATTTTCATCATTACACGTGTCTTGCAATAACTCCACATGATTTCTGTTCCATGACGTGTCTATGAACTGCTCGTGACAGAATTTCCCATACCAGGTCACGGAATGATTTTATCTTGTTTTTCACAAATTTTTTTTAAGGATTTAATATTATTTTTAAAATTATATTTTAATTGCTATTATTTTAGCAGATTTGACTCCTTCTCACATGTGATGTTTGTCGGTCAGCATTCATTAACAAAAAATACTTACATAGACATATTTTATTAAGTGGTTTATTAATTGATTTCTTCAGCATAAGTTTACTTTTAAGAAAATTATTAAACTATAAGAACTTGTGTTTTAGCATCTGAATAATATAAGTGCACCATATTCTGTAGCATTCATGGAGTTAGAGTTTAGAAATGTAGACAATTTTGACTAGTTTTCAACGGGATTTTGTTCTTATAATTTTTTAAGAAAATTCAATAGCTTTGTGCATCAACGTCGTTTCCAAATTAGGATTCCTCATAAAATGATGAATTAAGTTAATAAAAATAATTTTATCTCATCTTCAAGTTAGACCGAAAAATTGTATGTAATGTTGTTTTAAGTCGATGGAATATTAAAAAGAAATATTTTGTAATCTTTAGTTATATGCCACTAATATATGTTTTATGTCATTTAACTTATCTTTATTTATACACTTGTTATGTTTATTTATTTGATTTTGTTTATCTCCTTTGATCTTTTATATTTATTTCTCTTTATGAATTATATTATTTCTTTTAATTCATTTATTTTATTTTATTTATATTTCGTTACATATTGTCCTTTATATTTATTTAATATTAATTTATCTTCCATGATTTAATTTATCTTTCGGTTATACAATGATTCTCTTCATTTATTTCATTTAGTTTATTTATTTTGTTTAATTTACTTATTATTATGAAAACATGCTCAAAAATATTATTATTAGATATTAAATATCTAAATAGTCACATATTCTAATGTAAAGCTTATAATATTGTATAAAAAATATATTTTTGTAACATACTATGAAAAAATATACAAGTATAATATATATATATATATATATATATATATATATATATATATATATATATATATATATAAAGTTATATTGTGATTAATATTCTCTTCAAAAGAATCTTGTTGTAAAAAAAAAAAATTAATTCTATTTTTAATCAAAAATGTTACAATAGTAATTACCTAAGTCACTTAGGATTTAGTGTTATGCATAGCTTTACATTAATTAATATTTAAATTTTAAATTAAAATTCATTTGAGATAGTTTACAACATGAGTCATAAGTCAAAATTATTGCAATATACGATTTCTATAATTTTTAGAAAATGATATTAAGACGTTGAAAGTTCAGATTTTGGTAAGTTATGAGGTATGTAGCATTGGTGTGTTTTGCATGTTTCATTTGAGTGATATTACTCAATTGAGAAATAGAGTCTTGTATTAAGGGGAAAAAACTCATCACTAAAGTAATAGAGTATCGTTTAAGCTTGATAAGAACAATTCATTCTTCAAATAAGGAAAAATTTAATATTTTTGTTTGTTAAAATAACATAGCTCAAGTAATGATATTTCACATCAAGTACATTCTTCTTTTTCATAACGTGCAATTTCTTGTTTTAAACTTTTTGTTGACAACTTTTAATGTTTTATAATTATATATTACCCTTGCATTTCAAGTGGACTTTGATCATAAGTTAGGAGTCACAGGTGAAAAGGTTCAAACCACATATCAGTTATGTATTAAGTTTTTTATAAATTCATCTTGCCTTTTTTTTTCCAAAACAATAAATATGATTTAATAAATTTGTATATGATGTTATACTACTTATATATTCAAATTAAGGAAATTACAAATTTAAAATCTTTAATGATAATTTACCCATTATATTTTTAAGGATTCAATATTAAGATTTGAATAAATGGTATCAAAGATTAAAAGTAACCTTGTATCATAACTTAGACACTATATTAAATTTTTATTATATTGAAAATTTTAATTTCACTTATGTTAAAATATTATCCAGGTAAATTTGATTTAGTTTTATATATACATATAAGTTTGAATTGTTCAGAATAAGTAGAAAGAATTATTCTTAATATAAATTTTGTATTTAATTTTAAAATACATCTTTCACAAAATATTTATTTTTTATGGGAAAAACAATATAAAGCTCGTTAGTCACAATTACTTTTGAAGAAGTGAATATATACACATTATCTGCGAAAAACACTGTATCTCTTTGTTCCATCGAAACATTTGGAAAAGAAAATTGGTAACTTTTTCTACTCATAATAAGAAATGGTAATTTTTATCTCATTTAACTGATTTAAGAATAGTTAACACGTGGAGTTTAAATTCCAAGAGATACTTGTGTTTTGTGTGTACCCTTACTTATGACTATAGAACATAAAAATAAATTAAACATTATAACTGTTATTAAAATTAAAAAAGTTAGTAAAATTTATATAATATACAAATAAATTAAACATTATAACTGTTATTAAAATTAAAAAAGTAAGTAAAATTTATATAATATACGCTAAATTTTTCAATGAAAGTTCAAGCAGCACTTGGACGGTCATCTATTATTCTATTATTTTACATTTCCAACGCACTGTTCTTGTGTTTCTATTTCTATTTGTCCTTAACCAATTACACTCTGAAGCAAATTTACGTGCCAAGTCACATGCAGAAACTGTTCTTTTGTCACTGAAAAAATGTTCTCCACAATAGAAACATAGAACTATAAACAAAATTACTTATTTGTTCTCTATTTATTAAAAAAATGAGTCATGCATTTCATTTTAATTTTCTACATTTAACTAGAATTTTGTTTTCGTGTAGTGTTTTTATATATTTCTTAAAATTTAATCAATACAAAATACAAAATATGATAGGAAAGATATTTGTACTTACTCTTTTTTCATTTAAAAACAGCAAGCATGAAGAGAAGATTCCAGGTGAAAGTATCGTATTCCTACCTTTGTATTTGTTCTTTTTTTTTACTGTGATACTTGTCGTGTCAGTCTTATATGCATTTGCATAAGTAAAACAAATTTTAAATCTTTTTGGCATGAAATAGTAATTATCAAAAAAACAAATAAATAATGAAAAAGCAGAAAAACATCATGATCTCTTTTTTTCATCTGTCTACCAAAATGATCATGGTCGTAAACATGGTGGAAGAAAGGTGAAAAAAGATGCTAAAAAAATCTAGAAATTGAGAATGTAAAATTGATAAAGCCAAAAATAAATAAGGAGAGGTGTTGTGTTGTGGGTCAGTGTCCCCTATTTCTTGTTCAAGTCAAAACACACATAGATTAACCTTACATCAAATTAAACTAATAAACAACACAACCAAACCTATTGTTTTGTTTTTCCTCTCTCTCTCCCTCTCTCTCTCTTATCTACCATGTGGTTTCCCTTTCCTACAGCAACTTAAATTCCCACTTTCCACTCTTTTATTTTTCTGTTCTCATACCAAATTGCTTTATACTTTCTAAAAAAGAATATGGGATTCACTTTTACACTTTTTATTAACAAAATTCAAGTTCTTTATATATATATATATATATATATATATATATTTATAAAGTATGTTTTGTTCAGTTATAAGCTTCCTATAAATGCATTAATAAATTATTGTTAATGCCACCTTAAATTAATTACTATACATTTATTGGACATATTAACTTCTATTTAATGATCTCTAAATACTATTTAATGACACATAAACCGGTGCAGATCAATTAATAAATTAATAAAATTTACTAAAATGAATATTTAAAAATCATGTAAAAGATATAGAATTTGTTGATGAATACCTTTTAAAATGATGGTTAATGTTATGAAGAAGGACAGGGAATGATGTGGGGCTTGGATTAATTTCCTACCCTTTCCCACAAGATGCGTGTAATTTATTTATTTATTTTTTATCTCTGGAGACACGACATGATTAGCGGGAAACATTTCCTGTAGAAGATTAATTATGGTCCTTTTTAGGTAGCTTCCTAGTTCTCACTTTTTCTTCTGTTCATCCCAGATAATTAATTCAAGTTAATCTGTCATAGTAACATTATTTACTGCAGGTCTTAATTACCAGTAGAATTAATAAAAACAAGTAATGTTTTTCATCATGGTTATTAAATACTCGCATCAGTTATTTATTTGTGGAATTTATTTTTATTAATTCTTGGCCTGGGGGCTAGTGTCACGAGTCACGATCGGATCAGTACAAAATCTGGTTGCTTATGCTTTCGTTCGTTTGTTTCACAAGCAGAGTTAGTATTGGAAGCTGCAAGTGTGTGTGAGAAAGAGAGAGATACGTTACAGAGGGAAACCAAAGCAAAATCTCAAACCAGAGGGGATAGAGATAAAGAGAGAGGGACGTGGTGTGTTGTTTCTCTGAGTGGTGTGCACCAAGCAACGCAAGTGGCCATAAAATTCAACCTGGTTTCTCGGGATTCTTAATTTTCATCATCTTCTTCACTTTTTGCCTCAAACATGGAGGAGGTACCCGTCATTGCTCCTTCCGAAGCTCTTCCTTTTCACTGCCTTTGATCTGACGCTTCTCCCCAATGTTTCGCTCTTTCGTGTTGCTTCCTGCATTGATCTAAATGGGATTTTCCTTTTGCTCTCTCAATTTCAATTGGGGTACGTCAAATTGTTCTTTTTCGTTTTGGCTTTTCTTCTTTTTTAAATAACAAAGCGTGCTTCCGGTTTTTGTATGACTCGTATCTGGGTTTCGATTGGGAATGCTAAGGAAGGTGATTTTTGTTTTCTTTTTACGAAATTATCATTTACTATATGTGATTTGGTTTTGGGTCGCGATTCGGTAACGCAACGACGACGATTCTTTCTTTTAAGAAGAAAAAACGAGCTTAGGCTTTAATGAGAGTGTTGTTAATGTTAATAGAAGTAGCTGAAAGTGATTTAACTCTTGTGTTATCCACCAACCTATGTTGTTCTCTACTTCAACTTTAACTTCTTCGCATCTTGTTCTTTCCGAGTTCAGACTTGTAATTGCCACTCAAGTTTATCCTTTTCTTTGTATGATTTAAATCATGTGTTGGTACCTATACATCTCAATATTGGGTCTGTGATGGATCTGGTGGTTTGAAATTATTAACTGTCTTTCTTTCCCCTGTTCACATGTTTTTATTCTCTGAATAGGAAGTTTTTTTGGTTTATTTGCTGGATTGGTGTTTTAAATTGCTTCTTCAAATTTTAAATGAAGACCATCTTTTTCCTTTTTAATGTTAGGTTTGTGCTTGCTGAATTGGAGGGGGATTCACTCAATGTTTTTCTTTACTCACATTGAATGATGGTATTGTTTTCTGGGTGTATTCATAGAGGATTTGCACGCTAAGCATCGAGCTTATTGGTTAGAGAATGTCCAGGCCTCTACACAGAGGGGTACCTATTCGGATCCCTGAAAGAAACAAAGACTCGTGGGACTCCCAATCCAAAGATAAGACAGAAAAGGAAGGTTTTGATAGAAGATTATCCCCTGCTCATCCCTCACCCTTGAGGTCTCCCTTTAGGTTGTTATCAGATAATTTTAATTCCAAGTTAGGTATCACTGAGAATGGTTTATCATCTGACCCTTACATTATTGGCACTCCAAGAAATAGGCATAAGTTGATTCTTTTTTTCTTGAAGTTTAGTTTAGTGTTTGTAGTTATTCTTGCTCTTGCGGGGTCTTTTTGGTGGACAATCTCAATTTCAACTGCGTCAAGGGGTCACATTTATCATGGTTATAGAAGACTCCATGAGCAACTTGTATCGGACCTGTTGGATATAGGGGAGATATCTTATGCTCCCTCAAGGCTAAAAGAATTGGAGTTTTGTTATAAGGAGTTTGAAAATTATGTTCCTTGCTTTAATATTTCTGACAATCTAGCTCTTGGTTTTTCTGATGGCAATGAGTTTGACCGGCAATGTGGCCATGAGCTCAGGCAAGATTGTTTATCACTTTCACCACCAAATTACAGAATTCCTCTTAGGTGGCCTACTGGAAGGGATATTATCTGGGTTGCTAATGTTAAACTCACTGCAGAGGAGGTTCTTTCTTCTGGAAGCTTAACCAAAAGGTGAGTGAGTGATATGTCTTTCCTATTTGCTGTCATACTTTGAGCTATTGTTTAATCCTAAAGTTTTCGTGTATTTTATTTGATTATAGGATGATGATGCTTGATGAAGAGCAAATTTCTTTTCGCTCAGCCTCTCTTATGTTTGATGGTGTGGAAGACTATTCACATCAAATCGCTGAAATGATTGGGCTCAGAAATGAATCCAACTTCGTAAATGCAGGGGTAAATAGATGTTTATTCTCCACTGGAAATGGTGTGATTAAGCATTTGTTACTTTATTTCTTGTGGTGATCAATTATAGTCATATTCCACTAATTCAGTGAAATTTAATTGTAGAATCTTAAACTTGTCTACTTTGCTTAATGTTGATAAATGGGTAGACAATCTGCATTGACTTAAGGTCATTGTTAATATTAAAATAGATATCATTGTTAATTATCTTGAAGGTATTTTGTTCAAACAACGAGTGAAAATCCAAATATTCTCCCTTTGGTTGAAGTGTTAATCTTATTTATATATGAACCATCGTCCTATTGGTATTTACCTTACTTTTAAAAGATACATTTGGTTGTCTTTAAGTGCATCCAATGGGCTAATGGAATAAGTCTCTCACATTTTTGGTGAAACAGCATGTCCTTATCGACTTGAGGGGTCTTTGTATTCACAGTATTTTTGTACCCTTCATTTAGAGGACTTTGTGATATATTTTGGGATGGGTTATAGTGGTATTGAATGTGAACATGGTTCTTAAAATTTGTTTATAATATTCCCTTGATTGAACATGTTGGGATTCTGGATATACAGGTTAGGACGATACTGGATATTGGCTGTGGTTACGGTAGCTTTGGAGCACACCTCTTTCAGAATCAACTTTTAACTATGTGCATTGCAAACTATGAGCCTTCTGGCAGTCAAGTTCAGCTTACACTTGAGAGGGGTCTTCCTGCTATGGTTGCTTCTTTCAATTCAAAACAATTGCCATATCCATCTCTCTCCTTTGACATGTTGCATTGTGCCAGATGTGGCATTGATTGGGACCGAAAGGGTATCTTTGAAAACCTACCTCCTACTATTTTCTATAAGGTCATTGTAATTCTGTCATTTTGCACATTTATTTGGCAACTCCAAAGAAGATGTTGGACTATGAATACCAGTAGAAGGAAAAATTAGATAACAAAAATTAAGAAAAAAATTGTTCTTATAGACTGTAGTACTTATTCATTCTGCTTCTCGAGTTATACCTTTCCATTTTTACATATTCAGGAATTGAACATTGAGGGCTAGTTGTCTCTTGTGGTATTGCATTGTTTCATAAGTGAACTTAGATAATCCATTGACACTCTTTTGGGACCACGGAAAATATTAACTGTAAACAGTCATAGAACATTTATGGTTATCTTCCAAATATGATTATACATGGATTTCCCATTTCAACCTAAGTGTCTTTTTTTATTGCAATGTATTCATTCTTATGTTCTTTAACTTTATATTAATTTTGAAATTTTGGACACAGTTCATACGCTGATTTATGTCAACTGGCTTTTTCCTCCTGTGTTGTATTTGTATCCCCACCTATGTCTACATTACTGTTTGGGAACCTAAAAGAAATAATGATGGTTATATATGGCCTTTTATGTTCTTTCTGGATGTTCCAACTAATCCAATATGTTTTTCCCATTTTTATTCGATTATTACTATCCATTTATGTTGCTTCTTGCACTATAAATATTCCGTGAGGGTGAATGCTGTACATTAGGGGAAACTAGTTCTTTGTTGTAGGAATTTCTTAAAAGTTAAATGTCTGTCTAAAACCATCTCAGGCTAAAACATTGTACTTAATTTATTTTTTTCCGTTCAGTGTTATAAAATGTTTATTCAAAATCCACTAGATTAGAATTTTTATTAAATACTATTCCCATTCTCTAATTGCAAACTTCATAATAGCAAAATATGGTCATACCTTATATGTTTATTTTCCTAGTCATTGAATTTCCCACCAAACTGGAGTTTACTTGCTGAGGTATTGCTCACATTTCTGTATGTATTTCATCCATCAAGCTGCCTCTTTTCATAATCATTATTCCCTTTTCAAAGTTTAAACTTAAGAATCTGATAATTTAGTTATAATCTTTAACTTGGCTTAAGTTCTGCATTTTGTAATGGTATAGTACCTTGTAGTCAGTGAGGTGAATTCCCTGAATATCTGGACTTTGCTTAAATCTTATTAACATTCATATTCCATGGCATAGATGGCATTCTCATGATTGAAGCTGATAGACTTTTAAGGCCAGGGGGTTATGTTGTCTGGACTTCACAGCTTACGAATGCTCGTGACAAAAACACGCAAGAAAGATGGAAGTCCATACAAAGTTTTGCTGAAAATCTTTGCTGGGACATGATTTCACAGCAAGATGAAACTGTCGTATGGAAGAAAACAAGTAAAAAGAATTGCTACAGTTCAAGGTATCATTGTTGTGACATGTATTGATAAAAATATATTACACTGTGTGTATTCCAGAGGTGATGCTGGTATTTAACACCCAAGAAACATAAGTTCTTTAAAATTGTGCGGAAAATTTAGAACAAGAGGACGATAATTTGAAACTGAATTACTCTTTGTTTTTTATTTTTTTTCCCTTTCTGCTTATATTCTTCGTGACAATTTGACATTCAAGGACATTTTAAAGATTGAAAAATAACTTTAATGCTATAACAATGCTCTAACAGTTATAAATATAAGAGTTATAAATATAAAGAGTCACATTAGTACTGCTAAATATTTAAAAAAAAATCTCCAATAATTATTCAATCTCCACTATACACTTATTTCAGCACATTGTTCCAAAGTCGTATAATGCATACAATGTTATAGATGTTCTTAATACTTTGCATTTACTGTCTGTTTGGATTTCCAGAAAGAACAGTTCTCCCCCTCCTTTATGTGGCAGAGGGTATGATGTGGAGTCTCCATATTATCGAGAATTGCAGAACTGCATAGGAGGAACACATAGCAGCCGTTGGATTTCTATTGAAAAGAGGAAAACTTGGCCTTCCAGAGATCAATTGAACAAGAAGGAGCTTGAAAACTTTGGTAATTGTTGTATTCTTCTTTAACATTTACTTGTACATTTCTCTTAACGGAAGGACTTCACTGTACTATCACTGAATGAAATCTGCTATCAGAGAGGTAATCTTAATACGTATCTATTTACTTGCATTAGGGTTGCAATATGATGAGTTTTCTGAGGATTCTGAGAGCTGGAGAGCATCAGTCCGTAATTATTGGTCTCTTCTATCACCTTTAATATTTTCTGATCATCCAAAGAGACCTGGTGACGAGGACCCTCCGCCACCTTATAACATGCTAAGAAATGTGCTAGACATGAATGCTCATTTTGGTGGTTTTAATTCTGCACTGTTGCACGCCAGAAAATCTGTATGGGTAATGAATGTGGTACCTTTGAAAGCACCCAACTATCTTCCCTTGATCCTGGACCGAGGTTATGTTGGCGTTATGCATGATTGGTATTTTAAGCTTCTTTCTCTTATTTTAGAATTTCATGATTCTTTGTGTGCCCTTTTCTTGTTTGGCTGAAATTTTAGGCCATATGCTAGAAATCTTTCTTCCTTGACTTTTCTTCCAATTTTGTTTTAACATCTTGATACCTTCGTAATATATAGAACTATTGATTTCCTTATGTAAAATATAACCATTAAGGTCTTGAACTAGGTTGTGTACTTGTTAGGCTCAAGAGATTTCACACACAATTGACTATGATTGATACTGATGACTTATTGTTCTCTCTTTCGTACATACGTTCAAACTGCCATGTTTCACTAAAACACTTATAACTAATATAATAACTGCCCAGTAAACATAAATGATAAAATAACTCTCATCCACACACATAACTGCCCCTCTAAACTAACTTCTTTTAGTTACTCAATTTTCCTTGTGACATAAGCTTTCCATGGTCAATGCCTTGTACCGGCATATCAGAACTTATTCAAGTTCTGGTGGGAAGGATATAGCATTTGCAATTAGGTTTGAATATTGACTGTTTTTTAGTTTTGTTTGATGTAAAATAAGTAAATTCCATTGGCTGACCTTTTTGTCTGAAAATTATGGTAATCCAACAACAAAAACCTTATCTCATTGGGTAAGATGACTACAGGAATGACAACGTCATTTGGTTTTGTCAAAAGACAAAATCCTTGGAGATAATCGTTCACCATGAGATTACTCTTAAGAGCCTTCTCCATTGTCCTACTTGATTTCCTTCTCCTCCTTTTCACATGACTAAAATTCATACAATGTACTCATTTTATTATTTATTCAAATGGCCTTTTTGTACATGTCAAAATACTAGTTTATTTCCTTAATTTCTTTACTTCCAAATGGTATCAAACCTATATTTCCTTGTATAGAAATATTTTGTGTATCGTCCTTTCTTGAGTGACCACACATCCATCTTAGTATTTGAAATATTGATCCCCGAAATTTGAATTTCAAAACTTATGGTATGGAATCTCTTCCCATTTTTACTTTCCAAGTTATTTTCTTTTATTTCCTGGAGAAATAGTTGATAAATATTGAAGCTTGTATCAGTCAAGAACTAGTTTAGCCTATCTCTAACTTTCCCTTAATGACAAAGCTATTCGGGCTTAAGCATGAATAGTGAACAACCTTATACCACTCAACGCCAAAATTAAATTAAATTTTGAATAGGAGCAGTAAGGATTAAATTCATAGGACTTGGAGACCATTTAAAGGAGTGGCTCATCTTTAAACTTAAGCTTTTAAACGGTGCTTAGGAATGGTTTTATATCTTTAAACTCTTTCACATGCCGAAGTTTTGCAGATCAGATTCAATATTCTAAACTTATCTTCCTTGTGAAAAGGCCACTGTTAATTGAAAAGGGCACTGTTTCCGAACACTCGTCGCCAGTTACATATTTCTTACAATTTGATCTTCTGTGGTTTCTAGGTGTGAGGCCTTTCCAACGTACCCTAGAACGTATGACTTGGTGCATGCAGCAGGACTTTTGTCACTTGAATTCGCTCGGCAGCGCAGATGTGCGATGCTTGACGTGTTCATTGAAATTGACAGGATACTTCGGCCAGAGGTATGTAAAACATACTCTGGGGATTTAACTTTTCATTTGTGGTCCTTTACCTTTACAGTGTTTTGTTTTCTTACTCACTTCATCTGATATGTTATAAGGTATGAATATATAAAGATATATGAACATACGTGAATCCGTTTTTGTTATACAGTGATTGAGTGAGAATAACCTTTTCAAAACCTTAGCTAAACACTAAACAAAGGAAGGAGTCTCTAGATTTCACTTTGGTTGGGTTTTATTGTCATAAAGCAATGCAATAGATTCTGTTTCTTTATTAAATTAAATCATAATGGCCTGGATTTGATCATATGATCTAGTACTAACTGGAAATTAATTTGGCCAAAGATCTATTGCCAGTTTGCATAATATTGTGTGATTTATGGGCTTACTTTTGTAGCTATCTGTTTCCCTGCCAATTTTAAACCTAGTTAAGGCTTTCCTTTTTTTTTTGACAGTGACGCCAGTTTTAAAAATTGTACTATCAGCATGGTATTGTATATATATGTAGGGTATGCATGTTCATTGTGCAGTTAGTTCAATCTGCATTTAAGGACCACTAGGGTCAGCCTAGTAACCCTAATGTGATCATCAAATTAAGTGCATTCGGGAAAGCTTTAATTTTTGTTTTTCTCCTGTGGAAGCATAAAGCTAAAATGGATTCTTCTTAGGTACTAAGGGGGAAAATAGAGAATTGTTAGATTTGCAGGAGGCTATCACCAGATAGCTTAGGTACTTCCTTTTGAATGGATTGATATATTTTTAGGCCATTTGATATGGTGACAATTGGTGATGAAATTTGCAGGGTTGGATTATAATTCGTGACACAGTTCCTTTAATAGAGTCAGCCAGAGCTCTAACGAAACGGCTAAAGTGGGATGCTCGAGTTGTAGAAATTGAAAGTGACAGCGATCAGAGACTCCTGATCTGTCAGAAACCTTTCTTTAAGAAACAGGCAAATTAATTCATTAAAAGTCCAGAGGAAATTAGACCATAATATTCATATATTCATTTTCACAGTGTTCATTTATTATCATAATGCTCCACCATAGAAGGTGGGGATTGAAAATTTTGGACAGAAAAAAAAAAACCATAGAGGAAACAGTGAATTCTCGTCAATGATACCACCACAACTCCTATGTAGCCGTAAGGCATATATACATAGGACCTTGTAATTATCAAACGAGGAGCAGAGCAGAGCAGAGCGGATGAAGAAAGTATATACTGGTTGATTCAATTTTTCATGTGATATCTGATTACAGTTACACACATGATGATTTAAGATTGGCAAGATGAATGATGATAGAATAAGTTTTATATATATATATATATATATATATATATATATATGTTTTGCTGTGGTGTATAAAATGATCGACGGTTAATTCCCCCATATTCCTATACAATTAATTATCTTTCTGCTCTCATTCCTGTAAAACCCCAGCAAAACCATATTTTGATAAATCTTGTCAATATTTATAACATGGAATCAAGCTCACTTTCAAGATTGGCCTGTGGAATCTTGTCAATATGATTAAAACTCTGTTATATTTCTGTGCTTGGAGAATCAGTTATATATTATCCTAGAAGACTAAAAAATTGCTTGAAGAGGCAAGGAAGTTTACTTCCTACCAAACCATTTAAAGCAGAATATGTGAAGGAGTAAAATTTTCAAGATTAATTGTATTTAAAACAGTTTGTAGTAAAAGCATTTGTAGTTTCTTTTGAATTAAAAAATTCTCATAAGTAATGAATTCCAAACAAGTTAAACTTGTTAGGTGACATTATACAAAGTGTGATCCAAGTTTTTATCTCTTTCCAAAGGTGACACGTCGGTAATATAAAAAATACGGTGCAGTGTATGCGTACTTTTCCTTTTTCTGGTTTTCAATTTCTCAGGTTAACTTCAATTATCTTTCACTTGGCTTGAAAACTGTATAAATGCCATCTTTGGTCATATTAAAGAGGTGAATTGTTTATTAACTTCATAATGTGCATGTCGGGCTATGTTATATAAACTCGCATATGTGTCTTTATTTATATATATATATATATATATATATATATATATATATAATAATTTCGGTCAATAGTTAATGTAACATTTTTTTATTATAATTCAAGTTCCATCATCACAATGATTTAAAACTGAAGCACTGCGTATTAAGGATTGTTTCACTGGTGGTGCTCTAACATCAAATGAAAGGATATGTACGGTCCATCTTCCTAATTTGAAGATTAGGGTTCTCAATTAACATAAATCAGAATTAATAACTAAGAACAATATCCTGAGCATGTATATAAAATTCACATTTAATCTGGACAAAATTATCATTTTAACAAGGTAGAGACATTAAAGACAACAAGTAAAACAAAATAAGAAGAATTAAGTAAGATATTTGCATTTTTACTCCCTTATTAGAAAACTTTATTCCTTCCTCGAATTATGACACAAAGAAGTATTATATATATAAATATATAGAAGGAGTTTGACTAGAATAAAGATAGAAGTTGTTAAACTCAAGTGAAGTAAGAATTGTATATTCTGTATATACAACAAGGATTATGATGATACACAGAAAAAATGCATTGACACCAAATTAATTTATTTATGAATACTAAAACCTTTTGTGAAAGATATCTTCCTGTCCGACCTTAACTCAGTTGGTAGAGCGGAGGTCTGTAGTTGGTAATGGACATCCTTAGGTCGCTGGTTCGAATCCGGCAGGTCGGAAATGAAGTGTTTTTCAGTTTTTTAATGTCATTATATTATATAGTTACTCGTAATCATGATGCACATGTCCGACCTTAACTCAGTTGGTAGAGCGGAGGACTGTAGTTGGTAACAGATATCCTTAGGTCGCTGGTTCGAATCCGGCAGGTCGGAAATACATTTTTTTTTGTGATTATTTTTCTTAAATCAGATAATTTTGGTTCATTTAAGTATTCTTCATTTTAACATTTATGTCCGACCTTAGCTCAGTTGGTAGAGCGGAGGACTGTAGTTCTTGACAGAGATCCTTAGGTCGCTGGTTCGAATCCGGCAGGTCGGAAATTAATCTTTTTTAATATATGTTTTTTTAAATCACATACTTTTTGATCATCTATTTTTTTGTGTTAAATCGCATACTTTTTTGATCATCTAATCACCGTTGATTGCTATCCACACGTATAAAAGCGTCGATGATCAATGATTCTGGTCTCATTAAATGGCTTGGCGCTTCTCCTACTTCGTCTCCACCGTCAAATCCTCCAAAACCCTAAACCCTAACTCTTTCTCCTCCACAGCCCCATTCTCCACCTCCTTCCTTGTCACCAAAACCCCCAAAAAGTTCAAGAAAAAACGTAATCCCAAGCCCAGTCCTCGAACCACTCCTGTCCAGACCCAGCCCAACCGTATCCCCTCTCTCGAGCGCATTCTCCACCGCGACGCTCTCCTACGCTTCGTCACGCGCTCCAAGCATTTCCTCTCCGCCCAGCCGGAGCACGTCCTCCGCCTCGATGATGCCGGCAAGCTCCACCGCGAACTCGGATTCCCGCGCGGCCGCAAGGTCTCCCGCTTCCTCCAGCACCACCCCCTTCTCTTTCAAACCTACCGTCACACCGACGGCAAGTCCTGGCTCGGCTTCACCGATCTCATGGAGGACCTTCTCGCTGAGGAGAACTCCCTCATGGACGCAATGGAACTGAACCGCGTCGAGAAGGTTCGCAAACTCCTCATGATGTCCGCCCGCAACCGCATCCCCCTTAGCAAAATCCACCACCGAAGAACCCTCTTCGGCATCCCCGACGATTTCCGCGACAGGGTCGCCAAATACCCTGACTTTTTCAAAATAGCGGTTGACAGCGACGGCAAGAGGGTGCTGGAGTTGGTGAAGTGGGACCCGCTTCTCGCCGTGAGTGCTCTTGAGAGGGAGTTCGTCGTTGACGAGGATTCGGCTAAGCGGAAGTTTAGGTTTCCGGTGAAGTATGGGAAGGATTTGGATTTGGAATTGGACGATAATAGGAAGCTTAATTTGCTGAACTCGCTTCCCTTGGTGTCTCCCTATTCGGATGGGCATAGGTTTGATTTGTGGACGTTGGAAGCGGAGAAGTATAGGGTTGGGTTGATTCATGAGTTCTTGAGCTTGACTTTGGAGAAGAGAGCATCCATTCATGAGCTTGTGGAGTTCAAGGAGGAGTTTAGTTTGACGAAGCATACCTATCAGATGCTGCGGAAACAGCCTCGAGCGTTTTACTTGGCCGGGACTGAGATGAATTGGACTGTGTTCTTGAAGGATGCCTATGATGAGAATGGGGTTTTGATTGAGAAGGACCCCCAGGTAGTGTTTAATGAGAAGCTTTATAAGTATGCTCAGATCGACCAAATGGAACATGATCCCGGGGTGGAAGAGCAGCATTTGACATGATTTTTTTGAGTTAATTGCGTTGTGCTTCTTCCCAGGAAGAGAACTTTGTGCAGAGTGAGGAGAATGAAATGGGGTTGGAAGTCAAGAAAAGAAAGACTGATCGGAATTCTGAACTCTTCAATTTAAGGGTGCTCTTATCTTAAACAGAAATCAAATGACTTTTTTGATAATGGAATTGAAAATGATTAGAGTGTTTTTGACAATTTAATCTTTGCTGGTTATTGGCTTCAAGGGTCCTCTTGGACTCCAAGGAGGAATTGCAAGGATTATCTGGGTAAACAGGGTTCCAAAGTTTCAACTTTTTATCTGGGCATCGAGGTTCCATAGTTTTTGTACTGTAATTCTTCGTTAATTATTAAAAAATAAATAGTTTTCGTCTGTTATTGATTGAAAATTGTTAGGTTTGACTTCTTCTTTCAAGACTCTATCTCATCTAAATGTTAGAACCACGAGATGTATTGTGCTGACATTCCTCTTAAAATGGATACTTTTGCATTATTTTTTCTCTATCTTTTGCTTCTGCTTGAAGCAAATTGGTGTCTGTGTCCCAGCCTCCCCCAAATTGTTCCTACTCGTGGAAACAAAAACTATAGCACACTACAGGTGAATGATGTAAAAGTAGTAGTGTTTCATTAGTAACAAATCAAATAACTAAACAATGATGTTGCTTCGGAAGTTGTTTACTATTGCATACGTGACATTGTGTACCAAAAACAGCCACTGGTGTTGCACAGGTAGGCAATTATTTAAAAGTAATCTAAAGATCATAAATAGTGCCTGGAAAATGATTAATTTAATGGGTGGGTGAAATAGTCTATTAATGAAAGAAACGCTTTTTGAAACTACTACGGAAATGTTGAGCACGCAAGCATATCTAATACTCTAATGTTGAATGTTGGATTAGAAAGTTGTGATCGATTTCGACCATTTCTAGAGAAGATTCAGAAAGTAAAATTTATTTAAGGAAATCATAAGATGGAAAAAAAATGATGACTGATAAATAAAACCAGACTCGATACATTTAAATATAAAAATTTAAAAATTTAAGAGTTGAATTGAAAATAATTCAAAAGTTGTACTGAACTTTTTTCACAAGGCTAAAGATATAAAATATATATTATGTTATTAACTAATACTTAAGGTCTGCTTAACCACACCTAACAATAGGTTACTTAAAACCATAAAAATTCATTTTTAAAAAGTATTTAATTACAAAATATTATCTATAACTATATATAAAGGGGATTCCCTCTTTTGTGTCCACATTTCATAATTCCAACTTTACCCTTTATAATTTAATTATTTATTAAATTTTTAAAAATTAACGGTTATTTTTATAAGTTTTTATAAAATTATTTACTTATCTCTTTTTTCTTTTTTTCTCTTACTATTCATCAATAATTATTTTTCTCTTATTTTCTTCGTACCTTTTATTTTATTTTTTATAAATATACTTTTATTTTGTTTATTAAATTAATAACATTACAATATCATCAATTCTTAATATAATTCAAAAAATGCGTACACACAGGCGCGATAGCGCCTGTGTTTACACTAGTATAAAATAATATAAATTCTAAATTTGTTGCTATTCTATCGGTCGTCTACATTGGTCAACAAAATAACTGCTACCTTGTCTTCTTTTTCTTCTGTTTTTATATGTATATTTTTAAGATCGAATATCTCTATTTTGTATTAAAATTTCTTTTATTATGTAGTCTATGCTTCCCCTTCTCTTCCTTTTTGTGGCTGTTAGTAGCCTGTTTACAAGCTATCATCTTTAGCAGGACTACCTTATATAACAGTTTATGCAGACAACTAGATTATGTAGTGTTTCATGGAACATTCTCAATTCCAGTTCCAAAATTTTTGACATCCAACATTGATAACTACTAATGACGATGAGTGAGGGAAGTTCAAATCAACTTAAAACGTTTAAACGTAGTGTGACATTGCCAAGAAAAAAAGGCTGCAGAAAAACTTCTTCAACATGAAAATCCACAAATTTTCATGCTTCATTATTCCACTTTTAAGTATATCGGGAAACCAGCTAAACGATGAACACTGTTCTACATCCAAGTCTTCATCAAACACCCAAGATAACTAACAGGTTGAAACAAACACAGCAACAATCACAACCAACGTTTATTCCACAGGATGAAGCAAATATTGGTAAAAACAAGTTTGAAAATTACTCCTCCACTTCATGAAGTCTTAGAAACAGACTGATAAATTGCACATAGAACTAATGACGCTTAGTTCGGCTCCTTGACCTGTGCCTGCTTTTGTGGGAAACACTAGCACTGCTTCTATGCACACCGGAGGAACTTGACCCTCCTTGGCCACCACCTTTCTTCAGTACTCTTCTGTAGGAGTTGTGGCCGCTGTTCCCAAGTGCAGCTTTGGCAACACTATCAGTGAACATTTCTCGTCCCCTTTGAGTCTTTATAGATTGCTTGTTCAGGTACACAAGCTTTGGAAGAAGACCACTAACTGCTTTGCGCAGTTGCTCATCACTGATGTTGCTTTGAATTGGGTTTCCTAGCAGACTCAAAGCCTGAAGTGAGTTGTAGTTAGCCACCAGCTGACCTAATGCTTTTGTGGTTGCGATCTTGTTAAAGCTCAAGTCCAGAACTGTTAGCTTCAGTAACCTGTGCAGCCCCTCAACATCACCTATCTTGTTCCCAGCAAGATATAGCTCTTTGACTAAGGTACAATTTGATAATCCTGATAAGAACACGGTGGGTAACTAAATTATAGAAAATACTGCACAGGGCCAATAAATTAACCTTCATTCAGCATCAGCCAATGTAGAAACTAACCTTGTCCAATTCTTGAGATGCGATTATAACTTAAATCAAGTATCCGCAACCGGGTTAATTCTCTGAGGCCCTCAATAGTGCTGATTTTGTTTCTTGACAGATTCAGTGTATGAATACCCTTTGGGAGAAATCCAGGAGTGATGTGAGCTAACAAATCAACAATAAGGAGAGCCAATCAACATTAGTTAGTGTTATCATTATGATTAACTGATGATGTTAAAGGTAACTTTTTTTGTCTCAGAAAAGCATACCTATAAGATTGCTTGACAAATTGACAGAGCGGAGACTGAAGAAGTGCGAAAGAGAGGGAATGGCCTTTATACCAATGCCTGATATATGAGCAGCAGTTGAGGCGGGGTTCAGGGACTGGACCAGACTATTGGCATGCATTATCTCTTTTGAAATATTGGCATCTGAATGTCGAATCAACTGAGATGTGCTTCTTGCCATTGATCTACCATCATCAGGAGAAGGTGGGAATGCAATGCTTCCAATGCTGTCATCACCAAAGTCATCATCCTCAGGAGGTGGCTGCTGAATTTCGAGATCTTTCACCCACTCATCCACTCTGCTAAGCGAGGATGATTCGGTTGAGAAAGCCACCCATTGGTTTTGTGGCCAAAATCCAAAATGGTCTTTCTGAAATCTGCTCCACCTTTGGTTAACAATGTTTTGTTCATCGCAGCTTTTCTGAAAATATTCCCCAAAAGATGAGGTTGGTGAGGGTGATTCTTCGTGTCTCAAAGCCTTGCCTTGCTTTGGTTCAAGGGTGTCGGAGGAGTACCCACATTGACTACTCAAAGCAGCAATTGCAGGATGTATCTGTGTCGATTTGCTTGACTTTGATCTATGTATATTCCTGTGGCTCCAGAGGAACAACTTCCACCACAATCTTTTACTTCTAGAAGGAAGAACTTGACTTGAGGAATGCCTTTTCAACATCACTTTATCAGCACTGCAGTGAGTCATCGCAGACCTCGGGCTTTCTAGATTAATATATGCTGATAATCCGTGTAAATCCTCAAAAGACTGTGACTTGGAAGTTGGAAAGAGATGAGAAGTTTTCATAAGAACATCCCTTCTTTCAAGGTCAGAACAAGATCTCTTGAGCTCCGGAGAAGCCCAAAAGTCAGTCTTTCCAATCCCGGGATCACTGACATGTCCACTTTGGATCATATCATCACTCTTTATGCTGTATTTATGTTCTGTGTCTTCGAATTGAATGTTAACTTGGTCTTCAAATTTTATCTCTTCATTTGATGGATCACATCTTCCTTTGCTTGCAGCAGCTTGGTGGACTTGAAGATCAAAATCAGAGAGCTGCCTCTTGATGGAAGGAGACTGTTCATGCTCGTCTTCTCCTTCATAAGCTTCCTCCACTTCAGTCTTCACAGGACTCTCATGGTTCATAATCCTCACATTTCCCCTTGAATTCTTCTGCACACCAAAGGGTACCGTCACATCAAGGGTGGCCGGCTTCAAATCACGACGCTCTGATGAAATCTTCGGGTGCTGTATTTCGCCAAGTTGAGCTTTAAGGTCCCCCGTTGAAGACCCTTCAGCAGCACTCTGAAGAAATAAAAAAAGCAGGTAAGGTATACGATATACTCTCACCACTTTTTCTGTTTTGTAGTCCTAACTCGAGGATCCAAGTCGTTAAAATGGTGCTGCGTCTGGGTATCTGTTCACTATATTTTGTTTTTGTTACTTAAAAAATAGTTTTTGAAAACAGCAATCGAACACACCCAGTATGGTTTTTGAAATACAAATGAAGCACACCCAATATATATAAGTACATATCTGTTACCTTGTTTTTGTCTTTCTTTCCAGTAAAAAAGGAGAGACACCTGCACAAGGCCATGACAGAAGATAAAGCTTGTTCTGAATCCTTTTTATAGTTTTATTCAAACTTGATACGATTCCTATAATCCTATTGCCGCTCACATCTTGTCTGACTCAGTTATCAGCGGTAACATTGAAGCAAGAGTGATTCAAAAGTTAGCCATAATCGATGGGAAGACGCAGAACAAGAGATAGAAGCCTGTCCACAAAAAACCGTGAACCAGAAAAGGAAGGACCAACAGCTTCAACACTTGGTGAAAATATTGCTAGAGAGTTGGCCAGAGTTGTAGTATAAGAAGCAACTCCTCAAAGCTCCACGAATATTTGTCTCTTGAAATATTTGTCTCTTGAAATAGACCTACGCAGTGGAAGAAAACCAACCAACCATTCAAAAATTCAGATAAACAATGTATGCCCACCAAGTAAAACTTGCAGTACAAGAATAAATTCTTAGAAAAAATATTTATATACGACATCTCATCTCGAGCTTGCAGCCCATGCTCATGCTGCATCCATCAGATAAGAATATATACTGATTTAATGGATATGCTAGGAATTCAAAATCTTTTGCAAAACATAAACAGCAGACACCTGGCGATGGTGTGAGGGGTCAAAGGAACAAAAACACTAACCTGACCAAAACAAAAACACCTGGTGATTGTAGCACAGACACTGTCCCTAGCAGATAAAGAGGGAACATTTGTGGTTAAAAAAACGAACCTTCTGAAGGGATGGTAATTCGGGTCCAAGATCTGCTGTGCCTGATCTGATATCTGTCAAAGGAGCATAATTGGGTTGTGTGTTGATGTAGTTGTTGGAGGTGGTGAAAGAGAGAGAAAAAAAAAATTATTAAATGGTGGTAGAATTTGTTCTGAAAAAACAATGAGAGAGAAACGCGCAATTCACACGGTGTCTTCAGGCATCAGTGTTTATTTATGCCTGTCGTAAGGGTCGGCCTTACGAGGCTGTGACCATGGCTTGGCCACTGCATGTGCCTCTTCACAACCAAATGCGACATATATATATATATATATATATATATATATATATATATAATCATATATGTCTCACTAAATTTTTTAGTCCAGTGTATAGAGTCTACGACTTATGATATGATAAATTCTCTCGTCAATATATTTATTGTTCATTTTAATCATTAATATGTTACTGTGACTTTTCATTAAAAATCACTAATTTACTGTAACATCTCAGAGAGAATTTATGATTATTTTAATATTATTATGAACATTGATGAATTTGGCGCCTTAATCTTGTTGACACCCAAAATATCTTAATTAATTATTTGTTATCATATAAAAATTTATTAAAAATAGAAAAGTTTAATTATATTTTGGAGGCCCGATAGATTGAAAATTTTAGTCTATATTAAATTTTTGTGGTTTATTGAATATTTAAAATTTTAAATCTTTTTGATTAAGATATTACCGTCAAATTTTTTCTATTGACAAGAATCTTTTAAAAATTCGCTATCTACCTAAAATTATTCTTAAAACTAGTAAAGAATATTAATTTATAAAATTATGAAATATAAAATAAAAATATATAATTTTTTAAATTTATAATTTTATAATTTTTAGTTTTATAATTTATAATTTTATACTTTTTCAATTTTACGATTTATAACATTTTATAATTTTATACTTTATATTTTATAAAATTATAAATTTTTAAAATCATAAAACTATATTTTTATTTCATATTTCGTAATTTCATAAATTTATAATTTTTATTAGCTTTATGAATAATTTTAGGTAAATACAATAACAAATTTTTAAGAGAGATCATTGTTATTATGTTATTACTGTAGTTTGCATCAATGTATTATATAGTCACAAATTAAATGTTACCTCAAGAGAAAAATTTAACCATCGAGACTTTATTGACAAATTTTGAAATTTTAAAGATTCAATATACTACAAAAGTTTATCAGAGACTTAACTTAAAGTTCGCAAATTTATCATGATCCAAAACATAAGTAAACAAACAAAAATAAAGAAAAATATGGAATCATGTCAAACTCGATAAAAATTACAACATAAACAAACTATATCTAGTAACAAAAATCATCTAAATAAATAGATATAGGTAAACTTGTGTATCCAATTCACCTTGATAAAAATTATTGTAAAAAACTATAAATGCTTTAAGAAACTTTAAATTAATTCATTTATATTTGTATTTATTAATTTTTTAATTAAAATTGAATTACCTTTTAAAACATCTCTAGTAGAAAATGTTTAAGGGTGGCTCTTTAAAGCCGTTTAAGAAAATTATTAATTGTTTTTCTAAAAATTCAATGCTTAGAATAAAAAAAATGTTTCCATTAATAAAACAAAATATTAATATAAATTTCAAAATATTAACTTGAAATTATTTAATTTTTTTTAAACGAATTACTTTTTTGACAAAAAATACTTTAAGTTGTTTGATTATGTCACGATAAAAATACTATATAAAACAACTTACATAGGTTATATTATAGATGTCATGAAACATCTCTTTAAAGTAACTTTGATGGTAGTAAAGAAATTTTTTGAGGTACACTTTTTTTATAGTAAGTTTAAAAGATGTTAAGTTTATATGTCACTATAATATATTATTTGTTATTCTAGTAAGTTTAATGAAAATAAAGGAAAATCTTAAAAGCTTATTCTTATAGTAATTTTCTTTTAAGGTATTCTTATAAACTTATATTAATAATGCATAAAGATTAGTATTTAAATATTATACTACTTTAAAAAAAAAGGAATAAAATTATTACATTTCATCTTTTTGTATATATATTTTTATTTTCAAACTGCCGGTATAAATAATTAAAGGTCACGGTCTTTTTGGAGTAGCTCTCGCATTCGGGATTCCCCACCATAATTTTTTAATTATTTTTTGTAAGGCTTTGCTTCTCTTTATTCTATTCATAATCTATAACGACCCTCAATTATTTTTTGTCTTTTTAAAATTTTAGCAATGCCGTGCTTCATCACATGGTTTGACAATGATTGTTTCCAAAAGTTAATTACTTTTCAATTTTTAAAAATAAAATTTTAACTTTTATGTTCTTAAGTTTTACGGACCGAATGGAATATATTAAGTAGAGATTTCAAAAACATTGTAACACTTCAAACTTTAAGTACTCTTTTTTCTTTTTTTTTTGTACTCGTTTTGTTTATATTGGTGTTGGTCATTGTAACACCGAGTAGAGTTATGTATGTAGAAAACACTCATACGTTCAAAAGTTAGCCAAATACATCAAATAACAATTAATGCAATAATTAATAAAAACATAATTATTTATTTTATGTTATATATATTATTCTATTTTGTAAATTTTTCCTTAAATAGGTTTGAATCAAGAGGTTCAATTATCTGAGTTCGCATTATTTGTGGGTTCTAATAACTTGTGAGTTTAATGATTTAGTAACTCAATTACGTCTTGACCTGATTATTTAGTATGTAATTACCTTAGTTAAATAAGAGAAAACTGGATATGTGTTCTCATTTTAATTTATGACATAAATAAAAAATATACAAATTGGTTCAATTTTCAAGTTAATGAAAGAGATTTTCACTTTTTTAGGTTTAAATACCTTTTGGTACTCATTTTTGTAGTGTTTGTTGCGAATGGTACTCATTTTGACAGAATGTTTAAAATGGTCCTCATCTGTACCGAATGTTTAAAATGGTCCTCATTTTCGCAATTAGTGTTTTATTTGGTGCTTTTCTGTAACGCCGTTTAAATCATTAACAGAGCATTGTACAGGTGGCACGGTTTGTATTAAGGTATTACGTGTACTGTACATATGGTTGTGCCATATGTATAATGCTCCATTAATGATTTAAACAACGTTACAGAAAAGGACCAGAAAAGGACCAAATAAATCAATTGCGAAAATGAGGACCATTTCAAACATTCGATAAAAATGAGAACCATTCTAAACATTCTGTCAAGATTAGTACCAGTCGCAACAAACACACATTCTGTCAAGATTAGTACCATTCGCAACAAACACTACGAAAATGAGTACCAAAAAGACATTTAAGCCACTTTCTTACTTTTTTTAATTAAATATTTTTAACATTCTTTGTGTATAGAGTCAATTGGCTACGTAAACTTTCAAGTTAAAACCAATCAATGAAATAATTTGGGTTTATTATTGCGTTTCAATTGAAGTATGATTGAAGATCCTCTTTTAGAAATAGGTGGGCCTATGGATTAGGAAGGAATCCTGATTTCTCGATGAAGGTAAAGAAGGATAATTGATAGACAATTCAATTCAATGTATATCAGAAAGACAAAAAAATTCACATTTTTGTTTTAAATTACATTTCTTACCCATGTCATTAGTGCACTTTTCTTACTGATACGAATTAGGTGGAAGTTTAAAATAGAATAATGTAAGAGGAATAAATGGGGATATCTATTGTGTGTAGAATAGTATAGTATAATGCTTTAGATTCACTCTGTCGTTTTTTCATATCAATATAAAATGTCCTCGTTCTGTGTATGGTAAAAATGTTTAGGGAGACACTCATTTTTAGTATTATATGAAAATTTATTAAAATAAAAAAACATGAACATAAATCAAAAGGATTATATTCATAATAATAAAAAATTATACCTCTTCATTAATCATAGATAAATTATATTTATTATGAAAAAAATTAAACAAATATAATAAAACATTAAACTATGATTATCTGTGAATAAAAGTCAAATTAGACGACTCATTAGGATAATATTTTTCTCACAAAAAACACATAAATTTTGAACTATATAATCATAAAAATGTAAACACTGATATTATCTTCTTCCAGGACTTCAAGAAATTACTCGTTCATTTAAGAGACCATATCAAACTAAAGTATAATGACTTTCTAATCAAAGTCTCTAAAAATCTTTGATTCAAACTTCAAAACATAAATAACTCTATAAACACAACATATAAAAGTTTGCACTCCTATAAGATTTTTAAAACTAGTCACATGTTCGCCAAACTTTCTTCTAAACATATAAGCACATTATTAACACTAGTGTAAACACAGGCGTTATCGCGCCTCTGTGTACGCATTTTTTGAATTATATTAATAATTGATGATATTGTAATGTTATTAAGTTAATAAACAAAATAAAAGTATATTTATAAAAAATAAAATGTACGGAGAAAATAAGAGAAAAATAACTGTTGATGAATAGTAGAGAAAAAAAGAAAAAGGAGATAAGTAAATAATTTTATAAAAACTTGTAAAAGTAACCGTTAATTTTTAAAAATTTAATAAATAATTAAATTATAAAGGGTAAAGTTGGAATTATGAAATGTGGACACAAAAGAGGGAATCCCCTTTATATATAGTTATAGATTCAGCTTAAGTCAATTGCAATAAAAAAAAATCCATTTTTTGGCAAGATCATTTAAAAAGAAAATTAGTCATATGTATGTAATGAGAATTTTATTAAGCATTAACATATATATATATATATATATATATATATATATATATATATATTACTAATCTTAATTATTCAATTAAAATAAAAGTTAAAATGCTCATTCAAAAAATAGTTAGTTAAAAATTTGTTAAGATCTCTCAATTTTTCTAATTTTACAAGATTTATCAAATAATTAAATTAAAACATCCAATTTTTTCCATAAATATCTGAATTATCATGTTATTTTACTTGAATTTGATATATGTTTTTATCATTACTATGATTATGATTATGACTATTAACTCATTATTATTATTATTATTATTATTATTATTATTAATAACATAGTGAGAGAAGAGAATATCATAATTATAATAATAATTATTATTATAGTATAATAATAACAAGTAATCAATAATCTTAAAAATAATCAATTGAGATATGTTATATATTTGAATTTTTTTATAATAACATGTTTGAATGATTTGATTACTACATAAACTTTTAACTAATTGTTAAGTAAATAGTTTAATATTTGAATTAAAAATTAAAGTTAATATTCTTCGTTTTCATATATAATTAAGGATACGAAAAAGAATATAGTTTGATACTCTTGAAAAAACGTTGCTCCTACTTTACAATTCACTAATATATATTAAAGTTTGAAGTTAAAAAGAAAAATAAACATAGTTAAAATACTTTTATTTAAAGTTGTAAAATGAATGTTTTTGGTGTGATGATATTGTGACATGATATTTTATGGTGTGAAAAGCAAATTTACCGTACTAATGAGACGAGACGAAGTGTATGAGTATGAAGAGTAAAGAAAGTATTTTAACGAGATGTGTGACATGATTACAAAGGGTCTAGTGAATGGAATAATAATATTTTTGACTCATTTTTTTATGTGCTTTTGTACAGGGACCCAACACTTATCTAAAACATTTATTTTTTTTTTTACTCTTTGTTTTTCGTAACTTCATCCGTTTCAGTCTCCTTTCTATCTTCCGTTCGGATGAAAATAATTAATATTGAAAATAAATGCGAAGTAAAAGTCCTTACCAACTTTTCTTGGGATCCTATTTATAGCTTTTTATATGGGCTGTGATTAAGATTTTCTTAATCATGGCTTAATTGCTTTTTAAACTTGATTACTGACTTGTTTTATTTTAATATTTAGGTTTCGGTTATGTTGTTGTCCTCTCATAATTAGACGAGAATGGCAAATCATGACCTTTGTTCGTCGACACTTACTTTGATGAGGGTCTCAGTGTGATTTTCAATTACTTATGGTCGACCGACCGTAGCGGGCGGCCTTCGGCCGCTTATTCTCAAGCTGCTCGATTCCGAGCTCCCTAAAATTATTTCGGAGAAATTGTCATACTAACAATCCACTGAATTATCTGTCTGTAACGGACGGCCTTCGACAGCTTATACTTGGACCGCCTGACCAAAGGTCTAGCTGAAAATATTGATAGCTCACATAATACGTTATCAGTCATTTCAATCATCATATTACATTACTACAAAACATTAAAATAAATAATTAAAAAGTAATTAAAATATCGAACTGAAAATAAATAAATAAATGAATTAAAATATTATTATAAACTTTGAAAGGAATAGCATGACGACACATCTTTGTGGCTATCGATTCATGACGCAAATTGTGCACAAAACTACAACTCCACCATGCACACTGCATGCGTTTAAAGCTCCTTCCAAACTTCTAACTTTTAATCAACTACCACCTGCCACCGACTACTTCAGAAACTCTGAATGTGAAAGACTATGATGAACCAATCAAATCTGTGTCGTGTCGTACACTCTCACGCACGCACGCACAATCGTACCCGCATCTGCACTCTATTACACCAACTTGTTGCAGACGTGCGACACACAAAAACGTACGGATTCATTGTCTTGTCGGATGCGAGTTGAATTTGGTGTTTCTTTACAAACTTTTCTATGTTCTTTCCACCCCTCTAGTCTATACGGTGCTACCTAGGTAGTACTAGCAATGTTGTAATTCCCATTTTCAGTGGCACCCAACTTGACTCTTCTTATCCTTGGTCCCCTACCTCTTCTGCAACCAACGCCATGCATGCTCCTTTCTTCTTAAATTTCAAGTCATTCACCGAATAATAACAATTACGATTAAATGGAAGATTGTTCAAGGATATCGACACTTACATTTCCTTTACCCAATATCTATGTATTCATCGCTTCTTACTAGTTTAATAGTGTGTTTGGATAAAAACTTCATTACAAACTAATTAGATTAATTTTGTATTTTTAAATGTTTTATTAGAATGAAATTACCTTCAAATAACACTAATAACATTGATAGAATATTAAAAAAGTGTCACTTTTTTAGATTTCAATAGGAGTAGCATTCATTGAAAAAAATGATAATTATTAAAGATTACCTTGATAAACATTATTATAAAGGGATATCTCATGAAAAATAATTCTTTAACAATTAAATTTTAACAACTTTCTATCATAACTTTGAGTATTTTTTAAGCGATTTTCTATATTTTTATTTTTTTTATACTCTAAAACTATTTAGAAGATGTCATCTTATTAAGTTGTAAGATAAAATTATCAAAATACCATTGTTCATAACTTATTTACTTTCTAAAAGTTCTTACAATATTTTTCTCTCTTCTTTTCCATCTAACCACAAAGACATCTTACCACTCCACAATATTTTTATATTAGTCAAATATTATATTTTATTTTTGTTTTTTTATTTGTAAAATTTAAAATAAAAGGTAAGAAATCAAACGAAAACACAACACATTCGTGATTACAATAAAAATATATGAAATAAAACAAACATGTCGTTTGCCTTTGCGATAAGAAAGTCATCTGTATCTGCATAATAATGATGTGATGTGATTAAAGGCATTTTAACAATCTTAAGGCGAAACTACCAGTCCCATTCTCATTTTATTGGCGACCCATACAAGGCCCATCACAAACTGCTTTTTATTGCTGATTTAAATAGTAATGTTTGGATGAGTTTAAATATGTGAGTTAATTTAGAAGTTTGAATTAGATTGATTTGGAAAAATTTTAATTTCTATACATATAGATTAAATGGAAATTAATTACGGGTTAAACATGTTTAGTTAAGTTGAGAAGTGGGTTAATCCATAGTTCATTAGAAATAACTCTTTATTATTTTTTTTATAAATTTTGTATTACAATTATTTACTATTTCTATATATATATATATATATATATATATATATATATATATATATATATATATATATATATATATATATATATAAATAATATGCGGATTTTAATGGGGCAGAGAGGTGCTTTAATTTTAAACTTTTTTAAATTTATAATATATATATATATATATATATAATTTATTAAATTACAGGTAATATATTTTAGAAATTGATGAAAATTAAATTGTGTATTTTTTTCATTTATTTTATAAAGCACAAAATTTAGTGTTAATAAATAATAAAACATAAAATTAAATATAATAAAGAATAAAAATATTTAGGTTTAATTTATTTTTTGTTCCTCTTTTTGTCAAAAATTGATCCTACAATAATGTTAATTACACCAACAAAATAAACCATATATTAAGAGTTTCAATTTTAATAAAAAAAGTCATTGATCTGTTTTAAAAAATTTAACGAAATTTATCGTAAAAGATCAAATTGTATCAATTTTTTAATAATTGGGACCAAATTAAAACTAAAAAAACTAGAGGATCAATTTAACATTTTAAAACCAAAACATGAATCAAAAGAGTAATTAAACCAAATATTTTTTAAGATAATTTTTATTTTCTTTCTTATTATCTTTTTAGTTCTTCACAAATTGTAATAATTTCTCACTCTAATATTGTAATCATTTCTTACTCTCATATGTTTTCTTTTTGTTCTTGAAGAAAAAGAAAGTTAGATACAAACTCATTATTTTTGCTCTCATTTCTCTTCTATTACATCCCTTTCTTATCTCTTGTCTCGACAAACATTATTTTTTATCTCATGAACTTTTTTGTATATTCATTTTTTTTATGAATATAGAAGAAAAATAAATAATGTATTATGTGTTTTTTCATAACCAAATTTTAATTATGACTTGATTATAATATATTTTCTTTTAATAATTATGTGTCTCAATCATAAAAAAAAAAATACTATGATAAATTATTTTTTAATGTTATTTACAAAAGAAAAGTATATTGATAAAAAATAAAAGAATAAATTCATTTTTTAAAAGTGATAAAAAAGAAACTATTGATGAAAAGAAGATAAACTCTATTTCTTCACATATTTTGAAGCATTAGACTAATTATCAATTCAGTTAGAGAATTCATTTATTAAAGCATTATACTAATGATCGAATCTAATAATCTCAAAATTATATTACTTTAGCCCCTCCAACATTTTTTGTCAGATCCGTCACTATATATATATATATATATATATATATATATATATATAATTTTATTCTTTTAAAAGACTAAAATATTGTTCAATAATATTTATATAATTTTAATGTATAATTTATTTGATTGTTAAAATATGTAAGTTGATATTTTAATTTTTAATTATTATTTTTATAATAATGTTGTGTGATATAAATAAACACTTTTGATTGTAATCTTATAAATAGAATGAGTTGAGTATTTCACCATATTGGAATACAAATATAAAGACACTCTTTTTTCAATTCATGAAAAGTTTTACATTCTTCTAATAATAATAAAAGAAAATATATTTTCCACTCTTCTAGTTAATTTATCCCAAATTATTTGATATTATTTGATATTTTAATATCAAAGTATCATTTTATTGGTGTTAGGTGAGTGTTGAGAAAAAAAATAGTGTTTATGTGTTATCTATCTCTCTCTATCTCTCTCTCTCTCTCTCTCTCTCTCTCTCTATATATATATATATATATATATATATATATATATATAAATAAAAGGAACCGATGTATCTTTTTATATTAAATTAAATTATCTTTATTAAGTTGCATTAATTCAACAGCTAAGTAAAATTTTATTACTATTCTTTTTGCAATCACTTCTAGCCTATACTTCACCTTTTTACTTCTTTTCATGGTTATCTTTTGCTTTTATATTTTTACCCATGATACAACTTAATATTTCACCTTTTTTTTCATTACTCAGATTTAGAAACCTGTTGACACCATCAAGCATATTTGATATCAAATATATTTTTTCATTTTCGTTAATAACAAATTTAGTTTTTACTAGAAATATTTATATAATAAATCAATAAGATTTTTAAAAATAGAAAAAGTAGTCTTTTATTTTCGGAAATATTTCTGTGGCCACGGTTGTTAGTAATACATGTCACCGCCCAGAGGCGGCGACTTTCTGCACCCCATAAATTTCTTCGGCACCCTATCAATTTTATAAAATAACCATTTTATTCTTGGAAAAGTGATTTCTGGATTTTCAGAATTGCTG
The DNA here is from genome assembly GCF_037176805.1 of Vigna unguiculata. NCBI lineage: Eukaryota > Viridiplantae > Streptophyta > Magnoliopsida > Fabales > Fabaceae > Vigna > Vigna unguiculata. Next base: position 37,982,527 of record NC_140800.1, on the reverse strand, counting down.
AAATAACATTTTTTGGAATGTAATTGTTCGGAACAGAATTTTCGTAAGAAAATTTTTAAGATGAGATTTTCGGAAAAAAATTCCGGAACATGTGAAATACATTTAGGAACATATTTTTTTGAAACAATTGTAGTACCCCTACATGAAATGATTCTCGGAAAGACTTTCCGAAACATATGAAATATTTTTCAGAAAAACCTCTTTTGGAATGGATCTTTTTAGCATTTTCTTTCTTCTTCTTCTGTAATATTTGTCTAGTAGCAGTGGCGTCGCCAACAGTAGCGGTGATAATGAAATCAGGGGTGAGATGCAATGGTGGTGACGAGTATTTGGGTATTTTCCTTATATTTATGAGGTGGATAAAGAAATTGATGGGGGGTGTTAACAGTAATTGCCGCACACTCATGTTCCCACTAACACCATTTGTCTTTTGGTCCCTTTCTCGATCTCTGTTTGCGATGTTCTGGGAAACTTTCATAGCATAATTTAACCTTCTTTTTTTTTACACAATACCATATTAAGTCAATTCTTAAATTAATCAAAGTATATATTTAGCTTGCTACATTTGTCCATGGACCCAAAGAAATATGTATTTGAAAAAACATCTTATTAAAACTGAGTTTTACTCATTAGTACTAAAATATTTATGTTCATGAATGGTTATAATCATGCATATACTTTGAAACTTGCATAGTAAGATTAAAACGAATTTCTATTAATTAAAAATTAAATAGTTAAAATTATATATGTAGCATTCTAATATAGTAATTTTCATGCATTATCATAATATCTAATTATAATATAAAAATTTTGAAATGTATTTTCTAACCACGAACGAATCTCTAAGTGGCCATTTCAATAGTCAAAATCAATAACCATACGTTTAGGACTAGATGTCAAAATTTTAACTCGATTCAACAATTAATGAATCGGGAATCAAACTTTTACTAAGACTGTCCATAACCCAAAATAGGGTGGCGCCCAACGACAAATCCCTCGGTGCTCCCTGGATTTTAAATCGAGAGTTGTGTCCAAAAGTCCCTTTGTAGTGTCCAACGTCAACAAGTTAGTGAATTCATTAACTCTTTTGCGCCCAACGGTACTAAAGTTTTGTCAAACACAATTAAGTTAGTAACACACTATCTAATTGGCGCCCATCAACACTACAAGGGTAATGATAAAGATCGGTTGATAAGTCATAACTATGTTTTGTCAAAATTGATGATGATGGGTAATTAGGTGCATTAATTAGTTCTAACTTCCATGTTATATATGTTAAGACCAAACAATCTAATCTTAAGAACTTCAACAAATAATCTATCTCATGTAGACCATCTAACAATTTTGATAATAACAAACTCTCTAAGTGTTATGCAATTATAAGAGCATTCTAACATGTATTCTTGTTACGACTAAATGGATTTACAGATCTTATAAAGATAGTTCTATCACTAACCAATCAATTTAATAACCTCGTATAACGTTTTAATAGACGATATAATGGACCTCATCTAATAGATCTTAAGTGACTTAATAAAGTTCCAACCAAACCGTAATGACTGATGTTTTCCATATAAAGTTAAAATAAAATCCAACAAATATATTATCTTTATTCGAAATTGATTTTATGTTGGAATAGTATTATGATCATAGACTCCAATCCTCGATCCTTTTCTTCCGCGAGGGAGAAAGGTGCCATAGACTATGCGGCTCGCCACCAGTGTGCCAACCACCACAATTGGGTTTGCAACCGTCATGCGAACACACCACCGTTCAGAGCTCCGGCTCGTCGGTGGCACAACCACCAACAATTGTTTTTCCTACTTTTTTTTATTTTCTTCTTTAAAAAAAAATGCTTCTCTATTGGAACTTGTCGTGTTATTTTCATTTTGGTTTTTATGCAGATGTGAGATGAAAAGGGTGATGGGTATGCATGGTAATGGAGGAAAGTGATTTTGAGATTAAATGATGAGTATGAAGGGAGGTGTTCTAATGGCCAAATGGGTGCTGCTTTTGGGTCTCTGTTTTTTGTTGTTTTTCGCAGGTGGAAGACATGAGTGTGGAGTATGTAATGGTGGGGGAACTGATGAAGGTGAGTGTCGTTGTCCGAGAATGATTGAATGGGGGATGAGGAATGTAAAATGTGGTGTTATGATCAGATGGATGTAAATTTGTTGTTGTGTGTATTCTGGTTGCAGGTTGAAGTGGTCGGGTTCTGGCCATTTTCTTTTATTTAGATTTATTTGGATGCAAGGTTACAAGCACATGTAAATACATGAAAATGGAGGTGACAACAACTCCCACGGAATCAAGAATCAACAAAATAGAGCATAACATAACAACACATCATATTCAACATCATATTCGTTCAAGTGCACAACAAGCCACATATACTTCAAATCACATCTACGCAAGCACTCAAAGACTCTCAAGTCAAGTAACATACTTACCTCTTAGTGCCTCTTCCTCTCGTGCTCGCTCACCTTCTTCTTTGCCTTTTCTTTTTTCGTTCTCCCTTGTGTGCTCCTTTTCACCTTGTTGCTCTCTGCTAGTTCTCCTCTCAGCCCTTTCCTTTTTGTGCGCTCTTCCCCTCTGCGATGGAATTTTTTCTAATCTCTAAATACCTCTTATTTTCCCTCTTTTTAATCAGTCAATCCTCTTTCCTATTCCCCATGAGTTGTTTCCATCTTTCCCGTTTCATTCATCTTCTGTATGGATATTTAAAAAATGGTGAAAGCATGCAGCCGATCATCTTCCTGCCACTTTACAATAGCTATATTGCCATAATTGCCTGCCCATGTTACTGGTTGCCGCAGTGATATGCAAATACTTAAGATTTTCCATTTCATGCATAGACCCAAAAGTGTGCATAAAGAAAAGAGCTGACTTTCACTAATCGGATGATCGGACAACAAATGAACTTTTTTTTTTCATCATAATTTTTTTTAATTTCTAATTTAATTAATTAATTATTTTTCTTCTTTCTTCTTTCTTTTTTTTCCTTACATGTATTATTGTTTTTTCAAAAAGAGAAAAAATAAATAATAATAATAAAGACAAACCGAAAAAAAACAAAAAATAAAAAAAAACAGTAATACTAATAATAATAAATAAATAAAAAAGGGAGCCGAGATAAGATAAAAATTAAAAAAAAATGAAAAGGTAAAATAAAAATAAAGTAAAATTAAAAACAATAAATATAAAAGTAAAAGAAAATAAAAATAAAAAACAAAACCGGACAAAAATTGAAATTGAAATAAGATAAAAAGTAAAAAGTAAAAAAGTATATATTTGTAGTCAATTCGATGTTCACTATTTTTATATATTTTTTTTTATTTTTTAAATTAAATTTTGTTATCGAGACAAAATTGGGTGACGACATGTATGTATATAGAAAATTTAAGTAAAATTTTACCTTTAATGCAAATAAAGAAAAATCAACTAACATGAGTTTTTATGTGGCGATGTCTTATGAAAAATATAATTAATGAACTATTAATGAACTGAATTCATGGTTAAGATTATGTCACATTTTGTTTGTTGATTTTCTATGATTATTATTATTATTAGATTTTATTTTCTTTGATTTTTACATTATTTGGATAAAGAATTTTACCAATTTTAGAAAATAAAAACGTATAATATATGAATGGAGTAATAAGATTATTTTTATTTCTTAAATAGTTGATTTGAATGAAGTAATTGAAACATCTTAGATTTTCATTTTCTTGTTTGGATAAAACAATTTAATTTATCTTTTAAGACAAATTTTATTTTAAGAATGTCTAGATAACTAAACCCTACCCTTCGACCAAGACAACTTGTCTTGATTTTCGGTTAGGACGAACTCATCTTGACTTGGGTATACTCAGCTCGACCTTCGATCCAGACTAACTCAGCTCGACCTTCGGCCTGAACCGATTTCTCTTGGCCTTCAATCCATGCCAACCAATATTATTCTTCGACATGTGTGACCTATCTCGAACTTCGACCCGAGTTTACTTATCTTAACCTTCAGCTCGATCGACTCATTGCAACCTTCGATTTGATTAACTCAATTCGTCATTCATCTCACGACAAATAAACTCAACCTTTAGCTTGGGTCAAATTTGCTCGACCTTCAGTTTGATCCAAATTTGCTCAACCTTCGACCTATTTTGAATCGGTTTGACCTTCAACATGTGCTGACTTGTCTCGATCTTTTTCCCAATCGACTCGTCTTAACCTTTGGTCACATTGACTCGCCTTCACCTAAGACTCTAGTTGAATCATGTTAATCTTTGACTCAACTTGACCTTTTGTCCGAGTGAACTATCTCGATCTCTAATTTATGTTGATCTGTCTCTACCTTCGATTAAATTATCTCATCTTAACCTTCAACCACAATCGACTTGGCTCGACATTCATCTCGAGTCAAATCGGCTCAATCTTTGGCCTGATTGAATCTGCTCGACCTTTGACATTATCAAATTGGCTTAACATTCGGTCTGCGTCGAATTGGCTTGACTTTTGACCTACACCTAATTAATTTGACCTTCAGTCTGTGCAAACTTGTCTCAACTTTCAACTTGATCGATTGGTCTCGACCTTGGACACAAGGTGACTTATCTTATCTCGATCTTCGGCTTGATTGACCCGTCTCAACTTTTGGCCCAATCGACATGTCTTGATCTTCAGCTCGGGTTTAGTCATCTCGACATTCGATCGTAGCCGACTCAGTTCGTGCTTTGTCTCACAACAAATTGAATCAACAAATAACTTGGGTAGAATTGGATCAAACTTTAGGTTTGTCGAATCAACACAAATTTCAACCTACACCAAATGGTTTTTAATTTCTGAAACAAAATAAATAAGAATATACAAGTACATTTGTTTTTATTAGTTATATGTAAACATAATTTTATTTAAAAATATATTTGTATTTATTATATATATATATATATATATATATATATATATATATTCTTTTTACTCTTATAAATATAACTGATTTTTATTGATTTATAAAAAGACTATTCATCATCATTAGTCAATATAATGAAACATTGCTGTTACTTTTATTTAAATATATATTATTATAAAAATTAATAAAATATAATTTTTTATATACTTTTTATTATTTTAATAGTCAGTTTTCTTTTTTAATAGTTATTATAATAGTTTTTTAATTATATATGTATATAATATATTTGTTATTATTGTAATATGAAGTGAATATAGATTCGCATTCACTGATAAATAATATAAAAAATATGAAGAACTGAATTAAAAAATATGAAGAACTGAATTACTATTTTATTTTGGTAAATATGATTTTATCTATTAAAAAAAACATTCTATTATTACTATATACATATGCATACATGTTCAGAACAAAAGATACCAGATATAATTGAGATAATTTAAAGTATAATCCTGATTCACCATTAAATATAAATTTAATTTGAAATGATTACAATTAAATTTAAATCAGGTGTAATTAGCAAGGTCGAAAATACAGAAATCCAGGTTTCATACAAAAACAGCAAAAAATAAAATAAGATTGGTTCATCTTTATTGCTGGAAGCGATCTTGGGCCCTACACTTTCAATTTCCTCCTCTAGGAGTTTCAGTGGATAAAGTTGTGTGAGGAGAATTCAGGGTTTTAATACTTAATCTTCAACCATTGTAATTGTAATTATCCCAAAACAAACCCTTACATCAGGAATAGTGAAAATCTACAGGGACAGTTCAAAATTGGAAGAATAGAGAGAGGCCTGCAAGATTTGCACCAATTTCCTTCTAAGTCAGATTCATTTGCAATCACGGTGCCCCTGCCCAACACGTCTCCATGTCGACGCCGGAAGCGGAAGCGGAACCCTCCTCCAATCACATTGACTCTCTTCCGTTAGTTGACCTCCGCCTCATGTCTCAGCCCGAACTCTATACCCTCTCCATCTCTGCCGCCACTCACCGCCACCGCCGAGCCAGCGACAACGATTCCGTCATTCCCAAAATCGACCGTTCCAATTTCAACGAATCCGCGGGCAGCCGCAAACAGACCTACTCCAAACTACGTCTCAACAAGCGCAAACAAAATTCTGCGGTTCCCGCCTCCTCCTCTTACCACATTCCGGAGCCCGTGGACCAAGAAAACTCCCAAATTATCTCTCTGCTGCAGCAACTCTTTGGCGTCGAGCCTCTCCGCAACGCGCTGCGCCCTGACCGCGGTGATGCGGTGGACCGTCAACTGTTTCCAGTCCATGTTGAGTTCAAACAACCGCCTCCGGTGTCCGTGGCGTTTCAGAACGTTCCGATTGACGTTATTGATGCTTCTAATAGGAAGAGGAAACGCGGGCGGCCGAGGAAGAACGATAATTCGGTATCGGTTTTCGAGGAGGAGACCAAGAAGGTTAACGAAGAGGCCAGCGCAGTGGTCACGGTCAACGAGAGGGGATTTGGTATGGACGCTGATGGTTTGGATTATGATCCGTTTGGGGAGGAGTTGAAGAGAAGAACCGAAGGGTTGGAGACGGAGCCGCTGCTGTTGGAATTTTTGGAGACTCTGAATGGAGAGTGGGCGAGTCAGAGGAAGAAGAGGCGGATTGTCCAGGCCAGTGATCTTGGCGACTTGTTGCCAACCGGATGGAAGATAGTTATTACCCTTTTGAGGAGGGCAGGTCGTGCTTCTGTTGTTTGTCGCCGTTACGTAAGGTTTTTTCTACTCCTTTTCCTTTTCATATACTCTCTAATTACATGCGATTGTTTTCGTTCTTTGATTGGTTCTTCAATTCAATGTCTCGATACATACATAGAACCATGCTTTCATATTTTGTCTGGCTGCTTGTTATTGTGCTTGCTTGAAAACTGGGGAGGGTTGTATAATGCTTCTGAACTAGGTTTTAAATAGAACTGAGGTGATTAATTGAAACATTGTTGAAAATTGCGAACGAATAGGTGAGGTTGATTGGCCACAATTGCTGTTGCGAACACGTTGAAAACCTCGACATTGCACTCAAAATTGTGTTGTTGAGAGTTTTCTTAATCTTGCTAAGTGTTCCAAGGAAGTGGGTTTCTGTCTATTAAGCCCGGATACAGACACGAATACGACAAGGAGTGAGATACGACGGATACGACACGGAGTGAGATACGACGGATACGACACGGAGTGAGATACGGCTAAATTGAAAAAACGAATGACAAGGGACACGGACACGTCATGTATATACATATTAGTTTCAAACTTTTAACTAACACATTGTCAACTAACAAAAAAAGAATCTTATATATCTATCTAATATCCAAAAAAGTGAAAAATAATGATCATTTAAGATTTTTTCCTTATTTTTATAATCATAATAAAAACTTATGTGAGAAGTTTACTAATTTATGGGTTTTTTTAGAAAATCATTGAATTTGTGGTTATTAACATTGTGTTGAAGTCATATCAAAATCATGCCAAAGATAAAAATGTCTTTCAAATTGAACACTTGACACGTGTATCGTACAAGTATGTACGTGTGTGTCGGTGTCCGATGCGTGTTGGAACGCCATTGATATGGCGTGTCCGGGCTTCATAGGTTTTTGTACGTATCTGTAATTATCAACTGTGACTATTGACCTGCATCAGAGTTCAGCTGTTTCCTACGTGAATATTTGCAGCCTTTCTCTCTACTTGTTATAGACCTTTAGCATTTGGCTAGGTTTGCAAATGAATGTTTAAGAGAGAATATTGGGTTGCGATCGTGAAAGATTTTTTTAAACCATTGTGGCATTTAATTAGTACAATTAGAAGAGCTTGTCAAAATTTAGTGGTATTCAATTGAAACTTTTTATTACACACAAAAGGTCTCGTATTGAAAAATATTCAAATTTGGATGGATTATTTAGTAGATTGAATTATACTTTTCAGTAGAATGTATAAATACTACACTCATCTAACTCCCACTCGAACTCTCAAGTCTTTATTAGACTTTTTTGTTCTCTCATTACCAATAGTTCATTTCCTTTTGGTTGAAATTTATACGTTATTAGGTTACTTTCCCCTATCCTACATTATTCTCTGCAACCAGGTAAATAGATCTCTGTACTTTTTTTTTTGCCATTAGTAAACTTGTTTGGACGAATTCGTCGTGATCATCTCTAAAAAGAAAATTTCAAAAACGCATAAAGACTTTGCCTACTTGGGTTTTCTTTTGTGTCGGATAAAACACATATAAGTCTTATTACACCATTTCCAAACACATGTGGATTACCATTTTTAATGCTTTTTACCTCTTTCTCATCATGCCTCATTTTGTTTATTTTGTGTGCCTTTTCTAGGTCCTTTCCACGCCTTCTCAATTCATTGTTATGAGCAACTTAAAAAATTAAATACTAAAATTTTGTTTGAGTGTAATTTACAGATATTTGCAAACACTTGATTAGTATGATAGGTAAAGGAAAAAGAACTAGAATTAGCTATCAAAAGATTGGAAACATATTTTTTTATCCAAAACTTTTTTATTTCTCTGCTATCTTTTTCATTGACTTAATGTTCAATAAAAATATGATGGAGTCCCTTCAAATTTTGTAAATCCATAAATCTTATAAATATTTTCTATATAACAACATTGAAATTCTAACTAAAAAGTCTTGATTATAAAAGTCTTTTAAAAAAAATCTTATGTCATATGGTCTTGTAAATTTTACTGTGTTGTTTTATGCCAAATTAATCTTTTAAACCAATAATACATGTTATCAAACTAGGATATGACTAGTGAATCCGAAGACCTATTTCCTAAATTGTTCCCGAATATGAATAACAGGAAGATTCACTAGTAAAACATGGGTTTTGACATTTTAAAGTCAAGTAGATCGTTATTCAGTTGGTTAAGCTACTGACATTAGTTGTAATTGCATTGGTTCAATTCGTCGCACTTTGCTCCACTCTTTTCGACTACTTTATCGTTTCTCTACCTTCCCCCATTTGAGCCTACCATTGGACTAAAAGGAAAGTGAATTAGCATTATAGTTAATAGAGTGAAACATAAACTTCAACTTATTCATCACCAAAAAATATATAGACCATGATTCAAGTCATAACAGTAGTAACAAAAATAAAAACGGGTATGCATAATGGCATCTGTATGACCCAATGTTTTAAATAACTCACTATAGCAGTTCAGAGAGGGGCTGTTTTAGCCGAGCAGTTTAGTGTAATGGCTGTAACAGACCAAATATCAGGCTGAATGGCGGGTCCTATAGTAGTGTTTGTTGATTCCCAAAATAATCCCTCTGAACAGACATTAGGACTTTCTTGAGGGGCCATTTTTGGAGTTGAAATGATTAAGAAGACTTGGATTTAGAATAATTTCTATCAAGTAAACTTGGGCTTAGCAGGTATTTACTTGCATGTTTTGTTTAAGGATGTTATTAATTTCAAGTAATTCTTATCATTTTTAGAATTTACACACATTGCATACACTATAATTTTTTTTTTTTTTTACATTGTCGCTTCCCTAGTTATACACTATCTTTGTATATCATTTTCGGAGCTGGCTACTACACTTTGCTATCCGGAATTTAAAACATCAGCATAGGCCCTGCAAAAAAGCAAGTCATTAAATTATCGATATGGATTCATATTAAGTGCAACTTTTTTGATTTAGATAATTCAACGGTGTTTCAGCTCCAAAAACTATTGTGCATGTGATCTGAATTACTTAATCTCAGAATTGAACTGCAAGAATCTTACCACAACTCATACAATTCTGATACTTTGAATTTTTAAAGCATGACATTCTTTGCGCATGTTATGTTGAAAGCAGGAAAAATGGAAATAGGATACTTTTATTTTTCTTTTTTAATTTTTCTGGGAATAGAAGCATGAAGACACGAGTCTACTTTATGAGAGGAATAGGTGGTTTCCAAAAGGATACATTAATTTAAATCCCACAGGCCTATCTCTTTGGACATTGTTTGAGTTTATGACAGAATGCAAAGTACACATGTCCTTTCTACCAGTCCACTCAACTATTAAGAGTTTGAAGATGTTAAATTAAATTCTAATCAGAAAAGGAAAAAAAATGGAATTTTGAGTTTATGATTGCATGCAAGTTACACATCTCATTGCTACCAATCCACTGTACTATTGGAAAAGAGTTTCTAGCATAGTAGTTAATAGCGGATAGTGACGCAGACTGGTCATCCCCAAAACTGCTATAGCAGGATAGTGGTAATAGGATTACCATTGTTTTGATCCCTAACAAGATCTTATATTATATAATGTGTGTGTGTGTATATATATGTATATGTATATATATATATATATATATATATGTATATGTATATATATGCATGTATTGTGTATGTATTTGTGTGCATGGGCGCATGCTGAAAAAATATTGAAAACACCTACAAGTACAAATATTTTGATTAAGTTTCATATTCTTGAGGTCCAAACCGCAAAAGCTGCAAAACAACCAATTGCCATGTCCAAAAAACAGCCAACCATGAATCACCACTGTAGCTGAACGAAAAAACAAAGAAGAAAAGGTGCAATTCTTGTTTGCATGTCTCGCGGGAAGCGTTGCCAAAAACATTGTTGAAAATGTCGCCGATCCTTGCGATTTTGGATGTGAAGCGGTGACTGTAGCAACACCAACGTGCGATGTGACCTTCCCCGTGGGGGGTGCCACTCCGCTCTGTACCTGTGTGATAGTGACACTAGCGCATAATGTGGAAAAATTGGGATAATGGGCCTTTTTCAAATTGATTGAAAAATAACCTCAGTATTTGTTAAGTTTTCAAGAGAACGGGCTTTACGTTTATATTTTTTAAGCTATTCAGAAATTTTTTCTTTGTTTTAATTTATTTTTATATTTATATAATAAAGAATTTTAATGAAAATTATAAACTAATATTTAAACATACGTATATTTTCTGGTATAGATTTAAGATACAAGAGTATAATGATTAGTTATGTTTTGTTTTTAAATATGTGTTAGGTATTAAAATGTCGTTTTCTTGCATGACTTAAATTAGAACTTTTCAATCTTTAATGGTCTGTATTTTAAAGAATTTGACTTTATTAGTTAAAATAAACTTACAAATATTTAGATACATGTATAAAAACATAGTTTTAATAGTAATTTAAAATTTTGTAATCTTATATAGATATCAAATATTATCATAGTCATTTCAACTTATAGTGGAGATTTATAGTGGAGATTAATTGAAGGTGGGGTATATATTTGGGTTTTCCGATTTAATTACAGATAATTACATATTAGGAATTTTTATATTATTATTTCTATTTACACATTCAATAAGGATATTTTTCCTGTACCCCCATAATATGTTGCTGCATCCCCTTTGATTTTGAAATTATGACTCTGTCCTTTGTATTTTAAAATCACATTATCAATATCTGCAAATATTTGATATCTTAAATATCAAATATGAAATGGAGTTTAAGTTGGTTGCTGTATGTGAAAGGGAAGGAGAGAGATTAATGATGTGTTTAGTTTGATTTAGATGTTAACGTTAACCGTAGATTGGTTTAATATATAACAATGCACTGGCATATTTTCTTGGGGTTTGGAAGGGGTGGCTTGTACTTTTAAAATGTGTTTAATGGTATAAGCGAATATTATCTAGTCTTCTATTGAGAAAGAAGAACTGAAGATTTTTCCCTTTTTTTCTGAAAAATGTTATTATATATTTGGTTTCATCATAAGATATCCCTTATATTTTTCTTTTTCCGCTTTATTGTTGGTGTTCTCCATGGTCTTAAGTTCAATCAAATAGTAAATAAAAATTAGAAAATGTTTAAAATAGGAGACTTACTTGAATGCTGAAGGCTTCTAATTTATTTTGCAATCTATATTCTTGATTAATATTTTTTTGTTTGAAAATGAATGTTATAGCACTAATAGCAGTTAACTATAGATGTATGGAAAAAACTTGTGTTTGCCATATATTTTAGGGTGAGGGGAGATGAGTGGGTTTAGTTATTCGAAAAAAGGATCTTGTCTTTGCTCTGTACTAGGGAGAGTTTCCTGGGACCTTTGTGTGTGCTTTTTGGTTTTGATGGCTTTTTTTTTTTTGGTTTTAATAAAAAAGTATTTATTAGCCATTTTCGAGTTATGGGATTTTATTTTGGCAGCCATGATTTTTTCAGAATACCTTCAATCATTCATGGTTAATTAATATGAAGTTTGTATGTCTTGTGGTTTTTGCACTATTCGTCATCATTGTAATGAATCATTAGATCTCTGGTACTGATTTTTATTTTCGCTGTATTCAAGTTATGTGAATATTTTCTACTTTTAATCTTAGCCTTCTTATGATCTCTGAATTATACTGTGGCATTTTCGTTTTCTATTCCTGCAGACATTTTAAACTAGTTCGCTCCTACTTTCCCAGTAATATTTAGAATAATATATATATATATATATATATATATATATATATATATATATATATATACTTTTTTTTTTCTGTTTCTAACACATCCTTTATTATTTTTGCGTCTTGAGAATTTATTTTATTCACTCAAATATGAAATCCATATCAATCCCATCCTTCTTATTTCACCGTTAACATGAAAAGCTCATATGATATGAAACCATTTCACCTCAAAATGCTGCATTTTTTGTTAAAAAGATATCATGAAAAGTGGATGGAGAGATGAAAACATTTGGGAATTTGAGTTTGACATTAAAATGATAAAATTAATCTTTAAGGAATGATGTTGCTTTAAGTATTTTCTATTACTTATGACTTGTTAAGGATGAAGATATTTACTGTGTCAGATGTAACCTAAATTCTATTGGTTCAAATTTATCCATATATTGAACTGTTACTTTCCTGTAGACATTACCGTTTCTTACGATTGATTCTTATGTAATTTGATTCATCAGTCCTGGTGGGCACCAGTTTGAGTCTTTTAAAGAAGCTTCTGCGTACTTGCTTTCTGTTTCTGGTGTTCAAGATAAGGGCCATTTAAAATCTAGTTGTACTGATGATGGTGCTCAGCAATTGTCCAGTAGTATGAACATGGCATCTGAAAGTGTAAGCTAATTTATTAACGTCTCGTTTATTTATTTTTTCAATTCCAATAATGTAAAGAACTGCTTAACTTTTTGTAACACATGCAGAGTGTTAGTCATGTCCCTGCCGGAGCCACGAAGACTGATGCCAATGCAAATTATTTGTCATTAGCTGGTGCATCTATTCACAGTGGTCAAGAGAATCAGCTCCCAATATCATTATCAATTGAGAGTGGAAATTTCAACAGTGATCTACCTTTGGGTTGTAAATCAGGAGATGCTAGTGATGACTTTGGAGGCTTTGACCGTCAAACGGAAGATAAAAAACTGTTGGAGGCTGATAAGAATGATGGAAGTTCAGTTCAGGGATGTTCTCACGTGAATGATATAGTTTGTAATGTAGGAAGTGAGAAGTTGGTTGGTGCTATTGAGTCTACTGAGGCTGCATGCAATCTTTATATTCCTTTAGTTTTCTCAACGCCCTTCTCCAATAATAATAGTGACAATGGTCAAATTTCAGAGGATATAAATGCTGCGACATGCATAAAAGGGGGCATTAGTAATTTTGCTAGTCAGGATAAAAATAGTGGGTGCCCTGAAACTGTTCCCTGTGGAGTTGACAACAATGGGCTTGGGCTTTCTGTGAAATTAGTAGAAGAGAACACTCAAAAAATAAGTTTTGATAGCAGCACACTGGCTCCAAATTCTGAGGTGAATATATTTGCTGCTAAAAGTTTAGAGGATAGACATCTTATTAGTTCACAGGAGGATATGGAGATTGCAGATGATAAGGTCATTAATGATGACAAACAACTAATTGTGTGTGGCACAGACCAGGCTGAATTTAAAGATGTTTTTTCTGATGTTAAACTGCAGAGTAGTTCTGAGGGTTTTTCACTTGTCACATCTCATTGTGAACTTAAACATGCATCTCTAAGTAATATGGACAGGACACAGACTTCCGAGTTGAAGGACTCTGCTGAGGAAAATATTTTTGACAGTGATCTATTTAGCTCATCTATTGATGAAAGAACATGTGTTCACAGTGGCTACATTAGTAATGTTTCTTTTAGCTCTTGCACACAAGATGCAGTTGAGTATGGTGGATTTGATTTTTCTTCTGATCTTAAATTAACTAAGGATGTTAGTGATAATCATATTCTTTCTAATGAGGATGCCGTGACAAGATGTTTACAGGAGAGAAGTTCCTTGAATGACCAAAGTAGCATGATGGACAATCTTTTGCATCGTAGTTCTCAAAGTAACTTATTTTCTCTAACAGCTAATCAGCACCCTTCTGCTTTTCATGATAATGTGAATATCTGTGATGGAACCTTTGATGCACTCAAAGGTGTTGATGCTGGATACATGGAGCCTCAATTGGGCATTGTTTCTTGCAGCAATATTGCTGTAGATGCGTATACTAGTGCAAGCATTATGCAGGGAAACTCACAAGGATGTGTGTCTGTTCCTCTTGGTGGAAGTATATTAAACTTTGAGAAGAAAAGTGATGATGGTGTTAATAAAGCAAGTAAGCCTTGCTTATCAGAAAAGGCTCAGAATGAAGTTGAAATATTCCAAACTGACTCTATGGGTCTACCCAAATTTCTTTAGCAGTTAGATAGATTCAGATGCAGACATGGTGACACATGCATGCGGTGCAGGAAACATTTTCTTTAATAAAACTTGTATGATAGTTTTGCTGTGTGCTGGTAACCACAAGGCTCTGCTAGTGTATATATTTTCGATTTCCCATTGAAGATGATAAGCTAGAACAGGTAATGATTATATTTACGGTATAATAAATTATTTTCTGCTGGTTATTTCTCCATTTGTGCCTCTGGTCAAAGTGATTTTGAAATTCATAATGAAATTAAACCACGAAATTTGTTTTATTTTAATCCTAACACGGGAATAATAGGAATAAATACTTTAGACGTGGATGGATTTTGTATATTTAAAGAGAAACGATTGATTAACTTTGTTCTCTGAGCTAATACCCTTGTGCTTATGAGCTCTTGCCTAAACATCTTTTGCCTTATGTCACCGATGATGTCATTCGATATAGAGACAATGTGTGATTATGAAGCGGGTTCAACCACTAACCAGTGGTTTTGAGGTTTAGGGGCCTCTGCATCAAGAACATGGAAATGTCATGCTCTAGCCAATTGCAAGAATGGATATCATCATAAACACTATAATTAAGCTTTTAGGTTTACATGTAATTTTGTAGCTTTGATCACTTTCTTGCATCTTTTTTTATTGTGAGAATAGAATAGTGAAAAAACAGTTAAGCCAAAGACTGGATTTTACCATTACCTTGTTTCAATGTCAATGGCAGTAACATGTTGAAAACGGCTGTGCAAAAGTGGTAATTTATTTTGGTATATAATAGCTCAATTTGAAGAGATTTGTTTAAGAAACGTAAAGTGAATTGTCTGTTGTCTATACTGTATATTTTTCCTTGTTCTCTGGTTGCATGCTTCCTCTGCAGCTGATGACTTTCCGGGGTTTCTGATTTTGGTTTTATTTTGGGACATTACAGATAATTTCTTGAAGGCCGCATCATTTTTGTGGATAGATTCAGCTGGTCGTGCCGTGGCTTCTCCAATCCAGAGGTTATTTTGCAGCTCTGGTGTGATGCTTTGCTTGCTTCTTGCCAGAGCTCAGAAACCATTTTTATTTTCCTAGGAACAAATTTACTTTAGGTTGATTTTAGCTCAAAACATATTTTTTTTAACATCTGGTAGACTGGTATACTGATATCGAATTTTAGGTAGGTCCTTCAAATGAAGGAACTAGTTATCTCCTTAATTTTTTGAAAGAGGAATACCAAAATTATCTGGTGATTTTCGTCTTTCATACGTGGATCGCTCTTTGCATAACTCCTCTTTTATGTCCAATAGATACTTCCTAGTTTATTTTCTCTCTCATTTCGTCTTGTGTTTTTTTTAGAATTTCCGTGCTATTGCACCCTGGTCAGTACATCCCCGCACTTAGCAGGAGGACTTTTTTCCCTTGATTTTCTACATGATCGGTGGGGTGTTCCTGTATTCGAGGATCAATTATAAAATGAGGCTTGCTAAACTATTTTTTCGTTGCATGGTCCATGGTTTGCAGGTGAGTTTATATCCATTAGATGTACAGATTAATACTGATGTATGCTTAATAACGCTCTAACAGAATAATTGGTAGCATAAGTAATTGTGGATCATTGTGAACGAAACCAGAAATAAATGGGAAAAAATTGGATGAGTTTGCTTGCATGATTGGAATTAGAAGAGAAACTCGAACCTGCTTACCACAGCTTTTGGGCACAATCTTGTCAATGGCAATGTGCTGGTCCTTTACAGTTTATAGATTTCATTATGCATCCATGATCAAGTTCTTCAACATCATAGACCCAGCACAGAATAAACGTCGTGAATGGTGTAACATGGTGCTTTTGGAATGCATCATCGTGTAAGGTTGACTTGGTGAGAGGGTGAGATCAATGTGTTCATTTCAAGGTTTCAGTGTATTGGAACAGAACCATGGTTCGTTATAGCAATTATTATGCCAATCCTAGAGTGCACTCACGCAAAAACCTTGGGCAAGAGTTGACTTGTTCATTAAATGGGGGCTTAGAGTACAGTGGAAGGTTTCAATTCATTTCTCTGTGACCATGTAAGAAGAACGAGTATCCTTCAGTCAGAAGGATGGAAGATTTTCAAGCAGGTTTTTATGGATTGCAAATTATTGGATGGCGATTCTCTAGGTGTTGCTGCTGCATATTCGTGGCAGGGAGGCAACACTTTCCAGTGGTTAGACATACTTCTCTTAAAATGAAATGGATATTGCTTTTTCTCACGCCATTTGCTCCCTTTTAAAATTACATTATATCCACTTCTAGTTTTTTTTGTTAGACTTTTAACATCTTAAGAGAAGTTAAAAGATCTTTCAGATTTTTAGTGGCTTTCTTCATTCATCGGACTTTCTAAGATTTCTTCTCAACCTCTTGGAACAACTCAAAGTAGAATAATAATATTTTACTACTTACATTCTAAAGGAAGAGAATAGCTGTAGCTATCTATTTTAAATCTGTGAAGTTAGATGCTCATACCTGAAGAATCACCATTTAATTGTTCATATCTACGACGTTTTATAACTGTAATCTTTCATCACCCATTATCAATGAAAAATAGCAGATGTTTAAGATTTTAGAAATAGTAAAGTAGTGTAAGCTTTCACTTCCGATCAAATGGTGCTTTCATATGGCCTACTTCTCCTCCCATGGATGTCTACTACAACCATTACTTATGGTGACAACAATCACAGTCGTGGCCACCACCGCCCCGAACAAACATTTATATTATTCTCGACAACAACCACTGCCACCCCACAGTCACCGCTGCCACCATCAGCATCAACAGAGTGGCCACCACAACAGTCGTTGTCACAAATTTTCCTCCGCAAACCCCATGGTCCTCCCCTGTATTCCGGTCCCCTACCACTTTATGAGTGACCATCGTCGTGGTGGCAAGCACAACCAACTTTCCCCACGCGATCATTCATCCATGTTGTTTCCCTCCACCAACTTTTCCCAACCTTTTGTTTTGAACATTTTTCTTATCAATTACAGTTAATGTGAGTTTAATCTCAAAGAACTTTAGTACAAAAGAACTGAAGATCAGGGTAAACATCTAGTTCTTACAATCACTCTCGCCAAACTTTTAAATTTTATTGGATAAGTTAAAATACTTAATGCTCTGCTTTGAAAAATCGGTTATATATTTTCGATTGTTGTCTAACTTTGGTTTAGTCTATGATGACATCCTTTCCTGGTCAACTCCCTTGGAAAAAAAAATGAAGAAAATGACATTAAATAAGTGCTAAAATATTGCTTGAATTATTTAATAAAGTATTTTTTTATACAATTCTTGCGTTGAATTATTTTAGATACATAGCAAAAACCTAAGGTCTAATCTAGGATGTTAAAATGGTATGGTTGACAAGTTGTGGCACCAAACCCCATAAATTTTTTTATGGGTTAAATATGTTTTTCTTCCTTAATTTTAAATAAAAATTGGAATTTATCATTTTTTAAAATTTTGATCAAATTTAGTCTTTCAACTTTAGAAATACATTTATTTAGTCATTTTAACTAAATCTTGATAAGTTTATTTGATGTTTTAATTACGTTTCATGATAGTATTTGATTTATTTATAATGTTTGACACATTTTCATTTCAATGTTAGTTGAAAAACGTGTTTGAAACGTTAAATAAATTAACCAAATTTGGTTAAAAAAAACTAAATTCATGCATTTTTAAATATGCGGGACTAAATTGGTTCAAAATTTTGAAATATGACTAATTCTAATTTTTAGTGAAACTTAAAAAATTAAAAACATATTTAAACTTTTTTTATTGCTTAAGTCATATTATTAGTTGGTTACTCAATCAGTCTACTTTTTCTAATTTTTGAAGTAACATTTATTTAATAAAAATGTCAAATTTAGGAAGAATATTATCATAAGATTTATACAAAAACTAAATTGAGTGTCAATCTAAGGTTTATTTTTACAAAATTTGGGACTAAATTGAAACTAAAAACAAATACAAGGATCAAATTGAATCATTTCGACACGTAACATAAATGTGAAGTGAAACGTGTAAAAAATAAAAAAAATTCAAAAATTAAAAAAAAAAACAGAAATTGACATGTGATATTGACTTTAACACCGGTTGTTCAAAATTGATGGTAAGGACCATTGAATCATTTTAAAGAAAACAATGACCAAATTGAGACAAATCAAAATTAAAGGATCAATTTGACACTATTTGACAAATATAAGGACCAAAAGAATAATTTAACCATCCATATATATATATATATATATATATATATATATATATTATATAAATGGGTTAAATATGTTGTTGTCTTTATCATTTAGTAAAAATTGAAATTAGTTCTCTTTCGAAATTTTGGATCAATTTTAGTCTATCATCTTAAAAAATGTGTGGATTTAGTCACTTTAATCAAATTTTATTAAATTTATTTGACGTTTTAAATATGTTTCATGATAGTAATTGAGTTTTAAATTTGGATCTATAATGTACGAATACGTACGATATGTATATTATATTGGATACAACATGTATCCAATACATCAATACATTTTATTTAAAAATAATAAGATACCATAGGTGATATATGCATATTAAAAAAATGTATAATAATTTTTAAAAACATAATAAATATATAATTACTATCGTGTGAATCAAAATTAAAATAATATATATTAAAATTTTCAACATAAAAAATTATAAATTATTGTTATTATAAAAATATAATTATTTTATAAATTAAATATTTTTTTGTCAAAATATTGATAAAATATTGAAAATTATAAATTATTGTTATTATAAAAATATAACTATTTTATAAATTAAATATTTTATTGTCAAAATATTGATAAAATATATACCGTATACAAATTTATATATCAAGAATACATTAACCAAAGTATCGGTACTTTATATGTAGACATATTTTAATACAGGGCTTATAATAATTGGTTGGTGGGTTGTTCAAGTTTTACATATTTAATTTTATGAAGTAAAATTATATATTATTTGATGCCATAAGCCGTAGACTGTAATACATCTTCTCATGTCTGTGAATCGCAACCAAAAATATCTTATCTTATTCTGAACCCACCACGTGCTAGATATTCATATATCAGAATAAATTCTTCTGAACTGCAAGATGCTGTTAGTATTAATCTAAGAAGATAAAATTAAGTCTTGCATAATTGACATTAATTAAGAGAAAGGTAAAATTAACATATTTAAAATCATGGTTTAGTTTATCATAAAATTAACAAGTAAAATTAATTTTGAGAATTTTGTTAGGGATTGTATTTTATGTTGTAAAATGCATTATGGTGGAGCGAATAAAAGAAAGAAAGAGAAGTGGTAGCAGCGTGGAACGCAAAGGCGATGAAGCCAAGAAGAAGAGTTAGGGTTGTGTGGTGTGATTCCTCTGATTCTGAGTCCGATTCAGCTGTGAGTGTGCCAAGAGGTAAATAGTAATGTCATTCCCATTGCCACCACCATCACCGATCACTCTCCTCTCTCTCTCTCTCCGTAATTAAATCAAAATAGCAAAATTAAAATAAAGAAAAAAGCGTCCACTAAGGTTGAGGCACGTCACCCATCTCTCCCTTCACCTCGCTCATCTCAAATCCATGCTTCGGAATTAGGGTTTCCATTTGGATTTGGTTGTTCTGCTCTGCTCTGCTCACTCCCTGCAGGGGAAACGGGGAAAGGGAAAGGGATAAGGATGAGGGTTTGGGGATCGGAGATCGTCTTCGCCGTGTTGCTCTGTGGGACCCTCTCTGCCACCGCTCAACCGCATCATCATCGTAGGTTTTCTCAGACCACCACCGCCGCCACAGTCTGTCCCGTTCACTCCCTTCTCGATTTCGTCTCAGGGTTTCCAGATTCCACCTGCCCTCTTCCCGATTCTCTTGGATCCATTGCCGTTACCGAGGTAATTCTCCCTCTTTCCCTTTCTTTCTTTTCTAATGTATTATTATAATTTTTCGATTACAGTATTTGTATCTAGTTATGGAAGCTTTGCATTGCTTATGAACAGGGAGATGAGGTTTCTTTGCAGAAGGCGCTGAATATGGTTCACAAGAATAATCACGAGTATGTGGCTGTGCTCTTCTATGCGTCGTGGTGCCCTTTTTCGCGTGTGTTTAGACCGGTTTTCTCCGTACTCTCTGCACTGCACCCTTCCATTCCTCATTTTGCTATTGAAGAATCCTCGGTTAGGCCGAGGTTTGTGTAATGCGTTTTTGGTTTCATTTTTTTCTTTCTTTTGTTTGTGTATTCTTTCAATTGAGTGCCTATGCGATTCTTGCAGCATACTGTCCAAATATGGTGTCCATGGTTTCCCTACATTATTCATTTTGAATTCTACCATGCGGGTTCGGTACCATGGTTCTCGGACGCTTGCTTCGCTCATTGGTTTCTACAATGATGTTACCGGTGAGGCACACTTTTTTTTTTTTTTTACTTATCCATGCATCGGGATTCGTGTGCTATCTTCTAGTGTACATGTAACTTTTGATTGAGATTCGCACATGTTAACTCATTCAATTCACACTTGAGTTTTAATTAAATTTGATTATAGTGATTAATCCGTATTCAAAGGTTCCAAAACCTACATCAAAGCACAAACATGATTACAATAAAATCTGATTTCCGAACATGATCCCATGAAAGATTGGACAGATTTATTTGACACAAAAGAAGATAGGTTGTATTCAGTTGGTTGAATCATGTAGATAGTTTGGTCTTGGTTTTAAGATTAAATTTTAATATTTAATCATTGGCATACTTTGGCTGTGACTTATTGTATTGCACTGCATTAAAAATCTGTAAATTTTAATGTCGTTTCTTTCACGTTAAAGGGCCATTGTGGCTCGAGGGTGTGATGGCATAAAAAGTCAACATGCTATAAAAGAGTCTGTGAGCACTTCAAAATACAAGGGAATTTTAAATCCTATGTTGCTAGTCCCAGAAACCACAGTAAAATTTGATTGATGAGAGACTTTGGCCATACCTTATTTAGTCTTTTACTACAGTCAAGTGATTACTGTGTATTTCACTTGAAAGGTAACTGTTGCATTTCAGCTTGGGAGTGCATGGGGCATGAAAGCCCAATTGCTTAGATGTTGAATGGAGTATTTCAGAATCAGGAGTTTTAAATTGCAAGGGATGTGGTCAATCCCATAGGCCACAGTGTACCCTGATTCAAACTTGGACCTTCTTGCTCATAGAAGAATAAGTTAGAAAATACAAACACTAAAAAACACATAATGCCGCTTCTCTCAACCATGATGATTCATTGAAGAGGCCATGATTACGTGGTGGTTGTGACACTAGAGGTTGGATAAAGTGTTACTTGTATTTAGCAAGGAAGATGTCATTTTCTGTGATAATGTGTCAAAAACGTTTTGTTGAGTTTTGGACTTTGCTAGATCATCTCCATTGCAGGGGTCATACACTGGGTTATAAGGTTAAGACCTATGTCTTATAAGATCTCCCCATTGGAGTATGTTGACATTGCATAAAAAAATCTAAGTTCTTAAATAAGACCTTGGTTCTGAGAATAAAAAATTATTTTTTCTATCTTTGAAATATATACTTTTGCCAACAACCAAATAAAACGTTAATGAGAGTGTAGGTCTAAGATCCTTGCATTGGAGTAAAAATTGCAAAAGGGTCTTAAAAGTGATGGATGGGGTATAGTGGAATCCACAAAAGTTAAATTTAGACCTCATAGAATGACTCCTGTAATAGAAATGCTCTATGATCCGGTTCGTGGTGGTTGCAAGATTTTGGTTTTTGAATGCAATTTTTGAAACAAAATGCATTTGGGAAAAATAGGTCTGAAATGATTTTAGTTCAATTTTGAAATACTTTTACATTCATTTATAGTGGAACCCACAAAAGTTAAATTTTGACCTCATAGAATGACACCTGTAATAGAAATGCTCTATGATCCGGTTCCTGGTGGTTGCAAGATTTTGGTTTTTGAATGCAATTTTTGAAAAAAAATGCATTTGGGAAAAATAGGTATGGATTTTTTTTAGTTCAATTTTGAAATACTTTTACATTCATTTATAAAACCGAAAAGAAATTTGTTAATGTAGTTTTTACTTTTAGATAAACATACTCTTGCTATCTTTCATATGATCCTTCCAATTGTTGTCACCACTTCTATCGCTGTCATCATCATTTATTGTCTTTGTTGCTACTTAGATTAACATTGTCCAACAAGTCGTCACCGCATTTACTGACACTAACACCCTTGTTGTCAGTAATACCACCAACATAGCTTTAAACTAAAATTTAGGAAAAACGAACTTTTAAAACTAAAAATATCCTAATCTAAGACCCACTTTCTAAAAACTAAAGATTGATTGTAGTTTATAAATTTTTTGACACTTTCAATCAAAAACCATCCTTAATGTGACCTAAGAGAGGGTTGAAGAGGTTGTGGATTTTAAAACTTTGCTCTTGCGGGTAGGAAATTTAGATTCTTTAGTTTTGGTTAAAAACCCCAATGAAAATTCCTAGCACTTTCGTAGTTCTTTTTTAATATCCAGGTGAAGCATTGTGGTAAATCATTTTAGCTGTCCCAACAAGTACATTACCTCTTTTAGATTGATAAAAAACAAAAAATTTGTAGTTCTTTTACGCTATAGCACATCCTTTTTCTTTTTTTGTTTTGTTTTGCAGTATCACATTTTATTTTCCCTATTTTTGTTGTATTTAGTTCATTATTTGGCTGTCATTGTAGGGATCAGGATTGATTCACTTGATCAACTATCACTTGAGAAAATTGGTCGTTCTTCCACTGATAAAAGTCATAGTAACACCGAGCCAGAAAGTTGTCCATTTTCATGGGCTAGATCTCCAGAAAATTTACTGCGGCAGGAAACGTATTTGGCTCTGGCCACTACGTTTGTGGTTTTGAGATTACTGTACTCTTTTTTTCCGACACTGCTTATATGTATTCAATTTGCTTGGAGAAGGGTCATCCAAAATATTAGATTAGGGAGCTTACTGGAGCATCCTTTGATTTATTTGAAGCGGCTAATACAGTCTTTTAACTGTTTGAAAGAGCCGTGCAAGAGAAGTAATCTGCAGGAAGGAGCAATGAATGCTAGAGCATGGGCATCCAAGTCCCTCGCCACTGTTTCAATAGGAGAGGAAAGTAGCAGCCGCGGGATGCACCAGTGAGTTGATTTTACTGAGCGGATGTACCTTGAAATATTGGAGATTTGATTATACCCTATGAAAGTCTTGGCTGCAAGTTCTGCTTTGACTTTTCTTCTCACCCTTGGATCTTGTGCTTATTGTGGTCAATTATGTTACTGAATAATGTAATCGACCCTTAAATGTCCCATATGATCAAGAAATACTTCATTCAGCGTTCTTGAAGATTGAGACTTACATCTGTATAGTTTAAATGTAGCAACTCGGGCTGAAATCTGCAATTCTTTGACTTGTAGGTTTTCTTGAAGGTCAAATCTTTTGATCGTCAGTTCATAAATTTATTTTTGTTGGGAATGAAATGATTGTAAATCCCGCATAATACTTATTTTGATGCATTGTTGATGTATCGGTGCGTGTTATTTGTAGTTCAAAAATAATAAGATTGGTGGTAAGCTGATTAAAATGTCATATATAGAAGTAATTTATATCAGATTCTTCAGCAGTCTCTTGGATTCCTTTTCCCAGGAGAAAGTATTGATCTCTACGAAAAAGAGACTGAACGTAACATGTTGATTGATCTCCATATTTGAATAAGGAGCATTCGTGATGAATTAAAATTTTACCGTTTTCAGTTGATTTTCATTAATTAGATTTTTGTAGAGTTTGTCCTTCATTGTATATGTCGCCCGCCTTTAAGTGAAGTTTATATAACAAGAAATAATAGTCAACAAAATATTCAAAATTAATGAACCGTCATTTTCAGGTTAGTTCCAGTGCTAGGATTAATAACAGTTTTAACATCAACCTTCATTTTGATGCAATAAGTTTGTATTGCCAATTATGGTTGCAGTTTGGATTGCTTCAGAATATGTATATTTTTTAAAATATCAACCATACAAATTAGTATTGGCTTAACTTTTAAGATGATTGTTATACAAATAAATAAATTTATCACTATTGGGTATCATTATAGAGCAATCCCAACTATGTTAACATCCAATATACTGCAGCACTTATCTAAAAATACATTTAAAAAAGAAAGTAATAAAAATAAAGTGAATTAGCATAATTCCAAAATTCACTTAAAAGACAAATTTATATAAAGAAAAGTCAAATTTGTCTTTAACAATTGATTAAAAAAAGATTTAGTAAATTATTAGCCAGTTTGTATATTAATGATAAGACAAATTATCTCTGCATCATCAAAACAATGCATACATTAAGTATTCCAATTAAATTGATAAAAATAATTTTGAACGGTTGAATATAATTAGAATGTATCTTAATATTAATCTGTCACAAATTTTATATTGAAAGGTGCGTTACAAGGTGAAATTGATTTCAGATATTTGCCGAAGTTTTCAAAACCCATGACATTTCAAATAAAACCACGAACAGTATGTTCTATGTTCTGATGATGTTTTTCCAAGCCTTTAATTTATAAGCTAAAGGGAAGGTTTGTCAGAGGCTTTTGTTTAAGTAATAAATATAAAAATGTTGAATTGAAGAGTATGGTATGAATATTTTATAAAACATTTTTATGAATTATAATAGGATTTAATTAGAATAACATAAAGGTTTATTATATTTCCATTGATTTCTTATCAGTGTATGTTTATTGATTTTATAATAATTTTAAAAAAATATAATGAAAAGGATTTCTGGTTAGTTGATAGTAGATAAAACTTTACATTAATAGTGAATAACATGTAAATTTTAGACCGTTTCCCTATTTGAGCACTTTTGCGAAAAGGGTGAGAATTCAATACTCGCACATAAGGTACAACTTTAGCCATACTAGTGAAACATTTGACTAACAGGGTTAAAAAAATCTTTTAAGCAATCATATTAATACAAAAACATTATGAATACCAAACGTCATGATAATTAATCTCAGATTTGGTGTTCATTATTTTTGTGGTAATGGAATGTCTTCATATTTAGTCTCAAAAAACACAAACAAGAAATTGTGCCACATATTTTAGTTTTCACATGCACCAAGAATCAAAGATGTTTTTTGTTCATTGCATGACATTGCGTGTGAATGCACGTTGAACTACAATTAAGGTACCAAAAGCGTGTCACTGGATCATGAAAAATCTCTGAAAAGACAAAGGTGGGAACCTATCATTTGAAAAAAATGGAACAAAGGAAAAAGGGTTGATGTCTATCAAAGAATGTGGAATACAACCGTGAATAGGACCAATCATCCTAGCACTCACTATACCCCAATCGATAACTAGAAGCATATTCGTCTTTTACACAGCCGCTAGGTCTTTTATGAAGAATCAAAAGACAATATACATCAGACTCTCACCAATCACACTTTTGCAGAAACAAATGAAAAACATTCTCAAACCACAAAATCTAACAAAAGAAAGCAATTTCAGAGCTTGATAAACCCTTCTATTTTCCTTGGAAAATTACCTATTCAGAAAAGTTCAGTAAGGACTAACCCAAACATCATGTAATATATGTTGTTTGGTCTGGACCATAAGTTGACATGCTTCATAGAGATGTACCTTTATTGCTGCTATAAACTGCACCCCAATATGAAACTTGGATTGAAAGATACCATCACCTGAATTTAACCACAACACAAGATATATCATCTTTACTATCTCTTTTTAATGCTTCAGCAGTAAGTTGCTTAGCTGCTTTCTGTGGGTCTTTCGATCTTCTAGCAATATCCACTGCGTCTTGATTAGTCATTACCTGCTTTATCACATGCCAATGAATTCCTGTTTTTGATTTTATATTGAACTTCTAAAAGCCACAACCATGAAAACAACAATACACTATTATTTCACCTTCCAAAGTCCATCACTTGCAATGATTAGAATCTCAGTATCAACATCTATGTCAGTGTTCTGCACATCAGGGTCTGATCGCAAATGTGACTTCAGACTCTTGTCTCCAAATGCTCGAGAAACGGCAAGTTGTCCATTTACTCTAGGCACATCACCTTGCATCATCATCATCATAATCATTAATGTTACATTGAGTACATATGTTAATGGTGTGACTTTGTGCTGTCAAAAGTGTAATCTCACTAATACCACAAGCATTCAATAACCACTTTTTAGTGGTCATTTCAAAGTCAAGACAAAAAAAAAATTGTACTTCTTTGATATTAGCGCTTGAATACAGTTAATCTCAATTTGTAAAAATGTCTTGACTTTTGGGTACATGGTTTGAGTAAAATGAAGAAAAAGAAAATTTCTGAGAAACCTTTTATGGGAATGTTTATAAATTTGTAAGAAATTACTTTTCTATTTGGATACTTCAGCAATTACTTCTTCCATAACCTCCCCACAAGCCCCGTTAAAGGAAAAAGTAGATCAAATACAGGGTACAACAAACTTTCATGTTAAAATCAAAAACTCATACCACGCAAAATTCTTTTCCAAGAAAAACAGCAGTCACAAAGCAGTATGCAATCTACAGAAGACCATTAAAAAATGTGCACTTGAATTTAGTTATGATTTATAAAAGTAGATGAATTCATATACTTTCAAATTCACTCTGTAGCAGATTAAATGACTAGAATTCAGATAGAGAATCACAAAGTAAGGAGAATATTTGTTCTGCAAGGTTAATTAATCTAGTTGCTTGATGCATCGTTAATTTACTTTGTCTTATTTGACATCAAAAGACAAATTCAAGTCCCTTCTCTAGAGTATAACAATAACAGTGAGGAGACACTCTTTCTATCATCAAATGGTACCTACAAATTAAACAAAAAGTGGAGATCCATACAAGAATGCAAAGGCACATAGACTCCAAAAACTGAAATAATGGAATGGAAGCTTTAAAGTACCTGGCAAATTAGAGACAAAGCCACCTCTATTCTCAATGCTGCATCGTTCCATGTTTGGCTCGTGGTCTGTAGTCATTTGTAGGGCTTGACCTTTTCTAGAAAGAACAGCTCGTGAGTCTCCAACATTAGCTATCCATAACCTTCGGCCATTGATCAATATAGCAGTTACTGCTGTTGATCCACCACGCCCAAGATCAGAACTGTTTGATAGAATTTCTTGATCAGTGGTCTCGTAAGCTTTTGAGATGGAAAGAGTGGGGTCTTCCCAAAATTCCTCCTGGTGTATAAGATGAATTAGAACAATGTAACATTTCCAATCTGAATTTTGATCTCAAACATAGAAAATATATTGATTCTTTATCAAAACACTGAAGAGTTTCAACCAACCTCCCGCAGAATGTTGGTAAACAAATGTTTTTGTAAGTAGGCTGGCACACGGTCACCCAAATGGCCATCATAGATAGCAAATAAACCCAATTCATTGTCTTTTATCTGTGCAAACTTGGCAACATGATAATCCTCCATTGGGTGATTAGCTTTCCCTTTTACAAGGCTGAAACCATACTTTATTGAGCCTTCATGATTTTTCCCCTTACCAGTGCTGGATGAAGAACGTGCTGCTACAAGCTGTAAAGCAACCAACACACACAAATTGAATAGTCCTGCCACTACAGGTCACATATGTAGAAGGGAGGATAAGTATTTGATTGCATAACAAAGCCGCCTTCATTACATTAACAATCCCCTATCAAACACAAATAGAACCTTTCAGAGTTCTTGGAATGACCAAAACAAAAAATGTTTTATTGGATGTATCTACACTTAGACTGAGGTTGCTAAATTACAAACTTCTAGGCTAGTTGTCTTCTACTATTAATTACTGAATCAGTTTGTTTCCTGGTCATCCCAAAAGACACAGATTTCTAATCCCAATAAAAACGAGGATGCAGACAAAACATGCATTCGATAACAAATTTAAATTACCAGCCAAGCAAGCAAATTTGATACACCAAAATTTTAGATTCAGACATCACTCTCCTTCCAAATACATCAAATACAGGATTACAACATAAGTATTGTAACGCAATAATGAAGATTTCACAACACTGAAATTTGGTCAGATAATACGAGTTTCCCCCCAAAGCCAGTGACCAAAAAAAGGTAGGAACACAACCATATAATTTCCATGAAACTCAATATACAGCATACAAAGTTTCATGCATAAGCCACTAGAGCACAATTTACATTCTTACCTGAGAGTAGGAAGCCTTAAAACAGCACAACTTATCCATGAATGAAAAGAAAGAAAATTTGAGCAGCTACTCCAACCAATTCTCAGCACAAACCTTGGCTGATACCTTGAATCCAAATTTGAAAAGAAACCCACACCCACCTCCCGGTTCCGGAATCACAATCTGTGTGATAAAAAAAAAAAAAAAACCCAAAGACAATTCTCAAAAAAAACAGAATTTTGAAGAAGAACCCCAAACCCCAGAAAAACCACTACACCAAGCAGTGACAGAAGAAAAGGAAAAAGTGAGCTAACAAGGAATCTAAGCTCACCTGTCGAATCAAAATTGAGAAAGGATTGAACTTGCACTTGGACTGGGATAGTCCATGCGGTTTGTGTTGGCAGTTTGCAAAAGCTGAATTACAGAAGCGAGTGAGATGAATGGGAGAGGGAGAACATAAATAAAGCAAAGTGATAAATTTGTGAAGGTTGTGTTGTGTGTGAGACAGAAAGGAATCGTATGATGCCTATGTTTGTTTCTCTGTTATGATATTATTATGTAACCGTTTCGGGAACCTTAAGCTTCACAAAGACAAAAAAAAAAATTATATTTCTCTGTTGCCAAGGAAAAAGGGTTCCACAAGCACACACCAATGACTTCTTTCTTGTTGACTTTTCTAGTTTTCCACTATATTATAAAATAACCATCTTTATTTCTTTCTTTAAAAAAGCTTAATCAGAAATTTATTTCCCTCTTCAGAAAGAAACTATGATTCCTAATTTAAAAACCACTCTGATCCTATAATGAATATTATATTATAATATATCATATTTAATTATTATTATTATTATCATTTTTTTATTTTTTTAATCTTAACATATATGTAATGGTTTTATGAACATTAAAGCAGTTGTAAGAAAGCACGAACATTATGATGAGACTTACGCGGTTTTACATTGTGTGTATCTATCATTCTCGTGTTAATTACATTGGGTCGTGTTACACACTTCTTAACTCATATATGGTTTTTTTATATATTTCTTAATCATTTCATACTTTAGGGTAAACAGTTGACAATTATTGTAATTAAATAAAATATTTATGGTCTTTACAATTACTCAAATTAACTTTAGCATTAAACTTTCTTTTCTATTTAAAACTTCTGTTTTACATTAATTTTATATGATGGTGGAAACATAAACATGATAGTGTATGCCTATTTTAATGATAATAAAGAATAATAAATATAATTAAAAGTTTAATTATTATTATAGTAGTCGTTACTTAAAAATAAAATAATATTTGTGGTTTTTTTTTTTACTTTATGGAAAGAATGTGTATATAAAAGTGATATGGTAAGACTATATAAGGAGTGAAATGTTTTAAAAGAATATGTACACCGAAAAACAGTTATTAACACGCATTTTTATTAGCAATTGTATCATCTAAACCAGTGAATATATATATATATATATATATATATATATATATATATATATGATTAAATTACTAAAATTATTATTATTATTATTATTATTAAATTACAAAGTAAATACATTTTTTTATAATTTTATTATAAATAATTTTGATTTATTTTATAGGTAATATTTTTATATAATACTATAATTATAAAATAAAATAAAAATAATCATTGGGGTATACTGATTATGAAAATATAAAAAGAACAGGTTAATGAAAATAGGAGTGATATAGTGAGAATATACAAAGGGCAAAAACAGTAGAAATTATATAAAGACAAATAACAGTTATAAAAAATAATTCTAATTATTAAATTGTTATAAACTATAGATAAATATAATATAGTATTTTCTGCATTATGAACATTAAAAAGTCAATTAATAAAAGTAAAAGCGACACTATAAAACTATAAAAAGAAACAAAAACAGAAATATTAACAAAACCCACGCGTATTATTAAGTATTATATTATAGATATTAGAGACGTGTGTGATGTCTCGCAATTTTGAATTCGCTTAGTTGTGTCTCTTGGTATCTATATATGGGAAAGTATTCTCACATTTTCCGTTTATGTAATGATTTAAGAAAAATACATTGTTTTTGTTCTAAGTTTTGACATTTGGTCGATACTCTTATTTGTTTATTTCTTGTAATCAACATTGATTTTAATTTTTAAAATAAAGAGGTCAATGGTCAATTCGTGCTAAAACTAAATTCGTTATTTAAGGACATTTTAAAAGCAGTGTTTGGTGTTGGGTATTACTATTCTTGAATGTCGTCAATCCTAATAAAATTGTTTAAATATGTTTACTTTAATTATAAATAATTTTAAAAACTTATAGGTTATAAATATAAGTTAAATTATCATCATAATGTGGCTGGTTTGTGGCGCGCATGAACCGTAGGCTGGTTTGTGGCCCGCATAAAAATTAAAACGAAAAACTTGCATTTATATATATTAGTTATTTTTTTCTAGACTGTTGCATTAACGTTATAAATTCTTGTATGACTGAAAAATATAAATATTATGTATTTCTTAATGTGTTGCGCTAAAATTTGAAGAATATATCTTGAATATTATGAATATGAATATGATAAAAATGTTGAATTATCAATTTATTATCCAACTCCTGAAAGTATTTGCTTAATAATTTTGTGAACTTCTTAAAATTTTCTAATTTTTTGAACATTGAAAGTTTTATCATAAGAATTCAAAAAAGAATAAAAAAGCGGGACCCTGCACTTATGTGAGGTGGACCAAACTTTTCAACCTGTGCTGAAAATGCGGGATGAGACGGACTGGTCCACATTGTGTGGGCCAAATACTGGCCAGACCTAAATGAGCTGGGTCGGCCCACATTGTCACCCCTACAATTGAGGTTCAAACTTTTAATAAATTCTAAAAATAATAATTAAACTTTTTTACCAATCAAGTATAAGAGTTTAATTAAGATGGATCCCGCTTACATCATACATGTCTTCAAAAACCTTTTTTATCGACCAAGTATAATGGTCTAATATTATTGTTTTGGCATCTTAAAATTTTATATTAATGGTTGTAATTTTCATCTTTAAAATTTTCATTTTAATTTTAGACTAATTGTAACCTTAAATAAAAAATATTTAATAAAAATATAAATTTTAATAAAAACATCATTATAATATTTATATAAAAATTAAATTTGATATAAATGTAAAAAGAGACAAAATTGTTCTATTTAAAAAAAAATATGACTAAATTAAAATAAAATAACGAATATAAAAAACAAATTAAATATAAAACATTGATTCTAACATGTGACATGTTGAGTTGACATATGATCATTAAAAAAAAGCGAAGTGAAACGTGATAGTCAATGTTCATTACCTATAATTATTTAAATGATATTACTAAAAAATCAAATTAAACAAAATTAACAAAAATTAGAATTTCATTAAAAAAATATGACTGAATTAACACAATCGAAGGAAGACCAAATATTTATTTTAATATTAGAGGAATTAATTTCTTACATAACTTTCTATTGTGAAGTTACAATTAATACTTAAGTATAATTTATTTATTTTAATTAAAATTATAGTTATGTAACTTGATCTCACTCATTAAAATGTTTTTGATCATAAAAGATCTAGTTAAACTATGAGTTGATTATATATATATATATATATATATATATATATATATATATATATATATATATATATATATATATATATATATATATATATATATATATTGGATAGTATCAATTAGTAATATAATATTACATCATAGTGATTAAATAAATAATTTATTTGTCATAATTGTCTTTAATGAAGGATCTTTTAAGTGAGAATAATTGAAGAGACACCACATTATCCATCAATGAGAGGAATGAGTCTAATTTACACATAAAAATTCTTCATGTACGCTTTACCTCACAGTGATTAGTACTGTAATTTTAATTTGTAATAAAAAATAAAATTAAAAATATGAAATTCATTTTACAACCTACCAAAATAAATTAAGAGCTCGTGTTTGAACTAAAAGTGAGCATAAGTTCTTACAAAGTTCATGTAAAATGGGTTTTATAATAGGAGATTTTCTAAGCTTTTTATACATTTTTTTTGTTAGATTGTCCATCTTTTTTATACAAAAATAATAATTTTGTTTATAATGGTTAAATTATAATTTATAATTATTTATGTTAAATATAATAATCAAATAATTAATGTTAGTATAAACTATGTCAATTTTAATTTATATAAATAATATATCATATATAACTTTATGGGTTGAATATGTTTTTGGACCTCTAACTTTAAGTAATGAAAATTGGAATTAGTCATTATTAAAAACTTTGAACAAATTTAGTTCCTTATCTTTAAATATGTGTCGTGAATTTAGTCATTTAAATTAATTTTTTTATGTTTATTTGACGTTTCAAATGTGTTCCTCAATTAACATTGGAGTGAACATGTATCTAACAAAATAAGTAAACTAAAGTACTATAATGAAATATATTTGAAACGTCAAATAAATTTAATAAAATTTGATTATAAGGACTAAATCCACGTATTTATATGGTTGAGATTCTAATTTTCAGTAGGAATTAAAGGACCAAAACATATTTAACGTTAATTTTATTCATATTTTTATAAATATAAATTATGATTACGAGTAATCCAATTTCAATTTAATTATTAGTTTAAAAATATGTGTTTATCTCCCCCTTGAAAAAGTAACAGTATATCTTGGTCTACAAATTTACAAACACAAAAATACTTTATATTCAATTGAAAAGTATGTATAAATACAAGAATGAAATCTGACATAGTTATTACTAAAGTAATATTTAATTGTCGTTTACTAACTGAACTCCTCATTTGGAAGTTGTTGCGACTGGTTAGTGTATTTCTTCCTTAGTTTAAGTTAAGATACATAGGAAACACCGAATAAGTAATTTATTTATTTATTTTGGGATGAAAACCAAGGACCTCTTATTAGCACTGATTATAACAAACATTAATGTTAATTTAATTGAAAATGAACCAATTTTCTTCGTAGTTTAAAGTTTTTATTTTGTTGCACTAATCAAAGTTAGAGGATCATTGACCAACGAATTGAATTGGTCTAAAATTTGACTATTCCATATATCTATATCTTCCTACTCAAGAAAACCTATTGATTTAGGATATAAAGATTTAATGTATTAACTATAGAAGCATGCATAAATATATAATAAGATTTAATACCTTATATGTTATTTGAGTCAACAAGTTTCATCCATAAATACCTTTGATCTACAGAAATAAAACTGTCATAGTAGATACAAGATTCTCTTCTAGTATATTATCTTCACAATATATATATTAGTGAAAAGTCTATTTTTTAAAAATAAACCAAAAATAAAAGAGTAATGAGAATTGTAAAAAAAAAAAACCTGTAAGCTATTCGTGGTGAGTAGTGTTAAAGTATGTGAATAAACTGAGCATTAATAAAATTATGGTAGAGAAATAATAATCATATTTACGAGATTAAAATAAATTAAACTAAAATATATAAAATATTATCCGAAACCGAAAGCTAGTATTTATTCATAAAATATCTCTACAATATTTAATGATTATATTATTTGATTATACTTGCTTTTTTAAATTGCTATTTAATTACAAATCTTTCATTTTTTAGAGTAAATACTCTTAAGTATTATAATGTAAAACAATTCACTATATTCGAACGGAATTATCAAACAACTAAGATGTATCCATAAATTAAAATTACTGATTGTTTAATGAAAATACAAAATTTGTTGGTAAAATATTTATTAATAAATTTTATCAATACATGAATTTTTTTTTTGGTAATTACCAATAATAATTTTTTTTCAGTGATTATCTATTAATAATTTCTGACTATTAAAATTTGTTAATAATTATTTGTTTGTAATGAGAGACGAATTTTAACTATTGGTAAAATTCATCCTTGAATATTGCAATTTAGTTTTTTTTTTCATTCCAACATTTGTAGCTGTAATTAATTATCTATTTCTTCTATTTTGGAACTCCGTGTAATAATAAAAATTATAACACCACCATTAAAATTATATAAATTGTAGCATTTTAATGTTTACCAAGACTTATGCTTATCTTTTAACACATGAACTATTTATTGCACTTAATTTTTTTCACCATGCATTATAATAATTTTATTGTTTATATTATATTTTTCATTTCTAGTCATGTCTCCCATGCCTTCTAAAGTTTATTGCATCTTTATGGTTGTGATATATATTGTATTTAAATGTAGCCACTTAATGTCGGAATTAAATGATGCAATGTTATTTTAAATTAACTATTGGTTATAGGTTTGTATGTTTTTGGTATACATATATGCCTTCAATATTTAATTATACTTATATTACAATATGATTTCACGGTCAAAAATTTATTTACATTTGACCATCTTTTATTTATATATATATATATATATATATATATATATATATATATATATATATATATATATATATATATATATATATATATATATATATATATATATATGACTAATAGACAAAAATCAAATATAATCTTATTCAAAAGATAACTCCTACCCTTTTACCTTTCAAAAGCATTGGAACAGGTCAAACCATGCCGTCTTTTTTATTCTTTTCCACCATTCTTCATTCTCTCTTTCTCTCATTTCACATACCACCATTTTTGCATTGCAGGCTCCAAGTTTGCTTTAATTTTTTTATGGGGAGGTTTCTCTTTCACATTCAAATTTCAAAGCCACACTTTTTATTCAAATAATTTGCATTTCATTTGCTAACTTTGATTGGTAGTTTAATGCCACAATCAAACTCCATATTCACTATAATTAATTGCCTTTCAATGAATCAATTAATGAGGTCTACCAGTTAGTGCTGAAGTTTGCATCCAAAAGCATCTTTGTGTACGAATATTTTCTACCATATTCAAATCAGCTACTTGTGAAAGCACCTGAACACATGCATGTGTACTTTAATATATATGAACTTGCTTTTGGATTTCAACTTGAGTTAATTTTGAAACTGCGTATAAATCCGCAGCTTCTTTTTCTTCTCATAACGTACATTAAGATGAGACGAAGGACTTCATCTAACCACACTGCCCAATAGTTTAGTGGCACTATAACCTCTAGGCTTTAAGGGATTGAAGTTGACTTGCAGTTTTATTTTATAGACACTACCCAACACCTAAAGTAGAATCCAATGCTTTCATAGGTAGGGCTTAACCAGAAAAAAAAAAAAAAAAGAAAAAAACAGAAGAGGAAATAATTCCCTCCATGATTCTTAAAAGAGACAAAGCACACTTCCAAAAAAGGCCAATCCAATGACAAATTCATCATTCATGAGTAGTGATAGCCTTTATGCCCTAACTTCCTCTGTCTCATGATTCTCATTCTCCAAACACACAAAAAATCACTAATTGTCCACTAAACCGGTGAGGTTGAGCTCTTTTTGTGTTTCTATAAGAACATTAAATAGAATGAGATGTCATTATGTTTAGAGTAAAGTTTGTAGAGTACGTTCACAGATTTTAATAATATGGTGATAGGTTTTTCTTTCGAATGTTTTTGTCCAGACCATACAGCACAAATAGACACGAGTCTAAATTATATATAAGAATCAATACATTTTAAACTCAAAATTTTAAAATTAAACTGAATTTATGAATTTTTAACATTTGAGTGGTCCTTTCAAGTTTCCGAACACTAATTTAAAGAGTTTATTATGGGAGAAGAAGTCAACGCGTATCAATTATTAAGTTATGACTTTGTTGGTTAGGCTTTTTAGGTTGCTTGGAAGGCCTTGCAGAATGGAATCTAAGTTGTTTTTAGAGCGAGCCAGAACTATGATGCAGCAAGGTTAGGTTACAATACAAAACTCTCCGTATCTTATCTCATGGACCTTCAAAAAAACTCTTTAAAGCAATCACTTCTTATAAAATTGTAAATAAAAAATGTAGCATTAGGTTGCCATCCATCATGTGTTTTAAATAATATGGAATCAATAACTTTGAAATCAAAATTCTTAGAAAAAATGCGATTGCACCCTGAAACTGTTAAAAATAGAGAAAGAAGACAAAGGAGGAAAAGAAAAAAAAAAATGTTCTTCTAAGCATACAGAAGGAACTGATATGATAGGTTGATGTTCAATTGGAAGGAAGTGAATCGAAAACATGCACCTTATGATTATCTTTTCTTTTTCATTTCTCTTTTTAGAAGAACAACATATAATATTTTCGCTCAATTAAATTTTGTAGCAATCAGTGGCGGATGTTTTGAGGAACAGGGCCATCGCCCCCAATTTTTTTTATTTTATTTTTTGTATTATATGTAATTTAGAAATTTTTAATGTTTTTAGAAAAGTTTAAATTATATGTAGTTTATATTAAAAAAGTGATGATTATTAAATTAGGTATTTTTTTAATTTTTTATAAAGTATAACATTTAATAATAATAAATGATAAAACATAAAATCAAATATAATAAAAATTAAAAATATTTATTAAGATGCATATTTTTTTTATTATCTTTTTGACTTTTTTTATATATTAGATTCATCTCTTAATCTTACGTGTTTTCTTTTCGCTTTTGAAAAAAAAAAGTTGGATACAAACTCATTATTTCTTTCTTTCATTTCATTTGTTCTCTTTCACTATTGAAGAAAAAAGGTAATTCTCATATCTTACTTGATCTTGAAATATTTGTTTAATAGTTAGCGTTATCTTTTATCTCATGAGTCTTATATTTATTTTTTCTTAATATAGCAGTAAAAGTAATGTACGATGTGTTTTCTCATAACCAATTTTTAATTGTAACTTCATTATCATAGATTTTTTTAGGAACTCTCATTTTTATTAGATTGTGATAACTTATTTTTTGATTTTAATCTTTTTTAAGAACTCTCAATATCTTTTATTATTAGGTTGGGATAAATATTGATGAAGAATAAGATAATAGATTCATTGTTTTAAAGTGATAAAAGGAAAGTTACATGTGAAGATGAAAATAAAACTAATTCAATTTTTTACATATTCTAAAGCATAATACTAATGATCATATTGTTCAATTAGAGGATCATTTTCTTAAAGTTCAACTAATTACATGAGAAATTTCGTATTAATTTTTTAGAAAGATTTTCATATTTATATTAAAAAAAATAGCTGAAAATTTTAGTTTTGATTTAATTCTTTGATGAATTCAAGAATATGAAAAAAATAATATTTTAGATATGTGTGATTTGTTTTGTAGTTACAATTATATTAAATTATGTATTAATTTTTATTGTATTAATGACAATAATTAAAAATATAAATTTTGAGTATATTTTTTGGCTCCCCCAACATTATTGAGCAAGATCCGTCATTGGTAACAATAATTTAATCAAACATATTTTAGTTTATGTATTATATAAGATAAATGATTATTTTATATAATTAAATTTATAATAATTTTTAACATATAGTTTATATTTGGATCTTATAATTTTAAATTGTAATATAATATGCCTTTTGATTACTTTCGTAAAACTTCTAAAAATGAAAATAGCTAATTAAGAAAGAAAGAGAGAAGGTTAACATATAGGAATTGATTTTGGTTGGTTATTGGGGTGAAAGTGTAAAAGAAATATGCAAAAGAAAAAATATATTAAAAGATGTCAAGAAAACAATAAATTCTAAAATTAAAATAAAAAGTAAAGGTTCCATATGCTATAAGTTGTACTTTATAAAGCAATCTGTAGTAAAGAATTTCCCTTATACTTTTTTGTGTGAAAGTATAATGGTATCTTCACCAATTGAAAAAAAATATATAAAGCAAAGATCTCCTGACTTTAGCTGTAATTAACATTTTTGTTCTGTTTAAAGTCATCATTGCTGGTTAAATAAAGTGTCTCCCGACTCATATCGTGATGATTATCATCAGACCACTTGCCACACAGCAAATGGAAAGAGCGAAGCTTATGTCAAAGTGCAATTAAGAGTACAAATAACTTTTCTCAGCAAATCACATTGCTCCGCAGTTGCAATTGTAGTGATCTCAGTGGTTGACTTTTGTTAATTAATCATTACATTTACACTTTGTATGCAATTCAGAAGAACCAAATTCTTTACCATAAAAAGAAGAACCAAATTTGCAAACTCTTAGGTACTCAAATAGATAAAGCTGGAGACTGCACAATATGTAGGGTACAGAAGATGTAACTAAAACTCGGATCATAATTAATATATCTGGCTTAAGTGAAAGCACAAATCTGAGTTTATTATTAGACCAAAGATCCTATGGTGGTTTTTTCTCCCTCGCCACAAACACTATACCACACAGCAAGTTGCAAATATTGTACAAGAAAGCAAAAGAAACTGCAGATGAACTGCTGTATGAATTGAAATCTCGTACACAGTGGAGTTCAGCCGCTGGTAAAGGGTGTAGGAAATTAACTCATTTATGTTTGTGCGGCTTCAACGTCCCACTTTATCTCAACATAAAGGTGATAGTGTATTTTTCTTCTTCTAGTCTAGTCGCTTTAAATATGATTATGAATTACCTGTCATCAAAATTTAACTGTGATAAGATAACAAGGAGCCAACAAAAGAATGAAAAGGGATCATAATCATTAAACTGAAAATATTGAACATAAAGTGTTCAATGCTTTCATTGGCCTTTTGAAATCTTACCCGGTCTGAGGTAGCTGCCTACAATTCAGTAATTGGTGAGACCGAGGATGCCTTTGCAAGTACGAGGAACCACTTGTAATACCATTTTCATCTCCTACAAATTGTTCTGAGTAACTGGAAGCTGGGGGAGACCATACTGGAACTATACCTCCATCGCGTTCTCTCCTTGTACCACTTGAAGATTCTACGCCAGAATCTTCGGCCACGTTTCTCAGTTCCATTGTAGTATTGTTTTGTACTTGTGTATTCCTGTGAGCATTCTGCAACATCCGTTCGTTCGATATAACTCCTGCATTCTGTTGTGCATCTACATTTATAGGCACTTCAGCTCTGCTGCTCTCTTCTGCTGAGTTTCGGAGATCAGAAGTTGTTTCTTCCTCTTCTATTCTGAGAAGGGTGGAAGTGATGCTTGGAACCATCTGATCCAGGTAACGCCGACCAACAGGAAAGGGATTGTTCCTAACAGGTTCATGAGTTTCCTCCATTTGCATGTCTTGTGGAAAAGCAGCAGGGATTGATTCAGAGGAGTCTCCAAGTCCTTCCTCAGTTCCGTTTTCCATTGCAGCTCTTGAAGCAGCCTCTAGTTGCCACATTTCCGATAGTGCCTCTTGTAATCGAGTTTTTGCTGCATCTATTCCCACAATCGGAAGAGGATAGTTGGTTCCTAGCTCAATTCCAGAAGCTTGGAGCACGAATTCTGGTGCATTCCAAGGATGATGAATCCACTCAGTAGGTAACCTTGCAAGTTCTGGAAGCCACCGTCGTACATATTCTCCATTTGGGTCGAATTTATAGCCCTCAAACTACAAAATCCAACAACTGAAATGAGTGCATCTATTTATCAATTTTCAGTATTCAAATTGCTGACAACAGGACATAACTAAAAACCAATGTTAACAAAATTATCATAAATCCAAAAGGTGAAGGAAGAAAGATGAATTATGCAGCTTTGACACAAAAGTAGCACAACACCTGTGGATGATCTATTCGGTCAAATTGACGACCATCAGGGAGTGTGCCAGATATGTATTGCCAACCAAGAGCATCACTTTCAAGATCTGCATCCAAGAGGGTGTCCCAGAAATATTTCATTCCCCATCTCCAAGGAAGCTGCAGAACCTTGACAAAGAAACTGGAAACTACAACACGTATCCGATCATGCAGCCAACCAGTGGCCCACAACTCCCTCATCCCTGCATCGACCAAAGGGTAACCAGTTCTGCCTTGTCTCCATGCCTTAAAATAAGCCTCATTTACAACCCAAGGAAAGAACTTAAGGTGGCCCAGAAGAGGCCTTTCATGACTGTAGGGGTGGTTGAAACTAATGTACCTCGAATATTCTCTGAGACCAATAGATTTAAGGAACAAGTTCACACTCTCTTCACTGGCCTTGTTTCCTTCGTTGGCCCACAGAAGTTGTTTGATGCGGACAAGATGGAAGACCTTCTTCACACTCAGCTCACCAAAATGCAAATGGGGTGAGAGAAGTGAGGTTGTGGCACTGTCAGCCTTTCTGCGATTTATTGAGTACTCTATCAGTGGACCATTTATGAATGCTGTCAATGCCTTGTTAGCATTGCTCCACCCCGGTGACCATGCTCTCGCAAGAAGTGCATTGCTTGCCTTCTCTGATTCATCTTCAAACACCAATGTGTCACTTGGGCATCTCGACACATCACCTGAAACATCATGTATTTTACTCTTTTACTAAATTTTCATGAATACTCACACAAGTATGAAAGATGTAATCATGTAGATTTTTATTTAGAAGGATGGGTAAGGAGAATTAACACATGTTGGGTTCCATTGTTATCCCTAGCATCACAAGTAAGAAACTTTTGTGGATAATAGATAGTAGCTTAACTTAGAGCAAACACTATTTCGTCCTTTCGTGAAGCCGAAGTACTATATTATAATGGTGGAAACAACTATTTCCAAGAGGGACACAGTGTTACTTACAAGTACCTTTTTATTTTTTCACATCCATCCTTTATTTCTAAAAGGAAAACTTAAGTAAATTAATTTTCTTTTCCTTATACCTTATTTTTACAAATGCAAAAAAGAAAAAGATATGGAATTGAGTTTCATTATTGTTGGAACATTCAAGAGAACTTAGAATCTTACCTACAAAGCACTCTATTTGACACTAAAAAAAATTTAATACAACATC
Organism: Vigna unguiculata; assembly: GCF_037176805.1. Taxonomy (NCBI): domain Eukaryota; kingdom Viridiplantae; phylum Streptophyta; class Magnoliopsida; order Fabales; family Fabaceae; genus Vigna; species Vigna unguiculata. Next base: position 37,940,832 of record NC_140800.1, on the reverse strand, counting down.
CATTGTCCACGTCATCTACCACATACATTTTATTATAGCATCATTGGTGGAAAATTGGTCCTCATTGTTTGGTAGAATTGAATGCTATGGATATATTATATATTCATAAGATGAAAGGTTCTGTATACACGACAATATTGTAAGGTTGAGCTAAGCTTAAAATCCACTTTTTAAGATGATATCAAAGTCATTTAAAGTCTATCTTATCAAGATTTGTTATTTGTTTAATCTATCACAATACAACAATATTGTAAGGTTGAGCTAAGCTTAAAATCCACTTTTTAAGATGATATCAAAGTCATTTAAAGTCTATCTTATCAAGATTTGTTATTTGTTTAATCTATCACGTCACCTCTATCACGTCACCTGCTATTAGAATGCTATCAAACAACCATTAATGTTTAACCCTATGTTCGAGATATATGCCTTGACATGATGAGTATATTAGAGATATCATATCAACTAAAAATAAGACGAATTCATACTATATAAGTGGATACAAATTTTACCTTATAAGTTTGAAGTTCAATTCTTAATTTAAAATTCACTTTTAATACATAGAACACGGTGAATCTAATTTTGAGTTCTATCAAACTATCAAGATTTTTTTTTTCTTGCAAGTTTCTTAGCTCAATTTGAAGTTTTTTCTCACTACTTTGAACATTTGAAGCTCATTTTTAAGTTTCCCTACATCCTTTTAGACTAAAGTTAACTTTGAAATAGTCTTTTAACTCTTTTATGCTTGCAATGTTACCCTAGGAGTAAAATCATTTTGTTTCTTTCCAAAAACTTGTAAGTAGCTTAAGTTAAGCAATTGTTAACTTATAGGCTTTAATATAACCAGCCCCAGGATTATATGGAGCTCAAGATGTTCAGAACAAGTTCGGAACAACTACCAAAATATTCACTAATTTTGGCTTGGACACGAAAGCCTCACACCAATTTTAATCGAAAAAGATTCAAATCAGGTGAATTAAAAGAAAAGTCTTTCCCAATAGATGTCTAAATTCAATTTTAATTTTTATATAAATTAGTATCGATAGGTATAAAAATTAAATTTGAAATAGTGGGTACCCGTAAAACCATGTCTAACTTTGACGAAAAATCTTTCTTGGAGTAGGATAAAATAATGTTCACCCAACTTGTTAAAGCAGGCTAGGATCTAAATTCCCATCCCATGTGTATATACATATAATACAAAATTATTATCTCGGTAATTAAATAGTTAAAATTAAGATAATAATAAATAAGAAGCAAAATTAAATTATAAGTTGAACCACAAAATATAAGTTTTTTTTTTTTTAACTTTTCATAATTTTATAGTTATTTATTACCTTCTAATTTCTATATTGTGTAAATTAAAACGTGATTAATAAACATGGTTTATTAAATATAAATATATAATTAAATTAGAATTAAAAGAATGTGAAATGAGTGCTCTTGATATTTTTGAACTTGATAAAAAAAACCCAATAGGAACGTAGTTAAAATTTTTCTATTCTCACTTTTTAGAAGATTGGAATGTATTTTACTAATTTAAGTAAGGAAATGACTTTCCTAGTAGCACTCACTACTAAAGATCCTAGAGTCAATAGTCTCAAAAGTTTAGTCTAAGACTTTTTGTCTATCTTGGAGGCGTCTACAGTTCACTCAAACACATTATCCAAACGCATGAAGAAGTTACATTAATGGTGTCATCTATAGAGAGGGGAAAGTAAAGAGAGCATAGTTATGTTTGTTCTCTGATTTAGATAATGTTGAGTAATGAAGATGGAGCAGCGATTGAACATTAAAAGAAATGTGAATGAACAGAGTAGACCTGGAATTATCCTTTTAGGAGGAAGAAGAGGTGAGTCTGGGTCATAAGGCATGGTAAGACATCTGTCCCAAAAAGCAGCAAAAGTTGTGAAGGGTCGAGCATGGACATCATTCACATCCCACGGTTCATACAGTAAATCCGCGTTGAAGGAACGTACTGTTATGCCCTGAGAATTCAGAACCTCTTTGGCTCGGTGATCCCTTACAAGCGACAGGGGATCTGCAACACATCAAAACACAAACATTTCACAAACACCAAAGGAACTAGAATTGACCCATTTACCTGTATCGTATTTTTTAGATTGTCATGAGACAAACAAAATCCAAAAAGATGACAAACTAATCTGTACGGATGACTAATCACAGACATCCATGTAAGTGGGTCAAACAAATCAGTCGAAAAAACGGTGATGTCCTGTTCCGTACATTGCTATCGGATAAAGAATTTATCCTAATTCATGTAATCTAGGTTTCCACAATCCAAAATGACTATAGCAAACTCCCCGGAATCTGGACATTCATTCTATTTGAAGTAAAACAAAAAGTAAAAATGATCCAAGAAGAGGAAACTGACCGTATAAATGATTAAAAAAGAGTTGAGTAGCTCCAGTGGATTTAACAAGGTCAAGGAGAGAAGAAACAGTATCAGTGGATCGCTTAGTGATGAGACGAGTGCCAAGATTCCTGAGAGAAGAATCAAGATGAACCAAGCTTTGTTTGAGCCACCACCTGGAGACTCTGCCGGGGTAGTATTGGCCTTCTTCTTCCGGTGCCCAGATGAAAACTGCAACCACAGCTCCGGCTCTTACTCCGGCCGCCAGTGCAGGGTTGTCTTCCACCCTCAGATCTCTTCTGAACCAAACTATGCTGCATCCACCACCTCTCATCTCTACAACCTTTCCTTAAACTGCTTTCACACACTCCTCCTCTTCAACAAGTTTTAACCATCTCATCTAATCTAATAACTTGTCTTTACTTTCTGTCTCCTCGGTGCTGAAGAAAACCAAACACAATATGTTAATCCAGTCTTATCTTTTTTTCTTAAACTTCTCTCTCCTTCTTGTCCTCGCTTTTCTGTCAAACCTGTTTAATGGGAGATTTTAAGCCATAAATAGGTAAAGGAAACGTGTGATTATTGAGTTGATGACTTTTAAAGTTTGGGCACTTGCATTTACTGTGATAATAATATGTTTTTGCAACAAATTCGTATTTTGTTGCTTTCAGTGGCTAGTTGTACGAAAAAGCCGAAAGGGTTTGACAGAATGGACAGAGTGAGAGGGATATGTTGGAAGGAAGAGGAAGTGAATAGGATTAATTAACTGTGATGGGGAAAGATATAATGAATTGATAGAGAAATTGCAGCCACAAGTTTTTGTTCTGTAGATTTTTTTTCTTTTTTTCTTTTTTTCTCTGTTCTTAGTCTTATCCTATGCACTCACTCTGCGATAAATAAAACAAATGCATCTCCCACGTCTCTCCTCTCTTGTACTTTTCACACAAATCCCTCACCTTCAACGCACACACTCAAATTTAGTTTCATTTTCAGTTAGGATTACCATTTGCCACACGTTGCTTAAATTAATGACCTGCTGTATTTAATTTGAAAGCTAATGGGGAACATTGCAATTTATTGCAAATATCATGACATTAAAAATCTTTTACTCAATTATTATTTTAGTTTATATTCGGTAGAGAGTCTAAACCTAATCAAAGACCTACTTATGACATTAAATATTTTTACCATTTTTTTTTATTAATATTCAGGGAGGAGGATTGTGAATGATTTGGTTTAATTTTTCGTAAAAGAGTCATCTACCTGAAAACATAATGCGATTCGGTTTAGTTCAAATTTAATGTAAAATTTGAATTAAATCAAAGCATTTTTCAGTGGTTCTATTTGGATAAGTTTTTGTAATTTTTGTCAACATAAAATTGTTAAATATTTTTTAAAACAGTAAAACTTGCCTTAAGTTCTAAAGCTTTAGGCGGATATCTGAAAAACATTTATTAATATATTTATTAGTTGCAATCAAATATTTCTTTAACCTTTTAATATTATTTTTTTTCTTTAGACTATGCTTGGCAAAAACTCAACTCCTTGAAAATTCGAAATTAGCTGAAAGTTGAAAAATTAAATGATGTTGAAAATTAATAATTCTTTAATAGGTTAATTCAATTTATTAAGCTTTTGGATTAATCAAATGGAAAAATATAGGATTTCACATTTAATAAGCTACATAGTCGAGTTTTTAGTGATATTCAAGAGTGAGTATGCATAAATGTTATGTAAAAGTTCTTGGAATTTGGAAGTTTCTCCCACCTTAAATTGAAATATCAACTCTTCTCTTAAATTGCTAAACATCCATATAAAGACGCTTTGCATCACTTGTTACTTAAAAAGGAAGAAGGATTACTACAACAACAGAAACTTTTTCAATATCAGAATCACTGTGATACAAAATCATAATAAAAATTTAAATTGCCATTAATAAACCACCTTCATGATTCTTGCGTTTGAACGCGAATCGTACTATTATCAAATCGATATGAAATATTCTATTAAAAGTAAATAATAAAATAACTAATAATAATCATTAATGAAAAAGTAGTTGATATTAGAAAATATATGTTTTTATTGTTACGTAATATCACGATCTGCATTAAAAAACATAATATCATTATCAACAATTATATTTTTTAATAATAATTTAAATTACTTGTTTCATTTATTAAAATTGTTCCTATACATGTAAATTGTTGTATCCAAAAGGTATTTGTTTCGATTCCGACCCAAGTTCGTCTAGCAGTCATTGTTAGGAATAATCATCGTGTTTCTGAGATATTGTCCACTTTGGAGTAGCGTAGAGTTCCGTCACGGTTTTGTCTTTAAAAGACGTCTCAAAGGATGGAGAGAGGTATGAGTATTTAAACTAGGCTTGACCTCGAATTCTAAGTGATGTGAGACTTATTGGGTGTACCGAAACAATATTATTTACGTTGGAGTTTTAACATAATTTTATTCTTGAAAAACTTGTCTAAGAGAATTGAAGGAGAAATATGTATTTAAATTGATTTTCACCTCAATTTCTAAGTGATGTAAAATTGGGTGTATCAAAACAAGCTCCCTAGTCAAGGTCGGAGGAAACAAAGATTCAACCCTGAAATCTTTTCATTACCCCGATTGAAGGTTAAGGGAAATAACGTTTCAAATATCTTAGATAGCCACAATTTGTGTTTAGAACCTTGTTTTCATCCTCACATACTATGACAATGTTTTGATCTTAAGTATGTTGAAATAACATTGTAAGGTTCGTCATCATCCAATGACATAACGTTCCGATAAGCAAGAAAAACCCTTGTTAATATGCATCGAAAATAACACCAATGGAACACATGTCATAAAAAAAATATGATAATTAAATAAACTTGTTTCCATAATGGGGTAGCAAAACATCAATGTAGGTTGCATAAAGCTTTGACCTTCAAAATAATGGTTGTGAAAATACAAACTTGAAATTAACCACTTATATCAAATGATAAAACTTATTCATCCATTAACTCAATCCTATGGCTTTTGAACTTGAGGAATTTATGTACCTACTGACCCAAGATACTTGAAATTGAATGTATATAACATTAAGTCATCCGAATAGCTAAGATGTGCCAATATATTAAATAAATACACTTTAACAAAACTTATTTTTCGCCCTATTACCCACATACCCAAAAAAACCTATAAATTTATAGGATAATTATGCAAGGAGTATTCACTTAGATATTTTGCTCATCACTATCTCCTATCTTAATATCTTCTATAAACTTTTACCGACTTAAACGTTAAAAAAGCGTTTCTATATGAATCTCTCAGAAATCTCTACCAACAACTCTGTCACCAATCATTAATACATAACTTAAGACAAATATAATTAAATAAATAAGGTATGTGTGTAACTAAAAATAAATATAAACAATTAAAATGAAGTTAAAAACACCTAACTAAATGTAAATATATAAATAAATCGTGTGAATAAATATACAAAGTGAGATTAGAGATAGTTAATGATTATAGTTATAAAATAACTAAATAAAATGGAAAAGAATACAAATGTATCTTGACTCAACATTTTTCCTAACTTCCTCTCCTTTCTTTCTCTCTCCTCCTGTAAAAATTTCTTACTCCCTATTCATATACACAAGTAAACTTTAATCTTTTTAATTTACCTTGAAATACTAGAATGTTGTTCAATATATTTAAATAGTTTGAATATTTAATTTATTTATTTGTCAAATTACATACGTTGATATTTTAATTTTTAACTACTATCTTTATAATAATATTTCAATAATTAGATGAAAACTTTGATTCCACTATTATAAAAACTAAAGAGTTAATCTACTTTCATTGTAATACAATAAATATATAAAATAAATTAAAAAAAAAACATTCATAAGTGAACCAATCCACCAACCCGTGACTGGTCGAATCCGTTTGCAAAAGTCCTAATTAACCAAAAAGTGAGCTAAATTGAACTGATTCATTTTGTAACTCAATCTGTAGTGAACCAACCCGTATGAGCTATATTGACTCACTTTGACACCCCTAATGAACAAACTAGATACTTTTACTTTAACATTATTATTACGAAATAATATTTGATTATACTTAAGTCCTAACAAAATTAGTTGTCACAACCACTATCTACGAAGTATGATCTTTATTAACTAAAAAATATAACATATTATGATTGAATATGTACCAAAATGGGCATAAAAAAAATTGATATTCATCGGAAAATTATATTATTATCAAATATTGTTTAAAAAATAATTTGTTGTCAAATGTTGTTTGATGGTGTCCCGCAATAAAAATGTCAAACCCGCATTTCACGGGCTTTATTCTTTGTCTGTTCAATTTTGTTGTATGTGAATCTTGATTTGATATATGTCTCGGATATATATATATATATATATATATATATATATATATATATATATATATATAATGTCTTGATTTTAATGTGATATTAGAAATAGTTTATATTATTATTATTTAACCATAAATTAAATTAATACTGTTTAAACTTAATTATTGTAAAAAATTAATAAATAGTAATTTTCTTTGAAAAATATTTCCTCTGTACAATTGTTTTCGAAATAGATTTCACTCACATTATATTTTGAAATCCAAAGTTATATATAAGTATTATTTAATAATGGTTTATTAGTTAAACTTATTTTCTAAAACAGTGAATTTATGTCTATATATATGATTAATTTTCACGTCATTAATTTAAAAAAATAATAGTTTTAAAATAAAAAAATTCTTTTATATTTAACTTTTTTTTGTTTAGTTGAAATAATTTCTGAGCTCTATTTCTTAATTTCAATTTAACTCTTGTTTTAAATAAGTCATATTATATCAAATTTTGTGTCTTACTACGGGATTTTCCTCATTGTATAAAAGACCAATCTAAATTATGGTTGGCCTGACAATTTTTTCCACAAAATGATAATTAAATACAATGTTTTTTCTCAATAAATATTATTTCCTAACATAGTAGCGAAGGATACCTTTAGCTAACTGGAATTTAATACCATTTCATCACTATTTTACTACAACGTAATCGGTTTGTCAAATTTATCCATTTATAAATGACGAGGCATTAATTCTTTTATCTCTTTCATTTTATTATTTTCATCTTTATTTTTAAATGAAAATTAAATATTTTAAATTATTAAATATAATATTTTAATTAAACTGTTTATCATAAATTTAAAATATAGCTTATATGTTTGAAATATTTTATTTATTGTACTTTTAAATTATATTAAATGTGTTCATTTTATATATTTTAGCATATAAAAAAAAATCTATGTTCTTTGTGTATTTAAATATGGTAGTTAAATTAAGTATTATTGTTGATTGAATTTGTTTGGGGTTTAGATTTTAGAATATATGTGAAAGGGCTTTTTGATGAATATATCACTGATAAGTCGTATCTGATTCTAAGGTCATTTTCCATTTCCTAGTTGGGGTCTCTTTTCATTTTATTTCTCTTCCATTTTAGTTTTTAATTTTGATACCTCAACTTGGGATTTGCGTCTTAAGCTAAGGCGTGTTTGGAAGAAGTGACCCGAGAAGAGGACAAAAGTGAAAGATATAAGTTATAAGATATAATGGATAAGTCGATTATTCAGTTTAGGCCTTTTCCGCTTCTGGTGGGCCTCTCATCCTCTTCACTCAGATTCCATTCACAAACATCTGTTACTTCCAACTTTCTATTTCTGCCTTTTTATATTTCGCAATTTAAATTTCAAAACCACGTTTCCAAACAAATATTCTTCGTTACGATTACTTAAATTGCTTAACAGTAAAATATTTTAACTAAAATCCGTTTCATTTTTACCATGTTAATTAAATATATTCCCTCTCTTTTTTATTCTTTCACTAATTCTCATTTCATGGCTACTATAATATAACTAATTAAATATGTAACGCATTGGAATTTAATTCTTTTTTATCTTTATTCGCAATGGCTTATTTATTTAAAAATTTCTCTTTCATCTTTATATATAATTAAATCTCAATATTTTTATAAAAATCATTTATCAGTAATTGAAAATAATTGATAATTGAAAATAACTTTATATCACAAGATAGCGATACAATTATATTCGTTTATGTTATCTTTCACATTACATGTTCTGATGTTCTGATATGCATGACGTCTTCTCTCTTAATTGATTCTCTTTCTCTCATTTTTATTAAATACATAAATATAATTAATGTTACTCTTTTTCTTTCTATGTTTTTCACAACGATTTTTCAAATAAATCATCGTTATTTAGCTGTTAAAAATCTTATAACAATGGTTTCACAACAAATCGTTGTCATTTTTACAATTTTAACGACGATATTTAGGCAAATCGTCATTGTTTCTCAATTTATGGTATATAACAACAGTTAAAATAACAACTGTTGTTACAAAGTTTGATCTAATTGCAAAATAGCCACTACATTTATTTCATTATATTATTTGGGTATTCAATACGTGTTGTTGTTTGTTGTTTCTGCACTGTGTTAAAATTTAAATAATTTTTCTTTGCAAATTATTAGTGTTAAATTTGATTTTGGTAATAAATTTGGTTAAAATTAGGGATGTCAACGGAGTGGATAGAGTGCGGGTGGTAACTCCTTCGTATCCTACCCGCTGTCCTGTACCCGTATTCATATTCGTCGGGTATCCGTTATGTGGGTACCAACATAATTTTTTACTATCCACGGGTACTCGCGGGTATTTACAAAAAAAAAATAAAAATAAATATTTAACAACATATTTTAATCATAAATTCAAATAAAATACAATACATAGCATTCATAAGTTTTAAACAAAGTCCAAATAACTCATCTAAATAGTATTGAATGACAGTCTACAAAGAGATGAATTTTTTTAAAAAACTAAATGATAAAAAAATAACTCATTCAAAATAAATATGTTAATATTTTAATCATATATTTTTTATTTTTTTAATTTAAATTAGAGTATAGCAGATATGAGTATCTACGGGTACGAATACTATGATATCCGTATCCGCCCCGTTAACATGTGGGTATTAAAAATACTCGTACCCATTATCCGCGAATATCTATTTACAATATTCATTTTTTACTTGTTGTGAATTTTATCTGCAGATACCCACGGGTATAAACTTTTTTGACATCCCTAGTCAGAATCCATACTAAATAAGAATAGAGAGGTATATTTTTTGTCTTTTTAACTCCCTCAAAATTAAAAGGGAAACTATTGTTAAAATGTAAGAATTACAATTAGATAGAAGAAAAGAAAAATAAAAGGTTTAAAATATGTGCAAATGACCTTTTCCACTGTCCATTCCATTGTTCTAAAATCTTGTTTAGATTGGAAAAGAAAAATAAATAAATAAGGGAAAAAATAATGAAAGGTAAAATTATTTATATTTAAAAAAAAGTAAAAAATAAATAAAAAATAATAGAAATGTATTGTGAATATGTTTGATATGAAAGAAAAAAAAAATCAATTAACTATACAATATAACATACTATAAAAATTCACTCAAAGAAACTCTAAAAGAGACAAAGTAATAAAACACTATATAACATGTATCTCCAAACATTAATACTAAGCCACCCTTACTCCATGAAGCGTGCATTAATGAATATCCAGATCCAAAATATTTTTTAATTTTTTTTACCAGTTTTCTGTTTTGTTAGTAAAGTGAGTTCTGTAATTAACAGAGTGATAGAAGATTCATGAGAATATGTTGGATGAAAATATGATATTTATAAGGAAAGTTATAAAATGAAGTATGAGATTAAAATACGTTGTTTGTTTCTTCTTCTCTGAAAGGGAAATTACAATTTTATGTTGGTCAAACCCATCACGTGTATAATGTACAACGGGTGAGGGTACAGTGTGTGACCATCTTCTCCTTCATATTATTACACTACAACGTGTCGATAAGAAAACTCCATCAAAGAGGGACCTCCGTCCTATGTGCAGTTGTGAAAGGGAGAAAAATATGAACTCATTCTGTACCTCATTTTTTAGGTCTGAATAATAAACTACTCTAGCTGGTTAAATATTTGTCCATTAGCTTTTATTTGGATTTTTTTTTTACTATTTTATAAATAAAAAAATCACTAAGTACTTTTTGAGTTTGAGTCGATTTTGTTAAAAATTCAAGTGTGAGTCTAAATTTTACATTAGTTAAAAAAAAAAAATCGAACATTATGTAAAGATAAAGACTCAAACTCATTATTTTAAGATTTTGGGTTGAGAGTGATGTCAATATCTTATGTAGTTAGACTCATGTCTCATTGGTGTTTGTATTTTCCTAATAAAACCCTTCTATGTCTCAAATATTGTAAATTATGTAAATAGAATAAAACAAAAAACTAATTTTAGTAATCTTTCAACAAGTTTTTATACGACAACATTTTTCTATTCTAATCAAAGTTCTTTTCCATCCTGATTACATATATTTGTCACATCTTCTATCATGTTAACATATAAACCAACACTACTCATGGATTATCTTTCACTGATATTAATGATCATAATATCAAAACCAGAGAGGTCACAACCAATAATGATAATGCAACCGTTAAATAATGCAAACGGAAAGATAATAATGATTATGACACGTGATCATGTATCAAAACCAGAGGTCACACAGTTACAAATATGTTCTTACACCTATATCAAAACAAGAGAAACATATCCAACAAAAAGATATTAAAAATTAAAAGATTGATTTAATGATAAAAGTTAGAAATAATAGTAAGAGAGATTATGGATTCCACTCTCTCATAACAATTTAAAGATATAAAAAAGTGAAAGAGGACTCTTTCACTAATAAATACTAATAACTAACCTTGTCCATAAGAAAACTAAAATTAAAATATATGTATATATAGTTAAGGAATGATTAAATAGAAGAGTTGTTGTTTGTGTAAGAAGAAGCAATAATGCGATGGTGGTTGTGGAATGGTTGTGTTGTGTTTGTGCAAATGTGATGTGATTTGATGAGGGTGCAGAGATCGAGTCCCTGAGGAAGAGACAACGGCGCGGTAAACAAAGTATTTGTTATCTAAGAAGGAAACCAATTGGAACAATGATGAAGTTGAAGATGCAGAGCTGCAATCACCTCACACATATCTCTTCATGTTAGACACAACTGTTATACAAAGTCCAAACTCTCCATCTGTAAAGATAAATTTATTAACGAGGCTTAATTCCACCCTTTTACCTCTATATTCTGCACTCATTATGGATCTTCTACAACTACTTAATTTCCTCATCTCAGATTATAATATTATACAATTTCCATATTTATATTAACTAGAAATATAATTAAAATATAATATATTAGTAAGTATAAATATTATATATCTTATAAGTTAGTTTTGAAAAATAAAGTTTTGTTTCACTTATAGAGTGTCATTTAACTAATTTCGTAATATTTTTCATTAGTATCTGATTGTTGTTAATCTTACTCTTTCAGTCTTGTTACAACATATTGATGATACATATAGTATATGTTGAAAGATATATGAGGAATGCACTTAGGTGTGATAATAAATACATATTTGAAGGACAAACAATTTTTATGATCAGTGTATGTAAACAAGCTTATCATTTTTAGGGAAGTTTCTTATTTTTTTACTACTTTTAATGTGAGTTTGAGTTCAACGTTAAGTAAAAATAAAAAATTCAACAATTTAAAATAAATATTTTATAAATTTATTTTCTTAAGATTTTGAATATGAGATGATGTATCTTTCATATGAATTAATAACTCGTATATCGCACGTTTTTTATTATTTTTTTTAAAAGAATAATATTTAATGTGAACTTACTAACTAATTATAATATTGATGAAACTTATATTCTAAACTTGATTAATTGTGATTTTCTCAAAAATAAAAGTAGTATGCTTTCCTTTAAGTTATTAATTGTGTGTTTTTTTTTTTAAATAGAAGTATTATGCTTTGTTTTAAGTTTGTTTGATTTGATCGTAGTTTCCACCTATTTTTTTCACTTTACTTTTATGCACTTCTTTTGATGTGTTTAAATAATAATAAACCATGAAGTATCACTATTATTGAAATGTTTAAGGCTTTATACATCAATCTTCATCGGAAAAAAAAATTAGCATACAAAAATTATAGTATAATTTTGAATTTGATCATTGTGTTAATGATAGTTTGTTTTATTTATTATCATTGGTTACCGTATATATACAAAATTAATACGAGAACCATTTCAACCATCTCTTGAGATTCGACTGAAAGAGAATCTACTTTTATAATAAGTTTATACAAAATTTGTATCAACATGTGAGGAGGCAATGAAAAAAAAAAGCATAAGATAAAGTGAATGATGGGATAGAAATAGATAGAAAACGTGTTATAATAATATATATAATATATGATACAAATTTAATGGATGATAATATAATTAAGATAAAATATAGAATTAAGAATCATAAATAAATAAATAAATAGAAATTGTTTCGTACGAGATAATTAACAGTGACGCACATGCATGTGATGTGGCCCTTCCCACGGCAAGGTCTACTATGAAACTATGGAGCATGTGTTTTGTGGGCACTAAAACAAAAAAAGGAAGAATAAAAACCCAATCCCTTTCCCTGCAGACACGCAATTTCTAAAGATGAATTATTGGAGATAAAGATAGAGTGGTGAGAGAATGTCGCGTCTTCTTACATGAGTCTATGAGTTTCAGTACTTGCATGGTAACATCAAAAACTGTACGTGTTTTGTACTACAATGCCCCTTTCAGCTCTCCAAAGGGTTTTTCCTTTCCATTCCCATCAAAAAAATAATCGCATTATGTTTTATCATGGGACTCAAATCAAAAACTTTATGTCAGATTACTTTTTCCTTAACAAACTTTGACCCTCCTAAGGTTGTTTTATTTTCAAAACTTCATTATAATACTTTTATTTATTTTTTACTTACTTTTGTCATATTAATTAACTATGTAAAAAAAAACTTCATGTTGTGAATATATATGAGCTAGTTAACCTCATTGTTCTGGGCAATGTACTCAGAACGAGTTTGTGTGTTTCATATCTCAAAAAACCCAGTCACATGGCTACAGATGTTAAGATGTGCCAACCAGGACCACAATTATAGTGAACGCAACGAGATTGCAAAGCAACGACAATGTGTATTGTAATTAGGTCAAAAAATGAGAATACATATATGTTGGAATTTTTCATAAGGGAAAGACACTGACAAGTGGTTTCAGTTATTTTTTATAACTTCTTTTGTAAGGGAATGAACACGAAGATTTACCACCATTATAAGAATGTTTACGATGAATTCACCGACAAGTGATGCGTTGTCTTTTGGAATTTTTTAGAAAGGAATGAACTAGATTTACCACCACTTAAAAGAATATTCACAGTGGCTATACTATACCGTAAAATTGTATCGGTTATGAAGGAAATAAAGGAAATATTATTGGAGTTAGTCAAGCTGATTCTAATATAACGCTGAATTAATTGCAAAATATTTAGTCGGGTAAACACGTTCAAAATTGATTTTAACAATTGTTAAAATAAATAATAATAATAAAAAAAAAGTTCATATATAGGGTCGATGGTGGCAACATCAAAGTGGACAGAAACATTATATTTTTTATTTAATAATTAAATAATATTGTCAGTCAAACTAACATAAAGTTTAATTTTAAAATAAATAAATAAATAAAATATTGTAAAGATTGTGTGGGTTTGGTGAAAAAAAAATTATTCGAATAATGTCAGTTTAACCTCGCTTATTGAAATGAAGTAATATATATATATATATATATATATATATATATATATATATATATATATGAATGAAAGCATATTTATAAAACACAAAGCAAATCGTGTCATTTGTAGTTTATCCCTTTTCCTTTTTTTTCCCCTTTTTATCCCAATCTTCAGCTCTCCTATTTACACATTGGAGGCACCATTAGTTATTTTAAGGTTGGATTATCACAAATCTGACAAGTATTCATTGAAACTCTTAACTTGTATTTGGATTAGGTATTTTTTATTAAGGATTTCAACGATTACAATAAATCAAATATTTAATAACTGAATTATTTGTAATTTAATTTTCTTTTATTTATGAGATGTTTTGACAGAATAATTAAAATATCTTAAATCTCAATTTTCTAGTTTGAAAAAAAATAATTTAATTTATATTTTGTCAACTCAAATTTATCACTAAGTTTAACTTAACTTAGTTTGATTTTTAATTTGGAAATACTCGTCTCGATTTTTGGTTCAAGTCGATTCGAGCTTATTCGACCACAGTTGGTTCATTTGGGCTTATTCAAATTGATTCAACCTTGGCCGATTTGAACCGATTCGATTTCAATCAATTCAAATTGATTTGGCTTGAGTTGACTCGATTCAAATCAATTTTCGCTCAAGCCGATTCATATCGACCGTGGCCCGAGTCGACACATTTTGACTTAGGGTCTGAGCCAACTTGGTTAAACCTAGGACTTGGGTCAACTCAGCTAAAACTAGACCCAATCTAACTCGATTCGACCTTCAATTCGAAGTGAAGGTCGATATAAGTCGACTTTTTAGATTTGTGGACATTTTTGTTCTAACCAATGAGCAATTCCACCAATTTGAAGAATTTCAATTTTCTTCATTTTGTGGAAATTTCAAATTCTACGATTTTTTTATTTAAAATACTTTATTAAAATTCTTCAATTTGATTTTTTTTTTTCAATTTTCTCGTTCAAATATGTCATTTTTTTAAATATTTTAAATTATGCAAATAAATTATTATTCTCTTGAATTAATAAATATATAACGGGCATGGCAATACTCTTTTGTTAAAAAGGTTGAGGTTCGACTTAGAAATTACACTGAAGTAGGATAAGTGTTTTGACTATCTTATCTTCAATCGGTATTATATATATATATATATAAAATTTCCATTCATATTAAAAAATGAATGGAATTTTTTATATAATAGATACGAATATAGTCATTTTTTAACATGAATTGAAATATATATATTTTATTTCCATTCATGTTATCACGAATTTAATATAAAAAGATACGGTTTTTTTTCTCTAAAGAAATAAATTATATAAATATAAAATAAAAATTGGAGAAAATGTTAAATAATTATCTAGAATAAATGTGTCTTAGAAATAAGTTATAAACTAATGACTAATGAAAAGTTAATACGATTTTTTTAGAAAAAATTAAAAGTATTTAGTCATTTAAAATGAAATGACTACGAGAATAAAGTGAATACCGAAAAAGAGATGAAGATGGAGACGAGATGGATATGTATAAACATATCCTTGTCTCATACTAAATCTAAAAAATTAAATATTATTCTTATCCATTATCATATTTACATATTCAAAAAACTTCCATCAATATCGAAACAAGCTTAAATAATACTCATAATAACCACTCAATTTGAATGCAAATAGAAAATCTTTCTATATATTCTCTTCTTTTAATGAGTTATTTTTGTGCATAGTATAGGAGCATGAAGAAAAAGAAATTATTTAGCGATCAAACTAATATACTTTTTGGTCACTAAACAATTAAAATTGATCATTAATATATTTTTCAACCTAAATTATATGGTAATAAAAATCTAGTAACAAAACAATTAGCAACCAATATTTTATTTTGTCACTGAGCGTTTGGTTACCTAAATATAAGAGACAATTTAATAACAAAAAAGTACTGCTAATTTTAAGTCACTAATTCGGTAACAAAAAATTGAGTAATTCAACAGTATAAACAGTGCAACAATTACCATTAAATGGTTATTTTGGTTATAAATTACGACTGATTTATTTTGATAGTTAATTTGATAAATTTGATAGTCAAATAACTTATTTTTGTATTAACGTGCAACAGTATACTCCTTGTATAAATATTTTGTAAGTTCATTAAAACACTTCAAATATTTTAATATAGAAATATATTTTTACTACAAGACAACTTTTAAATAGAGTGATCAATAATGATTAGTAACTATAGTAACCGATTTAGATATTAATTTACAAGACTAAAAATTATCGATTACTAAAATAGTTATTATTATGAATAAAAAATTATAATTAATCATTAAATTGGTCTTTAAAATTAGCTACCATGACTGTAATTGACTATAATTACTAAAGTAAAAAATTGGTCATTAAAAATTAGCTATATAGATTTTAGCTACCAAAATGATTTAGTTTCTAAATTGGTCTCTAATTAATTAGTGACCAATTATAAGTTTTTATTTATAGGCTTAAATACCTTTTTCGTCCTCATTTTCGTAGTTTTTGTTGTGGATAGTCCTCATTTTAACAGAATGTTTAAAATGGTCCTCATTTTGACTGAATGTTTAAAATGGTCCTCATTTTCGCAATTCTTATTTTGTTTGGTCATTTTCTGTGACGCCGTGTAAATCAGTAACGGAACACTTTACATGTGACACTGTTTGCATGACGTTGCATTGGGAGTGTGTTACGTGTACTGTACAAATGGCTAATTAACGTTAACTTTTTAATTTGGGGGAAATTTTGCAATTAGGGCTTGTTGGATTGCAGTCACGCTCTTCATCGTTGGAGGCGATTTCTTCATCTTCGTCTTTCTTGAGCTCGGATTTGCAGAGGAAGCAACTAATATTTGTCATTTCATCGTTGGATTGCAGTCGCGCTCTTCATTTCAATTTTCCAGTTAATGATCATCAACAAGGTAAGTGGGTTTAGGGTTTTCTGGGTTGTGTTTGCTCGTGGGTTAGGGTTTTCGTAATTCTATTTTGGGGTTTGTTTGTGCTTGGATTGTTGTGATATTCTGCATGATTTCTAAATTACCACACATGTACAGTACACGTAACACACCCCGATGCAACGTAATACAAACAGTGGCACTTGTACAATGCTTCGTTACTGATTTGAACGACGTCACAGAAAAGGACCAAATAAAACACGAATTGCGAACATGAGGACCATTTTAAACATTCAGTAAAAATGAGGACCATTTTAAACATTTTGTCAAAATGAGGATCATCTGCAACAAATACTACAAAAATGAGGACGAAAAAGGTATTTAAACCTTATTTATAATAGTGACTATTTAAGTAACCAGTAATTTTTTATTTTATAAATTGGTATCTAAATTAGTAATTATAGTGACTAACTATTTTTTGTCATTGAAATTAGTTTCATATTAATAATTTTCTTATAGTATTTCTTTACCAATAAAAGATATTAGTAAAATTCTTCATCTACTTCTCCAAATAACAATAAAGTTAGTAGAAATTTGATGATTTTCTATTCTATGCAATGTTTACATAAAAGGGAAATATAAAACCTGCCTTGTACTTGTTAAAAAATCATGCATCCATGGGTAGTAGGTACGTTTAAACTAAGATGAATCTTTTGACAGATTTTATCTACATATATCGGTGTGGATGAATTGTTTTATCAATTCTCCACCTAAGACTTTGCTCACCATCTTATACTAATCATCATTTTCAACTAAATAAATCTAGTAAACACGAGAAGCCATCACAATCTTTATTAATCCTTTTATTAGCGTAGCCTTTTTAAATATTTTTAACAGTTATTCTCCAAATACTAGTTGTTCTCATTTATATAATAAATAACATTAGACTTTGAGTGGCTGGGTCATTCAAATTTCTACTTCTTTCTTTTCATATTTTATGGAACATTTAATTTTTTTTTTGGGTAAGTTACCTAATTTTATGTTCTTGATTTATATTATTGTTATTTTGTTTGTTTTTTAATATAGGAAAGAGGACAGTTATTTTGTGTTCTTGATTTAAAAATTTAGATAAAAAGAAATGAAGATAATGCAAGGTAGAAATAATTTACATTTCCCTATGAAATGAGCTATTCTTGTGCATCATTCAAACATCAATGAAGGATATGTTCACTTTTGTATTTATTATGCTTTTGGATTTTACTTAATAGCTCTTATATTTTATTGTATTTGGTGCTTCTTTAAGACCCTTTAAATCTTTATATCATAGCACAGGTTTTCTTTAGAAACCCTCCTTGTAAAAGGGATTGAAATACTCAGAATTTGTTTTTTTCCCTCTCTTGTAAGGATTAAGGTTTAGAATTGTCAAAAAGTGACTCTCAATACTATTACGCAAAAACGCAAGAACGTTCAGAATATAACACGGAATATATCGATTTTGTGACAAAATCAAATCGTGCAAAATAGATTAATAACAACAAAAAGAAAAAAGCATGGCACGATTTGTTTCGAAGCAGACCGGTAAATAATTAATAAAAAAACACGCCATTTGTCAATTGATTATGTGAACAGTAATTTAAAAATATGTTGGGTTTTTTGAAGTAAATATATTGAGAAGAGTTGGTACTATACTTGAGAGTTAAAAACTAGTTTAACTATACGAACCAACTAACGTATCTGTAAATATCTTTTCTTATATATTTATCCTCTATACCGAAGAAATTAAAATGTTCATAACTTGAAGAAATCAAATTTTATTTTATATATTCTGATTCAGAAGAAGTATTCAAACGAGTATTCTATGTTCACTTCCAAGAGAAACAGTTTTCGAAATTTTGATGACAGATTCCTATGAAGGCCAATGACTCAATTTACACACTTGTATGTCAGTATAAATGTACAATAGTAGTACATAACTACGAGAATTAATGTGGTTATTATGAATATGATTGTTCCAACTACCTTGATGACATCATTTTCTTGATTGATGTTGCCACTCGCAAGACAGACATAGCTTCCCAGGCCTTACCAGTATTTTAGTATGCAATAATTGCCTATGTTTGTATATGCATTATCCCCATCAATCAAACAGCATGCTTAGTTTAGACGTTAAAAATCTTATTTAAATTAACATAATTGCAATGACATAAGAATCTTTAAGTGACACACAACGCATGGGGTAGGATTAGGTGGTGAAAATTTTCCCTACACTTAAAAATTAGGAGAGTATGGAGGAGAACAAACCTAACCACATTGTGATTTTCTTTCTTACTTTGACAATCATGCCAAACTTGACCTCAACCAATCGAATTATTCAAGTGCCTTTGACAAGGCATACTCCAAAAAGGTACCATTAGATTAATCACAATGCCACTAGTGCTGCATTGACATGTGTTGTACATCAGTTTCATTGCGAAGACTTTGTAAACTTAGCTATATTTTTTTATTTCTGTTCCTCAAGCCTTACCAGTCAACTTCTTAATGGAAAAGGAATCAAATCTAACTACTCACGATGAAAATACAGGACTTGTTTTAACTTATAAGCAGCCATTTTCCTCTATCGTGGTTTAGGATTTTGCTGCATATTTCAAACACTTCCTAATGTCTCTTAGATAAGCCATCATTAATTTACTCATTAAACTTCAAACAAAACCTCCCACTTGCTCTGTGGAAACTTATAGGGTTCACAAAATAATATTTCAGTGTTTAGATCATCGTTGTAGATCTGCTCAAGGTTTTTTGTTTTCTGGTACTCTTTAGGACCAACACATTTTCTGGTACTCTTTATCTTGTACCTTAGACTGAGGGATGGCTTTGTATAACATCCCATTCCTAATTCGCAACATGTTTTTAATTCATTAGAAAAAAAAAAAAATTAGCTTTTGCTCTAAGCCCTGGGTAGTGATAAAGTTGAGAAGAAAGTAATCAGCGTATAGGTAGCTCTTAAACTGTATTATTCAGTTTTTAGGAAACTAATTTTCTAGAAGTTTATTCATTTTACACACGTTTCTCTCCCACGTACCATTCCTTGATGGTGGACTTCACGAAGCAGAAATCCGGTAAAAGTGCTTGGTGTGTCATGTGTAGTTATTCAAAGTGGACTATATACATAAATCATAGACCAAATTCATGGTTCTTTTCTGCAAGTAAGCTTATTGTCAACTCAGGATCTTCGCGTTTCATGTTCTTCCTACCCTATTTTCTTGAAGAAAAACTTACACATAACATAAACCAAACAGTTCCATTCCATATACACATAACAAATGAAACAAAAAGTAAATAAAAAAAAACACCAGTAAATGCCAAATTTTGTTTGAGCAAAGAAAATATAACTGTTAAAAACGATGCTGTCATACCGACAACCAAACTAGTTCGATGAAACTGTCCCGGAGTTATGTACAAACACATGTATTGATATATAAATACGAATGTATGTAAATGGGCATACATATGTATATGCACGTATATATACTAGAGCATATATATATATATATGGTCTAATTAAGTTACAAGAAGCAAACACGGCATAACACACAATAATTGAACCTCTTCGAAAATAAATACTAAGATAGGTCATGCATGATGGGGTCCTCGAAAAATAGTTCAGGCCAATAAGATTGGGGTCCTCCTCCATAGCTAGAAGTGCTGCTGCTGGCATCTCCGGGATTGTTAGCTGATGTAGCTATTGCATTGGGAGGAATAGAGGGAATAATCCAGGAAGAGTCATGATCAACCGTGTGATCCCCTTGACTTACCATTGCAAAGTTAGTACCTTGACCCATCTCACTATTCAAACATGATTGAGAACTGAAAGAGACTTGTGGGTCTATAAGGTGAGGTAGCACGTTTGGGTGGTGGAGTGGTTGAGAACTAGCAATGCCATGTGAAAATGAGGCAGGAGCATCTGGTTGCAACATCACCGGATTCTCTTTCACATTGGAGATTGAGTTTAACAAAGTGAGAGGTTCCATGTTGTTTGTGGTGGCATTTTGGTCGTAGTGGTTGGGGCTTAAGGAGTTTGAGGATTGGATTAGATAATGAAGGTATTGAAGCTTTGCCAGCTGGACTGCCTCTGCTTGCAACATCATAGCATGTTCATCCAAGGTCTGATGATCCATGAGGTCTGTCATGCTGGCCAAAGCTAGCACATAGGGCAAGCTGGAAACAAGGTCAGTTCTGGGTTGGTGAGTCATTGGATCAAAACCCATCTGAATCAACTTTTTCTTTAAATGAGTATTCCAGAAATTCTTTATCTCATTATCCGTCCTGCCAGGAAGGTGGGTCGCAATTGCTGACCATCTGATAAAATACAAAAAATTATGAACCAAAAAATCAAAAGGAGAAAGTCATAACAGCACAGATAACGAGGAGATAGGCCTGAGTAGGTTAAATTTGCATGGAAAACTGGAGGAAGAAAAAAAAAACTGTGGCAAGGAAACGTACTTGTTTCCAAGAATAGAATGGAGATGAAGAATTGTTTGCTCCTCTTCTTGAGAAAACTTTCCCCTCTTGATATCAGGCCTTAAATAGTTAGTCCACCTTAGCCTACAACTTTTTCCACATCTGTTCAGACCTGCAACAAGAAAGAAAAATGAATGAGGAAACTGACATTAAAATGAGAGAAAAGAACTGGTTTGAGCCATAAAGCTAGAAATTTACGAACCGGCTAGCTTAGGGAGAGCTCTCCAACTTCCATGGCCATGTTTCTCAATGTGCTGAACCAGCTTTTGATCTTCTTCGGGAGTCCAGGGACCTTTCTTAAGGCCATTCTCGTCGCAGCATGGAGATCTTCCCATATTCTGTGCTATACTCAGATTGATCAGAAACTGTTATTATCCTTTACTCCTCGTTACAACCAAATTAAACTGGGGCTGGTGCACACTACTTATATAACCATTATATTCTTATTGCTTCCTTCTCCTCCTTAATTATATCTAATATTAAATAACATTTCACAATCTTTACAACTTTACCCCTCAAGCTAATTAATATGGTGGCCATTTTTAATGTGTTCATATGCAATATCATTATATGAAAATTTATATTGCTAATCAAACAAAATTATAATCAATATAGCTTTTATTATAGTTATTATAAAATTTAAGAAATTTATGATATAATAATGATTAAATGATGATAATTATTTACACTTTTAGAGTATATATGCTATTTTCTCTTGTAAGTAGTCCTTTCCAAGTGGTAGTACTTTTTGTATTTGAATTAATTAAATGGTGTATTAACTAATCTAATGATGTTATTAATTAGTAACAATATACTATTTTTCAAACTTCACTTTACACATACGTTTAGACATGCTAAAGAACTCGATCAATTTCTTCAGATGCAATGGTGTAAAAAATAATTTTTTCCTGTTAATCACTTGAACAATTCATGTTTTCGAAATTGAATAAAATATGATATTGAAACCAAGCAATGAGGACAGTTTGGTAATTATGAAGTAAAGTTGTTTTAGTTTAAATTAAGTGATTATTAATATGGCAATAAAGTGTTCCTAAAAAGACTAGGTTCCAAATTAGATTACGTAACACGTGGCCAATGAATGGTTGTCGGAGGAACCCCTCCCATGCACGCAAAGAGGAGGCTGCTCCCTCTTTCGTCATCGTTTGCATGGCACCCATAGACTCACGTCCTCTCTTCTTGGATTTCATGCCCCTTAAACAAATCATTAACTCAACAACAATACCATGAAAAAGAAATAAAAATATCCCAATAATATATATTACTATAAATCCAACTCTGTATACCCTACATAATATGTATGCCTACGACTAGTTCTATACGCAGACATTAAAAAGTTATTTTATTTTATATAACTTATCGTTTTTTTAAATTGATGATTGAATCCTCCTTCCCGTAATAAATACGGGTGGTGTGCGCTCTCTTTTTCTCAACATTATTATATAGTTTAAATCAAATTTAATGATTTATATTTATAATTTTCTTTTTCACAATAAAAGATGTTTTCAACTTTATATATATTTATATAGTAACCAAAATACTATATAAATAACCCCCACAAAGTTATTATGTGGATGATTTCTATTTTACTCTTTATTTTTTAAGATATTTAATTTATTAATTAACTAATAAACAATATTTTACGTTCATATAAAATCGTATAAGTTGTTCTCGTGTTAATCAGCACTACACATAATATGTGCGGCCATATATTTATTAGGACAACCCTTGTTCAACTTATTTAGGTTGAGGATTGAGTTCACATATAGGTTGAGGATAAAACCATATAAATAAATTTATGAGGACAAGATACACTCGCAATAATCCTAATTAAGAAAAATAAAATAAAATCCTTGGGGGCCAACTACTTTCCCACAATACAATATTATGGAGATTTCTAATCGTATAGCATTTAATAAAATTAACATTGAATTGAAAAATCTAACTTATCTACAATTCAAAATTAATTTTTCCTTTTAAGTTTTTTACTTATATATTTCATAATAGACAAGTTTGTATATTTTATTGGCAATTTTTAATTTGGTCACTGAACAGTTTATTTTCTATTCGATAATTGAATTTGTTTTTATTTTTAAATTTGGCTAGGTTAAGTATTATTAGTCTACATTAAGTATTCTCCTTTCTTCAAGACAATAATCGTTCTTACAGAAAATTAAAGCTTCACAATTGTATCAAAACTAACTGGATTAAATTAAAAAAAAAAAACTATTTCTAATAGAGAAGTACTATGAAATATATAAGATCGATATTAATTTCTTGATTAGTTTAATCCTCTTTATTATAATTATAATGTAATCATCAACATTGAGCAGACACTCAAAGGTACACCAAACCACATATGCATGTGTATCTAGGTCAAATGGAGACGTAAAATATAGGCACATGATTCATAATTTATCCGAATATCTAAACAGGTAAACAAAAAAATCTACGGAAGTTGTTGAAAATAGTTATAGCTACATGGATAGATTATGGATATATAAAGTATATGAGTGAAAGCCTGGAGGTTAAAAAGTCCGGACAAATCAAAGGTACCAGTAATAGCTGAATGCCTGAAAAGGACACAAAGGATGTGACTCCTTTGACTCAGAGGGTGGTGCAGTTGGAGACGTGAAGGAGAATCTGCTGCAGCAGACACCCAAGTCCACCCCAATTTTTTTTTTTTTTTTAACCCTTAAAACATTCTTTGCACGGTTGAGAAACCTTCAATGGCGTTTGTTGGAGATTTGTCCCCATGCACCTTGTTCTGATGCACATTTTCTTGGTCATGGCGGCATCTTCCATTTTAAACCCAATACAAAGTAAAAGGTTATCGCTTAGTACACACTAGTGTTTTGAAACTTGGCTAAATCTGCAAAATCAAATATACATTTGAATCACCCAAATCTAACGATGCTTCTACAATGATACGCATTTACCTATGATTTTGGAGCAGTGGCTTAATGTAATTGGTTCCTTATTTAAATTCAAAACAGGCCCATTTTTAATTTAGTTTAATTGCGAAAAATATAAGTTCATGACACTGACTAGAATCCAGAATTTAATTTAATAATTTATTAAAGAAACTTTTTCAACCTTTAAAAAACATGTTTTTTATTTTTTTTATTTTAAAGTTTAGAGATCAACAAAAAGCATTGATTATATTTGATGGAAAATATAAAAATTAAAAATAAATTTTCCATATATGTGTCTGTCAACTGGTGAACCATGTTGCTTCACAGATAAGCCATTCATTTTCAAACCTAAAATCTATTCGATTTAATTATTAAGTGTCGACGTCTATATGAAGAACAAAGGAGTTAGTTAGAGAGACAATTTTTTTGTTCTTTAACACATTTTTCTTCTCAGTTTCTTGTTCATGTGTCGCAAACCTAGCTCGTTGTCTTTAAGCTTGCAATTTTAGTAAACGAATCATACACACAAAGACATTGATCTCTGAGACAAAGGATCTTGTCGACGAGAATAGAATTAAGGGACCAGTGATGTAAGATGAACTTTATAGTTTGATTATAATATCATCCTTTATTTCAGTGTCAGCTAAACAACTGATTTGCTTGCTGCAATGGGTTTCCAACCAATACCTCCATAAAACGTTAAAAACAAGTTCGAGGCCACCCACTTAGCTTCTACTTCCACATTTCCTACGAACTTCTGTGTCTTTGTCCCCTACAAAGGCCATTCTCGACTGGCTTGAAGGACACTCTTCCAACTGAATCATCGCAATCTCTTTGCTTCTAATGCCTTGCAAAGGCTACGGTTGGTTAAGTTGGTCAGAGACACCTTCCAAAGGTACTATAATCAATGCAAAAATATGCTGAAAAAGACATACACCATTCAATTATACCAAAAATATATGCACCAAACCTAACATATATATGTAAAGGCTGAAATTTAATTAGGGTTCTTAAGTATTAATCAGTGTATGAGTAATTAAGTTAGGACGAGCAATGAAGAAAACAGAAGGGGGGCATTGACAAATTTGGATCTACCTTAGTAACTTGTGTAACGCTTCATTGATGATCACCTACTTATCACCTAGAGAAAAATTTATCTCATCATGCTTTGTTCTGAGGGACACTAACCAAGGTCTTGCCAAATTTAGTCAAGCTAACACCTTTCCAAATTGACTAAAAACCCTTTTCAAGAAAGGTTTTGTTTGATGGACAATCTAATGCCAATCTTGCCTGGAGAGAGAAAGAAATGAAAGTGATGAAAGATGTGAAAAATGTTGGTAAATGTCACTCTTCAAGAAATCAAAATCACCATTTATATATATGTAGCAAAATGCTAGATGATACTTCCAATGCTAAATGAAATCTAAATAAAATTTAGTGAGAGATTAAATATTATGGGTGATATTGAATCGGAAAGAGGCAACTCAAAATATTTTACTATGTATTAACATGTATTGGTATGCTCAAATGGTAAAGTGGTCATATGAGATTTTGATGAGCTAGTATGCACATGACGAGAGAAGCAAAGCAAGTAGAGGGCAACAACAACTACACAGGCATTGAGAAGTAAAAACAAAAGAAATAGCTTACATAATTAATCTACAAAAAGGTTATACAAAAACTTAAGAACCCCAACAAAGGTAACTTGATTAAGTTGGTTCGCTTTGTCTGCTCAGGATTAGTTTATATCAATTTAACTAATTACTTTTACCAGTTTAATGATGTTAAAGTCTAGCCATATCTTTATGTAATCTAATAAAATGGGACACAAATGTTAATAGGCTAAGTTTAACACCATAAATTTAAAAGTTTAGACCTTAGAGCACTTGACTACATAATTAACTCATCCTTTGGTGTATCCCACCACTTTCTTTATTTTCTTGTAAGTGTTATTTACCAGCAGAATACATGAAAGTTATTACTCAATAAAATGTCAAACCTTACAATTGTAAGATGCGTCATCTTGATCGGTTTTATTCTTCTTGATAAAGAGTTATCTGTTTTATTCTTGTTGATAAACTTCGTTTCATTAATAGGAGAAGGGTCCTTAGATGGTACTGATTAATAATCATTAATATGCCGTGAATTTTACAAAAAATAACATGTAATGACTAAAATAACGACGAGACGGCAAACTAAAAATAAAATTTGCAACAAATAAAGTTTGGAGTCGTCACCATAGTTTATCCTGGAAAATTACGAAAAAGTCAAAAAGATAAGACAATATCTGCAAAAAGATGGTTACGCATGGGAAAGGTATTAGCATCCTTACGCGTCCATCTTAAGACGGTACCTTTAATTAAACGTGCAAAAGGATGTGGTTTTTTCAAAATGTTTATTTTCTCCAAAAATAAGAAAACACCGTTAAAAAAGAAACAAAAAAAAAATTATTATTTTTGGGTCTGACAATGATGTAGTTCGTTTTTACCTATTTTCATTCAAAATGAGGAATCAGAAACCACTACTTAGAGCTGTCAAAATGGGTTAGAACCCGTGAGCCAACCCGGCTCACCACGGGTTCGGGCCGGGTTGGGTTGGAATTTGTTTACCTGGCTCATTTAGAATCCGGCTCATCCGGGTTGAACCCGTGGTGAGCCGGATTGGCTCACCAACCCACAGATAGAAGGGTCACACAAGTGTTTTTTTTTTATTAAGTTGAGCTTTATATTTGGGTCATGTTAAGTTGTTTTTTTATCCAACACATAAATCATTTGTATTTTTTTATTTTGGTTTGTATTTGGATTGTATAAAAGTTTATTTAGACTTTAATTATAATTACAATTTAGTTTTGACTGAAAAAAAATAAAAAAAAAATAATATTTTTTTTAATTAAGTGAACTTGTGAGCCAACCCATTTAACCCGTCAACCCGTGGTGGGTCGGACCGGGTTCAAATTTTTTTGGCTCGCTAAAAAGTGAGTCGGGTTGGATTGACTCACTAAATCATCAACTCGTGGTGGGTCGAGCTGGGTCGGACCGGGTTACCCGTTTTGATAGCTCTACCACTACTACATAACAAACTGTAATATTAAATGAATCTTGATCTAACCATCATAATTGCAATTTTACTTTATTTAGAAGACAAAAATGCTCATAAGTGATATACAACTTTAATTAATAATTTATTTGATACATACCTATAAAAGGTTAAAAACTACTTAAATAATAAAATAACTATATTTTAATATTACTAAAAATTAAAATATAATTAAACTTAAAAAAAAAAAAATTTGAAGGAGTGACAAAAGATACTATGAAGAAATGAAAAAAAATTTCACATGAAATTGCAATATTTTCACCATTGAAGAATTTGAAAAAGACTATAAATTTCAAAGAGATTTTTGTTTTGAAAAAAGTTAAAGACGACACCTTTCAAACGTTTTAAGCTTCCACTGAGAGACTCTTCAAGTGTCAGAGAGATATGTTTGTCTTTTATTCTAGTAGAGGCCTTCAACATTCCAAAGTGTTTATTGTGTTAGAGATATTATTTAGAAATTCTAAAGGACACTTTTGTCTTTATAAAATCTGTTATATAATTTTATATTATTTTAATTAACAAAATTAATTATTCAGTTTTCAATTTAAAAATGGTAAAATAAAAAAATCATTAATTATACCTTAATTAGTGCCTTCAAAATACTGGTTAAAATTCTCCATAGGTAGAGATGGACCTTAGGTGGTCTTTGAGGGAGCCACGGCCCCCTCCCAATTTTTTTTAATACATTCTTTATTAAAATTTATAATATATTTGTTTTTTAAAAGAAAATTCATTTAATTATAGATAAAATTTAATTAATTATTAAATTTGAAAAAGATAATAATATTTATTATCATCCTTTTATTTACTCTCTTACTATTAATTAATAATTTTTTAACTAAACTGTTAATATCATATTCAATAAAAAATTAATTTAAATTTAAAAAATCTTATTAATCATCTTTGACAAGAATATGGAGTACATTTTACTTAAGTAGAAAGATTTTTTTTATCAAACAAGATTGTGAAATAAAAATGAAGATAATTTTTTTGCACACAATACAAATATACATTGAATAAAATATAACTAAAATTTTTAGTTTTAGCTTAATTATTGATGGATTCAATAATTCAAAAATACAAAAAAAAAAACTATTAGACATGTAAGATTTCTTCTATAGTTATAATTGTATTAAGGGTTAAATATGTTTTTTATCCCTTAACTTTTAGTGAAAATTGAAATTAGTGCATCTTCTTCAAAACTTTGGTCTAATCTAGTCTTCGAACGTTAGAAATGCGTGGATTTAATTATTTTAACCAAATTTTGTTAAGTTTATTTGACGTTTCGAATGCGTTTTAGGATAATATTGGAGTTAGCATTGAAGCGAAAATGTGTTAAACAGTGTAAACAACTCAAATATTATTATCATGAAATGTGCTTCAAACGTCATATAAATTTAATAAAATTTAGTTAAAAGGACTAAATTAACGCATTTTTAAAGATGGAGAACTAAATTGGTCAAAAATTTTGAAGATAGACTAATTTCAAATTTCATTGAAATATGAGGGACAAAAATATATTTAAACCTTTAATCCTTTCATTAAATTAATTAATTAATTATTCATTTTTATTGTATTAGTGATAATGATAAGATGTGTAAATTTTAAATATATTATTTTAGCTTCCAAAATTCCAAAGTTAATGGTCAATATCAGCACTCTTTATTGGAGTATTTATCATGTTGCATTTATCCAACTTTTTTTAAAGTTTTTATTATATTGTTCTTTTACATTAAAAAATCTCTTTATCCATTCAAGTGGTTTTCATGTCCAAATTTTGTGATAATAACAATGTCATTCATGTTAAATGTATCATTCATTTCTTTCTCCCTTTAATTCTTTAACTAGTGGAAGATTCTTTTTACCATTAATATACACATAAATGTTTAAAGTTCTTGTTAACCAATGCGCTAAAAACACCAGTTAAAAATAATTAATAAACATTAAATTTTATAAAAAATTATAGTTAAAGTTAAAATAATAAAATAATAAAATAATTTTAAGATAATTGTAATATAATAAAAAAAACTATATTAAAAATTTGAATTAACGTTTTATTCATCCCTCAATTTAACTTCCTATTTTATTTTTAATTACATAATAAAATCATAACATTTTAGATTAATAAAAATAAATATGTTGTAGAAATATTTTCACAAACATACCATTAATTTGGTTAAATAAAATTATTTAATAATTTTTATTTTATTTAATATGATATTGCATAAGTTATTTTTATTATAAAAAATATTGTATAGAATTCTAAATTTAATTTGAATCTTATTATACTATATTCTTTTTAATCGAAACAATGTTATAATATTCATATTTTTAATATAATTTTATTTTGTTACATTACAACTACGTTAGTATTATTTTAATTTTTTTATGTATGCATCAAATAAATTATTAGTTGCATTTGTATAATAGTTATGAATATTTTTAATCAGAACTCATTTAATTTTACATTTAATTATAAATTATGAACTATATGCTTATTATTTATACCTTAACCAATACTCTTATAACACGGATTAACTTTCTTAGAGTACTGATTAGCATTTTCGTTACTTAAAATATTACTACAAACATAATTTACACAAAGTTAGCTTTACGTAATATTTTTTTAGACCTTTTACTGTTTATAATTTGGGCCTTAAAAGCCCATTTTTCTTCTTTCTGTTTTTTCTGTTTTACCCGCTTTTTATTAAACTCATGGTGTTTTCCTTTCTGCATGCGTGAAAAACATACAAAATAATCAGTTTTCGTTGACAGTGTTCATCATTTTCTTACTCTGTTTTTTCGTTCCTTTTCTTTTTTTTTCAGGAAAACGCAATAAGACCCAAGTGTAACAAATAGTCATTAATTATAACTTACCACATTCTTGAGGCCTTATATAGCTTTTATTTTCAGTTAGTGGATTTTGATAACTTGGCCTTCGATTATGAAACCTTCTGGGTGTCAAACAAAATTTCTCCTATAAAATCATTAATAATAAAAAAAAAAAACTAGACAATCTTTAATGAACTTGATTATTGACCAATTTAAAATCTTTGGTAGATTTCTTATCAAAATATTACATATAAACATAATTTTTATGAGAAAGTACGCTCTTCTAATAAAGAGGTCATTAATGGAGAGAAAACTTTTTGGAAGAGATAATAAGTGCTTCAAACAAGGAGAGGTACCACAAAAAATCCTTAAAAGAAATATGACAAAGGAAAATGGGGAACAAAAAATAAAAATAACCTATAAAGAAAGGATGACTGAAGAAGCTTGAAAAAGAGACAAGAAAATATAATTGCAAAAATTATAAATTCTTTACTTTTAAATATGAAAGAAACGTAGACTAAATTAACTATTTAGTGGTTAAACTACTTCATAAACCTAACTACTCTAGGGAGTTGTAATTTTCTTCATCATTATTATAATTACCTACTAAAGATGGTTTGTCACCCTTTTTGTTGGGTTAATTAATTTTTCTTCCTTACTCTTATTGGGAGGTTTCTCAAATCTCTCTTCTAATCCAAGTGTTCTTTTATCTTATCTATAAAACTTTAATTCTAATGAATTTTGAATTTTGTGAGATTTAGAATCTAATGAGAATTTGATATTTTATTTATAGGATCTTATATTTGGAAATTTTCTTTAATTAACAAGTAAACATTACATTTATCCTTAGTTCATGGAAGGTGTCATGTTTGCCATCTTTCTTCCATTCGAACATTATACTTTTTTTTTTCATTAATTTGCTCCTTTACCATCGGTTCTTGGAATCAGTTAGTACATTGAAGAAGTTTATGGCATATGAACAACACAAGTTAGAGACCATGGTGATTATAAATATCAGTGTCCCTGCTTTCTGTTGAAACTTGAGCCATACAAAAACAACTTACCTTATTCACGGTCTTTAATCCCTGTAATTTGTGTACGGATAAAATAGTTAAAATTTAAATTATAATCAAGATTATGAAAATTTATAGTTGTAGATTGTAGGATCGTAATATGAATAGTAAGTTTTATTTTTTACTATGAAAATATAATAATAATAAAAATAAAATCAATTCTTTTATTAATATTTAGGTATTGAATGTGATTTTTGAATTTTACGAGGAGATATATAAGATAAATTGGTGTCCGTTTTGAAGCTCTTAATTTCATATTTAATTGAATTTGGACGAATAGATGATCGTGCACCTAACCAAATGCAAGTTGGGTAAGGAGAAGAGATAAAAGTTATAATTGCCTTGATAGGTTTTATTTAAGTTACGCTAAGTTTTAATTGGATGGTGTTAAGGTTAATACATTTAATAAGGTAAGAAAAGTTTTCATTAACAATAAATTTTAATGTAACAAAAATTGTTAGACACTACCAATAATCAATTTAGATTGCAAAATCCTTGATATCTGATGTTTAGTAATCAATTTTTTTTTTATAGATAAAATCTTGATAAGCTAAAATTTATAAATCAATTTAGAAATTAATTATAAACTTTTATTATCAATTTACAAAATAAAAAATTATTGATTAATAAAACAAACATAAGACAAAAAATTATAATTAATTACTAAATTGGTCACTAATTAATTAAAAATTAATTCCTTTGATGCAAGAATCTAGGTAGCTACCCTATACTTATCAATCTTCTCTGGTAGCTAAAATATTGATAACTAAATTTTAGAAATTAATTTAAAGACCAATTATAATTTTAAATTCATAATAATAACTATTTTAGTAATAAAAATTTATTATTTTATAAATTGATATATAAATGATTTATTATAATTAATAATATCACTAAATTGTTAACGAAATATTTTTATTAATTTTGCTGTGATATCCACTTAAGTATTACGTTTAAAAAATATTACGTATGTACAGTACTAAGATTTTATGATTTTAAAATTTAAATATAGACTTTAACCGGTATTCATTTCAACCTGCCGCAACACCATGGAAATAGAATCTATTATCCATGTTTTATGAATTTTTTTTCAATTTTGATTTTAACTACGTTACTTACGGGTGAACACTAGAGAAATGAAAATAAAAGTAAGAATTATTGTTTCCTCATATATCAGCAAGTTCTTATTATTGTTTTTATGTCTTCCAGCGGGACTCATTAAAGGGTGGTAAGAGAATCAATGAAGCTGAGATGAATAAGGAAGAAAACGAAAGATGCTTGCAGAGGCACGTGCACGGATAAATGGTGGAGTCATTGCGCAAAACATTGACCAAAGGAGGAAGGAAGAAGAACATGTTTGATATCCAAGGAGAATAATTTTGCTATTTACTCCTAGAAAATCGACAGATTCCGACGATGTCTATTTTTCAACTTTTGTTTTGAATGATTCCTTTCCAAAAAAATTGTTTCATTTGAAGTAAACAGCGAGTTTTGTGATGAAATGTGTCCCAGAAAGTGTAAGCATGAAGAAGACGAAAGTGCAAGCATGAGCGAAAGCAACGTGGACATTAAAGAGAGCACTCAAGAGTAGGGGGAGCGTTGGGGTAGCATTTAAAGCTCATACGCCTAACAAAGTTTCACCACATTCACCATTGTGTAGTGGTGAGTGAGGACTATGGACCCATTATTCAACATCATCACATCACAAACTTCAAAATTTTAATCCCAACTCTCTCCCACACCCTCTCTCAAAAACTCATATTGCGTTCCCAGAACCTGCACCACATCATGCCAAACGACGCCGTTCTCAGAACCTGCCTTCTCTGGCTGGCGGCGGTTATTTTAGCGGTTGGCATATTCACCCACTCCTTCAAGAAGATGATGGTGACCTACGTCTTCGGAGTTCTTGGGATTGCGGCGGTTCTTCTTCCCGATTGGGATTACTTCAACCGTGATTTCTCTCGTTGGACTTACCCTGTAACTGCTGAGGAAAGGGCCAATTCTCCACATGCCCAAGGATCTGGATTTCTAAGGTGCCCCCTTTTTCTCTTGTTTATCTTTGGATTTCGATTACCCAAATTCTATCTATAAAACAATTGCTTCACTTCTGATAGGTTAATTAGTAGTGCTATTTATGGTCATAGGATTGGAATAGATGAATGTTGACGTTGATTGAGTAATTTGTGATTAGAAATGTGTTGGCTGATACAGGTTTGCTCATTCTCCTCTAAGGGTGATTGTTTATAGTGTGGTTTATGGATGTGCTATGTACAAATGGTGGGAGTATGTATCAAGTTAATCATTAACAACTTTGTTTAGCAGAAGCAACTGCTGATTCTTCTGAAACCCGATTTTAGATGTAAGTTTTACCCTTTCGTTGATTTAATTTTTTCGGTTTTGGTGGAATCCAGAAACAGCGTCAGTGATTGTCCAAGAGATTCTTCGTTTTTATGCTAAAAATAGAAAATCGAAAGGAATTAATTTGTAATTTTAAAGAAGACAAGGTTTTGGTTGTTATTTTGTCGTTTGTGAAACATTTTCGAGTCACAATTAAACCATGAAGACGCACTGTACTGAAATGGAGGCAAAGTGCGATCGATTTTGATATGGATGGGAACAAAGGCTTCTTCCACTACGCATGTGTCTGTCAACTTCTATTATGGACACTTGACTTATGCAATCAAGTTAACTGTGTGCTTTAAATTCGACAAGATGTCATGATAGCAAACTATGATCACTATATGTTTTCCTAAACTTTCATTATTATATATCTTTAATTTAAACTTAAATAAGATTCATGTATGACATTATTTTTAAAAATTACTTAATAATTATGTTCTTTATATTAGATATGTATAAATTTACACTTTGTATCCAATGATATGGCGAATCTTCTCAAACTAAGAGAGGAGTGAATTGGTATTTAAAAATTTAGTTTTATTTGATTTTTTCAAAACTTGTTTCTAAAAGAAAACTTGTTAACACAAGGTGATTGGATGTTCAAGTGTTGGATTATTTATACCATAACAAAATAAGGTAAAGAAAAGATAGAACACGCAAACACAAGAATTTTTATATTGGTTCAATTCTTTGAAATCTACATTCAGTTTACCCTAACAAATTTAATTAGAGATTTTTTTTCACTATGTCTCAAAAATTACAATATTAACTAAACACCAAGTCAATCTTAACGACACAAAATAGTTGACAAACCTATCAAGAAAAAATTCTTTTGCAAGGCTACACACTTGCAGTAACACAATCACAAACTCAATGATTTTCAAATAACATATATGAAATTTAACAACAATAACTAGATTGAATACACATGTTCAATTAGATCTCACACCAACTTACTAAGCCAAGATCCATTTGATTCACTCTAATCTTGGATTTTGAGAAAATCCAGTTGTTTCCTTCACTATGCTCCAAGAAACCTTTCACACAAAGACACGTACATACAAGGACACACATAAACACATATATACATTTTGTCATACACTTGAATTAAAACAAAAAAATCATTTAAACACAATTAAATAATTTAAACATATAAACAACACATACACTTAGACAAATTACAAGAAAATCACTCAAATAATGACATTAGGTGATATTTTTGCTTGAACAATAATAGTTTTAATGAGCAAAGGTATCAAACAAAAGTATACTGGAGTGAATGAAACAATACATAAGAAAATCTACTTCCACTTGAGCGAGGGTATCAAACGATGCTCTCCCTCAAGCGACTCAGATGAAGCCTTCATTTGAGTGAGTTTGACTCATTGAGTGAGGGTATTACAAAAAGCACTCACTAGAGTGACTTAGATGATACATTCATTTAATGACTTAAATGAAGTCTTTTTATGCCAATTAGAAATGTCAAAATGGATTCCAACCCGTGAACCCAACCTGGCTCACCGCGGGTTTGAACCAGGTTCAGTTGAGAAAATTTCATTTTTTTTAAAGTGGGTTGAACTGAACCCGACTCACTTAACTCATGGGTTAAACGGGTTGGAACCAGGTTGAAGGTGGATTGACCCGCAACCCATAATCAACAACACCATTATTTTTTTTTTACAATTTTTAATTTTTTTATTATAATTATTTACTATTTTGAATTATATAAGTTCACAATTTGATACTTTTAAATAGAAGCATGTTGCTCAATAATATTTGAATAGTTTGAATGTTAATTTATTTATTTGTCAAGTTATATATGTTGATACTTTAATTTTTACCTACTATCTTTATAATAATATTTCAAAAATTAGGTGAACACATTGAATCTACTATTATAAAAAATAAATTAAGTCAATTCACTTTCATTGCAATAAATATAAAAAATTAAATTGAAAAAAAAGACATTCGTAAGTGAGTCAATCCACTAACCCACTAACTCGTGAGGGGTCGAGTCAGGTTTCAAAATTTTTGGCTCACCGAAATGTGAATCAGGTTGAACTGGCCCATTTTTAGCTCAACCAGTGGTGAGCCAACCCATGTGAGTTGTATTAGCTCACTTTGACACTCCTAATGCCAATGCATAAATGCTTAAAAGTAACTATCTCCCTACACACGAAATATACTCTCATCCCAAGTCATAATACTTCATTTCAAAACTATAAATGATTGTATCTAAATCTTAAGACCAAATACAAATTAGAGGACCAAATTTAGACAAAAAGAAGATACTTCAGTTCTACAGGTTATATAAAAGGTTATAGACTTAGCATGATCACGAGGAAGTCAAACATACGCACAATTTACATCACTCAGCCTCTTGTGTTACTAGGTTGGTTACATACATAAAATAGTATTACATAGAGTTAGGATCTGACTCACAAAAATTAAACAAAACTCAAAACCTCACAATGCTCAAGAAAAATGGAGAAATAAAAACCTTAACATTCATAAAGCATTAATCACATACTTGTACAAATGATGAACGCTACTATGACGAAGGGATCGTCATCAATAAAGGGTGATGGCGACGAAAACGCAATCTCCTTTTTCTTATAAACCACAACCATACATTATTCCTTAAACCCTCAATGAATAAAACAAATGAGATCTCCAAAGCTCACTCAACAGCCGACACTAACGATGGGCAAGGGTGTCGACACTAAACAACCTCTAACACACAAACCTTATTTAGTATTGGGTTTTTTTAAAACCAATTGATATCGGGAACTGGAGTATGGGAAATTGCACATTTGGAAAGATCAATTTGGGGTCAAATTGAGCTTGGAAATGACCAATGTGAGAAAAATAATCATTCTCTTCGTGAAATAGGTAACAAAATACTTCATACATTCTCTAAATCTCAAAATTTTATTTTAATTTTTTCACTCAATTACCAACAACAAGAATCTATCGATAATAACTATTACAACCTTATCAACAAATATTACATACCATCGATCAAGCAAATGTCAATATTCATCATTAATTTATCTCGATAATCGCATATTTTCAACGAATTTTGATCTCTATTAAATTCAATATTATAATGATTGTCAATGATTCAATAACATTCTTTAAAACTATAGGAAAATCTTTATAACCATAAATTAAGAACATGACGATGGAAATTAATGATTTTATGATTCTAACCGAATCCCTTAAATTCATGAAGTTTGAGTTTTAATTGATTTAGGATGTGAAGGACAGTAACCTTCTAATAGTATATTAACCTAGAAAGGTATATTTTTTATTATACAACGGATTAATATTATTTCTATGCACATTGCATTTATGTGACCGCAGTGAGCGTTATTAGTGGTTGTCAAATTGATTGTTATACTTTTAAAACACATTTAAAGCATTTAATGAGGAGTTTTAAATACAGAGGGAGATACTACACGTTCGTTAGAAACAACTTTCTCGTTAGAACAGTGCTTACCATATTTTTCAGTTGTTACAAACCTCTAATTTTTAAACTGAGAAATCTTATTCTACTTGTTAAAATAATAAATTTTATTATATACAATAGTTAAATTAAAATTAAAATATAAAACTCTCATTTACTTACATTGCAAATGTGCTAAATCACTTAAATACCAAATCCTAAATTCTTTAGGTCAACATTTCGGAGCCACGTGGCATTTCGTTCATTGCTGACAGCTTTCTCCAATTCATCCTCACCCCACAAACCATAAGCCGATAGTGTCCGTTTCAAAAAGTAAGATACTTTTCTAAATTTAATTTATCTATTTTATAGTATTAATTACTTTCATTAAAGTATCCTTAATTATTTTTTAATAAATGTTGTAGCAAACGGAATAAATTTATTCTATCCATTGGGATATCTTCATTGCAGAAATCCTACATAGATTAAGAATTTAAAACTTCAATATTATAAAATATCTCACTAAAGTATAATGACATGATATAAAATCTAAAATTTTATACCAAGTAAAAACTTAGATCATAACAATAAAAACATTTTTTCTATTTTAAAAATACATATTTTTATTAAAAACTAAATAAATTATTAATTAAAGTGAGTTTTAAAATCTAAAATGTTGATATTAAATAAAAACTTAGATCATAACAATAAAAACATATTTTTCTATTTTAAAAATATATTTTTACTAATAACTAAATAAAACATAAAGTGTGAGTTTTGTATTGGAATAAAAGTTATAAAGTCTTAAAAGTGATATCATAAGTTAAACTTAAAAAAGATAAATTAATATTAAAAAAAATCCTTTTAATGGAAATGATCTTAGAAAGATCGAAGAGAATGAATAACTAATAGTAATTGTTTAGGTGAAAAGAGTAGGTTTCAATAAATGGTTAATAATTTTAATGTTATTAACCGAATCATCTAACTTATTAGTATGTGGAAATAAGTTAAAAGTGACTTATATTTAAGAATGAATGTACTTTTACTTTTATAGGATAAGCAACCAAATTACTAAACTTTTAGCGAAATTTGCGACTATGAACCATTCTCTGTCATAATTAAGGACAATATTTTTTATCACTAAAATTAAAAAAATAATTTTTATTACTAAAATTAAAAATAAAATTGGTATAAGATTACTAATATCAATTATTAGAATCGAACACTTGTTTACTTAAGAGTATAACTAATAATTAGAGTAATAATCAAAGTACAACTATGTTT
Source organism: Vigna unguiculata (assembly GCF_037176805.1). Taxonomy (NCBI): domain Eukaryota; kingdom Viridiplantae; phylum Streptophyta; class Magnoliopsida; order Fabales; family Fabaceae; genus Vigna; species Vigna unguiculata. Next base: position 37,902,160 of record NC_140800.1, on the reverse strand, counting down.
ACTTAAGAGTATAACGGTCTAAGCATCACGATTTGACTGTGACTCGATTCCCTTGACCTCTGCCATGAGACAATTGATGTTACCTACAATATACATACATATATATATATATATATATATATATATATATATATATATATAATATTTTATTTTTCATTTTATCAGACAACTTATTTATAGGTCCACATTTATTATTTTGCTATTATATTAATTCATGTTTTCAAGGAAAATCGTAGAAGAAATAATATAAAGAATAAGGTTTTATATTTTCGGATTTTAATTCAAAATGAGGTTGTAACATTAATTACTTTAAATAATATAATTTGTAGAAATAACCATGTGACAGATATTGAAAAGGACAAGTGTAATTACCGATAACCTCATAAATAATGGACAAGTTATATGCATGCACTACTTTTCTTTATCTTCCGGAAAACTATATCACTTTATCTGTGCTAACGAACGAAACTAAATCAGCAATTGGAAATAAAATTTCTTACCACATCAGTAGTTCAATTAAGATAAGAAGTAATGATTATTAAATTGGATGTAAATATAAACCTGAATCCACATCTCTACATGAAAGAAAAGAAGAACATAATTTGGTAATAAGAGGAATACTACACACAATAGATATTCGGATTTTCTTGATATTCTCGTAAAAGAATGCCACACCTATAATAATAAATGAGTTTTTTTTAACCTCATTTTAATTATCTATTTATTATTTATTTATATTTATCTTCAATTGTCTATTGGATTTCATTTATTCCATATCTTATTTTCAATATTTATTATTTTATTTACTTATGGTAAATAAATATGATGAAAAAATAATTTTTTATTATTGTGTAATAAAAAAAATTATAAATACAAATTTTATTATTATAGTTGAAGGTGTAATCTTGATATTTAAATGAGTAAATATTACTCAAAATTATATGTTATTGGATTCTTTTATTAATTACGGGAAAATTCATTTATTCCAACTAAGCTAGTACAAAATTAATCTAAATATTTATAAAAAATATAAAGTAAAGTTTGTGAATTTAAAAAAGGATATTTATATCTTAGTTTAATGTGGTATGATTTTACATTATATTTTTATCTCACTTCTTATTTTACTATGTATATAAAAAACAAAATTCGAAAATCTAAATTTCGATAGATAGAACCAAATGTTCAAAAATCTTTCTCAGTGGTCATGAGAGTCGTATTCTCATAAATAAGTTGGCAGAGAAATATCTTTAATGATTCAATAACATTTCAAGGGATAAATATTTCAACTTTTATTTTGTCGCGTTCCCAAACACACCAGTTATTCTAAAAGGACCAATCGTGATCAAATTTTACATGTTCCTACTATACACATCAATCCCCTTAATATTTACCCATCAACCATATAAATTTATTAGTAATATCACTAAAAATGGAAATAGTAAATAAATAAAATTCACTCTCTTCTAAATATTAGGAATACATAAATTGTAAGATAAAGTGTAAAAATTGTAAGATAAATTATATCTTTCTTTTTGTCAAGATTTACATGTGAAAAATAAAAGTGACCTCACACCCACACAGACCTTGCATTCAATGGTTGTAGAAACAAAAATATTAGGAAAACATAAAATGCATGAATTTTACTAGGAAAACTAATGCATATCGATTGAGATCCAAATAATTTCTAATTATCCCACTGCCTTATCTTAAATCTGCTTACTCAATGGTAAACCTATATGTAATTGAGCATGAGTAAACGTTTTGATGATTTTGTTAAAATTATTATAAATATCTGAAAAAAAATATTTTTCCTTTCCTACTCTTTTATATTTGCTCCCCTAATTTTGCTCTTCTTAATTCTTTATTTTTACTTTAAAAAAGTTGTTTGATTAAAACTCGAATATTTTTTACTTAGGATCTAACAGCGCTAATACTAATACTAACATCCATTGATCCTTCTTTAACATGCGTGACCATCATCCCATAATATGTTCATTAGTTGCATCATAGAATTCAAATATATTACTACGATATTCTGAATTGTGTATAACAGTGGAATCTCCAATGATTTGGTACATTGTGTTAGAAATAATAATAAAATAATAATAATAATAATAAAACATAAATATAGATAAAAAAATATTGATTAGACTTAACAATTTTTATAACAAAGAATAACAATACAAGATAAAAAAGATAAAAATGTACGAAGAAAGAAATAGAAATATCTTGAGTTGAAATTCACACAACTCTGTTCTTATAAAGATAATGCCGTGACAAAACAAAAATAAAATTATATACGCTTTTCTTTCAAGATACAACAATATGTCAGATCGATCAAGTGAACAAAAAATCTCTAAACCTTATTTACACTGATATCTTAAAAGATAATATAAAACATAAGACTTATGTGTTTATTGTATATTGATTCCATGCAAATAGATAATATATATGAGTAAAAGAGGGTGATTAGAGTATAATAGTAATTCATAATAAAATTAAAAACATTTAATCCATATATAATATTTACCTATAAAATTAATAATCCATCAAAATATTATTTTTTAAATTATATATATTAAATATTTCTAACACATTGTTCCCAAAACATCCCACATAGCTCGTCCCTTCACTACGAACACCACTATTTTGTCTGAATTCAAAAAATTGTCCTTCATAACCCCCACTAAGTAAATTAATCATCTTAGCTATAGCACCCCAACTTGTTTTACTCCAACGTGATGAACATATAACCTTTGTCCCATTCAGCCTTCTTATTAAAAAAGCTCACCATAGATTATAATCTCTGTAGCATTCAGCCTTCTTATTAAGAATGATCACCATAGATTCTTGATCTACAATATCGTCCCAATCCCTTTTCTAACTTGTTAGATCTTCATTAGCATCTCAGCAACTACACACCAATTTGTTATTTTCCTGGGAGAATAGGAGAAAACCCTAACCTACACTGGACTCCTTAACTCCAATTTATGTACCCGTGGGGGTTGTTGATGATCCTAAGCATCCCGAATCAAGGCATGTTGTATTACCTCAATCTTTTGCGATTGGTTTCGTGCACCTCATGTGAGTTTTCAGAGATCTCGGGAATAACAACTCTTGTCCCTTTGGTTAGGAGTTTGTGTCTTTGCTAAGTTGGACAAATTATAGTTAACTGGGTCGAACTCCACACCAAATCTGGAAAGTGTTGGTTCCAGAGAGTCAATAGCCCAAGCCAATACAGAGCACGATGAGGCTCCTGAATGATTGCTCAAGAGATTGGATCCAGGTCCAATCCCAAAAAGGTACACAACCCTCAAGCACAATAAGACTACTAAAGGATAACTCCAGAGTCAGATCTATTTGTCATACTTAAGAGGGCACACAACCCTCGAGCGTAGAGTTTGATGAGGCTATCGAGGAATCACTCTAATGGCTAAATCTAGGTCTGATCTCCATGCTGGTATAAGTCCCGAGCACAAAGTCTAACAAAGCCAGAAACATATTGTTCAAAAAGTTTGGTCCAAATCTGATGATCTCTAGGAGAGTAGACAACTCTCAAATCTCGAGTGCAGTGTACAATAAGACTATGAACACACAGGATGACGAGAATACTTGATGATTGTTCAAAGGATTGGATCCAAATCTGATCCCAAGGAGTGTACACTCTCTATAAAGCTCTTTAGCCCATCTTGATAAACTAGAAATGAATCATATCTATGACGTGCCTCAACCACACAATGAAGATTGCGAAGCCATAGATCTTCGACTCGAGGGGTGTAATAATTGGAGTTCGAAAATACGTTTGTTAGGTGCTCCTCTCTAAATAAAGAAAGACAAATATCTAAATTCTAAGCACCTCCTCTCCTGAACATTGCAGTGCATTTTGATGGCCGCTAACTGGCTAAAAACCACCACATCAGCATTGTTGAGCTTTCTTGATGGGAGCGTATACCCTGCAATCAATCTCACATGTGAAGAAGTTTCACAATGGTCCGCGCAAAGAAGTAAGAGATTTCTTTTCTCCTAAATTAACCGAACATTTTTTCTGTGATAAAAAACCCAAAATCACGTGCACTCACATGTACATGATCTAGTAAGGTGTAATGCAAGCAAAGCACAAGAATAATTGATAAGCAAAGTTTCAGTTTACAACCTAAAGTAAATGGACTTTGCTTGTGCACTCCTTGATAAGGATAAAGAATTTGTGCCTGATTGAAAAAAACTAACAAAATTGTGTAAACCTAATGAGAATACGAGTCAATATCTGGGAGTGACTAGATAAATATATTTTCACTTTGTCGAGCTGTAGCCTGGGTATGTTGACTGAAGATTCAATCCAAAAATTCTATTGGTAATACACATGGTAAGGGTACAGTGATCGGTCCTACGGGATGGTAGACCTGAACTTTGCTTTCACCCTCAAAAGCAGACATCAAATTCGATTGCCAATTAAAATTTATCGTTACCATTCTGTAACTATTTTAGCTGCTCGCCGTGATCATGCTACAGCTTCTTATCATTTTATATATCTGAGAGTCTATTCGTTGTCTACTCCACTTTCAGAACAATCTTCATGAACTCATAGACAAAGAAACTTATTGAAGCTGAAGGAAGTACCTGATAATAGGAAATTAAAATATGAAATTTATTCAAAATCGTATGATCCATTAAAAACAACCTTAAGCAGTACGGGAATAAAAAGGGAAAAAATGGCAAAAGAGTCGTTTTAATTTACTAACTATATAAAAATAATTAAAAGAAATCTATTAAATATACAAATTTAACAAAGGAAAGAAATCTTAAAGCAACATCGATTTTTCTGTTACGGTCTCTTCTATCTTGGTCAGTTTTCATTATGATTCCTAATCTAAACCTGCACAATAAACAGATAAAATTGTTTGTTTTTGTGTTATATAAAACGTACACTGTGGAGTGTTACAGGGGCAAATACAAATGGTCAAAACATTTTACAAGCAGTTGTGATCACATGGTACAATGAAAAATGGAATTTAGATTATGTGAGGAAACAGAAATATCACCCTCTGTGTCCCGTAATCTAGATCAGTACATTAGAAACCTAGAGCAGTTCTAATTTAGTGAATCATTAATATGAATGGATCGACAACCAGCCAGAGGACAATTCTCCTGATTCCTAGGGAGAGAAATCCACTAAGTCCAATAAAATAGTAATTAGTGCATGCCAAGAGGTTGTGAATTTAATACCTGCAATAAGCTGGGAACAAGTCCTGCATAGAGAGCTGGAATGCCTCCCTGTTCAACTATTTTGACAAATGTTGCAAAAGAACTTAATTTAGTAGCCTGAACTTGCAATTGAAGTCGCCTCCTCACCACTTCAAATGGGTACGTAGCAGCTTCTGCACATGCACCAGCAATAGCCCCATTCAACAATGTTCTTACTGGACCCAACTCAAGCTGATCAAATGCACTCAATTCCTGACCCTCTTTATGCATATTCTGAATTCTCTTCTTTCCTTCCGGTGAATGCAGATAAGCTGATTTGAGTATATCATATACACCATAAAAAACTGCACCAGACGGAGCCATACTTATAATTGATGGTACTAAACCCTTGTAAAGAGAAAAGAATCCTTCGGTTCGAATCATGTATTGGAAAGCACCAATTACACCACCCAAAGCTTCTCCACCAGGTGCAACCAACTTGGTTCGGATCTGTAAAAAACCCCGTAGTATTTTTTCAAAGTGAATACACAGAAAAATAGCTTAATGGTAATGGTTTAGTTTTCATTAACTACAAAACCTAATTACCTTTAATATACGATTCAGGTACTCATTCATACTGATTGCCAAATACATACAGACTAATTTACCACATGTTGCACCATTTTCCTAAAAGTCCTAATTATAAAATTACTTGGAAGAAGACATGAGATTAATTTCGGCTTCTAACATGACCTTGTATTTGCGATAGTACCCATCGTTCTATCTATCACTCTATTTAAATTATACCAAAATTATATGTCCCTGCCATGACTTGGGAGCTAATTGGATAGGATCCGTGTCGAAAAGAAAACTCCTTATGCTGGTTAAACTCCTACTTTTAATTTAACTTCACGGATAACAGAAAAATATTCCGGCACACAGCTAGCTAGACAGGAAGAAAAGAAAAAATGAGGCTTTACTGAATGACTAAGATTAACTGATGGTGGGGGGCTGGTGCTGGGGATCAACGGTTACATCAGCATAACGATAAATTACTAACAGGATTATTTTTCTCTTCCATATAATTCATTCGTAATGATGCCATATCCAGTCCAAATGTTTCCTTAACCAAATAAAATGAAAAAGGAAACTTAAGAGCTTAAAATATTTGGCTGAAGACAGACAATTGTTAAACAAGATAACAGGAAGGTTGCTATTCAGTACTAAAATTGGAAAAGATAAACAGGTAAACACCACAATATTAATTGTAGTTGTTGAAACTTACTGATAGAGGTTGAGCACATGAAAAACTAATAATTCAAAGATTTCTCAATCATTACTAATGCATAAATTTTGTAGCTGTATGTGCTTTACTTTTCACATGTATGCAATTTTATTCAGTTGGGGGATGCAACAGAGAAAACGAACTACGAAATCATAATTCAAAATGCTACATACAGTGTCTAGTGGAAGGCAAATAATGGTAGCAGTAATCCCAGCAGCAGCACCAGCAATAAACCTCTCAAAATTAGTAGTTTCCTCGTTCCCAGAAAACCTCAGCAACTGCTTTCTATAAGTATCGTAGGCACAAAAATTAACCGCTTTGAATGGAGCTGTTCGCAGAATATTTACAAGGTTCCCTTTCCAAAAGCCTCTCAACCCTTGAGAAGCTGCAATTTTGCTAATGAGCTCGAATATATTCCTCTTCTCACCACGAACTATGTATTCCAACTTCAGTCTTTCAAGTGGAGCAACACAAGTTCTTATAAAACAAAACAAAAAGAAAAGATAAATGTCACATAAACATTAATTATTATACAAAAAACTTTTCTTTTTCTTTTCATATGGAAAATAACGTGAATCGGTGAAATTAAATATACCTAGACACCATAGCGGCAATAGCACCAGCCCAGAGATGCTTGGTGGTGTTGACGGCATTGCCTCCTCGCACCTTAACCTTTCTTTGCCGAACAACACCGTTGGAGGCGGTGTCCTGGTTGGACACGTGTTCGCCATTTGGCAGTTTGGGTTCGGTGACGAGCTTTGCAGTCGGCAAGCTCACTGACAAAAAGCAGCCGGCCGGAACCCTCCTCCGTTGGCGGTGAGTGTTGGATTGGGAAGAAGCGGCGGCGTGAATCTTGAAGGAAACGGAACGAAGAAAGGAATCGGGAACTTTGGGCTCGAGAAACAACCCTCCGGTGAAGGAACCAAAATCAGAAATTGAAGTGAAGAAATTAAGGGGAGAATGTGTATTTTGTTGCTGGCAGAGATCCCCTGCCTGCATTGTCATTCTCAGAAAGAAGGGTGTGTGCCCTTTCTTACATCGTGATTTGCTTATTTATCAGAGATCTCAAATTAGTCACTCACACAGAAAGATAGAGTGAATAATTTCTCCTTTCAGTCACCAAAACAAATAACAATTATTTTACCTCTTTTCTTCTTCTTTTTTACTGAGTTTCAGATACCACTATATAAGAGTTACCTCTTCCCCTGTAACATTATCCCTTTATCAGTTTATCTCTCCACTTTTTTCTCTTGTGTATGTTTTAAAAAGATCATCGAACATATTTCTGTATCAATTAATTAAAAATATTCATCATACGATAATACTAACTCTTTTAATCATTGTTTTATATAAACAAAAACTAAAGCATAACATTACTCGCGAATATATCAATGGTTCTTTTGAATAAACAATTAAGACAAATTTAAAACATATAAATAAAAATAAACTTTTTTAAGATAAAATCTTTTAATTTATATAATAAATTGATTTTAGCTTATACATAAATTCGTTTTAGTTGAAATGTTTACATTTTTATCCATATTATTGTGGAAAAATTTATATAAAATTTTTTGGTATATTCTGAATATTTTTTATCACCAGTTTTTGGAAAGGGGTGTTTTCATTACCTCCAAAAAGAATTACTATTTTTAATATAAATAATATATTTTTATAGTGTATGATAAAGTTAATAATTTGTTTTATTAAATAGTTTAATTGATATAAAAATGTTCGTTACGTATATAGAAGTAATTTATTTTAAAAGCTTTTGAGTTATAGATTATAGATTATTGTAATAAAATTTATTTTTTAATTTATTTAATTTTTGCTAATAATTATTATTATGTCAAATATAAAATTATGATTACATAATAATATACTTTTGTAGATAAACATAAACTTGGTATGTCAATTTGGTACTTCATTTAGAAAATGTTAATTGTGTCTCAATTCTTCAGAAATATTTTAATTGGGTCCTTTTTAAAAAAAAAAATTATTAACATTATTAACGGCGTGTCATTCTCTAATTTTTAAATTTTTTTAAAATTTTAAAATTTTAATTTTCTTTTTCAAATATTTTTTATTATCATATTTCAAATCTTTAGTATGATATATGACAATGTTAGTGTCACGTGCCTTTAAGTAAAAAAAAAAAAATTATTAACATTGTTAATAGCGTATCACTTATTTAAGAACGGATACCAAATTAACGCATCTATTAATCGAGTAATTAAACCTAAATTTTATTTATATAACAATGTTCTATTGTTTCATTTTGTCAAACACTTTTAACATAATAAATTAGTTTTGACAAAGAGATTCTTCTTATTTTAAATATATAATATTCAAATTGTTTTACTAAGTTGATGTAAAATGGTAAAAAATGGCTTCAGGAAGTTTCCACCAGTATTTGGCACGATGTAACATAAATGAAGATGATAAAGAATAGTTATTCAAATTACGATAAATAAATCGATTTAACCAATTCCAAAATATTGGAAAACCAATGAATAAAGAATAATAAAATTGAATTTTTCTTGGTAACATTTTTTGGCGACCGTGGCAGAGTATACATTTTCTTTTTATAAAGATATATTCAAATATGTTATATAAAACAAAATTGTCACAAAAAGCCAAAACAATAATTTTAACTAAAACTAGTAAAATTCGAGTAGTTCTCTGTATAATAAACTAGTTTGATCCCGTCATATAAAGAGGTGGTTCTTGTGTTTTTAAAAGTTTATTATGAATTCCTATATAGAGTGTATTATTATTTAATAAGTTATTATGAACTTTATGTTAGAAGATGTGTATTATATGATAATATATTTTAAGTAAGGTTAAATTTACTTACATTTTTTAATAATTTTATTTCATTGTTATTAAATATAAATTTAATTAACTTTCAAGTATTTTATAAAATTGAGGATTTTCAAATGAATCTATATTAATTTTCTGTCTATATATTAAATATTTAAAATATTTTTCAATTGAGTTCTTGTTATTTATTTTTTTCATTAATTTGGTGATATGATTGTTATCTTTTCCATCATCTTGTTACTTGTTTTCATGTGTTAAAAAATGTTAACATAAAACGATATTACAATTAATGTAAAACAACAAATCATTTTCATTGAGAACGTATTTGATAACAAGAAATCGTAAACATGATGCTGATAATAACAATCTCTTAGTCGTTGTAAGTTGTGACACAAAAGTCATTGTAGAGTATAATGATCAAGACCCTTTAAATTTTTTTGCATGGAGTGTACACTACAAGAATGTAGGTTTTTTTCGTCGGCCAAAATCGGACGCCACTAGTGCAAAACCGACGAAAAAATGATGATCTCGTCGGTCCAGCGACGGCAAGATGGACCACGCCCTTTTGCTGGATGCAAAGCTCATTTGCGTCGGCCAAATGGTGACGAACATTTGCTGCTTATTTATCGTCGGCTCAACCGACGAAAACACATAAAAAATATAATAATAAGTTCGTATGCGTGGGTCAAGCCCACGAACACTTGAAAATTTTTCAAAATTTTGCGTGGGTTAAGCCCACGAATGATTCCCTATGCGTAGGCCAAGCCCACGAATGATTGAAATAAAATATCTAAAATAGAGGGCTTTGCGTGGGTTTAGCCGACGCAAACAATTTTCCTTATAATTGTTGGCGTGGGCTTAGCCCACGCAAATGTTTATTTCCAGGCACATCGCAAAATCTGCATCCAACAATACCAAAACCTGCATCCAGACACATTTCAAACAATAATTCAGGATATCATTTGATTCATTTAGAAGCGAAATTGCAAACACAAAATTAAGTAAATTGTGACTTTAATTAGATCAAATTACAGTCGCACAAAAATCTACAAGTCTAAAATCCACAGAAGACAGGTCCACCTAAAAAGCTTATTCTAAAAACCTAATTTGGATCTCATAACCAAAAAATTACTCAATCAATAGGAATTCAATCAACAATGTAGTGAAGTTCAATCAACAGGAGTACAATCACTAACCTGGATGCTTCAAAAATCTGTTGGGTTCGAACAAAAATCCCTAAACCGCGCTTACGAAAATCCCTAAATCTGCGAGGAAGCTCGTCGGCGCCCCTTTCTCGCCCAAGCCTCCACACTCGTCACGACATTCATCTTGCGAGAGCAGCTCGCAGCAGGTGGCGTCTTTGAAGAAGCTAGCCTCATTGGAGTATTGTTCTTGTCGCCCACTTGCCTCGATGGAGTTTCGCCACTCATGGAAGAAAACACACGCCACAGAGAAGGAGGGAAATGTCGAGGCTGGCTCGAGGGAATGGGAAAGCGGAAGGGGGAAAAGTGAAATCTGAAGTTTTCCCCCTATACTTTAACCTAAAGTTTATTTTTTTTTATCTCAGCGGTGTATGCGTGGGCCAGCCGACGCAAACAATTTAATTTGTTATGCGTGGGCCATCCGACGCAACTTATTGGTTGATTTGCGTCGGCCAAACCGACGAGAATCTAAAATTAATATTTTTTTTCATTTTTACGAATAGATAATTTTTGTTTCTAAATAACATTTTGGTTACCGTCGATTTTGCGTGGGTCTGGCCGTCGTATTTTGCGTCCTACACTGATCCGACGCCATAATTTGGACGCTAAAACCGCGCATTCTTGTAGTGGTATTACAAAGTAAGATTGTAAAGTTGTCGAGCAAAATTATTTTTCCAAAGGAGGTTGTGACCAGATCTAGGTTATGTGCAATGTACAAAGAAAAAGATGATGAGATAATTAGTCACATCTTTTTCCTTGTAGGGTCATTAGGCATGTAAGGAAAATGTGTGACAAATGGAGCAGTGAGAATGAGATTATAAGAGAGAGTGATTACAGGCACAAGTAAAAATAGTAAGATCCATCATACTAATGTTGAACACAAGGAAAAGAGGTCCCCGATGAAATTACAAAATAGCTTCTAGAGATTGTTGTGTACTTATGTGAGTATATTTGTTCGCAATCAAGAAGAGAATGTAGGGGCTGTAAGTAGACTTTAGAGGTTCATAGAATGTAAGGGGACAGGTCCTATGTATATATTATTGTTTTATTTCCACATTTGTATACAGGTTATAAAGTATTTCAAGTATTCAATTTATAATGTATTTTCTTTGCTAATAAAAAAAAAAACAAATCAACACAGCAATTCATATGATCAACATACATTTATATACAAAATGCATCAAACACAACTTTTGAAATTAACCAAATGAGGGTTTAGATGATGAGAGATAACCCCATTACTCTAAAAAAAACGTCTTGTAAATGTTCAATAGTGTAAAAAAAGAATAAGCTCAAAGGAGTGTTCTTCGTATAGTGATTAAGATACAAAGAAAGACCAATAAGTAAAAAACTAAAATTACTAAAAAGTAGTAGTAGGAAACAAAAAGCATAAAGCAACATTTAAAACTAAGAAAACCTACTAACCTAATCCTGGAATGAAAGAAAAAAGGAGAAGGAAACTTACGTCTTATACTCGTCCTCTTGGCTATGAGCAAAAGTATACAAAACGAGGGGAAATGATTGGCTATTCACAAGTTTATGTGATACAAAACTGACAAAATAGAATAAGTAAAAAAAATATATTAATTCATATTACTATCGTAACGGGTTTGATTATCTAATCTCCCGTCTTCAAAATAAAAGTTCATCATATTTTCATCTCTATCCAATAGATATGAAATATTTGTCTCATCTCATCTTCGTCAGAGAACAAGTATTCGTATTTGTGTCTATATTAGAGATGTTAAAATGGGTTAGAACCCACGATCCAACCTAGTCCACCACGGATTTGAGTCGAGTTGAGTTGAAAATTCTTTATAAATTTTAATTCGAGTTAATTTTTGACCTGACCCACCTAGATTCAACCCGTGGGGAGCCGGATTGACTCATCAACTCACAAACAAAGGATCACACAAATGTTTTTTTATTATATATGTTGAGTTTTGCATATAAGTTTGATTAGGTTTTTTTTAGGCAACACATTAGTATTTTTATGATTTTGGTTTGGAGTTGGAGTTTAACATCCTTTTGGATTAGATTTGAATTCTATTGAAGTTTATTTATATTTTATTTAGGATTATAATTTGGTTTTGTTGAGATTGAAGAAAAAATATATTTCTTTTAATTAAGTGAATTAGTGAGTCAACCCAATTAACCCACTAGTTCGTGGTGAACCAAACCAGGTTCGTATTTTTTTGATTCGCTAATAAGTGAACTGGGTTGGGTTGACACATTAAGTGACCAACCTGTGGTGGGTTGAGCAAAGTGGAGTTGGATTACTCATTTTGACAACTCTAATTTATATCCATCTTTTCACTATTCTAAATATTAATTAAATATTTTTTCTAAAATATAAAACATCAAAATAAAAAAAAATGATATTATGAAGTAATTTATGTTAAAAGGGTGCACAATTTCTTTTATCCAATGTTACATATCAAAAAAGAAATTAAAATCATATAAATATAAAAAAATATCAAATAACAACAATTAGATAAATGGTAAATATTATAGAAAAAGATAAAAATGATAAAATGTGTTCTGAGTTACAAAATTAAGGACAACAAATGTTAATAAAGGTTTTTAATTAGCTAATAAATTAAAGCTATAATTAATAATTTAAAATAGAGATATGTATGCGGACAAATATACATGTTTTGTAGAGGAGATGGATATGTAGAAAAACATTCTAATACCCAATTTAAGAAATAAAGTATTATTTATAATTATACTTGTACGTGATCAATATGACTCTTTTATAGGATTAAATCAAACAACACTTCTTGAAAAGATGTTCATTGTGTTAGGTCTATAGAGGAAGTTTTATTGGGAAGATACAACACCAATGAAACCTGAGTCCAACCACATATGACATTGACTACTCTCAACCCAAAAACTCAAAACAATGAATTTATGGGCTTTGATCCTTATATGGTACTCTACTTTCTCATTTATGACTAATGTGGGACTTAAACTTACACTTGGATTCCTAACTAATTGATCATTCTAATTACAAGTTACCAAAGAGAGAGAATGAACAAACATGTTGTCAACGAAAACAAATGTATTTAATAAGAACAAAAAAATTTATAATGTATTCTCAACGACCTCCAAAAAATAGTCTCACCACTTATGCTGATTTATGAGACCTTTATTCACTGAATGGTGCGGAAAGTTTAGTGAAAAAAAAATAAAAAAAATATTCTCTTGTGTTATTTTCATTGATTTTCATGCTTTTTTTTTTTTACAAATCCATCCCTTCGTTTTCAATAATTGGAAACAAATACAGGCGTAATGTTTCTTTCTTTGTGATATCGTTTTCAATAATTGGAAACAAATACAGGCGTAATGTTTCTTTCTTTGTGATAGGCTATCATGCGCCAAAAAATATATCAAAACTTCCTTGATTAAGTTCTTAATTCTTCGGAAAACAAAATATAAGATTTTCATAAATATTGTTCTATAAAACTTAAGGAAATAATCTATATGCACTTAACATTATATAGATTTTTTTTTATCAAGTTATTAAAGGTTATAAAATCCAAGTTAGAATCTCAATCTTATATTGAGTAAAGATGAAAATTTGAGTATCATATAAAAAAAAAAAACTCTATAGTTCTAACCAAAAGATTCAAAGTCCAATCAGTTAGAGCACTCAAAGTGTCTTTTCTTCTCCTCGCTTGAGATCCTCTTTTATGCCATCTTTCTGTACCCTTGGATTCTCTTCTTATTCCATGCTCATCAAATTTTTCTCTATTTAGTCCATGTCTCTTGTCATGTCTTGGACAGTTGTCCGAGTCATAAGCATTAAACTCCTCATTTAGGACCTCATACTCATGTCTTAGCAATCCTACTAATATTGGTCTAACAACTAGATGGGTCTTAGACCTAACAACTAGATTGGCCTTTTGACAGTTAAAGACTAGATCGGCCTTATCGCAGTCAAAGACTAAATCGACCCTAACATTACACCTATAAATTCATTATTTTAAAGTTTTATATTGGAATAATGTCAATGCATTATATAGGATAAACTCATGACTCATTGATATTTTATCCTTATTGAGAATCTTCCTTCCAATTTTCAATTCAAAAATAAAATATAAGGTTAGGTATTTCTTGAAAATTTCTTTCCAAAAATTAAAAAAAAAAAGTTATCTGGATTTTCATACCAATCAATTTGGAGTTTACAAACAGATAATAGAACAAACAAATTAGGATTAATAAAGACATTAGGGTGATATGTATAATTAGACTATTAATCCTTATATTTTGTATATTTTAAGTTTGTTTGTGAATATACCTTCTTTTTCCAAATTACTTAAGTGTGAATAATTTGTAGGAACTTTTTATAAATGTGATTGTATATTAATATATTTCTTTTATAAAAAAAATGTTTCATCCTTAGAATTAGATTTATTTTTCATGACAATTATAGTATAATAAAAGACATTTATATACTTTGTTAAAAAAAAGTAAGAAGCACGCGAAATGAGTACCTTTGTTTAAATTATCAAAACAAAAAAAATTTCTTCCTATTTGTGAGTTAAATATATTTATTATTAATGATAAAAAAATATCATCTCCATTGAAATGTAAGAGAATACAAGGAGCTAGATGAAAATTCACTGCCATGAAAAAAAATGACATTGGAGGCAAAAGCACTAAATGGTGTAAATTTTCTCAAAATTGACAAAATGGAGCAAGTTTTAAAAAACGTACAAAGCTTGTAAATAATGCTAGTTTGACATGACTTTTAACTACTAGAATAAAATTGTATCACTTGTTATGATTTTAGTGCATTGTAAATTTTTTTTTTTAACTTAATTTAAGGCATGTTAATTTTGTGCAACTTTATATATTGTGATATAAATTAAAGTTATGCCAGTTTCATGAAATTTTAATGCATTGTACTTTATTCTTTAATTTTAATTAATTAAAATCATGCAAGTTTACAAATTCACTAATGAATTAAAGTCGTTTTGACACTATTTCTTCAAAGAAGTTATATTATACTTACCCAACTTGTTATTTTTTTATATTTTTTTAAACTTGCACTATTTTGAAAAGTTTAAAAAAGAAATTCACTATTTTAATGCTCGACATTGGAAGGAGACATGTTCTTGACTTAACAGAATTAATTCGCGGCCATCTCAAACGCATTTGAGCTGCCAGAGAAACCTTTGAACGTCATGTGATTGTTATTGATAATTTTGTTTTCGTTTTATTCATGTTACTAGTGTCGGTATTTGAAAATGTCATCCCCTCTTGCTGTTGTTATCAGGGTAAATTTGGTAATGATGATGCACTTGGAAACGTGCTGAGTGTTGGTCTAAATATGACTTCTGTATATATACATCAAAGTCCAAAATGAATGAGTGTTCACCAAACACGTGCCTAATAAGTTAATATAATATAAATTTCATGTTCAATTCTCACTAATTAAAGGTTTTAAAATATACCCAAAGTCAGAATGAAACATATCATCATACTTTTTTAGTTATCTGGGTTTACAATCTAATATTGTGCTCAACACATGCACCAAGAAATTCCTATATAACTATATCATATGCTTTGTTGCAACATATGGACCCCATTTATGACTATAGTTTTACTTTAACTAACGAGTCTTTCTATTATCCTAATGAATATTTTCAATTTTTTTTTCTTTTATCTTACTTCTAAATGTTACGAGTTCTTCGTTAGATTTCTTTTACAGAACAAAACGAGAAATGTTAAATATTTATCCAAAAAGAAGCGCTGATATTTACAAGGGTCAAACATAAAAATATCACACTTTTAGAGATTAAATGTGAAGAAAAAAAAACAGTTGGAAATCAAACACAGTGTAATGGATAGAATCATTTGAAAACATGAATAGAAATAATTAATAAGTAAACCGAGATAAGAACTGTCCCCGAAGTAAGAGATATGGTATATATAACCGACACATAAATATTTAAGTACCAGAAGCAATAGCGTTAGCTGCAGGACACGTATTCCACCGTTGGTTCCAAACCACAATTGTGTCGAATTACCTAAGGTCAAAGGAATATCCTAACTTCACATCCCAAAACTTATCTCCACTCTTCGCAGATCGCCTATTACGATGAAACATTTCATAAATGCAGCTGACAAGGTAGTTCCAAAATCCAGGAGTTCGTGAATTGTGGATCAGATTTTATTTTATTTTCATGTGGATTATATATGCAAGGATTAATGATGTATTTATGTATCTATCTCTCCCTCTGTTTTCCTTTGCATTTATGAGCATAGAACGTAAATGAGCATGAGGCTACACAGGAGCGTTAATGTGCATTCAATGGGATTGGTTCCTCAAACTACCCTTGCTTTGAATTAAAGAACCTTCACTCATCCCTTTAAATAAGAGATAGATGCATCCTTATATATCTTGTTTATGCATTTTCTTACCTTAGAAAAAGTGGAAAGTGGATATAGAATGCCCTGTATGGGCACAAACTATTCAATGTTTATTATTTAGCCATTGAACTTTGCATACAGGTTATTACGGACTAGGGTACTTTGAAAAGAACAATGCCACAACTTGACTAAATTATAGATAGAATTTGTTAAAATTTATGTGGATTTTAGATAGGTTATGACTCCAGGGATTACTTATCTATCAAGAAATTAATTATGATAACCAACTTTCTGGCTGTATGTTATATTTCTTTTTCAAACCTACTGTTTGCCATCGTTATAGAATTGACAGATCTTCATGTGTTTTTTTTAGTCTGCAGATCCTTCCATAATTTTAGAACTCATATTTGGGATTTATATGCAGCAGGTTAGTTATTATATGTAGTAGATTTGGGGTTTTCGAGGGAGCAAAAAGAATGAAATCACATCTTAGAGTAATTTCCTTTTAATTTAAAAAAAAAAATCAACTAGTTTATCATATTCAATTATAATAATGAGTTTAAAAAAGAATATAAATTTTCCATGTATTATAATAGGATGATAAGATATTAATGTCCATATATTATTTCTATTTTCTAGGAGATTAAAAGAGAAAAAATTACTCCGGTTGTGTTGCCTTCTTTGCTTTGACATTTTTAAAATATACATGAAGCCTAAACCGTGAAATTAATATCCACGTAAAAAAAAAAACCAGGTTTACTTGTTTGAAGACTGGTTACCCAGCAACATGTTAAAAATGAAGTTCTTAGGAAACTCAGTATTAGTTATTAAGAAGAAGAAAAAAAAAACATAGTGAAATTGAACGTTGCAATGTGAAGAAAAGATCTTCACAAATTAAAGAATCAGTATGAAGTAAAATGGGTTTGGTTTCAAATCCTTAAAAAATCTACCGAAATTCTGCTCTGGCGAGATGGATAAACAATATTCGAGAATAGTCTGTACATGGAAATACGATGATGATAACAGGTCAGTCTCTAGGGTACTCACTTATTGGCATTCGTTCTCACAACCAGAATCAGTACCATAGCTAGAGTTAATCATCACCCCACTGTTTTGAACATACACTTGAGCTATATATATAAAGAAGAACTTAGGCTTTTCAGAGGGAAAAATAGAAAGATAAGCGTAAGGTCAAAGTTGAAAATTTATACGTATCTCTTGACGTTCCTAATAAATAACTAGCAGAAAAGACTGCACCTTCTCTTCAAGAATTTTGAAGGGTTCTGATCTGGTGGGTGCATGAATTTGCAGTTAGGACAGGAAGGAGATGACTTGCATAGCATTACCAACATGTGGCAGCGCATGCAAACTGTTGCAACCATCTCATTGTAATCATCCTCAGTTGATGACAGCCACGAGGGAGAACGAATGTTTATACCTTCTGAATCTTTCTTACACTTGCTGGGTTCACTGAACAGATCATGATCAGGTTCACTCAAACCCCCTGGGGAACCAGAACTCTGCTTCTCATTAACATTGTTGTAACTGTCATCTTTTTTCCTCAGTGATTCACATGTCAAATTCAGCTCAAGGTCTAAACTCATGTGATGAGAAGGTGGTGGTTCGGGACTTCTCTTGTGGTCCTCTGATGTTGTTCGTGTGTTACACAACTGTATCTGCCCGGACTACACATGGAAAAAAAAAAAAAAACATCATAGATTAACAAGAAGATCATTCCAGAGCTGTGTTTTTGCAACATATGTTTTGACAGCATATACATAAAAATATAGATAGTTAGATACCTGAATAGTGAGGTATTGACGCCATTTCTCTGAAGAAAAAGGGGTCTCAGGATGAATCTCTATATCAAAGATAGATTTCTTTTTCTCTAGAGTTGTTTGATCCTTGAAGAAGTCTTCGGCAAATGGCTCTTCCCATTTTCTCTTCTTTGATGATGCTTCGAATTCTGCATGAATTTCAGGCCTTGGACTCTCGGCCAGCGCTTTGTGAAAGGAGACCATAGTTTGAGAGAGTGGTTTCACCTTCAAAACTTGGTTGTTGTTTTTTCTGATCAAGTGTAGTATAAGACTGAGGTCTTTATATAGGAGGAGTTGCCTTTTCGACTTCCGGGTTATAACTGCAAAGGGGATCAAAATTTGAAGATCTAAAGCAGAGGGATGTTGCTTATGCAAACGTGCTTACCAAGTTGGCTTCTTAATAAATGCACACCTTCATGTAAAAAAAAAAGGAAAAGGAAAAATTACAAACATTCACTTACTCTATTTACTATTTCTTTTCTTGTTTATTTCTTTTATCTTTATCACATCATTTGTTACATTTAAAATTCTTATAAAAGTAATTTTAAAAAAAAAATACACATGCACACACACACACATTTTTACACATTTTAATACAATAATAATTTAAGCTTTTTAACCAGATACTAATTAACATTTACATTTTTTTTTTATCTAAACTGTTCTCTTTTCTTATTCTATTCCCCTTTCCTCTCCATTTTTAATGAACATTTATAATCACTCCAAAGAGTCTACCAAGAAATTTTAGGTGATCACATCAGTCCTTACAGCAATTAATTTATAAACAACGTTGGTCAAATATGATTTAATTATGAATGAGATATATAAATTGATAAAAATATTTTAATTATATATACTTTTTTCTAGACTTAAATATAAATGAAAGTAATCAATCGTTACATTGATTCAAAAATTAGTTAGATTTAATTCTATAAACTATATTTAAAAATATTTTTTCTGAAGTCATTGAAGTTTAATTTTAAAATCTTAAAATTAATAAAAAAAATGTCTCAATTAACAAGTTTTTAAAAAAAAAATATCATTAAATCATAATAAAAACAGTTAAATTTTATTTATATTTAATTTTATGTAATGTATTTTTCTTCTTGGGAAGACGTAAACATGCAACTACAAAATACTACTAGTAGTAAACTTTAATTCTAAGATGTGATATTTTCAATTTCAACAGAATTAAATGACATCTTTAAGTCTGAAAGAAATAACTCCTTAAAAAGACGTGTCATTATTATGTGAGTTTAATATATTAATGAAAATGTTCTTCCGGCATATTCTTTACACTTGCACTCTATATTGTTGCAAATTGAAAGAAAAAGTGAGAATATAAAATTTTAGCATACGGAAAAAGTATGAAAAAATGTTGTATTATTGATATAAGCTAGATGAAGAGTACTCATTTATCGTGTGCTCCTTCCAAATTCGAAACAGAAAAATAAAATAAGAAAAGTTGAAGAAGTTCCTGGAGTGTGTTAAGAAGTTTAATTTTGATATTTTGATAATAAAAAGGAAGAATTTAGAGGTAGTACTATAAAGGGGAAGGAGGAAGGTTTGGCAGTTATGAAAGGCGGTGAGAAGTGGAAGAGTATGGATGGAGAGAGGTATGGCATGGTCATAAATGTTGTTAGTGTGTGCAGTTGAAAGGAGGGTCTTGAATGCCATTGCCATTGCCATTACCAATGGTTCTTTAATGTTAACAATAACTCCAACTTCCCCAATTGGCTCACTCACAAAACTAATATCTTTAAAGCTCTCAACACCCTCTTCACCCATTCAAACAAACCACACCTTAGATGACCTATGCTATTAAACCACCCTTTAAAGCCTCTCAACACCCTCCCCATTAAACCAACCAAGTCCTATGAGTTACCAAATAAATAAAACCCAATTTAATGTTCCTTCACCTCCCTCTCTCTCTTTATTAAATCTCCCAAACAACCCCTCCTCTTGTAATTTCAAATCTCTTTCTTCCTACACATTAATTCAATGGGGCTTCTAACAAACTAATTAAACATAGTTTAATTTGTTGTGTTCATTCATCAAATGGTATTCTAGTTCATAACCCAGAAATAGCTAGGTGGGTCAACGTGTTACATGACACACCGCCAACTATGCCTTCACTTCGTGTAATGCATGTCAATCTTTACGTACACAACACTTTGATTTCATTGAGGTAATTGGGTCATCTTAAAAACTGAAATCAAATGTTTTTCATGCTGTTTTTTTATAAATGATTCAGTTCGGATCATTAAATCAATTTATTGATTCAAGGAAGGCAAACGTAGATGTGACAAAGCATATGTGATACATATGTGTGTCTTTTTAAGGGATTTTGGGTTGTATTTCTTTTACATGGAACACGGAATAATATAGGTTTGGCCTCTTAGGTTCAGAGGCTTGTCCATTGCTAACGTCACCAATTACAACCAATTTTCCTGTGCTGCCCTAAATGGGTGATTTACTAAATCAAATTTAACTGTGGATTACCTACAGGATACTCAAGCGCACATTTGTTGAGACATCATCATGTGTATTGAGATGATAAGTATACAACAAGATTATATGTTAAGAATCAAATGCTTTGGAAGTATAACTATTAATTTATAATATATAAATGGATATAAATCTTAATCTACAAACCCATTTTCTAAAATTAAGATAAAGTTAACTTCTTAATATGATATCAGAATTAGATTAAAGTCTATTTTAGTGAAATTTATTTTTTGTTGAGTCTATTATTTTACTCGCTATCAGATTACTCATTAATGTTCAGTCTCATGTTCGAGAAACGTATAACTCAAACGAAAATAGATGTATTGAAAATATCACGACAACTAAAACTGAAATCAATTTAAGCCGTCAAAATTAATGAGTGGTCATGCTAGTATGACTGAAATCAATTAGATATAGTTAGTTTTGTAGTGATGAAAAAGTGATTGTCATACTGGAAGTGAATCAGCATTTAATAATGAAGAAAATTTATTTACAATTATTGATGTGAAAAATGTTGATGGTTGTGGTTGAAGATGGATTATGAATGTTAAAATAATATTTGGGAAGCAAAAAAGCATGATTAGAATTGAAGAAATGAATTAAAAGTTTGTTGTGATAATTAAGAAAGAAAAAAGAAATGGTTGGCGTAATAGGTAGGAGTAGAAGAAGGTAAAGAAAGAGAAAAGGGTAGGAAGTAGCAAGGCATTAAAGGCAAAGAGAGATAGATGGAGTGTTGAATTTGAAGAAAGTTCACCTGCCTTCATTAAACCTCCTTGAATTCACTTAAATGCAGACTTGAACAGCGACCAAATTAAAACAAGTGTGTGTTTGTTGGTCATCTTTCTTCTTCATTATCAAGAGACAGTTTTGTTCTGTTAAATGCCCCCAACCCACCCTGCCTTCCCTTCATTTATGTTTCCTTCTTTCTTCTTACTGCAAACAAACTGTCAAAATCTACTCACCTCAGCTACCTTCTTCATATCCTTCTCCTTCAATTTACCTTCCAATAACCACTTCATCCATACCTCATTTTCAACAACAATTTCTTTTTTCACAGTTCTCCAATCCCCAATTATCCTAATAATTAAATCATTTACTTGTTTTTTTAAGAACAAAAACTGAAGTGTGATGAGTACAAATTACTTTTACTTTACGTGGAACTGGTTCTTTCAAATTTTTATGTGCCATAGTATGAGTTTTCATTTATTTGAAAACATTTATTTCAACTGTAAATTTGTTAGTTCGAAAAGAAATATAATCAATTTTTTTTATTTGTTAACTAAATTTTATAATTATTATTGGTACCATCAGGGACATAATTTATTTTTTCTTTTTCCGATATTTGGATTACAAGAAAATATAATTTAACTTTCAAATATTAGAATCGGTCAAATTGCGATGTTATTATCATCGACTTTAATACGACACAAAACATTATTTTTTTCTAAAAGTCACAAACAAAAAGTTAAAATTTTTTTAATTTTTTATTACATAAATATTTGTGTTAGTTTTGACTTAACAAATACTAACTAAAACAAACATTAAAATGAAATTTAACATGAGTTTACTAAATGTTAACTTTATTTAATTTTAATATTTTATTTATTTATTTATATTAGTGTTAGCTAGTGGATATTACATATAAAGTAAAACTAAAATAAATAAACGAATGTAAATCTTATTTATTTTTAATATTTGATTTATTTAAGTTAGTGTAGATTTATACAATAATATATTTAATTTTAATATTTTATTTATTTAAGTTTGTATCGGTTTAACGAATGTTAATCTTGTTTATTTTAATATTTATTTATTTAAGTTATTGTCTACTTATAATGAATGCTAACTATAAAAAGCTAAAATAAATAAGATTAGCATGAGTATATAAGTTAAAGTCGGTTGAGTCGGCATTAAGTTATATATTTTGAATCTGTGAGTGTTCCTTAAATTAAAAATAACCCCATATTACTTTTAATATAATGATCCAAATTTAAGGATGACAAATATGTTTACTTATAGTTTCTTTTTTCACACATCTATATAAATCTCATCACACTCGTCTTATTTATTAACATTCATAAATTTTTTCACACTCATATTTTTCATCTACAATTATCACATTTTTCATCCATAATTATCTCTTTCACCCACACTCATCTTTTTCATCCACATACATTTAACTACATTTTCTCGTTATCTCCTTCATCCTTATTATTCTTCTCTTCTCTTCATCCACATTTTTCTTCTAATCTCTTTCCTTCATACTCATTTTTTTTATCTACATTGATCTCTTTCATACATTATAGGTTTTTTGTTTGTTTATATCTGTTGAATATGAAGGTATAGTACCAAAAAAATTTATACTTTTTCTATACATTAATAAAGGTGATAATATATTAGTTAAATGAAATCACACATAGAATAAAAATTAAACTAATTATAATTTGAATTTAAATATAAATATTTTAGCTTTTGAACTTCATGACAATTATATTAAATTTTTATATTATATTTATACAATACAATGGTAAAATTTCATATATAATAATGAGTTAAAAATAAAAATAATTATATAAAAATCATTAAAACAATATTCAACATGATAAAAAAATCAATAAATAAAAATATTAAAAAGAAGTAAAAATGATAAAATATATACACTAGAAATGATTTGATATAGCACTAAATGAGATTGCACAAAGAAAAAAATAAATAATTAAAAGTATGATAAGAAATAAAATAACTTGGAGATCTGCAAATAACTCTTCAGATATCAAACTAATTGAATTGTTGAGAAATAATGAAAATTTTTTGAGCAATTCTTCAAATGAAATAAAAATTAAGAGTCAAAGAGAATAAAAATATAATTTTTTGTTTATATTACCTGGTAAATGAATCATTTAGGTAATTGAACACTTGAATTTGAGAGAGTTAAATATTTTCAAGTGAAAAAAAAAATAACAAAGAAAAATATTAAAAAGGAGTAGAATTAATAAAATGTGATATATAAAAACTATTTTTATAATACACCATTTAAAAAAATTATGCAAAAAATAAGAAGAAAAAATAAGTGTGTGATAAAGATTGTGATGAGAGGAAAAGTACTTTGAACATGTGAATAAATTATTCGGATATACAAAGAGTCAAACAATTAAAAATCATAAAACTAAATATTATGAGAATAATATATATATCATCCAAAGTAACATTTCTTACCTTAAAAATTCAGTTACTCCAACAACAAAAAAAACTCCACCTGTCATTAATTCACACAGAAAAAAAACTTAAACTTGTCCAAATAAAACTTTTATCATCAAATCGAAGATAGTGCTACAATAACAGACTATAGCAGAGATTAACATGTTGCCTGTGAAACATCACATCCAAGCATCTACTCTAACCATGAAAACAACCCAACATAATATTTTTTTATGAAATAAAGTTTAAATAATTAAATTTTTTATTTATATAGCTTAAATAATATATATATATATATATATATATATATATATATATATATATATATATATATATATATATATATATGTTTGAAGATGAGTGATATTAATATCTTTTTGACACAATTTTGCGGATATTAATATAACGGCCTGATAAAGATACTTTTTCCTTAAGTGCTTGTATTAATTTTTTATAAATGTTATACATTTCTGTGAAACACAGATTTTCATTTATGAGATATTCTGTTTTGACACTTTAAAGAGTATTAAAAATAATCGTGGTAAAATAAATATGTTTTTTTATTTTTATTTAAAAACATGGGTCAAGCAAGTTGCAAGGGAAAGCGAAAGGAACTTTTGTCTTAGATTTATTTTTTTCATGTATACAGGTGAAAACAGAATGTGAGGTCATTATTTTAATTTTAAAAATAAAAGTCTAATCATTTGTTGAATTAGTCTCTAATAAATTTTTTAAAAAATTGTCTATCAAATTTTTTATATTTTACACTTATTCAACTGAATTCATGCAATTAAATCTTTTTGTTAATTTTATGACTTGATAATTATTTTGTACTGTTTTTCTCCTTAAATATCACCACAAATTGTCACGTAATATTTTGTTATAAGAGATCGTGAAGACGAGATCTTTCTTAAACATTTATTGTATTTATCTAAAATTATTTCTAAACTTTAATTTAAATTATAAATTTCTAAATAAAAAATATAAATTATAAAATTAAGAATTATAAAATTACAAAAAATCAAAATTAAAAAATTTATAATTTCATAATTTTTTGTTTTCACAATTTCATAATTTTATAATTTTATAGTTTTATAGTTTTATATTTATATATTTTAAGATTTTAAAATTATGAAATTATTTATTTTTATAATTTTTTTTATTTTGTAATTTTATATTTTTTAGTTTTTTATTTTATAATCTTATATTTCATAATTTTATAATTACATATTTTATATTTTTATAAAATTTTATTTTATTTTTTTATTTTCTTAACTTTAATTTTATTATTTTAACAAAATTTAAAAACAATTTTCATTAGATACAGTAAATATTTGAAAAAGATCTCGTCATCACCATCTCTTGTAACAAATAATATGTGACAACATTCAAGGAGGATGATAGTACAAGATAGTTGTCACATCACAAGATAGCTGTCACATCATAAAGTTAATAACATCATAAGAAGTCAATACATCACAAAAATTTATTAGGGATCAATTAAAAGTTTCCAAATTTATCAGAGATTCAAAACATAATTAAGTCTAAAATAAATATAAATATTTTTAAAATTTTATTATAAATATTTTTTTATTTATTACATAATTTTTTTTATTAAAGATATATATTTTAGTTTTAATATGATTAATTTAATAACAAAATTAAATAAATAAAATAGTTAAACTAAATAAAAATAAGCGATTACTTAAAAGGTAAAAGTGGTAAAATATTTTTTTAATTTAAAGAAAAACAGTAATTTATTAAAATGTAAAATTGGAAATAAAAATGTGATACCAAAATGGAGTATTCTTTATATATAGAAAAGAAAAATTAAATGGATGAAATTGTTAGATCTAACAAAACCTTAAAGTTAAAAATGGAAAAATAATAATTGAAATTTAAAAATAAAGGTTATTTATTAAAAGATAAAATTGGAAAGAAAAATTAGGACACCAAAATAAAGTATCTTTTAAACACAGACGTTGTTATATATATATATATTTAAAAGAGTTGTAAGATGTAAAATTAAAAAAGTAAAATATGTACATAAAAGAGGTTTCTAAAATAACAATAAATGTTCTTAGAATAATGATCGATGATAAAAAAATTATAAAATAATTAATTTTTAAAATAATAATTAAAAATATAATTGAAAAAATAAGACGTGGACACAAAAGAAAATATCATTTTATATATTTTGTTATAAATTGTTATAAATATATAATTTTATTATAAATATTCTTTTAGTAGATAATTTTTATTAAAGATATTTATTTTAGTTTTGACAGGATTAATTTAAAAGAAAAATTAAATGAATGAAATAATTAAATTTAACATAGTAGGTACTTCAAAGGTAAAAATAGTAAAATAATTATTTTAATTTTAAAAAATAGTTATTTATTAAAGGATAAATTTGGAAATAAAAATATGATGCAAAAATGGAGTATATA
Source organism: Vigna unguiculata (assembly GCF_037176805.1). Lineage (NCBI taxonomy): Eukaryota > Viridiplantae > Streptophyta > Magnoliopsida > Fabales > Fabaceae > Vigna > Vigna unguiculata. The sequence continues at coordinate 37,875,318 of NC_140800.1, read as the reverse complement.
TTTATATATAGAAAAGAAGAATTGAATGAATAAAACATTTAGATCTAACAAAATAGTTACTAAAAAGGTAAAAATAGTAAAATAATTATTTATCAAAGAATGAAATTGAAAATAAAAATGTATATATATATATATATATATATATATATATATATATATATATATATATATATTAATAATGAGGATGAAACTTTGTCTTTTACTTTAACTGTAATTAGAGATAAAATTATATAGTTATGATTACATTGTTGTTTTTCTATTACTAATTTTGTTTTTGTTTTTTGTGTTGCTTTTCTGTATATTAAGAACTTTTATTCTATCTAGTTATAAAACTAAGTTTTTGATTGTAAAATTGTTGATTGATTAATAAATATTTTCTTAAAGTATTACATTGATTCTATCTATCGTTTTAATATTCCCAAACACTAATAATTGTATTAACTTAGCAGTAATTAACTAGAGATATTATTACTCGATAAAAATATTATGTAATTATTTGATATAAAGTAATAATGACCACGCAGTTTTTACTATTTACCGATTTAATTTGTAAATAAAGTTATTTTCTGGACTTTTTTGTATTTTTGGGTCTTTTTGACCCGTTATTTATAAAAATGAGTTGTTTGATATTTTTTTTTGAAAATAAGATTAAATCGTTATGGGTGTGGATGACATTGAAGGTGAAGTTGTCCTTCTCCCAGCCGGTTTTATTTTTATTTTTTAAACAAAGTCCTCGGTCAAAAGGACGATTTCTGGAAATATGAGGATGAAGTCGTCCTTGAGGATGCTGATTTCACTTTTTAAGTCATTTTCCTCAACCATCTCACTCGACGAGTAATAGAAGTTACGATATTCAGTCACCCAAGTTTCAATTGCTTCCCAAATTTGTAACCTATCCATAGCATATGGGTAGTCCTTTATCACAAGCTTAAGTCCATAAAGATAACTAGAATCTGGAACTGCCATTTCCCTGATATTCAATCCAAATACAATGGTAGCATGTTATGTTATTATATATAGATTGCTAACACCAGAAATTCATTAGAAATAACAAATTTGTCCGGTTTCATTTCTTACTTAATAAAACCTCACTCTCAATTTGCATGTTTCTGTTAAATTTTAACCAATACAATAATAAGGAGTAAAAAAAATGTTTTGTTATCACCACCTCTTAAGCAAATCAGTAGGTAGTGCCTGCTCGGAAAAAACCCAACTTCTGTATATAACAGCTGACATTTCCATGGAAAATTTGCTAGGGAAAACTGTTTTCTCTAACAGCCCTCCAACATTTGACACCCCTCCAGCATTGATGAGTGTGTGTCGAGCCAAGGCATTAATATGCATAGTGAAGTGTGGCTTTAAGAGCTTGTATACGGGATGAAGAATGCTCATCTGTCTATGTGTGGCTATTATGAATGGTTCATTCACTATTATGAATGGTTCATTCACTGCGTAGGAGTGTAACCTACCCAAGAGTCATAATTTTAAGATCAGAAATATAATGAAGTGAAACCGGCATCTGCAACGACGATTTCATCCTCAGATTTCAGAAATCGTGCTTCTGCATGGCAACTTTGTTTTTAAGAAAAAAAAAATTGAAACCGGTCTGAGGGAGGACGACTTCACCTTCAATGTCGTCCTTCCCCATAACGACTTAACCCTGTTTTCCAAAAAAAAAAATCAAACGACCCATTTTTACAAATAACCGGTCAAAAAGACCCAAAAATACAAAAAAGCCTATTTTCTGCATAAAAATTGTTAATAATTCAGTTCTTTCTATTATCGAGTAAATTTTAAAAATTTATGATTTATTCCTTTCTTTCCCTTGCACTTTTAATTAGAGATGACAAATCAGTTTGGACTCAACAAATCAGCTCATCAAAGAGATAGATTGGACTAAAGATTTCAATTCGTTAACTCGTTCTAATCCAGTCTGTCAATTTGACAAGTCAAAATACGAGTCAATTCAACTCGATTCGTTGGCATTTTTTTTAAATAAAAACATAAAATTAAAAAATTAAAAGGATTAATCTTTTTTATATTATATTTTTTTTAAATGTGTAAATATATAATAGTATTGTAATGTAAATCATTAACATTGACAAATAAAGTTTTAATTATTAGTTATAATGGAGTAATATAACATGTATATGTAATGGCTGAGCATCTAAGGAGTGGGAGGGGCCATGACCTCCCATATATTTATCATTTTTTTTAAGTTATAGATAGTATATTTTAGAAATTGATGGAAATTAAATTGTCTTTTTTTTTTTTGTAAAATACATTTAATGTTAATAAATAATAAAACATCAAATCAAATATAATAAAGAATAAAAAAAATTAGATTCAATTACGCTTTTGGTGGTCTCTGTTTTTGTCTAAAATTATCAAATTACGACTAAAAAATTGGAACCAAATTAAAACTAAAGAACTAGATGACCAACTTGACATATTTGGAAACTTTAACTAAAAGAATAATTAAACCAAATATTTATTAAGATATTTTTTATTTTCTTTCTCATTGTCTTCTTAGTTTTTTCACAAAATTGTACTCATTTCTCACTCTCATATTTTTCTGTTTGTTTTCGAAGAAAAAATGAAGTTAGACACATATTTATTATTTTTTCTCTCATTTCTCATTTGTTTCCTTTCTTTCTTGAAGGAAAAAATGTAACTCTCTATTATCTCACTTGATAATTAAATATTAGTTTAATAATTATTAACATTATTTTTTATCTCATGAGCCTTATGTATATTCATTTTTTTATGATTATAGAAGAAAAAAATAATGTTTTATGTGTTTTTTATAACCGATTTTTAATTGTGACTTTACTCTAATATATTTTTCTTCTAATAATTACTTCTCTCAATTTTTTATTCGATTATGAAAAATTATTTTTTAATATACTTTTAAAAAAATATCGATGAAGAATAAAATAATAAATTCATTCTTTAAAAGTGCTAAAAGGGAAGTTATATGTGAAAATGAAAACAAGATAGATTTTATATCTTCACATCTCTTAAAACATTATACTAATGATTTAATTTAAGGATCCAATTATTTTATAGATGAACCATTTTTTGAAGCATTATAGTAATTATTCAATCAAATAATTATATTACTTTAGCCTCTCTAATACTCTTGATTAATATCGGTCATTGTGTATATGTAATAATTATTTTAACTTATCTAATTAAAAATACTAACTAATCAATTAAAAATTTAAAAAATATTTTATATGATTAAATATATTTTTAATATTAATTTATATATATATATATATATATAAATAAATTTTAAAAATAAAAAATAAAAAAATTAAGAAAAAAAAGTGACAAAGATGAGTCCAACTCCATCCATTAACCTGTCTTATACGGACTGATTTATCATTATTAGTCTGTTATATATTACGGCCGGGCTCCTACTTTTAACACCAAACCAACATGGAGAACCCTTTCTTTTCAAAGTCTTGTACACTCCTTTTTATCATGAATGCAACTGTATATAAACATCCTTTCTTCTCTTTTCTTTTCTCCGGTAGCTGTTCATCATCAATGTAACTAATTTATTTTCAAGGGCATGACACATGAAAGTAAATTTCTACATCACCCTTTTGACTTGAACATGTTCGAGCCTTTGATCATTTATATTATGTCAGTTTGAAATAGGACATTGATGATCCGATGGAGGGAGCTGAGAGAGTCTGAGACAGTTTGAAGAAGTTGTAATAAACTCTTGGATATGTGTCCAGTACTGTGCCATGCACTATTATTTTATCCAAATTATTGCCCTTCGTTGCTTACCCTCCCACTGCACTTCCATTAATCAATACAAGAGTAACATATTACTTTATGCTTTTCTTCATCTATTTTTATCTTCATTCAGCCTAGTTAATTTTATTTGCAAAACTCAGCTTCTGACGAGTAAACAGTGGGTGACGGTGGTGACGGATACGCTTTGATGATACATTATATTCTAAGAGTGTGTAGGTGGAGACGGAAGAACAATCTATATATGTATAACTGAACAACAACATCAATGACTCAAAAGTATTACCTTTCGTGCGTGGACAAGACATTAGTGGGTGATCCGTTAGAGGTTTGATATTGGGTGGAACATAATTTCCAAGAAAGTTCGCTAAGATAGGTTCTAACTTGGCTCAACTTGGCTCTGATACCATGTTAGAAGTGAATTTTAAGTCTAACTCAATCTCACAAAATCGATTTGTAAGGTAAAGATTATGCCCACTTATATATTATGAATTAATCTTATCTCTAGTCGATACGAGACTTCCAACATAGTAAAATCATGACTGCCGAAGAGAATCTATTAAGGGACCCACTTTTTCTCGGTGAAATTACGTGTCGGGGAAGGTTCATTAGTTCATCAATACTTTCTCAGTCGGGTTGGTGAGTAATGATTAAATAGTATTGTGAAGGAACTATGCATTTCAGAAAAATTAAATGGACAACATTTGATGCTTCTTTGTTTATACTATCGAAGTTATATATTCACCTGCAATCTCTTTGGACAATATTTGGCTGACCTACTACGGTACTAAACTTCATTAAAACAATGGATAATATAAGTTATCAAATTGCCATGGCAAAAAGATAAGGTTCATTTAGTAAGCAGAACTAATAATTCCCACTTGGACCAATTTTCTATGTAAAAGAAGGTCATGTTAATCTTTAAAATCAGAAAGTCAAAGTATTTTCTATTAAACATTACATTTAATGTTCTCTTACGAAAAAAACTCATTAAATTAAATTATTTTACATACTTACTCTGTCCAAGATTTCGGATTCTGATGTGGTATGTTTGGAACTGATTATGTTATTCGATATATTTTTGTTAATAAATCATTATTATTGATATCATAATTTATCATTCTCACATATGCTACTAGGAAATAGAATTTGTTTAAAATGTTTCAATTTATTATATATTCTTTCTTTATAGACTCAATAAGCTTATAAATACATATACCAACACATAAAGTACGTACTCAATTCTTTCTTATCACTCATATTTTCTCATACAATACAATACATATTATCCCTAACAATGAAAGCATGGAAAGGTGTAGAAAGCTCACATTTCAAAATGAAAATACATAAAATTGAGACTAACCATAATAAAAATAGTGGAAACAACGACACTTTACATCGATTAGAGAAAAATAATAGAAAAAGAAACATGGTGGCAGTAATTATCAAACTACATATTACATCAATTATTATTAAAATCGATGTAAATTTGAAATTCTACATTTTAAAAGTCAACCGATGTAATAGTTGAGCGACTGAAAACCCAAAAAAAATGACATTTTACTTCACTTAAGTATACAACATATGTAATAGTTATGCGATATTAATCGGACATTCTACATCAACTAACTTAAATAAAATTAATATAAAATATAAATTTAAATAAATTAAATATTGTTAAAAATATGTAATAAAAATATCACTTGTAATAAATGTATCATCATTATCTTTATATAAAAATTAAATTTGATTTAAATTTGGAACAAATATGAGGACCAAATTGAAATTCATACAATAATTTGACACGTGTCACCATATTAGATTGACACACACAGACACGTGGCAGAAATAATTTTTTTTAAAAAAATAAAAAATTCAAAAAAAATCAAATAAATAAATAAATAAATGAGGAACTGACACGTGACACCTACTTAATTGTGTTAGTTTTATACTAACGAAAATGACCTAATTGATACTAATAAAAATACGATGACCAAATTGAGATTTTGGTACAAAAACGAAGACCAAAAAGTATTTTAACCTTTTTTTTATGTTTGACTTGATGTTGACTCACCACAGATTCAATCTAGGTGAGTTGAGTTCTTAATGGGTCGGATCAATTTTTGGCTCGTACTAAAATTTGTAAATTTATTTTAACCCAACTCATCTCAAATCCTTGATAAGTCAGATTGACTCACAACAATAACTCTAAATATCTTGGCAAAAAAAAAAAAGAAGTTATTTATTTAATTACACATTCTACGTCAGTTAGAGCATGAACTAATGTAATAACTTGGAGAGCAAAAAAAAAGTATGTATTGGATACCACCTTATCTAAGTTGTTTAGTTCCAACTAATAAATTTAAAAATTAAAAAATTGTAATTGGAAAACTTGATTGATTACCAATTTGCTCTTAATCATGAAAATAATTTAAAATAGAATATAATTAGTGTAAATTGGATGATTATTATTATATTGATTATAATTATTATTAATATTGTAATTATCAGTATAATTATTATTATTTCAATAATAATAAGTAATATTATTATATTTATTACAATTATAATAAAAGTTAATATTTAAAAATAAATAAATTTATACTTATATTTATTATTATTGTTTTTGATTATTATGTTTTATTGATATTATTATTTTTATTATTATTATAATAATAATAATTATTATTATTATTATCCACATAAAAAATTGTGGCCAATACGGAAAAATTTATTGAGTATTGTCTTTTTATTATAATTTTCTCATTTTATCGAAGATCAATATTCTCATTTATTCGCAGATTAATATTAATCGTCGCATATTTTTTTTCTAATTTACTTTATAAAAACGCATGTGTCATCCACTAAACAAACATAGAGTTGAGTTAATGTGATATATTACTATACCACAATAAAAAAAAATAATGACGTGGCATAAAGTTTTTTGTTACAAATATATATATATATATATATATATATATATATATATATATATATATATATATATATATATATATTTTCTTAAATTATAGTTTATCGTATTTTTAAGGAATTCTTTAAAACAAAATTTTTAATTATATTATCTCAAGTTTAATAATATTTTTTCGGTAGAATTTAAATCTTAAGTAATTAGGATACAATGATTTAATTTATGTGTACCAGTAAAAAACACGTGTTATGTACATGTGTATCTTTATTTTTATTTTAGCAAAATTTTATTAAAGTATAATATAAATTTTATTAAAAATAATTATAAAATAGACCATTTATATAATTTCTTACCATTAAATAATTTTTTTATTGTAAATAATTATCTGAATTTAAAATGTAACAATTAAATGTAAAACCTTTATTTTTGTTTTAAATCTCTAAACCGATCATCCTAAAATCACAAACACAAAACTTCCCTTCAAAACTCATTCTCCTTTACAAATCTTCAAGCTTCTTCATTCAATTTCTCATTCATATTTCATCCCTCTTGTGATCAAATGGGTGAGTTTTATTCGTTCTTCGTGAGTATGAGATGAAAAATCCCTAATTTTGATGTTTAATATGTATGTGTTAGAAATTTTGAGGTTTTCTATATGAAGTGCAAATGTGGTAATGTTGGTTGGTTTGAGTTCTTTAACACAAATTTAGTGTGTTGGTAACTTGTATGAAACTTGGAATGAGTTGATGTATGTTGGGAGTTGTTAAATTGCAAAATTGAAGTTATGCATTAAGCAGACTTGTTGGGCGAGCCCATCACTCACTGAGTTAGTGTCGAAATTAATTTTTACAAAGAGTTTCTCTTTTTAAGCGAGTTGTGTTTTCTTGCTCTGAGTCATTTCAAAAAAAAATTAATTATTACTTCGTTAATTGTTGGGTCGAACTAAAATATTTACAGTATGTCCTAGACGTATGATTATTTGTTTTGACCGTTAGGATCTTTGTTTGAAAGTTTATAGTGAGAGCAATTTTTCTTGTAAGGTTCCCGTACATTAGGTTATTAACAACTATGATCTTTGCCACTTGTTTAATATATAACTTTTTCTATAGGTATCCAATTGGGTTGATTCTTTTTGCATTGAGTTCTTGAATAAATTATCTTTAATATGAATGTTAAGAATATAATTTTTGGAGTTTTGTAAAAACTGCAGTTTTATTTTTAAAACCCCCAACCAATTTTGTATTTGTGTTGTTAAGTTATAGTGTAATATGTTTGGTGATTATGTGAATGTTTGGGGATGATATGAACTTTTTGGAATATAATGATGTATGAAATTGTGATGATGATGACCTTGTCAATGGATATGTGCCTTGTATATTGATGATATAATGGATGAAACTTGTTAAATAGTGAACTGAGAATGGTGAATGGATTTTGAAGGGAAAATCCGTTTAAAATATGTGTGCTTTGGTGTACATTGATGTAGGGACTCCAAATTTAAAAGCTTATCTTAAAACTCTACGAATCATTCAAACTCATGTAGAGGAGAATGAATTAGAATGGAGAGTAGCAGGAGGTCCTAGTTGGAAAAACCATTTGTAGTTCTAGAAACCAGTATAGAATTAATCTTGTTGGTGGAAGTTATCCATCACAAGTGCCAACGCTTCCAAATAGTTTTACATCAATGCTTGTTATTTGGATAACTGAGTCTAATGGATCTTTTATGATGTGGCTTGTTGCTTATAATGGTGTGAATTACTTAACTTCCTAATATGATTTAATTTGTGATTAATGAAACAATTATCTTTATATTAGTTTATCCTCTATTGGGTGTGTGTGCTTTTTGTGATGTTGTTCTTCTTTTGCAATGATCACTAATATTTGGTGTGAACAGATGAGGTTTTAAGTGTTAGCTCTCCTAATGGTGATGACAATGCAATTGTTTAATTTTTTAAATTTTCTTTCATTGTTAAATTGTATTTTTTGAAAAACTTTTGTAATGTTTATCTTTTTGTCATTTTTTCTAGAGATTTAGACTGTGCCAATATACCAATTTTGTATTTATCTCTTGGATAAATGTAATAGGAACTCTTAGTGTATAGTGTTATCTGTATAAAGTATTAAATATTAAATATGTGATATTTTTCTTTAGTAAAATTATTTTATTAATTGGGATGTTACATTAAAATATAAAATAGTAAAATAATTATTTAATTTACAAAATAATTAATTTTACATTAATGATAATTAAAGAATAAAAGTAGAAATATAACTATTTTAATCAAAAAGTAAAATTAGAAAAAAAATAGTATACATGTAAAATATTTTTTTTATGTATAGATATAGATTTTGTTGGGAAGAAATATAATTGCTGGTAGTACGTAATTTTTTCAAGAAAATAAAACTTTAGCTTTATGGCAACCGTACCCAAGCCCAACAGAAAACGACTAAACATGTTGCACTTTTATTAGCCTGCAATAAATAGCCGCATCGCTTGTTGAATCTAAACAAGGGTTGCTTTAAATATCATATTTTACTCTCAGTTGCTTTGATTTATTTACTTTTGGCTTAAATATCTTTTTCGTCTTCATTTTTGTAGTGTTTATTGTGGATGATCCTCATTTTGACAGAATGTTTAAAATGGTCTTCATTTTTACCGAATGTTTAAAATGGTCCTCATTTTCGCAATTCATATTTTATTTGGTCATTTTCTGTGACGTCGTTTAAATCAGTAACAGAACCATCTGTACAGAACATGTAACACACCCCAATGCAACATAATACAAACAGTGCCACCTATACAGTGCTCCGTTATTGACTTAAACAGCGTCACAGAAAATGACTAAATAAAATACGAATTGCGAAAATGAGGACCATTTTAAACATTCGATAAAAATTAGGACCATTTTAAATATTCTGTCAAAATGAGGACCATCCACAACAAACACTACGAAAATGAGGACGAAAAAGGTATTTAAGTTTTTACTTTTTCAATTTCATGAATTTCCTCTTTTAATATACTCTATAAATGTCGTTCGCACTATTCTAATATATCCGTTAAATAAATGTTTAACCTTTAATAAAAATAGGGTTCCAAATTGTACAAAAATAAAGTTAATTTGTTAGTTTTTATTAGTTCTAAATAAGGTTATCAAATTTCGTTTTGACCTGTCTTGATTTTTTATATAAGTTGATCCATATCGATTTTTAGCATGAGTTAGTTTGTTTTAGCTTTTAATTTGGATCGGCGAATCTCGACTTTCAATATTGTTCGTTTTGATCTTCGACACGATCTAATTTGTCTTGATTTTTGGTCTGTGATTAATCTCGACTTCATCTTGACCTTCAGTTTGTCTTGACTTGTCTTGATTTTTGATCAGATCCGACTCGTATTGACCTTTAGCTCGACCCAACCCATATTGAACTTTGGTTGGTCCATCTTGTCTCACCTTTCGGTCGAAGCTGACTCTTCTCAAACTTCGGTTATAGACAACCTATCTTGAACTTCGTTTTGAGGCGGATTGTCTCGGTCTTTGACTCAGCTCAACTTATATTGACCTTTGGTTTGACAGTCTCGTGTTGACCTTAGTCTTGACTTAACTTGGGTCGAATTTTAGCCTGCACCAACTCTTGGATTGACCTTTTGTTACGTCCAACTCGTCTAGAACTTCAATCTGAACAAACTTGGGTTGACCTTCAACACAATTTGACTTAACCTTTTATTTAGACTAAACATATTATATTTAGGAGTTAATTAAAATCTTATCATGAAACCAAAATCACTTTAGTCCTAACCCTAACCCATTTTAAGAGAAAATTTTAGGAAGTATAGATTTTTTTTTACTCATTAGGAGTGGATTTTAACTAATCAATGACACTTCTAATTCAATATATTGCCAATCCTATTATTTTATGCAATTATTATACAACAGCCTTTATAAAAAAGTTTATTGAACAATTCAATTTATGTCTTAATTAAATATTTCAATTAAATATTTTATTATTAAAAATCCGTTATCAATTAATTGTTTAGAAAAAACTAGGGGTGGCAATGCGGGCCGGCCCGCCCCATTTAGGCCCGCCCCGCATAAGGCCCGCATAACGCGGGCTGGCCCGCCCCGTCCCGCTCCGCCCCGCATATTTTATGCGGGCTGAAAACACTGGCCCACTCCGCATACTCCTTAGCCATTCGGCCAGCGGGCCGACCCGCTTTTTTTTTAATTTTTTTTTTAATTTTTATGATAAAACTTTCAATGTTTAAAAATTGGGAAACTTTAAGAAGTTCACAAAATTAAGTAAAGACTTTGGAGAATTAGATGATAAATTGATAATTCAACATTTTGATCATTTTCATACTATGACATACACAATGTATTCTTTAAATTTTAGCACATTAAAAATTACATAATACTTGTCTTTTCCAGTTATACAAGAATTTGAAACGTTAATGCAAGATTCCATAGAAGAAGTAATTAATATACACAAATACAATTTTTTTTTTTATTTTGTGCGGGCTTGCGGGCCAGCCCGCGCGAACCGCGGGCCTATGCAGGCCGAACCCGCACGGGCCTACAAGCTCACTTCCTTGGCCCGCTCCGCATTTTTTCTCCAATCCTCCGGACGGATCAGACCCTAATTGCCATCCTAAAAAAACTAACTGTCCATATATTTGCATACACATACCGACGGGACGTACAACTGCACAGTTACATTAAAATCTTATTAAATACAGCATACATGATGTTGAATTAACAGATGAATTAAAATTATACAATTAAAATAATGAAGATGAAATTCCTAAAATAAAAATAAAAGGAATTGAAACAACTACGTAGAATTATGTATTTGGTAATAAGGATAACAAACGGGATAGGAGCATCCAAACTCTGGTAAGACATTTATGGAAAGAAAAAATTGGGGAAGACATTTTTTAGGTTTTTTTTTTTCTTCTCATGCACCCCATTTGTTTTCCTGCAAATGCATAAAATCTGTAATCTCAAAATTAACCTTCACTAAAATTATAATAAGAAAAATTTTCTTTCTTTTTTGTTTTTTTTTAATAACTTTCTGATCAGGGGGTCCAAAATATATTTTCGAATTTAAAAATGTTTTTCAAAATACTTAATCCGAAAAGTATAACCAAATTTGATGTTTTGGGAAATATTTTTGAATTTAAAAATATCTTTCGGAATAGTCCGTTAGAAATATAAAAATATTTTTTAAATTGAGAATTTTTAAAATTTAATATTGTCATCAAACATTCGAAATATTGTCTATTTTGTAACATATGTTCTGTAATTTTGTCCATAAAAGTTATATTAAAGGATAGGAGGAAGAATATTATACATTCGTATTATGGTTCAGTTAATAATATGTACTTCGTCATGATTTTGTTTTTTTAAAATAAAAAGAGAAAACTATTTAAATCGTCTTCTATTTAGATTTCTAAACAATACAAACGTGATAAGTACAAAATTATATTATAAAAAATATGAACAGAAATACCGTCCAAAATATTTATTCCAGAATATTTAAAACAAAATCTTCCCAGAATAGTGAATTCCACCCGTAGGCATTTTTTATGAAAGGAACCAAAGCAATTTGAAGCCAACAGCAAGGTTTTCATGCCAATCCATAACAGAGAGCCCGAGAGTATATAAGAAACGAGCCAGAGGGAGGATAATCCTTATCTTTCAACTCGACCTTCAAACTGCCACCGTAAGCAATGTCGTTTCGCGCTGTCATTGCACACCACTGATAACCACCTTGAACCACTTACCAGCAACCAATTTGTCTTCGATCTTAACTCCGCGGAGATTATAATTTAAATGAGGGGAACAAGTTTTACGGGAGATTAAAAAATAGGTTAAATTATTCATTTGGTTCCAATTTTCGTATGTAAATTTGAATTTGGTCCCTTAACTTTTAAAAGTGTTACCTTTTTAAAAGTATTACCTAGGTCCCTTAATTTTTAAAAGTGTTACCTAGGTCCCTAATTTTGATATTTTATATCAATGAAGTCCCTTCCGTTAAAATGACAGAAACGGCGTTAAGAGAACAGTGACGTGGAAATATGAGACTGAAATGTGTCATTTATATTTAAATGCATTTGAAAACAGTTAAAAATTTTCAATATAAATGTGTAATGAATCATACATAAATATCTCATTGTTCATCATTCTCTGTGGAAAGTTGAAGAAAAAGATGGTATGGATATAAAGAATGTTGAAGGTTGTGGTGCGAATATGAATGCAGGGTGGTGGCAGGAGAAATTGAGAAAGTTATTGTAGGGGCTGGAGCATGCACCTCACTGATCACATTACTGTGCCACTTCACTGTTCAAATTTCATATCTCTATGTCACTGTACTCTTAACGTCGTTTCTGTCATTTTAACGGAAGAGGCTTCATTGATACAAAATATTAAAATTAAGGACTTAGGTAACACTTTTAAAAATTAAGGGACCAAATTCAAATTTACTTATAAAAATTGGGACCAAATAAATAATTTAACCTAAAAAATATGTTTCATTAATAATTAATTTTAATGATCATGAATCGTTAGTCATTATACTAACAAATTTAGATACTAATTAATAAAATAAAAAATTATTATTTATTAAAAATAGTCAATGAATAAAAATTTATAATTAATTATTAAATTGGTATTTAAAATTGGCTACCATAATTTTGATTATTAAAGAAAATTGATCACTAGAAATAATTATTTAAGTTTTAGTTACTAAAATAATTTAGTATTTAAATTGATCTCTAATTAATAAATGATTAATTTAGTGATTAATTATAATTTTTTTAGTATAATGACTATTTTAATAATTAATAATTTTTTATTTTTTAAATTAATATATAAATTGATGATTATAATAACTAATAATTTTTTATTATTAAAATTGGTTATTATTATTAATGAAATATTTTATTATAGTGGGAGTGTTCCATAAAAAAAAAAAAAATAAGATGAGAAAGAAGCAACCCATTTATTAATGCAAAACATCGTTAACAACTTTTTTCTTTAATTTGGCCCATCCCAACCAGAGTAGAATGTCACCCCGATGCAAAAGGGTAATTTTTTCATGCACCTCCGTAATACTTTCAACCTCTACTATTAATTTTTGTATTCTGGAATGTAAGTTTTGATTTTTTCTGGAATGTATAATCTCAAATACTTTTTGTTTTTGTTTCAGAATATATAATTTGAAATATATATTAATTATTCTCGAATATATAATTCAAAATACAATAATTGTATTTACAAATGCATAATTCATGATACAATTTTATATTTTGAATTGTAAAATTTAAAATATATTTATATTCCAAATTATGTAACTAAAAACATATTTTTAATTTTATATTTCAAAAAATATAAAATACAGAAAGGCATTTTTAAATATATAAAAATTCATAGTGATGCAGGTTGAAACTATGGAGGTGTAAGAAGAAATAGTCATGCAAAAGTTGTTTATTTGGTTCAAGCCATTAGTGTCATGTAGATAGTTTGGAACTAGATATTTACACATATTCGTACAAAGGTTGAATTAGTCAGATGATATCCACTTTCTTTCAGATGTGTCAATTTGATACTTTAAAAAATGTGTCAATCGAGTCCCAACTTTTGACAAAATATCTCAATTAGGTCTCATTCAGAACAAATTTATTAACACCATTAACTTTATTCATAACTTTTACCACTAAATTTTAATATAAATATCAATACTTAATTTTGTAAGTCATTTTAAATATCAATGTGGTTAACGACGTTAATAAATTTTTTTTTTTTGAAATAGATCTAATTGAGACATTTTCAAAAAGTTGAGACTCAATTGACACATTTTTAAAAATGGGTACCAAACTGATACATCCAAACAAAAATGAGTACCATTCGACTAATTAAACTTTTCTATAAGAGTGTCTAATAGACTTAATTAAGTTTTAAGTCTTTTATAAATTTATTCATATGTAGTTAAGTATTTATTAAATTCTAACATTTTTTTACATTTTCTAATTAAGTCTCTATTATTTAATTTTTTCGTTAATTAAATAGTATGATTATTATCTTATGCATTATATTGTTTCTTTATCTCACGCGGAGTTCGGATTCCTTCCATGGTATATAAACATTGCTCTTACCATCATGCCGGTCAGACCTTGGTTTTTTACGTTATGGTAGATCTTACTGAGACCCTTTAGAAAGCACATATATTTGACATTAATTTAGGACAAATCACAAGTAAAAGCAATATCACAAACACATCTTGGTATAGGTTTCAAAGATTCAAACTATCCCCAAAGAATATTGAGATAAGTGTAAAATTGAATACACTTATTTCTCCGTATTTAACGAATGAATTTATCGGAGCAAATCAGATTTGGAAATGATCTCTTTTGAGAATCTATCCTTTAAATCATCCAAAGATTCTTGCCATCATCAATGTAAACCATACTCGGGCAATGTTCAATTTATCCAAAAGAAAATCATAACATTATTGAATGGACACGTCCCGGAACGCGGATGCTTCCGACAACAAATTTCAACTTGTTTTTCCATACAAGAGTTCTCATATTTTGGCTCCAAGAATGGTAATTCTGTTTCAGAAATGACAAGAATAACACAGGTTCTCACTTCCATATAAATAATAAAGACTGGAATTCATGATCCACAATAGAAAAATCTATGAGAGATGAAGAAAAGAAATAACGAAGAAACAAGAGCAAAAAATTAAACATGAAGTGACGCAGCAGAAACAGGTGCTCTGATACCGTCTTCAGAATGGTACTCACCAAACATGTTTATAGTAACATCACTCATTATACATAAGAAAAGAAGAAAAGAAGTTAAGGTAGAAAACTGATTGTGATAAAAGAATGAAAACAGATAAATGTTCTGACAAAGATAATAACCAAAATATACAAATATGAATCTAACAAAATACACAAATAGGAATCTAACCAAAAAAAAAAAGTTTAAGCCAGAGATAATAACCAAACACAAATCAAAAGCTAAACAATATATATCACAATTCTTATTACAAACAACAATACCCCGAAGTAATATTTAGTTCATGGAAGATTTTGTTGGGGAACTTTTACAAAGTGACGCCAAAACCAGTGTTTACTCCAAACGATGTACATGGACTCCAAAGGAATTCCTTTTGTCTCAGGCAAGAAAAATATAATAAAGATTGTCATTACAACAATCCAACCCGCGTAGAACACGAAGGCACCAAACTTAAAGTGGCATAGCATTGCCAAGAATGTCTGAGATAATATGAATATGGTTACGAACTGCACACCAATAGCTATGCTTTGTCCAGTGCTTCTGATTTTTAAGGGGAAAATCTCACTCGGAATGAGCCATGTGAGAGACCCCCACGACCCACCAAAGCTTGCAGCGTACAAAGAGAGTAACACCAACACCACAATCGCATTTCCCTTTGATATATCCTTTGTTCCATGAACACCAGTTACCACCGCTAGCACAATGGATAGCGCAAGCTTCACAGTAGTCATCACAAAAATTGTTAATTATTATGGGTGCCACCACGTTTCAAATAATAAAATGATAAATATTTTGCTTACCTGGCAAAGAAACATGACTATGCCACCAGTTACGAACAAGAACCTGCGACCAAACCGATCAACAATAGCAGTGCCCAAGACGATAGAAGCAAGGTTGACTGTTCCGAGGATAATGGCAGAAAGTAAAGCAGCATCGTGTCCCAAACCCACTGATTGAAAGAGGTTAGGAGCATAGAATGCGACGACGTTAATCCCTGTGAGTTGTTGAAAAAATGTGATAGCAACTGCCATGACCAAGTGTGGTCGATACTGCCTCTCAAATATGGTCCTGAAGGGTTCCTGCTCCACAGATTTTGCAATCTGAGACCACTTAATGAGTTCTTCCAACTCAGGTTCAACATCGATGGAGGATCCTCTGGCTTTGCGCAAGGCTCTTCTGGCTTGGTCTATTTTTCCACGCTCGACCAAGCTACTTGGGGTGTCAGTTATAAGCAATGCACCCATTGTCATAACTGCTGCAGGCACCACCGCCAGGCCAAGAGAGACCCGCCACCCCATTTGTGCTTTGCGGTTCCGTAGTTTATGCAGCCCGCGGCAACCACTCCTATTCCGACGAAGAAATTGAAGCCCGCGTTGAAAGCTCCTCGCCATTTCGGTGGAGCTATTTCAGAAAGATACAATGGCGCAGCCTTTTCCAGATTCATGCAATGCAACACACAGATGACATTAATAGAAGCAAAAATAAAATGAATATGACATGAATTGAGAAATTATATTCTGTTATTATGAATTCATTATTAACTGCAGCAGTATATGAAATGTGAATGTGTTGACTCACTTGATTTGTAAAACCAACGCCAATTCCGAGTAGAATACGACCTAATATGAGCATAGCAATATTTTCAGCCCCTGCATTTAAGGCACTACCAACAAAGAAGACGATTCCTCCAAAGAGGATGATGTTTCTCCGACCAAACGCTATCGTGATTCTACTAGCTGCCAGAGATGACACTAACCCAGCGAGGTATAAAGAAGAGGTGAACAGTGTCAATATTTGACTGTCATATACGCAATACATGTTTACTTCGGCACTTGCGATCTTTCTCAGTATATTTGGGAAGAATTTTTCCAGAAACGGTACCATTGTTGTCACACCTCCTGAAATTTGTTCACATTTTTATCGAAGGGAAGGAGTAAGCTTTACATATTCAAATTAATGAAAACACTATTTAAGTATATGATAAAACTAGAAGGACTTTATAGAGTTTTTCTTCTTCTTCTTTTTTTTTGTCTAAACAAGTGTTTTTACTTTGGTAAAAAAATAAAATTAACTTATATCAATCAGGTGCTAAAAAGCTTCTATACTACTTATAACATCGTTGTAAATGTAACTATTTGTTTTGTTAAGATGGTAAATTGCAATTAAAATTAAAGGTTTGTTGAGGTGGACAATTAGTTCCTGGGCAGACATAAATTGAAGGTCTTTTACCAGTGCTTTAAAATGCAAACCTTTAAGAGTCATTTGACTTGAAGTGAGCATTTGGTATTCTGTCCAGGATGGAAATATTTCTAGGAACCTTTTTACATGTTTTGCAACATGTTATTTCTATTTTTTAATTAGCAGTACTTTTATATTTCAAGATAGAACATGGGCTTTTTTTTCTTTCTTATTGCATATTAAGAAAACTAATAAAAATACCGTTAATTTTTTTTCCAAAATAATAATTTTTTTCAAAAAAATCTTTAAATAGATCACCGAACATTTTGGACCTGTTTATATTTTTATATTTTGCTTTTTTGCTTTTCTAGAATGGGGCGAAAAAACAAAAAAAAATATATATATATATATGAAAAAGTAATTTAAAATAATTAATTAAAAGTATTGGATTTAAATTTTAATTACTTTAAAAGGAGGAATAAAATAAAACTAGTTAATGATTTTTTTTAATATAATTTGAAATTAAATTTATTAATATTGATTTTTTTTAATAAAACAAAAATATTAGAATGAAAAGTACTTATGACCAATAACAAGAACAATGATAATAATAACGTTGTCAAATTTTAAATTTTCTTTTATTTTTTATTTATCCTTATCTATAAACCATTATAATAATAAAAAAATTATTCTAAATTATGTTAAAAAATTAATATTTTTAAATTTTTGACTAAATAATAATTTTCTTAAAAAAAAAATTCAAATGAACCAGAATATTATTTCCTCAAATAATGGACGAACAGAAGTCAAATTCTCAACTATTTTTTTTCTCCGATATCAGAAACTTTTTGGGAATTCGAAATTAAAAGTCAATAATGACAAATTTAATTTTAAATTACATTAAATAAAAATCATAAATTATTTTTTATTTTATTCCTTATCTTAAAGAAATTAAAATTTAAATATAATATTTTTAATTAATTATTTTAAATTAATTTTCATAATTTTAGTTTTAACTTTTAATTTTTTAGTTTTTTTCCTTTTTTAGAAAGAAAATTCAGAAAACCGTAAAGACGGAAAATATTGTTCCAAGTTTTATTTTATTATTATTACTATCAATCTTATTTTTAACATTAAGTCTGTACTTGGTATGATTCAATTATTGCGGTAACAATTGTTTTGGGCAAAGTTTAGTTTCCATTAAAAGCTTACTAGAAACTTGTCAAAAACATATAATTAGTATCACACTCATGTTGACGATAATTATACATTTAAAAATTAACTTGAGTGCAAAACTAATAATGCAATACTTTTATATCTATTCACCCATGTCCATAATATCCTTACAAATAATAAAATAAGTAAAACCTGAGGAAGGTCAAAACATTTCCTAGGAAAAGTAATTAAGTTTGAGACGTAATGTATTTGCGATTTCAGAGAAAGCTAGTATAAACCATAATCGTAAGAATTATGTATGTATGTGAGAGTAATTAACAACTCTGATGTCTAAAATCAACGAAGTCAAATTAAGGTTGAAACTTAAAAGGAAACTTTTGAAAAGCGAATATGATGTTCATATAAGAAAATTTAGAAAAGGATTAACTAAGAACAGAATAAAGGTATTATTAGATTGAAAGAATGAACCTGAAATTCCAACGTCATATCCAAAAATGAGTCCACTCGATGCAGCAACGAGGCAAGTGATGACAACGGAAAACGTGATCTTGCCGGCGAAGCCATTGACCGCCGGTGATGAATCCACAGGAACCACCCCACCGGCCATTTTGATGAACCTCAGTCTTCTCTACTCACTCAAACTTCACTTCACTTTGCTTTCTGTACTGTCTGTGTAATGGACATTGGACAACGGCGTGGCCACTAATTTATAGGCCAACGATGGAAACCAATGAAACAAAAATAAAAACCGAAAACTTTATTCCTAAATAGTCATGAGTGTATGAACGCTGTCTGTTGCAACTTGCAAGTGGAGGAGAACTATTCTGCATTTTTTCTATAAAAAAAAAATTGTAATGTGTTCATTTAGTTACAGGTCAATGGCTAATGATGATTACTTTATGATACACTATATGAGTTGTCCAATAACTTTTCAAAATGATTAATTACAATTCAAGACAAGCATAAAATATATATATATATAAAAATTCCTCTTGATAATGTTTTTATTCCTTTTGATTTTCACTACTAGAAAAAAAAATTTAATGAAAAAAAGTTCATCAAAAAATAAATAAATTGTGTTCACAAAAACAATCAGTTCTTTTACTAATAATATAAATTTAATTAATAAACAAAATTGACTTGCCTCAACCCATTTGTAAAATATAAAATAACAGAAAAAGAAAAATTAAAGATCATCCTCATTTTACATTTGTGATACTGTAAAAAAGAAGATAAAACATGAAGTCTCCTTAATTTGTACACATAATTTTCCAATTCAACTACAAATCTTAAAATATTGGATTGTTCTGTTTTTCCATTCAAGTGTATCATATTTACGAGTATATTACAAATTGTATTATACCGTGCTCTTGATAAATTATTGTGAAAAAAATTACCACAAATTTAAGTATTAAAAATAGTTTTGTGACAAATTCTTTTGTTATAAATTATTACTAACCAAAAACTATAATTTATAATCATGATGTAACTTTTTTAACTTAACATCGTATCAACCCAACTATAATAGTTCAATTGGCACTTGATCCATCTATAATGGTGGACCTTAGAATGTTTATAGGGGGTTTTGGCCCCCTCCCCTCCTCCCACATTTTTTTTTCTATATAATATATATATATATATATATATATATATATATATATATATATATATATATATATGTATAATTTAATTTTAATGTATTTGATATTTTTAAAAATTTTATATATTTATTTTGGAGTTAAATATTCTTTTAGTTTTTTAGTTTTGAAGTGAAATTGAAATTCGTTCATGTTAGAAACTATGTTTAAAACTTTAATATATTTTGATCATAAACTTTAGACATTAATATATATAGTTTTTTTTAATCCAATTACACTAATTTTGTTTTGTTTTGAAATGTAGACGCATTTCATGCTAACATTTAAGTTATTTATAGGTCTGTCTTGATCCTGTTTTAATAACTGCTAAGAAACGTGTTTGATGCATTAACAAAATTTAACGTAATTGGGTGAAAAAGATTATATCCATTCATTTTTAAAGTTTGTGAATTCAAAATGTATCAAAGTTTCAGACAAAAACAAATTTCAATCTTGCGTGAAAGTTCAGATACTAAAAACACACACTCTTTATCTTGACATCCCCTAAGTTTTGTTTGAAGATCCATCCAGTCTCCGCAATGAAACAATTGATATACCTTACAACAATTTAATTATTATTGGATCACATAATGGTAATTTAAAATGTTTAAAGTTAAAATATTCATAATTAAAAAAATGTTATTCAAACTATCCATAACATCTTTTATACGAGCATTTCATTAACCATTATATAGTTTATATATAAAAGATCATCACGTACGGTGTTTATGCGGAAATTACGTGGGAAAAATAATTATATGCTTCAATCTCGTGCATCAACCATAAATTACTAGCCAAACTTTTACCTTTTAAACCTTTTAATTTATGGATGGGCATAATCAAATACACAACAAGATAGAACATTAGACATGCATAATTGCTTTGTGTAACCAGAGTATAACTAGTTGTTGTGATGGAGAAATTTTTTTGCAGGAATTTTATCGGAAATATTAGAAGGGACTCTATAGTATTTTTTTTTTCGGCAATTTATCTTCTATACACTAGCGAACACATAGGCATTGTCGCGTCTGTGTATCTGCTTTTTTTAATTTTTATAAAATTAATAATATTTATTTTTAAAATATATATAATAAATTTTAAAATAGTTGTTAAATAAAATAATTGTTTAAAAAGGTTTTTAGAATAACGGTCAAAATAAAAAAGATTTAAAAAAAACGGTTACAGAAAAAATAATTATAAAATAATTAATTTTTAAAATAGTAATTAAGACTAAAATTGAAAAATGAAAAGTGGACACAAAAAGAGGAATCTCCTTTATATATTGTTATAGATAAGGTTATAGATGGGTTAGATTAGAACACTCTAAATATTTTTTAATAAAAAATTTATAATTTCATATTTGATAAATTATTTATCAAGAAAGTTAAACTACATAAAATAGAAAGGAAACAGGGTTGTTAACAAGTTTAGTTAATATGGGGGCTACCAAGTTTACTAAGAAAAAAAAAGACAAATATGAAAATACAGAATCCAACTTTTGAATATAATATTAAAATTAAGATGAAAATAAAAATTTTACATGCGAAAAAGGAAACATTTTAATAACTTTAATTTAAAATATGTATAAAAGTTGTTATTTTTTTTCTTGTATTTATTGATCAAATTTTAGGACAAGGAGAGAAATTAAATTAACAACAAAGCCAACATCTTAACTTTTTCCTCAAATATCATATTCACAATGCAAAAATCTCATGAATATATCAATTTATAAATAGTCATCATATAATCATAACATTGATATCATTGAAGACGGTCTAAAAGCACGTGATTATGTAAAATAGAAAATAAAAGTTCCATTTCTACTTCTAGAGATGATGGTCAATAATAATAACGATCATATGAAAAACACATAATTAATTAACCAAAACAGAAAATATCAAAATTGTCTATTAACAACCAGAGAATATTATTATATGAAATTTTGTACAACACATAAATTATTCTCTTATATATCCTTCGATTCAAAGTATATTCAGCATTCTAAAATAAAAGAATTAAACTTAAACCTCACAATACTTTACTATAAGAGTATAAGAAAAATTAAATACAAACTTAAAGTGTATTTGACCGGGATAAGGAATATCATAAACTTAGAATTTATTGTATAATCAATAACACTTACTTCATTTTTTATCTTATAATATGAAACTTTTTAAGATATATTATTTTTATCCGCTCAACATTACACATGTAAATAATTATAATTAATAAATAGGAATTCCATTTCATCTTTTAGAAGTATAAATTATATTTCGTCTTCTTCAAGGAAGAAAAAAATACCACATATGTTAATAGTGAACTACAAATTCAGATAAAAGAATAAGTAGAATAATGTAGAAATTTTATTTCTGCAAAGTGAAAATGGAGACTATGTATAAAAAGATTGTAACTTCCATAAATGGCGTATTTGCACCAGAACATCAGTACTCATCAGAGGTCTATTTGCACCATACCCTTCATAAGTGGCGTTTGTAACGTCAAAATAAAAAATAAAAATGTGACTTCCATTAGCTAAAAAAGGAAAAACCTATGACGCAGCTCAACAACTTTGATTATCTATTAGCCTAATACCCCTTCTATTATATGATGCCATTACATCTCTCTTTTTTCTCTCTCATAATATGTTCCAGTAATCATGCACAAACTAATTTATATTCAAAATTACTTTTCATTACGAATTTTCGTAATATAAAAAGATTAATTAATCGTCCTATACATTACATGCTAAAGTATTGATTTTAAAATTGATAGTTTTGTTTCTTGTTTATTTTATTTTATATATTCGTTAAATATAGTGAGCTTCATCCTTACCTTTATATTTTATTTTAACTCTATTAAGAAAAAAAAAATCTACATCGTTCCAAAATTAGAAAAAGAATCAAAAGAACTATTTTTAAATCATAAGTATTACAGATCCAACTTTAACTAAATCTAGAAACACCTACATCATATTTACTGTTTAAATTTATTTTGGTGCTTGTTGACTATGATATATTCTTTTAATTAGGGTTTAATTTTTCTGAAACAGTAAGCTTGACCACACAAGTGGGCAGACAGGCAAATGCAACATGATGTAATGATTAATTGTTCAGTCTTTATTTATCATTTATTAGCCAGGCAGCATTTTTTTTTCTTCCGGGGGTATATTATTAATATTTACGAAAATAGTATTATATATATAGTATAGTATACAAGTGTTTATAATTTATTAAATTGAACCGCAAACTATGGATATCAATTCAAATTAATAAATTTCTGGTCAAAGCAGCTCAATATCTATATTAAGAGTATTTTTCAGAAATCTACTAAAATTATATATATATATATATATATATATATATATATATATTAATTCTAAAAATTCTTTCAATTTAATAGAAAGCTTTGTTCAAAATAATTTGTAAATAATATTTTTTTAACTTGTATAAAAATTTAACTAATTTAAGTTAAATATTTAAACTTTTTTGTTGAGAAATGTGAATTTTTATTTTAAAGAACGCAAACTTAAATATTAGTTTTACTATAACTTTAAGATTACAAATGGCCTAATGCACTTCAAGTTGGATTAGGACCAATATTTCCTTTTCTTTTATATAAAAAATTTGTCAAATTAGATTAAATAATTTTCTTTAAAAAATAGTGGTGATAAAAATCATCTCTTGACAAAAATATTTACGAAAGTTGGCAATCCAGTATAAACTCTTTACAAGTTAATTACAAATATACGTTTGATATTTTTTTTAAGTATTTAACTAATTTTATGCTATATATTTTTTTTATCGGCAATACATGTTATACTATATATGATTTAAACTCAAAATTACGTACCAAGTTAATTATATAGCCTTTCAATGTCAAATTCATGCAAACAAAGTGATTCAATCATTACTTAATTGCATTTGGCGATAATTTTTTGTCCATGAACATTTTGTCATAATTGAGCTGTGGCGATATGACAAAAATATTCAAAATATGGAGTTATAAAAGAAAAAGACAATATTCGAAAAATATATATACTTTTATTGAAACAGGATTTTGGATTCAAAACTAAAATACTCTTAATAGAAAAATATTTAAACATTAAAGGTCGGTTAAATAACTCTTACTCATAATCAATTAATCAAATTAATCTTGGTACTGGTTGAAACGACATAATGCTTATTATATAAAAACAATATATTTCTTTCTGTTTATTTTCTCCTTCCTCTTTAACAAAATAAACCATACGTTTGACGGAAAATGGATAAGAACAGAAATTACACCCTAAGCAACCCACATGAATTATTGAATATGCAAGTCAACTCATCTTTAATAAAGCTAAAGCACTAAGAACAAGAACATGACATGCAGTGTCTAAATATTTGTGAGGTAACAGAAAAAAAAAAATTAATAACAATATTAAAACATCATGTGGGTTAGTTGACAGTTGACACCACACCACACATCCAAAAGGAACAAAACACCATAAGATCCCACATTTCCGCTCAATTAATTTAAGATAACGCCACGTGAGCGTCATTTGAAGGAAATTCGAATTAATAAAATATACACAGACAAAAAAAAAAAACCCTAACAGAACTATAAATAGAACTGAGTTGATATATATATATATATATATATATATATATATATATATATATATATATATATATATATATATATATATTACTATTTTTTTTTCTAAATTACTTATTAGGATAACTTTTAAAATACTTATGTGATGGGTAAGTTAGAAGGACAATGTTTTCTTATGAAATCGTTTTTCACAATTTCGCTTTCTTTATAATTGTATGTTGAGATTATTCCTTTACCATATAACTTTTTTTAATTAGTTTAGAACTTACACTTAATTTTAGTTTTTATTACCGAAGTCTTGTACATAAAATTTTTGTTTAATTTAATTTATACTGATGTTTTTAAAACATAATTTCAGACTGAATTTAAATAAAATGGATTCATACTTACAAATAAAATTTTATATTAATTGCAAATATAATTTAAATTCATACTTAAAACAAATTTTTTGATATAAATTCATTTTTGTAGACACAACTTGATGGAGATAAAGCAAGTTTGAGATATATTAAGAATTTTGAAAATTGATAATTTTGAAAATAAAATTGTACCATTTTACTGCTTGAAACACAAACAACTTGCTGTATTATGTTGAGTCTCTTTTTGTTCTATTTTCACAAAAAGAAGGCTAAATTTGGCCAGAGCTAAAAGCCACAGGTTATGATAATTATCTGAAGCAAATAAATGTAAGCAGAATATTATAAATATCGTTAATATTATTATTATTATTTAAATAAAATGTATTTTAACATACACATTAAGTTAAATCAACAATTATTAAGTGTTTCTGTTAGTTTCACTTTTCAATATAAAGACAGAAATTATAAAGTGAGGTGTAATGTAACATAGCGTATAGACTTTGATTTACAAACATCAATGTCAATTGCACTAAAAAATAACTTTTTGGATTATAAGAAACTATTCGCGCACTTTGCATGGTTTAGTATAAAATGAACATGTTGATAAAAATACTCCAAAATATTTAGTCAAGGAAACACAATACTCTTGGAAAGGAAATCTAACTGTAGCAGGAAAGAAAAATAGATACACAGAACTGATATATAATAATTATATTAAACTTGGCTAATTAGATCAGTGGCATACAAATAGTTATGACTAGTTATAACTGGATCATTACAGAGATTTTCTACATATACAGAAAACATTGAACTTAGAAGGCAAAGTCAACAATATTTAATTTTTAACTGTTTGTTATAAACAACAGTCCTAAAGTGAAATTTAGTTCAAGGAAGATTTTGTTGAGGAAGTTGTGTTACAAAGCGGCGCCAGAACCAGTGTTTTCCCCATATGGTGTACATTGATTCCAAGGGAATTCCTTTCGTTTCTGGCACGAAAAGTATAACAAAGAGTGTCATCACTATAATCCAACCCGCATAGAACAGGAAGGAAGCAAACTTAAAGTGGCACAGCATTGTCAGGAATGTCTGGGACAATATAAATATGGTAATAAACTGCACGGCGACAGCTATGCTTTGTCCAGTGGTTCTGATTTTTAACGGGAAAATCTCACTCGGAATTAGCCACGTCAGAGGTCCCCATGACCAGCCAAAACCAGCAGTGTAGAAACAAAGCAGCACCAACACCCCAATTGCGTTGCCTTTTGATATGTCCTTTGTGCCATGAACACCAGTTACCACTGCTAGCATAACTGACACCGAAATCTTCATGCCACAAAAATTGTTACTGTTAGTAATATAGGGAGACATTGGACAGATATATAACATAAGGAAGTAACTAAATTTTGCTCACCTGACAAACAAGCATGACAATGCCACCAGATATGAACAAGAACCTTCGACCAAAGCGATCAACAACAGCAGTTGAGACGAGGAGAGAGGCAAGGCTTACTGCTCCGAGAATAATGGCAGAAAGTAAAGCGGCATCATGTCCCAAACCCACTGATTGAAACAGGTTAGGAGCATAGAATGCAACAATGTTAATCCCTGTCATCTGTTGAAAAAATGGGATAGCAATTGCCATGGCCAAATGGGGTCGATACTGCCTCTCAAATATGGTTTTGAAGGGTTCCTTGTCTACAGATTTTGCAATCTGTGACCACTTAATGAGTTCATCTAATTCGGGTTCAACATCACAGGAGGACCCTCTGGCCTTCCGCAAGGCTCTTCTGGCTTGTTCTATTTTGCCTCGTTCCACCAAGCTATTGGGAGTGTCAGTTATAAGCAAGGCACCAACTGTCATAACCGCCGCCGGCACCACAGCGATGCCAAGCGAAACTCGCCACCCCCACGTGTGTTTGGCAGTTACAAAGTTTATGCAGCCAGCGACCAATACTCCAACTCCTAGGAAGAATTGGAAGCCTGTGTTGAATGCTCCTCGCCATTTGGGTGGAGCAATTTCAGAAAGGTACAACGGGGCTGCCTGTTTTTCAGAATTATTGCAACATGCCAATAAGTTATCTTAAGGTTCATTGCTTAAAAAAGTGAATTTGAACTATTTAGTTATCTTAAGGTTAACTTATTTCAACCATTATAGGTTTTATTTTTTTAGTTTTTATTTTTTGACTTGTTTATAATTTAATAACGTCCATGTGTTTCACGCTAAAAAAATAATGGCGTGATCCTGATAGAAGGTTGAATTCAAGCCTCTGTTTCGTTCACTATTTTGGTAGTTATAGAATTATTGTTATGCAGTTGTGTTACGTCCTTTGGATGATCGTGCCGGCTCTATATATGTGGGATATTTATGTTGGAATAAAATAGAATATTAATGGCCTGAGTCAAAGTTTAAAATACTGTGACGAGTGACCTGATATAATTGATAAACATGCACGCAGCACTAATTAAGAAATAAAGGTAGAAAAACAAGAAAGTGACATATATTGCAAGTAGAAAGACGGAAATAAAAAGATGTACACAAGAAAAAAAATATGAGGCGAAAAGGAAACATAAGATAAAATAAAAACATCTTAAATATTTTCTTAGTATGAACAATGAATGCGAAATTCCACGTGAATTAATAAAACAGTACAAGAAATATATATTTTTTAAATTCTATTACTATATTTTTCTACTACATTTTATTTAATAAATAACAAATACATTTTTATATTTTTTAAAAAATTAAATATTTTAGTTTAGTACTTTCTTGAAGTCCAAGATTTATCAGATGATTAGTAAAATAATACAGCCTTAGTTTTAAAATAAATTTATCATGTATTTATAATTTATTTTTTGAATTCAAAATAAATTTGGAGAAAAAAAAATAATGACAGATAATTTTTTTATTATTGGGTAAAGGACAAAATTAGGAGAAAAGATAAACTCCTATATTTTCTAAAATTATAATATTTTTAGAAAAAGCGAGAAACAAAAGTGTGGGACTTGTTAAAAAAATGGAAATAACATATTTATTTGTTGTCTATTTAATATAAAAATATATGATTAGAGATAAATATGTTTTATAACTTTATTCTCTCTTTTTCTTATACATTGTTTCTTTTATTGACTTCTCTCAACACAGAAAACTTAAAAATCAACACATTTACAATGTATTCACCTTTCTCTTCCACCTCTTTTTACTCATTTTGTTGTTCTCCATATCTTTCATCGTCCAAACAAAACATAAAGAGAAAAAACGGTGGAAAACAATATGATATAGTCTAAGATATCAAAAGGTTATAAAATACAGAAGAATAAAGAAATTATTGCAATTTGGTGGGCAACAAAGGGACAAAAAGCATGGTCTAGGATATTCTAGCATGATTAATAATAAGTACTTTGATTAATAAAAATGCGATAGTAATATAGTAGTTTAAGAAATAAAAAATGTAACTTACTTGATTAGTGAAACCGACCCCAAATCCAAGTAGCACACGACCCAGAATGAGCATAACAATATTCTGTGCAGCTGCATTAAGGGAACCACCAAGAAGAAACACTACACCACCTAATAACATGGTGTTTCTTCGACCCACTGCTGTTGTTACTCGACTAGCTACCAGAGATGATACTAACCCCGCAAGATACAGAGAAGACGTGAACAATGTCAACACTTGACTGTCATAAACACAGTACATGTTCACTTCACTCCCACCGATCTTTCTTAGTATGTCTGGGAAGAATTTTTCCAGAAACGGCACCATTGTTGTCACTCCTCCTGAAATTTTTTAACATTTTTATTCCAAGGAAACACTCAGCTTTAGACATTATATATTTCATTACTAACTTATCTTTATCATAAAATGTTCAAACATAAATTACACTTAATAATCAACTTTTAAAAATATTTTAGTCATTAAAAATTTCACTTTTATATTTATAAAATAAATAAAAGTTGAAAAATAAAATAATAAATATAAAGTGTTTGTATACCCTCTATTTTAAACGCTAATAAACTATTTTGTCAAACTCATCCAAATTCTTAGATACCATACCAATAAAACTTCTCGTGGGCCCAATGTGACGTGTGCAAAGTTACTGTTAACTGTATACAAATGTCGATGTCCATAAAAGTTTAAACATTTTCAAACACAACAATTCAACTTATGCTCCATTTTCTTCTATCATGCCCACATGATGTAAGATTTTATTATTTTTCAACATCTGCAATTAATGGACCTTCAAATACTTTCAGATTCAATTCAAACCATGTGCCATCCACAAAAAAAAAGGGTATTTTCTGTTTGTGAGGCCAGTGACATCTGCTTTTACTATCTATGATTAAAATTTCTCTTTTCAAATTCATTTTGTGGCCCGTATTAAATTTAAATATTTTTAAAATATCTTCTTTTAATCTTTTCTATTATTACTATATTTGTGTTCTAAGATGCTAAATATATCTAGTTTTTCTACAAAAATATCATAGTAATTAATTCTGCCAATATTAGTCCCCGGCAAAAAATTAGTGGAATAGCTAATTTTCTTTAAATTGAGGGATATATAATTACATTTAAATTTATACTTGATTAAAAAATTATAATTGAATATACCTTATTGGTAAGGTAAAAAAAACTCTAAAATAAAGCAAGGGTGGAGTCTAATAATTCTTAGAGAACTTGAGCCAGTATAATTATTCTTATACTGTATGAATAATAATGCTATCTAAAAGAGTAACATCTGGTATATCTCCTATTTCTGCTAGATCTTTCGATTTTCAACCATATGTTTGAAATCATTGAGAATCTAAAGCAAACTCTGCAAAAGCAAATACATATCATTCTGCTTCTACTGTGATTTTCTGATGAAAATATTAGAACAAAAACGCAGAAGCTAGAGAGTGTTGTTTTGTTTCAGAATTGACGTGGTTGTAAGAAGAATTTAGAAGAAAATAACCTGAAATTCCAAGGTCATATCCAAAAAGGAGTCCACTGGATGCAGCAACGATGCAGGTGATGACGATTGAGAGCGTGATCTTGCCAACGAAGCCATTGGTAATTGGTGATGAGTCCACAGGAACCACCCCACCCGCCATGTTGATGAACCTCTTTATCTCTTTCTCTGGTTCGGTTCAATTCTGGATTTTTGTTTTGCCCTCTGTGCAGTGGCCAATGGCGTGGCCACTAATTTATAGAGGCCAAAGAATGTGGAAGTATGAACGTTGTCTACTACAAGTGGAAGAAAGCGCCACTACTTTTTTTTTTCTATTTAAATTTTGTCATTATATGTGTTGATTATCTTGTCTATTGTACACGCCGACGTTAATTCAAAATGTTTATTTGTCATGACTTTGTAGTTACATTATTACAATGTGCAGCACAGTAAGCACCCGGTGTGTACGAAAATAGTTAAATGAAGAGAGTGATTTCTCTAAAAATGATTGGTTCTTTATGAAAAATAAATATATTTAATCACAATTAAATTATAAAAAATAAAAATATGTATATGATTTTTGTAAGAATTAAATATATTTTTAATCTTTTATTTTTTGGTAAATATTAGAATCGGTTTTTTTTTTTTTAAAATTTTGACCTAATTTAATATCTCAATTTTAAAATTTTAGAATTATATATATTTAATTATTTTAATTAAATTTTAGTAAATGTATTTTGCATTTTGAACTCTATAAATTTTGATCTCTAAAGTATTTGTTTACATTTTAGTTAACATGGGCTATATGTACAAGTGGGGGGACACCGATATACAAAATGATATAATTAATTGTTCTACCACATGTTGGCCAGATAGATTGGTTCTTTATGAGGATACATTGTTAATAATAGTCTTCTACTGTTATAAAAGTCTGTCTTCTATAGCATAATACACGTGTGCTTACTAAATTCAACAACAACCAATCCAGCTTTTGTGTGACTTCTAATCGCAATTCAAATTAATAAATTGCTGGTCAACCTTAAGTAAGCTGATCAAGTTCATATTTTTACAATTTATATAAAACATGTTTGAATATAAAAAAGAAAAAACACGAGGGTTTTTAATATTTCACTAAACAGTGAAGTAAAAATATTTTAAAAACTCATAATAAACTTTATAATTAACTGGTTTAAAATGAAAAATTTATAAATTATTTAATTGCCTTATATAAAATTTAAAGTAAATTATGTTAAATATTGAAGTTTTTGTGCTTGAAATACATGAATGTTTGGTTTGAAGAAAGCTAACTTAAATGATCATTACAACTTTGCTACCTGACCCCGCCACGTGTCTGCAATCTGATGCTTCTGGGTTTTAAATGGTCAAGATCATTTTCGCTTGTTAACCGTTCATATTCTCTTCACTTATATTTTCGAAACTGCCTTCTCCCGCATTCACTTCTCTCTGGAACCGCTTCGTGTCTCGCTTTTCTCTACATCTACATCCTCATTTCTCTAGTTGACTTTGCTTGCTTTCATTTTTTCAGGTGCGTTCTCCCTTATTTCTTCTTGGTTCTGTTTACACTTTTTTTGTCATCTTCTCCGCATGACCTGTTATTACTGCCCTTTTGATTCATAAGAGTTTGTTGTTTTGGCTGGTTCTAATTTAATATCTCCTATAGCGCAAAATCCAAGACAATTCCTTTAGTTCTTGATAATGTGAATACCTGTGATTCTGTTCTATGTGGCTTTCATGATTTCTGCACAACTTTGATTTTCAGTTTTGATAATTTTTCGTCCTCTTTACTTTACGTTTCAGATTCATGGGGTTTTTACCCTTATCCTATCTAACAAATCCTTCTTAAGTTATATGTTCACAACTAGGAAAAATAAATAAATTGAACGTGTTTTTATGAATGGAAAGATCTGAAAAAAAGTAAGATGATCGATTTGATCAAATTGATTTAAGTAAATTTGAAGGTGAACTTTGTGTATTTTTTTTAAGAGATTTGAAGGTGAAAATGGGATAAGTTTGAGAATAAATTTTATGAAAATTTGTGTAGAATTTGAATGATGTGACTAATAAAAAATGAATTTTAATTTATGAAAAAGTTAAATTATCAAATTAGCCTTGATATTAAACATAATATAAAATGATAATTAGATAAGTTGTAATTAATTTTAATTTTTTTATAAGTAAAAATATTAATAATATTTATTAATTAAAAAAGAAATATTATAATATATTTGAAGTTAAAAATAAAATATTTAAATTTTGTTCATTAAAGCAAAATCAGATGTGGATAAAAAAATTCAAGCTCATTGAAATCGGATACATCACAAATGTAATCAAGTAAGTGGAGAAAAATAAAGGAAGTTGGAATCAGATATAATCACTAATGTACTCGGGTAAGTGGAACAAAATATATGAAGTTGGAATATCTGTTCCATTACTTCTTCATAATAGACATGTATCTCCAAGAAGGAAGATCAATGGTGTAATGGTACAAAGATTTTCTAATATAATAAAGAGGGAGTGATAAAATGACAAACTTCTCTCCCAAATCTCCTCAAAACACTAGGATGGAAAATGAACATAATCTCACAAATCATTATCTATAATTGTTAAAGTATAATGCAAATTCTAGAATAATTTTGAAAAATTTAAAGATGGAGTTATTGAAATGTAATAAAACTTCTAAAGTATTGAAGAAAAGCTTAGGATAAGAATAAAATTCAAGGACATTCAACTATGTAAAAAAATTTAAAAATATTTGCACAAATTCTAACTAGAAGTTTCTAGAATAATCTCTGGGTCTATAAATACTCATGTATCCTACCATTTATAACATCAAGAAAAATAACACAACATACAACTACTCTCAACTACAAAATACACTTTTCCAACTACTACTTTACACTCTACTATTTACACATTTTCTCTTTCCTTTTTAACAACCTTAAAATACTAACAATAATTCATTTCCTTTTATTGAAAACAAATATTCATGTTTCTTTAAATCATCTCTATCCATTCATCGACTACTGTAATTATATTCATAAAAAACATGCTCTTAAAATAATAAATAATAATTTATATTAAAATAAAGAATAATACAGTTGGTAAGAGTTCTTTATTACCAATTAAGGACACGGAAATTATGTGTTCCATTTTTATTATGTTTATTTGATGAAATTTGTGTTTTGTTTTATTGAACATCTAGGAAAGTGGCAGACAGATCTTATGAACACCCGACGAAAGTAACAGAGTCACATACAAGTTAGTCATACAAAACTTCGCATATTATTATATTAGAACACTTTGACAATTCTTAAGCAGAAGATCAGTTTCTAGGCACTTAGAGCATCACACGTGAATCCAAATATGTTCGTTTTCAAACTTTTCCAGTGGCTCAATCTTTTGGAAATTTGTCAGACTCATGATTTTTATTCAGGTTGAGACTTGTTATCAATTATGGTTTGATGGTGATATAATATTCTCTTTCAATAAAAAAAAATTATCCATAAATATTTTCATCGATAATTAAAATTTTAATTTATTAATAAATTTTATTAACAAATTATCATCAATAAATATTCTGATCATTAATTTTAAAGTTTTAAAATTTATTAATAAAATTCATCAAAAAAAATTAATTTTATCAACAAATTTCTTTTGTATCAGGAATTACAGAATTTGATGAAATGGTATATTAAGAATATTTAGGTATTTCAATTCGTATGTAACGGTTTGAACAAATCAAAGAGTATCCACAGACAAATTTAAGAAACTAAATCTAGTCGTTCACAATACTAATTGTCTCTAATTATATCTAGTGATCAGCCTTTCGATACAAATTTTACATCAAACTTGATAAAATCTGTCTAATCTGTAATTTTCACCAAATATTAAATATGATTAACCGTACGTGATATTATTTTATTATACTTTTATATTTCTTTGTGTTTTTCTCTATTATATATATATATATATATATATATATATATATATATATATTATAATCATTGTCAAATAAATAAAATAATTATATTTCTTTTATTTCACACTTATTTGAGAGAAGAGTTTTAAAATATCATGGTAAACTTTAAATATTAGAAAAACATTATACCCAATTATCGTTTCTTCATTAGTATATTCATTGTAAGTAATTAATACTATTTAAATTTTAAACCAGATTTAACTAATTATAAAAACTTTTTTATATTTAAGATTGTGTTAACATTTTTATCTTTGTTATTTCAAATAAGATTATAATACACCGTAAACTTTAACATCTCAATTATACTAACATTCTAAAATCCATACATCATCCTTTATTTTTTATAGTACTATAGAGAATTTCGAAAAGAAGTTATAGATGAGTATTACTAAAATTTGTTGAAAAATAATTATAGAAGTATTAAGTATATATACAAAGTTGTCACATTCTAGTGTCTTCAAACTTTTAATGGTCAAAGAGCTGTCATATCATGTTTATTATTGAATAAACTTATACTTTTACCACGATGTACTTTATGAAAAAAAAAGACTTTGTTTAAATTAACTCTTGTTATAAACAAATATCCATTTTATTTTCTCCTTTATTTATAAAGAAAAACGTGATTTGACTAAAAAGAATAAAACCAAATTACTTGCTAATCAACCCATTAATTATTGAATAGAGAAGTCAAGTCGCAATGAATAAAGCTGAAACACTAAGAACAAGAACATGACATCCAGTTGGCTAGATGGAAATAATAATGAAACAGAAGAAATAAAATTAGTAACAATATAATGCTTTGAATGAGCCAGACTTTGCGCATTGGAGAGTCACATTTCGTGCATAGGATGACCCAAACCACATATGCATTTTATTTCTTATATATGTCTTGCCAAATTACACTTTTTTGTTTTGAATTTTTTTTTTCTTTTCAATTGTGGGTGTGGCGCACATAACAAAAATTGACATTTGTGTTCTCTCAATAATATTATTTACAAAAATAATTTTTTATAAAGTTGTCAAAATTATTAATTAGAATTATTTTTTTATTTTTTTTAAATTACAAAAATAAAATAATAAAATTTTAAGATTTTTTTATCAAAAATGATTGTTTTTCTCAAGTAAAATTTTGTTAAACTATCATTTCTCTATTATTTATAGACACATGAGGATGGAATTTTATACACTGCCTTTTCCTATAACAGTGGAATCAGCTACTCGTTGCTAAACAATGATAAAAAACGTTAGAGTTTTCCACATGTACCTGAATGATACTATATATTGCTGTAATTTTATAATTTCTTAAGATTTTAAATTTTAATTTAGTACGCTAATCAAGATATCTTATTAAATATCATTACAGGAAAAAAAATTAGATCAATTAAACCTACCCAAATGTGCGTCCGTTAGATATATTTTGACCTGAGTCTGATATTATGGTAAAAACTAAACCTTAAGTTTAATTTAATATTATAAAATTATATATATATATATATATAT
Source organism: Vigna unguiculata (assembly GCF_037176805.1). Classification (NCBI taxonomy): domain Eukaryota; kingdom Viridiplantae; phylum Streptophyta; class Magnoliopsida; order Fabales; family Fabaceae; genus Vigna; species Vigna unguiculata. The sequence goes on along the minus strand of NC_140800.1, from coordinate 37,839,445 downwards.
ATATATATATATATATGGATGTTAAGTATCAAATAATTATAGCTTTCATTCTGGTGGCATTTCATTCTTATCAACTCTGTTTTCCTCCAATAAATTTATTTAACTCTCAGTGAGCAATCCTCATTCTCTATCCATTTGTGTCTCATAGAATTCAATTCTTTGAATGAATTATCATCATTCTTTCTCTTGCTCGTTTTACTTCAAAATTCCTTGCACACTTTTATTCCTCCTGCATAATTTCAATAATATTAGCGATACTTTAATATTTAACCTGTTTTTCTATTTCTAAATACTGAATAAACGTTAACGAATTTTGATAAATGTGATCGAAGTGTTCCTTTTAGTTGTCGCAGTAAACAACTGATATGTACTAAGCTTTACTGACTTGACAATTTCATACAAGAACAGTCAGAAAGCATATATTTAGATGCTCGTAAAAGCGTTTATTATGAGAGTTTTTCTTCATATACATCTGCGGCTGGGGAAGCTAATTTTCTTTTCTACTGCTCCTTACAAACAACTAAAGTTATGTTTCAAGGAAGATTTTGTTGGGCAGCTTCTTCTTCTTCCACAAAGCGACGCCAGAACCAGTGTTTACCCCATATGGTGTACATTGACTCCAAAGGAATCCCTTTTGTTTCTGGCAAGAAAAATATAATAAAGATGGTCATCACTACAATCCAACCCCCATAGAACAAGAAGGCAGCAAACTTGAAGTGGCATAGCATGGACAAGAATGTCTGGGATAATATAAACACGACTATGAACTGCACGGCAATAGCTATGCTTTGTCCTGTGGTTCTGATTTTTAAGGGGAAAATTTCACTTGGAATTAGCCAGGTGAGAGGACCCCACGACCAACCGAAACCTGCAGAGTAGAAACATAGTAGCACCAACACCAGAACTGCATTGCTCTTCGATATGTCCTTTGTACCATGAACACCAGTCGACACTGCTAGCACAACAGACACCGCAACCTTCACACCAATGGTTACAAAATTTGTCAATATTAATAAAATTCAAGTGTCAAATATTTTTTGTACAGACATTATACCTAGAATCAAAACCTCATTCGGGTTTGCTTACCTGGCAAAGAAACATGCATATGCCGCCAGTTATGAAGAGGAACCTTCGGCCAAAGCGATCAACAATACCGATTGAGACGAGAAGAGAAGCAAGGTTGACTGCTCCGAGGATAATGGCGGAAAGTAAAGCGGCATCGTGTCCCAAACCGACTGATTGAAAGAGGTTAGGGGAATAGAATGCGACGATGTTAATCCCTGTCATTTGTTGAAAAAATGGGATAGCGAAAGCCATGACCAAGTGGGGTCGATACTTCCTCTGAAATATGGTCTTGAAGGGTTCCTGGTCCACAGATTTTGCAATTTTGGACCACCTAATGAGTTCTTCCAATTCGGGTTCCACATCGGTGGAGGATCCCCTGGCTTTGTGCAAGGCTCTTCTGGCTTGGTCTATTTTGCCACGCTCAACCAAGCTACTTGGGGTGTCAGTTATAAGCAATGCACCCATTGTCATAACTGCTGCAGGTACCACGGCCAGACCAAGAGAGACTCGCCAACCCCACGTGTGCTTTGCGGTTCCATAGTTTATGCAGCCTGCAGCGACCACTCCGATTGCTATGAAGAATTGGAACCCTGCGTTGAAAGCTCCTCGATATTTTGCTGGAGCGATTTCAGAAAGGTACAACGGCGTTGCCTTTTCCAAGTCATTGCAACAACTAGTTAATAACTCATTTTTCTACTTTTGACTTTTTTGCGGAGTAATTGACTTCTGTGCATGATGTAATAGAAAGTTTGACTTAATCAGTTTTTCCTTTAATTATTAGAAAAATCATTTGTGAACATGATCATACATTCACTAGTTTTCCGGTATTTGTTGTTACAAATGAGAGGAGAAGACAACTTAAAATCATTGTATGGGTTTCCTTTGACCCGTTTGGATGATTGTTGTGGTTCAATGCATACCTGGGACTTTTATAAATATAAAAAATCAAAATTTAATGACTACTTGTTGGAATTATAAAAATTATGTTTACGACTTTCAAAAGGATAGGAAAACATGATAAAAAAAAATGAGGTAAGTTAAGTGATGGAGGGGAATAAAAAGAATTATTTACAAATTTATTTTTGAAAAACTGTAATACCTATGATTATATATCACGAATATCCTTTCTCTTAATTAATATCATAACGAATATCTTTGGCCATTCTTATTATTATGGCAGTCATGATGTCATCGTGCATATGTTAGATAAATTCTTCCATAAATATTTTTAGAAAAAGAAACATAAAATAAACTTCTTTTTGGTAAGTTTATTTCTAAACGTCTTTTGATATTAACTTTATCAAATTTTATATTTTTTATTTATATAAATAACTAATTTTATTTTACAAAATAAATTGTTTTAGTTATTTTAGTTTCTTTTCCTAAAAGTGTTTTTATAGAAGTTTAGCAAAAACACTTATAGTTTATGAATTTTGAGCAAGTGGTAGCGGTGTAAGAAATATGCATGTGTGAACTCACTTGGTTGGTGAAACCCACTCCAAATCCAAGTAAGATACGACCTAAAATGAGCATGGCAATATTTTCAGCGCCTCCATTAAGGGAACCACCAATGAAAAAGATGGTTCCACCAAGGAGAATGGTGTTTCTTCGTCCCAGTGTCATTGTCACACGACTAGCTGCAAGAGATGATATCAACCCAGCAAGGTAAAGAGAAGACGTAAACAATGTCAGCACTTGACTGTCGTAAACGCAATACATATTTACTTCCGAACTAGCAGCCTTTCTTAGTATGTCTGGAAAGAATTTTTGCAGAAACGGTACCATTGTTGTCACACCTCCTGAAATTCATGCACATTTTCATTCAATGAAAACCTTTTATGCCATATAAATCTAAGCATATACTTATTTTCTTAATATCAATACCCCTTTTGAATTAGTATTTCATTGAAAATTTAGTAGCACACGAAAGTATAATTGCAAGTTATTTTCTTTGAAGTTCGCAATAATTACATTTAAAGTTTAGTTATTTACATCTACATCTATTATTTTGTAAATAATTAACACCATTTAGTTAAAAAAAAAAAACTAAAAATAAGCTTGATGTTTTTTATGTAAAAAAGTATATAAAATAGATTGATGCTTAATTTTAATATGATTAACGTTATATAAAACCCATATAATTATTCTTTATTCTTTTAATAATACTATTGAAAATAAGATGGTTCTCTTAACTTCCCCCTATATGTTTTTGATATTGATTTTCAACCATGTGTCAAATCACGGGAGTCAGCGAATGATTAAGAAGTTGTAGCAGAGTTCCTAAAAGCAAATAGCGTTGGAAAGAAAAGATAATAACCTGAAATTCCGATGTCATATCCAAAAAGGAGTCCACTGGATGCAGCGACGATGCAACTGATGATAATTGAGAACGTGATCTTGCCGGCGAAACCATTGTTTGGTGTGTCCACGGCGAAGGCACCACCGGCCATTTTGAACCTCGTCGTGCTCCTCAACTATACTTTCTGTGTTACTCACTCTAACTCTGCGCGGTGGCGCTCAGAATAATAACACCGTGTGCATGGCAACTAATTTATAGGCTAAGCGTCTTGTATGGACGCTGTCTTGTGCAAGTTGCTCCCAGCGGAAGAAATTCTGCGGGATATCTTTTTTATATTTTTTTACTACAAATGTCATTATAGATGCTGATTGTCTTGTTAATCGTACACGCCAACGTTAATTAATTTAATTATTTTTAGTAACTCTTCGTTATGTGATACCTTCTCTTTGATATTTTCTTCTGTACAGAAACGACCACAGAAATAGAACTCAAACGTTTTCATCTACACTCTCTAAAATCTCTCACCAGTATTGTCAAAATACATGCAACTCAGTCACGAATCCAGTTAGTGGTGAAACCCTAGTGGGAATATTTTTAAAATAACCTTGAGTGTATTATACATAAGTATACGGCAAACACATAATATGCTATCTGATAAAAATTATTCATTCAATCTTCACTTATCGTTAATTAGCTATGAAGAATAACTCGTTAACTCTATACAATTTTGGTGGGGACATACTACTGATATTCCTGTAGTATAGAAGTCTTCTCTTATACACAGTAATGTTTATTTGTTGGAATGCAAGTATAAATACAAAGTTTTACATTACATAAGAAATGATGTTGAATAATACGTAAGTAAGAAAGAGTCAGAGATTTAACTTGTAGAACGAGTATAATGTCATACTACTTGGTTTGTTTGAAGAATTAATTTCCTGTGATTGATTACCCACTCAAAATTATTAAATAAACCACAAATTATGGATGACAATTATATTCCGGCTTGTAAGTGACCACGATCACAATTCAAATTAATAATTGTTGTCAACTTATAATTCAGCTACTCAACGCATATGCAAGCTGTGTTGTTCAAGTCCGTATTTTTTTCAAATTTATTGTGAGATTTCAAATAAGTTAATTAATTTAACTTATGTAATACTGAAATTAAAAAGTATTGACAGTAAAAATTATTTACATTTTATCGAGTGCAAAATCTTCGCAATACAATTTTGGAATGAATCACCATTAATTTACACGATGCATGTATGAATAGGTATTAAATCTGTAGTCATAGCAAATTGCATTGCCTGGTCCTCCAAAATTGAGGGTCAACTTGTGGTATACGCATGAATTAAGACATTAAAAAATTGTGCTTACTTGGTCACGTACAATATTTTTTGGATAAGGAGTTGTGATTTGCTGGTTTAATACAGCTCATATCTGCAACGTTATCTTCCAAAGTCAGAACAACAAAAAGACAGGCATAATTAGTTAAGATTGTTAGGGTTAGGGAAGTTCATTAATTATATTTTATTTAAATAGCCGCTGTTTGTTTTAGTTTTCAAAATAGAAGCACACACAGCAGCTATTAAACAAAGTCTGATGTAATGCAGATTTTGATTTAAAGATAACAAAACATATCAACTATGAATATAATACACAGTCTGCAACCAGTATTCAATTTATTCCCATGCGCTCATATTTTTAGAAATTTAAAGAAAAACGTTGAAAAGGAAAATAAAAAGTATATATATCAACATTAACACGTGTTACGAGAGGTGGTAATATTTTATTGAGAGCCGGAATCATGTGTTCAGGAGCATGTGAAAACTTGTTTGATATATGTTAAGCTCTTTTAATTTAATCAACTAGCTTACAAGTTTTCAGTTTTCAGTGATTTGTTCATGGATTTTAAGTTTTCAAATATAAACTAGCTTAAAAGTCAGTTTTCTATGGTAGGTTTAATAAAATAATTAACTATACTTCATAATATAAAATTAATTTTCTGAGATTTTTAAAACCAGTTTTTCCAAACAATTTAAACTTCGAATATTTTTTTACGAAAAATGTCAATTTGTAAATTAAACAGTATGAATTGGGTCATGGTCTTGTGTTGTAATTCTTCCGTGGGTTTCGCTCAGTTTACAATTCCTAACCAACCTACGACCAAAGCCCAAAAAGCTTTTAATAACTACGTAAAGCGAACTTTGCGAGTACAATTTTGGTTTTTATAAACGCTAACCACCACAATTTTCTTTCACAACTACAAAAAAATAATAATCAATTTTAATAACAAAAAATAATTAGTCCTAATCTAAAAATTAAAAATTAAAAATAATTAAAATAGTTTTAAAAAATTATATTTGATCTTTGTTACTAATGTTTTGTTTACAAAAGAAAATTGTTCTTTAATTAGAAAATTAATCTTTAAATCACTCTCTAAACATATTTTTAATTATTAAAATTAATCACTATTTAAACGTTTTCTTGTAGTGAACTCTTTATGGTTAATAATACAAAAAATGTGTTGACTGATTTGTGTGTTCATATTCTATAGAAGCCCCCATGGTTTGAGTTCCAGTTTTTTGAAAAGAATTTACTCAAATATTTCACACGTAATTAAAACAAAAATTATCTAAAGGCTTAATTAAAACAGGGCAACTATTAAATATAAGTATACCACAATCTTCAACAATTAAGTCTTAAATCGTATGGAATTTTGATGCGCAAACAACGTAATAATAGCAATAAAAAATATATAAGAGGAAGAATATGTGAGAAACAACAAATCATAAAAGAAGATACCAATACTTTTTAACGTAAAAATCCTTCTCAATGTCACTACTAAAAATTCACAAACACAACTCAATCAATCAAAATACAAGAGAATCAGATCAATTACATTAATAGATACCTAGAATAACTAAATACATCAGACCAATAACTTTTTAAATTTGAAAAACAAAGACAGATAAACATAAAATATAATACTAATGGAAATCTGATCTTTCTAACCAAATAATTCAAATTGACTTTCACAACTGTAAAAATGAAAGAAATCTATCCTGCAGACGCAATGCCAAAATTTCAACTAAATTCGACCAATTTAGTCTTTAATAAAATGTTAGAAATATTTAGTGAGTAGTCTAATCAAATGAAGAGGTTGATAAAGGTGATGAGGAGTCCAGCAAGTAGTGAGTTTCAAGTATAAAACCCAAAGGCAATCTGATTCGAAAATCTATGAGAAGAAATTACTCGATAAAAGGTGATATGGTCGATGTCATACGGATTATATAGTTGGAAAATCTGAGAAATTATATCACATGCACTGGTATGACAGTATATGTGTAAGATATCATTGAAATAGCAAAGGTGGAAATATACAGGTTACGCCCTGTGTTTGTTAATATTTATGCAGAACGGTATTCTCAGGATTGTTGAGGAAGAAATTGAGCATAGAACCTTGTATGTCATAAATGTGCAGGTAACATCCAAATTAAGCAATGAGGAGCTGGGAAATTAATGCGGTCTACTATCCCAAATCCCTATTGGGAATCTGAAAATCATCGGTACACCGGAACTCATATTGGTACGTGGCATCGAAATGGTTTAACCGGTCAAACCTTTTTTTTTTTTTTAAAATGAATTTTAAACTTAACTCAATCCATAAAATCAACCAACTTTGTAGGATGACGTCAAAGTATATCGAGTGTGGAACTAAATATTAATGGGTGATCCGATAGAGGTCCGTGAAACAACATGTCCAACTAACAACAAACTTTTCGATAGTGGATGACACAATAATCCGAACAAATGACAAATCTTGCTAATATAGATTTAACTTACTCTGATACGAAGTTAAGAAGTGAATTTTAAGCCTAATTCAACTACACAAAACTGACTTGTAGGATAAGATTTATACCCACTTGTATATTCTGAAATCACCTTATCTTTATAGCTAATTGGGGATTTCCAACACTTTGCATGTTCGTATATTCTCTAGGATCTCAAATTTTCAATTTAACAAACTTCAGAACAAGAAATAGGTCGAAGAAGTTGATTTAGTCACACTATGGATTTAAGTGTTTTTCTCATAAACTTAATATAATTTTTTCATCTAAAAAATCACAATTGACTGCGGTCCACATAATTTATGTAAGTTCATACATTACTGCTTCTGCCAACAATTTTTATGCTTGGTCAGCTACTCCTGTAACAAACCTCCTCCAAAACCAGTGTTTGCCCCATATGACGTGCATTGACTCGAGAGGAATTCCTTTGGTCTCAGGCAAGAAAAATGTAATGAAGAGGGTCATCACTGCAATCCAAACGGCATAGAACAAGAAGGCGCCGAACTTGAAGTGACACAGCATTGTCAAAAATGTCTGCGATAACGCAAATAGTGTTATGAACTGCACCCCCACTGCTATGCTTTGCCCAGTGGTTCTGATTTTTAAGGGGAAAATTTCACTTGGAATTAGCCAGGTCAGAGGACCCCATGACCAACCAAAACCTGCAGCATAAATGCACAATAACACCAATACCATCACGGCTTTACCCTTTGATATGTCATTTCTACCATCAACACCCGTCACCACAGCTAGCAAACCGGACACCGCAATCTTCAAAGTACAAGTAAGCGAAATTTTATTTATATACTATTCTAATATCCAATTATGACAAAATAATGCTTGATATATATGTTTATTTACTTACCTGACAGACAAGCATGACTATTCCACCAGTAATGAATAAGAACCTTCTACCAAACTCATCAACAAAAAAAGATGAGACGATGATGGAAACAAGGTTGACAAGTCCAAGGACTACGCTAGAAAGTAAAGCTGCACTGTGTCCCAATCCCACGGACTGAAAAAGGTTAGGTGAGTAGAATGCGACGATGTTGATGCCCGTAAGCTGCTGAAAAAGTGGGATAGCAACCGCCATCACCAAGTGAGGTCGATACTTCCTCTCAAATACAGTCATGAAGGGCTCCTCCTGCTCCACAGAATTCACATTATGTGACCGGTTCATGAGCTCCTCCATCTCCGGTTCAACATCAACGTGGGATCCTCTTACTTTGCGCAAGGCTTTTCTAGCTTCGTCTATCTTCCCACGTTCAACTAAACTGCTCGGGGTGTCAGTTATGAGAAAGGCACCAACTGTCATAACTGCTGCAGGCACCACGGCGAGGCCGAGAGAGACTCGCCACCCCCAAGTGTACTTCGCCGTTCTGTAGTTTATGCTGCCGGCGGCAACTACCCCAATCCCGAGAAAAAATTGAAAGCCTGTGTTGAAAGCGCCTCGCCATTTGGGTGGTGCGATTTCGGAAAGGTACAGTGGCGTAGCCTTTTCCAAACACATACGATAATACCATGCATACATGCATACAGTTTATCAATTTTACTCACAAAATATTATTTCACTTTTCCTATTTTTTGAAGTCAAAAATAAAAGTTAAGACTAAATCTACTATTACGAATTTTGGAATTCTATAGACATAAAAAAATTTAAAAGCTAACCTGATTAGTGAAGCCAACTCCCAGGCCAAGAAGAATACGACCAAAAATGAGCATGGCAATACTTTGTGCGGCTCCGTTAAGAACACCACCAACAAGAAAGATGGCCCCACCCAACATGATGGTGTTTCTTCGACCAAACTTTGTTGTAACCCTACCAGCTGCCAGAGATGACACCAACCCAGCAAGATAAAGAGAAGAGGTGAATAATGTCAACACTTCGCTGTCATACACACAATACATGTTTACTTCGGAACCCGATGCATTTCTTAGTATCGATGGAAAGAACTTTTTAAGAAATGGTACCATTGTCGTTACACCTCCTGAAATTAATGTAACATTTTCGTTAAATTCACATTCAGCTTTATGTAAATTTATAGTCAAACTATGTTTTTATCCTTTAAATTTTTTGAAGTTTGATTTAATCATGTAAAAATTGTTTATTTTTTGTTTCTGTAACTTTTTTAAATTCATAATTTTTTATTTATTTTCTCAAGCTATGTAAATCATTTTTTTTAATAAATTGTTATCTGAACCGATTGAAGAACTAACTGAAAGTCGTACATTTCAAAATTAGAGATAAAAAAATTACAATTTTTTTAAAGTGACATATATATTGTACTTCAAACAATTTGAAACAACGATGAGCATATTTTATCCAAATAACTATTTCTTGTCATACAATCCTCCATCTGAAATTTAAAAATAAAAAGTGTGTTGTAACGATATAACTAAACATTACACTGTAAATAACTTTATATAAAAAATAGGTTTATCTAATTTTTATAGCCAAAATAACTAAAATAATCTTCATCAAATAAGAAACATATTTGATTTCTGCATAAACTAATATGTTAATTGAAATTTTATATATATATATATATATATATATATATATATATATATATATATAAGAGATTTTACGCAAAGACCGTGTTAGATTTTTGTTTAGAATCAGAATTTCATCTTAAGTATTTGCGTAAAAATACTTAAAATTATTTACAAGATAAAACATAAATTTAATTACAAATGATACAAAAGTACATAACACATTGGTTTAATTACTAGGATGATATTCACTTTTATTTGGATGTGTCAATTTAGTATCCGTTTTTAAAGAGGTGTCAATTGAGTCACAATTTTTGACAAAATGTCATAATTAGGTCCCTTTTAAAAAAAAATTATAAATGCAGTTAACGGTATTAATATTTAAAATAACTTAAAAAATTATGTATTGATATTTATACTAAAATTTAATGGTAAAAGTCATAAATAAAATTAACAGCATTAATATTTTTTTTCTAAAATGACCTAATCGAAACAATTTTCAAAAATTAGAACTCAATAGACATCTTTTTAGAATCGGATACTAAATTGACACGTATAAATAAAAGTACCAAGTACGACTAATTAAACCTAAAACATTCAACATAAATTTTATCTTATAAATAAGAAATTAATGAATGGGTTAGGCAGACTATCTAGTTCAACATCAATTATTTTGGTCAAACATTTAGGTTTCGTTCATTGATTAAAAAAAAATAACAAACATAGTTAATCTTTTTATGAACGTGTGGTGGGGTGTCATTGGGCAATACAAATTGGTCAACAATTACGTAACAGAAAAAGTGTGCTTGTGCGACTTTTTGGTACCAAATTTAAAACTGGGTTCATTTTTTCTCTTACACTCATAAATCATTGTTTTATTACAATATTTTATGTATATATATTATTATTATTATCTTATTATTTTATTATGAGAAGTAATTTTTAAATGAATGTGTATCAAAAAGTGAGTCTTAAATTATATTTTTCCATTCAAAAATTGGTATAAAAAGTCAAAAGATGAAGAGAATGATTGAAAGAGAACTAGAAAAAAGATGAAATAAAATTGCCCAAGATATAGAAGTTTTATTGATTGCAATAATACATAAGAAATACGGTAAGAAACTGTAGAAGTTACTCAAGAATACTATTGGATAAAATAACAACTTTATCTAAATCTTTTGAACTAAGCAACTTTATAATCTTTATTTTTCTTCTTATTTTTCTTCGATAAGCAAAGATGTATCCTTATCATGTTAGTATATTATATTTTCTCGTATACCTAATCTCTCTCTTACTTCTTATTTTCCTTACTAATTATATTATGACCAAAAATTTATATATTATTTTTATCTCTGAAAATAGGATATTTTTGAAAATTTTCATAACCTTTTTATAAGACTCTTTGCATTTATTTTATATATTAATTATTTTTATCAAAATAGTATTAATCATTTTAGTTCATAAATGATAAATCGTTATTTATTATGTTTTTTTAATGAAGATTGAAATTTTCAAGTTTTCAAAATTAAAAACACTAGTATCCTTCTTTTTTCTTTATATATTAATTTTTCAAAACTATTTCTAAAATATTACAATTTCATATAAATTTCACGTTAGTAATTAAATTACTTCTTCAATAACCGAATTATAAAAGTCTTACACTTCATAACAAATAAAGACTTTTTGAAATTTCACTATTGATTTGACGATTGATAAGATTATTGTCCATACATGCAATTGTTATAAACCTTAATAATCACTTTTCAGAAGTAGAACTATTTTCTTACGGCAAGAGAAAGAAAGGATATAACTATTATATTATATTTTGATAGTCTAAATTTTTTTTTACACCTATTTAACATTATTTTTCATCGTTTTTTTTCACAACTATAAAACTTCACTTTTTAATAGAATAACACAATAACTTGCTATAATTATTCATTCCTACAATTTGAATATATTTGATTATTAATTGAATTTATATGAATAGTCTTGCTATTCAATAGAATAATAATCTAATCTAATAATAGACGATATAAAAAAGAGTAATTCTTTGAGGAATCACATATATTAATAGGGAAAGAAGAAAAAACCCGAAACTCCGACGTCATATCCAAAAATGAGTCCACTGGATGCAGCAACGACGCAAGTTATAAGAACAGAGAGTGTTATCTTGCCGCTGTGGAAGCCACTGGACGGTGCATTCACCGTGAATCCCCCGCCGGTCATTTTCAGCTTTGTTCGTTGATCACCTTCACAGGTTCCAAGTTGTTAAGGTGATTACTCGAGCGTGCCCCTAATTTATAGACCAAGAAGTTTCACGCACTTATCTTTCACAAATCGTAATTGGTCCCACATGTAAGAAATTTTGTTATTTTTATTTTTATAAAGATTAAATTATTTTTTCATATAATATGATAATATATATATATATATATATATATATATATATATATATATATATATATTTATAGTATTGAAAATAATCTGTGTGAGCCAAAAGTCTCACATTGAATGAAGTAGACAAAATTAAACATTATATAAGAATAAAGGTCCATAATACCATTATCTTAAAATTTTTGGATAAGAGTAATATCAAATATTTTATATGTGTATGACTAATGTCATGTACATAAAATCATAATCTTTCAAATAACTATAACCGTATTATATAAAATATATCCCAACATATAGTGACTTAATTAGGAATTTGATCATCTATGTACACTGTTTTGGTTTTTATTAAGTCTTTTTTACTTAATTATTTTTTTAAAAAAATCAATATAACTTGTGTTAAATAGTTAAAAATATCATATGTTAAAATTTCGATCTATCAGGTACTTAATTATTGTGTAAGTTTTTAATAAGAGTGAGTATAAATATGCATAATTGATTTGGTAGGATAAAGTAACTGATGTTAAAGCTCTTGTTAGTCTATCATTCCACATTTCTCCATATGATTTTTTTCGTTTCACTTCGCTATAATTTTCAATCAACTATATTTCACAGAAGAATAAAAACAAACTAATATATATCATCTCCGACAATTAGTCTTTTTCTTTTTATCACGTAGAATCAACATATAAAGGATTTTCTTATGTAACTACAATAAAAACATTTTTTATGTCTATATATATCTAAGTTAATGATCATTTTCCATCAGAATTAAGTGGTTTATAAATAAAAGAACATTTTAATGCCGAAAAGTATATATACATTTATAATAATGGCTTTGGTACTATTTTTTACATCTATTATTTGGAAGTTTCATACTCTCGGACCTTAGTTTTCGTACTTTCGCTGCACGCAATTCGATTTTAGTGGATCAAAATCGGGATGGACTTAAGTGAGTTGAGTTGACCTCTTTTAAATATAATTTTTTTCTCTTCATTTAAAAATAAAATCAGGGTAACTTTAATTCAGTTTTCAATTTTGAATATTTTTTATTTTAGTTTCATTGATTCTTAAATCTACCGTATTCATCTAATGAAAAAAAAAAGCTATTTAATTAATTAAAATATAAAAAAATAAACATAGACAAAATTGAATATCTAACAAAAGAAGGTTATTTTCTTTTATAATGAGAAAACCAAATACCTATATATAAAATGAAAAATAGAGCAACCAAAGTTATATTCAAAAACAATAAATACGTAATATTGTTGATATATATCTAAATTCACTTGAGGTGTAAAGGTATAAAATTAAATATTGGTTTAAACACTGAAACGAAACTCTCCTAATACAATGAAATGACACTTTAAAAAAAATAGAAAATATTTATTTTTCACATGTACTCATTTTTTTAGGAGATCATAAAATATTAAATGATAATATATTTTTTTAATAGAAATTTAAAGTTTGATTACTGTTTGTAGTGAAGGATTGATTTCTCGGTGTTAGAACAAAATCTCATTCATATGTCATAATCATTAAGCTTGGTTAAATTTATAGTAGTTGTTGACTTAAGCATTCATTTAACTAACCTTGACTGTAATAAATATAGATGTGGCATGAGGCAATTTGTTCCTCGTAAATATCTTGATTTAGTGCAAATGCTTGATTGTTACTGTCATATACGTGTAATCATCACATTTTACTTCCTGATAAATCTTTTCAACTTCTTAACATTACAATTACAGAAATTTAAAAACTAAATTATGGGAGTGAAATATTATTTAAGCGATTAATAATATTTCTTTTGGTTAATTGCAGATTTGGATCAATTAAAAGGAAAAAAAAAATATGTATCTAAGTACAACCAACATTGAAGACAAATAAAAAAAGATTATGCTTTTAGTTACACAAAAAACAGAAAGAATTACTTGTGTTTAGCTAAAAGATAACCCTTCTATTGAAAGAAAACAAGTAAATAAAGACACTGTTCTGATTCAATGTATACCTTACGAACGATTTACGTGATGTTATTTATATTAATTGCAAGTTAAAAAAAATTAACATAAATTCTAAGAGTAGTTTATGCATAATACTAACATTAAACTGTGGATAGAGACACTGGAAAAATATCATTGAACTCAAATTTGAAGTATTAAATCAATTTAAAGAAACTGTTTTATTCCATTTGGTGAACAAATTTGAGTAGTAAGGAAAATTAATTCTCAATTATAAAGTTATTTTCCTTATAAAATTTGGTTTTAGATGCATTGGGTTTAGAATACTCTAATTAAACAGAAATTCAAACATGCTCTGACTGAATTAGTGAAAAGAATTTTACAAATTTGATTTGATTTTTTTTTCCTAGATGAAAGGATAGACCTACATATATACAAGTGGACTCGGAAAAGTATTTGGTCAAAGTAGCAAAATGAAGAGCGCCTGATTTTGTGTGGACACTAATAAATATGGGTACACTAACACATTACATAGTCAAGTCAAATACTTATCATTCAATTCCACCATATATATGGTCTATTACTCAGTGATGAGTTTAAAAGAGAAAAAGGGATGGAAAAAACCAAACAACCAAAATGTAACCGCCTAAGTAAAATCAAGGTGTTATGACAAACATAACCAACCAAGGTGTTACGAAAAATAACAAAAGAAAAATGAAAATAATGCACTAAAAATTAAATACATGACTGTAAAATATAGAATAAATACGTGTATAAATATTGCATTAAAATAAATAGTTATTTTGATTTTATAAATACGTATTTTAATTAATGAATATTAAATATGAAAAAATATATGCAGTCAGACAAATATAAAAAAGAATAAAGTAAACGATGATTATTATATTAAAAAATCGATATTAAATAGAAAAAGAAATAATACACGTAATCGTATTCTTAATTAATTCATGATAGATTTAACATAGTGCTACATTCCTATTGTTAAAAGTGCATATCTTAAAACCTATTGTTAAATAGTGCATATCTTAAAAAGGCTGACCAATTACTGATCTTCAATTTAATAAGCTAATATAAGTTAAATATGTTAAAAAAAATTGAAATTAATTCATATTTGAAACTTTGTATTAATATAGTCCTTCATATTTGAGAAACATGAATTTAGTCTTTTTTTAACCAAATTGTGTTCTTTTATCAGTAATAATTAACATATTAGTAGAACAAAAACTGTTTCATTCAAAAGGTCTGTATACAAAAGATAACAGAAATGAATAACAAAACAAAAACTCTACTTTTCTAATCATTATAGCAGGTTAAGTTAATTTGACATTTCAAATGTATTTCAAATACATTTATCAATCAACTACCATTAAAACAGGAATGTGTTAATCTGAGTAAGCAATTCACATGTTTTTAAAGTTTGAGAACTAAATTGAAATAAAGTGTTAAAAAGAGACTAATTCAATTTTTTAGTAAAATTTAATAGACCAAAAACATATTTAACCCAAGAGCATAGCCTAAAAGAACTAATTACATGCTTACGGTTAAAGGAAATTATATTCATTGATAAAAATTATTTATAACAACTGCAAGCTATTAAATGATTGAGGAAAGCAAGGAAAGAAATGTCAGGTCAGCTATCCTCTTAGACTATGTTTGGATGGAGAGATGAATTTGAGGAAATAGATTTAGAGGTGAATATGAGGTTATTTGAATTAAAAGAAAGATAGTTTAATTTGAATATATTTGAGAGAAAAGTTTGTAAGAATTTGTATATGATATGATGGATAAGTTAGATAAAGAAATGTTATAATTAAAAAATATTTCATAAGTATAAATTAAAATTAAAATTTACTTAAAGAAAAAATATTATAATTTTTTATTAAAAAATAATATTTATAATCACAAACTAAAATATAATCAATAAATATCAAAATTTAAATTATTTTATTATTTTAATTGTATATTTATAATAATATAAAATATACATAAACATTATTCAAGAAGGAAAAAGAAACAAAGTTGAAGAAAGTTTAAGGAAGAAGAAGGAAGTTGAAGTTGCAAATCAAAACGCCATTGATTGCTCGTAGAAGAAAAAAAAAACTGAGTGGTGAAAATTCAAACGTCATGTGAAAGTGAAAATGACTAGGGGTGCACGTATATAGCAGAGGCATATAAGAGTAGTAAATTTGTTTGATAAGCAGTAATTACTGGTTACCTGATAAAATTCTTATTTAAAATATATATTGGTTTGGACATATTCGGTATCACAGAAAAATTTGGAGGTACCGAAGAAATACTTAGAGCTGCATGGAGAAGTTCCTTTAAACATTGAAAACAAATAGGGCCTGTGGAATTTTGGGCCCCAAACCCTAAATCGACCCATCAAACAAGGGTTTCATCTTCCTGCATCCCAATTTTTCTTCCTGCACCTCTAAGTTTGACTGTGAAGACCATTATATTCTTAAAAAAAATAAAAATAAATTATAAATTAAATATTTCTGCAACCCGCACTCCCAAGAATGAAATTCGGTACCCTGTTTCTGAAAGCCGGTAAAAACGATTTCTGAAAGTCGGTAATACTGGTTTTTGAAAGTCAGTAATACCGGTTTCTGAAAGCCGGTAACACCGGTTTTTGAAAGTCGGTAACACCGGTTTCTAAAAGCCGGTAACACTGGTTTCTAAAAGTCGGTAACACCGGTTTCTAAAAGTCGGTAACACCGGTTTTTGAAACCTGGTAACACCAGTTTCTGAAACCCGGTGACACCGGATTCTGAAAGCTGGTAATACCGGTTTCTGAAAATCGGTAACCCCAATTTTTGTTTTTAATTTTTTTATATATATCTTTATGTATTATAAAATTATATTTATATATAATTATATTATTTATATTAAGTTTAAGAAAATTTCTAATAATTCTATTTATATATTTTTTAGTTGTATATCTTTATTGTTTAAAAATAAAAATTAATTTGATGGATGTTGGTTGATAAAAGCGATTAAGGTTCTATCTCTGGTCATAATAAAATTATTTTTCAATAAGTCATCAAGAAATTACTAAAGTAAAAAGGAAAAGTAAGGAGATAAATGATTATCATAAATCATTAATATTTTATTATGATTTATGTATCTTAAATTTATGATTCTCTTATGATGTTTTTTCCAAATTAAGTTTTACTCAAATTAGTATGAACCATAATTATGATTTTAGGAATTCTTTTATCAAATTGGCATGAACCTTAATTATATTTTTACCCAAATTAGTACAACCTTAAATTATAAAATTTAAAGGTTGTTGTGTTTTCTGCTGAAATGGTAAAATTTATGGATATATCTTGGGTTGCATTACAAATTCTGCTACACATAATGAATTAGTTGGATAACCTTGATTTGAAATAGAAATTAGAATACCTCTGTTGTGTGAATTCAATGATTTGGAAATATTAGAAATTGAAAAGTGCATACGTCTATAAAAATGGTTTAAGTAAAGAAAATGAAGAACTTTTTATTTAACTAGAAAATTAATTTATATATAAAAAAATTAAAGTTGGCACCCCTAAAATTTTTATTCATGTTTCGTCACTGTTCGTATCTTGAAAATCGATAAAACCGAATTCTGAAAGCCGATAATACTGGGTTCTGAAAGCCGGTAACTCCGACTTCTGAAAGCCGATAATTCTAACTTTTGTTAGCCGGTAATTTCGGTTTCTGAAAGCCGGTAACTATAAACCAAAAGAGTAACAATGGAATTATAAAAAAGTTGGGGGTGTAGAAAGAAAAATTGGGGGTGCAAGAAGAAAAACCCTTAAACAATGTGATCATACCTACCTTCAAATCGTTGCAGGATGCCATACAAAATTACAGAGTGGTTTATTAAGTATGTATTACTCACTCTTTATAGCTTTGGTTCAATATACTTTTAGACTTAAAAACAAATTGGAAACGGCTCAGCATAATTTTGGATATCAAACAAACACTTGAAACACATGTACATTAGGATCACTACAATATTTTATGTCATGTTTTTTTGAAATGAATTTACCATTCGAAGGTAATTGTGAGCAGTGATTCAATAAATTTATTATGTTCTTTTCTATTGAATGAAGAGCGGTGAAAGACGCTGATTTGTAAGAGCATCTGTTTTGTAGATGAGATTTGAGAGTGATGGTGCTTCTTTTATTAAAATATACTCCTTTTTTTTATTAGAATAAATGAATAGAATAGAAGAAGATGCACTCTCTCGTGCTCGAAGTTTGTCCTCCTTTTCACCATTGTTGTTGGTGGAGGCCATGCATGGCTTGAGACAACACAACTTGGAACTGGATTTGTTTTGGAACCATATCTGTGAGTGAATGGAACTAGTTCCATTTTAATTGGAACCTATTCTATTTTGACGCAATACTCATGGAAACTGTTATGTTGGAGTTGTAACATGTTCCATTTTTATGCATTTTTGTAACATGTTACATTTTCATGGAACTTGTTCCAAATATTAAATTTTTCAAATCAAAAATATTATAATATTAATTTTTTTTCAATTAATAAATATTATTAACAATTTTATTTATGATAAAAAAATATCAAAAATTAAATACAACTAATCTAAATATCATTTTATATTACTTTTTTAACACCAAGGACAATTAGATAATCTTACATTTTTATCTATAAAATTTAATTGTTTTTAGTTACATTAATCAAATCCTTCACAAATTTTCACACAACTTACTCTCAAATCCACTTCATTATCACCTCCAAATCCATAAAAAAACAACAACATACACATCACCTTCTAATCAACCAAAATCAAGACAAACATTATAACCTTAAGATAACTTTTGTATGAATTCTATAAGTGTTATTATAGTTTTGTTTTTCTTAATGGAATGTAAAAGGAAAAGAACTCTCACATAAATTAGTTTTATTGATACTAACATAATAAATTCAACTATGTAGATCCTTTTTTTTCTTTTTTTTGTTAAAGTAAAAATTGGATTTGATTTATCATTTTTTTTTTCGTCTAATCCATCAAAACGTTGAAGTGGGATGCTGACCCGTATATATTTTTCAAAAATAAAAAATTTAATAAAGTAAATTATAATATTTTAAATTTAAAATTAAGTGTCTTATAAAAAATTTAAGTACCTTATATATAATAATTACAAAAAGAAAAATACATATTAATAATTTGTTAGTTACTAGAAATAAATGAAGAAGTATATTATGAAAAAAAATGTTAAAATGATCATAAAATAATAAAATCTATATTTATACTCTAAATATATTATATTATATTAATAAAATAATAAATAAAAATGTTTAATCATATTCAATATAAACATTAATGCAAATTACAAGAATGAATCTAATTTATACTCACTTAAATCTAATTCACACACTAAGTTTTTTAAAAGAATAATTTTTTAACCTTCTTATCAACACACACCACATAACCTTCTTATCTATATTTTTTCGTGCGTAAAACATGAATCAGTATCAAATTATTTAAGATTAAATAAACAAAAACTTATATGTAACGTAGTCATTAAAACTGCAATAATTAATTATTTTCTGTAAAATCTAATGTTAATATCCTTATTCAAATTATCTGCAAATCAATATTATATACAAATAAAAATATATAAAAAAATATCACCTCTTAAAAAATTTTGATAAATCATAATAATGAAGAATATTTATTTTAAAATATGAGAATATAAAAATTAAAATTTTGATTATTTGTGCATACTGTAACCAATGTTGGTAAAATCGAATAAAAAATTGAACTGCATACAAACATTTAAACAAACTATTTAAAAAAATATATATTTCAGCAGCTTTAAAATTAAAAAATAATAATAATTGATTTAGAAATATAACAAAACATAAACATACGAAAATGCAAAACCAATAATTCATCCTTAAAATATTTATTAAACACAGCGTAGAACCTGACCTGAAATTCCAGGAAATGTGCCATAAATCACACAACAACAAGGAAATAATACACGACAATGGCTTTAGTTTGAGGACCGACATACTTAAACAGACTTAGATAAAGAGTAAAAAGACTATTCAAAACAACAACATATGACCGTGAAGCATCACTTCCTCAGCAAATTTCCCGAGAAAATCCTCTTGCAAAAAGGACTGGAGCGCAACATTTTGTAATTGCGAATTGCATCAACCAAAGAAGCATGCAGAAGGCCCTGTCAAACATAATCTTTAAGTACTTAACAAGAATTCTCACAATTATTTGTTTTTATATATGTTGTGCAAGTAATTTTTTCAAACCTTGGTGAAGGTGAGAGCAGATTGAATGACATAATTGGCATAAGGATCTTGCAGAAGTCGTTCAAAATTAGGGGCAGCCAGCAATTCTCGAACTATCCTGGACCTCGTATCTCCAACATTTCTGAGACATTTTTCAACCACATGACTGCTGAATTTCTGAGTAGACAAATGTACATAATTCCCTTTAAACTGACCAAGCATTTTGGCTACGGCAGTTGGAGTATCAGTCTCTATAATATATTGAACAACATAGTTTCTGCAAAAAATAGTTTATGACTGTAACTTAGTGTATCAAAACAATGGACAGATTAGGCAATTTCTAATATATATGAATAATATACTGATGTCCAAATAAAAAATTATCATATCAAATGGATTCAATTACCCAAATGGATCCTGGGCGAGGAGAAGTCCATGCTTGCATATTTCTGAGATCAGCCTATCTCGATTTTTACCCATAGAGTAATAAATACAGCGTTGCAGTACACAGCATCCATGCTGATGAGTAGCTATTTCAACACAAAACTTCACAGAAGCATCAAAGATAAACTGAAAGAGAAAGGCTATGTGTTTAAATATCAAACATTGAGTAATATATACATACTACCACTGTTTTGGGTACTCAACTACCATATCAATAGAAAGAATACTGTCTTCATATATTGTTAAGAATCCACGTTCTGAGTATTTGACATCTTCATATAAAAATAATTCCCATTTCCATTTTAGACAATGCCCAGGATAATATTATGATGATATGACGGTTCTAAGTATACTTTTTTATACTGCATTGTAATATAATTTCATCACAATGTTTAATAAATTCAAAACGTATTCAATTTTTACAAAGAACATGCACAACATGTATGATGTAACAGTTTAGACAGTAGAAGAGTTAAAGTAGGAGGGAGTTATACCTGGTTATCTTGAGAGCTGAAGCATTGCAAGCAGCGTTGAATGACGTGATTTCCATTCAAATCCTTAATAAGATCAAGAAAACCCGGTTGAATGGCAGACTTGACCAATGAAATCTGATCATCGGAATCGAGGGTCTCAATCAACTTCTGCACCACGCGCGTGCTGTTTACAGTGACAGTGTAAGCTCAGTGGCCAAACCACGCAACAAAACAAAACGCATGCTTCTTTTTATTTTATTTTATTTTTTCTACTCATGTATAGAAGAAGAAACTTTTTTTATAAAATAGGGAGAAACAAATATACCCGTGAGTATTCAAAGAGATTCTAACGAGCTGGCCTGGTCGATTAGTCAACATGAGCACAATCTGCAGACGTTGATGATCGGTGCAAACATCGAGCAACTTCTGCACCAGATAATTCCCGAAAGAATCCACCATAAGTTCAACAACACTCCCGATGATTCCCTCAAATACAATACACATATCTTCGAAGCTTCCCTCGTCAACCTTCCGCTGCAGAAAACGACAACCATTCTGATCCTTTGCCAGGTTGTAAATGTAACGCTGAGAGTCCGGCACAGAATAATAATCCAGTGGCATGGGAAGAGAGAATTCCCCAGCGTTTTGACCAGAGGGACCACCAGGTAAAAAGTTCTTGGAAACACCGCCACTCACACAAAACTCGTCACGGGGAGGACCCCTTCTATAAGAAGAGCCATACCCATTCTCAAAGCAGTGCCTTGAATCTCTCCCTTGCAAGATAATGCTATTGTCACACCTAAAAGCCGCAGGGTCTCCCCCCACTCTCCTCGGAGGCAGAAAGTGAGGAGGTTCAGTCTTGATCTCTTTCGCTGCTGCAACATAATAATGCGAAGGGTTATTAACATTGCAATTCATAGCCGCAATAGGAGATAACCTGACGTGGCTGTTGAACCCTCCGGAAGAATGTGGAGCCATATAACGATCACGAAAAGTGGGATAGTTGCCACTACTCGTGGCCTGTAACTGATTCCTCCTCTGCTCCACGGGGTGATGATACACATGGTTAACGTGATCATCTGGGGTGTCAAAAGTGTGACCTTTATCGAACAGCCCGGCGTTGTTAACATGGTGGTGATAGGGGAGGAGGGTTCCGGTTTCAGTGAACAACCCGGCGTTGTTAACATGGTGGTGATAAGGAAGGTTCTCCGTCCCGTTGAACAAACCAGCATTGTTAACATGATAGGGGAGAGTTCCTTGTTCACTGAACAAACGGGCATTTTCGACATGGTGATGGTATGGGAGGTTTCCTGTTTCATTGAAACAAGATTCATAAGGGTTTGGAAGGGTTCCTGTTTGATTAAAATAAGGACAGGGGTCCACATCGGTTTGGGTTTGATCGAGGAGATTCATTTTGGAGAAATCGGAAATGAGTGAGGAATCATGGTCCACCCAGAATTTGGGAGATGGAGGTGGTGCTGAATATGGAGGAACCCTGGTAATGGGGGACCCAACGGCCACGTGGTCAGGGTGAAGGACGCGGAGACAGGGTAGGGGTGTGGGATTGGGTGCATTGGGAATCCCAACAAACCTGGTTTCTCCTCCTTCCTCTGCTGCTGCGGTACGCTTGTTGTCCTCTGACATCTTCAGACTGATGTGTGCGTCCATGATTCAGGTTTTTTTTAGGTGAAGAAGAGTGAAACGGAATTAGAAAGTATAGGTGAGTGCAGCAATGAGTGTGCCTATGAATCCGGTGGATTTGATTCCATAGGGATTTGTGAGTGTGAGAGGGATTTTGATTGCTAATTGCTACACCACTGCCACTGAGTGACTGATACAGGTTTAGCAAAGCACCCACCAGCTCTATTAAGCCTTCTATTACCCTAATCCTACTTATATATCTCCCTCCTCACATCAACCAAAACTTCTCCTATTTTCTCCTATCAATATATTTTTATCTTTCTTATTATTTTCTTTTATTAACACAATCTAATCAAATATATTTGAGTTTTTCAATCTCATTTATTCTGTTAACATTTATCAATAATTCAAATTTTCTTTCTATTATTTAATATAAAAGGCAAATTTAACATCAATTCTGTTATTTGAAGCTAAAACAAGTTTAGTTGGTTATCTGTAAATATTACACGAATCTTAATAACTAGTTTTTAAATATATAATATATTAATGTGTATGTTAAAATTTGACAAAATAAAATAATAATAATAATAAAGAATTTGGATTATTTAAATAATAATAAACACTAAAACTGACAATATCACTGGGAAAACAAACAAAATAATACTAGCTAGTAACATGTTTACTATAATAAGTTTGGTTAAAATTAGGATGGATTAGCTTTGAAAATCATATCGTTGGTAAGTTTGAAAAGATTCAAAGATCATCCTTGCACGTGACTCGTGGAGATATATACTTCATCATATAAAGTTGTTTAATAAGTTTTATGTGATACATAAATTGAAAGAAGATATATAGAAAAGCTTGTAGATTAAATTTATCGTAATAACTTTATGATGATTTTGGATAAGAGAATTATATTTTAATTAATTATTTAACATTATTGTAACTTTTTTTAAGCACAATATTAACCTATTTAAATACCTTAATATGAAATATGCCTTGAATAGACTAATTATTAGTTAAATCTGATTATATAAAAAAAAAAAAAACTAATCATGGCTAAAAAGAACTGTAACAGTAACATCTAGGTCAAAGAAATTATATAAAAGTTATATTGTTTAGTATAATTATTTTATTTAATTAAAAATGGTAAAAAAATTAAGTAAATAATTTAATGATGCAAAAATGATATATATATATATATATATATATATATATATATATAATCCTTCAAATTCTTGAAAATAAATATTATGTTGAAACATATATTTGCTAAAGATTTTGGTAAATTTGATAAGAGAAGTTAAAGCAATAAAACAGGAATAAAAATAGCTATAAATGCGAGAATTCTAATTTCAAATTTTAAATAGTAAATGTAAGCTTGAATCCAGCCATATGGGAAGTGATTTGGTAATGGGTACAATTCATAAAAGTGATAACAATTTTATCTAAATTACTGTTTTACCCAATTTACATTAAATTAGTTAAATATCAAGTATTCCATTATATCCTTGATATAAGATACTATTAATAGAATTTATAAACCAATAAAACTAATTTATTCAGTTTAGTTGACTATTTAAGAAAAGGTTACCGCATTTATTCTTAATTATTTATAATTTTACCTAAAAATATATAATTACTCAAAATATTTAATAGAGATAGGTAAAAGAATTAATATTACACATAAAATGTAAAATACTTTATAACATTCACCATTGATCTCTTATAGAATATGAAGAATAAGCCAAAGAAATATATCATTAAATAGAGTTAAAGAAAAAAATGTTATATATAATGTAGTATCTAATGTTTAAAATTATTTTACAATAATAAATAACCACATCCTAAATTGTTTTTATAATACTTTTATATATACTTATAAGAAAGGACATAAATTGTTACTAAAATTATTTAAAAGTTGTCATTATAACTTTTTCATGTCTTTAAAGGAATTATAATTTTGTTTAGAAAAGTTATATAAGATTTACCTCTTTTATATAAAAAGAAACAAAATTATACGAAACCGTGCACCTTTTGCAAAGAATCACCGCCAACCTTTATAGTCCTCTAATCCTACTTATATTATTTTTCAGTTTAATCGAAACTCACCCAATTTCTACCCATCAATATATCTTCTTTATTATTTTATTTTATTTAACCAAATCTAATAAAATAAATTTGAGTTTTTTATAGTTTTATTTATTCTATTAAGACTGTATGAATAATTCTAATTATTGTTTATTATTTAATATAATGAAAATTTTGACTTCAATTATGTTAATTTAAGCGAAAACAAATTTATTTAGTTCTCTTAAAAAAGAGAGTAAACATTACAGAAATCTAATCTCATTAATATTTTTACATACATAATATAATATATATATATATATATATATATATATATATATATATATATATATATATATATAATATGTAAAAGTTTTTAACAAAAGTAAACTAGTCAAAATTTATCTTACCATAGTTGAAAAAAAGTGGCGATCTATACCAATATTATTTTGATAATAAGAAAAAAATCACATGTGTTTAAAGATTGTAATTCGTTACTTGAGATCTTAAACTTATTAATAATTAAATTAGAACTAAAATTTTTAGTTATTTCTTGTTTTAATGTAAATAATCATATTGTGTGCAACATCTTCCATTTAATTCAGTAATCTTATTTTGATAATCTTTTCATAAATGATTTTTTATTGGAGCTGCAGAAACAAGAATAGTTAAAACAAAATAAATCAAACTATCAATCAAGTAGAATGTTTTTTACTAAAAAATTGATGATAGTCAAATGACAATTAAAATTCCGGTTATAAAAAAATAAACAATACAATATTTTTTCTTCTATATTCATAAAACAAAGAATGTTCTTCTATAAAAGAACATTCTTTTTTACAGTTATTTCTTTTTAATGTAAATAATCATATTGTGTGCAACATCTTCCATTTAATTTCGCAATCTTATTTTGATAATTTTCATCATATTAAATGATTTTTCTATTGTAGCTACAGAATCAAGAAGAGTTAAAATAAAACTAATCAAACTATCAATCAAGTAGAATGTTTTTGACTAAAAAATTGATGATAGTCAAATCACAATTAAAATCCCGATTATAAAAAAAAATAATACAATATTTTTTCTTCTATATTCATAAAATAAAGAATGAATATACAAGAAGCTCACGAGATAAATTATTAAACTAATCTTTCCACTATAAGAAAAATGCATCATTAATAACCAATTTTAGTGACCAAAAGTTATCGGTCACTATAGTGACCAATTTACAAAATAAAAAATTATTAATTACTAAAATAGTCACTATTATGAATAAAAATTTATAATTGGTCGTTAAATTGACCACTAATTAAATAGATTAATTTAGAAACTAATACCTTTAGTAGCGAAAACCTTGGTAGCTAATGTTTAATATAAATTTCCTTTGTAAATCAAACCTTAGTAACTAAAATATATAAACCAATTTAGAGACCAATTAAATTTTTTTTTATAATAGTGACTATTTTAGAAACCAATAAATTTTTATTTTATAAATTGATATCTAAAATAATCTATAATAACTAACAATTTTTTATCACTAAAATTAAATGTCAATGATACATTTCATTGTAGTGTTCACTATCAAGTGAGACGAGAAATAATTATCTTTTTTTTTTCTTTAAAAATGGAAGAGAAGATATAAAAAATTTGAGAAAAATCAATGAAGAAACTCAAAAGAAATGAATGAAAAAATAAAAAATATCTTAATAAATCTTTTATTATATTTGATTTTTTATTTTATTATTTATTAACGTTAAATATTATAATTTATGAATGATATAAAAATATTTAATTTAATTATTGTTAATTTTTATTATATTACATATAAAAATAAATAAAAATTCAAAATTTTTGGAGCCATAGCCACCAGTCCCTTGCAAGCTCGGCCACTGGTTGGAAAAATCTTTTATTGTGAGGTTCAACTTTTGACAAAATAAAATAATAATAAAGAAATATCCCATAGAATAAATTTGTAACAGTAACAACTTTTTAATTATTTAAGATGGTAATAAGCACTAAAACTATATATCATTGGAAAACAAAATAAAGTAATACTAGTAACATGATGATTTTACTAATAAGTTTGATTTAAATCAAAATAGATTAGCTTTGAAAATGATATTGTGATGGTTTAAAAAAAATAAAAAATAATCTGTCATTATTATTCCACATGACACACCATACTACTTTGTTATACAAAGTTGTTTTACAAGTTAGATTTGATATATATATTGAAAGAAGATATTAAAAGAAGATATAGAAACGTTTGTAAATTTATCGCAAAACTAAATTTATGATGATTTTAGGTAAGAAATCTATATTTGAATTTTATCACGATTTTTTTGTGTGATTATTTGAAATATATTGATTTAATATTTTAAAAAATATTAATTTTTTTAAGAACACAGCTAATAAATAATACTAAAAATCTAATAGAAATTATCAACTTGTTAAATTTAGTTTTGGCATGACTATAATTTAAAAATAAAATTAGAAACTTTTATTTTTATTAGTATTTTATAAATATGTTTTAAGTAGTTTCCTATAACAAATTATTTTCTTATTTTAATGGAGGATATAAAAAATTAAAAGTTACCGAGAATATTTGAAGTCTTTTGGCACTTAACATGTTTTAGTTGATATTATTTTTAGATTAGTTGAAGTGTAAGGCTTAAGTGTATTTTAATTTGGTTGTGTTTGTTTATAATTTTCAGTGAGTCTATTTTAATTTGATTGATTGTGTATTTAAAAATGCTCTTTGTGAAAGGAAATAAGTAAGTAGAACCCTTGTTGTACATACTCAAATTGGTCATTATTTTGTACAGAATCAATAATATGTTGCAATCTTATATCTATATTTTGAGCATGAACAAGAGTCTTTATTTGGTTAATGTATCACATGGAAAAATTATGGCTTTTCTTTATTTGTCTAACTCTTTAACATGAATCTCTTATTTTACTTTTAGAAAGAGATGTGAACTTATTTTAATATTTTATTATTTTTATATTTCAATAAACAACTTAATTCTTTAATATTATTGTACCATGTTTAAGTCCAATGGCCAATAATTTTTAGGGGTCAGAATAATACATTCAAAATTTATATATTTAATTATTGTCACTAATACAATATAATAGAAAATTATAAATTAATACATAATTTAGTATAACGGTACATTCTATCTAAAAAAAAATCACACATTGAATATTCCTATGTTTGAACACGTCTTGTCGGATCACGTTCCAAATAATAAATACAAAACTTTTCACTTATAATTATTCTTTAAACCTTATAAAATAATTCATCTAATTGAACAATTAAATTATTAGTATCATGTTTCCTGATATGTAAAATAGTTTGAATTTATTCTTTTAAAAAATAAATTTATTCTTTTATTTTTCATCAAATATATATATATATATATATATATATATATATATATATATATATATATATATATATATTATAGCCACAATTCAAATTTGGTTATGAAAAAACACAACACATTATTTTTTTCATTATATTCATAAAATTTAAATATACAAAGGCTGAAGAGATTTAAATGATAACACTAATTCTTAAACTAGTATTTTATGGTAAAGTGAGACAAAAGAGAGTTTTTTTTTTATTATTCAAGAATATTTAGAATAGTTTGAATTTATTTTTTTAAAAAATAAATTTATTCTTTTATTTTTCATCAAATAAATAAATATATATATATATATATATATATATATATATTATAGTCGCAATTAAAATTTGGTTATAAAAAAATACAACACATTATTTTTTTTCATTATATTCATAAAATTTAAATATACAAAGGCTCATGAGATTTAAATGATAACACTAACTCTTAAATTAGTATTTTATGGTACAAAAGAAAGTTATTTTTTTTATTCAAGAATGAAAGAAAATATATGTAAAAATAAGAATAAAGAAAGTTACTTTGTGTCTAAGTTACTTTTTTCTTCCTAGATAAACAAGAGAACATATGAGAATAGAAGAAGGGTATAATATGTGGTAAATTCAAAAAATAATGAAAAAGAAAATACAAAATATTTTAATTATTTATTATATTATATTTTATGTTTTATTATTTATTAACATTAAATGTTAAATGTTGTGTTATAAAAGGAATAAATATATATTTAATTTAATTTTCATTAATTCTTAATATGTACATTAACATATAATTTGAAATTTTGAAAGAACTTTAAAAGATGTCAAAAAAATTTTGCGAAGTCATGACTTTCTCCGGTCTCTTAAAACATCCATGGCTTCCATCAGTCTTTTAGAACATCCGGTAATGTTTAAGCCCAATATTAACCTATTTAAATACCTTAATATGAAGTATATGCCTTGAATAGATTAGTTATTAGTCAAATCAGATTATAAAAAGAAACAAAAAAAACTAATTCATGGCTAAACAAATATGTAACTAGTGGCGGCCTTTATAGGGACTAAGGATTATGGCTCTCTCAAATTTTTTTTATATATATATATTTTAATGTATAATTTTAAATTTATTTTTTAGAATTATAATTTATATATTTAATATTTTAATGAATTTGTATCCATAGAAAAAGTTTACTTTGGATTATTCACATTTATTTTTCAATTTTATATTTTAAATATTTTTTAAATAAAAATAATTATTTTATTAATATTATGATAAATTAAAATTAATTCAACCAAAATTTTGACACTATAGTATTAACCGATAGTCTGCCAATATATGTAACAGTAACATCCAACATAGGTCAAAGAAATTATAAAAATTAACATGTTTAATATAATTATTTTATTTAACTAAAGATGTAAAAAATAATTAAATAACATGTTTACAAGAATGATATTTTTAGCTATATATCCTTATAAATTCTTGAAAAAGAAAATGATGTCAAAACAAATATTTGCTAAACATGTTGGTAATGTCTGGTAAGAGAAGTTAAAATCATAAAATAGAAATAAAAAGGCTATAAATGCAGAATTCCAAATTCAAATGTTACATATTAAATGTTAGAGTTGAATGCAATTATTTACGAAATGATTTCGTAACTGCTAAAATCCATAAAAATGTTTTACCTCCAACGTGAATTAAATTAGTTAAATATTAACTATTCCATTAACTCCTTGATATAAGATACCATTAAGGAAATGTATAAATGAATAAAACTAATTAATTCAGTTTACTTTGTTGACTATTTAAAAAATGTTACCATTAATGATTTATAACTTTTTCATTGATAAAAAATATTTATACTCAAAATATCTAATAGAGATCAGTAAAAAAGAAAATATTAATACTATACATAATTTGTAAAATACTTTATAAAATTGACCATTGATCTTTGTAACTACAACATTAAATACTGGTAAAGAAAGAAATGGCATACAATTCAATTGGTAACTACTGATTCCGTATGTTTAAATTTATTTTACAATAATATATAACCACTTTTTAGCTACTTTATAGCTGCTCAAGATCAATGAAAGATCAAGGTTAGCGAAGATCTGATATATAGTAATTATCTCAAGCGTCATTCACATACAGTATATAAATGCAAAACAAGTGAGAAAGGCAAAAATAAAGAGGGATTGATTAAAGATACACCTTATATATAACTCAATATATTTAAGTATAAATCTAAAAACAGTGCATATATACACTATAAAAATGGTTCGGAACTTGCAAGTTAACTAAGTCCATCATGGATTAAGATCGGGTTAGGTTGAAAATATTTTACAAATTTAAATTCGAGTTAAATTTTATCCGTTTCATCTAGAACCGGGTTCACCCGAGTCAAACCTATGGTGAGTCAGGTTGGTTTATCAACCTGCAAATAAAAGGTCACATAAGTGTTTTTTGTTAAGTTGAATTTTTCATTTGGGTAATGTTAGATTATTTTTTTTAGCAAACACATAAATAATTTGTATTTTTGTGATTTTAGTTTGTATTTGAATTATATTAAAATTTACTTAGATTTTAATTTAAATTATAATTTAGTTTTGACGGCAAAAAAAATTAAAAAATTGTATGTTTTTTAATTAAGTGATCCCGTGAGCCAAAGCGTTTAATCCATTAACCTGTGATGAGTGAGTCGAATCGGGTTTAAATTTTTTTGACTCGTTAATAAGTGAGTCGAATTGGATTGACTTGATCAACCCGTAGTAGATCGAGCCAAATCGGACCAGGTTACCCGCTTTTATAGCTCTAATATATACACTACATTCTCCATAATATTTATCAAATTTCTTTGGATTAATTCTACATGTGTTATTCAAGATCCGATCCAATTTATGCTGTTGTATTATTTATGCATTTTACTTATTCTATATGACTGCTAATTCCTCTGTCTCAGCCTATTATGCTGCTTAACTTGTTTATATACGTTCTCAGTATATAAATGAATTTTTAGATGGTTAAAATTGTAATCAATGTAGGATAGATAGAGTATAATATTTCTTAAACGTGATAAATTTATTTATTTTTATTAAAATATGTATATTATAATTTGTGATTGATTATGTAAAATTAATTTATAAAATAAGTGATTATTAAGTTCTAAATGTAAGTAGGTAATAAGAATACACCTTACAGAAAAAAAACATAATAAAAAAATTATATAAATTTAATAAGAATGTACTTACATGACTTCCAATTCCATAAAAAATGAACTCTCATATTAAGAAAATTTATTAAAAATAAAGATTCAAACATATTTTAACTCTTTTTGATAAGTTTACCTATGTTTACTGTTCATCATGGGTTTAATAAGACTTTATTAATATTTGGTTTAATATATGGAGCAATTGAATTAGCTTTTATACCTTTCCCTAAAATAAAACTGAAAACTCCATTGTAAATTTGTAATGGTCTAAGTGAAGCAACAATACTTGGAGAGTTTATAACCTTTTAAGGTATGTCATGTTTGTTAATCTAACAAGGATTTTATTCATCTTCCTTCTTACAAGGGTTTATGTTTGAAAGAATTGATTTTGATCTCTAAAATGTATCTAATTTTCTCTAAATTTTTTGTACCAAAAAATTTCATCTTAAAGTTATACGTCGTTATACTCTTTATTTAATTGTTTTTGTAATCTAATGAGATTTGCAATTTTCCTTTTCCCTTTAAGACTTTTAGAATTCCTCTGATTCTAGATGTAGTTTATTAAAACTGAAGAACATTTTTGTTCACAATTGAGAGAGTTTCTCACACCTTAATACTTCTCTTGCTCCAACCAATCCGCACCAGTTCCTCATTGTTGTGAGTGACACAAGCGTTTTAATTCACTATAATTCAGATTCATCCTACATGACCCTATGTCTAAGACTTTATTTCCAAAATCGTAATGAGTTTTCAAAGGAATAACAATGGAGATTTTATATACACTCAATAATTCTTTAGCTTCTTCTTCTACTATGGCTTTAATTGCCGCGCGTATCTTCCATTGAGATTTTTTCATCTTTTTTGAAGTTGTGAATGGTCATATATCATCCAAGGACCAATTAATGAACTTTTCTCCGTCTTCTTTGAAATTCAAATTCACCATTAAATATTCATTATTGATTCAATATGCTCAAACTCTAAAAAGAGTTTTCATAATCCTTTAAAATTTTCGCATATTTTTTCCTTAAAAAATTGCAATTAAACACTTTTTTTAGGGTGCAAAGTCTTTCACCCATCTAACCATTTTAGCTTTTTGATTTATGTTTGCTTTCCTATATCTTTATCTCCAAAAGATTATATAATGTATAATGTCACGTTCCTATATATATATATATATATATATATATATATATATATATATATATATATATATATATATATATATATATATATATATATATATATATATATATATATGTGTGTGTGTCTTCTATATATAATCTATATATCTTTTATATATAAGGAAATTCCTTTTTTGAGTGTCCATATTTGTTTTCCAAATTTACCCTTTTAAATATATTTTTTAATTAAAATAATTATTTTTATCAATTTCTCTATTTCTTTAAAACTAACCTTTTTTATTTTGAAAAAAATAATAATTTAACCATTTTTTAATTCTAAAATTACCAATAAAATAAATAAAAATAATTTACAATAAAATTAAAAAAAATTATTTATATTTAATTTCATAATAATAATAATCTTATTATTTTTCACTATCGTAAAAAGTGTGTGCGCGTAGTATGTATTTTTACTAGTCCATATATAATGTGAATTTCTTCTTGACC
Organism: Vigna unguiculata; assembly: GCF_037176805.1. Taxonomy (NCBI): domain Eukaryota; kingdom Viridiplantae; phylum Streptophyta; class Magnoliopsida; order Fabales; family Fabaceae; genus Vigna; species Vigna unguiculata. The sequence goes on along the minus strand of NC_140800.1, from coordinate 37,806,217 downwards.
TTCGTTTAGATAACAAATTATATTAAAATAATGTTTGTGAAAATATTATTAATATTAGTGTCTATCGACTGGACTATTTTTATGGAATGTTTGATACATAAAAAAATATTTTTTCAATAATTTATGTAAAATTTGTTTGTGAACTGTCATTAACTCTTTTATATACTGTCTATTTGTCTAATTTAAATAAAAAAATACCATCACTTTTAAGAAAAAAAAACTACATGAACATTGAATAAATGTAGAAAGGTAAGTCCATAACCATTTCTTATATTATACAATCTATCATGTCCACCAAAAAATTTCTTAATTAATATTCATTTTATTTTATTATATATATATATATACATGCATATATATATATATATATATATATATATATATATATATATATATATGTATGTATGTGTGTGTAAAAATATTACCATTTTATTATAACTAAATAAAATTTTAAAAATAATCATTTATAATATATTTTAGCCTTTTAAAAATAATTTGCTTTTGAATTATAAAAACGTATTTAATATTTGTTCTCATATCCAGTATGATACTTTGTTCTTAAAATTGTAAAAGCTATATAAAAAAATATTAACTGGATATTGAGTTTCTTATTTTTCAAAAGTAATTTGGTTTAGTGCTAATTGGTCATTCCGTGGTTAACATCAAATATTACGCGTTCTTTGGTTACATAACAAGATGTAACAAAAGCGTATATCGTCCAATTATATATTAAGGATAAACCAAAATGACATAAAAATTGGAAGGCAATTAATTACATTTATATAAGAACATAAAATGTACAATTACAAAAACTATAAGTTCTAAAAGTGATTTAAACTAAAACCATTCTACCTGGATTGGAATTAGATTCATTTCGGTCATCGAGGCTTTTCATTTTAATAATCCGATATTGGTAGCTTGGAAGATTAAAAATATATGGTTTAGTTGTGTACAAATTACAAAAAATATGAACTTCTAAGGCAAGTTGTTGATAAAATTTGCCTTACATGAGACAAAAGAAGGGTCTGGTGGAATTCAATTCCTAATTTTAGTGTGAAAGATTTCTTCCGCAATAGGTTTCAAAAACCCTAATTCTAGATAGATTCTCTGAATGAGGGTCCTGGGCCTCAGTGTTGGACATATGTGTTTTTTGTTTCATGGGTTTGGTTTATGTCTCCTGTGATTTTTATGGCTAAAAGATCTTTGGTATGCTGATGCTTTTGCACACCAATTTCATAGAGAAAAGTTATATATGCGCTAAATGTTTAAACTCTTTTAATTATTTATCGTTTTTTTTGTATAACAATAATATTTCAACGCAAAACATGTTATTGTGGAAAGTCGAATTCTGAAAACTTTATTCTTTTAGTTCGTTACAAAATAAATGAAAACTAACTTTATTTATTTCTAATTTTTTTTATATTGTGTAATAAAACATTATTTTTCAAGAAAAGGAATTACATGAAAAAATACCAACATTGTAAACAAATGTTAATTGCGAATTAAAAAAAAAAACAATGTTAACTAAAATGATCAGAAAATATCACGGAAGATTACATTTCCAAATCATGGCCGAGGATATTCCGGGTTATTTTACTCTAAATCGCATAACTTACTCTAAAACCTATCTAACAATAAAACAACAAAAGAAATTTGAAATTTTATAAACAAGAAAAGTTTGTTATCTGACTGATATTTTTAAATAACGTTAACCTGTCATTAATTAATAGTTACAACAAAATTATTCAATTTCCGAATTAAAAGAGTTAGTGATAAAACAATGTTTGGCAATGGAAAAAATATCACGAGAGATATTATTGCATACTGTACCGTTGGCATATTCAAACCCGTCTAGCAGCCAAAGTGCGTTTTTGCACGCATTCACAGTTCTGAATGCAGACCAATCGGGACTATAAAAAGCGACTTAAGGAATCACAGAATCAATTAAACAGTTCAAATCACTTCAATAAAAGCAAACACAGGGAAGCACAGGATTATGGACATACAACCAATTAGCATATGGTTCTTTTGTTCAAGACATCAAGAAACCTAAAACACCAATTCCCAAAACCCAGAATACAAGGTCAAATAATATAATAACACATCCCCACTAAAAATTAATTAAAACAAAACAAGACAGTATGAAGATAAGTTAGACCTAATAAATTATACCAAGGCAATGCTGCTCTCACCACCGGGTGGCTTCCGTACGCCACCTAGGTAGTCTCTTGCTTCCACCTTTCCATCAGCAAAGATGTTGCTGCCACTCATCTCTCGTAGTTTAGCCCCACTCAATGATTTCTCAGCAGATGAAGGTGGCACATCACCTTTGAATATGTCATTCCCAGAAAGTTCTGCATATTTCTTGTCATAGATCTTCTTTGCTGTTTTCATTGGTTCCCCAGCAGCGTTGGTTTCGCTTTGATCTCCATCGGCCTGTACACCAACATCACATCACAAGCCACTTATTTAAAGATGCCCAATGATAAATGCTAAACAAAAACATCATTCTATGCACTATGCATGAAGAACATCAGCTCCACTTCCTTGTAAGATCATTGCACAAATGACATGTTTGTCTAAAAAATGTTCAATATAAATATTTTTTTGCCCCACCAAGCATAAGACGTAATCTCCTACACTGAAGGCAAACGGTGGTGAGTTCCCCCCACCAAACCAAGTTTTCTTCGCTCACTAGAGATGGATAAGGAACCCAATCTCTAGCTAAGGGGGAAGAGCGCTTGCCCCACTCATGCCAACCAGAGTTGATTAACAGATGCACTCTTTGCACTTATATGTTATTGAAGTATCTAATTTTTAAATTTCTCGGGAGAGTGATAAAAATATGAAAAATATTCATCCAAATAATTTAAGGTTAGCAACTTAGAGTGGTGCATACATGACGTTCTCCAATGCCTATGCTCCCTTTTAACTCAAGTATGCGAGGAGTTATTGGACTGGGTTTGATTTCTGGTGGTGGAGCAAATATGTCATGACCGCTGAGCTCCTTGCACTTCGCATCAGAAAGTTGCTTTTTCAATATAGAGTCTTCACTTTCCAAAGTTCCACTTAGTTCACGCTGCTTTGCCACCTCAGGCAAGGAAGTTGGTTTTTTTGGAGAAATACTCTCTTCATCACCAAAGGAGATATGGCTGATTCCAGCAGTCACTTGCTTTAATTCAACAGTGAACAATAAAGCTCCAAGTTAGCCAAATTTAATAACTGACACAATATGTAAAAGCATCTGTGTTCTTGCATGTAAACACACATATATAAGTACCTGGTACATACGTACTCCAGTCTTATTTGGGTTCGTACTGCCAGCTTCTGAGGGATCGTCTTCTCCATTGGCTACAAATATTCCACTACCAGTTATCTCCTTCATCTTATACTCCGAACAAGGCTTTCTGGAAATTCCACAACTAGATAATTTCAGGCGCAACACAGCAAAGTTGATCTAGGATTCATAATACTGCCTCCCGTCCTTTTAATAAGGACAGGAAGAAATATGATTAAAAATTTAAATTCATATTCATTTCAATGAAGTCTAGAATCATAATAAAGTAGGTACAAGAAAATAAAGAACACATAAATATAAGAAGAGGTAAGCAATGTTCTGTATTATACTTCTCAATTTCCAGGCAATCTCCAAGACTGGAACAAAGAAAGAGAAAGAGGGATAAAAAAAATAGACGAATATTGGAACTTTCAGTGATATGACCCGTTTCCACAAAAAGATTAATAATGGTAGCTCACAAAGTGAGTGAGGGATTAGAACACAGAATATGAATGTGCTGGAGTCGTGGGTTTTCCAGGGATAAGAGTGAAGAGTGAGAATGAACACATCTTGAATTTAATTTCTCGTCACTATTTAAAACCAGCCTGATGTTGTACATGTGACTTCCCCACACTAATGGTAGAAAATATATGAAGCCAAGCTGAACCCCAAACTAGCTCAAATCATCAGTTCATTTTCCAAAACAGAGAACAAGACGTGGTGAAAATCAGGAAGGAGCAAGAAAGCAAGGTTAAAAGATAGATCCGATCATCCAAATCCAACAAAATCAGTCAATCTCATTCGCCCCTTTTTCAAACAGCCGCTTCAATTAAGGGGTCAATAAGTAAAATAAGGAGATACTCCATAGAAAGATTGGGACCAAAAACAGAAACAAATTATTGATCATACATCAATGACAGAAACAAAGGGTAAAAATATACAAATTGTGTATATCTTGGAGAAAAAAGAAACAGCCCCTTTTGAAATTTCAAAACAAGACCAAACGGGTTAAAAAGTTTTAATAATAAAAAAAACTGATGAGAGAGAGAGAATGGACTAGATCTCACCGTTTGTTTAAGCTCTCGACTTCCTCATCGGTGACCTGACCCCCAAATACGACCTTCCTGATCCCATCGGACGGCTGAAATTCCCCGATAGAAGATAAATAAATAAAGAAGTTTTAAAAGAAGCGAAAGAAGAAAGAAAGAAAGAAAGAGAGTATACCTGGTGAGAACGAGAGGCGGAGGAAGGAGGAGGTGGGGAATCAGAAATAGGAGTTTCCGACCAAGTAAGCAGATCTGCTGTTGAAGTGTGTGGCTTCCTCACCGGAGTGCTTCTCTCCATATTGCTGACTAATGCCCTGCTCGACCAATTAATCAAACCTTATTAGCTATCACTCATTCCTCGCTCCCTCCCACTCCGGTCTACAAAATCTCCCAATAAAACAAAACACAAAAAATGACAACATAAAAATGGAAGGGGGGACCGTGCCTGTTCCTGGGTGCCCGAGGTCGTTATGTCAATCTTCAGCCAACAAATGACGACGATGACCTCCCGATCTCCAAGATTCTTTTTGTTTGCTCAATGGTAGAGAGGAACACACCAGAAAGTGAATTTATTTATATATATATATATATATATATATATATATATATATATATATATATATATATATAAGGGCAGGTAATCTTAATGGGTAGAAAAAGAGACTGGTGTGTAGAGTAGTACAAACAAAGTAGAAGCTACTCCTCTTCTGTTTCAAAACAAAGCAAACGCCAACCACGCACACAGACAAACACTTTCTTATATAACCCTTCCGTTATCTTTCTTTCAATTTTTTTTTTTTCAAATTATGTTGTTAATTACTGTTTACTCTCTCTCTCCTTATTTTTGAATCTCAAACAACCCTTGTACATTTGTATTTTGTAACTAGGGACTGTAAGCATGTGCGCCGCATGTACCGCCACATGTCGGTTGTTACAAGGGAGCACAGTAATATTACTTCTTTGCCCTTAACCCAAATGCTACCCCTTTTTTTTCTTTCGTTTCCCTTCTTTAGCAAATCACCCACCCACTTTGTGATGATGATGATGAACTCGATCGATCTTACCTTTTTTTTTTTAATTTCCTACTAAATTTAGTCAAAGATTAACCACATAAGCCAACAGATATGAAAAGCATTGATGTAAAAGGGAAATAATATAACATTTGTGAACTTTGATTTACCAAAAGATCATGTCATAAACATGAACTTTTGCTATAAAAGAAATAGAAGTGAAAATTAATCAACTTTATTCCAAAATGGTAGGTACTGTTTTGAGAATAATAAGAGTTTATGTATGTGGGTGGGTGAATGGTATTCCTCTTTGGCAGGAAACAGAAATGTGGGTGGTCTTAGGGTTGTGGGCAAATTGGCAACTAGTAGGTTCTACAAAGAAGCAATACACATTCCATGGGATCAGATATCTCGTGATGTTCATGTGCAAAAAGTCAAGGCCTGCCAACTAATTTGTGACTTTATAAAATTTTTATTCTTCGGAACAATGGAGGGGGAGCCATTCAATTAAGTGAGCTTTTTCCAGAATTGTGAGATTTAGCTCCAATTCTCTTTTATTATATTTCACTGAATCATAAACCATTCGTGGGACAGAAGCAAAAAACATGAAAAGGTTTCACGTGTGGCAAATGCCCATCTCTCATCAGCGTTGTGATTCATAATGATGGACTCCGTTCTGTCAAAGATCAAAATCCCCTCCTCACATGCTCCCAACACAAGCTTTACCTTTTCAGCTTTTCTCTTCCTTCTGTGGAAAATTTTCAGTACAGAATAAAAGTAATAAATATAGTAAATTACAATGCTGAGGGTATTTTCGTCTCTCGCCATAATTTAGGTGATTGTGGGAATGTAACGGTATCAACTTAACGATAAAGTTATCCGTTAGAAAGCAAACTCGTGCCTCTAGCACTTATTTCCCCCAATATTTCAAATTTTAAAATTCTTTTGCAACTCAATTACACAAATCTCCTTTCCCACGCTTCTCTTTTATGTTTCAAAACGTTATTTAGGATGCGGGTGAAAGTGATGTGTATTTTTTTTTTTCAGTATAATATTAATGACATAAGACTGTTTTTTATAAATTTAAATTAAGTAAAATATTTTTAATTCTCTCTGTGTATCTTGAAATCTGATTTTATCCTATTTAAAATTTTAATATGTCTTGGGAAGTGTTATGTGCACCTCTTTTTACTCTTAAGCTCAGCTATAAAAATAAATGAGGGAAAATTACTATTGTATCCCTTATTCCTTTTTTTCCTTCCAATTCCATATTCTTGCGAGTACCAATAAAATACAATCCGAACCTTTTGTATAATTATTTTATTTTATCTTCTAAATAAATTGAAAACTATGTTTTTTTTTTCAAATTAAAATGTGGTACAAAATTAAAAGTATTTTTATATGAACTACTAGTTTTAAAGTGTATACCAAGAATCATTATCTATTAAATCTAAAGCGTTTTGTATTCTTTACAAGATAAGAAAGATAAATAAAAACTTAAACTATAAAAAAATTATTCATAAAGACTAAAAACGTGCTAATAAATATTTTTTAAATATTACGTTGATTGAAACCGCAACTATTTTTCACATTACAAAATCCGATGAAAATAATTATAAATATAGTATAACACACACACACACACATATATATATATATATATATATATATATATATATATATATATATATATATATATATATATATATATATAACTGTAACACTAACAAATAATAAATTTTAATATGTTTTAGTCATTAACTTTTATTATTATTTTCATTTGTTGTTATCGTTAGGGATGTGGGTGCGGGTAGGGTACAATAATAATTCCTCTCTACCTTACTTACTAAATAAATATATGTCCCGTATTCATATTCATCGTATAGATATCTGTTATGCGAGTATCAATATATTTTTTTAATATTCATGAATATCCACAGGTATTCGTAGATATTAACAAAAAGAAAAATTTAATATTTAACAACAAATTTTAATTATAAGTTTAAATAAAAATACAATGTATAACATTGTTAAATTTTAAATAAAGTGCAAATAACTCATATAAATAATGTTGAATGACAGTTTATAAATAAATAAAGATTTTTTTTTTAAAATCAATTGATAAAAAATAACTCATTCAAAATCAATGTGTTAATATTTTAATATTTTTTAATTTAAATTAAAGTATAGCAGGTACGGGTATCCACGAGTCTGAATACTCGTACCCGTCCTGTTAACATGCGGGTATAAAAATACTCGTACTTGTTATCTGTGGGTATCCATTTTCAATATTCACTTCTTACCTATTGCGGGTTTTATTCGCGGACACTGGCAGACCATAGTGTTGACATAGGGGAGCCATGGCTCCCCAACACTTTTTTTTCTTCTAATTTTTTATATATTTTTAAAGAATATTTTATATATTATTAATTTATTTATATTAATTTAATTTAAAAAAATATTTTTTAAATTTAAAAATTATCTTTTTCTTCTTTATTATAATTTTTTTACTTCTTTATTTGGTTTTTCTTTTTTTCGTGTTTCTATCTCTTTCTCTTCTTTTATTTTTATCTCAATTTTCATCATCAATTTCTTATTATTTTCAAAATCAAATTGCACCAGAAAAAAATTGATGAGTTAAGGAACATTTTGGATTGAACAATTTCTTCTTTTGGATTGAACAATTTCTTCTTTTGAGTAAATTTATTTTTTACTCTTTTTCTTCAAAGCAATATGTGCCTTTTTTTTATGCTCTAGGCATATCTCTATCGGTTAAAGATCATAAAAAATCATCCTCTAATTGTTCATCAAACTCTTCTTTGTGTAGATATAGCTATTTTAGGCTTTTAAGTCGTGTAAGGGAAAAACACGATTAAGAATATATAAGGTAAGGGAATGTAATAATCTAGAAGTTATTATTTTTCTTAGAATATTGAGTCTTGGTTTTAAGATTTAATTTAGAATATTCCTAATTTAATATTTTTCTAGATAGGTGAGAAGTGACAAATTTATATTAGAAAAATTATGGTAAAGAGTAAAATAATTGATTTTTTTTTTCAAGTGGAAGGCTTGTGATGAAGATGAAAAAAGTACATCTATGTCATATAAACTTGAGAAACTTTATGAGAATTCAAATATTGAAGAAAATGAAAAACAACTCTCTAAGGTTCCTAAACTTATATATAATAAATTTTGAAATGCTTTAGAACGTGATCCCGAAAAGGTAACTTTTGCTTTTTTTTAATATATTATTGTTGATGATAAATTTTATACTACTTTTATATATATATATATATATATATATATATATATATATATATATATATATATATATATTATTGTCATATTTTTTGAATTCAATCGTTATGAGTGCTTGTTTTGAATAGAGAAAATGAAACCTTTTTTTAACTAGAAAAAATAATTTATATATAACAAATATAATTTGGTCCCCTTAAAATTTTGGTTGAAGTTCCGCCACTGTCTGCGGATACCCACGAGTACGAATTTTTAATTTTTTTTTACATCCCTGGTTATCATAGTAATTAATATATTTTTGTCCGGTCTCTCTAACATTAATTTGCATAATCTATGAATATTTTATTTTGTGAAATAGTATATTTGTGGTTATAAAGTGATTTAGTAGTAAAATTAAAAAGAAAAATGAGAGATGTTGTGGGTTTAATTTCCCAACTAGCAAAATATTAACAACTAGCATTAATAAAAAAAATAAAAAGCAATATATATATATATATATATATATATATATATATATATATATTCCTCCTTTCTTTTCAATTTTGGTTTGTTCTATATATTAACAAAATTCACACATATATCCTGTGTATTTTACCTCTAATCATAACCTTGATTGTACTTATTTCTTTTTATGTGGTTATGTTCAAATGGTGTATTATCAATTTCAGTTAATAAAATAGATTTTAGGTTTCACATTTCATTATTTTTATTCTCCTTTAATATTTTATCTTGTTTATCTTTTTCACATAAAAAGGTTTGACTCTTAATCTTAAGTGTTCAATCGTATAAATCATTCATTTACTAGATTATATAAAAACTTATCATTCATTTTTTTTTATTTGAAAAACTTTTGTTCTTGTAAAACAATTTTCATTATCTCTCAACGGTTTGACTATTTTTTATATTTGAAAAGTTTTATCAAATTTTCAAGGTATTTTTCATTTTATCATACTTTTAATTATATTTTTTTATTGTGCGATTTTATTCAATGATGTATCAAATCCTTTATCCTTTTCACTTTTTAAATGTTTTAGTTTATTTTTATTATGTAAAATATTGTTTTGATGATTTTTAAATAATTTTTTTATTTTCTAATTCTTTCTTAAAATTTTAACATCACAATTGTATTAACACATTTCATTTATTATAATATAATAAGTTAATGTTAATGTCATAAAAAATATTTTATACCTTTCAACATATATTGAAGTTAAAAAATGAAATATTTATGTCAAAATGTGAATTATTATTAGTTTAATATTTTTCCTCTATATAATTTTGTTCAATATAATATTCATGAGTCTATAGAAAAAGAGATTAGTTAAGAGACATTTGAAACATTTTTAAACTTTAATATTCATTTTACTTTTATAATTTTATAACTTTATCAACTTTGTTTCATTAATGTATACAAAATTTATAGATGCTTTGATTGTGAAATTTTATTTATATCAATTGCGAAATATTTTATATATTTTATATTCTGATTTGAAATTTATATCATTATAATTTTGTTTAAAAATATTTCATTTTTAAGATATAAGAATATATTTTTTTTATATTGAATATTTGATAATATCATATTTTTTTATGTGATTTTTACTTTTCATAAAGATGTAATTTTCAATTTTTTTATAAAAAATAATTAATTAATATTAAAACAAAAAAAAAACAATAATGAGCGAGAATATATAATCATTATCCAATGAAAATAAGGTGGAATAAATATCTTATACCCTACACTCTCCTCTTCAGTTTCAATAATAATAGGATTAGGGATGGCAAAACGGGCCAGTCCAGCCCGCCTGTGGCCCAGCAAAAATGGGTCGGGCGGGGCTGACCCACCACCAATAAACGAGTTGGATATTGTAACCCCTCCCGTCTTAGGGTGGGCTAGCGGGCTAACCCGCCTTTTTTTTAATTTTTAATTTTTTTAACATTTTTTGAATTTTTGTTTATAAATCTATTATATATATAAAAATTTATTTATATAATATAAAAAAAGTATTATTTTTTAATTATTTTTAATTTTAAACATAAAAAAATAAAAAAAAGGTTGGCGGGTCAGGACAGACTGACCCGTTTTGGCCCGCTAAACTGGCGGATTAGGCAGACCGGGTTACGTCGGATTGACGGTTTAGAAATTCTAACCCGACCCACCCTTTTCTTGACGGACTGGCGAACCGATCCGGCCGGTCTGACCCGCTTTGATATCCCTAAATAAGATTTAAACTTTGTGATTATTTCTTACTGAATTTAGCCTCTTTTTCCTTTATACCATTTCTATCCTTATATTTAACGGTTAACCTTTTAAGTTTCCATCATCTAAACATTTATTAATAATAATAATATTAATAATAATAATAATAGTAAAAAAAAAATTTGAGTTTAAACATTTAAACATAATAATAATAATAATAAAGTTTGAGTTTTGTAACATTTGTGTTGTGTATATAATTTTTTAACTTTTTTTTATCCTTATATTTTTTACTAACTTTTAAGTTCTATGATCTAAAAAAAACCCATAAGTATTAAAAGTGTTTATATTACATGGTCATAACAATTAATAAAAACTAAAATATTTTATAACTATTTTTCGACATATTTTGTTATACATTTATTTTTATTTGGATGGAAAATTATAATTACTTTTATTATATATGTTCCTGCAGAGAACAAACAAGAGGTTAGACACAAGCGTCACCTTATCATGTAGCTCGTTATCTCTTCAGTTGGCCTCTTCCCGGTCGATACATGTCAGCTTGGACCTAGGAGGGGTTACCTGCATAAGAATCTCCGAAGCTCAAGTAAGTCAAAGCTCTCAGAGAGTCAAATCAGTGATTAATGAATGCGTACCTTTAAATGATGGGGTCCACGTGTATTTATAGGGCATTAATGACGTTTTGACCATTTCATGGGCTGGGTTTTGTCATGGGCTGTAGTTTGGGCCATGAATGGGCCTGGGCCCCAAACCAGGCCCTTGAGACCTATTGAACGCGGGACATCGATGTTAGTTAAAGTTCATTGGAGTAGTCGGTCTCGACCGGCTACTTGCCTAGATGGCTTGTGTTGGTGATGTCCGGGTACTAGGTGGTTTCGATGTGCACACTGTTTACTTGGTTGAGTTTGGCTAGGTACGGTACAATATACTTATACAATTATAAGACTAATTTTGTCACAACATATTTTAAAGTTATTAACATTTTAAACATTTATTCGAACTATCTAAGACAATTATTATGAAAGTAAACTTTTATTTTAAAGTTACCACTTTTTTATATTGTGATCATATGAAAGTGATGATAGTTGTAACTAAGGTTGGCGAATATGATGTTTTAACATGTATGTGTAAATAGTTTAAAGCCAATTTTAACTAAAAATATAGTAAGTTCAATTTTATCAAATGTGGTATGCCGTCTTAGCTCAGTGGTAGAGCGCATGGCTTTTAACCATGTGGTCGTGGGTTCGATCCCCACAGACGGCGTCAAATGTGAATGGAATGTATACTCTACATATACTATCTTTTTTGATCAAAACCAAGAGGGCGACAAGAGTGTCTTTTGCAGATATGCCAATTCCCACAGATGGCGTTAAAGGTGAATGGAAATATGTGGAGGAATTTATACTCTACATATACTTTTTTTTAATATTTTTATGTCTTTAAGTATAATTTATTATTATTTATCTATATAGGTCTAGGTACCCCATGTTGAGGAGATAGATTCCCTAAAAGAGGAAAATGTTAGACTGAAAGAGGAGGATCAAAACCAAGAGGGCGACGAAGGGGAAGGAGAAAGAAGTTCTTAACCTCGTGAATTGTAGGCATCCCTTCATTGACAGAATCACTTAACCTCCTTCCAAGGCAGTGGAAAGCCCCTATGGTATGCTATGATGGTAGCACGAACCCAGATGAACATGTGTAAGTCAGCCTTTACTCAACACATGACTCTGTCTTGTACAAAACAGAAGTCGTCATAACATGATACAATTTTAGTTCACTTCATTCAAAAATGAAATCTTCAAAGCATGGTACGATTTTAGTTCATTTCATTCATAACTGGAGTCATCTCATGTTGTGATGATTTCACTTTATATATTTTTAACAAAAGTCGTCATTACCTTACATGACTCTAGTTCATCTATAGTGGAATCAATTCAACTTAACACGACTCCTTAGTTATGAAGTCGTGACAACTTGACACAACTTATCCATGTGCGATTTTTTTTTTTTAACTTGCATCATTATGGTTATTTCAACATGAAATTAAACTAGATTGGTGAAAATGATAAAAATTGATATAAGAAAAGTTTAGAAAATACAAAAAGAATAGAAAGATTGTAGAAAAATAGTGAATTTATTTGAATTTAACCTTTTTCTTTTAGATTTAACCATTTTTTTAAATTTAACCCTTTTTAATTATAAAAATATCTTAAAAATGGATAAAGATAATTAAAAAATTTATTGATAAAGATAAAATGGATAGTGATATATTCATTTAAAAAAAGTTACTTAATAGTTATTAAAAACAATATCCTTTATTAATAGTTATAGATAATAATAATAATAATAATAATAATAATAATAATAATAATAATAATAATAATAATAATAATAACGAAATACATAAATAAATAATATTAAACTTTGAGATTTCACTTAAAAAAATATAAGGTCCAATTCCAAGTTCTAATGTCTCATTGAAAAATTATTTTGGAATTGAATATCTGGTAAATAAGAATACCTAAAGCGATGTTGTCAATTTTCCCACTTTTTCAAATTTTTAATAGCTTATATATTCTCTCCTTTAGAAATATATTTAACATTACTATTCTTTAAAACATATAATAATATTTATTTCCTGAATCCGAGCAACCATATATGTGGCCAGAACTTGGGTTATTTCCAACTAATAACACCAAACCGAATGATTATATATCAATCCTTTGACCTCCATCCATTTATGAGGTGTATATAATTTGGTGCCATCTAAGAAAAATAGGAAAAACAATATTCACAAAAAAATTAAACCAACCAAAATCCAATTTCTTAGACTTAATTTTAAAATTGACACAAAATTATGTATTACACATTGAAAGCATTAGTAGTAGTATCATTTTAGGGCGAAGGAAAGATGGAACAGAAAGAAACCATGCGTGAAAAAATATGGCATCATGTCCCACACTTTAGTGCAAACCTAACTTGAAGCACACCTAACCAACACAATGGAAAGGACGATTCCTTAAAGAGGCCATAAGGTGAGTCTTCTACTAGGTTTTTATCACTCTTCATTTCCCTCCACCATCTACCCCAATTAAAATAATACTTAAAATTCTCATTTATATGTTACCATATTGTGATGATATTCGATAAGCAATTAAGAAAAGAACACGAGCACGAGTCTTAAAATAAAGTAAAGATGTCATCAATATAGTATTGTAGCATGTGAAGTTATGGTCAACTCGAAGCAATAGTTGGAATTTCCTATGACCAGGGAGCATAGAAATTCTATTTAATTTGTTACTCTGACTTCAAAATTTGAATTTTTACTAGTATTGTCAACCCGATTCACCATATTTAAATATAGGATTAAATATGTTGGTTCTCCCTTAATTTTAAGTAAATTTTAGAACTAGTTAATCTTGAAATTTTGGACCAATTTAGTCTTTAATATTTTAAAATATGTAGATTTAGTCATTTTAATCAAAATTTGGTAGATTTATTTGATGTTTCGTACACAATTCATGGTTGTATTTAAGTTGTTTATACTGTTTGACACATTTTTGCTTTAATGTTAAGTCAAATACTATTATGAAACGCGTTTGAAATGTCAAATAAACTTAACAAAATTTGATTAAAATGATTAAATCTACACATTTTAAAAAATGAATGACTAAATTAATTCAAAATTTTGAAATAAATTAATTATAAAATATACTAAAGTGACAAAAACATATTTAATGTTTAAATCTACATGAGAGGAAAGTGTGCAAATCGTATATTTAAATCCACCGCATACAACTATATCAAAATGAAGTTGAATTATCGAACTTAAATATTAAAACAGTTAGATATTGCTAGTTGCTTGTGGTCCTCGATGCTTTAATTCATAGGAGTATCATCCTAATCTATAATTCAATTTTCGTTTTTAATATATAGTATTGCTTAATTGTCATGCATGGGTTGCACTCATCTCAATCGTAGTACAGCGAAGAGACTGAGATGGGGGTAGGTTTAATATAATAAGGCAACAGACGGATAAAAGTATACAACTAGTTGAGTTTTTGTTGCTAATTTGTTTATTGGGAATTGTACGTATTTTTAATTTATATGCATATTTATATAATATAAGCAAAATAGAAAAGTTATTAGTTAATAAATTAATAAAAGAATATCTAGAAAACAGAACATGTATTTTATGAGTTAACGTGAGAATATCATAAAAATTCAATAGTTTTGTTTGTTAATTATCTCAACATTCATTCTTGATTTTGAAATTACAAATTTTGATTTTTTTTTTTTGTAAAGTATTCAAATATTAGTGTATTTGACTCTTTATTTTCGAGTATGTTAACTTATGTTTTTGTTTAAAATTTTATCTCAACAATGTTTATTTTTTACTACGAAATACTGAATCATTAATAATTGGAATTGGGGTTTGGTGTTGTGGATAAAAATTTGATATAATCCTTTTGAAATGGCATTATATTATTTTGATGTATTAATCCATGTTTCATATTTATATCGAGTGTACGAAGATATTATAAACAATTTAAATTTTACTTTAAAATACATTTAAAATACTAAAAATATTTAAAAAAATAGATTAAAATGATTATATATATATTTTTTATTTTAAAATTTTAAAACAAAATTATTCTAATTTAAAAACTAAAAACATAATTAATGTTTAATTCTCTCGCAACTAACATAATTGTTTTGGAAGTAATTCTATTTTTTTTATAATTCTCATAAAAATAGCTTAAAGTATTTTTTGTTGTGATATTTTTATCTGAACCACTCTTAAGTATATAAGTAACAAAAAAAACATTATATTCTTGCCTCCCAAATATATAATATTTTAATGACAGAAATTACTCTTGAATAGAGATGGCAAATAAACCCGTCCCCGTGGGTATTGTCCGAACCCGTCCCCGTTTTGACGGAGAATCCCCGCATTGACTGGGTATGGGTATGGGTATGGGGAATCCCCGACTTTTTCAGTTGGGTATGGGGATGGGTATGGGGATGTACATATACCCGCCATAATACCCGTCCCCGCCATATCTCCATTCTCGTTTAAATTATTAAAATATTCACAATTAATCAAGTAACTCCTATATATATATATATATATTTTTTTTCTATTGTTTTTTCTTTTAATTATTTCATTTGTCATGAAAGTCATTCTCATCTCCAATATATTTTTTATCTTATCATAACCTTTATGTAATTATGTTAAAATGATGTATGTTAATAAAAAAAAATATTATGCCTCACATTTGAATATTTATATTATTTTTTAATATTTTTATTTATTATAAATTTTCCTTTCACATGAGAATGTTTATACTCTCAATTTAAGGTAATATAAAAAAAATTCTTTACTTATTATTATTATTATTATTAATTTTTATTTAATTTGAAGAACTCTTTTGTTTCATTAAAATAATTTTTGTTATTTTTCAACCATTAAGTATACATGTTGATATTTGAAAAGTTTTCTTAGTTCTCTAAGATATTTTTCGTCTTATCATACCTTAGTTATACATTTGATTTTCTTTGTGTGATTTTTTTCGATAGTCTCTCAAATTATTTCTAAAACACACATTTGTTAGTTTTTTAATATTTTTATTTATTGTTTTTATTTTTATCATGTAGAATAATATTTCGATATATTCTATCTAATTATTTTTTATTTTATAACTCATTATTAATCATAATGTAATTTTTTCACTTTAAATTCTGTTTGAAGTGGTTAAAATTATATATATATATATATATATATAATGATATTTAGGAATAATATATGATAATTCACTACAAAAAAAACATGAAATGGTGACTGATTTAGTTAGTAACCCATATCAGTCATTATTTTTCGTCATTGGTGGTAGTAGTTGATTTATTGTCTGAATCAATGACTAAATTAGTGACTGATTCAATGATCGAATCGATACTTGATTTAGTGACCAATTTAATTACTAATTTATTTGTAATTTAATGACAAATTTTTTGGTCACTAATGATATTTCTATTTAATTTTAACCACTTCAAACGTAATTTAATAATTAGTTCTCTAAGGTATTTTTCATTTTATCATACCTTAATTATACATTTGATTTCCTTTGTGCGATTTCTTTCGATAGTCTCTCAAATTATTTCTAAAACACACATTTGTTAGTTTTTTAATATTTTTATTTATTGTTTATTTTCATCATGTAGAATAATATTTCGATATATTCTATCTAATTATTTGTTATTTTATAACTCACTATTAATCATACTGTAATTTTTTTCACTTTAATTGTATAAATAACTTTTATTTACTACAATATAAAAATTTAATGTAATTGCTATGAATATTTTTTCGTCACTATCCAACATATATTGAAGTTCAAAAGATACAAAATCTATGTCAAAATTTTATTATTATGTTTATTATTTGTTCTTTGTGTCATTTTGATCAAGTGATGTATTATAACTTTTATTAATGTATAAAAAAGAGATTTATTATAATTTAAAAAAATTGAAGTAAACAAACATTTAAAATATATTTTAATTTGAATATTTGTTTTTCTTTTATTATTATGTTTTTAATTTGTTCTTTGTGTCATTTTGATCAAGTAATATATTATAACTTTTATTAGTGTATAAAAAAGAGATTCATTAGAATTTAAAAAAATTGAAGTAAACAAACATTTAAAATATATTTTAATTTGAATATTTGTTTTCCTTTTATATTTTTTTTGAAATATTTTTTAATTTTATCAACTAAGTTCATCAATGTTGTAGTTTGCAAATTTAATAAATGTTTTGGTTCACATGAAATTTTATATGGTATTCTAATATAAAATGTAAACAATTATAATTTATTTTAAGGTATTTGGCATCGAAGAAAATCCTCCTAATATTGAATATTTCATAATATTATGTTTTCTTTACCGTAATTTTTTTTCTTTTATAAAAATTAATATTGAAGTAGTTAGAACACGGGTATGGGTATGGGTACGAGATTATACCCGTTACCCAGTGGGGATGGGGATGAGAAAAAAGTTTGATACCCGTTGGGTTTGGGTATGGGATGGGGATGAATTTTTTATGCGGGGATGGGTATGGGATAGCGAAACCCGTCCCCGCCCCGCCCCGTTGCCATCCCTACTCTTGAATCCCATAATATGTATTCAGCATCAAGAATTGATGATAAAGCAATTATATATGTATTTGCTTTTATTATTTTTCTCTCAAATAATATATTCTGAATAAAAAAATGTTTTGGTACCAGTTTATTTGATAAAAAATTGATGATAAACCAATTATATATGTATTCTTTTTATTATTATTCTCTCAAATAAGATATTATGAAAAAGAAAATTCGGTACCAGTTTATTTGTTATTTTTAATAAAACCAGTTTTATTTATATATAAACTAACGTATTTATAAAATAAGGAAAACAAAAATTATCAATTAATAAATTGAGAAAGATAATGTGTAAAAAAAGGTTACATTAAAAATTGCATGAAGAAAAGAAACAAATAAAATAAAAATTGTATGAAAAAAAAATACGCCCACCGTGGGGCTCGAACCCACGACCACAAGGTTAAGAGCCTTGCGCTCTACCAACTGAGCTAGACGGGCAACTTGTTATAAATATGAACTCACGACCACAGATTGAAGAACCTTGCGCTCTACCAACGGTTAACTTGTTACAAAACTGAACATAAAATTCCTACACTCTGTATTGTTCTACACAATCCATTTTTTTCTGATTGCTGGTGCTGCCTAATGGCAATAGGCGGAACAGTTGCCGGTATATACACGCTTTCTCCACCACTCTCTTCCTTCATCCCCACGCGCCTGTTCTCACGCTCTCATTTCGCTGCAAAGCTTCGATGTCCTCCTTCCATTCGACTTCGAGCTTCTTCTACTGCCGTCATCGACACCGAAACCAATCCAACGGTAACGCTTCTTCTCCCTCCGATTGAATTTCCTTTTGATGCACATATTAATTTTCGTCAAAAACTTGCATGAGGAACGTAATTTTTGTGTTTAGGAATCCGTCGTAGTTGAAAAGGAAGTGAGCAATAGCAGCAACCCGTTGGCTTGTCCTGTGTGTTATGATTCCTTGACATGGACTGGTGGTTCTGGTTTGTCCGTGTGAGTTAATTTAATAATCAATTATTTGCTTCCGCTATATGTGTGAATTTGGTCGCTTCTGCTCTTTTGTATTCGTTGTGATAATTTTTTTGATGCAGAGATACAATCAGCGGGTCTAGTTTTCGATGTGGCACATGTCAGAAAAAATATGTTGGTAACCAAACGCACATTGATCTCACCGCAACAGGTGGAGCTAAGAGCTACGGTGAAACGATGCCTGCTTCCACAGAGCTTTTCAGGCATTCTAGTTCTCTGTCTTCTTTTTTTCATATGAAGTGTTTTTTTATTGTTCATGATCAATGTAGTTGTATTTGATGATCTTAGAGAATGGTTTTGTTTGCCTTTAAGTTATATTCCTACTATCTGAAGATATATATCATATGCATATGAAGATTAGTTTGTTGATAATGGCACTCTGCGACTTAAGTTAACAGTATAGTTGTTTTGCTGTCTAAATGTTGTGGAATCGATTTGCCACTTACATGCATACTGATTGTTTGTTGAATCAGGGTGCCATTGATATCATTTCTCTATGAGAGGGGCTGGCGTCAAACCTTTTCTGTGTGGGGTGGTTTTCCAGGTCCTGAGAAAGAGGTTAACTAAATGTCCCAGTTCTCAATAACAATTCCTTCTTAATGAAACCATATTATTTATTTTATTTTGTTAGAAAATATGAAAAATATCAGATGATATCTTCTTAGATTATCTAAGATGATCTCTTAAAATTTATTCTTCTTTTATATTTTATTAATTTTTTTCTTATTTAATTAAGATAATTTTAATTGTATGTATATTTGATTAGAATTAGATTTATTGGAATTTATTTTGTAGGCATATCATATCATGTATATAAAAATATCCTATAATCATGAGTGTTCAATTTATATAAAATCAACTTTGTTGTCTAATTCATACACATGCTTCCATTTGTAAGTGGTATACACAAGGTTTAAACTTAATTATTTGTGAATGGAAGCTGCACATCCTTTTCTGTAATAAAAATAAGGATTATTTAGTTTGTAAACCTTGGGTCGTTTACTTGCTTCAATGAGGAAGCAAATATATTGAGCTAAGACATTGGGCCTAATGGAGGTGCCAACAATGATAATAATGCCTTCTGTCATGTTTGGTATTGTGTTCTTGAGAACATCAATGTTAACATCATCACTGGTTTTAATCTCCTTGGAAGAGGGTGCAAAGCCTCCGTAACTTGTACAGAACTCCACAAAAGCCTTGAACTATTCAAATCCATAATGCCATCTGATTAAATGCTTCTTTTAGGGACTCTTGCTCAAGGTACACAATGAAAGTTTTGCACCATCTTCTAAAGAGGAGACTAAAACCAGTCAGAAGGCATTCGCTTCCTCATGGAGGTGAGTAAGAAATCTGATGTTCACCAGCTACACAATCCTGATTTTTTTTTTATTAGATATGTTGCTTTTATTTGCAAATTATTAAGTCAATACCTTGCATTTACAGAATTATAAATAGTCGTTATTTCTCTTGCAGCGAGATGTTCTTTCAATAGTTCTAAATAGGTCATCCCACTAGCATGTTGCAGCTTTATATTTATAAGCTAAAAGTTTGAACATATCAAACTAGGCAGAAATAATTTATCCGGATTCAATTAGCTATCCATATTCATATTAGCCAATGTGCTCACTCTTAGCTCGTGGATGTCCAGAGAGCTATATCAATCAATTTGTTTTTGTTTACCTTTGGGTGATTGGTGGAAAGAATATTAATTTAGATATGGTGCTGCAAAATATAAGATAAAATTATATGAAATACTAATGAATCTGTCTTCTATTGTCTTATGTACTTTTATATTGGAATTATCTTGTTAATGTATGACTTCTTTATGCTTGTGTGTTCTTCAACAGTTAATCACGCCTTCTACTTAATTTGTCTGCAGTTTGAATTGATGAAGGGTTTCCTAAAACCAGTATTGGAAGGAAATATAGTTGATGCTAGTTGTGCAAGTGGATTGTTTTCAAGATTATTTGCAAAAAGTCAACTGTTTTCTTTTGTTGTTGCTCTAGACTACTCAGAAAACATGTTACAGCAATGTTATGAATTCATTCAGCAGGAAGAGAACTTCCCAAAAGAGTACTCTGTTTATATTTCTAAACATAGAAATTATTATATCTAACTTTTGATTTCATAGTTCTAAGAGAACTATTTAAGCCATCTTTTATTCATATTACAATTATATTTAGTTAATATTTATTTTTTTAGGAACTTAATCTTGGTTAGAGCAGACATATCTAGGCTTCCCTTTGTTTCTAATTCTGTTGACGCTGTGCATGCTGGCGCTGCTCTACACTGTTGGCCTTCACCATTGGCAGCTGTAAGTGAATAATTATTCTCTGATTGGATTTTGCAGAAAATGTTTCATTTGTTTCAAATACCTGTGACAGTGGCTTGAGAAAAATTATAAATTCTTTAGCCATGGTTTTTGAGATGTTTACAACGTTTTTATATTAATCTGTAGTAAATGGAATCCCTTAACGTGTATGTAGTGTTGTGTCAACAACTACAAAAACATGTTTCAAAATTTTAATCATGCTAGCAGATTTAAAATATAAGCAATTTTTTCAAGGGTTACCTTAATATTATGGATAAATTACTTCTGCCGATTTATCACACAGTAGTATGCCTAGTTTAGTCAGATGGTCATGCCTTGCATCACTCTGTGACTTCACTTTCTTTCTGTGTGATCTATTTTAACAGGTGGCTGAAATAAGTCGAGTTTTACGACCTGGAGGTGTATTTGTTGCAACCACCTACATACTTGATGGTCCTTTTTCTATTATCCCATTTCGAAGTACATTACGGCAGGTATTAATTTTGAATAATGTTTTTTATACAACATTTTTTTAGACGCTTACTAATTTTCTTATCTGTGCCTCCATTATATCAACCATTTTATTCCACACTTCTTTTTCTTCTCTTTTCTGTAAAACCAATTGCATAAATCTGTTCTATGATGATAATTTCTCTAAAATTTTTTAGCTTGAGTTTTTCTCTGTAAGTGTTGGCGGGCTCCGTCTGTATTGATAAAATCAGTAAGAGTAACCAGATTTACTTTGCTTAATTGTTTTTGTTGTTTTTTTTTCCTTAATTTGAATCTGCTAGCTTCAATTCAGTTTCTCAATTATAAGAAGTCGGTGGTAATTTAGTTCCTTAATGATATGAGAAGATATCAATCTAGAGTATTACGATTGTGCGTGGAATAGTGATTTTTATTTCAGATTCCATGTCAGGGTTAAAATTTTCGTCGACTCAATCTTTTCAGGCACTAAAATGAATGTTTATTGTGTTAACTTTTACCATTTATTTTTATTTCTATAAGTTGAGTAGTGGAATATTTTTTTATCGTTTTAGAATATAAGGCAAGCATCTGGGAGCTACATCTTCCTCTCTGAACGTGAACTTGAAGATCTCTGCAGGACGTGCGGGCTGGTTGGGTTTAAATGCATTAGAAATGGGCTTTTTGTGATGATCTCTGCTAGAAAGCCCAGTTAAAAAAGTTTGAGTTTCGGGTGCTCTGTTTGCTGCCTTGAACACATTTTTGCTGAAGCCTACATATTCTTTCCATAGGCTAAGTTTTCAATCTTAAGCAGACAAAATGGTGCATGTTGATCTGATTAAATTTGTGGTTTGACTTGGTAATAAATTAGGCTTCATAATAATCAAACCATATTACACCAGATGGATTATCTGGTAAATAAAGCAAAAAGAAATATTTTTGCTGGATTAATCTCATATGTAGAGTAGGTTTACCAGTACTGTAAAAACTGTACGAATAAATTTTGGCCACCAAATTATTTTATCATAGGTTGCAGTTTTAAAATACAAAATTATAATTCAATATCATCTAAATAACTTTGTCAATAATTTTTCTTAAGGTGCCTGTAAAAAGTGAAATTTATTTAATTCTTTAGTGAAACGGAATTAGTTTTAATAAAATAAAACAATACTTAGGAGATGGAAATAAACATTCACAGAACTCCAGAGTCAATAGTCAAAAAGTAAAAGGTGTAGAACGTTTTCTAGACTGTGACGAAGTGTTTGTAAAAGATCAGTATTGAAAAAAAAAATTAAAAGTTCTCAATGTTTATAGGAAAAAACAATAAAATAAATTAATGTTTGAATAAACTTTGTTTTGAAGGAATGATTATTTATTGCCACGTGTTTTTTTCGGGCTTGTGGGCCTATCCGCGTGGTCCGCCTCACTTTCTCATCTCTACAAATTATAAAGTTTACAAAAATTATCATCTATTACATATACGACAATAAATACAAAAAATAGTAAAGATAAATTATCTATCAACGTGACTAAACATTGTTAGCCACAATACACTTATTCTTCATATTTAGGAGAAAATATAGTATTTAGTTACGAAAAGGAAATTTTGTATTTTTGTTGAAAGTTTTGAATAAGTTGTCGAGTTGGTGGAATCTGTAATTGTTGAAGTTGAATATTTAAATGAACTTTTGGTTTTATATTGATATGACTTGAATTCGTAATACAGAAAGTTTGATTTTATGTATAGTATTTTTTGATAACTTGAAGAGTTCAATTGGAATTTGAATGCATAAAGGTGAATTGAAGAAAATTTAGAAGTGGTATGAGGACAAGAAATATTTTAAATTGCTGCCAGAAAACAATTGTATTTGATCTAATTGTATTTGATATAAGTGGAAAATATATAGGTATGGGATTTGCTATATGATTAAAGTACTTAAATTTAACAATTTGATAATGTTTTATGGTGTGATTGATCTGAATATATCGTTTAGGAAAGTTAATATTAAGTTAAATAAAATTTCAATAATAATCATTGGTGCAAAGTTTCTTGGTTTAAGCATCTGGTCACTCAGGTGATGAATATGTTGTTCAAACGATAATTAACATATGAAATGTCACACCAATTATCGTTTTTGTAAGGAGTGCGAATGAGAGATGAAAATCAATATATTTTCTTCAGGAGTATTACTAAGTGCTCTCAATCTTGAAAATTTTATAAATATTTCAAATTTTATAGAAATAAAGAAAAAAAAAATCTTATGTAGCAATCAAAATCAAAATTCACTGGTTTTACACATCTAAAAATATTTTTTTTAAAAGTTATAAATGTTTTTCCTATGACTTTTTAATAATGAAATAAATTACTAAACGGCGAATGTTAAGGACTTTCGTTTAAATCCTCTTTTGGTTGATAGACTTTAACTTGTATTTATGTAATTGAAGTGGTTTGGTCCAACATCTGTCTTCGTAT
This sequence comes from Vigna unguiculata, assembly GCF_037176805.1. Taxonomy (NCBI): domain Eukaryota; kingdom Viridiplantae; phylum Streptophyta; class Magnoliopsida; order Fabales; family Fabaceae; genus Vigna; species Vigna unguiculata. The sequence goes on along the minus strand of NC_140800.1, from coordinate 37,781,968 downwards.
TGCATTATCAATTAATGACAGACTTAGCATGTGACAAGGAGCCACAGAAATGGTTGATAATTACTTAGGGGAAAGTTTAGGAAAGAATTAACATATCAAGTTTTTTTTTATAATATTATTTTAAATATAATTATTAATTAAGTTTATCAATTAACACTCATAAATTTCATAGACACTATTTATTTGTTAGTGTAATTAATTTATAATTTTTTAATACATTTCAACTATAAATAAAAATTATATTAATCTCTATAAATAAATTAATTACTTCCAAAATACCGTAAAAACATAAAATTATGATATTTTATTAAGATATTTAAATTATCTTTAATAATATTAAAGAGTGTCTCTACTAATAAATACCAAAAACTTAGATAATAAATATAAAATATTCACATAGGAATAATCTCCTAACACTAAGTTAAATAAGAGGAATAATGAAAAAAAATAATAATATACTAAATGATCTAATATAGAGGTCTTCATATTTTTTGGTATTTTCTGGTTAGAACCCATTTTGATATCCACAATGAAACAGGGTAAAATTGGTGTTGCGTCACACTTATTATTTTTGCTTATTAATTTTTTTAATATATGGATGACATTCTTTTATGAATGAGGACAACGAGGAAGACAATGTTACAAGATGGATGAAATTAAGTAAATTCGATGATTCAAAAGGTTATCATTAAGATGGACAAACTCTTATTGAGTATGTGAAGTTTTTGAAAGGAAGACTTATCAATTAGAGTTGCTTAGTGGATGAGTCATCTAAATTTTTTTTAACATGAAATATTTTCAATTTCCATTTCTATTAGTGTGTTTTTTTCCGAAGGATTTCTGATGAGGCATAATAAGGTTGCAAATAAAGGTGTATTTTGAAGTTGAAAGTCGACAATGGTAATTGTATAGTCACACATTTAATCATTGATCGAAGTAGAAAAAATTCAAAATCGACAAGAAACGATCATAATAGCCTGATCACAATATTAATCACTGATCGAAGTAAATGAAATTCATAATCAACAAGAGATAATCATAATCATTTGGTCATGATCTTAGTTGTTGATCAATGTAGTTGAAATCATCAATAGACAGTCATGATCTTCCAATCAGTCTTAATTGTTTAAAGAGGTAGTTGAAAATCGATAAGAGACAATCATAATTGCTCAATCACAATCTTTATTATTAACCGAAGTAGCTGAAAATCGACAAGAAACGATTATAATCATTCAATCATGATCTTATTTGTTAATTGAAGTAATTGAAAATCGATAAGAAACGATTATAATCATTCAATCATGATCTTATTCATTAATTGAAGTAATTGAAAATCGATAAGAAGCGATCATAATCAGATGATCACGATTTTAATTGTTGAGTGAAAATAGATGAAAATTGACAAGAGACTATCAAATTGTCTCATCATAATATTAATTATTGATCAAAGTAGAAAGAGGTGGTTAAAATCAACAAGAGACAATCTTATTTCAAAGAATTTAAATTGATTTTACAATTATGAAAAAAAAAGTTATTAAGTGCCAATAAACTATTAGAAAATTTGAATATTTTTTTTGCATACGTCTATACTAAATTAAATGAGCATTGATCCCAAAGTAAAAACAAAAGAGTAATTGTTAGAGTTAGAGACGTTTTCAACTTGCATACTTGATCGTATGGGAAATCATGTTTGAAGTACACAGATTGTTAAAAGTTTGTCTTAAACCCTAAACATATATATTACCTTAAAGTAAAATTTGGAAAAAAGCTTGATGTCCTCTCCTAGGTTCAAAAGTTATTTTATCTTCTTGTCTGTCTCCACATAATCCGTACTTTATTCACCTCTTATTAATTTATATTTAATGAGTAATTATGATATTTTCATCAAGATATTTATATTACTTTTTCTCTATTAATAAATACAATGAATCTAAATAATAAATATAAAATATTTATATAAAAATAATCCATAAACATTAGATTAAATAAGAGGATAATAAAGAAAAAATATAACACATTAAATATTCTATTTTATTTTAGATGTCCCAATATTTATTAATTAGAATAAATTTACAATCAATACTGAGTGTTGGTCGATTAACATTTGTTTCGATACATTACCCTTCTTTTAGGCCGGCCACTTTTATATGGTTATAGAACGCTTTTGAATTTTATTGATCTAAGTAGATCACAAGGAAATTTCTTTCCCGAACTAGGTTCTTTTACTCTTCAAGCACAATTATCATCATCTTTTTCTGATCTTTCATGTTGTTTGATGTAAGAATCCAATTTTTTTAAGAATTAATACTTAATAATTGTTTTCTTGTTTTTCAGATTTGTATATTTATTTATAATAAATAACTTTATTAAAAATTTATATTTTTTTATAAACTCATGTCAATATAAATTTAAAAAATATATTTAATTTAATATTTATAAATTAATCAAGAATAAAAGATTTGAAGAGTAATTATAATAAATAAGATAATTTAAATATTTTTTAATTATGGTAATAGAAAAATGATCATAATAAAATATTGTAATTATTGTTATTTTGTGTAAAATTAATTTTGATAAATGTATATTAATTTGGTTAAAATAATTTATGTTATTTTTTTTAGATAATAAGTTAGAAAAATAAAATAAAATAATATTATGATTGTAGTGAAAATATTTGAAAATAAATTTAATGTGAAGTTAAAAGTTAGTAATATGAATGTAAAATATTTATGTTTATTTTCCGATCCTCTCTCTCTCATATATATATATATATATATATATATATATATATATATATATATATATATATATATATATATATATATATATATATATATGTTTATGGGAGATATAAGACAAATTACATTTCTTATGACTTCAGTTTACTGTTTTAGTTTAATTATGATAATAATGTAAAAATATAATTTTTAAAATTATGTTTACAAAAATAATTAATACTGAAATTTTTTTAAATTGTTATAAAAAATTTAAAAAGTAATTATTAATTTTAAATATTTTTATTAAATGTTTCTATAAATATTTTTGATTAAAATATGTTATTTTAATTTATTCATTTTAATATTTTTTCTAAAATAAATCTAACTCATCTAATTATAATTTAAATTATTTTTAAAATCAAGAACAATTTGACAATCTTGTTTTTATTTTCATTAAACTTAATTTTTAATCCATCACATCCTTAAATCATTCACAAACTTTCATACAAACTTTACTTCTAAATCCACTTAAATCCCTTACATTGTGTTCTTTTGGGTGGATGTGTACTATTCACAAGGAATGGGAAGCGATGATTAGGAGTGAGTAGTGTGTTCTTTTGGAGGTGATACAAGGTGATGAAAGGAGATGATTAGGAGAATTCACTGAAAATTTAATCTCATGATCTAGGATGAGATTAGACGGTGACACATTTGGATTTACCAAATTACCCTTCATTACTTAATTTTTGCTACATGTGATTTAGTTGTTAAAATCAACACACATGATTTCAATTCACTTTTTTAATTACATGTTAACTATAATAATAATAATTTATTATGGTTATAATAAAAATTTATTACTTCTAAAATTACTATTAAAAAGAAAAATGTAGTTTCTATGTAAATAAATTATTTTTCATCTTATATATTAAATTTATTTTTCATACAAAATATATTGTATTATTCATTTCTTTATAAATAATTTTTTTATATTTTCAATCATTCAATACAATTTATAAAATAATTTTAAATTATTTATATGTAATTTTATATTACGTATAACAATAGAGACATTTTTTGTAATCTAGTTTTTTTTTTCTATTAAATTTTTTTTTAATATGTCATATCAGTCAATTCAGTTACAAACTCTTAAAAATTTCACTCTCTAATCCACTCTAAAATTACCTAAGGGTATGTTCACTTGGTAGAATAGATTTAAGAAAGTGTGAAGATGAATTTGTGTTGATTTGAGTGGATGAATATATGTGTTTTTTTTGAGTGAATTTAGAGGATGAAAAGAGTGGATTTGAAGATGAATTTTGTGAAAATTACTGAGTGATTTGATTGATATAATAGATTAAAAAAAGTTTTAATAGATAAAAATTTAAAAATTACTAAAATATCCTTGATGGTAAAAATAAAATAAAATGATAATTAGATGAATTAAAAATATTAAAATTTAACAATATAGTAATTAGCATTAATTATTATACATATTTATATATATTTATATTATTATTAATTAATTATAAAAATTATTATACATATTATTATATACAAATATATTATTAGTTACTACATATATTATTAATTATTATATATATATATACATAAATATATTATTAATTATTATTATATATATTATTATTTATTATTATATATAATAAATTAATAATAATAAATAATATAATAGTAAAAAATAAATAATAGTAATAATAATTAATAATAGTATATTATGATTAATAATTATATAAATATAGAAAAGGCATAAAAGTAAAGTGGGTTTAAATTTGTTTAAATCTTCATATATACGAGTGGATGGATTTTAATAACAGAGAACGCGCAAATTCATCTTTGCTTTTCTGCTTGAATCATTCAATGAGAACGTGCAAAACTTTTTACATCCATTTTCGTAATTCAGTGCCTTGTTATTATCTGTTCAAACGAACATAACCTAAATCTCTTAAAAGAAACAACACCAACTTCACCATTTAATCCTTCCGATCTTTCCCTCTCCTTTTCCCTCTAATCCTTCCGTTTACTTAAAATGAAGAACACAAACTTCACCCTCTAATATGTTCAAATTCATCTTCTTCATCTCCTTAAATCAATTTTTACAAGTGAACACACCCTAAAACTTTTAATTTTGAAAAAAAAAAGGTTAGTAATAAAGGTCTAGTAAACAAAGAATGAAGAATAAGATGAATTAAGAGAATTGATTTCAATTAAATTTGGCAAATGTTGATTTATATAGTTAAAATTTTATTTATTTATTTTAACTTATTGCACACAAAAAATATTAAATTAAATTATTTTAGCCAAATAAATATACATTTATCAAATATTAATTTTACAAAAAACAACCATAATAATTGCAATGTTTTATTATGATAATTTTTCAATTATCACAATTACAATAAATTTAAATTATCTTATTTATTATATTCATTCTTCAAATTTTTATTCTCAATTAATTTATAAATATTAAATTATCTTATTTATTATATTCAATTTTCAATTTTTTATTCTCAATTAATTTATAATTATTAAATTAAATATATTTATTAAATTTGTATTAAAAAAATATGAATTTTTAATAAAGTAATTTATCATAAATAAATATATAAATCTGTAAAACTATAAAAAGATGTTGCTAATAATTCGTTCATTCAAAAACATAATTTCATATATAATCTGCAAAATTAGAAGAAGTACGATGAGAATTTAATCTTTCGAAAAAAAATATTGTACTTGAACAGTGGAAGGGTCTTGAGGAAAAAATTTCATAAGTTCTACCCTGGTCAATAAAATTTAAAAGAGGTTTATAAGAATAATAAAGTTCCTTTTACCATCTCAAGGACATACACGTACTATACCAACACTACTAATCTTGTGTTCTTTTACACATATTTACTGTACATAGGAGTGTGAATGTGGGCCAGTCCAACATGTTTAGGTCAAGTCCACATAATGTAGGCTGGTTTGTCCCACATTTTAAATGTAGACTGAAATGTTTGGTCCGTCTCGCGTAACTGCAGACCTGCAGGTCAAGTCGTTTTATTTTTATTTTTTAATTTTTAAGATAAAACTTTCAATGTTCACAAAATTGGATAACTTTAAGAAATTCACAAAATTAAGCAAAGACTTTGGGAAAGTTTGATGATAAATTGATAATTTAACATTTTAATCATGTTCTTACTATGACATACACAATTTATTCTTTAAATTTTAGCACAGTAAAAAATACATAATACTTGTCTTTCTTAGTCATATAAGATTTATTTTGAAACGTTAATGGAAGAGTCTATAAAAAAAGTAACTGATATACTGTAAATTTTTATTATTTATTTATTCTTATTATTATTTTTGTTTATGCGGACTTGCAAATTCACTATCCTGGCCCGCCCCGCGTTATTTTTACAGGTCTGCGAGTTGGCCCGATGGGCCAAACTCATATTACCACCCCTAATTGTACAAATAAATTAAGAAGCAACGATTAGAGTGTAATAATCGTGTTCCTTTGCGTGCAAAGAGGAAGAGTTTGGAAGTGATGGATAACAAGATTGTTATGAAATCCCATCGCGCTATATGTGTGATGATTTGAGGGTGATCAATGATCATTTATTAAATTACCCTCATACGAATTAATATTTCATGCACAAGTATGTGCCGTGGTGTGTTGAGGAAAAAAGCACTGGGTCGATTCAACAATATTGTAGAAGGAGTGGAATCGTTATAGAGAGGATGAAATCGATTCCATATTCTTGTATAGTGTGGTTTGGAACGATTTCCTCCATCATGGATCGATTCCATGATTATGTAACATGGTTTGGAACGATTCCCTCCATCATGGATTTATTCCATGCTTCTATAATGTGGTTTGGAACGATTTTCTTGGTTTGGATCTGATTGCATGTAATTGCTTTTTTACTTCTTTTTTTATTTGTAGGAACGTGTAAATATTTAATTTATTTTCATACCAAATATATTGTATTATTTATTTATTTTTAAATAATATTTTTAAAAAAGTGTAATTGATTGAATAAAAATTGAAAAAATAATTCTAACTAATCTAAATATAATTTTATATTACTTTCAACATAAGGACAATCTAATAATCTTATTTTTATATTTATTAAATTTTTTTAATATATCACATTAGTCAAATTTTCACAAAGTTTCATAAAGTTCACTTTCAAAATCATCTCACAATCACCTTTAAATCCTTTAAAAAGAAAACAACAACTTTACCTTTAATCCACTGAATCACTTCCTATTCTTCTCCCTCAAATCAATGTTTAAAAAATAACACATCCCACAAATCTTTTCATTATAATGTATTAGTGTCGATCAGTTCACGCTACTATTCTGTTTCCCCCTTTTTATAATTAAAAATTTAGTATAGACGGGTAGAACAACACCGGTTATAAATTAACTAAAAAAAATCACTAATTCTATTAGGAAGATGTTAATTTTTAATTTGAATATAAAAGGAAAACTCTCCATGACCCAATTATGACGGACTGACTGACCACCTTCTCTGGTTCTACCAACTCAGTCATGTAAGTTAAATAGAACATTCTTTTCTATTTTGCAGTTAAAAAAGTGAAGGGTAATTGTTCTAATTAAAGATATTAATTAAGAAACCAGTGGACATTTACTCCATTATTTATAAATATTTTAAGATAAGATAAAACAAAGTAGAACTTATTTCTTTAAATGGATTTCATGTCTATTATCAAGATCCGAATATAAATTTTTAAAAATCACCCTCTGACTGAGACTGTTATTTCTAACGGATCAATAATGAAAAGAGAAAAAGAAAGACGAACACTCATTTGGACCACAGTGACGAAGAGAGTCTTACAGTGAATCACACTATTTGCAACCTGCTACCGCCGCAACAATAGCTTTCACACAAATGCTAACATGCAAATACATTTTTTAATACACTTTTTCATTAAAGTGTACGAAACTATAAATTATAAACAAATATGGAAGTCAAATTATTTTAAGGTTTTAATGAATTTTGCTCATTATTAATTATATATTGTTAATAATCGTACGTTAGAATATTTGTTAGTTTCTTTTATAAGTACCATTATCATTCTCATGACAGGTGCTTCGTATTGTTGCTCATTAAAAGACAAGGCAGAACTCAGTCCAACATCAATTTCTTTGTTTACAAACAAAGTAGGCTTTTTAAATTTTTATAAGCAATAAGTAGAAAATAGTTCAAGATGTATACGATAAGATTTTATAATATATCCATATCCCTTTATGTGAGTTCTTATTTTCTTTTATCAAAATTATTTTCTTTACGTTGTCTTCATTCATTTCATCTCGCTCGTACTAAGAAATATGTGAATGGATTCACGTTATACGATTTCAGCCTAGTAATATCAGACTTTGAATTTTTTTGAGTTTTGAATATGCAAATATGCAACCGTTCAATTTTGGCGAAAGAATTTCATGATACATAATAGTTTTATTCAATTTGAACATAATTGCCTCTAACAAACTTGGGATATGTAAAGATAATTTAAGGTCTTATACTTTTAAAATATTTAATTATAGTTTTTCCAGTGTATAGTTATTTCTTTCTTTCAATGCTGTTTTTTAAATTTAAAGTTTATGTTTAATCTTAATACTTTTTGTCCTTGTTTCTAAAGAAACTAAAATTTAATAAATCTTATAGCCACTAATAAATCCTAATTTGAATTTAATTTTGATGTTTTGATTTTGATATAAAAATGACGTGTCTTGATTCAATAAACTTTATTTTCATGATTCTTTTGTTATTATACTTTAATCTATTTAAATTGGTATTGATAGTAACGATGAATATTCTATTTATATTATCCTCTATTCTTTATTTTTAATTTGTTTAAAACTAAAAGTATTCATGTAATTTCCTAACATCTTATTAACATCATGCAAATGTTCGGAAGTTGAACTAAATCCAATCTATTTTTAATCTTTTATATATATATATATATATATATATATATATATATATATATATATATATATATATATATATATATATATATATATATATATATTCAAATTTGATGTTATGTTAAATACAAATATTTATAACATATACTTTATGCCTACACCACTTCAACTTAAAAAGTCATTTATCCTTACAATATACAATTTTCTCCAGTTGAAGTAACTTAGTTTGAAATTTAAACCAAATTTAGTCGTTTCTAATGAATGTGACCATATATAACAACAACTGAACTCTATATCACATGTATATTATAAATCAGACATTCTACGTTGGACTTTAGCACACCCTGTACTAGCTAGGGTTTTTCTATTTTTTATGATAAAATCTACTTGTTAAAAAAGAAATGATTAGCTATATATTTTTATGACATATCATACAGTAATTACTTCATATAATAGTTACCATTGGAAAGCATAAATAATTTCATATTATTATCTAAAATTTACTAAGCTGGACATTTTTTCCTCATCATTAATATTTTTAGTTATCAGTTCTCTTTGCAACCCCATTAAAAAATTATCATCACCATTATCATTATTATTCATAATAAGATTATCATTATGTATAATTACTTTCAGTATAGGGACATTATTAAATAATCGAATCTAATCATGCGACTACGATCATGTGGGCGAAACTAATATTCCTGTAATAATATTAGTTTTAGATCCCAACACTAAAGAAAAGATATATCACGAGCATCAAGTACAAATAACAGGAGTATGTATATATAAATATATACATATATATATATATATATATATATATATATATATATATATATATATATAAATATAATACTCCTTATACTATGAAATAAAATTAATCTCACCCTATCTACCTATACTTTAAAAAATATAAAAAAATTAAAGCAAAAAAGAAAGAAAGAAAAAAAATGATAGCTGCAAATGCTAACCACCAACACTACAGCACTAGGATCAACATCATCATGATGACGCTCTTAATTCATTGCAGTGTATGAAATTCCACGCTGCAATGATTCACCTGTTGAGTATACTGTTTACTCTCACACACGCGAGATCCTATTGATCAGAAGAACAAATCCACGCTTCCACGGCACCTTCCCTAGGGGAATTACCATTCTCCAAGTTCTTCTCATGGTTCACGCTGCTAGAAGCAGAAACCGAGATGTTGAGCTTGCACCCACCATAGTTGTTCCCATCCAAGCACCTAAACGACTCTCTTCTCCCTCCTCCAACCATGCCTCCATCTCTACAATCACCGTCACCGCCACTCCTCAGAAGCATGCCCTCAGATACCACGTGTTCATGACCCTGTGCAACCACCAGATCATGCGCATCAAGCGCGGGCATGAATAGAGACTTTGCACCAAACCCTGCAGGGACAAGAGGTTGAAGAGAATAAGAGGGGTGGAATGCGGGAATAGGGTGATGTTGCATGATATTCTGTGGGGGCTGATAGGGTAACGACAGATCAGGAAGTAGATGGTAGTTGATGGAGTTATTAGTAGGAGAAAGATTGATGGTGGCGTTGTTGTGCAACGAGGTCCTTGAAGAAGCTGAAAGCAAAGGGTTCGAGCGGAGAGGGAGGCGGCGAGAGAAGGAAGGTGAAAAGGGCGGTGCTGGGATTCCGGTGAACTCTTGAACCATGGATCTGAAATTGGTGGTGTCGGTGGTGAGAACGGTGGTGGGTGCACGCCTTGAAGCTCTGCTTCGTTTCTTGGGGTTGCGTACGAGGTTGGTGGTTTGTGGCGGTGACGAGAGTTGTCTTGCACTAGTGTTGTCGTGGGCAAGGGGTTGAGGAGCCGAGAAGCATTGGTTTATTGGTGGTGTGGGTGATGAAGAAGATGGTAGGCTTTGAGGGAGAGTGCAATTGGATTGAGATCTTTGGCCAAGGGAGTCCATGTTTAAGAAGGAATTGTGGGGGTTTTGGTTTGGGTTGGATTGTGAGAGAGCATGGAGGTAGGTTGAGGAGAGATCAAACATTGAGGGGTGAGAAGGAACAAGGGATGGTTGGGGGTGGGAGATGGAACCAAAATGATTGAGGAAGGATGGATCAGCGTGTGATGAATCGTATTCTTCATCGCTGGAAGAGATGCTTCCACTGTTACCAGAATCCATAGGTTGAGCAAAAAAGAAAGACTGAAGAAGAAATGATTTGAAATAGTGAGCAGTGAATTACGTGTATGGTGATAAAGTTTCCACGAAATCCAATTGGGAAATCGGGGTTCTGAGAAAAGGAAAAGGAAAAAAGAAAGTATGCATATAGATGTTAATGATGATGCATAATATTAGGGTGGAGAGTGGGAGGAGAAGGAGCGTAAATTAGGAGGAGGAGTGGATTAGGGTTTGAGGGAAGGAAAAGAAGGAAATGAAAGAAGAAGAAAGGTTATTTAAGCTTTTTGAAGTGAGAAAAAGAGGGTTTGAGAAGATGAAGATGATGATGGATGAAGAGAGTGAAAGGGTGGGGTCGGCATTGGAGTAGAGATAAAAGAGATGCCGGTGGCTGGCCACAGGTCAAAGTCGATGTGAATGTGAGAGGGACAGTGAGAGAAAGAGAGGTGTAAAAAAGCCAAAACAATGTGGACATGTGGTGTGAAATGTTTGCAAGCTTTTACTTAACAAGATACCTCTTATTAATCCTCTTATTACTTGGAACCATTAATAAAATAAGTCATATATATCTAATCTTTGAAAATACTATCCTTACTTCAACTTATATTCATATCCAATATCAAATATTATCCCCGTGTAATTCTTAAATATTATATTTAAAAAAACATGTTGATGGAGTAAAAGAAAGTATTTATAATATTTTTTTTCCTATTTTGATGGCTAAAATAATGTGACATTTATTGTATACTAAAATAGTAGGCTAGTTGAGGTTAAGGGATTAGAGATGAAAAGATTAGGTAGCCCTCTCTAGTGAAGTCTGTGACTTTTTTCCAACACTTACATTTTTATCATAAATTCTGTTGCATCACTTGGAAAATATTGAATCTTTTCTCAATAGTTTTTTCATTTAAAAAAAATATTTATATATATATTACTGTTTACCCTAATTCTTAAGTAATGCAGGACACCTTTTTACCGGTTAAAATGTATTAAAAGTTTAAAATTACCGTGAGATGTATTTAACAAGGAGTAACACATAATTATGTGTTTTCGAATCCTTTTTATTGAACAGCTAACAATGTATTACAGAAATCATGTTGAGAAAATGAATACTTAAGATTTTGTATGAAATATAGTTTGTTTTTATACACTCTTAACCATCTAATTAGAAATTGTTGCATACTTTTAAATTATTTATTATAAAAGTAAAAAAAAAAATCATAAGTAAAATTCTAATTTTAGGAGCACGTAGCAATTGATGTGCATTGAATGATAGTGTAAAATTCAATCAAAATCAACAAAATATCAAATTTATTTCTCTTATTTTATTACTGCCTCTGGTTATATATAAGCCCAAAAGAATGCAAAACTATCTCTCTCTATTCATGAAGCAAAGAAAACATATCATTTAAGACCCCATTAATTGAGGAGCATTAATCACTTAATAAAGAGTCACAGAAAGAAAAAAATAAAACAATAGATGGCATATATAAGAGGAAGAAACATTACCAGAAAAAGGGAAAGACAAGGGAAGCTAGTATAAAATGGATGTATCAAAATAAATAACTGGTTTGTTTTATAAGAAAATAGAAGGAACAAAAAGTTGTGAAAGAGAAAGTTGAACAAAAAGAACCATAAGACAAAGCAGGGTTAGATATATAGGAAGCTCTGCAGGGGTAAGCTCCTTTGCCTTTTCAAATTGTGTTTCATTTTCAGCATGTAGCAATGAACAGCTTTTTTAAAACCCCAAAAATGGTTTCATACCTTTAAGATTTTCTGTACTTATTTATGATGTAACTTTAAATAGAGTAATAGTTTTTATATTATTTTTCTTAAATTCAAACAAGTCAGGCAATTTAGATATATATACTTGTTAAAATCTATATGAGTTTTACATTCTTGTAATATTTTAATATAAAAAAAATCTCAATATAGTTTCATTGGGAAGATTAATCCATTCAAAATAATATATTTAGTTATTTATCATTTTGTAAATATCTTTTAGATAAATTACCCTGAAACCTCCTGCAGTTTGATAAAACTACAACTAATATTTCTCTCTTTTAACATTTTTTCTCCCGTAATCGATATAATATATATAGGATAATAATACTTTAACTCACTTTTTTTAATCCACTTTTAACCCATCACTCTCATCACCCTTACATCATTACATCATATCACATCACTACAAACAATTAAAAGAGATAATCTAAGAATAATAAGAATGATGGATTAAAAGTGAATCAAAAAAAGTAAATTAAAATATCGTTATCCTTATATATAATATATAAGAAATTAGGAGAGATTATTAATGAACACTATTTCGGTTTGAAAAATATTTTTTTAATAACTAAATTTTGTTAATTTCTTTTTATAATTTGAGATCATTTTTTTTAAGTGATTTGTAATTTTTTTAATTTTTTAATTCTTTTATTTTAAAATTACTTAGAAAATATAACTTCAAAAATATTGTTAAAATATTATTATATTTTAAATTTATATATAAATCACATGAGGAAAGGGAAGGTAACGAGATATTTAATTAAATAAAAAGAAATACAAGCATTGTCCTGTTATTGTATATTTAAGTCGTGTTTATGGAATTATGTTATTCTTTTTTATTGTGGGTGTTACATGTGACGATTAAAAGTTCTCTGAACTAATAATTTTATTCTGCATGATAATCTCTGAAGGTTTGAAATATGATAGAAAAAATCATAATTTAAAAACTAGTTATCAAATGTTGAATCAAAGTTATAAATTAAACATCACATAAAGAAGTTTGATTAAATATTTAATAAATAATAAAATGGTGAGCAACATGAAAAATAAACTAGTACCAACCCTATCCCAAAGTCAAGATTATCAATAATGAGGACAACTCATGGTTTTCAATAATTGGTCCACAAGATTACCCATAAAACCCCAGCCATAGTTCGTACTACTTTTGCCTCAGTTGTCAGTACTTTTTTTTTCTCCCTTCTTTAAAACAATTGTAGGTTATAATTATTTAATTATTTCATATCTTTTATTAAGCTTTTTTTTTTTTGCTTTAACCCTCTTGATTTTAATTTCCATTCAAATAATTCAGATGGGTCTTTTAAAAGAAAAATAAGCTTCAAACGGTTGTGTTTATTTGATATATTTGAATTTAATATCTTACAGAAAACTAAATTTATTGTCACATAAATCAACAAAATTTGATAAGTAGTTTAGGAAATGAATGTTACCAATAATTGGTATCAAAAACTAGTTTATGGTTCAATTTAGTGTTTTTTAATTTGATTAATTTATATAAGATCTCATGTTCAAACTTCCTTGTCCTAATTGTTCAACAGAAAATATAAGTTATTTATTGTAATTTTCTTATATCTTGCTCCCTGCAAATATCTACCATAAAACAACAAGGCCTGAGAGGGAGCTTTTGCTACAAGAATTTCGTGGGTTTGATTTGTGTTCTTGGTCAGCCCATAATTCAATCTTTTCGTTGACCAGGTTAACATGCTTTCTTGATTAATTTCAGGGCCTGAAAGCCCGCATCATTTTTTCTCATTTGGGCTTCCAGAATAACAATAAATGTAGACACACCTTTTGGTTAAGATTTTGTGATATCGGTCTTGTTGTCAGGGTAAATTTGATAAATTTGACAAAGTTTTTATAAATAGAATTAAAATAGATTATTATTTTTTTTTATTTTTTAATCAAAATAAAGTAATAAAGTAGTGTTTTTTTTACTTAAATAGATATAAACAGATAGTTTATCAAAATTTGTAAAAAATCCCTTGTTAACTTGTCATTTTTCTATTGCCAACACAAAGAGCATACTTGTTTTTTTTTCTATTGTTATTTGACTTAAATACCATCCTCGTCAATGTAAAATGTTGGTCTGTATAAAAGTTAAGCATCACGTTTAGTTCTCTAAATTTCTAAACTTAAATAATGTGAATTCATCACAATATATTATTTAATTACTAACATATCTTTGGTGTGATAACAATAAATAAAACTTTTAACTAAGCATTGCTATTAATATTGTGTATAAACAATTAATGAACATTCAACTTTGGCAACACACCATAAAGATCCAGCTAAGAAAAGATTTCATATGAGCCACAGTATTACCTCAGTTAATGAGAAAAAATAAATAAAAATAAAAACCACTATAGTCTACCTCAATCATCGTTGTCTGTTATTCCAAAACAGAGTCACCAAGGTTTGTTTGTTCCTCTCCCACTTGTCTTTCTCTTTATAAATATCATTATTTCAGGCAGTTTTCATCTTCCATCATCTTGACCATTGCTTATTTATTTATTCATGTTACTTTTTCTTCTTAAAATATATTTCCTTTTGAAAGGATTTCTCACAATCTTCCACAGTGATCTAATGGTATCGAAAATAACGCAATGAATATTGCGATATTTGGTCAATGTACTAGTACGCAGAGAAAGTAAATTATACTCGTTCCAAATTCAAATTATGATAAAAACGCTAACAAGTGACGAAGACCGTAAAGCACAGAGTGGTGTCAATTTATTATACCTGGGTTGAGTCATGTTTTATTGGTGTTGTATTTTGTTAATGATTCTCTTCGAAAGATCTAACCCATTCTTAATAAGAAAGAGAGTGCAGGTAACCACAGAAAATACACTGATACATACTTTTAATGGCAGAACAAGTTATCTGATAACATTGTTGTGATGTCTGCATTATAAGAAATCAATTTCATTTGACTATATATAGAAGTTTATTAATGTGTAACCTAATCTAATGTTTATTTGAAAATTGAAATGTTTACCAAAATATGAAACATTGACGTAGCTACCTTATTAAGCAGCAGCAAAAGCTTAAACTGAAAGTATGCATGGAAGGTATTGCAGCTTTGCAGTGACCTTGGATCACGTGACTAGGTAGCAGGGTTTACTTTACGTAAAATATTGCATGTGCGTCTCTGCAAACCGTAAACTATGTTATAAAGTTAGGAGACTTGAGTCGCAAGCCTTACCTTGCTTCTTTTTATACCCTCTTCTCACTCCAAGCCTTCACTTCAACCCTAACTTGGATCTCAAGCCTAAGATTATGCAATGCCACACCAATGTAACCATCTTCTTCCCTTTTGCGATTCCAACGTGGATCGCAAAGAAATCCAATTCTCATGATTCATTACCCAAAATTTTAGGCTTTAACATCTACAACTCATCATATCTTTTAGTTTACAAACACAACATCCTTGTACCATTCATATTGCTTGGATTAATTATTGCATGATAAATTGTATTTTTTTTCTTAATTTACTTTTGTTGCATAAATAATTTTATTTATGATTTCTACATTAATATTCTTTTTCTCTATTTCTAATTAAGTGTTGAAGATTGTTGGACTTTGAGACATGTCTCAAACTAATTTTTAAATTGATTTTATGATTAAAGTACTGTAATTTCGTGACGGCTATTTTAAAATTTATTTAATTATATGTTGGCTTAATCGACATTAAAGATAATAAATTAAAAAAAAATCCACAAACTCCATACTAAGAAAAATATAATGGATGAAAAAAATAAATGCGTATAAGTAAGATTATGGATGGAAGAAATGAGTATGAGGGAATAGTAGATGAGAAAAAAATGTGGATGAATGAGAAATAGGAGAAGAATATGGATGAAAAAGATGAGAATAAAAATGTAGATGAATGTATATAGATAAAAAAAAGATGAGTATGAATATAAGGAATATAAAAGTGAAAATGACGAGGCAGACAAAAAGATATGAGTGTGAGCAGATTTACAAATATAAATGAATAAAATAAATATGACGAGATTTATATAAAAAGCAAGAAAAAAAATTATAAATAAAGATATTTATTTATTTTAAATTTGGGTTATTAAATTAAAACTAATTTATAGTCCATATTTAATACGAAAAACACATTTAAATTCAGAATATGTGACTTAGCATCAACTTGATCCATGTTACAAAATATTAAAAATAAAAGAGGTTAATGTCCAATGAGTCTAGGACAATCTTATTTATTTTAGATTTTTTTTTATAATAAGCTCATTAAATGAATGCGTATAAGTAAAATATTAAGATTATTTTTTATTTTTTATTATTATTTAGTGTGAGTTTAGTCGATACTAACTTATTAAAAAACTTTAAATACTTCTCTATTATATATATATATATATATATATATATATATTTTTTTTTTTTGTTGATAAAAAAAAAATCGAACAGAGAGAACCGATAACTTCTTTCTCTTAAACTATCATTTTGAAGTATAAACATTGAAAATATTTTTTAAAAGCGACTAAATAGGAAGTATGAGTCATAAGCATCTACTCTAACATTATTCTCATCACTTAAGTGACCAACACACCACTTAAGTGAAATGTGTTTAAAAGAATAACTCAAAAATTGCAAACAATTGAAACAAAGCTAACATTTTTATCAATAATTCTTTACTTCGATTTCAACCAAAAAGTAAACTTGTTTTGATCAAATTAAGTCAAATTATCTTACTACACTCAAACTTAACATTCAAAATTCATAAACAGCCAAATATTTCAATAATCAATCTATATCAAACTAATAGCACATAAACCCAAATTATTCACCTTGTTGTTCAATATTTTGTCAACTTAGAACAAAAACAACGACGATAATTCTTACTTATCTAACTAAGGTTTACACCATCAGCACTATATTATAATAATTTCCTCTACCTTGAAACACTTCACTCGAGTACAATACTTTCAACAAAAAGAATAGTCAGAAATGTCGAAACTTGTTTCCAAAAGTTTGAATAATAAAAAAAACAAACACATACACAAATTTAGATCTAGAGGGATCCAAGCGACAGAAAATCCCTTCCACGAAGACATAATAAAAAGAAATCATTTAAATTATGTGAAAGAAAAACTTACTTATACTAAAGTTTTGATAAGCTCACAATGACATTTTAAAGTTCTATATTTTGAAAGGGAAAACAATTGTCTTAAAACCTGCTGTGAATATGTTTCTTAAGTTTAAAGAAAAAAAAATTAAATAAATAAAGAATGAATTCATTATATCATATATATATATATATATATATATATATATATATATATATATATAATGTTATAAGTTTTAATAACTAAAATATCCATTTTCCCGCTGTTTGAAATATTCTCATCTATATATTTATAAAGAAACACAACCAGTTTATCTGTATTCATTTAATCAGTTCCTTATCAGTTTATACCATGCCAATGACATAAATAACTAAAGCGGAACAGTAATATAATTTGTGTGTGGAGTTCCAAAGTTAGGCAATTCTATATTCACAAAGATTTATCATTCGATAGGTGTATCATAATAATTAAGATTATTTAACGTATACTGCTACGAATAACAACATATTGCGAACAGGGAATTCATGTGTAAAATATGTGGAATTTGATGAAAACACACATGATTATAATATCAGCTATGTATGTAGCTAGTCCACAGAATAAACCCAAGTGTCAAAACATTAACATATCTATTTACCATAAACACAAGGAGTTTTTAATTCAACAGTGATTTTTAATGGAGACACTTAGTGACGTCTTGATGAGTCAGGTCTTGATTAATTAGTTAGTTAAGTGAATATTGACACGTGTATTATTTGATTTGTAATTATATATGATAATGGAAAGGAGAGAGAAGATGGTTCAGAGATCGATATCGAGTTTTTATGATTATATTGCAATTCAGAGTTTTAATTTGTGATAATACCTTCTAACTCTCTGATTAATGGGACTTTGGTGTTGGACACGTCACTGGAATTGATTTATGGAAAGAGATAGGAAGAAGAATTAAGAGGTTTAGAGGGAGGTGGGAAATGCATTAAGTGAGTTGATTGGTTGAATGACTGTGTGTATGAGAGTAAACAAATGGCTACAAAACCTTCAGCTTCAAATATTCTAATCACTCGTGTCTTTTCCTCCTCTGCCCCACCTCTTTTTGTTCACGAACAGACCCACCACAATTATTATCATGCCCACCGACGACACTGCAATATTCCTGTGTCGTTTTGTTGCTTACCCTCGATGTTAGGTTAGAACAAAGAAAAAACCTAAATTATCCACAAAAAAACTTCTCACTTTGTTTTTCTGTATCATCGTCGTATCTGGGCCTATTACACTTTTTTTTTTCCTTTTCTCTATTTATACATTTCAACACTCATACTATAAAATTTATGCATAGAGCTTTTAATTTTTTTTTTTCATCAAGTCAAATTTTACATATTACACCGACTTTTTATCGTACAATCACCATATGATAAAGTTAGCTAAGGAACCGTTAATTCTATAATTTATTTTGAAATATAACAGACTTAATAATTAATATTCCATGTATATATACACATGCTGACCAACATAAAAAATCATGTTAAAATAAAAATATAGAACTTCTGTTGTCTATTTTTTATAAATCACAAAGCGTACATTTCCCTTCAAACAAATGACAAAATCTTGAAGGTGAACATGTATGTATGATTGTCGTAGAACTTTGACTACGTGTTGTGTTGAAGCGGTCGGATTGTATGCACACGTGATCCTTGTTTGGATACGTATAGTTCATTTTTCCACTTCACTGAATCAGAGGGAATCAGTTTGTCTCCTTCTGTTTCTATATTTTTTTTTTCTTTTTCCAAATAGCAGAAGAACTAACTGAGAAATAAGATTATGTGAAGCGTAAGTTTTTCTAGCATTCAATTCTGACTTTCATCTTTGCTTTGCATGAATGGTGTCAATCAAAAACTAAATTCAAGCCGCGTTATAAATGAGTACCAGATTCCGACACCTTGTATTAATGAATAATACTTTCAAACTTTTAAATATTGCTTTTTTCATATAAATTTGCTGAATGTAAAATTGAAAATTTTCATATATTTGATTGTAATTTTAGAGAATTGAGAGGACCATCCATCTCAATTGGTGTAGTTGACTGTAATATAGAAGCACACACGAAATTTAAAATAGAATTACTTAACATGTAATTTTTATGAAAAATTGCAAATCTTCACTGCTATTCAATTTCTCACATACTCAAGTAGCATTATGATGACAATTTTAAAAACAACTATCTATAATCGTTCTGATCTTCATATTACTGGCTCCAAAGAGAGAGTTCCGTGAATACCGATTGAAAAATCAAGAAATTCAACATTGGATATAATTTGGTTTTAACCCGTCACAATGATTACAGTCTGAAATTTGGTGAACCTAAAAAATAATGCAGTGTTGGAATTTAGCTATAGTGCATGTAGAATGTTGAATTATATGGCGTGCCGTCTGGCGCGGGGTGGTGCCAAGCATTTAGAAGCCGGCACCGACGAACAGTGAACGAGACAGGATGTGGGTAAACTGTATGACAAATTGCTTCAGATAAGATCTGAATTGTCTCTAATTGGATGGCCCCAAATGCTTTCTAACTAATGAAAACGAATGAACTTCTCCGCGCCTAAATCTCGCACAAAAACAATAGGCAACAAGAATCCTCACCAACCACCAAAATAGAATAGTTAGGAGCAAAAGTAACCAAAATGGTTTATGTGGACGCACCTTCTTCGGACCCTCTTCCCATATATTTTGGTGGGGTCTTCAGGCCAAACAAAAATTATTTGTTGCTTGCCAAATTCAATGAAAGGAAAACAAAAGAAAACTTATTATGCAATAAATTAAACAAGAAATAATGTATGTAAAAGTTGAATTTGGAAAAGAGCTCTGTAGTTGTGCCTTGGCAACAAATCAAAATAGTCATCATATTCACCGATGTTACCAAACCTAAAGCCTTTTTTTTTCTTTTCGATAGGGGAAGTTGTTACCAGCTATTATAACAAAGTTTGTGATCGATTCTTACCCTCCGGGGAAAGATACAAATGTGCAATCATATTTGATTGTTTCGCCAACGTGTCCATTATATGAATTAAATATTGTTCCCACAACTAACCCAGATTTTCAAATGGATGGTTCAGTTATTTTTATCTCAACAATTTGAAAAGGGTCACTTTAGTATGCTAACAAATTAATTGTTTTCCGTGATTAGGAGAATCATATATTTGCTTTTCAATGCCTTTATTTCTGGTCAAAAAGGTTTGTCCCCCAACTTACATGTAAACCCATTTTTAATTTAATTTCGTGGATTAGTATATACAATACATGATTACATACTTGTTCTAAGTAAGACTATACTGAGAAAAGAAAACAAAGATATGTCAATTGCACACAATTGCGTAATAGTTTACACCCAAGTTTTTCATGCTTCAAATTTAAGTTTCACAGCTACCAGCATCTACACTATGACTGTTTCAAAGTCAGTGTATATAAATATACCTACCAACCGTAAACCACACATAAGTTTTCTACAATTTACTTTATTTTAATCAATTTAATAGAGGATTAAAAAGAGATGACTAATTAAGCCTTCAATATTGTACTTTTGATGTTAATTTCTTTTGAAATTACTTTTTTAGATGATTTATACTGTAAGATCATTCTGAGATTTGAATTCTCTGTTGGATCGTGTTATCATTTCTTTAAAATACAATGATATATACTAGTTTAGATGTTTTAAAAAATACATGAAAAAGGTAACATATTTATCCAATTTTTATTTCAATGTAAGAGTTTGTGATACCCATTATTTAATTAATGTTTTATTAAAGTTTTTTGCAGCGATATATATTTTTAAGAAAGAACAACAATTTTTTTATCCTCATGGCCAACAAAGTTATTTAAAACATTTAATAAATAAATCTAATATGATTTAAGTATTAATTTTGTCAAGACTGTATCATTTTTAAATTCTAATATTAAATAGGAAAATGTTGAGAAAAGAGATTTCATGTTAAGTGTTTAAAAAAACAGTTATAAAATTAATTATTAGAAAAACACATGTGGAGACACAACTGACTATTCTTCCATTAAAGTATTCGTGTATTTAGATTGATGTGTGAGTTTTATATTGAAGTCACACATGAAAAATGTAATAGTTGTTTATGAGAGTTTTAGTTTGATATGGATAAATTGTTTTACAAACTTTGAACCAAACACGCATTTAGTCCTTAAGAAGCTATTATAGATATAATTTTTTATGGGACATTCTTTTAATATGTTTATTAAAGTAAGGCACTTTCTATTTCAACGTTAGGACAAATCCTTAATCATTAACCATTTTTTTAAACATCAGCATGGTTCCGGCATAACTAAAAGGAAACCACAACATTGTAATTTATTTCACCACTATTATTTTACAAAACATAATTGAAACAGTGGATATTTTAGGATTCCAAACTTGTGATCCAGGGGAAGAGATAAACCTTTCAATAAAGCTAATCTAAGTTTTCAATTCCAGTGAGCCGCCTCAGAGATTGTCTTTCTTATAAATAGTCAGAAAGTTAATTAATTCATTCAGTTTTTAATAAAAGTGTTTTGACACAGATTTATGTTGGAAATTAGTTTAAGTACACTTATCAATCGTATTTAATAATTTAAAACAAAAAGAGGGACTATCTTCTTGTTTTTGATTATGGTTCCAGTTCAACGAGAGGAACTAACAAACTACTTAAACCACAGCATTTTTAAGGAATATTCCTGCTAGTTGTAAGATGTTAACAACTTAATAGAATACTTCTAAAAACGTTTGATTTATCAACTCCATATTACAATTTTCAATTTTTAATTTTGTGGGATTAAAATTATGTATATCTTAATTAGTAAAAAGAATTTTTGACTCCTAAAATACATATAGATAGCTCATCGAAAAAGGCGAGAGTGGGGACTTAAATATAAAACTTGTTAGATATTGTTCAATCGTTTTCTCGGCGTTTATAAAAATTCCTTCTTCTTTTATGTCAAGTGGTTTCGCTATTATCTTTTTTTTCTTTTGCAGTTTTCGTTTTATATCAAGATTTATTTTTCCCTCTCAAGCATAACCTTTAATTATTTTACTTTTCATATTCATATTAAAAATAAATAGTTTGTATACAAATTAATTACAACAGACGCAAGAAATAGTAGGTATTTGTTTTTGAAGAAAAAACAAGGTGGAACTGCTCCTTGATAAGACGATTAGTTATACTCTGATCATATTTTTATTTTTATGCATCCTTATATAAAACGTCAAAGATGTTTACTTCTATTTGGTCCTAATGATAGCGGTATTAGACTCAATTATTATGATCCAAAAAAAGTTTTCCTCTTAAATTTGAATTTAATCAATTTAGGGTGGGCCCTTGAGATGGATTGAGGGTACATTTTAACCAATTGATTCTAACAGATAATGCAAGACCAAATTAACTCTGCAAATTACAATAATAAATTTTCTGCATTAGTGACATACCACAGTTATACTTACGTTGTGATTAAAAGTTACTGCTTTGTGTTAAAATAGACAATTAAATCCCACGGATGCAATACCATGAGCTGTAAATTTTTAAGCTCTGTTACCCTCTCCGCACGTCTGATTGGACTTCCATTTTTTTCTTTTCTTTTTAATTCTGTTAAGAAGCATGTAGTAAGATTTTGAAGGAATTGTAAAATTTGTCAAATAAAATACAGTGTGCTCAATGTAAACAAATGAAGTTTACATTAAATAATTGAATCTGTCTCATCTTAGTACAACTTTGTTCTTAATGTAACATAAAAAACTGACATTAATTAAGTGAAACTGTGCCAAACTCAAACGATCTTTTTCTAATAACTTGGCACACTTTACTAATGATAGTAATTTTTTAAAAATGTACACCGATACGATAATTTCAGTGTTGAATTGCACCATTTAATAGAAAACTATCTTTAGTTGTTAAAAATTTAAAATTGAAAGAGTGAAAAAGTGATTTTATTTTTCAATATATTTAACATTGTATTTTTAATTCCTTTACTATGTATTGTAAGAAGTTGGTTAACGGGACCCTGTTTAATTCACAATCCGCGAGGTATATACTTTTTATGGTTAAAAATTAAATTTGACTCTTTTTGTGGCAGCATCATATCCTGTGAAGAACAGGAGATCTAAGCTAAAATTTGTGGCTTTATATTTTTTTAAAGCAATTGAAGATAGCATGAAGAAGAGAAGATTGTAATGATACAAATTCATGCGTGAGTTACTATTGTTTTGAATCGACAACACTTGGCAATGTGTCTCCAAAGCCTGAAAAAGAACTCAAGTAGGTTTCTTGGAAGCCACTCTTGAAGGCTTCTAGGACCTTTATATATATCCACCCACAAACGACACGTCTTACATAAACTCCACTTCATTGTTTCATTTTCATAACCTTGTCTAATTTCTCTCAGCTTCTTTGCATACGTGCAGTTGTTTCTGTGAAACTCCTATTTACTGTATTTCAGACTCATCTTCAAGCATGGAAGGGAAAGCCAAGGACAAGGTGGATTTTGATTTGGGTTGCGGTTTGGTGGGGAGAATTTTCCACCTCAAAACCAGTAACAGGACAAGAAAATCCTCTGTTCATTCACTGCCCTTGAAGCCTTGCAACGCTGCACAACAGAGAGACCAGGCCAAAAACGAGTTCAAACCCCCTCTAAACCATGAACCCAAGGTTCCACGAGATACCGCCAATGGAATCAATCCTACACTGAAAGGGGAGCAGAATCCTGCCAGAAAGAGTACCTCTAGTCACCGTGCACCTTCTGCATACCGAAACATTCCAAATGGGAGACCCTCAGACGCTGCAAGAACCTCAATTCAACAAAACCATGACCCAAATGAGGAAAGTAAGAACTCTGGTAATTCTCTGGAACTTGCAAGGATAAGCACAGGTGGTAGTCATCATCAGAACAACGAGACCAAATCCCCAGCCAAAGATTTTGTGTTACCGATCACTGGGAATTTGCTTGTGAATAACAGCCCCAGAACTAGTGTTACCAAGAGCAAGGAGTTGAACTCCATGTCCGGTTCCTCTCCTTACAGTAGTAACGGCAACAAAGGCGTGATGGGGAATATCATGAGGAAGAACAGCGATGAACTTCTGCAGTTTCGGAGTCCAAGGAACAACAGAGCGGACCCTGAGGTGATGAAGTCCATGGGGAATGAAGCTTACAAGCTAGGAAGATTTGAAGAGGCTTTGATTCTGTATGACAGAGCCATTGCTCTTGACTCCAATAAGGCAACGTATCACTGCAATAAGAGCGCAGCTTTGATCGGTTTGGGAAGGTTTCTGCAGGCAATTGTTGAGTGCCAGGAAGCTATCAGACTGGAGCCTTCTTATAGCAGAGCCCACAACCGTTTGGCAACAATTTATTTCAGGTACTCAACGATAATAATGATGATGGTGTTGGTGTTGGTAATATGCTTCATTCAATTGTTGAGACTCTAGATTATGCGGTGTTTGTTTTGTTGTTTATTACTTTTTCTTACAGAATTGATAATTTGATTGCAGACTGGGAGAAGCAGAAAAGGCACTGAACTGCAATGAAACAAGTCCATGTGTTGATTCCGTTCTCAGTTTACAAGCTCAGACTCTCCAAAATCACCTTAGCAAATGCACTGAAGCTCGGAAAGTCAAAGAATGGAAAGCTATACTGAAGGAAACACAGGCTGCAGTATCTTTAGGTGCTGATTCAGCTCCACAGGTTAGTTTCCTTGGTTAAACATTTTGTTATTGAGGTTTCTTTTGTACAACCATGTTTTCTACCACTTTATTTCCTATTTCATCAAATGTTTTTGGCTTTGTTTTTATATAAAAGGTTCTATAGTGATTGATTGATGAATAAAAGGCTGTGGTATGCCTTATGCTGATTGAAACCTGACTATGCATACCAGGTCTATTGTTTACAAACCGAAGCGTTGCTGAAGCTCCAAAGACATCAAGAGGCATACGCTACCTTCGAGAAAATGCCAAAATTTGACCTTGATAGTTGTAAGAAAATATTCGGCCCAGCTCGTACTGCTTACCTCATGATGATAGCTGCGCAAATTTACTTGGCAGCCGGCAGGTTCGTGAAAGTGCTTTATTTTGATGACGTTTATCCAATTATTCAATCATGGTTTTTGTATTTTACATTATATGTAAGCAAAACACACCAATTTTTTTTTTTTTTAAAAAAAGACCTATAAACATCCAAAAGCAAGCTAAATAAATAGTGAGAAGTTCCAACAATCGGGTTTCCCATTTTTTAATTCATTTTATAAAAGTTATGAGATAACGGTGAGTATATAGTTGGTACTTTATGTTTATATTGCAATCTCACTTGACCAAATTCTATATTAGACACAACAACATCAGAGAAAATCGTTACTTCTCCCTATTATTAGTATTCACCGATGATAGGTAATATAGGGAGTCTAACTAGTAATGAGTGAATGAAGCTAAGTTGTTTTGGTTGTTTTTGTGCCGACAGGTTTGAGGATGCTGTAACAACATCTGAGAAAGCAGGTAAACTAGATCCGAGTAGCTTTGAGGTGAATGCAGTGGTGAGGAGAGCCAGAGCAGTGACATCAGCCAGAATGAGTGGTAACTTACTCTTCAAGGCATCAAAATTCACGGAAGCATGCGGTGTGTACAATGAAGGACTAGAGCACGATCCATACAACTCAGTTCTGCTATGCAACAGGGCAGCATGTCGTTCGAAGCTAGGTCAATTTGAGAAAGCAATTGAAGATTGTAACGTGGCACTTGTTCTTCAGCCTAGTTATAGCAAGGCAAGGTTGAGGAGAGCAGATTGCAATGCCAAGGTGCTTTAATTTCTACTTCAATACTAACTTGTAGCATAAACTATTATACTTGTTTTCAGTTAATAATTATTTTCTTGTCATATAACAGTTGGAGCGATGGGAAGCTGCGATTCAAGACTATGAAATGCTATTAAGAGAAAAGCCAGGGGATGAGGAGGTGGCCAGAGCTCTGTTTGAGACTCAGCTTCAACTCAAGATGCTGCGTGGGGAAGATATTAAGGACTTGAAATTTGGCTCAAATTTGTTTTTCATCTCAAGCAATGATCGGTTTAGACACTACGTAACATCACCCGGTAAGTTGCATTAGACTGCGTCTTTTATGCAATTGCATTTGGCATTACAAATAACAAAAGTAATGGACAATTTGAACAGGGATGTCTGTGGTGCTGTTCTGCAACAAGACAACCCACAAACAAGTGTTGTTGGTGTTGGAGCAAACCTGCAAGAGATTCCCATCAGTTAATTTTCTTAAGGTGGGTAATTTTGAATGCTCTAGGCCTTGCTGATTGTGGTTTTGTTCACTCAAAAATTGAAATAGAGAATCCTGAACTCTCTCTAAAGGACTGTTAGTGATTTACATTTTCAGGTGGAGATTGAAGACCACCCGTACTTGGCAAAATCAGAAGGTGTGAACTGCATCCCGGCCTTTAAAATATACAAGAATGGATCAAGGGTGAAAGAAATTCCAGGCAACAACCACGAGTTGTTAGAAAAATTAGTTAAATTATACAGCAGTTGAAGATGATCACACTTCTTCAAATGAGAGAACATACACTGCAGGAAATGGGGAAGGTTAGATTTGTCAGAATGAAAAAAAGCAGCCCAGAATAAATCGAGCTACCTGCTTCATAAATTTGGTCACCTTGCTTACAGCCTGTAGAAAAAGTGTATAGGAAAAGCAATTCTTTGGGTTAGTAATTGATTTTTTGAATACTTCCATGAATGTCTGAGAAATCTTTAATTCTTCATATTCAGTGTATATTTGTTTGGGAAACCTAAACTGCTTTTTTCCTTGTTAAGTCATTTATTCTTTACAGGAGTGATTATTTAGGTTGTAATTTTAAGTTATGACAATATAGTAAAAGGAACACGATTGTTGTACATTATTATATGCAAACTTTTAGCATATTATACTTGTACATTATATATATGTTTGAATCAATTCTGTTCGAACATCAAAGCGATTAGTAGTTTCTGAACTAAAACATAAAATTTAATATTCAAGCGGTCAAAAGCTAGTTTTTATTTTTATTTTTTCTCCTTGCTTGCACCATTTGGTATCGAAAAATCTATAATGAGCCAAAGTGGAAATCTATTTTGGAAGAAGTGAAAGGAGAATCTGTTTACGATTTAACCTAAAGTTAAAAGGATAGCAACTTGGAAGGGATTCGTCAAATTTGTGAACAGCCTATTAGTGAAAATAAATTTGAAGTTAAAGTAATTCTTTTTAGGAAACTTGAATCCAAATTCAGATGTTAGTTTGTAGACCCAAACCTTGATGGTTAAGAAAACTGAGAGAGAAATGTAGGAGAAAAATAAAGAAGAGTGAAAGTATAATGATGAGTGTGGGTGGGGACAAACGAAAAAGATGAGTGAAAAGAGTAGTCGCAAATTGCGCCGTTGATAGTAAACTCATTCTGATATCATATCATATCAAACCTTGATTATTCTAATTAACGCCCCGTGTGTGCAAGTTAGGCCCACTAATGGTTAACACTTTTTTTTTTTTTAATTTCCATGGAAAAAAGTTGAATTAATTATAGTTCTTCTATATTTATTTATAAAATTCATTTTTTATTCCTGGATAATGTTCAATGGATCCTTTAATCCTCTACAAAAATTCGATATTGCTTTTACCATGGGTTTGATTTAGACGAAAACGGATTACATTGAATTTTAGAAAAAGAGAGAGACTAAGGGTCCTATTGCTCAACATTGACGATGCATGGTTAGAGGATTGAAAGCACATGAGATACAGAGAAAAAGACAAAACGGAACGTACAAAGAAATTGGAAGTACAAAGATGCCAAAGCAACGTTGGTGAATGAATTCTCTTCACTCTCATCGAAAACCAAGATAGACTCATCAACTGCACTCACTGGACCTTCCAGTACCTCTCATACAGAATCCAACTTTTTCAGTCCACTTTATTACCCAAAGTAGACAACCTTTAACTGTCAAACCTGATGCAGAAATAAGTAAAATCACGTGTGTGTACATAAAGGGTGCAACATGGCAAATTCATAATGTATATATAAACTTCTTCTTAAACAGTTGATTCATCGATTTGGAGCACAAAATGACATATTTACATATTCAAATCTTTCTTCTATCCCTTCTATTATTTGTTTATTTATTAGCTTAGCAACTAAACATACAAAAATTGGCAGTATTTATGATAAGGTTAACAGATTACTGACGTTATATCTTCAGATTCTTTCAGGCTACATGTTCAACGAGGATTTTTTCATGTTGTTTGATCAGCGGGAGAGAGGAGTAATGTTACTTAATGTATATAGAATGACATTTTGCAATATATAAGGAGGTGTATGTAGCGAATAAGGAGGTGCAGAAACAATATCCGTGAAAGAAAAAAAACATTTATAAGCCCACTGGCCTGCTCAAAAAAGGCCTGAATCCCAATTTCTCTTTACCTGGCCCGGGGTACAAAGCCCTACTTACTAGTTTTTCCCCTCTGCTGCTGCTACGCAGGACCAGGTTTTAGCCATTGGGTTTCTCGCAGAACATAGCAAACATTCTACTATGGCTGTGAGTAACTTCTTCTTGCTCCCTCTCTCGCTCATCTTCTTCTATGCATTTCATTCACATAACCCGCATCTCCATAACTGAGTAATTTCAATTTTCCCTTTGCTTCTGGCACTAAGCCCATGTTGGTTGAGTATAGAAGATCACAGTGTGTGATTGATTGTCTCTTATTTTCTAATTTGCTAAAGTTTCTCTTTTACCTCGTGTTTTGCAGACTATACCAGTTAATCCCAAGCCTTTCTTGAATAATTTGACCGGGAAACCAGTAATTGTGAAACTCAAGTGGGGAATGGAGTACAAGGGTATGGTGCTTTCTTAGGGATCGTTTTATCTTCTGTTATTTCGCTGCTAAACGCTTCGTTTTGGTTTTTATTCCTAATTTCATTTTGTTTATCATGTCTTCACTGTGTTTTTTTTTTCAGGGTATCTCGTTTCTGTTGATTCGTATATGAACTTGCAGGTATATGTTTAAGTTAAATTCTGATGTGTTTGTTCCCATACAATAATTATATTTTCAGTCTCTTGTCTTAGTTGACATATATATAATCTCCTAATATCTATAACTTTATCTGTAGCTGGCAAACACTGAGGAGTACATTGAGGGACAGTTTACTGGAAATTTGGGAGAAATTTTAATCAGGTAAATTCCGCATTAACAATTGTTCATGTCTAGCGGTTTTTGTGTTTTGCTATTATATAAGGGTGTTGTTAGACCCTTTTGATTTTGTTGATTGAATAGAGAATGTGAAATTGTGGTAACATGAAAAAGCTGGCGAGCCATGTTAGACTCTAGAGGTCCTCAAGTCATGAGGACCTGCAAAACATTTATGAAGCACATTATGAATGTGAATTGCACGGAAGATATGTTTAGCTTTCAATTGATTGATTTGTTTTGGTGTTTGGAAGAAGACTTCAATGACTACTTATTTTTAGTACGTTTCATGATTCTAATACTAGAGTTTCGTTCGGAGAAAATCTTTGCCCGTATATCTAGTCACATCTTTCTCCTTAATTAAGATCATTTTGTTCTGTAGAAAATTTATTTTTCGCTAATGCTCAACTCAGCATAAGATCTGCTCTAGTTGGTATAGTGGATACAGATGCAGTCAAAATCCCTGATTGTGATTTGAATGAAGAACATTGTTGGTTAGATAAGTTCTAGTCTGTAGAATTGATTTTGATTAGAAGTGGATTTCAGTGATTTAATTTATATTGTAAATTATTTATTTAAGTTTTCTTACTTGATATTTGGTTGCTGAGACAGTAACATGATGTTAAGTTAAATAATATTCATGTAAACACGTACAAATCGGATTTACTCATTGCAAAAGGTTGCAAAATAGTCTAATAAAGTAACAAAAAATTGTTTTCATCATGTTGAAGAAGTCAAAACCCAAGTTTATAATCCAAACTAAATCTACACACTGAGTCCCCGACACCAGATTTCGCAGCCATAAACATTGCAGCAGTTACTGTTTGTTTACAATGAGCAAAAGCGATGATATAAAATTGAAAGTTAGATATTCCTATATGTAGAATATCTCTTCCTTTTTTATATATATAGTATCAATATTTCCTATAATTGCTGTATTTCAGCATATAGTTATTGCTATATATATATATCTGCCACAGCTCTATGACATATCTTCCCTGCAATTCACTTTCATAATGTGCTGTATAAAAGTTAATTTTGTTCTTTGTTGTCTTTCTTTATCCTGTGTTACCCATCTCGTGTGATTGTATTCATATATATGGTGGAAATATAAAGATTTTTCAATAGTAGCATGCTATAGAGGTGTAGTTGCCCTGACCACCATATGCACTGAAGTAGTGTTACATTTCGCTGTATCAGCCAAAATTGCAGCATTTTGTATTGTACTGATGGTGATAAAAATCCCGAGAATGACCTTCTATGTTAACGTGTTAGAGGGGTATTTGATGGAGATATTTTTTATTTTATTTTGGGTACTGAAGTGATTTCAGCTTGTAGAAAACTCTTTCAAAGTTTATTACTATACCTCACTTGTCTCCTCTTGTACCTTGCGACTGTTGCACAAACCCAGTGCAACTCTGGCAATTACTGTGTGACCCTCTGGTGACTCTCTCAGGCAATCAATGCAGCAGCTTGCTAGTTTTTTTTTTTTTTAGTTATTTCTTGTAAACTTGTCCTCTTATTCTCATCAATCTTCGTTTTTGCTCTTAATGTTCGCTTTGTCCCTTCAACCTTCGTTTTTGTTCTTAATGTTCTCTTTGTACCATCAAAAACTTGTTCTCTTTGTCTCTTAATGTTGATGTTTATTTCTTGTAAACTTGTTCTCTTATTTCATTGTTTGCGTTTCTAGATGTAACAATGTTCTCTACCTTCGAGGAGTCCCAGAGGATGAAGAAATCGAAGAAGCCGCAGAAGACTAGATTGATCGAAATTACTAATTGTGATGACAAACAAAACTAACATTCGTTACTACCTGCTTTGGTATCTTTGGTGTATGTTTTTGTAGTTATGTTTTTGAATCAATGATGACACCCTCGTGAATATTGGGGTGCCTATGTGAAAGTTGTTAGCAATCCTTCATGTGATTTTTCTACATAAATCTGTTTCTGCACCATGTTTTTCATACTACTTGAATACGAGTTAAGGACTGGACTTGGATTTTATAGAATCATGCAGCCCAATATCGAGGAAGTGACTAATTTGTTCTTATTATTATTATTATCATTCGTTGTCAAGATATACCGATGAATAAACAATTATTTGTTAGAAATAGCTAACCGTGTTATTGTCACTTCTGTTAGTTGATTCAAACTGTTAACTGGCATTAAAGGAAGTTCATACATAATTATCACCAGGCACGCCTATAAACATACACAGCATAATCAATAAAGGCAAAAGTACAAGTGAATTACAACATTGATGGCGGTAAAATAATGAATTCAAATTTAAAGATAATGTCATCTGTGTTTCTAATATTATTTTAGTTCTTAAATTTATACCTTTCATTATAGTCCTCTAATTAAGGACTAAAAGTACCACTATACGACTTTTATGAATTACATTTTTGTCTTGAATGCGAAATTGTGCAGCGTAAGTGTCAAATTAATGCCGATCATTTCCCCTTTTCTCTTGTAAGCAAAGTTGAGTCTCATTGTAGAACTGTTTATTAGTCGAAAAAACTAATCACAACTGAAAATATTGATTTTAAAAATCATAAGAACGAAGAAAACTAAATTGATAAATAAAAAACTTGAAATTCGGATTATTTTAATTGAATTAAACTAGTTTTGATATAAGAAACTCACTCCATTTACAATCAATCTTGAAGAAGATTATGATCTTCAATCTTTGTTTTAAGTATGTGATAATTTTTTCTTAAAATCGTGTTCATGTTAATTAACAATTTTTTTTGTTTAAGTTTGATATTAAATTTCTTTCTTTATCAATATCAACATGATATGTCGTTAAATAATGCTAAAACGTATTGATTGTTATGAAAAAAAAAATTGAGAGAAAAAAAATGTAAAGATATATTTTAAAGGTTAATAGTACTCAACTGAAAATAAAATGAATGGGTAACATAAAAATAGAAATTGGTCGAATGTAATTTGAGACTTATTTAAGTGTAATTACATTCATAAATTTATTGCATAACTCAAACAAAAATCTTACAATGAAACTTAACTCCTTTACCGTTTTTCAAAATTGAAAAAAAAAATCATTCTTTGTATTTTTTTGGTTTAACTACTCTTTTAGTTTTTATTTTCGTTTAAAAATGTCAATTTAGTCTTTTATTTTTTTTTTCAATTTGATTCTGATTTTTGAAAAATTGATACAATTTGATTATTTTCGTTAAATTTTTTAAAATTTATGAGATTTTTCATCTAAATCGAAGCTTTTAATAAGTTTGGTTTGATTTGTTTGTGTAATTAACATAATGTTAGTGTCAATTTTGATGAAAAATCATTGATCTATTTTAAGAAAGTTAATAAAAATAACCAAATTGCATCAATTTTTTAAAAATTGGATCAAATTGATACTAAAAAAATTTGAGGACAAATTTGACATTTTTGAACGGCAACAAAGACAAAAAAAAGTAATTAAACATATTTTTTGATCCATTACTCCTATTAAACTTACAAAAATTTTTTTATTAGAGGTATTGCTCGATTGGTTTTAATTAAAAATATATCTGGTCAAATATTAAAACAATGCATAGTTTGACTTGTGGTTTATTTATTAAAAATTGAATCTACTCTAATACAATACAATATGGTTTGGATTAGATTGAATAATTGGAGTTTTATCAACCCCTCTGATAAAAAAACCTTTCACTGTATATACGTAAGACATTTATGTTTGGACATTTGCTGCTTTTGTGTAAATTTTTTATTTTAATTATTTTGTTAAGAATGATGAATGAAATCACAACTAAAAGAAAATTTGTATTATCACTTGGTTCAAAAGAATATAACTTTATCATTTATATTTCAAAATGCGCAACACAAATTTTCACACAGTTAATAATTAGTTTTATTTTATATATTTGTTAGGATTACATAACTTAATTTTAATTAGAATAATAAACTTAATTATATATTAAGTGCATGATGAATTTAGAAACTTAGTTCTTAATAATTTTGTATGATCTATTGAGAAATCAATAAATTTTTCAATTTTTCAATTTTTTAATTTTTCAATTGAATATCCTTTATATGTTAACTTAGTGTTGTAGCTCTTAGGTGACTCACACTAGATATATAACCTTAATCACAAATAAAGGATTGTGTCGGGACCAAGAATGTCTATTAGGAAGCAAGAAATGTGAGTCAGGTGTTTTGTCCCTTTTCAAGATAACCTAACCATGTCAGGCTTCTAGTTTGGTGCTTGTTCTGTCTACGGAGGATATCAAGGAAGAATTTTGTCTCATGCAACCCTTAACATATTTAGAGACAACCTGAAAATACCAACAAGATCATATGTAAAACAAAGGTGTAGCAATAAATGCATATGGAGGATTGAACAACATATCATAGATTCGTTATATCGTCTTATAGTTATATTGTCATATCGTTATATTGCCATATTGTTATATCGTCATATCATTATATCGTCATATCGTCATATCGTTATATTGTTACATCGTTATATAGTTATATCGTTATATTGTTATATCGTTATATCATCATATCGTTATATCGTCATATCGTCATATCGTCATATAGTTATATCGTCATATCGTCATATCGTCATATTGTCATATCCATATCGTTATATTATCATATTGTCTTATCGTTATAATATCATATCGTTATATCGTTATATGATCATATCGTCATATCGTCATATCGTCATATTGTTATATCGTCATATCGTTATATTGTCATATCGTCATATGTTATATCGTCATATCGTTATATCGTCATATCGTCATATCATTATATTTTTATATCGTCATATCGTTATATCGTCATATCGTCATATCGTTATATCGTCATATCGTCATATCGTCATATCGTTATATCGTCATATCGTCATATCGTCATATCGTTATATCGTCATATCTTCATATCATCATATCGTCATATCGTTATATCGTCATATGTTATATCGTCATATCGTTATATCGTCATATCGTCATATCATCATATTGTTATTTTGTCATATCGTCATATTGTTGTATTTTTATATTGTTATATTCTCATATTTTCATATTGTTATATTATTATATCATCATATTGTTATATCGTCATATCGTTATATGATAAAAATATTATATTTTTTATTCTATTTTACTATTATCAAATATTCTGTTTTATGATTGTACATATTAGGTTGTCCTTTTCCCCTTATATCACTGAATTTTGTACTCTATATATTGGATAACTTTCTAATAAATCAGTATGAAAGCTTTGATTAAGTTACTCTTCATCAAACATCTCTTGTGGGTATTTGTGGGTTTTTTTTCCTTCTTATGGCTTATTCATACCTAATAAGGTATCATATTTAAATCGTCATTCGCATTTTCTCCTTTCTTGTTGATTTTTTGCCATGGGGTGAATCCTACTTCATCTTCTGATCACCTCACAAACCCCAAAAATCCCTTATTTCTTCATCCCGGTGAGAATCCTACTCTTGTCTTTGTGTCTCATGTTCTTTTCCATAACAATTGGCGACATGATATGCTCGTTGTGTTGGAAATAAAAAACAAGAACTGTTTTGTTATTGGCACCCTTCCATGACCACTCTCTAATGATCCCTTGCACGCAATTTGGAAATGTTGTAACAAGATGGTAATTTCGCGGCTCACTCACTCAATGGTGTCCGCAATTAAACAATTGTTATGTGTTATGTGGATGGAGTTTGTGTATGATATATGGACCGATCTTTTTCAATTGTTCTCTGATGGTGATAAGTTTCGCATTGCTAATTTACAAGAGAAAATTCAAAGTTGTCGATAAGGTGATTCCACCATTTCCCAATATTACACACGACTTCAAATCTTCTAGAAAGAACTCCTTTTATATCGTTAAGATTCTATTATGTACAATATATATATATATATATATATATATATATATATATATATATATATATATATATAAAATCATCACATAAAAATAAAAGAGAAGAAAACAAAGGACACACCAAATGCAAGGATAAGCTCGTTTTTATAAAAATAAATCTCAATCTAAATCTTTTTTCTATAAAGGTTGTATAATTAAATATTTGAAATATATAAAATATCAAAAAAGAGACTCAGGATCATACATAGAACTACCATAACACATCTTAAATGGATTCGTAAGACTTTTCACTTATCAAGTTGTCCCTCTTCTCCTCCTTCTCAATAACAATAACTCAAGTGAAACAATTATATAAGTCATCAAGTACTAACAGGGTTAACTTTACTAGTTCCATGAGTATGATCCTCTCTCATATCATATTGTTTGCCTTGTGAAGCTTTCTTCGACTCTCACCACCTAGTTATCATCCTCTCTCTGAGATATATTATACTAGTAGAGTCAAGATAATCTTACATCATAAGTTTCCTTCAATACACTGAAACTAATCCTAGATTGATTTGTATTCCCCCTTAGAGAATGGTTATGGTGGTGGTGGTGGTTGTGGGTTTAGTTTGATGGTGACAGTGATTTTAGTGTGGTGGTGGTTGTGGCTATGGTGTTGGTGGTGGTGGTGGTGGTGGTGGTTGTAGGGTAGTAGTGGTGGTTTTAGTTTGATGGTAGTAGTGGCATTGGTGAAAGGTTGTGAAATGGAGAGTAAAATTAAATTGAACAAATTTAACTAAAATAGAGACTTATTTAAACAAAACACCATCAGTCATAATTTAAATAGTGTCGTTATCAATTTGAATAGTGTCGTTATCAATTTGAACAGCGTCAACGAAAATGACAAAATGAAACATAATTTAACAAATTAGGAACTAAATTAAACACGAAAAATAGAAACAAATAGAACAAAATAGAAACCAAAATAGAAATCAAAATAGTTTTTAAACCTTAATAAAATTACTTTCTTTTGGTATTCATGCGTATTGAACAAGAAAAATGATAGTTGAACACGATCTTTTAAAAATGGAAAGAGATATTATTTAACAACTTTTATAATTATAAAATGGTTTTGACAATGTTAATTTTTGAATTTTCAAAAAATAAAAATAAATAATAGGATGAATGACGTCAAATGATAGTAAAGAAAATTATGGTATAAAAAATACACTTTTGTTTTATAAAATACACTGATTTAACACTAAGTTTTTAATAATAAAATATAAGACATTAAATTAAAAGCGATGTAGAGACGGGAAAGTGTTTGCAGTTTGCAGTTTGCAGTTTGCAGTTTGCAGCATCCATAATATATTGGCATCGATTATAGTAACATATGTGAACTAAACAAAAATTAAATATTCCTTTCCCTAATAACTACCAATCTACAACACCAAGGGAGTAACACGTTCATTCTCACGTACATGCCAGCCACCAAAATATTTCACCGGAAACTTATACAAATAAATCAGAAATGAAACTGTACAGGTACGAAATCAGTAATTCCAGAAGCTAAAACTGGGATTTTAGTATTAGATTTCCCAGTTTCCACACCAAAGCCGTATCGTGGATGAAGAGAAGTCTCACAAACTCGTAAAAGAAAAAAAAATTATCGAAAAAATAGCTGTAACGGTGAACGATGATGTTGATGATATTGATATCTTATCTTTTGGAACTTCGACTCCTTGACATGAGATCTCTGAGGCCGCCAACAATCCATGTCTCTTTTGCAATATCAGAAGAAATGCCGTAAAAATCAGAGTCGTATCGCATCACCACCATCTTCTCCTTCTTTCTCCTCTCTTCCTCCATCAACGACTTTAAACTCTGTCCCTTCTTTACCACCACCTCCCCTTTTTGTTTTCCTTTTTCTCTCTCCTCTTCTTCAACATCACCACCTTCCCTCTCTCTCACCCAACTTTTCGCCGGAGCAGACCTACAACGCATCAGCAATAACGCGTTCGGAGGAGGAACCGACACCGACACAGACACGCTTTCCTCGTCATTTCTTCTCTCCTCTGTCTCTTCTCTCCGCTTGTTTTGGTTCTCTTGCAACACCATGAACCATTTCGAGAAAACAGTTCTCGATGCTTCACTCTCGTTTTCTCCCACGCCCACGTGCTTTTCCTCCTCTTCTTCCACTTCCTCCTCCTCCTCCTCATCGTCTTCTTCTTCTTCAGTGGCGATGTCGGTTCCGGAGAAGGAGCCGAAGCATCTGAAGTCGAACCTTATGCTTCTCAAGCAAGTCAAGAACTGCATTATATCCTTCTTGAAACCGAGGGTCTCGGCCCAGCTGAGACGCTTCCTCTGTTTTTTGTCGGTGTGGATCTTCTCTATCTCTTCCATCACCGATTGCCAGCTCCTGCACGTCGTTTTGGGCCGGACCTTGATCTGACCGGCGCACGTTACTTTGGGTGAGGTTGGTTCCGTGATTTCTGAGCCCATTGATTTGGTTTTGGACCATAATAAAGGACTGGCTTGGCCTCCGGCGCCGCCTCTGGAGAAGGATTTCTTACGGTGATGGTGGCTGTTGTGGTGGCGTTTGCTGGGCTCGGAGGGTCGGGCCGGGCTGCAAATGGGCTTTGGCATTAGAGTGAGATGAGCCCGAGATGGGAAACATACCAAGAGATCAGCGGAGGGTGGTGCTTGTGGTAATGCTTTGCCTTCTCTTGCTTTGATCATATTGTGGGTTATTGTAATTTGTTTTGGGTGAACGTGTATGTTGCAATGAGCTTAGATCTTGAGCCTGGTTCGGAACAGTAGCAACAGAAGTAGCAAATACCAATGGTGGTGTTATTGTGTGAGGGGTTTTTAAAAGAAAGGAGGGAAGCAATGACAGCTTATGCAGTTATGCTTTAGCCTTTATCTAGGTGTTCCTTCTCTTTTATCCATGGGTTTGTTCAATTCATTCTTATTGCGCTGCTTTTTGGTCCCCTTTCTCACTGTTTGAATTTGTGTCACGGGGGTTTATTTAAAATAGATAATAGAAATTGGTGCTTGGTTGGGGAAATGCTTAAAAAAGAAAAAGGTTAAATGGAAAGGCAAAGCCCACGAGGCTTGCTTCATGATCCAATCATGGCCACACCTTGTGAGCCCATGACAGATGGTTGAGTTCACTCTGCATGCCCTCTTCTTCCTCATACACATGCTCTCAACTCACTCTCACCCTCAACTACCTAACGGCCCCTCCTTTGGAACCCACAACTTTCTGTGAGAAAATTTAAAGAAACCAAAACTCTCCTTCTTTCGAGAGAATGAATGAATAGAGATCATTACTTGGGGATCAGTTTCAACTCATCTTCCACTTCATTGCTTCCCAACCCAAACTGCTGCTGGACCATCATTCCATTCAAGTACAATCATATTTTAAGTAATAAATTTTTACAGTTTTTTCATGTCGAGATGTCATCTTTTAAATAATTTTAAAATATTGAAAATAAAAAAATAAAAAACCATTTAAAAAATGTCATATATAAAAGAAAGTTATCAAAATTTAATAGT
The DNA here is from genome assembly GCF_037176805.1 of Vigna unguiculata. NCBI lineage: Eukaryota > Viridiplantae > Streptophyta > Magnoliopsida > Fabales > Fabaceae > Vigna > Vigna unguiculata. Next base: position 37,742,591 of record NC_140800.1, on the reverse strand, counting down.
CAAAAATCATTTTTCTTCTATCGAACCCTTTTCTCTTACTACAACCATTAACTACTACACATCAACAAAATAATCACCTATCTTACATAATTTCCTTTAATCGTTTAAATAAAATTGAAAAATTATACTTTGAATCCCAATTTTTTTATTTTCATTTTTTATTCCCTGACGTAGTTTAGTATGGATCGTTAATCCTTTCAAAGATAATGATAGATTAATCAATGAACCACACTAAGTCATGTTAGAAATTAAAGAATGGAAATACAAAAATGAGAATATTATTAAAATCGTGATAAACATTCTTGACTCTTTGATAAAAAAATACGAATGTAGTAATTAACCTTAATAATGTTATATAATAATTTATCAGTTAAATTTTTTTAATGGAAAAAAGTAGTTATCTATAAAATTATTAGTCATTTAAGTTGGGTAACATAATTAAAAATTGTGCAAATGAGACTTTGTCACCCTTTTCTTTATCTTTGTTGTCTCATTGTCTCGTACTTTTTATCTTTAAAAAGTGAATAATACATCTAAAGAAACAAAAAATGTTGGCGTGAAGTGACCGTAAAATTCAAAGGAAATATAGAATGATGCTAAGTGTATGAATATGATTTGACAGTAGCAAAGAGGAGTTTCCTTAGGTGTAGGTTGAAGAAAATTTTGAAGTAGTTTATTCTTTTTTCTCTCCTTTTGTTTTCCTGAATGGGGAGAATGTTATGTTGCAGCCGAACTAAAGTTATGAAGGTGTGAAACGGGGACTAAGTAAAGTGAGGATATCATAATGAAGACGGTAACGCACTTGATAGCATGGGAAAAATGGTCCCCTCTAGTCATTATGCAGGTAGCACTAGGATTATAATTTTATGCTTTACCAGGACGAATCATATAATACTCTTCTTCATCTTTATCTTTTAATTCATAGTTGTCATCATCATATTCAGATCTTCTACACTTATATTTACATATTCCATGTTACAACCCATATAAACAAACCCAAATAACGCTTACAAAAGCTCATGGTAACGTAACTTCCTCAACTCATACACGTGCTTCACTCTCAACTAATATATTTCTATTATCTTTTCAACTTTGAAAAGTTACTCTTGCCTGTTTCACATAAAATTTTTATCACAAAACTTACTGTTACTCGCACAATCTGTTAAATAATTTGGGAGAAGAATGACATGAGAATTTTCAAAATATCCCAGAAAGAACAAAGAGAGTTACCCAATAAAATTTTGAAATAAAAGGAGTTCTTAAAATCTAATTTCAAGAGTTTTGACTTCTACTTTTTTTTGTTAGCTTTATTTCAAATATCAGAGCTTAAACTTCAATTTTGAATTCTTTAGTTTTAAAGTAACTTTCAAGCTAAAAGAAATCAGACAAAGTGGTACTTTGGAAGTAATATATAACTGTTTTGAGTTCATTCAATTTAGAAGACACTTACAATAGGTGATGTGCATAAGGTTGAAGAAGTCATTTTCTCACCACATCACGTTAAATAAGAGTGTGGAAAAAAGGAAGAAAGAGAAAGCGTGTTGAAATGGTTGCATCTTCGGCACTGTAGTTTCGGCTTTCCATAAGAGAGACAGCTCAACTTCTTACGAAGTCATTAACCATGAAACCTAAGAAGTAGAGCTTCACACCATTTAATAATCCAATTGATATTGAAACATGTGGATTTAATTTAGCTTTAAATTCTTTAAAATATATCTCATTTCATATTAGTTGAATTTACCGTATAATTCACTATCGTAGTAGAAGTGGGCTTTAAGTTATTTATGATAGGCTCTAACCTAACTCTGATACTATATTAGAAATGGATTTTAAGTATAACTCAACCCTACAAAATCAACTTGTAAGACGAGGTTTACACCCTACTTATATATTGTGAACTGACTTTATCTTTAATCAATGTGAGACTTCCAACATATTGAGATTCCTTCTAAATTTGATGTTCAGTATTTTTATATGAATATTTAATATTCTTACACTGAGAATATTTGTTAAAAGATATTATATTGACAATATATAAAAAATCTTATCGAATCCAATATTTTAAAATTAAGATAGTGTTGTTAATATTATATGTTAATATCTTATAAAAGTATTTTAGCATGCGATTAAGTACATTTAAGCCAATAATTTTCTTTTATAATTTTTAAATAAAGTTTGAAAAAAGTAGCTCAAATAATGATGCATGTTTTTCATAAAATGATATATTGGATAAGAGGTGAAGTGAACCGATAGTTTTCACATATACTTTTTGTTGGGTAGCCTCCATAATTAAAAAATTGAAACATTTTGTCTAACTAGACCCATCATGCATTTACTTATTCTAACATCTCTTTACGGAAAGCAAGATGCTTCGTATTCGGCCATATTAATGCTATGGAAGCGGAAGGAAGACCAACACAACCACATTAGAGAGAGGATGGCTTAAAGATTTTAATCACTTCAGCTTCGGTGGATATATACAATGAGAATAACAAAAAGGAGTCTTCAATTTAAAAAATAATTTGGAAAACATACATGTAACACCAAAAAAAAAGTGTTTTCAATAATTTTCTTTTAGTTTTGTAACACAAGATGCAATCAATATCTTTGTAAACGTGACAGATCCAGAAATTTCTTTTGAGCATAATAGTTTATAGTATATATGTGAAAGAAAAAAATTATAGAATATATAATTTTATGAAAGCAAATGTAAAATATTTAAGTTTGTGTGATTTAACTAATATGGTAATTTTATGTAAATATTGAAATCAAAATAAATTTTGACATGCCAAATCATATCCTTCACTCAAAATAAATTAGAAGATTTCCTTATCTAATCAATGATCTAAGTACTAGCTAATTAGGCATGTCAAAACGGGTTAGGTCCTAGCGGTCTTTTTAATTTTACCCCTTTCTTTATTCATTTGTTACGATACAAAGAAGAAACCCACAACAGGCGACTCACACATAGAACAACACCCACGGTAGGCAACTCTACTTAGCGACGGTCCTTCTTTAACAAAGGTGACCTACAGTTTCCAAACTCACGGTGAAGGTCACCCACAGTTTCTAAGTTCACAATCGCGAAATGTTTGTCCTTTATTTTCTTTGGAACATTTTTTAGGGTTCCTTTGTGGTTGTATCGTGTAGTTGTGGAGATGAAACATTTTGTGAATTGGGATTTTTTTTGTTTTAGTGACTTCGTGGATAGGGTGGTTGGGATTTGCATAGCCCCTAAATTTTGGCTTTGGGGAGGAGTTTTATTGAGTCTTGTAGAGAAAATAGTTACTATTTTTTTGTGCAATATCAAAGAAAAATGTGGATTACATATACAAAGCAACTGTGTTCATGCAATGGGTAGTAGAACAATATTAAGATAGCTATGTTTTTCTTTTTCATATGTGGTTGCAGATCTTGTAGCTGGTACAAGTTTTAGAGTTTCATCAAAGGCCAATTTTGAAAAAAAAAATAAGGAAGGGGTGTGGTGGGCCAGCCTGCATATTGGCGGGATAAGTCTAACTCAACAGTCCCTAACTCGTTAGTCCGATTACTCATTTATTGGCATACTAGAAACGAGTCTGGCCTAAACGGACCGAATTAGCCTGTTTTGACATGCCTAAAGCTAATAATGTATGAATAGATGAATCTTATAATAAATTATATATGTATATCTAAATGTAGTTAATATTCAAATTTTAGTAGACAATCAATCTTTGAAAATATTTTTAAAGATGAGGAGAAAATTAAGTTAGAAAGTATGAGAATGATAAATATTTGAGTCCTAACTACTATTCATATTTATCAAAGATTTCTTTTAAATGATAAATGGAGATGTGAAAAGTGTTTTGTGCAAGTTTCATACACATGTCAATTTCTTGTAAGAATGCTTCTTAATCTTCATTTATCTTATCTAAGTGGAAAATTTGCACATATTTGATCCAACCATGCCATTTTTTCCTGTGAATTGCATTTATAAGATTCTTTCAAAGGTTCTTACAAACAAAATAAAGTATGTTTTTGGAATCATTTGATAAGAGAAAAAATAATTTTTAGTGAAAGAAATATGTTGTATATGACACACATAAGAATGTTGCAAGCTTTGACATTCACTTGACATGAGTATTTTTTTTGTCTTCAGTTTAAAGTTCTCTTGGGATAGATTGGTGATTCCTATCTAGCTAAACATAATTGCTTTTCTCCCTCATGTCTAGCATATCTATAAGGCATGACTCAAATAAAACAATCATTGTATGCTTCCAATAGTAATAATCTACACCTTTAGACAAAGGCAAACACATGGACCTAAAACTTAACAAGTTTTGTTGTAGGATCATGCCTTTCGTAGGACTTAACCCGCAATCACAACTCCACCAAAACCCCAACCAACACACCCCAAAACTAGGATTTGGATTACGCGAATAAGCAGGGTACCTCTCAGCTCACAAAAAGGGCGAAGAGACCTCAACTCATTATACCAAAACTCTGGGTGTTGATGGTCAAAGGCACTTCGACCTACAACTATATTATGCATCAAGACTCTCAACTAGCACATCTCGATTCTGGGAGCTAGTGTATATACATAGGTTGAGAACATCTAAGCCTAATGCGTGTGTAGGTCAAAGCCACCTTGACATGTACGAAGAGATTAGAGACATGTATGTCATTACTGTAGTATAGATCCACCTAAGCAAAAGGTCAAATCATAAAGTGATTAGGGACAAGTAAATGCATTACAAGTTTTAAAATCTAGTGAGTTTCTAAATCAGATTTTGAAATTCAGTGAGTTTGTAAACCAAATTTTGAAATTCGGTGAGTTTTTAAGTGGGTATATTTCTTGACTAGATTTCCAAATTCGGAGTTGTGGCTATTGGGGATGCGAGATATTCAATATCTACTTACCCCAATTTACTTTTTTTTTTTTATTTACTTTTGTGAAGGGTATAATTTTGTAGGGGCAAAAAATTTAGAGGTGGAAAAGAAAAACTTGGAGGTGCAGGAAAAATCCCCTTATGAGGTCCGGTACTCTTTCGTAAGAAAATTTTATTCTTTTTTATTCTCTATGTGTGTGCACTCGTGAATCTCAAAAATAGAGTAGCGTATGCATACGGGCCACTGGGCTTAGAAATCCAAATGGATAGGAAAAGTCAATCTCCACAAACATGGAGCAATATTACAAAACAATGCCTTTTAAATTTCAGGAAATCGTGAAAATTTCTCAATAAAGTACTTACTTGGTATTTTAAATAGCATGTTTATACAAAAAAAAAAAGACACTTATAAAAAATTGTACATAACTATTACAAGTAAAAAAGATTCTTCTCCATGAATGTAATAACGTTTGAAGTATGAATTACAAATGATTTAAACTCCTTACCACTGAGTAGTAACCTAATTTCTATTGCTTTTATTTTGAAATATATAAATATAAACAAAAACTATTAAAGGCTACGAGAAAGCATGAAGTTAGTACCCATGAAGGCCTGACGAGAGAGCAGCAAGGTAGGAGTGACAAGAATTTGGAGTGGGCATAGCGAGCAAAACCCAACATCTTAAAGTGGGCCAGATCCAGCCCAACTTAGACATACCGAAGTTTTTTGCTTCCCGCACTCCCACAAATTATAGACGCACTCTCCTAATTTTTAAAATGATTATTTTACTTTTTCACAAAATTGACACCCGGATTACCTGTTCTGGAAATCTTTTGGAATACACTATCCAAATTTTTTGAAACATGATTTCTGTAACAGAATCTTGGAAATAAGATTTTCAAAAGGAAATTTACAGAATAAGTTTTCATGAACACATAAAATGTATTCTAGAACAAAAATTTTGAAACAAATTGTCTGGAGCATATGTAATATCTTCTGGAATGAGTTTTGTGAAATGATTTTTCTAGAGCAAGTTTTTTGAAGCACATAAAATGTGACTCGAGCTTTTTGGAATGAGCTTTTCTTCCTCGACATGTTATCTATCTCTTTTTTATTTGCAGCAGTAATGGTACAGAAGACGGTGACAATAATTATACGGTGCAGTTTAGTCTTTCTCAGTTCTTATCAAATTTCAATTGTCTTACGTCACTCTAAGAATTTTGTTTTTTAAGAACAAAATTGTAACGATCTCTACGCTCCAAATACATGCAGTACTGCCGAACTAGCGTCGTTGGTGACTAAATTCCGAGGTCACTGTCCAACTTTTCACACTGCAACCAAAAGCCAAGTGACCGACAATATAAATGAAATGTAGCATAATTTATGAGCTTTTTGTAGCTGCTAGGTTCTTCCCCCCGTCCCTTTACATGAGCTTTTTTAATGATTTATTGTTTTGGGTGGTGCCTTGGTGCTAAGTCTTTCGAAGATATACTTCAGCAGCCGCTAGACCTTTTAACAAATAATTTGTACTACTATTGCTGTTTGTGGGCTACATTGATGGCACTGTGCCAATGGCTACCAACACTTTTGAGTAATGATTAGCACCGATAGATAAAAGATTCACTCATTCACAAATCATATATATCATAGTTTTGTTCCAACTTCCAAATGATCTTTTCATTGGCTAAGGTAGCAGGAACGCAATTAACGCTGTTTGAAATGTGATTCCAAACAATGGTTCGGAGTTGTTATATGGTAATGTCAACTTAAGAAATGATATATATTGTGAAGATGCGTATGAAAAGAGGAGGATGATGGTGTGTCAGATTTTGTATGTATCTGAAGCAAAACAGCTTTGAAACCTGAAAAGAACCTAACTTACTTGTTAAAGGATAATGGATGGGACAAAAGAAAATGGAAAAGTTTTGAAATATGAGCTTGCAATTATAACAGGTGTGCGTGTCAGTCTGATGGGAAGGACAGTTATGGTAGGAAAAGCATTCGAGTTTGTGGTAGATTATTTTAGCTGTATTGCGGCCAAAAGGTTGAAAACAGAGGCACGTAGCTTGCAGGGAAGAACAAGAGCCTACAAATGTTGGCACCTCATCATGGAAGAGTAGAAGGGAAAACCATCCAAATGCCAATAAACATTATCCAAATTAACACTTCCTGCTGTTTTTTTCCGCCACAAAAACGTGTCACAAACTCAACACTCCACGCTTCTCTCAACATTTTATCTACCTCATTCTATGTAATGCTTACTTAGTTCATGCACACACTCATGTAAATTTTCAGAGACAGCCACGTCTCATCAAAATTCTACATGCACTGATAATTTACCTTCTTTTCATTAATATAACCACATTGATTAGTTTAATTTATGTTATTAGAATCATTTTATTACCAAAATTATTTGTCTATAACATTGAAACTAGTTGTAGGTTTCAGCATTAGAATTTTCGCATAATTCAAGTCCTCAAAAATGGTTTACGAGGAAAAAATTTACATCTATATTTGGGTATTGGAAAGAAGAATCATCAGATAATATTTCACACCAATAAATTATGAATCAATTCATATAAATACGTACAAGTGATTATGAATCTCATACAAACTTAAAATTTTAATTAACATTTTAAGATAATATATATATATATATATATATATATATATATATTTAAAAGTAGGGTTATTTTTGGATGAATATAGTATTAAGGAAAATAGAATTGATGTGAATATCCTTATAATTTATGTATAAGAGTATTGTGTCATGTGTCATTGTTGTACTACAGGTAAGTATAGACCAAAATTGAAAATAAATTAAACAAAAAATGAAAATTTATCATGTTAATCAAGCCTAACAAAAACAAGAATCAAAGTATTTAAGTCAAATAATTTATTTTCTTAAATTCTTATTTAGGAAGAAGTTTTCCCAAACATGTCCATATTACTTTGACTAAAAAATAATCAAATTAATTTTTTTATTTCATATGCATTTTTATTTGAATTAGTGTAAAATTAATCATTAACATAAATTCGTATAAAATTTATGTAAAAAATTTTATGTTCTCAAACAATCAAATAAAGTTTTGCATTATATGAATAAAATTTGCATCACAATAATTCATTTGGATTGATGTTAAATCTCATCCCTTTTGTTAAGAGATGTTTCCTCATTATCCATATTATTTTAACTTTAATTTTTATTAATTTGAGACACAAGTTTTTTTTCTAGTACACCTTCTAATGCCTACTACTTTTAAGTTTGATGCATAAATGATAAGGTAACTTATTGAACAGCATACATAAGATCATTATAACTGTACATATGACCCATCGTACTTTCAATATTAACTATTATGTATATGTACGACTTTGATTGAATACGAGGCACGCACTTAATTGAAGATAGTAGTAATCTGGAAGCAACTATCTTCTCATTATGGTTTTAAGTTGCGACTAATGATTTAACGTCCATGTACGTAACACATATCATAGCTTTTCCTTCTTTCACTTCATTCCTCTCTTTGAATTTTTTGTCTTTTCCTGTTCGTTTTCTTGTTTCTAATTATTTTGACCGTACATGATAATATCAATAGTAATAATAATGTAAATCGGATCACGTAAGCACGTACATTGGCTCGCATAGAAGTAGAGGTGCAATCAAAATGATATGAAAATTTTGAAAGATTTGGTTTATTTTTTCTTCGATGTAATTCTTTATTTTTATACGTGACTAATTTATGAGAAAGGGTGGTGCTGGTTTTAGTTTTGGTTCTTATTCAGGTGGGTAAACTCTAAAGAACATTTTTGCTTTACCAGAAAAACAAAGAAGAATGGCCCCGGCGGCAGCACTTGCGAATATAATAAACGTGTAGATTCTTTGTACTTGTAGTATTGTTGCAAAGAAGCACGTGGTGATGAGTAAGTAGGAATGGTTAATAAAGGCTTAGTCTCGTCCAACGTGGGTGTTTGTACGATGAATAAGGATGTGTTAGTTAGAGCCACAATATTTTGTGGATTTTTAAATGAGAGAAAATTGAAAAAATGAGGGGCGATTATTAGTTTATAGTTTGGGAGTGGGGTTGGGTTTAAAATTCTGCAACAGGGCATGCAGAGGAGAAGAAGGATTCTTGTTCTTGACAACATAGTTCAACTAACCACCATCATCCAAAATGCCTCTCATTCTTGACAACCTAGATGCGCACTATTTTCACTCAGATTCTGTGTAAATATTGCAACAACTTTTTTTGTTATTCTTAAGATATCAACTTTGAAATTCACATTCATTTATATAATACAGAGCATCTCAACAAAATAAACAATTAAATTATCAATTATTAATACCCTATTACGTGAATAAGTGTTGCTTATCGATAAACTCAGTAAATTCTATGCACCCATTATATGACATAAAAATATATAAATGAAAGATACGAGATATTAGAACGCTGTAATTTTAATGATATTTGGAATTTTAAAACTCTATTAACAACGGTGATGAATATTCATGATGTAGATATGTGTTGTCCTCATTTAGTTTCATGTCTATTATTTTTAGAGGTAGTTTTTTGAACTTTTGTTAAGAGTACAAATTTATATTTATACTGAATTTAATAGTTATTTATGCATTGGTTAATGTTTAGAGAAAGACTTTCGAAGATTTTGGTTGGGAAATAATATTATTTAGTGTGACATACTTTTTCACCAATGAGAGTGGTTACTTGAAATCTTAGAGAAAGATGATCCTAGAGCTTACGATGTTGTAAATATATGCAATTCAAATTTTTTTCATATTTTTCATGAAAGAATTCTATACACTGATAAATCAACTAATTTAGGATTAATTTTTAGAGAATAATATAAATGTTTTAATGTTTTATCTAGATTCTTTTCATAATAGGTATTATTTCTCTCTACTTATGTTTTGTGATGACAAATAATTGATGAATTTTGGAATATTAGTATAATTATTTAAATGTTAAAGTTTACACTTATGTTTAATATTGTTTTTGAATGTTGAGGCCATAAAAACATTATACACTGCGTGTCCAATTTACTATGTTGTCTTATTATTTGAATGTTTCTATGTTTTTGTTTCAGCATCTAGTGCTGCGTTAATTTGCGCCAAATATGGATTTTCGTTAGCTAGAAGGGCCGTTTCTCAAATGTTGTATATAAAGGGTCACTTAAACTGCACTACCTTTTCAGGAAACACTGACTATTTTGTTCCTGATTAATTTCTTTTTTATTTGCAATCCGAAATTCATAAATAAGATTACTAAAACCTATATAATAATAGCATTTATATAGAGATTCACTTTCACTTATTTGATGATTGTACAATTTCTATCAACTTTTTATTTTGTTTATTAAAGTTTTGAAGTTATAAAAATAAGAGATTACACATGTCCTTAGCTGTTAGGCGAAATACAAATTATTTTGAGGAAGAACCCCTGTTAGTGATGTGTGATTGATGTGCAGAGGAAGGCATTGATTCACATCGCAGGAATAGTCAGATTCAATGGTTCAGACCCACCCTTATATCTAAAAATACACAAGAACTATAAATTATAAAATTGTTATAAATTATTAGATGAAATGTGTTTTAGATGGGGTAGCATTGTAGAGCAATCAATTACAGCTTGGACCATTCTATAGCTAGTGCTCCATGCACTAATAATAAAAACAAGCAATGGAAAGAAAGAAACTTCGTTAAGATAATGACAAAGATTCAAGGAACAATCCTTTTTACTCACTATCAGTGTATAAATTACATTTATGACAATAATTTGTTCGTGGAATGTTCTTATTCGTTTCACTAAGTACATTTAACTGGATTCTTTGATATAAAAAAAGGGAGTAATCTTGGATTTATGTAGTGGTCCGATTTACTTTATACGAATAGAAAAATAATGATCATTATACGCATCATCAAGTACACTCTTTTTGATCCAACCCCAAATCTTCTATGACAACCTTATTGGTGCCACTCATTGAGGTGTTAAATTAAATCTTGTATGCGTGCCCGATACGATATTGAGGACCTAATCTTTGCATATTCAAGTAGGAAATATGCGATGAAAAACGTAGGCTTTTAGTTTTTTGTGACTTGAAACTGAAAGGAGAATTGATGCAAGGGGTTTAAAAAGCACCCAAGTTGCTCTAATAGCATCATTCCGACTTTTGATGTTTGACAAGTGAATTCCATTCCAAAACTTCCAATGACCCATTGAAGATCATAGGATATATAAAACTAAAAAAACTAAAAACTAAAGTGAGAGAGTGGATATCCGAAAATGCAGATTAGAAATGAAGAGGTAAGTGTATGTGTTGGTTTGGATTAATATGAATGATTTATAAAGGTGGTTGCACTGAGAAAAGATGTGGGCATGGTGGGCATAAGTGGGCTTAGCACTAACCCATGATTTGTGGGTCCAACATGAATCATTGCCTTCCCATTGTGGCTGCCAAGTCACATCACAGAAAGGCAACTATGTGTGGACCCTTCGCCTGCTGCAACTGCCTTTCCTTTCCTTCCTTGATGGGACCACTCATTTATATTTTTAATAATATCATACCAAAAAAATTAAGATCTTATATATTAAAAAAGATTTTAAGTTATAAACAAAAATCGTCTTTATAATTTAATATTACTTTTTATTGATAAAAAACTAATATCAAAAATATGTGCTTTACAAGATTTTTTATAAAATAAAATAAAATTAAGAATTGATGTTATGGATAGCTTCCTCATAGCTGAAAGTCTCTCTCAATGGGTTATCCAAATGGTGGCTGGCGGTTTTTTCAGTTGATTACCATATATTTTATGTGTGCTCCTGCAGTGGGGTTTCCAATTTGGGATAACTGTTACGTGAGAATGAGCGATTGAAGAAGCTTTGTGAATGGTGGATGTAATGGACTACAATGGAGCCTACTGGCACAGCACCGATCATTTCGATGGAGACCATACTTGCAAATTCAATGCTGGTAGCATCGGAGCATATCCCTCTAACAAACTTTTCCTTGTGTTAAAGTGAAACGATAAAATTGATGTGTAATGTAAAATTTATAAATAAATTTATTTTATCTTTAGCCAATGTAATAATATATTTTTTATATGAGACAATTTTTGAAATATGAAATTAAGTAATAATAAAAGTCCTATTATCAGAAGTATAATAAATTCAATAAATAACAAATTTTGTTATTATAAATTTTAAATTATTTTAATATTATTTTAAAAAACAAACTTTAAATTTAACTCATACAAAACCAATTTATAAATTAAAATTTACATCTAATATGTAATAAATTTATCTTATTTTTAACATTGATTACGAAAAAAGTTTTAAAAACACCTGTAGTGAAAATGAATAGATGATATCTTATATATTTGTCATCAGTATTTCATGAATAATTTTTTAGATTAAATATATTTTTTCTCTCTATAGTATTTGACAAAATTAAAAATGGTCTATGTGCAAAATTTTGAAGCATTTTAATCCTTATCCTTTCAAAAACAATAGATTTGGTCCCTAATTTTAAATCATGTTACAATTTCACCCAAATGACAAACAGTGTTGCACTTAGACCGTTACATACAATGACACATGGCCGGCACGTGTTTAATATATTTTTTAATTAAAATTAAATGACACCTCTCTCTTTCTTCCATCTCCGATTTATTCCTCAACTCCACAATTTCTCTTCCCCTTCATCAACAATCTCACAAAACCCACAAATTCCTTCAAAATTCATCTTCTAGAGTCGCGATTCACAGCTTCTAGCGCCGGCGAAGCCCCCTCCTTCTTCGATTGTAGCAAGTGGAGGATCGAAACCCCACTAGCGGCGTCAACAATAACCGTCATGCGCCAGCCACGGGCCATTCCTTCTTTGTTCAGGCTCGCCGCATCCTCTTCACCATTAGAACTCGCATTTCCTCGCCACGTTGCAACGTCACCACCATTACAATTTCAGGCGAGGCTTTCACTTGCTGCTGTTTCTCAGAAGAACACGACATTCACAAATTGAAACATAATCATGTGTGCCCCTCGTCCTCTAAGTGTAACCCACACTTTTCCTACTGGGGTTAGGTCCCTGAAGCATCAAAAGGAGATATTCTTGCTTAGAAATGTCTTACATACAATTTGTCAGCCAAGTAATGTTACTGTTAAGAAAAAAAAAAAACTTCATAATTGATTTGATTTTAAACACCGACAATTACGTGTCACTATATGTTACAAAACCGTCTAAGTGGAGTATCGTTGGTACGTGGGTAAAATTGTAACCGTGTTCAACATCACATATAAAAACATATTTAATCTTGTTCTTTTAATATTTTAATGATGAAAGAGTAACAAAAGTTAGTATATGATCTAATGTTGATCATCTTGCATATGATCATTGTTATTGGAAATAATCTAAATGTAAATCTAAATTTAATTTGAATAAAAATAATAAAGTTAAACATAATATTAATAAAAAATACTCTTAAACTTACTGTTTCGAAATTTTAGATTTAAAATGGTATTAATTCTTAATTTAGGCTGCACTAACATACATATAATCTATCTTTAATAACCTATTTTAAATAATAAAATCATCTGTGATATCGGAATTGATGATTTATGATAACTGCTTAAACTATATTGGCAAACTTCAAATTAAAAGTAGTATCATTGTTCCTATGACTTCAAACTAATCAATATTAAAAAATAAAATAATATGACTTAGTACAATCATTAAAAATAAGGTTTTCTCTTTACTGCGATGTTAAACTTAAAAATTTTACTAGATAAGTAAGAATTTTTTTCTTGGAAGTTATTAAATTTTAAGCTCTGAATCTGCTTTAATGCATTGCATATGTTAGGAGAAGAGGATCATTGCTTGAAATATTACAAATTCAATATGAACACGAACTCTTTAAAAAGTCTATGCATCACTTTTAACCAGAGGTAAGGAGCACTGAGAGGATCTCTATTTGAGATATTATTCCTCCAATATATATAAAAAAATGAAGAATTGTCACTATTGTAAAAAATTAGATGAAAAAAATTACATTATAGAAAGACTTCAAAGATTAAAGAATTTAATCATAGCCTCCTCCATTCTATTATATAGATATATTATTATTTATCAACTTCATTCATATAAAATATTCATTGATTTCATAAATAATCAACTTTTGTTACAAATTTTAAATAAAGGTTTCTTGTCTGCCAAGTTTACTTCATCCACAAGCTTAAATTCAAAGTAATTTAAATCGGAAGTATTCTTTCTAATAATAAAATGTCTCTTGTACCAACAACTTGATGTATACATAAGAGTTTATATTATGATATTCACCGTTATCATTAGTATTATTTAGATTTTCTTCTTCTTTATTTTCTTAAAAAATAATTTCCCTTTTTTTAACACAATAAGTAGGATGGATCTTCTTAATGGCCCCTCCAATCTTTTAAACTTTTATATATGTATAGTGATAATTTATTGAAATTAAATTAGGTAAATTTTACTTTTATAAAACACGTTAGTTAATGTTAATAAATAATAAAATATAAAAATATAACAAAAAATACAAAAATTTTTAAGATATTTTTATTTTTCTTCTCGTTCGTTTTTTTCATTTATTTTTATATTCATTTTTCATTATTTCTCATGTTATTTTTTAAAAATAAATTAAACACAAATTTATTATTTTTATTTTCATTTCTTACATATTTTTTTCTATTTTGAAATTAAAAAAGATAACTCTCTTGTTATACTTGTTATTAAAATATTAATTTTTCTTTTATCTCATGGATTTTTTTTTTTAGTATTTTTTTATGACCAAAAGAATTTAACTATTATATACTTTTTTTCGTAATACGTTTTTAATCGTAAATTAATTATCATATATTTTCTTTTTAATAATTACACCACTATTTAATAGATAGTAATTGTTTATTTTTTGGTCTTAAACTTTTTTTCAAGATAAGTGTACTTAGTAAGAATAAAAAAATAAATCCATTTTTTAAAATCGATAAAAGAAAAGATACCTTTAAAAAAAATTTAAAAATTCAATTTTTTCACTTGCTTTGAAACATGATGCTAATATTTTTTTTTTCATTTTTGTTGCATTTATGGCATTGATTAAATATATAATTTTTAAATGTATTATTTCATCTATCCAAACCTCTCATATTTAATTAGTATTTTTGTGTTAAATAACTTGTATCTTTTATTTATTTATTTAGGACACGTGTAATTATTTGTCTAAAGGAAAAGAGTGATGGATGGAGAAAAATAGAAAAATAAGCATGTGAGGGAAAGAAAATAAAAAGTTGGCGTAACATATTGAAATATGAAGATCCATATTGCAACTTATTGTATCCAATATAAGTAGTTCCTTAGCAAGGAACCTATGTGAGAAAGGACAGTTTGAAAGGCATTGGATTCTACCTTTGACCCAAAGAGGTTCATGCATTATAGCATCTACTATGGCCTACGGATGCCACTCTTCCTGTGCTAGGTTGGCACCCCAAAAATGGTGAAAAAGTTTTCTTCATAATTCATATAAAGGTTTCATCCTTTCAACAATTTATCTAGAAACATTTGAATTTCAGATGATAAAAAGATATTGACATTTAGATATAATAAAAAAATATCTTAAAAATATATATAATTTATCACGAGTGGTTAAATCTTAATAAACTTGTATCAAATTAAATAAAAATGGCTGCGAGATAAAAGATAATTTGAAAGCTAGCTTAGAAACAATCCAATTGAGAGGGTGACATAAGTGTGATTATAGACTATAGAAACATGGGTTCATTCATGAGATGGTATTTCAGAATTGGATAAACTCATGTGACACGAGTCTTCCACAATATATACTTTTAAGACACTTTTGGAGGTACGATGCTTAATTGGATAAACTTTTTTACCTTTTACCCCTATTTTTATGTTGTAGACAAATGAGGTATATAATAAAGGACAATACAATATTAATATTTATGTATCATTTGAAAATAAGTAGACCATAATTCATTTTCAATCGGAAAGATTTTCCCACAAATCAATTAGTTTGACATGTTTTTATAACAATATTACTTATTTAATGCAGTTGTTTTATGATGAATTTTTCTATAAAAATATCTCGAAGACAAAAAAAATTATAATTTAATTTTATTATTATCAAGAATATATGATTTTTTATATAAAAATATCTCAAAAAGAAAAAAATTATAAGTTAATTTAGTTATTATCAAGAATAAATTGTTTTTTAAGACCGACCCGACCAATTCATAATGTACCGGTCGGCTCATATTATATCATAATAATTTTGTTAGTATAAGAGGAGTTGAACCCAAAATATTTTACAAATCCTTTAAATTAATCTTATATCTCCTAAATATTAGTAATGAAGTTGAACCCACAACTTTTCTCATCCTTCCTTCTAATTTTTACTACCAAATTAATCTTATAACTCCATATTAATCATACATATTATCAAGATTAAGTTGTGATCAAATAACTTATATGAACGTTAGTACAATTATAATTTGATTACATTCATAATATTATAAATTTTGATGATTTTATTAGTTAAACTTTAAAAAAGAAATCCTAAATTAAAATAATGCAAATTGTACATACCCCTAAAATTTATGAAATGTCTTCAAAATATTTATAGTTAATATGATATAATAATTTATTATCAAATTATGTTATATACTTAATATATTATAAAATATTTTCAAGATATTTATTATTAATATGTTTTGATATAATAACTTATTATCATATTTTGTATCTTTAAGATATTATAATATAATAATTGATTATATAATATCTTCAAGATATAATACTGAATTATTTTCAAGTAACAAAATTTATTTAAATATATATTATTTAGGACCTCGGAAGTCTATAAATGCATATCACTCTAAATATGATTACATAATAATGACTTTACTCTTATATATCCACTTATTTGATTTGAGCGTCAAAGAGTCTTTGTAGATAAACCTTATTCTAGTGATGATTCAAAATTAGATTACAATCAACAATCAAGTGAACCCATCTTAAAGAATATTCAACCAAATTCGATAAAAAAAACTTACTATTTTTATGATTCCATATCTAACATAATACAATTGTAATGCCAAAATTTTCAATGTTAAAGATTAAGAATTTTTTAAATAGGGACTTAGTCGAGACTTTAAAATTAAAATTAAAAATCTTTTAAATAGGGACTTAGTCCCGAGACTTTAAAAATAAAGAAAGACGATTAAGGAAAATTTGAAATAAAAGAAGAATATAACGAAGGATAAGAAAATAAGAAAAGAATATCGGAAAGAAAAAAATGAATATTTTATTTTATTTTAAAAAGGATGTCTTCAAATGGTAGTAATATACCTGAAATAATTTTACCATCACATAAGAACTAGAAGACTTTTCTTTCCAACTTAAAAAAAAAGAAACTAATATACTTCAACTAAAAAATAAAGAAAAATCATGTAGCACATGCATATTCTAAAAAATAAATGAAAAAAGGCAAGATATATTCTGTTCTTACTTTGTATATTAAAATAACAAAACAATAAGATGTGATTTGACGATATCCAACTCAATCTTGAAAGTGTTATTCCTTCACTTCAAATAATAATTATAACTACTGATATATTTCAATGCTTGAAATTGTAATGAAGTCATTTAAAAAAAAAATGTATAAAATGTTAACATGAAATGATTTGTTTTTATTGATCTAAAGAACTCGTTACATTACATAACATAAATAGACCATCTAATGACTAAGACAAAGACAAAATTATACACCACACACAAAAACACACATTAAAAAAATGAAAAGCAGAGAATACGGTGTGTTAAGGTAAAAGTAAAAGATCCTCATAACTAGTTCCCACCCAATGGAATCAACCGACTGAAAGTGGCCCAATTGAATTGTAGAGTGTGGATACGATGGATACACGTGGACACATCACAGCTATCTATCTATCTATTATTTTACAAATCCCACACGTTTCAATCAAATCACTATCATTTTCTTCTTAAAATTTTTATTTTCCTAGAAAATCCATGTACAACAGAAAAGAAAAGAAAAAGAAGTTGTATTGATATAAAAAATTAGTATACAAAGTTGTTCATAAAAGGAGATAGAAAAGAGAAAGTATGATTGATTTGATATAAGAAAAAAAAAATTATAAAAGTATGATTTAAGTTTATTTATTTTATGAAAAAAAATTGTTAGAAAAGTTGAAAGGGGGACAGAAGAAAATTTACACATAAGAAAAGCAGTCACGTGTAGAGAAAGACAACCTAGTTGTCAAAATTCCTTCGTCGTTTTGGGAGCTTTTGGTATTAAATTTTCTCTCTTTGGTTTCCGTTGGAAGCAACATTGAAAGTCTGCTTAGTCAGATTATTTGACCTTTTTCTTATTCTTTAATAACAGCGACAGACATTTTATTCAAAAAGGGCCTCCAAAGTCCAAAGCAGTTATGGCAGTTTGGTCCACTTAATTTTTGTTTTCATGTTCAATGCTAACCTATTATGTTCCCTCTTCACTTAATGCAATTCGAAACACGTAAAAAGAAGTTCAAGAAACAGGGACATGAAATAACAACAGTATTCGTAGCATTTTTATTGATTCACAAATTCAAGTAAAGTTTTTTAAGTAGTAATATATAATATCATTTACGTTTTCTTATTTATTTATTTTTTTATAAAAACTAATGGTGTGTAGAAGGAGATAATAGCTATCAATGGAAAAAATGAGAATAAATAAAACCATGATCTGAATTTTGAATTAATCTAGTCCCGATTTGAAATGGAAATTTGGCTGGAAGAATCTCCATGGCCACCGGTTTTGACTATACTTAGGTCACGATTTTGTGGACATGGAAAGAACAACAAAGTGCTAGAAGAATTATGTGACATAATGACAATCAATATATAATTATTTTACTTGAGCCATGCAAACCTTTTGAATTTGAAACAAATGCACACTTTTCACACATTTTCTTAGTTAACCTTTTACTATTGAATAAATGCTATGCTGATCATACTGAAAAGAGACTTTTCAATAGTATTCAGAAAAGTAAAATTTAATTTCAATGGATTTGATTCTAACGTTTATTGATTCATATAAAATAATTTGTAGGAAATTTTAATGTTATGCATCCCTTAATCAACGGTCAGAGATTGACACAGAAATCTAGGTAAGGGAGATTAATGTTTAATAGTACATGTTTTTGTTAGTATTTCCATTATGTTGAAAAATAACCACGACTGCTAACTATTTGTACAACACATGCTCTTTGACCCCAAGTACATTCACACTTTCCAAAGTAAGAATTAAACCTAAACCTCACAACACTCTACTACAAGAGTATAAGAAAGTCAAATACAAGCTTAAACCCATTATATAGTCACTAACACCCACTTCCTAGGTTATTATAGGCGATGTGGAACCTTTTCAAGATATGTTATTTTCATCCGTCCATAAATAAATTTAACAGTGGTATTAGAGTCGATGGTTCAGAGTGACTGACCGCATAACCATAACAAAAAGGGGTCACCATACACATGAAGGAAAATATTTATTATTAGAAAAAAAAGAAAAAAAGGAACTCACCCTTGAGGGAAGATTGTTAGTAATAGTCCAAGTGTGAGTCAAAAGTTTCACATTGGATAGAGTAGACAAAGTTAAACACTATATAAGAATAAAAACCATAACATCATTGCCTTAAAATTTTGGGATAAAAATGATGTTAAATGACTTATATGTGACTAATGTCAAATATATAGAATCACAACCTCACAATGTCTATAACCAAATCATATGGAAATGTATACCATATATATATATACATATATATATATATATATATATATATATATATATATATATATATATTATAAATCTATTATCTTAAAATTTTAATCTATTATATATATATTCTTTGTGTGTAGGTTAAGTTCATGTCTTATTGGTGTGTTAAATCTTCCGGATGATTCTCTCGCTAAATACATATGTGATTCTCTAAAGACCCAACATTTAAAGTAATTTTGAAATCGTATAACAACAATGTATGTGTCAATATATTAATATAATAAGTCATAAACGAACATCCCCAAATTAGCTCATGTAATGCTTGATATTTTAGGTATGCATGATTCTTAAAGTTCTTACGAAGCCAATAGAATTAAAGCAGGGATTAGGAAAATAGAATTTGATATGTACAAGTGATATGCATATACTATATATTTACCAGATATCGTTGGCATTATTGATGATAGAAGACCATCGAAAATAGGGAATAAAGAAAACGAAGAGAGAGAAAGAAGAAAAATAAAGTAGCCATGCCCCTGGTTTTCAAGTTATATGCTTAGACAAGGTAGGTGGGTGCAGCTTGTTTAAGTTTAGGAGAAACTATATAATACAAGGGGCGGTTAAGTGCTTCATCTATCATTGCTTTGCTTCATATACCTCATATGTTACGATTTCTTTTCTCTACCACAGTCTATAACCTTATATGCCACATGCAAAAATGGTAACCAACAAAAATTTAAACTTAAATGTCGTTTATGAAGTGGCCAAAGTAAGTCAAACTTACCATAGCAAGAATATTTACCCTCATCGATAAATCCGGCTAAAATTTACAATGATTATTTAACCATTTTGTTACAATATACTCGTTACATCAGGTATGGAAATCATGCTACTACCTGCAACTTGTAAAACCATTTAAATACTTTTGTATTTGAATATCATATTAAAAATTTAATTAAGAAAGTATTTTTAATAACTTTTTCTCTTTAAAATTAGAAGTAGTTAGTTGTCAAATTATTTAATCTTATAAAACTAACTTATAAAATAAATCTTTTCGATATGAAGGATAAGACACTTAAAAATCATAAGGCAGGGTAAATTACGTGGTCCTTCACCATTTCCTAAGCTAGTGTAACTGAGAATTCAACTTTGCAAGGTCTTTGTTTTGCACTGTGCAGAAACAGCAAATCTCCTTTATACTCTCCACGTTCAATTGACCTTGATTTTCATCTGGTCAATTAATTTAAAATTTCCGGTGCCACTATTCCATTATTTTGTTAGATGATTGGAGACGCAAGCAACCTGTTTGGATTATTGATTATTGACCAGAGTAAGTAAAACTATCTATGCTAACCTCATATTCACCCAAGAATCTTTTCTGACAAAACCATAAAGAGATGGATAGAATAATGCAATGCAAATAGGTGGTAAATGGGACGAAACTACACTATAGTTTCAGTGAAGGTTCCAAATTATTATGTGCACTTTTTTTATGACAGAAAAAGAAAATAAAAAGGAAGGTAGCTGTGGGATCATGGTGGCCCCCATATTTTTCATATTTAGTAATTGTTGCTGAAAAGTACAAGAAGCAGAGGGAGAGAGAAGTGTTTGTTTCGTCAGTTTGTGCCGTGAAGCCTAAGTTTATAAATTGACCGCACACACACCTGGCTGGTTCGTGACTAGGCTAGGCCAAGCCAACCAGTGAAATCCCTTCTGATTTTTTTCCCCCGCAACTTTTTCATTCTATAAAACCCCCTTATTCAGCACAATAACAAGCCAAGTACCACAATCACCTTCTCTTCTCTTCTCTGCTTTTGCACCCCTCCCTCTATTTCCCTTATTCTGTTCCTATTTTTTCCTTTTGCATTTCCAACTTCTCTGTCCACAATCAAAAGGGTTTGAACTTTACAGAACATGATGACCAACTAAAATGTGGTGATTCACGAGGTTATTAACACGTTGATTGCCGTCACAGCGTCCATTTCAAACTCGACCGTACTACCAAGTGCAACAGTGCCGCAATCCATGGCTGTGCTTAGCGGGTTTTGGGGGCTGCCCCATAAGAATCTTGTGAAAAGGTTGGAAGGAGCTAAAGTTGGTGCTTGGATTGATTCAATGAGAGCCTCTTCCCCAACTCGTGCCAAATCAGAAAGCCAAGAAAAAAGATCTTGGATTGTAAGCACAACATATGACGATAATGAACATGTGGTTTATGATTATCATAAGTGGTTGTTGTTTGCAGCTCACCTGACTCTGCTTCTATTTCGCAACTCTTTGCAGCTTTATCACCCTTCAGCTCTCAATACCTTTGAGCAAATAACATATAATTCCAAAGGCAAGCAGGTCGTAGTTTTTCTTGACTACGATGGAACACTCTCCCCTATCGTTACAGATCCGGACAAAGCTTTCATGAGTCGAAAGGTTATTCTTTTCTTCCCTCTTCTCTCATTCATTCTGCTACACAACCTTATGTGGCTCACTGATTAGCGTCTTTGTTTTTTCATAATAGATGAGAGCGACGCTGAAGGGAATCGCAAGACATTTTCCCACAGCAATCGTGACCGGGAGGTGCAGGGACAAGGTACATTTTCTTCAAAGAAAAATAAATACAAGAATGACTTATGAGTCATGATTGAATTAACATCATAAATATTTTTCCCTCTTGATGTTTAATAAGGTTGTTTCTTTCTGATTTTCTTTTTCAGGTCTATAACTTTGTGAAACTGGCAGAACTCTACTATGCCGGGAGCCATGGCATGGACATCAAGGGGCCAACAAAAATCCGAAGTCCAAAGCAAGTGAGAGAGAGTTTCCGAAACTTATAAGCGTGCTGAAGATTCTATCTTCCTGCGTATCTGTTTAACGTTGAAATTCGTTACTTTGTTTCAGGGTAATAATAAAGCAGTACTGTTCCAACCCGCGAGTCAATTCCTGCCTATGATCGATGAGGTGTGGTTTTACTTTGAAATGCAAGGCTCATTTTGCCCCTGATTAACGCATAACAGCGCATAAGATACTAACTTCGTGGTACGTTATCAAAAATAAATTTCAGGTGTACAAGGTGTTGTTAGAGAAGACAAAGTCTGTCCCAGGGGCTAAGGTCGAGAACAACAAGTTTTGCTTGTCCGTTCACTTTCGTTGTGTTGACGAAAAGGTACCGGTCAACTTACTATACAATTGCTGAATCCATAGAATTAGCAAACCCACACGCACACGCCAAAACACATTTGGTTAACCTCATTTTATCTAACATCTTTTTCTTTTTCTTTTTCTTTAGAGCTGGGCACCCCTGGCGGAGAAAGTTAGATTGGTGCTCACTGAGTACCCACAACTTAAGCTAACCCAAGGCAGAAAAGTGCTGGAGATTCGTCCAACCATCAAATGGGACAAGGGAAAGGCTCTTGAATTTTTGTTAGAATCATTAGGTCAGTATTTAGTTCATGCAAAATAATCTGGCTTTCGTACCTATATACAAGACACATGGTTTTGTTCTGATTCAATATAATATTGTTTGCGTATTTCTAGGATACGAGAATTCGAGTGATGTATTTCCAATCTATATTGGTGATGATCGAACAGATGAGGATGCTTTTAAGGTAATAAATGTTGTCGCCTAGTTGGTTTGTTTGTTAGTTATATAGTTGAAAGCATATTGCATATGTTTGTTAAGTGATCAACTTGTTAATGGATATAATATTCTTATCTCAGGTTTTGCGCAGTAGGGGTCAAGGAATTGGGATACTTGTTTCCAGAGTTGCAAAAGAAACAGATGCTTCCTATAGCTTGCAAGATCCATCAGAGGCAAGTCCTATAAATATATTCGATCTACCACAATTTATTATAATATAATTCTGGCATCAATCTTTTATATATCTTTATTGTGAATGGTGAATCTGAAAAATATATAACATTATCTTTATGGGCACATACACAGGTTGAGCAATTCTTGCGGAGATTGGTGGAATGGAAAAGATCCAGTAGTGTTAAGTGCACAGAGTTGTAGATTTTGTCGATGATGAGTTAAAGAATTGACAGCACCAGCAGCACCTTAGAAGGGTGAAGGGGTGGATGGAATTGTATGACTTTATTGTTGGAAATGGAAATAGGATCATTCCATTTTCTAAAATTATGAATTTTTTTTAGGACAAAGTCCGATCAGAAAGATTGCATATTGCATGCGCATGCGGATAGTGAAAGGCAGATGTTTTATGGCGCAGTTGCAAATGCTCCGTCAACTTTTGTTTCTATGAAATGAATATGAATTGTACTTATCGTATATGTGGCCAACATATACTCCAAATGATAACTATCATCTCCAACACCAAAACCTGATTTAGACCTTCACAAATACAAAATGAGTTGGTTTACAAATTTTTAATGTCGTAATAATCCTTACATACAAAAACTCTTCTACCTATATATGCTTTATAAGCGTTTCTAAATATACAACCATGACATCAACTTATTTATTTATTTAATAAAGTACCTTTCTCATAGTGAAGACACGTACGTATTTTTGTAAACCTAAAATTTTACTTACAATTTCTTTTCCATCTTGTCACTTCCCATTATACGTTTTAATTTTTTAAAGAAGAGAAAATTAAATAGAAAAAGGAATCTTATTAACAATAATTAATCAATTTCTTTATATTAAAATTTTGTAATCAACAACACAATTATATACTTGTTACATTTACTTAATAGTTAACCAGAAAAGACCAATCAAATCCAATTAAGAGAGACTGAATATTAAGATCATCTTCTAATTGTATGCAGTACAACTTATGCTCCGTGCATCCCAAAATAACTACACTTCATAAGTGTTTGTTCAAAATAATAATAATAGTCATTTCGATTAAAATAATTTTATCAAAATCAAATTACTTTCAGATTAAATATCTTATTTTTATACGTTATAAATATAAATATTGATGTGACTTACGTAGAATAAATTAAAAATAAAACATTAATATTTCATTGAAAATAATAAAATTAGTTTTTTTTTTAAATTTAATAATAAAACTGTAATAACTTTGAAACTGAAAAAGTATTTTTATAACGTACGTGATCCTCGATGGATGAATGGGTAGTAAAACCATTTTTAATTTGCTGCTATATATCGTTTAAGTACTAAAATTTTTAAGAGATAAAGTTAAAAGTAATAAGTAGTGTTATTTAAAATAAAGTTTTCTTTTAAAAGGAAAAAAAACAGAGAGAGTAGAATTAGATCTTTAAAAGGTTATGATTATAGCACTAATGCCAAAAATCTTTCTGTAACATTTACTATATCAGTTAGAAAAGAATGACTGTAAAATGAGATGAAGTAAGAATTTTGTAATATAAAAAACAGCTTCAATATTAGTTAATCGTGTATTTATGTTAGTCGTAATTAATTGAATTGTATATTGTTGTATGTTGTTGTTAGTTTCTGTAACATCCCATTTAATAGACTTTTCAGCTACTAAACAAAACATCATATTATGATAGAGCAAAACAGATTGACAGAAAAGCCATACAAAAGTTTAATACAGTCATCCCAAAAATAACCTTGTTTTTAAACCTTTGTACTACTCTCAGAAGCAGACTTAAGGAAAGGTATAACTTATACATCCCAAAATGCTCTATTCTAAAAGCACGAGTCCAAAAACAAAAGAACACGAGCCACTGATCAGGTCCGGTCCGAGGAAGGAGTACCATCACCTGGATTCTTCTCTGCTCACACCAAGTCGTAGGTGGTCATCGCAAAAGAAGATATTCAAGGAAAAACATGTCA
Source organism: Vigna unguiculata (assembly GCF_037176805.1). NCBI lineage: Eukaryota > Viridiplantae > Streptophyta > Magnoliopsida > Fabales > Fabaceae > Vigna > Vigna unguiculata. The sequence continues at coordinate 37,717,114 of NC_140800.1, read as the reverse complement.
AGCAAGAAGGGTAAGCTAACAACTCACATAAAAAGTGGTGAATTCATATATATATATATATATATATATATATATATATATATATATATATATATATATATATATATATATATATAATAAACAAACAATTTTACACACATCATAATTTAAATCAAGTCACTACTACAAGACACACAAGTACCCGACTCTAACTCAATATTCGGATCATGTAAGCAAATTGGATCTCTTGGTATCTTGCACATGTGAAGGTTCCTAAACTCTGCAGAGTTTAGGCTCAAGGGGTTATTACCCAACCACTCCCAAGGTAGGTCCCCTTCACGTCTATGACTGATCGGGTCCATAGACTAGGACCTCCTGCTACTCCTCACGACATAACCCACCACACTCTACATGAGTCTTAATGGATTATTGGAGCGTCAGGATGCCAACCAAAATCGAGTCCTTAAATGCTTACACACACTAAGTACTTTTCCTAGGAATTCCCATGAAATCCTAGTTCATCTCATCACTTCACAATTCTCATTTCACCAACTTTCATCATACAATTATATGCATACACTACAAATCATCATCATACAAGCAAACATCATCTTATCTCAATCCATACAACTGTTATTCATTTAAAACAGAGAAGAAAACATAACCCTGTAGTGAAATTCGCCTAAGCTAGCGAATCTCGCCTAGGCTAGGAAGTAATCTCGCTTAGGCGGACTACCCTCGCCTGGGCGAGACCCCTTACAGTGGGCAACTCGAACACCTGAACGAGTTCTCACTCAGGCCAGGTTGGTTCGCTTAGACGAGAAGATATTTCGCTCAGGCGACTCCAGCTCGCCTAGGCGAGACCTCGCGCAACAATCAGAGGCAATTCCCTGATACTTTCGCTTAGGCGAGAGCCACTCGCCTAGGCGAAATTATCAGGTTTTCCACACTGTTCTTCACATGCAATGTTACGAAATTCACACCACAATCCAATTATACATCACAGGCAGTTCAAAAATGAAATTAAGCTAAGAATCATCCCCTCCAAACATACAAAGACCCTAATTACTCAAAATTTAGGTGAAAGTTAGCTTCCCTTACCTCTTTTGCTAATATTTGAGCTTGGTGAAGTTGAAATGGGCACCAAGGAGGCAGAGGTCTCAAATTAACCTAGAAATTCATCACCAAGACATAGAGAAGAGGGAATCTCATAATTAACTCCGAATTCAGAGATGAGCAGATGAACTCTAGTTGGAATTGAACTAAAACGGAAAATTAGAACCTACCGAGGAGGGAGGGAGCTGAGGGACGAAGCACCAGAGGGTCCAGCTGAGTTTGATCTTCCAGAATCTGGTCACAGAACACAAGGAATTGGTGAGGAAATTAAGCAACTGGTAGAAACAGAAGGGAAGAACTTGAGAGCAGAGAGGGAGAGTGGAAGTTGTGTTTCTGATTGCTTAGAGAGAGAGAAAATATGGTTTTAATTTAAGGGGTTTCATAGTTTCAATTAGATTCAAGATTTGTTGTATAATTGTGTTAATCTTAATTTAAATCATTATTAATTTAATTTAAATCACTTTTGGAAAAATTAAGATTACAATTTAAGATTGATCTTAGCATAATTAGGATTATAACTAATATTATAATTCTGATTAGAATTTGGGTAGAATACAAATTAAGATTAATTTAAGATAAGTTAAGATTACAATCTTAAAGATTACAAATATAATTATAATTAATATTGCTAATAAGGTTACATATTTTAGTTTAATTAAGATTATAATTAAGGTTAGCATTTCACTCAAATAGTTTAATGTTAAATATGTTTTTGGTCCCTCAAGTTTCAGTGAAATTTGAAATTAGTTTATCTTCAAAACTTTCAACCAATCTAGTCATTCATCTTAAAAAGTATGTTAATTTAGTCTTTTTAATCAAAGTTTGTTAAGTTTATCTAACGTTTCAAGCGCATTTTATGATAGTATTTGAATTGTTTACACCGTTTGACATATTTTCGCTTTAATGTTAACTCAAATATTATCATAAAATATGTTTAAAATGTCAAATAAACTTAACATGATTTGATAAGAATGACTAAATTCACACATTTCTAGAGATGAATGACTAAATTGGTATAAAATTTCGAAAAGAGACCAATTTCAAAATTCACTGAAACTTGGCGGACAAAAAGATATTTAACCCAATAGTTTAATTAAATAAATTCAACATTACAATTAATATTAGAAAGTGTATTACAGAATTTGCAGAGAAACTATAATATGCTCAAAATTCAAATTTTATTTAAATATATACTATAAACTATTATGATATGTTAGAATGTGAATATGTACATAATCTTTTCTACGCTACTTTATGTCGATTTTGGTTAAGCTCAGCTTAGAAAGAGTTATTTATGTTAGAATGTGAATTTGTTATTTTAAATTGATTTTAGGTGTTTTAAAATAATTTATCAACATGAATTCATGCTATATTCTCAATTCAAAATGTTCTTAGCACATATCCTTCAAAAACATGACCCCGTACAATCGATATAAATAAATAGCTTATAGTAAGATTTTTTTATCTTTTGGGTCTTTTAAGTTGTATACTACATAAATTATTCTTTCATGTAAGTCATCTAATCTCAAGTACACCCACACTCTCTAAATCAATAATTAAACTCAAATCTCACAACATTCTACTACAATAATATAATAAAAAGTCAAATACAAGCTTAAAGTATGTTTGACTAGAACAAAGAACATCATAGATTTAGAACTCATTATATAGTCACTAACACCCACTCTCTTCGTTATCCAAATGATGTGAGACGTCTCAAGACATGTTATTTTCATCAACCCAACCATATCTAATTTTCTATACTGATTTGTAATTAATATTAAAATCTTTCCACTTTTCATGTTAATAATATATACATAGAGTTGTTAAAACAGGTTGAAACTTGTTAATTAATCTAACCTATCATAGGTTTGGATTGAGTTTATAATATTTTGTAAATTTTAATACAGATAAAAATGGATATGATCCACTAAAAATTCGACTCACCAAAATTGAATTTGTAACTCATCGACTCATACATAAAAATGAATCAAATTAGAATATTTAAAATTATGATTTGACTTTTTGATCGATGACTTATTTATTGTTTAAAATGATAAGAAACAAACTTTTAAAATAGTTTTAAATTTTTGGATTTTGGTTACATTTTGAAAAAATATATTCGATTGAAGAAAAAAAAAAGTCATGATTTTTTTAATTAAGTGATTCAAGTCATTTAACTTGCCAAAATAGATCAAATTAGAATCAAATGTTGTGAGTTCACCAATAAATAACTTGAATTGAATTGATTAATTAGGTGACTATCTTGTTGCGGACTGAACTGGATCAGTCTAAAATACTAATATAAGAAGTTCTTCTAATGACTTATATTGATTATTAATTAAGTTTATATTTAACCTGGATTGTGGCATAGATATCTGAGTTTGTGGATAAGTTTTGCGGATCAACTTCCCATGCCACAAACATTGTAGACTAAAAAACTTTGAAGGGAAGCAGTGTTACCGGGAACTCCATTTTAATGAATTTGCCAACCAATCAAATGAAGGCTAAAAGATAACTGACGTTACAAAAATTATTTGGGTCTTACACTCACTTCGACAACAGCAGTAACAGAGCATTAATATTTGGGTCCATACCTCTTCAAAGATTTTTAATTAGGATTGAGTTTTGTTAAGAAAAGTGAGTTGGAATATTAAAAATTCATTTAATTTACCCATTTAACTTAACAATTTTTTTAATATTTTTTATTTTTTATAATTAATTACTATTTTTAATTATATTGATTTATGATTTTATATTTTTAAATATAAAATATAGCTTAATAATATTTGAATAGTTTGAATTAATAATATTTGAATAGTTTGAATGATTAATAAATTTATTTGTCAAGTTATATATATATTTAATTATTATTTTCATAATAATATTTTAAGAATTAGATAAATATTTTGATTTTATTATTATAAAATATAAGTTAATTAATTTTTATTGTTATGTAATAAATATATAAAATAAATTAAAATAAAAATTTGTAAATGAGTTAATTTATTAATTCACCTATTTATGTTGGGTTGGACTCGTTCTAAAATTTCTAACTCTCAAAATAAGTAAAGAGAGTTGAATAATATTTTTTCTAATTCAATCCATAACGCGTTAATCTATAAAACAAATTGACTTTGACACCTATAAATTTGGTTCATGATCAATTTATTATACTCCAAATTAAATATTTTAAAATTTATATTTAATATTAGTATCGAAATCATTAAATTTATATTGATTAAATTGCAAGATAATTTTATGTGGTTTTTTGTTTCCAAAATTATATCTAATAAAAATTTGGATGATTTTTCTTTCCTTTTAAATAATTTGAATAATTATTGTTATAATAAACTATGGTTTTATGTAACTGGCCCATAATAATATCATATTAAAAATATAGTTTAAATTTTTTAAATATATTTATAAATTTATAAATATTAAAATATGAAGTCGTGTCGAATTAGTTATTATATAATTTCAATCCATTATCTAAATTCGGTCACAATTATTCATTTTATTTATTTAATATTATTTATTTATTCGATCTTATTCATTTTATTTATTTAATATTATTTATTTATTCGATCTAATCCAACCGAATGCTTAAATTTACTTTGAATTTTTTTTGGTCGTACACATTTTTTTTCTCACCCTTAATTTTAACTAGAGCTTAATTAGAGCTGTCAAAACGGATAATCTGGTCTGACTCGGCTTGACTCATCACGGGTTGATGATTTAGTGAGCCAACCCAACCCAGCTCACTTTTGAGTGAGTCAAAAAAATTCGAACCTGACCCGACCCACCACGGGTTGGCATGTTAAATGGGTTGGCTCACGGGTTCACTTAATTAAAAAAAATATTATTTTTTTATTTTTTTCAGTCAAAACTAAATTGTAATTCTAATTAAAATATAAATAAACTTTAATATAATCCAAATACAAACCAAAATAAAAAAAAATAAAAAATATTTATGTGTTGGATAAAAAACTTAACATGACCCAGATGTAACGCTCAACTTAATAAAAAATAAATAAAAACGCTTGTGTGACCATTTTATCTGTGGATTGGTGAGCCAACCCGGCTCACCACGAGTTCAACCCGGATGATCTGAGTCCAACCCAGCCCAAACCCGTGGTGAGCCGAATTGGCTCGCGAGTTCCAACCCATTTTGACAGCTCTAATTTTAACAAAGACCTCAATATAAAAAATACTACCCACTTTGGTTATTTTTTATAAAATTATTTTAAGATTGTTTTAAAGAGTAATGAAATTGTTTCTAATTTTGGTAAATTTTTTGTAAATCACCTTTTTCATGTCTGGCATTTGAAAAAAAGAGTAAAAACATTTGTATAACATTATTTTCTTGTATTATGAGAATTATTTAGGAAAGCATTTATAGTTTCGAACCAATTAGGCGATAAGAATATAAAAAATCATATTGTATATGTTTTTATTTAATATATATATATATATATATATATATGTATATATATATATATGTATATATATATATATATATATATATATATGTATATATATATATACATATATATATATATATATATATACATATATATATATATACATATATATATAGTATATTATGAGTTTTATTTAGTTTTAAAGTATAGATAATAAATAATATTAAATCAATTTTCTACATTAATATTCGGTTTAATTAATTTCGAATAAGATCTTTAATGTACTAATTTTCTCTATTTTTCTACATTGATAACATGGGTGGTTTATGATCTAGTGGAATGAATCCTTCAATTTAACTCAGCTTTAACATTAATCGTTTGTAAGATATTCTTATATTTTACCTAAGTATATGTTTTTTTACTATCACTTTTTCTTTACTATACAATGTTGGTAATGAAATTTAATCCTAATATCTCATTAAACTATATATTCCTCCTCAATGTCAACTTGTCGAGTTAACTTTTTCTTCTTTTTTTTATTTCTTTTCACATTGATAACAGATGATGAAAATAATCAAAGTTCATTAGCACAGTGTTGATTACTACCTGAATTGATATTGTTTTTGTTATTATACAAAATAAAATTAATATTAATTTTTGATTATAACTTTTGACTGGTACATAATTGACATTATATCTTGCGTGTTTTCTTGCACAATTAATATATTCATGTTTGATATTTTCATACACAATTGTTAAAAGTACTGACCTAAATTTAACTTATACTTAGACCTAGTTATGCATTTGGTTCTTATATTTTAGATTTATAATGTATTTTTATTTTTATAGATTTTTAATTCAATTCAGTTTCATTACATGTTAAATAGAGTCAATTTGATTTTTATGTTAAATTATCATTCATGACACTTGAAAGGTGTTACCGTATCAAAATTCTGAAAGTGTTAATATTGTTAGAAAAATGTCACATATCAACCTAGAGAATTGTAAAGTAAAAGATGAGTTAAATTTGATACATAACATTTTTTAAAAGACATTAACATCAATTTAATAAAAATATTCAAATTAATACTATTTAAAATATATTTAAACTCAATTAAATAAAAAAAACAAAGTAAATAAATTAACTAAATATAAAAACCAAATTAGTAATAAAACCTTGAAATTAAATTAATATAGTAAAAAAAATGATATCAAAGAAAAAACACAAGTATGAAGCAAAAACATTAAAAAAAATGTTAGCTAATAAATATTAGCTATGCGTAACATTAATAAATATTTCATACACTAATAATACAATTAAAAAATATGATGATAAAATACTTTTTAAATAAAATCATATTTGAATATTATTATGCATTTTGACTTCTTAGTTAGGTTAACATGAAATACTTCACTGTTTAAATATTTTATAAAAAAATAAAAAACGGAAAATGAAGTGTTTAAATAGAACAAAATAATATATTTTCATGTGAAGTTTTATTATATTTCATATGTCACACCACCATATGCTTAATTAGTTTCATTCGTTCTTATCCATAAAAAACACTGCTTGGTAGAGTTAAAAGAAGATGAAAGCATCTCTATATTTTAGGTGTTTTGAAATATCATAAACACGAAATAAAAACGTGATATAAAACAGTGGGAAAAAAAGAATAGGACAGAAGGTTTTATTCTATTTTATCCATTCATAGCCGCAATTTTCTTTTTCTGATTTACTATATACAACTACGTCCTCAGGAGCAGAAGGAGTCGTGTTGGAAACTGAGATACATAAATAAAATCCAAGTGAGCAAATATATTTCACATTGTGTAAACAAAAAAGAAAGATAAATCACAATGTATGTGATCCACACACAAAACCTTAACACTGCTTTCGTGTTTATCTCCATCACCATGCAATAATGGTTAAACGGGTTTAAATTCACATAATGTATGACACAGATAAATTTTGTGTCTCGAATGAAATATACATATTTTAAAAAATTATGATATGCTTTAAATATTTTAATTTTTTTATCAGTAAAATAAATATATTAAATAAGAATAATTAGGTTTTTCTAACCATCATAGTATATATATATATATATATATATATATATATATATATATATATATATATATATATATATATATATATATATATATATATATATAAGGAAAAATAAAAGACACTAATATAATTCTTCTCTTCTATATGACGTTACAAAAATGTTTATGTCATGACATTCATTGAACACTAATCTCATTCAAGACCAAACTTTATATTATAATCCCTATCCTATAACAATTTCAAAAGAATATATTTAGAAAATGAACATATATATATATATATATATATAAATATAAGTGGGGTGAAAAATACATACTGACCTTTAGATTTAATTTTAAATGATTAATATTAAACTGCATATAAGATTTTAATTTTTAAAAAAATCACATAAAAATTTGGATGAGTATATTTCATTGAAGTTTAAAGTTCTTAACCAATAATATGGATTTTTCTGATTGACATATAGAAGTAATGATATTTAACTTTGTATGATTTTTACGTGATAGGAATAGGATGTTTCTAAGTTGTATTTGATTAATATTTGAAAGATTATGTGATGATAACCGTACCCATAAATAGTGATGGCTCCTCCTTTTATTATCGATCATGATCCATGTTTGTAGTTGGGTTTGGTACTATTTTGTGTCGTGATGAATTGTGCATAAAATTACCAAAGTGGCAAATAAGACAAGCAACATGTCAAAGGATTAAACACAGTCTACATCCATGATTGAGTCATAAAGCCCTCAAACAAACCTCAATTATTACCAACCATCAATCCTATTCCATCACATGGTCCAGGTGCTGCGAACATACTCACGTAGTTACCAATCACAGGGAATTAGAATTAGATATATGTGGTACATCACAAATTCACAATAATGCTCTCAGATATATTCTTAGTATAGATAAACCCTTTTGTCTGCAGCATCACAGGGAGCCAGGAACTCTATTAAGTCTGCAGAATAGTTTTATGGTTGTTTAATTGAGATATTGAACACAAACAGAGGCTTTACTTTTTCACAAACAGATGGTGTGCGAAACCATTGGGCACCCAGATTTGTGAGAGCCCACCTCAACCAAATATCAGGAAAATGGAATCTGAAAATAGTAACATTTTATTAAATGGAAGAGATGTGATATTTAGTTTAATGGGTTATTTTCAAAGAGTTAGGTGTGTGAAAGGGAAACCCACTACTCCGTGAATCTTATAAATGGTTGAGGAGGAGTTGGAATCCACTCAAAGTGCTTGATTTGCAGAAGACATTGGGATGCTTAATGGGGACACCAAACATGCTTCCAAGCCTCACAACCCATGCCTTCATTTTCATACGTGTAAAGATAGGTTGCCACTAGATTTACCTTCATCATTCCTGCCTTAAACTCAAATAAACTAAGCCTTAAAAGTTCCAATTATTGCTCCTCATCACACTTTCATTACCATCAATTCACTCATGTTAAGTGTTTTTCATTAGCTGAGAGTGCTAAAAATATATATACCTGCCTCATACATATTCATTTCCTATTATGGATCATATCAGACAATATTTATGCCATATGCACTTATCAAATCACATATTAATATTAATATATATATTTTTCAAGACAATTATTATAAAAATCAACACACTTGTCATGACTTATAACTATTGTCATGCTAGCAACAAACCACACTTGGAATATAAAAATAATATACATATTTTGTATATTTGGATTATTGATACATAAATTTAGAACTTGATATGAGAAACGTGGTACAATGTCGATTAATGGTAAGTTGTTGGTTTGCATAAAAGGATTAGTTGTGGTGTATGACCCTTTTAAGTGAGGGTTGATTAGAAAGAGAAAAATGATTAGCCATAAGTAAAGACATGCATAAAGAACAAAATAATTCACAAACCTTATGTGGGATGCCATTTTACCTTAATTTCATTCCCCAGAAGCTGCAACTTTTCATTAGTAGACAGTAGTTAATCCACTGAATGCTTAATAAGAGGGTTTTTGGATGTATCTCACAACGCCTTTGGTTTCTCCTTTTCTTGCCTGTGGACCCAAGAAACTGGAGACATTCACTTTTGCACGTTATATGTGTTGTTGGAGTTAGAGAACCTATGTGCACAGTTTTACTTTATTTTATTTTTACATCGGAATATTATTTTTCTGCTTAGTTTCGTATTTACACATCTTGTAGTCATACACTAGGAGAAATACTGGCAGGATTCACGGGGCTTATTACCAGTGATTATAGAAGAGAAGAGAAAACAAAATCACTGCACCAATTAAATAATAACTTAAAAATGCTATCTAAAGTAAAAAAAATTAACTTATAAGTTCCACGGATTGACATAGTTTTTGGGTCACAGTTGTTTAAAGGTAATACATTTTATACATTATGTATTCTTTAGGCAATGCAATTGATATCAATTGGTCTTGTGAATGTTTGTCTTATTAGTTCGAAAGACATATAGTTATAATCAAGATATAATTCTTTCTATTTAAGAAGGTAGGATTCTAAGTATGACAATTTGATTGTAACTTGTTTGATTTCCATCACAAACAATTATGCTACAATTTAATTATTATTGGACCACGTGATTGTGATTTGAAATATTTGAAGTTAAACTACTCACAATTTTAACTATATTATTTAAAATACCCATACTTTTAAATATGTGATCTAAACTAACCATAATTTAAAAAATATAGACTAAAGTATTCACATTTTAATAATTGTTACCTATAACTTACGGTGCATCCAGATTTCAATTTATGTCATGTATCCGTATCTGACACATCTATATCTGGCGCATATCAATATCCAATACTTTAGGATATTTTACCCAATAGTTATCAACAAAGCATCCAATATATAAACCAGTGATATTTTTATGATCACAATAATTTATAAATTTTTATGGTGAAAAATAGGGATGACAATGTAGACTTGGCCCGACGGACCAGCCCACAGGCCCACCAAAAATACGCACGACATGCCAAAATATTGGACTCGCAAGCCCACCAAAACTTGGGTCGCATAACCCATGGTCCGCGGACCACATAGCCTAGTACTTCTCACCCTAACTTAGTAACACGTGATTTCTAGGAGTTGTTTTATTTGAATATTTTGATGCTTCAAATATTAAAATTATGATGTTAAAAATATTATGGACTGCTTTGATTTGTTATATTGGACTGTTTTCATGCTCCATGTTTGTTTTATTAAATTGTTCTGATGCTTCAATAATTAAAATTATGATGTCTAGGACTGTTTTTTTTTTTTAGTCAAGATGTCCAAATATGTGGCCTAGCTCGCGGGCCCACAAGTATGTAGGATGGGCCACATTTTCAAGCCCACAACTTCTTTGTGGGGTAGACCAACTCGTCTCACAATATGTGAGTCTGATGAGGGTCGGGCCTAAACAGGTCGGGTCGGTCTACATTGTCATCTCTATTTAAAACATTTGATTTTAATTTGGAATCAAAAAATAGTAAACATATATTTATTATATTTTTAAAAAATTTTGTACATTTTTTCTATATACATATATCACATATTGTATTTTATTATTTTTAAAATAAATATTTTAACATTTCACATACATGTTATATCTTATATTATATACATATCGTACGCGTCAGAACTTATAACTATATATTTTCTAATGGAAGACTTAAAAATAAATAGACAATATTTTTCTTATACACCCTAAATTAAAGATAAACAAAACTCAATGTATAAGTAATAATTAAACCCATAAAAATTTGTAACTTATCTTATTTTAAATCATGGTTATTTAACCGTTATCATGTAAGTGTTGTTTATTCTACAATAGAATCGTGTAATGAATATAGATTATGAAAGATTTTTATTTAATTAAAAAGAAAAATAAAAGGAAGTTCGACTTTTAAAATAAGTTCTTTTTTCAGTATTTTCAATTTAAGTTTAATTTTTTTCTCTTCTCGGATTCCTCCCTTCTGGCAAATAGAGTCGGTCTTCAAAGTGACTTGTGCGGTTTTCATATATGAAATTATATTTAAATTGGTTTGAAGGAATACACTTTTGTTTGTGCAAATTCCAAATCAATGGTTCTGTTTGGCTCCCAATTGATGATGCAAAAATATGATGGGACTAATGGCACTCCAAGTAAATAATGTCACATCATCAAGATTACTTAATTACAATGTCACGTCATCAAAATCAAAATTGTTATTATAATGGTTCGTCATCAATAATTTACAAAAAGAAAAAACATAACATTTAAGAATAAAAAACACACAAAAAATATTATATTTAAAGAAAAATGATTTAATTTTTAAATAACATGTCGAAAAAAAAAACCTAAATATTATAATATTCTTCTTTTCGTCTTTTCTGTAATTGGATAATTTTATAAGAAAATTATTTTAATTAAATTAAGCTTCTTATAGGATTACATGTTCATAAAAAGACACGTGTGTAAATTTTCGTATGATTTTTGACCGATTAATCCAACTTCAACGTATAAAGGCAAAATAACTCCAATAAGAAAACAATATTAGATTTCAACAATATAATAGCACAAACAATCAAAGAAAACAATATCAGTATTTCAACAAGATAAAACATAAAAGTCATAATCATTCACCATACTACATAAAAAATAAAAATAATAGCTAAGGATCAATATATTTTGCTAAATATATTGATGTATTTCGATGGTCTATTTTACTTGTTAAATCAATATATTTAAATGATAATTCAATTAAATTTCTTATTTTTTGATGTTCGATATGTTTCATGTTATTTTAAGTTTTGTAAATAATTAAGTAAAATAGTTATTTTGTTAAAATGGGTAGTTTGATGCATTAATTTAATAATTATGTTTATTGAAGATATAAAAAAGAAAATTTTATGAAGAATGAAGAATTAAGTTACAGGAAACAAGCTTATGTATAAAATTTTGTTAAAGGAATCTATTTTGAAATACGAAGATAAAGAATTAAACTAGATGTATTTTCTGTCCAAAATTTGCTAAGGAAATTAATTTTGCTTCATAAATTTCAACGAAAGGAACTTCAAAGAAATACTAGAGTAAATTTGTTGAAAGAATTTATTTCACTTAACAAATAAAACGAACAGGTAACAAATTTACAACAACAAAAAACATTGCTAAGTGAAATCTATAGTAGAGAATATAGAAAATTAGGTTTAAAGATACGATTAGTAAATTTAATGTTTGATATTTGTTCAAATTACTTTTTCTATTTTGGAAATTAGAGCATATAACCTATATTTATAAACAAAAAACAAAGGTACTTTAAGTTGAAGCAAACCCGTGCCAATCTATAAGAAAATTGAGAAAACTCCATTGCAATCGTGAGATATGCATGGAAAAGGGAAATCTTCGTAACAAAATTTTATATATATATATATATATATATATATATATATATATATATATATATATATATATATATATATATATATATATATGTGTGTGTGTGTGTGTGTGTGTATTAATGATATTTATCAATACGTGTCCATAATATATGAGAATTGATTTGTAAGTGATAGAGATACATGACAGTTAGATTTGGTGAAGTTTAATCTCAATATTTGCTTTTACTAACTTAAATTATGTTTTATTTATTAAAATAAAATTAATATTGAAAGAAAAAAAAACGATCTATGCGAGCATAATTGTATGAGGTTTTATTTACTTAAATATATATAATTACTAAACAGCATGTATTGTGCTATTCCTTGTAAAATTGATAACTCTACTTATCATAAGTGTTTTATCAACAATAAAACCCTTCCCAGCTGGCTTTGATTACACAATAAACAATTGGAAATGAAAAGACAAAATAGAGACTAATAACTAGGAGGAAAATTTTTTAACATGACATACACCTCAACAATTGGGAAGCCCTCACTTGAATGTTGTGGGTAGTGGCCCAATACAACAAGTTTGAATTATCATGTTGGATTCTCTTACACATGCATTAAAGCCCATTATCATTCGTTCAAATAGATCTTCCAATACCAGGTTTAGGCCCATCTGGCATATCCTAACTCACATGCAACAACAAATGCATTACATACGAAGGCATATACAACCATTGAATTTCAACATGATTATCATTCACGCAACCTTAATTATACCAAGCCTAAAATTTAAAAAATGAGATTTACTCATATTAGGAGTGATCATGGATTGGATTTTTAATGATCCAATCCACATCCATTTTGGATCCAAATAATTAGAATAGATTTTCGATTCAAATCCATTTTTTCATAAAAAATAGATTGGATTTTTTAAAAATCCAGATCCAAATATTTAGATCAAGTTTAAATAAAGATCTAAATATTTGGATCAAGTTCAAAATTCAAAATCCATTTTTCATAAAATAAATTCAAATTAAATTTTTTAAAACTTGTGCCCATATGGCTGATACCATATAATTGACAGATTTTTTGTCGGGGCCAATGAGGCCAAATTTTAGCATGGGATGAACTTGGATGACTTTCGAACAAAGTTCGGTCGGGGACGACGTGACCAAATTTGGGCTAAGGTCGACTTGACAAAATTTCAGTCGAATTGACTTGACTCGATTTGACTGAATTTCGGCCAGGGTCGATTTTGCCTAATACGACCAAATTTTGGTCAGAGCCGACTTGGCTAAATATGGCCACATTTGGGCCAGAGCCTGATCAGTCAAGTTTCGGTCAGGGTTGAATTCATTAAATTCGTCGGCCGGGACCGACTTGACTGAACATGGTCACGTATCACGTCCCACGTCCCACGTCTCTCACGTCTCACATCTCATGCCCACGTCCCACGTCCCATGTCTCACGTCCCATGTCTCACGTCCCACGTCCCATGTCTCACGTCCCACGTCTCTCACGTCCAACGTCTCACGTCCCACGTCCCACGTCACACGTCCCACGTCTCTCACGTCACACGTCACGTTCCATGTCTCTCACGTCACACGTCCGACGTCTTTCACGTCCCACGTCCCACGTCCCACGTCCCACGTCCCACGTCCCACGTCTCACGTCTCACGTCTCATGTCTCACGTTCAACGTCTCACGTCCCACGTCTCACGTCCCATGTCTAATGTCCCACGTCTCACGTCTCACGTGTCTCGTCTCACGTCTCACGTCTCTCGTCTCACGTCTCATGTCTCACGTTTCACGTCCCATGTCCCGTCCCACATTCCACATCTCTCACGTCCCACGTCCCACGTCCCAAGTCCCGTCCCACATTCCACGTCTCTCACGTCCCATGTTCCACGTTCCATGTCTCACGTCACACCTCTAACGTCCCACGTCTCATGTCGCACGCCTCACGTTCCACGTTCCACATCACACGTCTCATGTCTCACGTCCCACGTCTCACATCTCACGTCTCACGTCTCACGTCTCACGTCTCACGTCTCACGTCCCACGTCCCACGTCCCACGTCCCACGTCCCATGTTCCATGTCCCGTCCCACATCCCACGTCTCTCACGTCTCATGTTTCACGTTTCACGATCCACGTCAAACGTCTCACATCCCACTTTCCATGTCTCACGTCCCACATCCCACGTTTCACGTTCCACGTCTCACGTCTCACGTCTCATGTTTCACGTTCCATGTCCTTCATCTCACTTCTCACTTCCTACGTCCACGTGTCATGTCTCCCGTCTCACGTCTCACTTCTCACGTCTCACGTCTTTCGTCTTACGTCTCACGTCCCACGTCTAAAGTCCCATGTCTCACGTACTACGTCCCACGTTCCACATCTCATGTCTCATGTCTTACGTCCTACGTCTCACGTTTCACATTCTACGTCCTATGTCTCACGTCCTACGTCCCACATTTAACATCTCACGTCCTATGTCTCACTTGCACGTCCCACGTCTCACGTATCACGCCCACGTCCCACGTAGCACGTCTCACGTCCCATGTCGCACGTCTCACATTATTGCACTAAAATACTTGATTCTTTCACAAAATAATGATGTTTTGGTTTACTGGTTGCAATATAGCTAAGGTTCTTCTTTGTTGTTTATCCTTCTTCAGATAATAGTTTCTTATTGATCGAAAGAAGAAAGAGAAATGACATTATTTTACCGAAAATAGGAAAGTTAACCTTATGCAACAACAATAATTTGAGCAACAACAATAATTTGAAGCTTTTACAGATGTCTGTTATCATTACATGGATGATTTTAGAAAAGTGTTTAGATGTTGGCAGACAATATTTTTATATTGGTTTTCTGTTCTGACATTCAATATGCGAAGAGATGTGTCACAAAATTCTAATCAAGGGTGGGCAAAAAAATCTATTTTTTATAATTCAATCTATTTTTTCTATGATCTAATCCATTTAATATCTATTTTATTAAAAATTCAATCCAAAATATCCAATCCAAATTTTTAGTTTATATTTTTGGTTAGGTTAGGCTAAAAGTTTAAACCGACTAGTCCAAATTTAGTCGTATTTGATTGAGTTGGCGTGACCCTATACAAAATTTGCCCGAATTCTGTCAAGTCGGTCTAGATAAAACTTTGGTCCAGCTGGTCCTGGACAAAATTTGGAAGTATTCAGTGGAGTTCACCCCGACCCAAATTGGACTGCATGGGCTGAGTCGACTTACACAAAATTTGACCGTATTCGGTCGAGACAACCGCGACCAAAATTTGGCTGTATTAACCCTAGTTGGCTCCATTCAAAATGTGGTCGAATTCAATCGAGTTGACCCTGATTGAGATTTGGCCGAGTCGACCCTGACCAAAATTTGGTCGTATTTGGCTGAGACGGCTAGGGTGAAATTTTGCCGTATTCAAATGAGTCGGTCACGATCGAAATTTGGTCGTATTCAACTGAGTCAACCACGATCGAAATTCGTCCGAATTTAGTCAAGTCGGCTCCGGTCAAAATTCGGTCGTGTTGGCCTCGACCAAAATTTGACCGAGTTGGTTTTGGCCTGAATTTGGTCGTATTCGGTAGAGTCGATCGCGACCGAAATTTGGTCATATTTAGGCGAGTCGGTCGTAAACTAAATTTGGCCAAATTCAGTCGAGTTGGTCATGACCAAAATTTGGTCAAGTCGACACTTGCCCAAATTTAGTCGTATTCAGTCGACTAAGTCCTGAACAAAATTTGATTCTATTTAACTTAGTCGGTTGTGATAAAAAATTGACCATATTCAGTCAAGTCGGTCCCGGCCGACGAATTTAGTGGAGTCAACCCTAATCGAAATTTGACTGATCAAACCCTGACCCAAATGTGGCCATATTTGGCCAAGTCGGCTTTGGCCAAAATTTGGTCGTATTAGGCTAAATCGGCTTTGGCCGAAATTCAGTCGAATCCAGTCAAGTCGATCTCGACTGAAATTTGTCGAGTCGACCTTAGCCCAAATTTTGTCACGTCGTCCCCGACTGAAATTCGTTCGAAAGTCATCCAAGTTCATCTCATGCTGAAATTTGGCCTCGTTGGCCTCGACAAAAAATCTGTCAAATTGTATGGTGTCAGCTCTATCGAAAATCTAATCCACATCCACTTTGGATCCAAATTTTTGTCCATAGGGTTGACACCAATGAATTTGACAGATTTGGCCAAATACTTCCAAATTTTATCCAGCACCAACTGGGTCAAATCTCGATCGGGACCGACTTGACAGAATTTGGCCTAATTCGGCCAAATTTTATATAGGGTCACGCCAACTCAATCAAATACGACTAAATTTGGGCAAATCCGTCTCAACCTTTAGCCTAACCTAACAAAAAATATAAAGTGAAAATTTGGATTGAATATTTTGGATTATCCATTTTGAAAATCTAGATTTCGAGAATAGATATCAAATCCATAAAATATATAAAATGTAGATTATATTGATATCCAGATCCAATAAAATGGATTTTAAATAGATTGGATTTTTAATAGAATGGATATTAAATTTAGGGCTGGGCAAAATAAACCAAACTGCACTGCACTGCACTACCAAAAACTGCGCTGAACTAAAAAACTGTTCGCATGAACTGCACCGAACTGGAAAACAATTCAGATGAACTGAACTGAACTGTTATTCTTAAAAATAAACTGGACTGAACTGCACTGCACTTTAATATAAACTGAACTGAACTATTATAAACTGAACTGTTTTATGAACTGCACTACGTCAGAACTAAACTGCACTAGTTTTGGACTGAACTACACTAATTTTTAACTTAACTACACTGTTTTTGAACCATTTTTTAACCGAATTGCATTGATTTTGAATAAACTTCACTCCTTTTGAACTGAATTGTACTATTTTTGAATCGGATTGCATTGATTTTGAATTGAATTGCACTATTTTTGAACTGAATTACACTATTTTGAATCGAATTGCACTAAATACATATGATTGTACTACACAATAATAATCTAAAGTTTATAATTTGAAAATGCTTAGAAAATAATACTTGAAATATGCATCATACTTCAATACACCAATTAACATTTTTATAATTTTTTTATTTATATTAAAGTTTTTCGTAACTTAAAATGTAATTAAAATATTAAAATTAATATAATAAATATAAATATTGGTATTAACTTATTTTTTATATTTTAAAATTTTATGTAATATTACTTTTTAGTTTTACGATGTTTATTATGTTGCGCAAAAATTTTTAAAAGGATTTATTTTAGAAAATTCTCAAAATTAATATTTTTTTTAACATTTGTATTCATTAATATTTGTGTGAAAAATGTTATAGAAATTTTATGAAGTTCTAAAATTAATATTTTAAGAATTTTTTGAAATAAATTCTCTTTAAAAAAGTTGATGCCACATAATAAATATTTTAAAACTAAAAAATAATATTACATAAGATTTTAAAATAAAAAATACGTTAGTACCAATATTTATATTTATTATACTAATTTCAATATTTAATTTACAAAAAACTTTAATATAAATAAAAAATTATAAAAATGTTAGCTGTCACAGAATTTAATTTTTAAAAATAACTTCTGTAAAATCATAACATAAAAATAACATTACATAATAAAATTCATTCAAAATAAAATAAGATATTGAATTAATTTATAATTTTTTTTAATAAATTAATTATAAATATTTTATATTTTTCTCAAAGAAAGAGTAAAGAAAAAAGTTAAGACAAAATAAAATAAATATTTCAATATGAAAGAGAAAGAATAGAAGGTAAGATATAAAACACATAAGTCCAATTCTTATCCTAATACTAATATTTTATTTGAGGTATTTTGCTCTTTCAATATACTATAGTTCAATAGTTAACTTAGTTAACTTAACATAAGTTTAGTTTCTTAAAACTGAACTATTTTATAGTACAGTTCAATTATTATTATGAATAGTTTAGTATATTTTAGTTTAATATAGTACAATTAACTATAGTTTAGTATAGTTTAGTAAATTATGTCCAGCCCTAATTAAATTGATTGAATCACAGAATAAATGGATTGGATCATAAAAATTGGATATTATTTCCACATATGAAATGAAGAGGTAGTTTAATAAAAAGAGAGAATATTCTATTAATATATGCAAGAAGAATAACAAGTATTTAGAAGTTATACACATAATTAATCCTGGGGCCATGGGGCCATGACTAACGGGTAAAAAAAGAAATGAAAAGAAAGAAAAAAAAAAAGGTTGAGAAGGAAAAGAGCTAGTTAGTGTCGTTTAGTTTGGCATTGTTGAGAGAGAATGCGAGTGGAATTTACCAACGTATCTAACTTGAACATGCAAGAAACGTCGAAAGTCATTGTCCCACTTCTCAACAAGCCCATTTTCATTCGTGCTCGAGAGCGAATGGCTGTGGAGAATGTAAGAGGCACCTTTTTTTTGGTATTACTCATGCTTTCCTTCACCTTCTTAGGAGTTGTTGATCCTTTCAAAGGAACACCAAGCGATGTCGAATCGAGATGGTCTACATACATACCTGGGTACTCTCCTTTCGCGATCTGCTTCCCATCTAAAGAGAGGCTCACGCTGCTATTATTTTTATAAGAAATGCCTACGTCTGCATTTGGATTGTGAACATTTAAAGTGATGATGTATGAGTGATTGGTGTCTCCCACCGTAAAGCGTTCCACCAAAAACTGAGGGTCCTTTGGTGAGAGTAACATGGAAAAAATTCCACCTAAAATGCCTCCCAGAACAATAAGAAGGACTAAGATGACGATGGAGACTACTATGCAACACAAGCAGCAACGTGACGTTTTCGCCTGCTTAGGGGTAGAGGCTTGATGTTGCTCCGCCAGCCGAGCATTCTCGGGGGGTGGAAAACGGTACACTTGATCTTTCGGGACTCGGACAACGTACGTGTTTAGATCATTTTTCTCCGGAGGAGATTCTGGTGGCAACGACGGCGCAGGCGGCAACCGCTCCTCCATCACAATATGAGGAGCGGTGGGTGGTCACAAGAAAACGGAATTGCAGAAATTGTGAACGTTGTTAGAGAGGTAGGGCGGTGGGTGGGTGCTTCGCACGGGAACGTCAAACTCAACTTGTCTCTGTGCCCTCATGCACCCAAGGCCATAACGTGCGATTCAGAGATAAACTTGGTTATCATTTCTAGTTTTAACGCCTCAACTTCCTCTCACTTCAACCAACCTACATCCATCCATGCATAAACAACAATTACATCTTTTTAACTTTCTTCTACTTTAGTCATTTTTTCTAAAATAACAAAAAGGCCCAATATTTCAGTCAGCCCACCAAAAGCCCAATAAAACCAACCCAATTTTTTATTTACGACATTTTGTTTCATCATTTGTTGGCCGATTATCTGAATCACCGTCAATAATTAGATGTGACGTGGACCAAAGAACACATACTACGTGAAAAAAAGAAACAGCTAGTGATAAACAAATTTCAAAAAGTGTGGTTTCCTTTGTTTTGAACAGATTTTATCCTCGCTTAACTATCTTCTTATCTCTGGATTTGATTGTGTGATGGTTTTGCATCACACACCATTTATCTGTGAAAGAGTAAAGATAAGCTTTACCAAGAAAGAAAAAAAAAATAGAATCATATATTCAGGTTCTGTGATAAATAAATGTAATCCTTTAATATGTACCAATCTAACAAAGGATGACAATGAGATAAATTTAACTAATTATTAATATTAATTTGCACGATTCATGATGTTACAAGTAACATAGGAATAAATTCTCTAAAGTAAGAAAGAAAAAGGCAAAGGTGAATATATATGCCTGACTAAACCATTGGGGGGAAAGGGATTAATTATAAGAGCAATTCTAACATTATACACATTTAACACGTCACAACATTTACTATTAAAAATAACAGATACAATTATTTTTCCTAAATTTAAATATATTTTAAATTATTCAATATTTATTCTTATTTTATCTCATTTTTATTTTAGCAAGTATATGCTTGCGGCTAAAAAGAATTATTTGTCTCATAATGAAGTAAACAATTGCAAAAAAAATCATAAAAATGCATCCCCTTTATATGAGATAAGGTTGCACAGACAACATTGATAAGGCTCACTCTGAAGTCAATTTACAACTAAACTCAATTCACACAAATATGGAGTACGTTTTAATTATGATTTGTGCTTTAGTTTATTTATTTAAAGGGAAACTCCAAATTAATAGATTTTAAAAAATACCTATAAAAGGGGACCAACTAAAAATAGGAGAGGGTACGCTCACTTAAATTTTACCTAATTAATAAAAAAAAATGTATTTTTAGAAAAGTGTAAGAGAAAAATACTAGTATTTTTCTTAAAAAAAAAAAACTAGGCATATTAAGAAATGAAATGACGTGCTAATTTACTCCTTTTAAAAAAAAACGGAAAACTGAATTTTATAAACATTGAAAAGCTAAAACCTTTTGCTTTGTTGTGTTTTACTGCTATAATTATAATTATGTTATTCCATCTCATATTATTTTGTTAAGGTAATATATATTTTAAGAAAATCATGAATTACATAAATCATTATATAAAATCTGTTTTCGAAAAAGAAAATCATTATTAATAAGAATTGAAGTATAGTTGTGAAACAAGAGAAGAACCAATGCGAATATTTGGAAATTAATTAAGGTAGATATTTAAGTTAACTTAAAATACATTGACATTATATGAGCAGAAAGAGTATATAAATTTATTGAAATTATTTGCACATCAAATTGTAGCGATTTTTGTACAAGAAAAAGATATAGAGTAAGAGAAGATCAAATCTGCAAATAATATGACAAATATAGAAAATCTAATTTTACAAAAGTCGTTGATAAAAAAAATACTGTATTATTAATATGACTAATACTTGTCAACAAAACTATTGTCCTAGACGGATTTTTCTCTTCTAAACACCCAACATTCATAAATTGAAACGGATTTTTGTTAACTGCATTGTGTTGGATTCTAAATATGTATATCTGGCATTTGAGTTGGTACAACTTGTCACAGAATCAGGCTATAACATATGTTTTTTATTTTTTTATATCTGAAAAATTGAATTTAGGCCATTTAATTACAAATTAAAAAAAATATTTGATATAAATAAAGATGTTGAAAAAAAGAGACGAACTTAAAAGAACTAAAAACAACAAAATAAAGATAAAAAAAAGTATTTTAAGGGAGACTAATTAAAAGAAGATTTAAAATTTGGGAAGATGGGATTAGAGAATTTATATATGATTAATTTATTAATTTTAAAGAAATTTTGGAGAAGGTAGAACTTGATGAAAGAATCTTTGCAATTTTGAATTAAATTTTAAAAAATTAGGAATGTCTCTCGGATTTTCAAAACCTCCAAATGTCATTTTCATTTGCATAGGGCTAATTGGACTCCTTCACCTGTCCCTTCAAACTTTAAAGAGTCTTCTTGTGTCTATTAGAACTCTTTTGGTGTCACATGTGCATTCTATTCATACCATCATTGTTTTTCACTTGTAATCATTAATCTCTCTAATTTTAAGGAACTACCTGTGCACTTTCTTGGTTAATATGTGTTAATAATGTTTAGTGGAATTAACTCTTAACCAGTAAAGTTAACTATATTTTCTTATTATTTTTTTTTCTTTAGACTGAACTCCAACATAATAAATGAGAGTATTTTACATTTGTAAAACACACTTCGAAGATTGAAAAACAAAATTGTGGGTTTTTGAGAGGCTAAACTTGTATTTGGATGGACTATTGATAACTCTACTAGAGAGTTTAAAATTTAAAATTAAGTGAGAAGAATTTCAAATTTTAACTATAGAGTATTTGAATTTTTACGAATTTAACTAATTGAAATTCTTAAAAAAAATATTGTATTTGAAATATTTTTTAATTTCTCTGTAAAAAAAACATTACAGACGAATCTAATTTCTTAAAAAAATGAATTGTTTTATTATAATACTCTGTCCAAACACATCATAAGAGTTTTATATTCTTGCTTTAGCTTTTATCTTAATAAGTTTTTTTAAGTGGAAAATATTTGTCTTTTAGATATTTGATTAAAGGTAGTGTATTTGTATTCCTTTTCTTATCTCAATGCATTTTTTCCCTTTCATTTATTTATTTGTTTTTGTGTTTAGTTTAAAGTTCGAAACAAATGGGTTTCTCCACTGTTCTTTATGTTTTCAGCAAATGTTATTGTATTTTGATGAAGTTTCTTTTTTCTAATACTCCCTGAGTTGGTCAAAATCCTCCCCACTTATTAAAGTTCACATTAATACTTATATTCAAAAGCTAAATGATAGTAAATTAGTAATTCAAATATGAAAATAATTAAATTTAAAACTATATATATAGATATATATGTATATATTAAATAATGTATTTCAAATTTTATATATTTAAACAGACCAATTCAAATCTCCACTCATATATTCTCAATGATAATGATAAGTCTCTAAATCCTACTAAGGATAGAGAAAAGCTTAAAGTGAATAAGCATTTCTTCTATTAGTTTGTTTAGTTTTTATCTTAAATAAATTCTAGACTTATTTTTTATCATGAGTTTTGTAGGATTGCTAGTGGCACCTCTTCTTTTGAGGTTGTCACCTTTCTAGAAGAATGGAGGGTCATGGAAGAGTCTAGCCTAAGGGAGTATACTCATATACTCACAGCACCCTTAATTTTTCTAAGAACGCCCTTTGAAAGTAGGAAAGGAAAGCATCTTGAAAGTGAGGACCCATGCACACATGGAGAAAAGGATTCACTTTTTGATAATTTTGTAATGAGTCGAGAATATTCACCCTATCGACTTCTAGAAAGATATTTTGTGTTTTTGTCGGATAATCTCTCATCTTTGTATTTTTTTTCTAGAATGTCCCTCTCCTAACCTATTTAAGAGGACCTTCTTTCCACTTGTAAATAGCTGGACATTTATTAGAGTAAAGTGCTTCAACCATTTTAGAGTGCTATTTGAGTGTTCTTGAGCTCCCTAAGTCTTATCTTGAACCAAGGTTCAAGTGGCAACACCACCACTCATCTTTAAGTTAGTCCATCCTCCAAAGTGACGTGCTTCCTTCCCCATTCTTCCATCCCCTTCTCTTTTCATCTTAATTTTACTTCATTTTTATGCTTGTTATGTTTGTTTGTCATGTTTTTTATTTTGTTATTTTGGATTCGTCCTCTCTTCTTTCTCTTGACTCTCATGAAAAGAACATTCACATCTAAATAGTAATATTATCTTAATGTTCACTAAGGATCTTCTTAAGACTTTCTCAATCCACTTAAACAAAAACACTTTGTCTTAAAATTAACAAGAGTAATGTTCATCAGATACACATCCCATAAATTTTTAAGAATATATCAAAATTAAGCGCTAACTCTGAGTCTAATTAATTATCTCTCATGTCATAAATCGTAGACATCAATATCATAGGCGTGCATTGAATTAAATTGTGAGATCTACAACTATCATACTACCTTCAATAAGTTGCCACCATAACAAAGTTAAATAATAAGAATACTTTACTTATGTGATAAGGTAAATCTTTATGACCTACAAGAATCTTCTTACTATGACCATTTAATATTTTCTCTTTGAGTCTAATATCATGAATTCTGAATATCTCATACAAAATCTCAAATTTAATACCCTATCTAAACATCTCAATACATTGTTCCCTCCCTGAAAATAATTATGTTTACAATTCATTATAAGAAAAATCTCCACTAAGATGTATATAGTGAATATTTCATTTCTACTTATGAAATTAATATTCACATTTAAGTAGCAAAAAACCAACAAATGCAAAAAAAAAAAAAGGCTTTAGAGAAATTTTAATAGTTTGAGTGAAAATTGTTTTGTTTGAACAAAAATATATCATAGTGAAAGGTTAAATTTATGCTCTTTCACTTGAGCAAAAATCTTTTACTCATAAAAATGAAACTGAAAGTGACTATTGATTTCTTACTATAACTTTGTTTGAATGAAAATACATCGCTTACCAAAAAATCAAATTCATACAAGACTAACATGGATGAAACTTATCTAAATTCAATATTTACAATTATACAACTTTTAGATTACTCAAAAAATCAAAAATAGTGTTTACCCTCGTTGAAGTCATATATATATATATATATATATATATATATATATATATATATATATATATATATATATATATATATATTTCATCACTATCTAACTTAAATTGAAACCAAATTCAAACTGAAACCAATCAATTTTGTTAACAATGTTTTCATCTATTCAAACTTCAAATTGTCCACATCACAATATACTTTTCAATAACCTTAATATCAAAATCAAAATTTCATAATTTCTAAACTATATAGACAAGTATCAATTTCACAGCTTGAATTTCATATCTTTGACACTTTCAAAATGTATACATTTCATAATTTTCATCCAATAACGTTCCTCCATAAAATATTTACCAAACTCATATTTGGGAAGTCAAGATCTTCATATATGTTAAGGTTTGTTTCTTTATGCATAAATTGTTATAACCCTATTTTTCTAATCATCCTCATAGTAGTTATAATTAAGATTATAACTCAATAATAACATCAATAATTATAATTAAACTGACTTACAATTTAATTCTTAAGTTGAATAATTGTTCATCTCAACATGTGGTTAACATAAATCATAAATACTTCAAAATTGGAACTAAAAACTTAATACAATCTTTCAATAGGATAATATATATTCTCTAACACATTCCTATACTACTTTATCAGTGGCTAGCTTCAACTCCATTGCTACTCCCCATCAGTTCCTAACTCCCGTATATACACGATATATGATCATCGCAAGAATAAGATAAACAAAAGATACAGATTGTCAGGATGAACTAATTATCACAAAAATAATCTATAATTGTAAAAATATCATAACTTACACGAAAATCTTATTAAAGCCGGTTAACTAAAGTCCAAGCATCAAACTACAGATAAATTTATAGACTTCTGCTTTAAGAATACTAGTATACTGTATGGACTCGTAAGACTTTGCATCTATCATATTGACTCTCCTCTCCTCCTTCTATATAAGAATAACTCAAGTGGAACATCATATATCTCATCCAAGGATAGGGTTAACTTCACTAGCTCTCTAAGTATGATCCTCTTTCATATATATCATATTACATACTCTATGAAATATGTTTGACTCTCACCACATAGTTATCATCTTTTGTGTGAGTTAGATAATAATAGAATCAGGATAGTCCCACATCACAAGTCCTCTTCAATACACTTTACCTCATCCTATATTAGCATCTCCCATTGGAAATAGCTAATGTGACAACCATAACATGCTAATTGTCACTAGTAATCCTACATTCTAGAAAGATAACTGAGTTTGTAAAATGAACTCTATAATAGATACTCTACTTATAATTTAGCTTTTTAGTAATAAAATTTTATTGTACGAAATTTATTCATATTTTTTTCTTTTAATACATAATACAACATAATGATAAATATAATTTTTGATAAGCAAAGAAACTGGTAGCATCTGCTGGTGAGCCAGAGGTGTTAAAGGTCAGGTTGGGGGTTCGATTCCCACTAGCAACAACCCACCCAGTATGAATGGACGGAGAAGGGTGATGGGTTGGGGTGCATTGGGCCCTAGTAACCTGACAGCCTCTAGGGACAATTCTACATACAAATCAGTTTTCTGAAAATTTAGGACTTTCTCATCACATCATATTTTTTCTCATTCCTATCCTCAATTTACAACATTTCCACACATACAATGTTCTTAAGGAACCTAATATGCCACATTTATTACTATGACACTAAAGTTGATTCTCCCTTCTCCATTCTTACAAATCTCAAGAATTGACCCGTATGCCATGTTTTCAAACAACTCATCAATTCAACATATTCCCAATCATATATTTTCACTGAAAAATCCACAATTTCCACTTATACTCAAAAATCCACAATTTTACAGCATTAAAAGCCTCTATCAATTTCACATCTCAAACTAGAATACTTTTCACAATGATTTTTCAACTTTCTCGTATTTAAGTCAACCCGCAACTACAATATTCATACCTAGTATTTAAATTCATCAATATGTCTATCAAATTTAAAAAAATTTAGCTATCTTTACCTTATAAAATACACTTATAATTGTTCTTTTTTTTACAATTCCACCACTTAATATTATTATAGATACAAAACAAAAAGTCCGATCAATTATCATAACATGATTTTAGAATCATAACATGATAGAGTTTCATCTAGCAAAAAATTTATGCACAATTTAGAGAATTGCATGTATAAAAAAAGCATATTAGTTATATAAAAATATATAGAAACTTGAGCTTACTTTAAAGATAATATCGGATCGTATGGTAAAACTCTTCACACTAATTTTTTTATGAATTGAAAATGAAAGGTATGAAACTGTTTTTGAAGTTTTCCTCTTGAACTTAAACCCTTAACTTTTTAATATATATAATTTAGCAAGGAAAAGCATAATATTATGATAATAATAATATATAGTTTTAATTATTTTTAATTTATATCTAGGCTTTCAAATAAATTCTCTTATGACTCAAAATACCCTTATAATTCTAAACTTATGAATATTCATATTTGTCTTATAAGATCATATACAAAATCCATAACCCCGTATATTTAAGAAACATCCTTTAAAACAAAATTTAATAAAATAAACTTATTTTGTTTTCCATCATTTAAGAAAAGATGAACAAATCCTTATAAAATCTGGAAAAAAATAATTCTAAAGTGATGATAATATTTATAGAATAAAATAAAGGGTATTTATGTATTGTTGCTGCCTTGTTAAATTTGAAATAAAGGTTAAAACTACAGCGCCAAGATCCTCGTTAAAGATTATCTGTGACGGCAGGGCATTAACATGGATTTATTTATCTCAATCGGATGGATGTTGAATAGCGATCGTGCAAGCATTTTAGAATACGATTTGTTTTATAGAGAACCAACCATCACCACCCAAACTGAACCGATATAGCACAATAAGCTCCACATATTTTATAAGGTGAAAGGCAAGTAGATTGATCACAGCTACAATATTCATATCATAATTCCATTAAGTAAGACTTGAAACATAACTGGACTAATTCTCCCAGGTCAAGCAAGAAAAAATTCAGCTCTGACCCAAGGTAGATAGAGATTATACAAGATATTGACAGAATAGTAATTTAACTAAAACTAGCCCTGCAATTGCCAAAAACTCCATTGCAGTGGCCACCTGAAAGAGACACTAACACCTACAAATATACTATAGACTACACGACGCTTCAATACATAAACATAGACTTCAAATTTCCGAACACTTCGTCACAGAGAATCCCAGTCGATCTCATAAGAGGGGTACTTGTGGAGATTAAAAGTATCCGAATCACCTTCCCACTGAGGCTCGCTCACGTCAGCAAACGTCAGATCCGACAGAGGCGAAGAACCTTCGGAACTCTCGCTCTCAGTCGTAACAGGAGACGACGAAGCTTCCACCTTGCAGCAGTTGTTGATGGTCTTGTCGTCCGAAACCTTGTCAGAATCAGCCTTCTCTGCCGGAGGAGCCACTTTGGATCGCGACCTCTTCGACGAACCCTGAGGCTTTTCGGTCTTCCCCTGTTTCTGCATCTCAGCCAGGCCTTCACATATGGCCTGAAGCTTGGCGTCAACGGAGGAATGGAGCGGCTTGTACTCCCCAAACCCTCCGCCCACCGAGGAACCCTGGTGGCGGAGGTTGGGGAAGTTAAGCCTGGCGAAGTCACCTCGGAGTTTGTACGCGGCCTTGTCGTACGCCAGAGCGGCTTCCTCGGCGGTATCGAATGTCCCGAGCCAGAGCCTGGTCCGATTCTTGGGGAGTCTGATCTCAGCCACCCACTTCCCCCAGTGCCTCTGCCGCACCCCTCGGTAGAGCTTCGTGGGCTTGAGAGGCATGCCCACGTGCTTCATGGGGATGGGCTTGGTCCCGAGGAAGTTGAGGGTGTTGGGATTCTGGTGGTGCTGGCTCTGGATCTGGATTTGAGTCTGGATCTGAGAGATCTGAGAGGGGGTTAGGTGGTTGAGGCCGAGAAGAGACGTTGGTTGTCCTTGCGCGAAGCCTATGATGTTTTGGGTGTTGGATTGGGATAACCCGTCGGCAAAAGCATGGGTCATCGATGCGGAGCAGTTGTTTGAGTACATAATAGGGAAGGAGGGTGAGGAGGGGAAGTAGATGGGAGAAGGAGAGTAAGAAGTAGAAGGGGGTGAAGAAGAAAAGGAAGGGGTTGAGGAAGGACTTTTCATAAAAGGTTCAAGAACTTCCATTAGTTCACCCCTGAACGGATCTGAGGGAAGTTGAAACTCGGTGCTGCTGTAAAAACCCATCATGGCTGCCATCAGATCAATTCAACCTGCGTCTTTCTAAAACTGAAGAACAGGTGGTTAATTAATACACCGGATCTCAAAAACAAAGATAAAACTAAAAAAAAAAAAAAAAAAACTTTTTCTACAAAGAAAGGATGAAGGAGATTTCAAATAGACAACCTCCTCGGTCCGGGGTCTTAAAATCAGATTAAACTTCGAGGGATCAAAAATAACCCTCTTTGCTAGTTTCAAAGGGAAAAAAAAATGGGGGAGGGGATCAAAATTTTACAAGCGAATTTTGACAGTAAAACCTGGATCTCGATTCTGAAAACACCTGGCTTTCGAGAAATCCTTCTAAGTTTGCTTCTTAGTGAGTTAAAAGACAAACCCGAAAATCTTAGCTTGAAAGACAGATGATTAACAGAAAGGGATTCAGAGAAGCGGGGTGTTGCAGAGGGGGGGAGAAGGAGAAGAAAGATGAACCACAAAACACTGAAAGCTCTGAAGAAAATGTAGAGAAAAAAAAAATATCTGTGAATGCCTCTCGCCACTCTTGGTTCTGCGTTACAGCCTCTCTCTCTGTTATATAGCACCCTATCACTTTGATTACTATTCTTAATCTCTTAATCAATCCCCTAATTATCGCTGTCGTAACCAGTGGTTAGTTTCAGCAAATTGCAGGCCATGACGTAAGACCCACCCACATTGATTACGGAACTATCCAATCAGATAACAACACGCGTCCCTCAGAAGTTGTTAAGGACACGTGCCCGCTCGAAACCGTCAGCTGTCGGTCTCTTTTACGTTGTCATTTTCTTTGGCCTTGTCTGTAAACGTGTTGACCGTATTTAGTGCGCGTTCAGTCCAACTACTTATCCTCTATAGTTTTTGAATTCTAAATTCCATGCCATCCTTCTCTTAATTTTTTTTTTTCTATTGCCTCCATTGTACGCTTACTTTACTATTCCGTTTAGTTTAATTAGCTCGGAAGTATGAACTGCTGCATATATTAGTAGTTTTATGAAAATCACTATCAGTTGGAGTTTAAAACAAACAATTGTTTAAGTGAGTATTGAGATAAGTAATGAGAGATGAGAAGAAGATAATGTATAGATTATGAGGATGGAGTCAGTGTTCCAATTCAGAAGTGGAGAGCCGTTTCTTTTCTCTTTTGCTTGTGGCCAAGATAATGGATGGTCGTTTAATTTAATCTAATATTTCTACTACTTTGTATTGGGTTTTTTAATTAACAATTGAACCAACTATCGTACTAAAACATTGCATAGTTTTATTAATTTCTTCAATGATAGATGAGACTGGAAAGTTCTCTGGTAAGTAGGACAAGAATTAGGTTGCATTACTGTGTTATGAACCAAACAGAAGAGTAAGTGAAGAGTCTAGACGCACGGAATCGAATAACGGGGTAAGCCTACCCAACAGACATGATGCACGTTATCTTCCTTTCTCACGCAATTTCAATTATTATTCTTACATTAAATATTACGACAATTCAACCCTTCTATTCAAACGTTTCTTTGAAAAAAAAAAACATTTCAATATGAAAATAGACATAATTTCATTAATTATGTACCTCACCAGAAATAGCACGTCGATATATAGCTGGTGATAGGTTGATGAGAAGTAGAGATGTAGAGTTGTGTCGTTACCAAATCGACGATAGGTTGATGAGGAGTAAAGATGTAGAGTTATGTCCTTACCAAGTCGATGATTGATTGATGATGAGCAGAGATGTAGATTGTGTCGTCACAAAGCCGACAATAGATTGATGATGAGCAGAGATGTAGATTGTGTCATCACAAAGTCAACGGTAGATTGATGATTAACAGAGATGAAATGTTGTGTCGCCAAAAAGTCGAGGCTAGAGTAATAATAAACCGAACTTATTGCAAGAATTCGTGAGGATGTCACTCTCCTAAAAGAATCTTAGATTATGTATGGTTAAGAAGATATTTGAGAAGATATCTTAGTTATTATTTAGGAAAATTTTCTAATTGTTATTTAAGGAAATATTTTAGTTGTTATTTGGTAGATATTATGCGTTATCTGATTATGTATATATGTAACATTTGTAACCAATTTTATTCCCTATAAATAAAAGTGTTACACTCATGGTCAAGGGAGATGATTATTTTGGCTTAAGTGAATCATTTAGTTAAGGTAAAAATACTTCTTCCTTTTTATTTTCGGTCTAAGATTATTTTACACTTTTCTGGAACAAATTAGTATCTCAAAAATGTTACAAATAATATACTTTTATAAAATTATATTTTGGCATGCATTAAAATATTTGTTAAAGGGTATTAATAATAATTTTAATGGTAGTATTTATTTTTTTAATCTATTTTTAATGATGATCGTTAATATTTGTCAGATAAAAATATAATAAAGACATATATTATCATTTTAACTGTAAAGTGACGAATATTTAAAATAAATAAGAAACTTTAAATTGATAGATAATTTAAAACAATTGAGATAAATTGGTGTGTTCACTTGTGAAGATAGATTTGAGAGAGTAAACAAATGAATTTGAGTAGATTTGAAGGGAAGTAAATATGAGAGTAATGTTTTTATGTTTCTTTCAAGAGATTTGAAAGTGGATTTAAAAGTAAAGTTTGTAAAAACTGTAATAAAATAAAATATTTTAATAGATTAAAACATAAGATTATTCTTTTATCTTTATAGATAAAATTAATATGTTCTTATTATTATTATTATTATTACTAGCGTAACACAGGCGCTATCGCGCCTGTGTGTATATATTTTTTAAATATACGTGATATTATATTAGTAGGTGATAATATGATAATGTTATTAAGTTAATACTAGCGTAACACAGGCGCTATCGCGCCTGTGTCTATATATTTTTTAAAATGCGTGATATTATATTAGTAGGTGATAATATTATAATATTATTAAGTTAATATATATTTTAAAATTATATTTATTAAAAATAAAGTAAAATATATCAAAACAGATAAAAGAATAACCATTGATAAATAAAGAAGAAGAGAAGAAACAGAGACATCTGATTTTATAAAAAGTTTGTAAAAGTAACGGTCAATTTTTTAAAATTTAATAAATTGTTATATTTAAAGGGTAAAATCGGTATTTTGAAAAGTGGACACAAAAAGGGGAATCCCCTTTATATATTAAGTTAATATATATATATATATATATATATATATATATTAGAATTATATTTATTAAAAATAAAGTGAAATATATCAGAACAGATAAAAGAATAACCATTAATAAATAAAGAAGAAGTAGAGACATCTGATTTTATAAAATTTTTGTAAAAGTAACGGTCAATTTTAAAAAATTTAAAAAATTGTTATATTTAAAGGGTAAAATCGGTATTTTAAAAAGTGGACACAAAAAGGGGAATCCCCTTTATATATTGTTATAGATTATTATTATTATTATTATTATTATTATTAATAAGTAAAACCAAAACACAACATTCTCTTTCTCTCACTAAAATCGGTTCTAGGGTCATGGGAATTGATTTCATTTTTCGTTGCAATGTCATGGAATCAGCATCGTGGAGTTGACTCCCTTCCTTTGCACTTCGTGGAATCAGTTATAGCCAAATGGGAATTGGTTCCCTTCTAATTACTCCTCCATCTTCAACCACAACATCCATCAATCACCACTGTTTCCTTCTTGTTATTCCAGCAACCACACAGGTACACAAAATTCAACTTAGGCGAATAACTCACCTCAAAGACATGAAGAAAGTGTTTTAATTTGTGGGTAAAACTGTATTCGAATCACCCTCAAATCACCTCGGTTAAACGAGATTCAAAAATCTCTAGATCTTGCTAATCCCCTTCTTCTCTCGCAATCAAATACGCCAATCCAACTCAGCAGTAAATCAATCATCGTCATTCGCTCACAACAGTAATTCACTCGTAAACGAACATGACATAAGTAATGTTTTTATTTATCATACTATTTTATCAACATTAATTGTTTTTTAAAATTATATTTCACATAAATTATTCAATAATTACTTCATTTTTCGTTTAATGTATTTATTGGCAACATGTTGTTATTTTAATGAAATTTTACTACCGTAGTTCAATTATAATTTAAATTAATTGATTTAGTTCAAAAATATATTCCATAACATATATACTTATATTTATTAAAAATGATGTTTAAACTTAAAGATAGCGCGTCCGGCTAATTAGTGCCATAAGCACCGGTTAAGAAACACTACATACATATTGAAACAGACAAAAAATTAGTAAACTAAAAACATATTAAATACGTATCAAACGTATATTATTAATAATTATTTTATTATATCCAAATGACTAACTTACCCATTGTACTACATAATCGTGATTTATTGTTTTCTTTTTAATAATGTGGCCCCACCCAATTATTATATTGCAATTGTAAGTTGTAAGCTTTTAGTAGCCATACATTCCATACAAATAATTCTTTAACTCATACTTCATAACACCATAAAAATTAGTCTAAACTAAAATCCAAAAGTGATAACAATATAAGTGTCTTTGGAAACACTCATTAATAAATTAGTTGATGAACATGTAATTGAATGGATAAGTTTTGGTATTGATAAATGGAAAATGATATACAATTATATAATTATATAATTTATTTTATTTTTTAGATGAAATCATATTATGTTATTATCATTTACATTCTTCCTTAAATAATTAAACTTTTTAACAATTTTATCTATTATCAAAATTTGTATAATATTATATATTTGAATAATCAATTTTATTTAAATGAATTGGTGTGATTAGTAATAATTCAATTTAACATGAAGTAATTAAAAACTTCAATTTACAATATTTTTTTATTTGAACTACATACAAAATAAAAAAGTAATCTAAGAAATGCTAAAAACATTGTAATACCTAATTATCTATAGAAAAATAAAATAAATACTAATAAGTAAAATAAATTAAAAATATATTAAAATGAAAAATATAATAGTAAAAAATTAAATAAGCTATAAATTAAAAATTAGAAGGTAACTATAAAAATTACACTATTAGAGAACTTTATGATAGTCAAACTAATTTATAAGTTAATCAAATAAATTATTTAGTTTATTTTCTTATCAACACATCCCTAATTTATGAAATTAAATTGTATACTCACAACACATACAATTCTGCACAATTCTTCAATGTCCTAGAAAGAGTATGTACAATAAATATAAAAAATATAAATCAATCATTATCTAAACTTTTCTTAAAATCTTAAAATATATAAGAATAGAAGTGATTTTTTTATAAATAAAACTTGAATATTTTATTATTAAAATACATAGATTGAAAAGTTATTTAAATGAGTTGTATTTTGTAAAGGTTATTATTTATTTTATTTTTTTTTTACTTTTCTTACTTATTTTTAAGTTTTTTTTTATCATTTTATTAATCTTTTTGAAGACCAAAAATCTTTGAGTAATTTTTGAAAGTTTAGCATGTAAAGGATAAATGATGTTTGATGTAGATTTTTTTGGATTCAAGATGAATATTTGTTTGTGTAACATTATTAGGACTTGTTCGGACTATTAATCTTAATTTTTTATGTGTAGGTAATGCATCACGTGTAAGTGAAGAATTTTAGAGTTTCAATACAAAGAGGTCTAATTTTGATAAGGGAAACAATTTGTTTTTTATTAGTACTTCATTTTAGATTATTTGATTATAAGAGTGTTATGATTTTTCCATATGTACATGAGAAACCTTGTTTTACGTTGAGGACTTATGAGTTGTTAAATTGTAAGCACAAAAGTTAGTTTGATGTATTTGATGTTGTATGGTTGTGTAAGCATCGGTCCTTTAAGATAAATTTGTTTAGTACATTGGTTTTATCTGAAGCATTTTGACATGAAAAAAAAGAGAGTAGTAGAATAGCTCATGTAGACCAATAGGTTGATTTAATATATTTGTTGAGTTTTATGAAATCATGTAGACTCTTTGGGTGAGAAATTTACTAAACCAAATTCAAGACTTTAAATTCTAGAGAACTCAAGTTATTATGCTAATTGATTGGGCCTTTTGAATAAGGTTATCAAAGTTTGGGTTGTTAGATAAGTAAATCGCTCATTAAGCAAAAGTCACTTTATTAAAATTCAAAGAACTCATGTGGGTCGCTGGACAAGTATGGTCTCATTGAGCGAATTTTATGCTTTAAGACTTTTAGTACTTGTTCGAAGGATGAGTCAATATCACTTCACCAAGAAAATCTTTTAATTAAAATTCAGAGATCTCATGAGAGATTAGTCACTAAGGGAGTCAAGGGTTCGCTAAGAGAGTATAATTTCCTAAATATCTCGTTGGACGAGTAATGTTTTCATTGAGCAAACTTGATTATATAAAAAAACTTAGTGTAGTTGGGCTAGCATAAGTGCTTGTTGAATGCAGGAGAAAAATTTGTATTTAAAAATCAGTGGTTTGAGATTCTCAAATGGAAAGTATATGTTAAGAAAAAAGATTTATAGAGAATAATACGATAGATTTAATAATTAAAAATTATTATTATTTATATTTATTATTATTATATTGGTTTAATTAATATTATTATATCTATTATTATTGTTACAATTATTTTTTTATTAATTTATTTATTTCATTATTATTATTATTATTAGATTTGTTATATTTTATTTGATTTTAATGAAATAAATTTATTTCTCTAATTATGAAGTTAATTTTTAATATAAAAGTTAAAAAAAGACACTCTTTTCTCTTGAATCTTTGCATATAAGTAAAGAAAGTTGAATAAAAATTTATTTTGATTTTCATACAATTTTGTCTCAAATATTTAATTTTTTTTTTTCAATTCTATTCCTCTAAACTTTGTATATGCGTGACCAAACACACCATTAATGATAGAATAACATGATTATCCGTTTTTTACAAAGTAATGATGGAACTGACCCGATTTTGCTATAACTGAATGGTTTATTAGATTAAAACTTTATTAAATTTCTAGAAAAAGTAAAATAATAATGCAGGGAGAAAAACAATGAACAAAAATGGGGGGTAAAAAAAGATGTTGTTGGTTTGTAATTGACGGTCAATAATATTATTAAAAGCTAGACACTAGCTAGAGTGATGGGGAAGTTGACATGGTGGGTGTATTGCGAGACGATGATGTCATGGTTACATAGAAGAGAAAGTGAGTGAGTGGTGGGTGGTAGAAGAGTGGACCCCACAACGGGGTGACTAATAATTGTTGACGATATAGGTGGGGCCCATTGCCAGGATAAAACGGTCACTTCTCTCACTCACTGTTAACAAAAAAAAACCGAAAGGCTAGTGGGATGGAATAATAATTAATCATAATGAAGTAGCAGCCGCATGTTTAACCATGGTTAAAGTTGTACGTTGGGTGTGGTTGGGTTTAGACGCAGTTTACGGCGTAGGATTGAAGCATCAGAAAACGAGGGGTGGGACAAACTCTTGAAATGCGGCGCCAGTAGCTGCCACTGTACATGGAATCAAATCTTGGATTCCACGATTTCAACCCTCATGCGCACTCTCCACGCCCATCTTATTTTTTGTTTTCACACAGGACCAATGAAGACAACGTATAACGGCATTCAAATTAATTATAAATAGAAGAATGCTGGTGACCGCTAACTCATTAAAATATAATGGTTTAATTATGTCTTTAATTCGCATTTTGGAGTCAAAATCTTAAAATGGTATTCATTAAAGTGAAGGTTGACACCATTAAAAGGTATGCCACGTGTGAGTTTCTCGATTTTTTGAATTTTTTTATTTTTTTTGAATTATTTATTTATTATTTTTTTTTTGAATTTTTTAAAAAAAAATCAAAAAATTGCCACGTGTCAAGCTGCCATCGTGCCTCGTGGCAGTGACAGAGTGATGTGGCAGTGATAGTAACACGTGTCAGTATTATGCCATGTGTCATTTCCTTAGTCTCAATTTGGTCCTTTATTTTAATTTGTTTCAATTCAGTCCCAATTTTTGTAAAAATGAGCAATTTTGTCCTCTTCAAATTAAAACAAAAATTAATTTTATATAAATGTTATACAAATATTTTTATTAAATTTGATATTTTTATCATATATTTTTAACATAATTAAGTTTATTTAAAATTATGTTTCACATTCAACTTAACTTTACTTAAAATTGTTTTCAAATTTTAAATTTATATGTGTTTTATTGTTACATGAGCTAGTTAATTTATGAATTCTTTTCTATTAACAACTTTTAAACCATTTTAAATAAAGTTCAATGTAAAATATTAATTAAATTAACTTAATTTGGTTAAAAATATTTACTTGAAATATCAATTTTGATGGAAATATTTGTGTACATTTATATAAAAATTAAATTTGATTTCAATTTGGAGAGGGACAAATTTGCTAATTTTTACAAAAATTAGGACTAAATTGAGACAAATTAAACTAAAGGGACCAAATTGAGACTAAGGAAATGACACCTGGCGTAATACTGACACGTGTGACTGTCACTGCCACATCACAGTCACGTGGCACAATGACAGCTTGACACGTGGCAATTTTTTTATTTTTTTAAAAAATTCAAAAAAATAAAAAAAATAATAATAAAAAATTCAAAAAATAATAATAATAAATTAAAAAAATCGAAGAATTGACACGTGGCACTCCCTCTAATGGCGTCAACCTTGACTTAACGAGAAGGGCAAACGTGAGACGTTTTAACAAAAAAGGAAACCAGTTTGAGACTTTTAAAAATTTGGGTACCATTTTGAGATTTTAACTCCAAAATGGAGACCAAAGGCATAATTAAACCAAATATAATTAATATACATTCATTTCATTAATTTTATATTGAAAGTAAGAATAATTAAATATATTATTTAAAATAGTATAAATATATATAACAAATTTTATAAAGATAAAAATACTTTTTAAAATTTTTAGACAATAATTTTATGATACAAAACAATAATTTTAGAATTTTTAATATTT
The DNA here is from genome assembly GCF_037176805.1 of Vigna unguiculata. Lineage (NCBI taxonomy): Eukaryota > Viridiplantae > Streptophyta > Magnoliopsida > Fabales > Fabaceae > Vigna > Vigna unguiculata. The sequence continues at coordinate 37,678,726 of NC_140800.1, read as the reverse complement.
TTAAAAAAATTACTTTAGTTTTTTTTGTAAATTTTTTAAATGTTTAATACTATGTTTTTTGCTAATTTTTCTATTAATTTAAAATTTTTTATGCTTAATTATATTTAATTTTTAGTAATATTAAATTATAGTTATTTTATTATTTAAAATTGTTTTTTAATTTTTATTGGTGAACATTAAATAAAATATTAAACACACTATATAATATTATGGACATTTTTGTCCTTTAAATAAAATAAAATTATATTAATGGTTATTAGATCAAATTTTATTTATTATCATACTTAACTATACATTTCTATAGGATTCAAATCCATATTAATTATTCTTAATCAGTAATCTTAGGACATTGATTAACAGTACCCTTATAAATATTAGAACCTATTATTAGTGAAGAAACAATTGTTTTATAGCATAAAATGACTTTAGTAACATATCATCAATCACGAGCAATGGTGGTATTATACAAAAATTTGAATATATTATTAAAATATATTTTCATTTGTATCAATACAATCAAACACTTTTATTTTTTAGTTTTACCTTATTTATCTTTTCTCTCCTTTTTCTCATCATTAAATTTGGTTTTAATTAGTTGATATATTTTTCATATTTTTAAATTAATTAAATATGGTATTTCTAATTAATTGAATTTCGTTTAATAAAAGTAAAAACTTGCATTTATCACTAATTTTACCAACAAATATTTATGTCGATAATGAATCTATCGGTAAATATAATATATTTTTACGGTCAATTTTATCAGTAAATTCTCTTAGTAATTTATCATTTCAACAGACATTGTTGACAATAAATTTGTCGATAAAATTAGCGACAAATTTTTTGCTAAGTCCAATAAATTATTTTGTATATAATAAGGGAAGATGGGTAGAAGAAGAAACGAATAAGAAGAAAGAGAAGGAGAATAGAAATGAGGAGGATAAGCCAAAGTCGGTGACAGTGACAATGATGGAGGCGCAACAACATAGCAAAGACAATGGCGACCGAAATTGAAGGAGGAGGAGAAAGAGAAAAAGGAGAAGAAAGATGACAAGGAGGAGGAGATGAAAAAGAAGAAGAGAAAGAAAAAGAAAAAGACTAATTTCTGATATTAATCGATGGATTATACCGACAACAAAAATATGTCAATAATTATCAGAGACTTTTTAATAATTGCTTTTAGATCGTTGATAATTAGTAATAAATTTGACAATTAATCGATAAAATTTGTTGGTAATTATTTTACAGACGAAATTTTATTGTCAACAACTCATCAAAAAATTTGAATAACCAACAAATTTTTATTATTATCATTATTGATTTTAAAAAACTTGATAGTAATCATTCGGATAAAAAATATATAAAATTTATTAAAATCATCATCGATTTATGAGGATACCTATAGATTCAAAATTGTTTATCATGTTTAATTCAAATTTTTTGTTCTTAAAGTTAGTCTACTCCGAGACGAACAAATAATTCTTCCCTTGTTATAAAATAAAAACATTGTATACTGAAAAAAAAATGATACCTTTTCAAATTCAAGTCAAAGAACTAAAAACAATTAAATAGGTATTATTACGTGCAAGATAATGAAAAAAAAAAGTTGTTTTTGAGTCGCTCATTGCGTGGCAGACAATGATGTATCAGTAGTACACTTCAAAATATTTTCGTAACGTTATATTTTTTTATGAATGGATTTGAGAGAGAGTAAAGATGAATTTGTATGAATTTGAATGGATGAATATGTGTTTATTGAGAAGATTTAGGCTTTGTTCACTTCCAAAGATGGATTTGAGGGAGAGGGAGATGATGAGTTTGGGTGAATTTGAAAGTGAATGATGTGTTGTTTTTTTTAAGAGATTTAAAGGTGATTAGGAGTGAATTTAGTAGTAAAGTTTGTGAGAATTAGTGAGGGATTTGATTGATATGATAGATTAAAAAAAAAATTAATATATTTAAGAGACTTTACCATTTTGCCCTTATGTAAAAAATAGTATAAATTTGTGTTTGTAGCTTTATTGTCCTTTGTTTTGTTATTGTTGGTAATGGTGTCCTGGTTGTATATTCTTGCTGATTTAAAATCGTAATTGGCTTACATTTTTTTCTTTTCAATGAAGCTAATCAGGAATGGAGACATTGATGTTGCATTTAGTAAATTGCGGGAATGGTATCCACGTGAATAATTTTTGATGAGGGTAAATGCGTCTTTTATTACCACTCTCCTTCAAATCTATTGTTCATATGTGCGATGCCAACATGGATGGATCCTTCAAATCCTTTCGGAAACCCACCTGCAAATCGGGCCAACCGAACAAGGTTTATCACTGCTGATCCATCTCTCCATTTTTTACGTTGCAACAGGAAATACATTGAAGCAAACACAACCTTAGGGTGTGTTCCTTTGTGTAAATGGATATGGGGGAGAGTGTGAAGATGAATTTGTGTAGATTTAGGTGGATGAATATTTGTGTTTTTTTGAGTGGATTTAGAGGGTAAAGTGGGTGAATTTGGAGACATTTTTTATGAAAGTTAGTGAAAAATTTGATTGATGTGATAGATAAAATTATATGTTAAAATAGATATATTTATTAAGTTACCATAATACCCTTGTGTAAAAAAAGATGAATTTTTGAATTGATGTTGTTGAAATAATTTGTAAATTAGTTATTTTTTGTCATACAAAATAAATTAATTTTTTTAAAACTTACAAAAAAAATGAATTTTGATTAATGTCAAAAAATAGTACAAGAAAATGTAAATTATCTGTTAGTTTTTTGTTTAATAAATTAATTTGATATTCACAATACCAAATAGTGTAAAGCATAGAACTTACAAGGAAATAACTATAATCATAATGACATGGATAACGAATGTAGAGAAAAGAAGAATTGGTTGAGTTCGGTTCAGCTTTGGAATAACAGTACTACTAATAACAATGCATCTGATCGGAAACAACACCAACAACAACTACTTCATAAATTAGAAAATAAGGTAGAATGACTAAAACACACGAAAACCTCAATGCAGTTAGTTCTGTTGTATTGTTTGTACTTCTAGTGTTGTTGCTTTTCCAATCACAATTTGAGCAGAAATCACCTAATTAAACTTGGATATATTTATGAGGATGCTGAGATTTTTGACATAAAAATGGAAAGAAAGTAATACGTGGATGCACTGAAATTTTATTTATTTTTTGTTGATTATACTTGTTCAAGCAAACAGGGAGTAATGCTAAAGAGTGTTTTTTTGTTGGTGATGACAGAAAATTGAAGAGGGGCAATCTGTTCGCGAGGATCCTTTTCAGTCGTGCAGCAATAGAAATGGAGGAAGAAGGGCTTTTATGCCTTTCTCCGGGTACTCTTCGTGCAACAATAGAAATGGAGGAACAAGGAAATGCATGAATATATATATATATATATATATATATATATATATATATATATATATATATATATATATATATATATATATATATATATATATATATATAAAAGCATGACACCGGTGTCGCCCCCTTTGAAAACAAGGCGGTTATGTAACCGGTGTCATCCCTCTTTCTTCTTTCACAACACCAGTGCCCACACCAGTGCCATCCCAAACCTCATCACCTGCAAGACACCGGTGCCATCCCAGTTCCCTCACCACCCGTGCAAGACCTGCCAGTGCCATCCCACTCCTTTCACCACCCCAACACCTGCCACACCGGTGCGCCACTCCCCTTTCACCTGCAACACCTCCAACACCACGTCACCGAGGACAATATGGTAATGTGTTCGATAATACTCGCTAATCTTCTGCTTCTATAGTGGATGAAAAAATGTGTGCATCCCTCAAATTCGCCCTCGCTTATTGGTGCTAATCAATGCAATGGAACACAATTTGAAAATCAATCCGCGCTCCCTTATTCCGTTTAACAGTGACTTCCACCCAAGAGAACAAGCCCTTAAAGGATGAAATGAGTAGAGTTGGAGATAAATTTTTAGGTCAAAAAGTTTAAAGGGATCAAAATAATATATTCAAATTGTATATATAAGATAATTAAAAAATGTATATGTTATGTACAACTAAAAGCTATTAAGTTTTCAAAAAATATTTACTATATAACTCTCATTAACTCTATTAATATGTTCTTGTGCTATATGTACATTAGTCAACAATATATGTGTGTGTGTGTGTGTGTGTGTGTGTGTGTGTGTGTGTGTGTGTGTGTGTGTGTGTGTGTGTGTGTGTGTGTGTGTGTGTGTGTGTGTGTGTGTGTGTGTGTGTGTGTGTGTGTGTGTGTGTGTGTGTGTGTGTGTGTGTGTGTGTGTGTGTGTGTGTGTGTGTGTGTGTGTGTGTGTGTGTGTGTGTGTGTGTGTGTGTGTGTGTGTGTGTGTGTGTGTGTGTGTGTGTGTGTGTGTGTGTGTGTGTGTGTGTGTGTGTGTGTGTGTGTGTGTGTGTGTGTGTGTGTGTGTGTGTGTGTGTGTGTGTGTGTGTGTGTGTGTGTGTGTGTGTGTGTGTGTGTGTGTGTGTGTGTGTGTGTGTGTGTGTGTGTGTGTGTGTGTGTGTGTGTGTGTGTGTGTGTGTGTGTGTGTGTGTGTGTGTGTGTGTGTGTGTGTGTGTGTGTGTGTGTGTGTGTGTGTGTGTGTGTGTGTGTGTGTGTGTGTGTGTGTGTGTGTGTGTGTGTGTGTGTGTGTGTGTGTGTGTGTGTGTGTGTGTGTGTGTGTGTGTGTGTGTGTGTGTGTGTGTGTGTGTGTGTGTGTGTGTGTGTGTGTGTGTGTGTGTGTGTGTGTGTGTGTGTGTGTGTGTGTGTGTGTGTGTGTGTGTGTGTGTGTGTGTGTGTGTGTGTGTGTGTGTGTGTGTGTGTGTGTGTGTGTGTGTGTGTGTGTGTGTGTGTGTGTGTGTGTGTGTGTGTGTGTGTGTGTGTGTGTGTGTGTGTGTGTGTGTGTGTGTGTGTGTGTGTGTGTGTGTGTGTGTGTGTGTGTGTGTGTGTGTGTGCGCGCGTGCGCGCGTGCGCGCGTGCACTTCCGAAAACATATAAATGTTAAACATGTTCTACCTGTTAGAAAATGATTACTCAAAAAATACTAATAATAATAAAAATATGAAATAATATAATAATAATAATTATTAAATCAATAATAATACTAAGACATATATATAAAACAATGAATATTAATCAGATATCAACAAATATAATAACAATAATAAATAAAAATAAACAAGGAAAGGAATAGAAATATCCTGGGTTGAGATGCACTATCCTTAGAGAGAAAATGCTCCTACTGCACAGGGCTAAACAAATACACAAACATATGTGTTTCAAATCAAATGTGTTTCTCTTCCAAGATACAACAACCCGTCAGATCGATCGAGTGTAGCGAAGGATCTCCGAACCTTATGAACACCACTGTCTTCAAATAATATAGAGAAGAAAAGAATAACACTTTTAAGAATGATTCTAGTGTTTGTGGTCTCTGTTGTTGTTGTTGTGGTTGTGTTGTGATATGTCTTTCCCCATACACCTAGGTGGTATTTATAGATAGCAAAAGGAGACAAATGAGTAAAGTCTAATAAGAATATAGTCGTTAGCCATAAAACACATTAACCCATAAATTAAAGGTCTATACAAATTTCAGTAACAATAAGTTTTTTATTTTAATTATTTATTTTTTAAATTATATTAAAATATTTCTAACACTACCATCACTTTATTTATTTTCTTTAACATTTTCTTTATTATATTTTAATTTATTTTTCCCCTTTTTTTTTTTGCATGGACGCTTTTTCATTGTGAATTTTATGATATATCTCAAAGTAGAAAAATAATTTGTGTATATAGATGAAACTCATATATTATTATTATTATTAAAGATGAAGCAAATTCTATGTGCATTTCTTTAACTAGACAACAATAATCGGATGATGCATTTTTAGGTTTTAAATCAGTAATCCAGAATTATAAAAAGTTTAGTTGCACAAACTTAGTGGGAATTCAACTACTTTTTGTTTTCCTCATATTCCCATATCTAGAAAGGATAAATGCTGCTCACTCCACTCTTCTAATAGATTCCTTTCATATTTATTATTTTATTATTTTAACTAGACCTCGTGACAATAATCAGAGACATTAACTTCTTTAGCTACTGTCCAGTTTTTTAGAATCAGATTCCTGATTAGATTAGTAAATATTTTGATTTGAGATTTAATAATTCAATTATATTTTAATCAAAATTAATATAATGTTAATTACTTTAAAATAATACTAAAAATTACAATAAAATATTGTTAACTATTTATTAACACTAAAAAAATATAAAAAAAAGGAAATTTAATATATTAATGTAAAATATCAGTGTAAGAACCCATGGACATACACAAGATTATGATTGACCAGCTTTGTGGGTACATTATCACTTAAAAAATGGAGTACATAAGTAAATTCGGACGAGCACAATATATTTTTCCGAAATTTGTAAATTTTGGTTTTATTACGAAGATATTTTATAATTTCTTTATTTCTTAATCTTGTACGAGATTAAGGTAATTTCCGCTATATCAACGAATATTAATTTTTTTTAAAAAAATAATTTATGCAATTCAAATGTTTACATGCATTTTTATCTCACAAAGTTACCATTGACATCTGAGTTTATTTTGAAAATATATTGTAATTTCTTTATTTGTACACTTTGTATAAAATTAAAGTAATTTCAGCTACATCATCAAATATTAGAATATCTTATAAAACATCTTATACAACTAAAATACTATTTTTGATGTGTTTTTATCTCATGAGATCATCATTAGAATTTGGAGCCCTTGTTCAAAGCAATGGGAAAATCCATTTTGACACTGATTATTTATAAAATTTGAATAAAACATATTTAATGAAAGAAATAGAGTGTAAATATAGCATTCTTATAAGATATTGCAAAATTCTGACCATAAATATTCATGGTAGTTAGTTGTGAGCAGTTATGGACAATCTTCACGGTTGATCTTAAATAAGAGTTATCACAAAATGTAAGGTTTGTATAAAATATGGAGATATGATAAAGTTTTACTTGGGTCCCACGATAGGCGTCAAATATTTTTACCGGAATATGGTGTGTGGACCTTTGGATAGATGACAAGATTTGAGTGGATTAGAGAATCCTAATATATACTCCTAAGAACTAAAATATATGGGAGGATCCACCAACAAAAAACTCTTTGACACTTAAGTCACTAATAGAATTTGGATCTTTAAGGTAAGAGAAAATGATATGAAGGGTTGTGTTTCTTAATATAATACTAAATGTATATACAATACGAAGTATATATATATATATATATATATATATATATATATATATATATATATATATATATATATATATTTGTATGATTTTACGATTTCTACTATGATCTTACATATTTTACTATATTATAATTATGTGTGAAATTTAATTTGTAAATATTGTATAAAATTATAAGACATTTAAATCTTGACTATCTTCCTTAGCTTCTCCATTAGTTCGAGAATTATTGACCTTAATAATGTTGGACTTGTTCGGAACAATACTCCACGCAGCAGTAGTCACCTGGAACAAGTTGGTGGAAATTTAGGACAGAAAATTAGTATGAGCACTGTTGAGCAACCACTAACAAGAGTGCGAGACTAATTACACAAGGCAAGGAAGTTGGAATAGCGAAAAACGAAAGGAAACGGAAGCAGGTAACCCAAGTCACAGAAAGTCCGAGTGAAGGAATTGTAGTTTTCTGGTGAAGAATTAATTGACTTTGTCACGTTGCACCCCGATTTTCAACAATTTGAGCTGGAAAGGTTGGATGGATTAGAATGGTATGCGTTGTTGAGAAGCATAGGCATTGAATTTTTTGGAGCATTGGGCAAATAGGGTAACAAATCCAATGTAACCATCGTTTTCAAAGTGACGGGCAAAGATATTTTGATGAGATTTGGTGGGGGCGTAAGTTACTCCTATTTCATCTTTTTCACGGCACTGCACATGCTTCCAGATAATCATATCATCTCCAATACCCTTCTCCCACCACTCTCTTATATTCCCTCTCCAAACCCTTTCTCAATTCAAATTCTTCCTTTCACACACTGTTGGCACAAGGAGAACCATTTTTTTAATAATACAACTTTGTGGTTGGAATGTTTCTCAAGAGAGAGCAAGTTGCATGCGCCTGTGGTCCTGTGGTGCCTCCTTTTTCTCACTCACTCCAACTTTTTCTTTGCCTTTCGCTGTTTCACACCCGAACACATGCTCTAATTTAATGAGCATGGATAAGTGGTTATCTGGTTAATCCACACTTACCGATTCAGGAGCTTCTGCATTATTAAAGCTTTCAACTATAACAAAACACTTTTTAAGAAAACCAATTTGGGTATCACGTGGATTTTAGTTTCGCAATCAAAAGACGTGAGAAAAGAAAACCTTGTTTAAAATGATAAAAAGAAACCCAACTTGACCTTTTTTTTGTCTTACTTCAAAAGCTACAACAGTTCCATTCCTGTTGTCCAACTAATTGCTTTACCAACAGTTATTTCCATCAAAGTAAACAATTTATCTTAAATATCATTAATATCCTTCTTCTATACTATTCATTTATTATAATTAAAATGTAAATTAAAAAAAATAGTTTTGGAATTCTAGCGCTTGGAGAGTACAATGTTTAAAATGGTCATCATTTTCGCGATTTATATTTTATTTGGTCATCTCCTGTGGCACCGTTTAAATCAGTAACGAAACACTATATAGGTGACACTTTTTGGTATTATGTTGCATTGGGGTGTGTTACGTGTACTGTACTGCTCTGATTTAAACAGCATCACAGAAGATGATCAAATAAAGCACGAATTGCGAAAATGAATAAACGTTAACATTCGGTAAAAATGAGGATCATTTTAAACATTGTGTCAAAATGAGGACCATTCGCACAAACACTACAAAATTGAGGACGAAAAAGGTATTTAAGCCAACATTTAAATACTGAAATTTAATTACAATTTAGAATTAAAACATAATTAAATCTAAAATAAAAAAATGTTATTGGGATTTATTTTTTGGCAGCAGTAAGACTATTTACAAAATGGTAAATATGTCTAAGATGGAATTGGAATTAAGGGCAAAAATTGTTTAGAATAAATAAGGTAGAATGAATTTACAGTAGTTTTTGCTTTCATTGCTTTTAAATGTTCCACCACCACTCTTACAGCATTTCACCACAACAAATTTGACTATTTTTCACTGTAACCCCAACAATTTCTTTAGCACATCTAAATTTTAAAAAATTATCTAAAATATCTTTTTAACTTTATCAGCACCCGTAGAAGTGATAGTGTCGGACGATGAAATCCGGTTAAGAAAATTATATAATCTGGAATAAATATATAAACGAATTTTGACAACCGTAAATAAATAAATATATATATAATTATATATAATTTTTCAATACATTATATAAAAACAAATTATATATATATATATATATATATATATATATTAATATTTTATTTTATTTTTCAAATATATATTAAAAAAATATGAAAACATAAAAAATAAATAAAATAATAAATAAAAAATTAAAAAACATTTAAAATTTATAAAACATAAACTTTAAATAAAAAAAAAGTTAAAACAGAATTAATATTTGTTTTATTTTAAAGTTTAAGTATTTTTAATTTAATTAATTTCTTAAGTATTTTTAATATATATTTAAAAAACAAAACAAAATAATATATATATATAGATATATTGAAAGTCAACTTCCATTAATATATTTTTATATTCATTGGAAGTCAACGTCTGAAAATAATTTTGTGGGTGTGATTTTGTTTAAATGATCAAAAGATATTTTTGGTATTGGAGGTGCAGAAACAGTTTTAGAGGTGCAGGGAGGAATCCTCAGAAATTTTAGTGGACTAATTCCCGTCAAATTTAAACTTAAATACATTAGGCTTAGTTCAAGATAACAACAGCCTATTGCTATTTACACCTCCTTAAATACATTAGGATTACAATCACACCCGTTTTGTTTTCCCAACAGTGCAGTCCTTCTAGAATATAGATTACGGAATTTATATACAGTCCCCTCATCTAATATTTAGTTTTGGGAATACAATTCTCACGTTCTCTTATGAAAAGCAATAGCAAAAAGTAATGTTCTTTTTTGGTGTTATGATAACCTTATAATTCGGACATTTATATTCTGGGTGATGGGCCACATTAGCCTCAAGAATTCAAAATGACTTCAGAAATGTTCACATAAAAGCCTTGTAAATTGCCATGTTTCTAAAATTATTATTAAAATCAAATCATCAATCAAATTTCTTCCATACTTGTGAATCATGTTGCTATGATGTTCATATTTCTATGCTACTAAACATTTTTACTTCTTTTTGAAATTGAAGAGTGCTGGTCCAAACTAGTTATGTTGTTAAACAAATTTTAAAATTTAGAAGGAAAATATTGTGCAATGGAGAAAGACTAAGAAAGTAGTATCTACTTTAGGTGGAGTTCCCACAATGGTGTGAACAATGGCAGAGAAACTTACGGAGCTTCTTCCTGCATCCTATTATTCTCTTCCTACACCCTAAAATTTTAAAATTCCTAAACTACTCTTTGATTTTATCTTGAGTAGGATAAATTTTTTATTTCACATGTTTTTCCCTTTGTGCCGCAGTCACAACATCATGCACCTCCCAACTCTCTTTCTTTCATTTATAAGAACAAACTCCAATATTTCTAGACGTTTCGAAATCTGGTAAACACAACAAAATCGGAGTTAAAAATCTAGTGCCACTTAACCACAATCAGATTTCAAAATCTGATTAACAACATAAATTTCATATTTTATCAGATTTCAAAATTTGGTGACACTTGATCAAAACTGAATTTCAAAATTAGGTGAGACTCAACGAAAATCATATTTTGAAATGCGATAAACATCATAAATTTCACATTTAACAAAAATTCAAAATTTAATATAAAGGTGAACGTCATAATTTTAATATTTGGGTAATATACATTAAATCTTACAAAAGTATATAAATAAATATGATATTAAATAAAATCTGACCTAATAACATTAATGCAACTTTATTTTATTTAAAAGACAAAAATATTCATAGACATTGTACATGTGTGTTTAATATTTTATTTAATGTTCACAAATAAAAGTTAAAAAATAATTAAATAATAAAATAACTATGTTTTAATGTTGGTAAAAATTAAATATAATTAAACATAAGAAAAGTTTAAATTAACATAAAAACTAACAAAAAAAATAGTATTAAATATCTAAATTTTACAAAAAAAAAAATAACATAAAAAAGTTTAAATTAACAAAAAACTAACAAAAAAAGTAAGGTTAAACATCTAAAAATTTTATAAAAAAGAATAATTAAAGTATCAACGTGAGATCTTAAAATTTTTTATTTATTTTTTGCTTTTTAGTAGAGACCTTCAAAATTTTAAAGTCTTTGTTTCATATTAGAAAGTTATTATCTAAAGATTTAAAAAGATATTTTTGTATTTATAAAATTTGTTATGTGTATCCATATTATTTTAGTTACTCTACTTAATTCTTTCAATTTTGAATGTAAAAATAATAATACTGATACACATTAATTATTTTTTAACCGGTAGTATAATGGCACTAATTATTATTCTCCTCTTAATATTCGCAAAGCATAGCATGGAAGTTTTGCATGCCACTCACATTTCAAGTTTCACAGGAAACCGACATGTACCAACAACACCATTAATATACAAATTTTGCATGTCAAATTTATGTTTCTCATATTTTCGACCACATCACCAGTTTTTATTTTATTTTTTGTTAGCAATAGCTTATAACTATAATTGATTCATATGTAATTACATTTTTGGCGAAAAGTGAAATTAATTTTCCACTTCATAACTATTTCTATATTAATTAGTTCATGGTTGATGCTTTTATATAATTATTCTTTAATTTCCATTTTTTTGGTAGGTATATATATATATATATATATATATATATATTGTTTTAAAGCAAGTTTTTCAGTTGAAATTACAAGTGGTTGGACGAAAAAAAATGAAATAAAATATTGGAACCAGTATTAACTTTTTATACGAAATTTCAAAATCAAAGGCTATCAAACATGATAATATTTATGGCTTTATATATAATATTTTAATTTTGAATTAATTTATAAATATTTCAAAATACAATTTATTTCTAATTAGATAGTTAATTATATTTTAGGTTTCTGATAAAAAAAAGTGTAACATTCAAGTCAAGACCTTAGTCGATTTTTAATTGTTATATGTGACAACAATTGTTCTGTGGTGGAGGACAAGTAGGTCGAGTCATAGTCAAATCATAATGTATAGGTTGTTATGCTCTTAAGTAAAAATAGTTGCGTGATTAATAGTTATAGGTTTTTGGCCTAGTCATAACGAGTTGCGTCCTGACCCATAACTATAGGTTTTTAGCTTAGTTGTAAATACTTGATCCAACAATTGACTAGGGTAAAGACAATAATGTTCTTAATTGATGATGCATTTTTTCCAACAAGTGGTATCAAGAACTATGGTTCGGTGGGATTTTCTTAGTATGCTTTATGGTTGCAGCTTAGTATGATCTTCCACATCAGAAAAGATGAATTCCTTGTTGTTGAAGAATCATCCTTGTTTGTTGAAGTTGCAATGAGAAATTTGATGGAAGGATCACTATTAGTGTCATGTTGACATGACGAAGCTGTAGACCGGTTCATGGAGGTGTAAGGACTATTAGAAGCGTTGATCTGCAGTGTGACATCTCTTGGTTTGTTAGATTTGAAAGTGAAGGACTGTACACGTGGTAACTCTCGGTTGGGCAGACTGTGAGTGCTAGAATATCTTTTGCTAGCGGTAATTGGCTAATATTGATACACGGCGTGCGGGATTATGCACGGTCATTGGTTGATATAGATGCAGGGTGTATGGTGTTTATACATGGACATTGACTAATATTGATTCAAGGTGTATGGGGATTATGCACGGACATTTTGGTTAGCATTGATGCATGGTGTATGATGTTTATGTGCGTGCATTGGCTAATATTGATGCAAGGTATGTAGTGATTATACACGGACATTGGTTAGCATTGATGCATGGTGGAGTATGCATGGTGGAGTATGATTTTCAGTATAGGCAATAAAGATGTGTTTATTTCAATCAGGGTGAAGATTATTGAACATATGAAAATAATACATCTTAAAAAGTCTCACATCGCCTAGAATAAGTTTGGGAATGAGTGTTGTTGACTACTATATAAAGGATTCTAAATACATGATATTTACCCCAAGTTAAAGACACTTTAAGTTAATGTTTGATTTTTCTTATTCTCTTGTATGTAATATGATGTATAACTAAATTCTTGTTCTAGAGAAGAGTTAAAAGTTTTGTCTATGTCGTTTGTTCCTTATAAATGATAACTTGTTTTTATTAGATTTTTTTTAATTAGATATGTTTAGTTACATATCAGAAAATGAATATAAAATATTACTAAACTATAAATTAGTACAACCAGAATATATATTTTTGTGTTATTTTTTAATTAAATAATATTTTTCTTATCTAAATAATTTTTTCGATTGAAAGAAATAATCATTTACAGCTTGTTTAGAACCATTCATATAAAATTATTATTTGAAGTGTCTTATTAATGTGGATATTTTACATAAGTTCATCATCACGATTTCCTTTTCCAATAAAATAAATAAGCACAGTAGAAGAAACATTACGTTGTTTACCGGATTTCGTGGATTTTTTTTATTGAATTTTGAAATATGATTTGATGTGAGTTTTTTTTTATTGGATTTCAAAATTCATTTGTGTGTAGATTTCTTTTGTTTATTAAATTTTGAAATTTAGTTATATTAAATTTACTTTGTTTGTTGAATTTCAAAATCTGGTTATATGTGAATTTTGTTTTTGTTTACTGGATTTTAAAATCTGGTTAAATGTCAATTTTTTGGTTTATCAAATTTTGAATTTGGTTATATATACATTTTCACCTGAGTTTAAAATCCGTTTATGTGTGGATTTTTTTTGTTTATCGGATTCGAAATCTGATTAAGTGTCAAATTTTTTTAGCATCACATTGTGATATCTGATTTTTGTTTGTGTTAAACAGATTTTGAAATCTGGTATATTTAGCAGTACATCAGGTTTTGAAATCTGGCAACTACACCCCGTCAAATAAACCGGATTTATTGTTCCGATTCACATCACATCTCCCTAATTTTTTTATCCGGTTAGTTCTCTCGAATTATGTTATCAAGTTTGTTATTATAAAGATGTTTAAATGGGAAAAGGGAAAAAAGTTGGAGGTGCAGGAAGGAAAACGTCGGGTGCAGGAAGAAGCGCCCGAAACTTACTGAACAGGTCCAATTCAACCATGAAACTTCGAAGGGAGGAACCAACGGGCCTGGTCTTCAAATTCTCGACAGAACTCACATAAGGAATTTGTCCAATTTTGCATTGTGTTGGAACTGCATTATAGTTAACGTGTTTTGCAAGTTAATTACAAATTATTTAAGATACAAAAGCTGAGAATCACATGCCATGTCCCATCAATGAAAATTGCCACAATTATGGCGCATGGTGCAGAGTCCTATTATTTGCTAATTATTATAAAGGAAACTTAGATACAGTGTTGGAACGCCTAAAGTAAAAAAAGTGTTACGATTAAAATTAACATTAAATGTAGTCGTTTTTTTTAAATAAATTAGAGCCGATGAACATAAAGCTAGAATTGTGTCATCTATTGCAGCGTGAGTGAATATTGGCCCTTGTGGCCAATTTTGTATGTTATGAATGACTATATTTGATTGGCTAATAATCCTCATACATCCATGCACTCTATTACCAGTGCTTATTCACGGCATATCGCATCAAACATCAATTACATAAATATGAAGAGAATGGATCAATTGATTTTGATTCTTCCTCATTCATGAATGATGATAGAGTTCACTACTTGAGCATAGTAAAGCTAGAATTGTGTCATATTTTACTCTTGCCTAGGCCAATTCATCCCTGTGACTGTTCTCTACTTCAACTTCCCAATATGGAAATCGATTACATGTTCCTTCCACTTGGTATCATCCAGATAAACCTCATAAAAACTTGCTTCCCCACTTGATCTTACGCTCAATGCAGCACTACTCCTTGTGCCATATACACCCTGCATGCAAATACATGAACTCAAAGGTTCCATTCCATGATTAATTCATTAATGTGGGGTTCAATGAATTGTTAACATACCAGTGGTGTTTCTACTTCAACAAAAATGGAGCTGAGATTGAATTCCCAGTCAAGTGAGCATATACGAGGTAGTAAGCTTTTGTCAGCTTTAACTCTGTCCTTCATTACCTTTTCAATTACCTCCTTCACGCCAATCTCACCTTCCCCGTATTTCGCAACGTGTTCTTTGAAACTTAATTCAAGCCGCAGAGACTGCAAAAACATGGCCTAATTCAAATTAGGACTGTTTTGGTACAGAAATTGGCCTTCCAATAACAGTAAGGTTTTTAGTTTAGCGAGTTTTGTGCTTTTTAATGTAATAAGAAGACGAATGTATCATTAATTAACCTTGTGCCACGGTGAATCTAACTTGTCGTTTGAAAGTACATGCAGCCCTGGTGCAACCTCTTCAATGGTAATAGGTAGTCCCTTGGGCCTGTTGGAGACGTACACCATTGATTTCGACTCAATATCCACCAAGATTAAGTTGAATCCGTTGTAATAATGAGCCTCTGACTTCAGGCTTTCTGCAAATTCTTTCGGTTGCTTGCTGCTCTGCCATTATTCAATTTGTGGATACAAAGAAGGAAAAAAAAACTAGTAAAATACCTTCTACAGACCAATCACAAAGAAAATGTTGATTCTGAAGATACCTTGAGAAATAGGACGGGTAGGTCTCCACGACTTTTGGCCTCGGGGAGGGTATGAAGCTCCAAAACATTGGTGAGAAAAGCCACCCTTCCTTGTGTAGAACAAGCCAACCATGTTCCCATTGCTATTTCGTCCCTTCCTCCCAAAATATCACAATCTTCCCACCAACACGCAGGCTTCGTAGGCCTTCATCCAAGTAACAATTGTGTACGTGCATGGATATTCCACAAGTCATCAGGTGCCAGAAACTTAGATAAAGAAAAAAATAAAAAAAAAAACAGCAATAAGAAGAATGCTTGCCTATTGTGATATTCATCCCTGTTGTTCAAAAGTAGAAAAGGGTACAGTGGGTGGCATTGCCAAAGAAACAAAGCTATACACATTGCTCAGTTGTTGAGTCGGGTGCTTCCAGCAACACAGCAACAATGTATGTTGGTAGTTTTGTGAGTCACGAAATGGCTTTATAGGCTATATATATCAAGCTAAGTTGCCACATTTCTTGCATCCATATTTTTTTTTTTTTCATTAAAGGAAGTAGCTGATTTTAACGTAGCACCGTTACACAACTAATTAAGGGTAGCATTTATGAGCGAGGTGGAGGCATGCATAACAAAGAAAGAATTTATGTATTGCAAACAACCGATTAGTTTGGTAAAAATCTTGCAATTCCTCGATTGAATCTCAGACTCTTTATTTTTGCTTCCTGCATTATGTCCTTCCTCCCAGCTGTGAACTCTAAAAGGTAGCATGTTAGGTTCCAAACGAAACGTGGGGCTCAAAACCAAATCACTAAGTGTACAAAAATTTAATTCATTGAAAAACAATTATCCAAAAGTTCCAAGATTTTACCATCCTTATCTTCTGAATGGGACGTTTCCGTAAAACGCTCTCTAAAGTTGAAGCATGGAAGATGATCACCCTACCATCTTAGCATGTTGCTAGCATTCATACATTTCAAACTTCTATTAAGTTTGGGAAAAAGATTGGTGAACAATTCTCGATAGTAGATAAATGATTAATACAAACATACAATTAGTAAAGTAAGTTAACAAAATAAAGAATGCATCAATTGGATGTTTGTACATGTTGAAGAGTAGAAAATTTAGGGTTCTTAAGTTTTTGGTTTGGTGTGGTGTTTGAGATGTTGAGTTGTGATGGGGAAATAGAATTCTTAAGTACTTGATAGGATAGGAATGGAGGGAATTAATAGGCATTGATGAAAGGTGCATTGTAAGATTATCTGAATGTGGCAAAGTTGAATGATTCATAATTGTTTGGTTTAATTTAGTTGAGAGAAGCATGTTGAATTTAATGCAACTATAATTAGAAGAGCACTTCACTCCTACTTCTGATATGATGTTTCGGCTTCTCATATTTCTATAATGAGCCACAATATTTGGAAGAACAAAAGATTAATTAATTAATTGGTATTATGTTTGTTAGGTTTTATATTTTTTAAATCTTAGTTAGACGCTATTAGGCGGCTAAACAAGTTATTACGGCTCCTACGAACTAGGACAAGGAACATAAGCAAAAATTAAATTAACTTTCAAACATATTTTATCTCCCCAAAATCATTTTCATTCTTCACTCTAAATTATAAAGTTTACCTTTTTGATCTTTAAAGTTTCGAAACAATAAAGTTACTGCTAGCTCCTTTTGATTTTGTATTTTTATTACCAAGATTCTTATTATATAGTATTGATTTTATAGTATTTAAGTGAGACACGTGCGTAGAGCGGCTAAAGCTTTTTTTTTTCCTTTTTAATTAAAACAACTAAAAATATTAATTTTAATCTAAAAATAAATTTGTCTCAGAAATAAAGGTTTAAAATATATCTAATTATTTTATATCAACAATGTTAGTATGAGGATAATCCTCCTATTAAGCTAAATGGTAACATATCACCCTCTTTTATAAACTAAACAGAGAAATCTTAACCAAACTAAATGAATGAACTTAATTTAAGGGCAATTTTTCTTCTTCGTTTAATTTAAACTTTAAATGAAAAGAGCACTTTAAGTTTTAATCATTACAACATCATAAATTAATTTGGATAGTTATTAGAGCCAATAGAGCTCTTTTAAGAACTAATTATATAGCATTGAATAAAATGACAAAATAAATCATATAACATTTAAATTATAGAACTTATCTAGTTAACTATTTTGTTAATACATGTTTAAATTGTATTTGTAATACCTCTCTTTTTACCCTCTTCCAAAAACAGAAGCTCACTCTTCTTCCTCATTCCTTCTACTCTCCTCTGCAACTCCAAACTCTCTTCCATTCCCTCTCTCTGTGCTGCCATCTCACCATTTCCTTTTTCCTACTCAGATTCTGGAAGAACCAACCAGCAGGAACCTCCGCAGCTTCCTCCCTCAAACCTTCATTCCCCAAGGTAGGTTTCTTTTAAAATTGGGTTCGGTTCTAGCTAGAATCCTCTAGTTACTCGCTGATTTCTGAATCTAATCACGAAATTCTTTCTTCTCCATGTCGTTGTGATGAATTCCTCTAGGTTAAGCTAAAACTCTGCTGTCTTGTAAATCTGCTTGAGTCCACCAGTTAAAGTCTTGGCAAAAAGGTAAGGGAAGCTAACTTTGTAACTCATTTTGGTGTGAATTGCGTTTGGGAGTGCTTTGATTTCATGATTGCTTGTTTAATTGATGTTTGAGGCTGCTAAAGTATGAAATTGAGTGGGGACGGCCTTTGGGCGAGTTTGCATGTGCAGAACAGGGAGGATTTTCTGGTAGTTTCGCCTAGGCGAGTTGGTCTCGCCTGAGCGAAAATACCAGAAGCTCACCTCTGTCATTGTGCGAAATCTCGCCTAGGCGAGTTGGAGTCGCTTGAGCGAGATAGCCTCTCTCCCAGGCGAGCCTGCTTCGCCTGAGCGAGAATTCGTCCAGAACTTCTCTTTGCCTCTGTAAGGGCTCTCGCCCAGGCGAGGGTAGTCCGCCTAAGCGAGATAACCTCTCTAGCTTAGGCGAGACCCTCTAGCCTAAGCGAGATCCCCTGCAGAAAACTGTTTTTCCCACTGTTTTGTTTCCTTGATGCTTGATTGGTTGCTTTAAGATGATGAGGGTTGATAATGGTGTGAGATCTTTATGTATGTTAAACTGTATGCAAACTTTGGGTGTGAGTGTGATGTGAATGGATTATGTTATAGTTAGGATTTCAAGGGAAATCCTAAAGTATGTGGTTTAGTGAATGTAAGGGCATGATGACTCAGATTGGTGACATCCTGACGCTTCCAGTAACCATTAAGACTCAAATAGAGTGTGATGGATTACGTCGGGGGAAGTAGCAGGAGGTCCTGGTCTATGATTCCGATCCATCATAGAGGTGATGGGATTTACCTTGAGAGTGGTTGGGTGAATACCCCTTGTGCCTAAGACTCTGCAGAGTTTAGGAGCCACTTCAAGTGCAAGTCACCAAGAGCTCCAATGCCACTTACATAATCCGGATATCGAGTCTAGAATGAGGTGTGATGTTATGGTCAGGATTAATTGGATTGATTTTAATTGATTATGTATCAAAAGTATATTCTCTGTGGTAGAATAAAAATACCAATTGCATGATTTACTCCGTGTTCAGTTAGCTTACCCTTTTAGTTTCTTTTGTGTTCTGTGTGCCTTCTATTTTCTTTTGCAATGACCGTCTTTAATGAATGGCGCGAGCAGATAAAAGTGCAGGTGAAGGTACACCTTTCCCGGACCGACGTCGAGTGAGTTCCTAGACGTTTCCCAGCTGTAGTAGCCTCTTGTTTCTCTAGTAAATGTTTAGGATGTTTTGTAACTTTCAGTGATGTGGGCTGTACATATTGATCAGTGTATGCACTTCTTTTGGATGACTGTACTAGTTATGCTGACCTATGTCACTAACTGCTTATGAATTATTGAAATTTAAATGTTTCGCTTAATAGTTTAAAAACTATAAAAACGGGATGTTACAATTTTGGTATCAGAGCAGTGATTTCTCTAGGATCTGTAGGTGTGAGCTGCTTAGCTTCTGTTGTGTGTTCCTTATAGCGTGTTTGGCTTGAGTTGTTGTACTTGTCGACTAATCTGATGGTTCCTCCTTGTGTGCTCAGAGCTATGGCACCTAGACCTCCTCCACCCCCTGTTCCAAACCCAGATAATCCTCACTGGGTGGGAGCAATCGAGGCGATGATAGCAGCCATGCAGCAGCAGAATGCTAACATGGTGAATCAGCAGAATCTAGCCTTGCAGCAGATGGAGTCTGCAAGACTAGCAGCAGAAGCAGCCCAGCAGAGGCACATGGAAGCTCTACATCAGATAGGGGAAAACCGTTCAACCGCTGGTACTTCCCAAGCTTCACTGCCTCGAGTGCAAGAGTGGAGTTTGGAGGATTTCCTACAACACCATCCATCCCGCTTTGATGGCAAAGTTAGCCCGGATGGAGCTGACCAGTGGATACGGGACATGGAACGAATCTATGATGCTAAGAGATGTCCTGCAGAGAACAGGCTTGCTTACACTGAGTACCTTCTTGCTGGAGAGGCCGTGCATTGGTGGTCCAGCATGAAGATGATGTTGGAGGACAGCCAAGAGACCATCACATGGGAACTGTTTAAGAAGAAGTTCTATGCTGAATTCTTCCCAGATAGTGTGAGGTATGCGAAGGAGATTGAGTTCTTGCAACTGATGCAAGGAGATATGTCAGTGTCGGAGTACGCTGAAAAGTTCAAACACTTGGGTAGATTTCACACCCTGAAGATGGTAGAAGACTGGCAGTGTAGGAAGTTTGAGAATGGATTGAGGGGTGACCTCAAGCTCATGGTGGCCCCGCTTTCTATCAAGGAATTCCCTGCCTTGGTAGAAAAGGCAAGAGTGATGGAGAAGCTTGAGGCTGAAGTTGAAGATCAGCAGAAGCCTCAGCCGAAGGTGGGAGGACCATCTGGGTCCACGAGCAGACATGATGACCGAAGGAAGCCATACTCTAGGCCTCAGCTTCAGGGGCCCAGAAGGTTCTCACATCAACCCCAGCAGTCACAGCCTTTCAGGCCACAGTGCTTCCACTGTAGGGGGCCCCATCTGAGGAGTGCCTGCCCCCAGCTTCCTGATAGGAGGACATGCCATAGATGCGGCCAGGTGGGCCACTTCATCAAGGATTGCCCAGCTGATAGGAGCGCAGTGTCGAGGCCTTCATCACAGCCCCAGTCACAGCCGTCGAGGGGAGGTGCGAGACCACAGGCAATGGGCAGAGTGTATGCCGTGACGGGTGCAGAGGCAGCTGGATCAGGTAACCTTATCATCGGGTCTTGTGTGATAGCTGGTAGGAGCTTGCATGTTCTGTTTGATTCGGGGGCGACACATTCTTTTGTGTCGGAGTCTAGAGTAGTGGAGTTGGGTCTTCCGGTGAGGGAGCTCCAGTATGACCTGGTGGTGTCCACACCTGCTTCTGGGTTGGTCAGGACCTCGACCATGTGTGCTAGGTGCAAGATCGAGGTTGAGGGGCGCAAGTACAGGGTAAACCTCATCTGCTTACCCTTGGTGGGACTAGATGTCATCTTAGGGATGGATTGGCTATCTGCCAATCACATTCTCATCGACTGCAACGAAAGGAAGGTGTTGTTTCCTAGCTTAGAAGATGAAGACCTGTTGGTGTCCTCACAGCAGGTGGACAAGGCCATGAAGGAAGGATCTCAATGCTTCTTGATTCTGACCCAGTTATCCGTGGAGACTGAGGTTGGACCCTTGGAGGCGCCTGTAGTGGGAGATTTCTCGGATGTGTTTCCTGAGGAAGTGCCTGGCTTACCCCCTGCTAGGGAGATAGAGTTCTCCATTGACCTGGTGCCAGGAGCAGGACCAGTGTCTATAGCACCCTACAGAATGGCTCCTGCTGAGTTGGTGGAGTTAAAGAAACAGATTGAAGAGCTGCTAGAAAAACAGTTTATCAGGCCGAGCGTATCACCTTGGGGAGCGCCGGTGTTACTGGTTAAAAAGAAGGATGGTAGTTCCAGACTCTGTGTGGATTACCGACAGCTGAATAAGTTAACCATCAAGAACAAGTACCCTCTACCCAGGATTGACGACTTGATGGATCAGTTGCACGGTGCTGCAGTGTTCTCCAAGATTGATTTGAGATCAGGATACCATCAGATTCGAGTCAAGTCTGATGACGTGCAGAAGACCGCTTTCAGGTCCAGGTACGGACACTACGAGTATGTGGTGATGCCGTTTGGTGTGACTAATGCCCCCGCTCTGTTCATGGACTACATGAACCGAATCTTCAGGCCATTCCTAGACAAGTTTGTGGTGGTTTTCATAGATGATATCTTGATTTACTCGCGGACTCCAGAGGAACATGCGGAGCATCTGAAGATAGTTCTGAGCATACTGAGGGAGAAGCAGTTGTATGCAAAGCGGTCAAAATGTGAGTTTTGGATGACTTTAGTTCAGTTCTTGGGGCACATGATATCGGCTCAGGGCATAGCAGTAGATCCATCTAAGGTAGAAGCTGTGCTAAGTTGGGAACGCCCTAAATCAGTGACTGAAGTAAGGAGCTTTGTGGGGTTGGCAGGTTACTATAGGAGATTCATTGAAGGATTCTCTAGGATAGCAGCACCCTTGACCCAGTTGACCCGCAAGGATCAACCGTTTGCTTGGACCGACCGGTGTGAAGAGAGCTTCCTAAAGCTAAAGCAAAAGTTGACTAGCGCTCCGGTGTTGGTGATTCCTGATGCTGGTAAACCCTTTGAGGTTTACTGTGATGCCTCTCATCAGGGATTGGGATGTGTTCTGATGCAAGAACGGAGAGTGGTGGCCTACGCCTCACGGCAGTTGAAGAATCATGAGAAGAACTACCCCACGCATGACCTGGAGTTGGCAGCAATGGTGTTTGCGTTGAAAATCTGGAGACACTATTTGTATGGTGCGCAATTTCAGGTTTTCAGTGACCATAAGAGTTTGAAGTATCTGTTTGACCAGAAAGAATTAAACATGAGACAGAGGCGGTGGATGGAGTTCCTGAAAGATTTTGATTTTGAGTTGTTATACCACCCGGGGAAGGTGAACGTGGTGGCTGACGCCTTAAGCAGAAAAGCAGTTCACGCATCTCACATGATGGTCAGAGAGTTAGATTTGGTGGAACAGTTTAGAGATATGAGGTTGCAGGTGATCTTAGATGAGGGGGTCATTAGATGTAACCATCTCACAGTGTCTAATGATTTCCTTAAGCTGATAAAGGAGAAGCAACAGTCAGACCCCACGCTACAGAGGACAGTAGGGTTACTTGGTACTGAGAAGGCTAAGGATTTCTTGGTGGGAGGTGATGGGGTACTGAGATTCAGAGGCAGGGTTTGCATACCTGAAGATTTAGAGTTGAAAGGTACGATTCTTGAGGAAGGGCACAAGAGCCGTTTTAGCATACACCCAGGCATGACTAAAATGTATCACGATCTGAAAGAATCGTTTTGGTGGACGGGTATGAAGCAAGATGTCGCTCGATATGTATCGTCATGTCTAACTTGTCAGAAGGCTAAGATAGAACACCAGAGACCGGGGGGGATGCTTCAGCAGCTCGAGATACCCGAGTGGAAATGGGATAGCGTTGCTATGGACTTTGTCACCCACTTGCCTCGGACTGTGAAGAACCACGATGCTATATGGGTGATAGTAGACCGTCTCACCAAGAGTGCTCACTTCCTAGCAGTGAATTTGAGGATGCCTATGGTGAAGCTAGCACAGTTGTATATCAGTGAGATCGTGAGGTTGCATGGTGTGCCATCGAGTATAGTCTCTGATAGAGACCCAAGATTCACCTCTCGCTTTTGGCAGACGCTACAAGATGCTATGGGTAGCAGGTTGGCTATGAGCTCTGCGTATCACCCTCAGACCGATGGACAGTCCGAGAGAACTATCCAATCTCTTGAGGATCTCTTACGGACGTGCGTGCTAGACCATCTGGGTACGTGGGATGAGGTCCTACCTTTGGTAGAGTTCACATATAATAACAGTTTTCACACCAGTATTGGCATGACACCTTATGAGGCCCTCTATGGCAGGAGATGTAGGACGCCTTTGTGCTGGTATCAGGATGGGGAATCAGTGGTGGTGGGACCAGAACTCCTGAGGCAGACTACCGAGAAGGTCAAGCTCATCCAAGAAAGAATGAAAGCATCCTAGAGCAAGCAGAAATCATATGCTGATCAGAGGAGAAGACCTTTAGAGTTTGAACCAGGGGGCCATGTTTTCTTGAGAATTACCCCGACTGCTGGCGTGGGGAGAGCCATCCGTCAGAAGAAGTTATCTCCTAGGTTCATCGGTCCATACCAGATTCTGAGAAGAATTGGACCAGTGGCATATGAGATTGCCCTACCTCCTCCCTTGGCCAACCTCCACTCAGTATTCCATGTTTCACAGCTCAGAAAATATGTTTCCGACCCTTCCCATGTACTTGAGATGGAAGATCTGCAGATCAGGGGAGATCTCACAGTAGAGGTTCAACCCGTGGGTTTAGGAGATGTTCAGTTGAGGCAGCTCAAAGGGAAATCCATCAGACTAGTCCAGGTCATTTGGGACAAGAGGACAGGTGATTCCACTTGAGAATTAGAAGAAGATGTGAGAAAGTCATACCCACACTTGTTCTCTGGTAAGTCTTAATTTTCGGGTCGAAAATTTTTGTTGTTAGGGAGAATGTAATACCTCTCTTTTTACCCTCTTCCAAAAACAGAAGCTCACTCTTCTTCCTCATTCCTTCCACTCTCCTCTGCAACTCCAAACTCTCTTCCATTCCCTCTCTCTGTGCTGCCATCTCACCATTTCCTTTTTCCTACTCAGATTCTGGAAGAACCAACCAGCAGGAACCTCCGCAGCTTCCTCCCTCAAACCTTCATTCCCCAAGGTAGGTTTCTTTTAAAATTGGGTTCGGTTCCAGCTAGAATCCTCTAGTTACTCGCTGATTTCTGAATCTAATCACGAAATTCTTTCTTCTCCATGTCGTTGTGATGAATTCCTCTAGGTTAAGCTAAAACTCTGCTGTCTTGTAAATCTGCTTGAGTCCACCAGTTAAAGTCTTGGCAAAAAGGTAAGGGAAGCTAACTTTGTAACTCATTTTGGTGTTAATTGCGTTTGGGAGTGC
Source organism: Vigna unguiculata (assembly GCF_037176805.1). NCBI lineage: Eukaryota > Viridiplantae > Streptophyta > Magnoliopsida > Fabales > Fabaceae > Vigna > Vigna unguiculata. The sequence continues at coordinate 37,653,703 of NC_140800.1, read as the reverse complement.
TTTGATTTCATGATTGCTTGTTTAATTGATGTTTGAGGCTGCTAAAGTATGAAATTGAGTGGGGACGGCCTTTGGGCGAGTTTGCATGTGCAGAACAGGGAGGATTTTCTGGTAGTTTCGCCTAGGCGAGTTGGTCTCGCCTGAGCGAAAATACCAGAAGCTCACCTCTGTCATTGTGCGAAATCTCGCCTAGGCGAGTTGGAGTCGCTTGAGCGAGATAGCCTCTCGCCCAGGCGAGCCTGCTTCGCCTGAGCGAGAATTCGTCCAGAACTTCTCTTTGCCTCTGTAAGGGCTCTCGCCCAGGCGAGGGCAGTCCGCCTAAGCGAGATAACCTCTCTAGCTTAGGCGAGACCCTCTAGCCTAAGCGAGATCCCCTGCAGAAAACTGTTTTTCCCACTGTTTTGTTTCCTTGATGCTTGATTGGTTGCTTTAAGATGATGAGGGTTGATAATGGTGTGAGATCTTTATGTATGTTAAACTGTATGCAAACTTTGGGTGTGAGTGTGATGTGAATGGATTATGTTATAGTTAGGATTTCAAGGGAAATCCTAAAGTATGTGGTTTAGTGAATGTAAGGGCATGAGGACTCAGATTGGTGACATCCTGACGCTTCCAATAACCATTAAGACTCAAATAGAGTGTGATGGATTACGTCGGGGGAAGTAGCAGGAGGTCCTGGTCTATGATTCCGATCCATCATAGAGGTGATGGGATTTACCTTGAGAGTGGTTGGGTGAATACCCCTTGTGCCTAAGACTCTGCAGAGTTTAGGAGCCACTTCAAGTGCAAGTCACCAAGAGCTCCAATGCCACTTACATAATCCGGATATCGAGTCTAGAATGAGGTGTGATGTTATGGTCAGGATTAATTGGATTGATTTTAATTGATTATGTATCAAAAGTATATTCTCTGTGGTAGAATAAAAATACCAATTGCATGATTTACTCCGTGTTCAGTTAGCTTACCCTTTTAGTTTCTTTTGTGTTCTGTGTGCCTTCTATTTTCTTTTGCAATGACCGTCTTTAATGAATGGCGCGAGCAGATAAAAGTGCAGGTGAAGGTACACCTTTCCCGGACCGACGTCGAGTGAGTTCCTAGACGTTTCCCAGCTGTAGTAGCCTCTTGTTTCTCTAGTAAATGTTTAGGATGTTTTGTAACTTTCAGTGATGTGGGCTGTACATATTGATCAGTGTATGCACTTCTTTTGGATGACTGTACTAGTTATGCTGACCTATGTCACTAACTGCTTCTGAATTATTGAAATTTAAATGTTTCGCTTAATAGTTTAAAAACTATAAAAACGGGATGTTACAGTATTCGTTCCGATTATAGTAAAGCGTATTAATTGTTTAAAGTTTAGTAAATATTATTTTATGCACATATTTATTATCATTAAGGAAGTGTGTGTCTAATTCTAATTCTGATCTATTTTTACTTGTTAAATATTAATACTTGACTAGCATTCTTTCTGGTTAGGAGTGTTTAAAATTTAACCCATCTAAACAAATTAAAACTAAATATAAATAACGAATCAATTTTGTTCGATTTATATTTGAATTTTCAAAACCAATTAAAATCAAATTAAATTGTAATATATACTTTTAATATATTTATTATTATTATTATTATTATTTATTATAATTACAACAACTATTATAATAATAATCATAATCATCATAATAATAAGTTATACATTTCAATTTAATTTTTCTTACAAAATTATTTGATTTATGAATCATTCGACCTTTCATTTTAGATACCTAATCAATCAGGACACTCAACAAATGGATTGACAAAGATCAAATACTCACACTAAGACGGAGACATCTCATGACTCATGAACTCTCGACTATCTACTAGACTAAGATTTCTCCCGAACGACAACGTGAAATTTAGGAAAAAACTAAATAATTATGAGAATTAAGGTCTAAATTGATATTCAATTTAGAAACCAATTTATATACTATTTTTTTTAACTAAAACTTTGGTAATTAATGTTAGAGATCAATTTAGTAATCAATTCAAAAATAAATTATAATTTTTTATTCATAATATATACTATTTAAGATATCAATAATCTTTAGTTTATAAATTGATATCTAAATTAATTACTACATTGACTAATTATTTTTTGTTTATGAAATTAGTGGTTATTTAAGCATTTTCTTGTAATGAACTAAATTATTAAAAATTATAATTTATAGATTTTAACATTTATCACTAAAATTGTTTTTTTTTCTTATAAATTTGAAAAATGTAATCTTATAAGAGTAAACTAGAAATAGCAATAACTATTTAGGAGACTATATCAAACTTTCTAGTGTGCAATGAACTTCATGTTACTGAGTTTTTTGAGATGCAATCATATAGGAATGGCAAAACGAGTCAATCTATCCTATTTTGGCTTGTTTTATTTTTGGTACGCAAAAATTGGATTGAGTCAAACTAATTCGAAGGGGGTTTTCTTCTTGCACCCCCAATTTTTCTTTCTACACCTCTAAGTTTGATTGTGAAGACCATTATATCCTTCAACAAAATAAAAATAAACTATAAATTAAATTTCTCTGCAGCCTGCACCCCTAAGAATGAAATTCGGTACTCCGGATTCTGAAAGCCGGTAACCCCAATTTTTGTTTTAATTTTTTTTATATATTTTAAAATTATATTTATATATAATTATATTATTTATATTAAGTTTAAGAAAATTTCTAATAATTTTATTTATATATTTTTTAGTTGTATATCTTTATTGTTTAAAAATAAGAATTAATTTGATGGATATTGGTTGATAAAAGCGATTAAGATTTTATCTCTGGTCATAATAAAATTATTTCTCAATAAGTCATCAAGAAAGTATTAAAGTGAGAAAGAAAAGTAAGGAGATAAATGATTATCTCAATATGTGTCATAAATCATTCATATTTTATTATGATTTATGTATCTTAAATCTATGATTCACTTATGATGTTTTTTCCAAATTAAGTTTTACCCAAATTAGTATGAATCCTAATTATGATTTTAGGAATTTTTTTATCAGATTGGCATGAATCTTAATTATATTTTTACCCAAATTAGTACAAGCTTAAATTATGAAATTTAAAGGTTGTTGTGTTTTCTGCTGAAATGGTAAAATTTATGGATATATCTTGGGTTGCATTACAAATTCTGTTACACATAATGAATTAGTTGGATAACCTTGATTTGGAATAAAAATTAGAATACTTATGTTGTGTGAATTCAATGATTTAGAAATATTATAAATTGAAAAGTGCATACGTGAATCATTCTATAAAAATGGTTTAAGTAAAGAAAATGAAGAACTTTTTATTTAACTAGAAAATTAATTTATATATAAAAAAATTAAATTTGACACCCTTAAAATTTTTATTCATGTTTTGCTACTGTTCGTATCTTGAAAATCGATAATACCGAATTCTGAAAGCCGGTAACATTGGTTTCTGAAAGTCGATAACACCGGGTTCTGAAAGTCGGTAATTCTGACTTCTGTAAGCCGGTAACTTCGACTTCTGAAAGCCAGTAACTTCGAGTTTTGAAAGTCGGTAACTATAAACCAAAATAATAAAAGTGGAATTATAAAAATGTTGAGGGTGTAAGAAAAAAATTTGGAGATGCAGGAAGAAAAACCCATTCAAAGTCTGAAAACAAATTGAAATGTTCGACTCATCATGCAGTGGACGACGGGCTAGCAGACCAGCCCAGCCCCTCCCTTCTTCGCTTTCATAGTTCTTAAAATACAAAAGATATGCGTACAAAATTTGAACAAGCTCTGAACTTCTCCAAGCGGAAAAAATTGAAATAAATTTCTTTCAGAGTTACTATCAATATGTACTTGCACCACGCTTCCAAAAAAATGCTTGCTCAAAAGTTTCACTTGCTAACAAAAGCTTTTAATTTATTTCACTACTTAAAAGATAACCCTATGTACGTAGTAGTTAAATAATTATGTAAAAATAAAAGGTTTTTCTATTATAAATGTATTTTATATTTTTCATTTATTGAACAATATGGAATACTAGTTAACAAGATTCATTAATTAGTTTCTTCTCTTCTTACCATATTTGTTCTTAAAAATCTACAACGAACCTATACTGTACTCATGTGATTATAATTGATCAAGATCTTAATTATTTGGTTTATTAGCAACTATTCGGTCCAATATTTTTCATAGTTGAGTGCGTTGTTAGACTTCATAATGGATGGATGAATAATTAAGGAATAAAAAAATGTAATTTCTCTCCCTCAACTATGTTTCACCTGGCAGTTGATCTTCTTTGATAACTTTATTTTGTCTATACAAAAGAATAAGTATTTGTAACTTAAAAGTTGTATGTTTAAATATTAAGTTGTATATTTTTTTCTTTCCGCCTATAAAAAAAATTAATAGTCTTTTATTTGTAAACGATTTTTAAAAGTTGTTTTACAGGAGAACTTTTAATCCTAACTCATCTCTACAAAATTAGTTCTAAAGTGAGATATGTACACTAAGATATTTAATAAGAGTTTTATTGGATAATAAGTCCAATAAATAATAAATTTTTCTATGATAACCTTTAGATGACTCTAATACTATTTTAAAAGGTATAATTATTGATTTTGTCCCTTAAATTTTTGGTTTAGTTCAATTTGGTACCCATATTTTTTGTTGGTTCAATTTAGTATACCCCAATTATTTAAAAGGGTTCAATTTGGTCTTCTCTGTTAAGTTGGAGTTAACATTGTATTTGTACAGGACACGAGTTAAGCCGTGAATTTTTTTTTTAATTTTTTTTCTAAATATTTATAATCTGTCACATGTTAAGTTACTGTCGTGCCACGTGACAGTTTACAGTCATGACACGTGATAGTGGTAAAACTTGTTTTCAATTTAGTCTTCTATTACAATTTTTTATTCAATTTAGTACCCCAATTCTTTAAAACGATTCAATTTTGTCCTTTGAGACCAAATTAATAAATAAGTTTAATTATAACTTATATATACATATTAAAATTATTGTTTTAAATTTATACATCAAATCACTACACCTAATATATTCAAATTATTTTATTTTTTACAAGTGTAAAAAATTTCAAGTGTAAAAATTTAAAGGTAAAAATGTAAAAAAAAAAATAATTTTAGTATTTAGGTGAAGTGATTTGATGTATATATTAAAAAAAATTATTGTAACATGTCTATATAAGTTGTAATTAAGTTTATTTACTAATTTAGTCTCAACTTGAAAATGACAAAATTGGATCATTTTAAAAAATAGAGTTACTAAATTGAACAAAAAATTTAAAATAGAGAAAAAAATGAAAACAAGTTTTACCACTGCCACGTGTCATTACGGTAAATTGCCACGTGGCACGACAGTAACATGACACGTGGTAGATTATAGATTTTTAGAAAAAAAAAATTAAAAATTAAAGAAAAAAAATTCATGGCTTGACACGTGTCTTATACGGGTCACAGTGTTAACTCTAACTTAACGGATATGATCAAATTGAACCTTTTTAAGTAATTGGGTATTAAATTGAACCAACAAAAAATATAGGGACCAAATTGAACTAAACAAAAAAATTAGGGTATCAAATTAGTAATTACACCATTTTAAAACGCAAAACTAACTTATAAGATGAGATTTACACCATTTTATTAAAATTTTAACTTATCTCTTGTCGAGATAAAATCTTAAAGAAATTATAGTATTTTACCTCTAAACTATTTTTAAATATTGTATTTCATCTTTAAATATTCTTTTAATGTATAACATAATAAGCTCAAGGATAATATTTCACATGATTTAAAAAAAATATATATAGAGAGACCAATTTAGTTTAACAACAAAATACATTTTTTCAAAAAATAATTAAGAAAACATATTTAAAAAAAAAATCTTACTTTATGCACTTGACAAAAAAACAAATACGGCTTTTACATCTTGCAGAACTTAACTTTTGAAATAACAATTTTATCAAATTATATATTTTCTGGAATAATCTTTTTGTGATTTTTGAAATAACATTTTCAAAACAAAATTTCTGAAACATAAATGTGTTTTGGAATAAACTTTTTTGAATGTAATTTTTGAATAGAATGTAATTTCAGTAATTGTCTTTTGGAATGAGTTTCTCATGATACTTATACAAAATATGTTTGAAAAAAAAAATTAGAACACATGGATTATGTTCTAAAAAACATTTTGGGAATGAGTTTTACATTTTATTCTCCATTTCATCTCTTTCTTCTTGTATGCATTCTTCCTCTCTTCTTTTACTGAAGCGGGTGGTGGTGATCCAATGTGGTGTAGTGCACGTGAATGGTGTTTAAGTCTTTTCCTAGTATTGTTGGGTGCAATTAATAATTACATGGAGTGGAGGAAAAATAATCAACAAATAAACAAAAATAAAATCTCAATAATCACTTCAAAGCCATATCCAAAAGTAGTTGAGAAAAGAAACGGGTTTAGAAATTTTGTTCTCACTAAATTTTTAATTTGAACTTTAATATAAGTTGTGAATTTAGGGTTAAACATAGTTTGTCCTAACTATTATACAAAAGCACAATGTATAATATGTATCTTAACCTTAAAAAGTTGTATCAATATGTTTTGAGGTTACATTCGACCTCAAAGTGAAGTTTTATAAGAATAAATTGGTTGGAGTGTATGATAATCAACTCGATTGATGTAATGCTATTGTGAAGTATACATTTCACACATTTAGAGATATCAATTCGAAGAAATTCCAGAAAATAAGAAAGAGGTTAATAGGTTGAAATGACAAATAATTAACATTTGTTCGAAGTGTGTGTTTGATTAAATTAATCATTATTGTTATCTCCTTTTTGTTTTATTTTTTTTCAAAGTGTCAAAAAGAGTGATAAAGGAAGTTAAAAAATTTAAAAACAATTTTTATGGAAATGGAGAACATAATAAAGAAAGAAGTGTGGGTGAAATGATCAACTATATGTAAACCCAACAAATTCGAAGGAATAAACATAAAGGATATACAAAGTTTTAATGAGACATTACTTGCAAAGTGAAAATGGGGTATACTATAAAAACACATGTTGTTGAAGAATATATTAGAATCTAAATATAAGGGTTTGAGATAACTAAATTAACCTAATCAATCCAAACATGGATATGTGTGGTGAAAGAATTTGAAGAAAATATGTAGGTATGACATGGGCAAACATTGTTTGACAATAATATCACATAGAGTATAGATATGGAAGTATCAATCAAATTCAAACCTTATGATGACAACAATGTCAGAAATGGTGAATTGGAATAATAATGAATGAGAATGAAAATTATAGTGGAAGAGGAAATGGTTTTAGTAGGAATTATCTCAGGTTGATCCATTGAGGAATGACTTAACAAGGTCTTCATAAAAAATATAGAGTCAAGACTATTGGTTATGGAAGGGATAACATATAGATTCATATACAATCAAATATGTGTACAAAATATTGCAAAAGAACATAAGTGAAGAAAATGACGAATTTTTTCAATACTATGGATAACAAATGCAATTCCTATGTAAACACTTCATATGAATGAACTTGAATAGAATTGCAACCAAAGAGAACATATAAATATGGAATTAAATATCATGTAAAACTTGTGTGCTTTGTAAAGTACAATAAAACTACCCAACACTTGTTTTTCAACTATAAAGTGTCTAGTATAAGAACATAAAAATAATATGTTTTCTATGAGTGTCATAATTTATGTGAAAAAATATTTGAAATTGCTCGAATGAAAACCTTTGCATAGATTATAAAAATCTAAAAGATAAAACTTCTTATTTTTTGACCAGTGGATTTATCCAAAGACATGCATTATAACCATACAAAAGTGAATGTTGGGTTGATTTTTTCTTGTCAAACACTTAAACAAAAGTACTATGGGATTTTCTTTGTGAGAGAACTGTATTTTCTTATGACATTCCATATATTATTCTATGTCTTTTGCTCATTTCTTCTGAAACTCAAGTACATGGTTAACAAGGAATAAATATTAAAGATGTATCTTGAACAAATTTTGAATTGGTTTGGTTTACTTTTTGTATATATAATGCCTAGTGGAGTAGAATTTGTTGTTACTAATCTTTAATTTTGATGTGCAACCTAGATAGTGCTAGTCAAACTCAAACAAATAGAAAGACACAAATATATGCAAATGTATCAATTGAGACAAAGGACAAGAACATAAGAAGACAACTGGATCAATACATAGCAAGATGAGGGGAAAAAGACAATGTTTTAATCTTTGCCCCAAATTTGTTTATATTCAATTTTAAATTAATGTTTTATTTGGACTGAAGTCGATATTTCTATAAAACAAGTAATCCAAATAGTTTTTTTATTTTTCAGAGGTGATTCTAGAGTGAATTAGAAAGTGAATTTTGTAAAAGTTTGTGATTGAATTGACTGATGTGATATATTAAAAAAAACTTTTAATAGAAAAAAATTAGATTACCAAAATGTCCCTATTGTTATAGGTAATATAAAATTATATATAAATAATTTAAAATTATTTTATAAATTTTATTGAGTGATTGAAAATATAAAAAAAAATATTTATAAAAAATGAATGATATAATATATTTTGTTTAAAAATAAATTTAATATATAAGGTGGAAAATAATTAATTTACCTAGAAACTTCTTTTTTTCTTTTTAATAGTAATTTTAGAAGTAATAACTTTTTATTATAACCATAATAAATTATTACCATCGTTAACATAGAATTAAGAAAGTGAACTAAAATCACGTGTATTGATTTTAACAGTTAAATCACATGTAATAAAAATTAAATAATGAAGGATAATTTAGTAAATCCAGTTGTGTCACCCTCTCATCTCACTATAGATAGTGAGAATGAATTTTTAGTCAATCCCTTTAATCATCTTCTCCCATGACCTTGTATCACCTCCAAAAGAATATGATACTCACCTCCTAATCATCTCTCCCCATTCCTTGTGAACATTACATCTCCCCAAAAGAACTCAGCCTTAAATAGAACAATAACAACATTACAAGATTTGCAAAATTTGGATGTGAATTTTTCTCATCCATTTCGAGTTAATATTAACAAATGCTATTATTTTAATTCTCGTGTACAGTAATTTTATGTATTTTAAATTCTTATTTTAATTATTAACCTCGCTTAAAAACATAAAATCAAAGAAAATACCTTTTATTAATTATATTTGTTAAAGTATTTGAATTAGTTCCACTAATATAAACGCACTAATTAAAACATTATTTTTTTTCTCAAATTGAAAAAAAAAATCTGAGTGTTAAAAAAACCCTTGAAATATGTAAAATTTTTAAGACATCTTAAAATTTTCTTCCGTGCTAAAAATGTTAGTTTTCATTATTTAAAATATGTCAAATTCATCACAGACGCTTGGAATATATATATATATATATATATATATATATATATATATATATATATATATATATATGTATAACTTTTTTTAGAATATACAAATTTTAATTATAAGAAGGTTGACGAAAAAACTAGATTGAAGTAATTCTAAAAATATGTAAAAAAAATAATCAATTGTTCAAAAACATAAGAAAACGCGATAAAATGACATTAGCATAGTAGAATTAAATTTTAAAATGACAAAAAAAAATGTTAACGTTGCGAAAAAAGGAATACGAGTCTAGCGAGTCCTTTCCATTTGTCGAGATTCAGAGGTTCCCAGTCCCATGGCATTGTTGAAGGAATGGAAGGAACGTGTATTCTGAACACCAAATGTTTGCAAAAATTCCTAACGTTGAAGATTTTGCCACCTTCTCTCTCTGGTCTACCAAATTATCGATCATCACTTGTTCTTAAGTCGGTTGCAGAAAGATTCAACTGAAGAAGTCGTGAATTTTAGAACGTTCAACGCATTCAAATCTTTAATTAACAAAGCACACCCAAGTAGTTGGGCATGCTCAAATTCTGACACATTGCTCCCGCAAGAACATTAAGGAGGTTGTATTAATAACGATGATGTAGACTTCAGTGTCGACATTAAAAATTAAAATTGGGAACTATTTTGCGCATACGCAAGCAAAGCTTTCTGTGGGGGCACCGTCAGAAAACGCCATCTTCCCTTCATTCATCAATTTAATTATTAAAACACAGAGTTTGCAGTAAACCAAAATGGTTGGTATAACATAATCCAATTTAATATGGGAATAATGAAAAGTAAAAGCGAAGAAGTAAAAATATTAAAAATGGAGGGAGGTTTCTTGCATGACTTAATTGGTGAGAGAGTGGGACCTCTGTTAGCGAGTGACTCAAAGTTATGGAATGAATGTCAAATCTTGGTTTGTTTTGGACGGTACTAAAATAATCATTCTCCTTTTTAATATTTGGACACCAAACTCGTCTTCATTGGCCTTAGGTTAGAACAGTCCATAGTTAATTTAGTTTAACCAATATGTAACATAGAAAATATACATTTTTTAAAAGAAAGTTAAGTTACAGTTGTATCCTCATTTGGTTGTTCCTTCTCTGTCTACCACCTGCCAAGGAAAATTGTGTATTTTTACACGCTTTTGAATGAATTCAAGTCTGTTTAATTTTCCGCGGGTTGAGTCAAATTGATATTAATCTCTGAATACTTAAATAAAGTTGTAAGGCATAATTAGCATGAGAAGAAGAAATGTATGTCACACACTGCATCGTCGGAGGTTGATCGACAAGTTGGTTTGATGGTTGGGGACATGGCAGTATGCAACTGCCCAGTGACAGATGGCACAACCCAGTTCAGTTTCTCTATATACATAGTTATTAAAAGTTTAAGATGTTATTTAAGGAGGCTTTAATAAAATAAACACTAAAAATAAAAAAAACTAACATACTTATAAAGACTTTAAAGATGTATTTAGGAAGAATTGAAGGAAAAATATGTTACCAATAGTATGTACATATTACATTAAAATGATTAATATTTCATTTCATATTTTAGATATACTTACGCTGGCTTAAAAATTATTTAAAATATTATTAAATTAATTATTTTTACATTAATATAATTTATTACTTTTTTCTTATACTCAACTACAACAATATATATTATTATAAAAAAAATTAGTCTTATATTTCTATTAATTGCATTTCTAGTTTGTTTCTATTTAAACTCTTTATTTTAATTATATTTCTAATAGTAATTAATGGATCTATTAATACTTCTATTTATCTTTTTACACTGCTTAGTACAACTCATAGTTATAATTTGTGAAATTAATTCCATTTAATTGTTGAATATTTTAAATGGACTAATATAGTAAGACTCATTTCTCTATTACAGAATTTCTTTTAAACTCTAATCTATATCATAATATAGATTTCAAATAAATATGTATATTTATCATAAAATGCTTATAATTTTATTTTATTTGAATTAATTAACGAAAATACAAAAAACTAGTCTTAAACACATCTTATCACGTCATCATTAATATTGAAAATAATATAGAAATCGATGCGTAAATATAATTTAGACGAAAAAGTATATATAAATAGCTAATAAGCATCTATACACAGCCAATTAAAACTATTTTATAAAGGAAAATACTCATAATTACATGTCAACAATTAAAGTGTGTAAATAAACTATAAAAACTAATAATAAACGTGTTCATCATTATACTCATTTAAAATTTAATGTAAACGTTGAGGCTAGACTTGGGAAACATAAGTTTAAGTATGTTGCTTATTGTTTTTAATATACAATAGCAAGCAAGGACATTCTCCGAGGCAAAATGTAATCAGCTGCTTGAACACTAAAAAAAATCACAAAAAATAGTTTCCTGGAGCCAAAATTTACATCTTGCCTCTCCACTAATTAAAAAGAACAAGAAAACCCTGGGAAGATAAACCTATTTTAGAAATTCTATGGTGTTATATGCAGATCGCTGTACATGCGTTAAGGCACAGCACTCCACTAAAAAAAGGAGTCCAGGTAATAATTGTAACGTTTTCTGACGAACTCTAACAAGCTACCATAGGTTCTGTCAGCAATGCCCACAAATAGAGCCTCTGTGTCTGGGCTAAAGGATATACCAGCAATCTCGCCAAATAGATCTATCTCTTGACCTTCTACATAACCAGAATGAGAGTCAAAAACATGGACGAAGTCTGCAGGCTCAGCCATGGCCAAAAACCGTCCATCAGAGGTGAATCTTAAGGCTCTTATTGCACCCATTCTTCCCTTTAACACAGCCATAGACTGTGAAAGATTTCTTATGTCCCACAACCTGCAAGTTGTGTCCTGGTTCCCAGTAGCTAATATCCGTCCATCTGGATGCCACGCCGATGCAAAAGAGTAGTCCAAGTGACCTTTTAAGCTTCCAGTAATCTGAGCGATACCATAATATATATAATCAGGAATCGCAAGAGATTAAGGAAAATAAAACCTTAAAAACAATTGCAAATTGAAGTACCTTTCCAGTGTTAGCATCAGCTATCAAGCACTCTGTACTGTCCCCAAGTACAGCTAACAACTTCCCATCCGGGCTAGCCGAAATATTCTGCAATGGCCAATGTGTAAAGATAACCGCTGTCGTCTTCAAAAATAGTAAAAGGAATATCAGTTGATGATACTCACATTAACAGACCAATCATAGTTGAAACAACCAAGAGAAGCAAAATTCTCTGCATCAAAAACCCGAACTTGGGAATCATTATTTGCTGTCATGACCCTCAACGACCCACTGCAAAATGAAGGTTAAGTTGTGAACTCAACCAAAACAAAAATCTTAAACAGAAGTGTCTGCATTTAGCTGCTTACGCTGGATTGCGGTAAACGTCCACAGCATTGGTTATGGCATTATCATCTGTAGTTATTTTACCACAAAATAGAACTCCAGGCTTCTTCAAATTCTGGTCCACAAATAATTCACACGCATTAAAAGGGGGCTTCATTCGGTTAATTATTAGATTGAGTTGAAACAAATAATGAAAACCATACCTTGCATATAAGCTCACCATGGAAACCACCTGCCACCATCAGATTTTCCTTAACAGTCATGGTGCTTATTTGCACTCTAGAGACTGGCTGAGCTAAAAATCCAGGACGCTTCTACATATGAACAAAAACACACTAATATCCATTGCATTGGGTACAACAGAAACAAATATGATTAACTAAGTGGCCACGTACCAGACTTGGAACAATTGGTTTGGCTACGTTAAGCACTTCTTTAGCCCTTCGTAATACTGCGGACCAGTGCATCACTGAGTAGTTTTGCATAAGGTATACATCATGCTTCGAAGTTGCCCACAACAAGTTCCTCAGCTGCACAGACAACAAATATATTGATGACATCAATATCAATACCCCACAGGTAAAAAGTAAGAGAAAATATAATATCCTAAACAAGCCACCAATATCCCTCTAAGCACCAAGTTCTAGAATTGAGCATGACGATTTAATTACAAATATTTCTATCAATTAACAATTAATCTAATTATTAGAACACAGAATAGTAGGGTATACGATATCGAAGTGTTGTGGAATTAAGCTGCTGTTTTAGTATACTGTGTCTTCTAATTGGTTCAGAGTATGTGTATGTCACGTGACGTTGGACTTAGGCTCAGAATTGTAGAAAGTAGAAAAAGCTATACATCTTTGCTATTTCCGTTATTACAAAAGAGGCAGAAATCAAGTAATTGGTGTTAAATATGGACATGATGCATGCCAGTGGCCGAACTACAATGGATGACTCTGATTCCTGGAGGGAGAACAAGACAGGTAGAGAAAAAAAAAGGTTATCGTTCTATTCATGTGTAAACACCGTAGTGATTGTGTAATTTCGTAGAAATCAACAATCACTGACACATGCACAGTTCATGATCATGTGAGTTCCAAACAAATAATAAAGTGCTTCATGACTCTATGATGCGGAGTACAATTTTTCTAAAATACAATAGAATTTATCAAACTAGCACAGTTCTATACAGAATGAATTATTACTAACATTTACATCATTAGTCAGGTAACAGACTATCTAAGGTACGAAAAGGACTAAACGTACAATAAACAGTAATTAAATTATTACTATTCTATAGACAATAAGAATGTAGAAATACACAACTAAGAATGAAGGATCAAGAGGTAAAAGCCTCTCTTGACAAGGAAAAGATCAACACTAACTAATAATAGATATTGTTAGAGCCCTCTCAGATCTGGTCAGATATTTTCCTATCATACCATATTATAATGTCCTGCCACGCTGCTCACTTTCCACCTGCTTTAAAAGCTGACATAAAGAGATAAATAGAGGGCCCAAATGCAAAAACATGTTAAGTAATAGATTAAATTGCAGGAAAAAAAAAATAGAGCTACAGCTACTATTTTCACAAATAGATATCAATTATAGAGAAGAATGCTTGCATAAGTGTAAGGGACTGACCATACATAAAAATTAGCAAACAGTAATGGGAAACAAACATTGAATTATTCAAGATTATTCAAGCTGCAGAATTCAGTACAGATTATTTTTCAACCGTATAAGTACAAAACTTACTACTGTTATAGTCTTAAGTCACTCCAGTAGTAGATAAGAAAGATAAATGCACGGTTAAAAGTAAAAAGAGCATATACAAGACAATCTGTCAACCGTGTAAGTTGTCTCCTCCGGGAGCCCAACAAGAAAGCACATCAACCATTTACATATTTGGCTCGACGAAAAATAAATAAAGGTAGACTAACTTTAATAGTGGAAGACTCTGCTAGTTCCACTTAGAAACAATATTGGTGTAATACAACACAAAATCATTATGTTAGTTTTGGGAAAAAAAAATGTGGAAAAAGTCGATAAAGATCTGCTCTCTAATCCAAAGTGTCGCATGTGGATGTGGGTAGGTGCTGTTTGTGCTCCATCACTATTTTGCAAGTACGCATATTACACATGGAACAGAATCTGTTTATAAGCATATTAACACACATGGAACAAAATCTGTTTACAGGAAATCACCAAACTCTTGAGCATGTCAAGTCATAGCATGGCCTTATGCATCCATACCCATAAATTATAATGAAACCGTCTTGTCTGAAGAAAAAAAATTCTGGCATCTATCGAAGATATTCTCTTGAAAACTGACTCCTTTGATTTCATATCAATGAAAGTTCAATAAACAAACAGACTGTAAACGGACGGGGAGAAAAGCATGAGGATCCGTGAATAAAATTCTGGGTTAAAAAGCCTTCAAGTAAGGCAAATGATAAGAAAACTGCTGAAACATCTTTATCAGAAAAATCTTCTAAAAGAAGATTCAATTCCTTTTATAAAGAAATCCGGGAACAGCATAAAATTTTCCCAGACAAATTAATTAATGATATAATATATTATGTTCAAGAGAAAAAAGGTTTACATATGTTAATCTTAAAAATATACAAAGCTTAAATTTGGATGAGAATTTATACATGTAAAATACCAAAGAGATCCTATTTAAATCCTTAAATAGAGGGAAGTCGCCTTTAATTAAATCTGTGTGTAGAAGAACAATACAAATTACATACCCTGCAAAACTAGAATACAAAAATTATGCACAGCAAAACTTTTCAGTCAGATAACTCTCAGCCAGGTATGGCTGAGGCGAACAACAGTACAGAAAACCTGCACGCATTAAAGCAAATAACCCATTTTATCTGATAACAGTAGTCCATGAAAACAAGATTAAAAATTATTACAAAAAGTATAACAAAGACTTCATGTAACATCAATGAACGCATGTTTATAACTTCAAGTTATTTAATTATAATTACAGTGATAAACGTTTAAAGCCAACATGTAACAGTGAAAAAGGCACATCGCAACTAAATGAGACCCCTGTACCCTCCAATTTCTGGAATCTACATAATAAGCGGCGATGAACAAAGTCTCTACCTGAAAATGCACAATTGTGGATTTGACGAGCCTGGTATTGAAGAAGAAGTCATAGAAGGTCTTCCCCTTCTGCACGTTCAAGCACTCCTGCAGAAAAAAAATAAATAAAATTAAGAAAAACGGTACCAAATGATATTAATTTATTATTTACTTAGTACTATTAGGATCCAAAAACAAGAGAGAAAAACCTTATGAAGGTGGTTGCGTGAACGGGAGAGGCTCTCGTAATTCTTATACTGCTTCAATCGAGTCTCGCGGTACTTGTCTCTGCTATAATTGAGCCTCTCCCAGGGGATTCCCTGGATGTCCTTCCCGTTTCTGGCTTCAGAAGCGGTGGTATCAGTCTTTGCATTACTCTGTTTTCGCAAAAGAGAACGTTAATGACTGAAACAAAAGGAAAGAAAGAGAAAGAAGCAATAGCGAAGAAGGCATACGGTTAGGAGATCTTCGTCGTCAAAGTCAAAGTCAGAGTCGTGGGAGTCGGCATGGGAGGGTTGCTGAGGAAGAATGTCGCCGGAGGTGTGGCCATGGAAATCAGAAACGTCGTCGTAGTAGTGGTCGCCGACGTACTCAAGATCGTCGTTGTTGAAGTGCTCCATTTTGAGAGAGAATAAGAAGATTGAGATGAGGAAAAGGGCGCAGGGTGAAAGTGTGTGGTGGTGTACTTATAGAGTGGAGCAGGGAAGAGAAGAAGGGAAGGGAAGCGAAGGGAGAAGGGTGGGACCCGCCGTTTCGGTATTAGGAGGAATGTGGAATGCAAACTCTGGGCTCCATTTAACCGACCGTTACTTTACTGTCTCTGCCGTTAACTTCTAACCTCTGCTCATCAAACCGCAGGGCTTGGGTTTGGTAGGACCACTCTGACGTCATCGTTTTCTCATTACTTTTGTTTCTAAATTTCACGATTTGTTTAAAATTTTAAATTATAGTATAATAATGACAGGAGGTGGTAGTCAATTTCTTTTTATTTGGATGAAATAGAAAAAATGAAAGGCGAATTTTTTCTTACAAGTCAGAGTAGACTTTTAATAAAAACTAATTCCCTATCATGAAAAAATATTTTAATTTGATTGTATAGTACTTTATCTTATTGAATGCCATCAGAGTTCAGCCACCATATTATTTAATATATGTATGGTTTAGTTTTTTCTCTTTTTCTTAAGCTATTTTTGAATTAAAGTTTAAACTTGAAAATGATTGCAGAAATAAGAACTTACGATAAGAAAATTATTTTCTAAAACTTAAAAACAACATCTAAGTTAGAAGAGAATAAATATCTCAAACTATAATACAAAGAATTATTTTTATTTTAATTATGAGTTTAGGATGTTTTTAATTCAGAAATATTAATTTAGATTATCTGTTGAGTTTTTCTATGTCATTTTTTTATATTATTTATCTGTCATGTTTTCAAAATATTTGTATGGATACTAATTTTAATGTTTTAAATATATTAAAAAAATTAATATACGAATATTAATATATTTTTAAATCTTCGGACAGGATAGCAGCAACAAACTCACGATCTAAAATATTCAATATTTGGTTTTTTTTACCTGTGTCTTCTAGTTTTAATTATGTTATTTCTCTGAATACCATGTTTAAATTTAAGAAATTATATATTTATAATTTTGTTTTTTATTCCTTAATTGGTTAAATCTCTTGAGTATTATATTGATTTGAATGCTCTTAAAAATATTAATTGAAATCAGATTTTTTTTTAATAACTCATTCATTTTGCAATTATATTCAATAGTTAATAAAAATTTACTTGAATATGGAAAAATTCTTACGAATATTTCAAAATGTAAAGAATATTATATTTTCTTTAATAGTCTTAACAAGAAGATTATCCATAAGATAAGGAAGATGTTTGTCTATTGACAGTCCTTGAATTTGATGTAAGCTCAATTAGGTGAGTAAAATATGTATTAATAATAATTTTATTTAGTTTTAAGTGTAAACAAATAAATTATCAATTAAATCCAAAAATAAAATATCTGCAAATAAAAAAAGTCATTAATTTTTATATAAAAAAATATCTATCAATATACCGTCTTTTAATTTTGAATATAAATGAAAAAAAAACTATTATTTAAATTTGGTACATGTGTTCAATAATACAAAAGCTTCCATATATCGGCTAAATGGGTACACGTAAAATCTTCATGTTGGAGGGGTATTTTTCATGATGATGAAGGGACTTTTATCTGTGCTTTGTGATTTAGTGGTATCATGTTGAATAGCATATATTGGATCTGAGAGAATATACAAAGGAATGGAATTACCTATGTCCATGGCATGGGATGCGAATCTCTTATCATCAAATCCATTACCCGGGGATGCTTAACTTTATATTCAGTATAATATAAATATGTATATGGATATCATAATTTTTTTTTCTAGAGAATTTAAATGTTATATGATAAAATGTGTTTTTTATAATAAATTTTGAAAAAGTTAAAATTTTATAATTTTATTAGAGTAATTGAATTATTTACGCTTTGAAAAAAAATTACAAGAATTTAGAATCTTTTATATTCTCAACTTTATATTTTAAATACTTGTAATTCGAATTAATATTACTTTTAACCGATTCAATTTCACTTTAGTTTTAATAAAACAAGTTCATCTTCATGTGAGATTGTTTTAATTTAGTTTGATATAATCCTGACCAGACTTGATGTTTTAACCAACCACGAGTTCAACGTAATTTCGTCGAATTTAATTTGATTTATCTCAATCTCACGTTGATCTAACTCAACCTAAATTTGATCTAAGTTAGACTCAACAAAACTTTACTTGATGTTCTAGTCTAAGTTATTTTGAATCCAGCTAAATATAAATTAAATATAAATGAATGATAGATTATCAGTAATGAAAAATATGAGATGAACATAGAAAAATAACACAACACACATCGAAGCAAATTCGTCACCTATAATACAACACTACAAATCACTAGTGAATTAAAATTATCATAGTTAAATATTTGAATAAACCTTATTACTCTTTTAACTCTATATTAATAATTATATAATCATGTTATTTCTTTTAATCATTAATAAAAAATTATACTTATACACACAATTAATTACTTTTGCAGACATTTAAATTTTCAAAAATGCATTTCAACCTTTTCATTCTCAGAATTCCCACGTCTGCACATGGTCTGTTTGTCCATAAAAAAAAGAGTTGACGAACAAGCAAATTTCAATGGCATCCTCCAACATATCATATCCAATCTCATACTCTGCAAAAAAATTGTGAAATTAAAAAATTGATATTATTATTCGTATAAGTGATAACAAGTTGTAGATAATCTTATTTTTACGGAGAAAAAATGTAGAAAATTGAATTTAAAGAATAAGCTTTACACGGTTGGAAAAAAAAATAGAAATGTGGTCCCGTTGAGCCAATGGTTGCTAGGGACGGGGTAATATAATCCACCAGTAGCGATTTGCGGAGTCCACGTGGCTGATTCAGAGGAAAGTTCACGAAGCCTGGCGATCGCTGGTTTCACCACGTGGCATGTGTCAAAGGCCTGTCCCACATACTTCCATTTCCCGAATACCTCACACCGTTTGTTCACCGTTTTCTTAACCATGATTAGTTAGGACACGAGTTTCCCAGCTTTGGTTTAATCCTAAATCATGGTTGAACCTCGGTTTCACCGCCTATTCCAATTGTTATAATGGTCTGGGTTCATTGTTTCTTGTGTTTCTCTAAGTGCTTGCTTAAATTCATCAAATATTATTAAGTTTCTTCAACTTAATTTAAATTCTAATTTCAGGATACATAAATATTATTTTTGAATGATTAACATTTTTGAAAATGAGAAATAATAGAAAATGGTGAGAATAAAATCGAGGTAGAATGCGCACAAAGAAAAACGTTACGGGTTCTATCTAACGTACAATCAACGGAGATGCTGCTTTCAACTCAAACAAACATGGTATAATGTAACGTTGGTTTGGAAGCGTTTGGCAAGAACTATGACAAGACAACGCAACATTGAATTGGATTGCAACGACATCACTGAATTGCCGTTTAGTCAAGGGAAGCTTTCTTAAAGAGACGCCACGCGTCAAAATGCACTGAAAACATCAATATGTATGTATGGTATTATCATCACTTAAATTATCTTCTATTTCTAGTTTAATTTCTATGTAACGTTAATGCAGAGTTATTATCCAATTATTTTATCTCATAATTAGGAACCTTATGTGGTTGAATCACCCTCCTAACACTATTATAATCGGGATTACTTTTATGTATTTGGTTAACTTTTAGTATTTTAAAAATATATCTAAATTTTAAATAAAATAAAAATTATAATAGAATTAAAAATAATTTATTACACTTTTATAAAAGAGCAACTTTTCCATCTCCGGGTTATGTCACTGCCCTGTTTGGTTGGACCACCATCACTTTGTTTTTTCTTCAAAAATATCTTAGTTTTTTCACTTCCATATTGATGCACTAAATTTATCTTTTTATCATATTTTGAAAAGTTTACTATTTAGTATGTATTTGAATTTAAGTTGAAGAAGTTAAGTTTAAATTTAACTTTTTTTTTTTCAATTTAAATTTGATTAATAATATCATTCAATTCAACCAAAAAGTATCCATCACTTAATTTGTTTTTTCTCCTTATCATTATACCATTATACTACACTTTAATATTATATCTTCATACTTCTTTTTAAAGATATGGACAAACTAATCCAAGAAAACTCATAGACTTATAGCTGTGTAAATATGCATTTTTTTTCTTCTGAAAAGTAAAATATATTTAAAATATTTTTCTATAACCTTGTGATAACTTAATAATAAACATTTTCACTTCCATATACTCAAAAATGTGAAAAAAAAAATATGCCTCCTTTTTTATTAGTATTATCATACAAAAAAAGACACAAAGTAAATTTTGTACATTTTAAATAAGTAGAGATGATTTCTTTTATAATTATTTGGTATCTTACTTGGAACATCCGCAAATTCATGGTTGCTTAAATAAACTGTCCAATTAAAATTTATACACATTATAACGCCACATAAATCACTATTAAATAAAATTCATACTTGGAAGGTGACCACTTGATTTAATTTCTTGAATCGTATAATTATTATTATTTTTTATAATATTTTATATCCAGAGTTATAATAGTTGAGCTTTCATTGTGACTTTCTATTTTTGGTGTTATGATTGTACTTTTCAATAACCTATTTCCGTCCATTTTCTTAAACGATAATCCTTATTAGTCAAGCCTCTTAAGCACAACTGGGTTTTGCCATAGGAAACAGAGGAATGAAATTAAATTTAATGTGTTTTTTTTAGTTGAAATTGCCAAATATATGAATACAATGTGGATGATTCATACAAAAAGGAAAGCCAAAGAAGTTACAAGAAAACCCAAGCTCAGACAGATAGAGCTAAATACGAATTCCATGATTGGGGGTACCATTATTTTCAGGTTGAAAATGTGGTTGGGTCACTCAAATTAACACTAACACTACCTACTATTCAAACAAGAATAATGATGGAGACATGATGCTCAAATCAGTAGCGTAATTCGCCCAACATGGTTTGGTTAACCTCTTCATAGTTTCTTTCGTTCTTTTTTTTGTTTACTCAGCATGTAGATAGATAATATAATGTGAAAACGCACAAAAAATAATATTGAAACCAATTCAGTTTCTCATATATAATGTTTAAAATCATTTTAATAATTATTCCAACATATTCAAATATTTTTCCTTTTCATATTTAATTCTCACGTGTAACATCTCATTTAATAGTTTTTCATACTATCAAACAAAACATTATATTATGGTCAAACATAGCAGATAGTAGAAGCAAACAAAACACGCGTAGAATAAACATCTCCAGTACAGTCCTCCACACGTAAACATCTAAGAACTCATATACATCAGATAAGAGTGGGTAAAAGGGGATCCTAGACTACACCCAAGACCTCAAAATAATACAGTAAAAGTCTAACTATAGTGGCACTCCTCGCCAATCTCCAACTTCTGCTCAAGAGGAAGCGTCTCCATCAGGTTTCAACTCTGCTCCCACCAAACATAGGTGATCATTGCAAAGGGGTAATATGCAAAAAGCAGACACAACAAGAAGGGTAAGCTAACTGAAAGAAACAAATATCAACACACTTCGCAATAAAAGATGGCATTTGTAGCATGTAATTCAATCATAAATTATAGACTCTATATCCGGATTGTGTAAGTGACGTTGGAGCTCTTGGTGGCTTGCACCTGTAACGGTTTCCAGACTCTGCAGAGTCTGGACACATGGAGTATTCACCCGACCGTTCCCAGGGTAAGTCCCCTCCACGTCTAAGACTTGATCGAGTCCGACGACGAGGACCTCCTGCTACTCCTCACGACATAATCCATTCTACTCTATCTGAGCTTGAATGATTATTGGAGTTTCAGGATACCAACCATTTAGATTCCTCACATCCTTACACACACTACTACTCCACTTGAATTTCCCTTGAAATTCCATTCAACTTCCTCTTCTTCAAATTTATATTCATCTAATTAAATCATTCAACACATCAATGATAGCATTTCAATCATACAAAGTCTAAATTGCAAAAAGATGCTGTAAAACATATATTTATAATAAGGAAAACAGATTTAAAACACTACTACTGCAGTACCTCTCGCTCAGGCTAGAAAGTCTAGCTTAGGCGAGAGGTCATCTCACTTAGGCGAGTCAGTCTCGCCTAGGCGAGGCACTAACAGGGGCAAAAAGAAAAACCTGGGCGAATTCTCGCTCAGGCTAGGCTGGTTCGCCCAGACGAGATCGCTATCTCGCTCAGGGGATCATGAGCTAGCCTCAGGTCTGGGCTCTGAAATGGATGAAGAGTAGGTTCAGAATTCTCTTTTTGGTAGAGAGATGGTAGAGGAAAAGAAGAGAGAAGAGGTGCTGTGAAGTGTGATGAAAATTTAGTGAAGTGGGTGGCAGAGAGAAAAGAGATTAGGGGCTGAAAACTTGGGTCCCCACAATCTCCCCAACAACAAGAATTTTCGTCCCGAAAATTAAGACTCACCAGAGAACAAGTGTGGATACGTTTCCCTCACTTCTTTTTCAAGCTCCCACGTAGAATCCCCTGTTTTCCTATCCCAGATGACCTGAACCAGGCTGACTGATTTCCCCTTGCGTTGTCTAGTCTGACTATCGCCAAGACTAACCGGCTGAACCTCCACCGAGAGATCTCTTCTCACCTGTAGATCTTCTAACTCTAGCACATGAGAAGGATCAGATACATATTTTCTGAGCTGAGAGACATGGAATACAGAGTGAAGGTTAGACAACTGAGGTGGTAGAGCGATCTCATAAGCTACTGGCCCAATCTTCCTCAGGATCTGATATGGACCGATGAACTTAGGAGATAACTTCCTTGAGCGAATAGCCTTCCCTACACCAGTGGTTGGGGTAATCCTCAAGAAAACGTGATCCCCCACTGCAAACTCCAAAGGTCTTTTCCTCTGATCAGCATAGGATTTCTGTCTGCTCTGAGATGCCTTCATCCTTTCTTGTATCTGCTTGACCTTTTCTGTAGTTTGCCTCAATAATTCTGGCCCTACAACCACTGACTCTCCGTCTTGGTACCAGCACAAAGGGGTCCTGCATCTCCTGCCATAGAGAGCTTCATATGGCGCCATGCCAATGCTTGCATGGAAACTGTTATTATAGGTAAACTCTACCAGGGGCAGAATTTCATCCCACGTGCCAAGGTGATCCAGCACACATGTCCGCAAGAGGTCCTCAAGAGACTGTATTGTTCTCTCGGACTGGCCATCCGTTTGGGGGTGGTAAACTGAGCTCATAGTCAGTCTGCTACCCATGGCATTCTGTAACGTTTGCCAGAAACGGGAGGTGAAACGGGGATCCCGATCAGAGACTATGCTCAACGACACTCCATGCAGTCTCACAATCTCATTGATATATATCTGTGCCAACTTCGTCATGGACATTCTCAGATTCACTGCGAGGAAATGGGCACTCTTGGTCAGGCGGTCTACTATAACCCATATAGCATCATGGTTTCTCACCGTCCGTGGTAAATGGGTAACAATATCCATAGCAATGTTATCCCACTTCCACTCTGGAATCTCCAACTGTTGCAGCATCCCTCCAGGCCTCTGATGTTCTGTCTTAGCCTTTTGACAGGTCAAACACGATGACACATACTGAGCAATGTCCGACTTCATGCCCGTCCTCCAGAACGATTCCCTCAGATCGTGATACATTTTAGTCATGCCTGGGTGCATGCTAAAACGACTCTTGTGCCCCTCTTCAAGAATCATGCCCTTCACCTCCAAATCCTCAGGTATGCAGACCTTGCCTCTGAATCTCAACACCCCATCACTTCCTATCTCAAAGTCCTTGGCTTTATCTGTACCAAGCAATTCTGTTGTCCTTCTCAATTTGGGGTCGGATGATTGTCTCTCCTTTATCAGGACGAGGAAATCACTAGATATGGTTAGACGATTGCATCTAATGACATCCTCTCCTAAAGTCACATGTAACTACATGTCTCTGAACTGTTCTATCAAGTCCAACTCCTTGACCATCATATAAGAGGCATGAACTGTTTTTCTACTTAGGGCATCTGCCACCACATTCGCCTTCCCCGGGTGGTACAACAGTTCAAAATTAAAGTCCTTTAAGAACTTCATCCATCGTCTCTGCCTCATGTTCAACTCTTTCTGGTCGAACAGATACTTCAGGCTCTTGTGATAGGGGATAACCTGGAACTGAGCACCATACAGATAATGTCTCCAGATTTTCAGTGCAAACACCACAGCCGCTAACTCGAGGTCATGTGTGGGGTAGTTCTTCTCATGGCTCTTAAGCTGCCTAGAGGCATAGGCAACCACTCTCCTTTCTTGCATCAGAACACACCCTAACCCCTGATGGGAGGCATCACAGTAAACTTCAAAGGGCCTACTGGTATCAGGAATCACCAAAACGGGAGCACTGGTCAGCTTCTGCTTCAACTCTTGGAAACTATTCTCACACCGATCAGTCCAAGCAAAAGGCTGATCCTTACGAGTTAGCTGTGTTAAGGGTGCCACGATCTTAGAAAACCCCTCAATGAACCTCCGGTAGTATCCCGCCAGTCCCACAAAGCTTCTAATCTCCGTCGCTGATTTAGGACGCTCCCATTTTAATACCGCTTCGACTTTAGATGGGTCCATTGCTATGCCCTGAGCCGAGATTACATGCCCCAAGAATTGGACTGTGGTAATCCAAAACTCGCACTTCGACAGCTTTGCATAGAGTTGCTTCTCTCTCAAGATACTCAAGACTATCCTCAGATGCTCTGCATGTTCTTCATGAGTCCGGGAGTATATTAAGATGTCGTCGATAAAAACCACCACGAATTTGTCTAGAAAAGGCCTGAAAATTCGGTTCATGTAGTCCATAAACAAAGCAGGGGTGTTGGTCACACCGAAGGGCATCACTACGTACTCGTAGTGCCCATATCTAGACCTGAAAGCAGTCTTCTGCACATCACCGGACTTAACTCTAATCTGATGGTATCCTGATCTCAAGTCGATTTTTGAAAACACTGCAACGCCGTGCAACTGATCCATCAAGTCATCTATCCTTGGCAGAGGATATTTGTTCTTGATTGTTAGCTTGTTGAGTTGCCGGTAATCTACACAAAGCCTGGAGCTGCCATCCTTTTTCTTAACTAGCAACACAGGCGCTCCCCAAGGTGACACACTGGGCCTGATGAATTGTTTCTCTAGCAGTTCCTCAATCTGCTTTTTCAACTCTGCCAGTTCAGCAGGGGCCATCCTGTAAGGTGCCATTGATACTGGCCCTGCTCCAGGTACCAGGTCAATAGAGAACTCGATTTCTCTGGGTGGGGGCAAGCCGGGTACCTCATCAAGGAACACATCAGAGAATTCCCTCACCACTGTCGTCTCAAGGTGTCCGTCCTCCTTTTCAACAGATAGTTGAGTTAGAATCAAGAAACACTGAGATCCCTCTTGGATGGCCTGATCTACCTGCTGCGAGGACATCAACATAACTTCATCCTCTGAGTTGGGAAACAACACCCTTTTCTCATTGCAATCAATAAGAATGTGATTAGCGGATAGCCAATCCATTCCCAAGATCACATCCAGGCCCTCCAAAGGTAAACAGATCAGGTTTACCCGGTATTGGCGTCCCTCAACCTCGATCCGGCACCTAGCACACAAGGTCGAGGTTCTGATCAACCCAGAAGCAGGCGTGGACACCACCAGGTCATACTGGAGCTCCTTTGCCGGAAGACCCAACTCCAACACTATAGACTCCGACACAAAAGAGTGTGTCGCTCCTGAATCGTATAGTACACATAGGCTCCTACCATCAATCATGCAAGACCCAAAGATGAGATTACCTGCTTTGTTCGCCTCTGTGCCCGTCATGGCATATACTCTACCAGCTGCCTGAGGTCTAGCACTTCCTCGTGTCTGCTGCGACTGTGATTGTGCCGAAAGTCTTGGCACTATGCTCCGGCCAGTAGGGCAATCTCTGAGAATGTGACCTTCCTGGCCACATCTATAACACGCCCACCTACTACCAAGCTGAGGATAAGTGCTCCTCATATGGGGCCCTCCGCACTGAAAACACCGAGGCCTGGGAGAAAGGTGCTGAGGGGACTGATGCTGAGGAGACTGATGTGACTGTGGTGAGAATCTCCTGGACCCCTGAGGCGGAGGTCTGGAGTAGGGCTTCCTCCTATCATCCTGTCGGCTCGTGGACCCAGATGGTCCTCCCACCTTCTGTTGAGACTGTTGCTGGGCCTCAACTTCTGCTTTCAGCTTCTCCATTACTCTTGCTTTTTCCACCAAAGCAGGGAACTCCTTTATAGAGAGTGGAGCCACCAGGAGTTTGAGATCACCTCTCAACCCATTCTCAAACTTCCTACACTGCCAGTCTTCTGCCATCCTTAAGGTGTGAAATCTGCCCAAGTGCTTGAACTTCTTCGCATACTCAGATACGGACATCTCTCCTTGCATCAACTGTAAGAACTCCATTTCCTTGGCATACCTCACACTGTCTGGGAAGTACTCAGCATAGAATTTCTTCTTGAATAGCTCCCAAGTGATGGTCTCCCTACTGTCTTCTAACATCATCTTCATGCTAGACCACCAATGAACAGCCTTTCCGGCTAGTAAGTACTCAGAATATGCCAGTCTACTCTCTGGTGGGCATCTTTTGGCTTCAAATATCCTCTCCATATCTCGCATCCACTGATCTGCCTCATCTGGAGTGGTCTTGCCATCAAAGCGGGATGGATGATGCTTAAGAAAGTCCTCCAAACTCCATTCTTGCACTCGTGGTGGTGGAGCTTGGGAAGATCCAGCCACAGATCGATTCTCCCCTAGCTGATGTAAGGCCTCCAAGTGCCTCTGTTGGGTGGTCTCTGCTGCGAGTCTAGCAGACTCCATCTGCTGCAAGGCCAAGTTGTGCTGGTTCACCATGTTAGCATTTTGCTGCTGCATGGCTGCCAACATCGCCTCAATAGTCCCCACCAAGTGAGAGCTATCCGGGCTAGGAATAGGAGGAGGAGGAGGTCTAGGTGCCATAGCTCTGACCACATAAAGAGAAACATCAGTTTATCTAGCAAACTCCACAACTGTGCCAAAATACTATAAGAGACACACAACAAAAACTAGGCAAGCTCACACCTACAGACCCTAAAGGAACTACTGCTCTGATACCAAAAATGTAACATCCCATTTAATAGTTTTCCATACTATCAAACAAAACATTATATTATGGTCAAACATAGCAGATAGTAGGAGCAAACAAAACACGCGTAGAATAAACATCTCCAGTACAGTCCTCTACACGTAAACATCTAAGAACTCATATACATCAGATAAGAGTGGGTAAAAGGGGATCCTAGACTACACCCAAGACCTCAAAATAATACAGTAAAAGTCTAACTATAGTGGCACTCCTCGCCAATCTCCAACTTCTGCTCAAGAAGAAGCGTCTCCATCAGGTTTCAACTCTGCTCCCACCAAACATAGGTGATCATTGCAAAGGGGTAATATGCAAAAAGCAGACACAACAAGAAGGGTAAGCTAACTGAAAGAAACAAATATCAACACACTTTGCAATAAAAGATGGCATTTGTAGCATGTAATTCAATCATAAATTATAGACTCTATATCCGGATTGTGTAAGTGACGTTGGAGCTCTTGGTGGCTTGCACCTGTAACGGTTTCCAGACTCTGCAGAGTCTGGACACATGGAGTATTCACCCGACCGTTCCCAGGGTAAGTCCCCTCCACGTCTAAGACTTGATCGAGTCCGACGACGAGGACCTCCTGCTACTCCTCACGACATAATCCATTCTACTCTATCTGAGCTTGAATGATTATTGGAGTTTCAGGATACCAACCATTTAGATTCCTCACATCCTTACACACACTACTACTCCACTTGAATTTCCCTTGAAATTCCATTCAACTTCCTCTTCTTCAAATTTATATTCATCTAATTAAATCATTCAACACATCAATGATAGCATTTCAATCATACAAAGTCTAAATTGCAAAAAGATGCTGTAAAACATATATTTATAATAAGGAAAACAGATTTAAAACACTACTACTGCAGTACCTCTCGCTCAGGCTAGAAAGTCTAGCTTAGACGAGAGGTCATCTCGCTTAGGCGAGTCAGTCTCGCCTAGGCGAGGCACTAACAGGGGCAAAAAGAAAAACCTGGGCGAATTCTCGCTCAGGCTAGGCTGGTTCGCCCAGACGAGATCGCTATCTCGCTCAGGCGACCCCAGCTCGCCTGGGCGAGACCTCGCGCAGGAACAGAGGTGCATCTCCTGATGCTTTCGCTCAGGCGAGAGTAACTCGCCTAGGCGAAAATATCAGGTCATGCACCTATTCCCACATGCAACAAACCAGATTCTATCAATCAACAAGAAATTTTCACTAACATACGCATTACAAACACGAATTCATCACTTAATTATACAATTCAAACTCATCCATGGATTTTCCATACAATTTTGAGAAGAGGAATTAGCTTCCCTTACCTCTATAGGATTTTTAACTAGCTAGAATCCTTTCTACCAAGAGCTCCTTAATTGTACAACCTTCTAAGCTGGAAATGTAGGTTCAGAGAATAAGAATGATTGTTGGTTCTCAAAATTGACTCAACAGTAAGGAAATCTTTACAATTTTCGAATTGAAGAAGAAAATGTAAAGATTAGGTACAACTTACATGAAAAAGGGGAATTGCAGTTGAGATAGGGGATCATGAGCTAGCCTCAGGTCTGGGCTTTGAAATGGATGAAGAGTAGGTTCAGAATTCTCTTTTTGGTAGAGAGATGGTAGAGGAAAAGAAGAGAGAAGAGGTGCTGTGAAGTGTGATGAAAATTTAGTGAAGTGGGTGGCAGAGAGAAAAGAGATTAGGGGCTGAAAACTTGGGTCCCCACATCACGTATGATCTATTATAATATTTTCAAAATATTCCAATAATTTCAAGTTGTTTCTTCATTCCGACATTGCTTTTTTTAATAGGAAAAGTTTAAAACCGTTTTTTTTATTGTAAAAGTTAATGAAAGTTACTCAACGTGAAAATTGTTAGCATATAACCATTAAGTGGTTGATAACAATACAGGAAGTAATTGTTATTTTAGTTTTGTATTATTAATCTTATTACATCGGACACAACCTTCATCTTTAGGATAATTAGAGTATAATTGTGATTATTAAATAATCTCACAACGTTAGAAACCGATACTTAAAACAATTTATCGAATTAAATAATTGGGAAACAATTTCACATTCATCATAAGTATCTAGATAAGTAATGTAAAAATAATCAGGCAGATAAAAATGCTTTAATTTGGAATAAGGTGCATAAGAAACTATACAAAACACACTTTGATGTTTCAATTTTTTTTTTATCAATTCATATTTTTATAAATACAAGTTTTAGTTTAGTTTTTATGTGATATTAATGTAAAAAAATATTATACTATCAATCATTCATATTAATCATGACTTGCTGGTTGATTTTTTTTATTTATTTATAACAGGACAGTTTAGATTAAAGGAAGACGAAGATTAAAGAAAAGTGTGAAAGGCACTAATTAACGTCAACATTAATTTATAGTTGCTCTTTTATATTGTTTACCGACGAAGAGATTTGAGAAGTCTTCAAAGTTGCTTATTATAACCTTTAAAACAAATTGGTTATTATAAATATTAATAAATTATATATATATATATATATATATATATAATATGTATAATATGTGTGTATTTTGGCCATTATGTAAGGATTATTAATAGTCGGAAGGATAAATAAGATTGAACGATAATATACAAATATTTTACATTCTCAACGTATTTAAATGAAAATCATAAAAATATCTTCACAAAATCTTTAAAAATATCTCAAGGACCAGCACTTGAAAAAGAAAGGATGGATGCATATAAATTGAAAGCATGAAAACGACTTATTGATAGTAAATGCATTTAGAGGAGGTTCAGGGGTCTAAAAAAGAAAGCAGTAAACTACAGACATAATTTTTCCTATAAGAAATATATTCAACAAAAGCATAAACTATTCCCATTGGTTCTTCATTTAAAAATCTGATTGGAAAAGTGATGTACTGTAGGGACTATAGATGTTGTATTTAGTGTTTTAACATGCTTTTATTAATAATAATGATTGATGGTTAATGATTTGTTAGGACTTTGATAAAAATAACTATTTTTTTAAAATAGATTTACATCTAATTACATCCCTATCTTTTAGTAAGATAAACAGTTAATTCTTTTAGTAAAATTAAAATTTGTATATTTAATCTCCTATCTTATTTTATTATATATTTTAATTAATTTATTAATATTTGTATAGATAATTTATATTTCAATATATACAATTATATTAAAAAAATATTTTTAAAATATTCAAATTAAAAATAATTTCAAAATATCTAAACTAAAAATAATTTCAAAAAATTTAAATTAAAAAATATATATTTATATTAAAATTAAAAATAATTATAGTATCTTTTAATTGAGAAAGATTAGCTACAAATATATTATTTTAGTAAATTTTTAACAATTTTGCTATGAACCAGCTATAATTTAATTCCTTCACTATTTCGTCACAAATTAGTTACAAATATATGTTATAGTAAATTTGTAGTTATTTTGTTATGAAAAAGTTACAAATTATTTCTTTCACCATTTTCTCACAAATTAATGAGAGATTAGTTACAAATATATATTCTGGCTAATCAGTAGCTATTTTTCTACAAACTTGCTACAATTTTATTCTTTCACTTTTTCCTTACAAATTAGCGAAATATTAGCTACAAATATATTTTTTTCACTAATTTCTCTAGCAAAATAGAATTTTTCTTGTAGTTTATTTTATTTTTAGTTAATATAAGATCTTTAATATTTTATCACATGTTGATATATATATATATTAAAAATACATCTAGACATGAAAGTAGTTAGCCGTTTATATCAAGTTCAAACTTTTTTTTTGCACACATACTTTTCCAGATGAAACTATAACGTATTTAACTCAAGGAGTGATTTTCTCATCTATTATGGATTTTATGCTATCATCCATAAACTTAAAATTCATAATATTAATTGCTATAGAAATATTATTTAGTTGTCTCTATTTGAACAACTTGATATTAATGATACAATATGTCTAATAAATAATAAATTTTATTATAATAAACTTAAAAGAACTCTAATGCTATATTGAGAACTAAATTTTAAGTTTAATTCAACCTTAAAAAATTATTTATATACTATGAATTTGTTTTATTTAAAGTCGATAAGAGATATTTTAACAATAATATTTTAAAAATTTTAAATATTATAATAAAGTATATCAATTTAAAAATAATAACTAAATAAATTTTTGAATTAAAAATAAAAGATTATTTCAATAATATAAGAGGAGGGAACACATGGTGAGTTCGAATTTATTACTAACTATGATTAATATATGGGTCAAATATGTTATTGATGTTTTATCTTTGATCCTTTAACTTTAGATGAAAATTGGTAGTCCATCTTTGAAATTTTGACCCAATTTAGTCCCTAACTTTAGAAATTGTGGTTTAGTTTTTTTAACAAAATTTTGTTAAGTTCATTTAACGTTTTGAACGTGTTTCTCAACTAATATTGAAGTGAAAATGTGTCAAACTTAGACATGTCAAAGTGAGTTGGAACCCGTGAGCCAACCCGACTCACCACAAGTTCGAGTCGAACCGGGTTGAAAAAATAATTTTTTTGTCGTTATGGGTCAAAATCAGTTGAGCTCAATTAACCCACGGGCTATGCGGCTTCGATTCGGGTTATAGTGAGTTGATCCACTAATCCACCTAAATTTAAAAAATACACTAACTTAATAAAATTAATTATTTTAATATTTAGAAAACTCAAATCCATAACTTAATCCCTATTATCTTTTTCGTGTATGTACTTCATCAACAAAAAAATCCCTAGCTTCCCTTCCCTCTAATTCGTGGTCGTGGTGGTGCCTATTCGGTGGTGGTCGTTTGGCCGCCTGCGACGACGGTGGTCGACATTGGTGCACGACGGTGGTCGACGTTGAGGTGTGGTGGTCATGAGTTAGCAAATAAAGTGTTTGAATGTTTGACTGATTGGAGAATTGATAGGAAAATATTTCCTATAATTTAAGACAATGCTACTGCCAATGATCATCTGCAACATATTTTTGGTGAACAATTAAGCTTACAAAATAATTTATTATGTCATGGTGAATTTTTTTCATGCGAGATGTTGTGGTCATATCTTGAATCTTATAGTTCAAGAGGGTTTAAAAGTGACTGAAGTTGCTTTGCAGAAAATTAGACAAACCATTAAATATGTGAAAGGGTCAGAGGCAAGGAAAGTAACATTTACTCAGTGTGTTGTTGAAGTGAGGGGTATTAATACTAAATATGACGCTTGAAAGTGGTCTTGCATCGTCACACTTTTGCAAGTTTCACTTTGTGTGATAGAAATTTTAAACATTGCTCAACAATTGAAGAGTGGAAAAGAGCTAAGAAGATGTCAAATTTTTAGGCCATTTTATAAGATAACCAATTTGATTTCAGACACATCTTATCCAACCTCTAATGAAGATTTTATGCAATTCTTGAACCTGTAAAAGATGCAATATACCTAAATTCTAAGTCTTAGGAGTAACACCATATTGTATACCAATATATATATATATATATATATATATATATATATATATATATATATATATATATATATATATATATATATATTGCATTAGGGTTAGATTAGTACATGTTGTAATAGTAAAGCCATAGGAAACCTATTTTGCTATTTTTCTAGATTGTCCAGTTCTCATGATAGTGTATTCACTAATCATTGCTCCAATGTACTTTATATGCAATATCTTTAATTGGATATAAACAGTGAGCAACTCTGCGATCTGTGCATGATTTTTTATTGATTTAGTATTGTGCAAATTTTGATTGGATATGAGCATGATTTTTCTTATATTATGTAGTGATGCACGAGAAAATTTAGGAGGATAAAATATATACATTGTGTGTTTGATTGTTAAGAATTAAAATTATGATGTAGTGATTAAAATTTTGTTTAAAATTATGCTTTTCCATTTTCCTACCTAATTTTTGAACATTATATTCATATTCCATTTACAAAGAAGTGGAAATCAAGATTTGAACCATGACCAATTGGAAAAGCTAGCAAAACTATAAGATTGACAAAGGGAGTTAAAGCAATTGGAGGATGAAAAGACTCAAACCAATGGCGGATCTTCACCAAAATTTTGGGGGAGCCAAAATAATATACTCAAAATTTATATATTTAATATTATTGTGACTAATTCAATAAAAATAATGCATAATCTAGTATATTTATAATTATCAAAGAAATTATAGTATCTAAAGGAATATCTACCGTTTTTTCATATTTTTAAACTCATTGTAATTGAATTATAATTAAATTTTTCAGTTAACTTTTTTTGATGTAAATAATCATATTTTCTGTAAAATATTCATCTTCCATTTTATTAACATGCATTTGATTCAAAAAATATTCACAAGCTTTCATTTCATTGTTATGCGATAAACAATCACATTATCATGTTTTCATAGTTTCTCTATCAATTTTAAAAAATAAATTTATTTTTTTCATTAATATACCTATTTAAAAAATAAGTTTAAGACTAAAAAATAATTTATCATAATCTAATCAAAAGTTGAGAGACATAATTACTAAACAAAACTATGATAATAAAGTTACAATTAAAAATCGACTATGAAAAATCACATAGTACATTGTTTCTTCTTCTATATTAATAAAAAATGAATATACAAAAAGGTCATGAGATAAAAAATAATGCTAAATGTTAAACAAATAGTTCACTATTGAGATAAGAGAAAATTACCTTATTTATTTATTTAATAATAAAAGAGAAAATATGAAAAAATGAGGATAAAAATACTGAGTTTATGTCTAACTTTTTTAGGAACAAAAGAAAATAAATAAGTACGAGAGAAGAATACAACATATAAAAAAACTCAAAAGACAATGAAAGAGAAAATAAAAAATATCTTAATAATTTTATTTCTTTATATATTTAATTTTA
Organism: Vigna unguiculata; assembly: GCF_037176805.1. NCBI lineage: Eukaryota > Viridiplantae > Streptophyta > Magnoliopsida > Fabales > Fabaceae > Vigna > Vigna unguiculata. Next base: position 37,619,097 of record NC_140800.1, on the reverse strand, counting down.
TATTTTATTATTTATTATTGTACTTTATAAAATAAATAAAAAATACTTAATTTAATTTTTATTAATTTTGAATCTAATGTTATTTAATTTAAAAATATAAATAGTTTAAAAAAATTTAAAAATTTATATAATTTAAAAAAAATTAAATAAAAAATAATGAAAAAATATAAAAAAAATTGGGGGAGGGGGCCGTGGCCCCCGCCTGCCCCTTCCAAGCTCCGCCGCTGACTCAAACAATCGTCTTATGAACCAAATGTATTGTTGTTTCATTTATATTTTGTTGAATAGTATGACAGAAACTGTGTATTATTAGCTATGTTTTCTTGGATTATATGGACACTTTCTTGGAAACGTTCATCATATATTGGTAGTGAGCATGATAAAGACATTAGTACTTGATTTTACTGTAATTGTCATCTCATGAGTTACTTAAAGAATTATTTAAATATTTGAATACTTAAAAGTAAATAAATAAATAAATAATTTATTTCTTTTTTTACACGAGTTGGTGAGCCAATCCACTTAACTCACCAACCCGTAGTGGGTTAATATTAGTTTCAAAAATTATAGCTCACCATAAAGTGAACTGAGTTAGACTTATTCATGTTTAACCTGGCTTGTGGTGAGCCAACCCGTGTAATCTGAGTTAGTTCACTTTAACATGTAACAAATTTTAGTTAAAATGACTAGATCCATACATTTCTAGAGTGTAAGAGTTATGAGAGAGAAAAAGAAACGAGAACTGTAATATTTTATGAAAGGTGATTATATACAAGAGAGGGAGGAGGAGAACCCTATATAAAGGGTTGTAAGACCTATGCAACAGATAATAGAAAACTAAACTAACAGTAATAGAAACTAACAAAAGCTAAATCCCTAAACATAAAGTTGAAAAATTAAATTGAATCAAAATTTGAAAAAAACTAATTTCAATTTTTAGGACAAATACATATTTAACCCTTAATATTAACAGGATAAAAATTTTTTCTAAATTGAAAGAAAAAAAAATCTCCTTCACAACGGGCACGTGGTTCATTGGAATTATGAACTAATATGTTCGCAAATAAATCACTAACTTCTTTTAATTGACGGCTGAATGCACCACCATTTTTCAAGTCCGAAATAAGTAAGTATCGATTTTTAGAATCACTTTGCGCAATTGGTAAAACAAAAATTATTGGAATTTAATCTCCTTTCCGCAAGATGTAAACAATGTACACATGAAGATAATGTCTACATTTATGGAAAAAAGTAATTTTAACACCAGCTTTTGAAAATACATTCATTTGAGAACCGTAATCATTGAAAAAAAATATATTAAATTAAAATATTAATTGGATTATTCAATAAAATATAATTAAAGAATAGTATAATTATGAAGAAGTGTCAAACTATCACTCCTCTATATTTACCTGTAAAATGGGCTACTTGCTATAATTATTTACCACTTTTTAATAACATATACTTTGGATAAGGTGATGAAAAAGACTTTCATTAGATAAGGTGTTTTAATTAACCTACCTCCGATGTGACATATTTATCTTATCTAATCCTTTATCTTTTTATTTTCAAACAAGTAAATATTAGTTTATAAAAGGTATTTATTTATAGAAAATATTTATAAAGAAACCCGATAATCGTGAATAATGGGTTAGTTTTAAAAATGTGACGTGATACGAAGGTGCGTGAAAATTGTCGAGTTGTTTGAGTTTTCAAAAAAGTGCTTTGTTTAGGCTCCCTCAATTGTGGAGTTTGATTAGCTTCCATAATTTTATATTTATTTCAAAAGTTGGGTTTGTACTGGTTGGATTAAGATAACAACGCGTCTCATTTTTTTAGTCTGAACATGAGAGCTTGCAATTCATGTGCTCAAACTTCTCAAAGAATTTGAAGTAAAATAAAATATATTAATACTCAAAAATACATTTTCATTTTGTTCGTTGGTTGATGTATTTATTTCGGAAATTCAGTTTGAACAATTTCTTTAATAATTTGTTTCTTATTAGTTACTATTATTATATGATTTTTGTTAAGATTGTTCGTTTTAAGTTTTAAAGACAGCAAGTGATAAACTCAATATTTTGAAACTAGATTGTTTCTACTATTATTAAAATTATTTATAATTACAGACACGTGTCTTATTAACCTAAAGGGCAGTTAGAAAATTATTATCATAATTTATTTCGTATTAGATGAGTTACTTTGTGCTTAGTTAAAAAAATACTTGTTTTAATGAAATAAGCATTTATTTTTTTTAAAAAATGTTCGTCTCATTAATTTATTTATATTTTTAACGAGTATAATTTATCTACTTATTAAGTGGATCATTATTTGAAAAATTGCTTTCTTTTAGAAACTCGAGCTCACTTTTTGTTTCTTTTCTCTGCATATCTTTAAAACTCTAAAAATTAATAGTTTTCGTTTTTATATAAAAACTTGGCATTTTATGTTCGAACAAAGATCATATGAATTGAAACGAAGCAAATCGTTTCTCAGAATCACTTCGTTTATCCTTTTTTAGCTAAAGAATTACTCGCACTAGGCTAAGAGATCACTTATAAAACAATCAAGCGTAAAAGTGAAATTTGAAGAAATGATGGGGAAGGTAGAAAATAATGGGCTGCAGTAAGCAATTGCACTAGGGTAAGAGATCACTTTCATAAAACAAAAGTGAAATTTTAAAAAATATGGGCTGCAGGTAAGAAATCATGGAGTGCAGTAAGCAATTGCATAGAGTAATAAGGAAGTTTAGTTTTGGGTCCAAGATACTACAGTGCCCAATAATATGGTCCAACATTGCATGATATTCGGCGTCATTTTTTTGCCGAAGCCCATTCAGAAGGAATTAATCATTGATCCTTTTATAATCTTTCAGGGTTTTATAATCAAAACTTCAAGTCATAAATAAATGTTTTAACATATTTTATCGGGTGAAAGCAATAATCAGCATGCCCTTACATCATGAACAATCTCATAAAATATATGGATAGAAATTAGTATGACAATGTGGCCGACCTGACTGGTTTATATATGTTTTGTATAGGGCTGTCAAAATGTTAATTCGGCTCGATCTGGTTTGACCTATCACGGGTTGATCATTTAGTGAGCCAACCCAACCTGTCTCACTTATTAACAAGTTAAAAAAATTCGAACCTGACCCAATCCACCACGGGTTGGTGGGTTAAACGGGTTGGCTCATAGGTTCATTTAATTAAAAGAAATACATTTTTTTTATTTTTTTCAGTCAAAACTAAATTACAATTCTAATTAAAATCTAAATAAACTTTAATACAATCCAAATACAAACCAAAATCACAAAAATACAAATTATCTATATGTGTAGGCTAAAAAAAATAACATAACATGATCCAAATACAAAGACTAACTTAACAAAAAAAACTTGTGTGACCTTTTTATTTGTGGATTGGTGAGCCAACGGGTTTAACCCAAGTGAGCCGGATTCTAAATAAGCTGGATCACAAATAAACTTTGTAAAAAAATTCAACTCCACCCAACAAGAATCCGTGATAAACAGATTGACTCGCGAGTTTTAATCTATTTTCACACCTCTAATTTTGTAGGTGATTCACAAAATATGAAGCTGGCCTGTCCATTCCACTTTAAAAATCAGATTGAAAATTCTGGCCCGTTCTATTCTGCGTAGCTATTGGCCTGAGTATGCAGCCCAGTTATATTATTTTTTGTAAATCTCTGATTCGTCTTTGATCCTCTTCTCTTTCCAACATTTTATTTCCCACATTTTCCGCTGCCAGATACCTAATGAGTTAATTTATTCACCCCCACTTTATTTCATGCAAACTAATTAGTTCCCATTTGGTTTTCACACTCAAAAATTACTTTTCAATATTTTAATATAAAATGTTCATCATAATCTATATTTATTATTTAAAAAGAACATTTATCAGTAAATTTATTGATTAAAAAGTAAAAAATTGTTTATAAGTCATCATGGTGCCACCACTTTAATTGTATATGTTTCAAGCTTATTAAAACTTTCATTTACAGGGACGCGAACACTGCAACCCAGAGTACATGATTGACACTGGCTCCACTCCACCTCCAAATGCAACAACAGGATTGCAATGCGTCCACCCAACTCTAATGTAACTGAGGAAAGGGTTGTGAATAGCGTGAGTATATATTTGGCTTTACCAAGTTTAATATTCAATCTCAAATTCATCATATAGACTACAAGAAAAATTACAAGGCATCATTAGGAATTTCACAGACATACCAATTCAAAATAAAGTACCATGAGACGCATGAAAATTACGTAATTTCTTCTCCTTTTGCGTGAGCTGTAGCCACTTCATTCAACCACTTGTCCTTTTTTGTCTGTGTCTTCACTAATAGAGGCTATGTGAGGTGAAAAAGATGGCATATAAAATGGTGGGAGGGAATAATAATTGAGAAGTGGGAGTGTAGCATTTTGCGACTGAGCATGGCCCTCAGCTTCACTTTTGCAGCCATTATTTTCCTCACTCTTCACACAGTTCACTCATCTAACCCACCATTCGCTTGCGATTGGTCCAATCCTGCCTCCAAATCCTACCCATTCTGCAACCCCAAACTCCCCATCCCCCAACGAACCAAAGATCTTCTCTCCAGACTCACACTTCAAGAAAAACTCTCCCAACTCGTCAACACCGCTCCTTCCATCCCCCGCCTCGGCATCCCCGCCTACCAGTGGTGGAGCGAGGCCCTCCACGGCGTAGGAAGCGTCGGCCCCGGCATCCACTTCAACGGCTCCGTCTCCTCCGCCACCAGCTTCCCTCAGGTCATCCTCAGTGCAGCCACCTTCGACCCCCTCCTCTGGTACCGAATCGGACGCGCCATTGGGATCGAAGCCCGCGCAATCTATAATGCGGCCCAGGCCCAGGGCCTCACCTTCTGGGCTCCCAATATCAACATCTTCAGAGACCCGCGATGGGGCAGAGGACAAGAGACACCCGGCGAAGACCCTCTCCTCACTTCCCGCTACGCAGTTTCCTACGTCAGAGGCCTCCAAGGAGACTCCTTCCACGGCGGCAAGTTGAGGGGCCACCTTCAAGCCTCCGCCTGTTGCAAACACTTCACCGCTTACGATCTGGACAATTGGAAGGGCGTGGATCGCTTTCGCTTCGATGCTCGCGTAATTAACCACTTCACTCCACACACCACTCAATCACGTACCTTTTCTCTTTCTTCTGAACTCTTGGATATGATCCGTTTCAGGTGAGTCTGCAAGATTTAGCGGACACATACCAGCCTCCGTTTCAGAGTTGCGTACAGCAAGGAGGAGCCAGCGGGATAATGTGTGCTTACAACCGCGTGAACGGTGTTCCGAGCTGTGCGGATTTCAACCTGTTAACCAAAACGGTCAGAAAAGAATGGCGTTTCCGTGGCTATGTTACGTCTGATTGTGGAGCCGTCGGGATCATACATGACCAGCAAGGGTTTGCAAAATCAGCGGAGGATGCTGTAGCCGATGTTCTTCGTGCTGGTATGTCTCTCTCTTCTGCCTCACTCCACACACATAGCTTTAATCGCACTGTTAAAAATCTTGGTTGCTAATTAAAACCACAAAGTAGCTTAAAGTGTGATTACCTAAATCGCATGTTCCTTGTACGTAGAAGCTTTTATCATCTGTCTATTGTCGGTTTACAGTAACATGGCTTTACAATGTTATTCATTCTCAATCATATTAATGCCAAAGTCGCTGGCTTGGCCCAGTTATATTAGGTCCCATAATATGTTTATCGGTATTTCCTATTTTGCCTTTCTATATGTTTTAATGTTTCACATTTTAGGTTTCTAAGGTTCTCATTTTTGTATTTTCATTTCTTCTGTTAGTTTAGTAATGCCATGAATGATGCATATATCAATAAGATAAATTATAGTATGTATTATTTTCCGACATCTGTGAGCCCCACAAAGTAGACTTTCTTTCTACTTTCCATACAGAGCTTAGGTATGTGTATTTTAACATTTAAGAAAAACGTATGAAATACAGTTTTTTAAAAAATAAAATTATAAATAAAACATGTTTAATTAATAGATTTAAAGTTTTAAAAACACATTGAAAACAAAAAAAATGTTTGAAATTATAAAAGTATTAGTAGCTACAATTTGGAGAGAAAGAGCATGTTGGCTTATAAAGGAAAAAAATAATCCAAAGTAACTAGTTTGAGATTTTTTTAAATAGAAAAAAAAATAGGGAGTTTTGGATTTTAAAGAGGGTTGGGATGATATATTAGGAAAATGTTAAAAAACACGAAATTCCTTTTGACGAAAACAACTAGAATTTTTGAAAAGAGAAACGGTGGTCCCTAGAAAAATTATTTTCACCATTGTGATAGGAGTTATGTTTTCTGTTAACTTACATTGATATTGTTAAAACTTTCAAATTAATATTTGTTTAATTCGTGTTTTTGGGGCAAAAGTAGCCCTGCTCTTTCGAAAATACTTGTTTTCTATCACATAATGATTTCCGTCAACGCAAATATTTGGTTACAGGTTTTTCGTAACATGTTTTCTCCAACTATTAAGCACTCCTCTAATAATTATCAACTCTCTCAGTGATAGGTGGAGTAATCGGACAATGTTTTATTGATTAATCCCAAAAAGTTAACTTTTTTATATGTAAAAAAAAAGTTGTAAAGTAAAATAATGCGTGTAAAAATTTGTTAGGAGTCAGACTAATAGTGTCCAGAGTAATATTATCATCTCATTAACAAGCAGAAGTTAGTTTGACTCAATAATTTTTATGATAATAAACAAACATAAACTAGATTTGTTTGAAGTCTCTGAAGAATGTTAAACTATCTTATACCAGAATGGTGACATTTTTTCATCTGAACCAAACTTTTCAGAAGCATCGCAGTGAATATGTTGTTAAACTTTGCAGGGATGGATGTGGAATGTGGTAGCTATCTGACGGATCATGCTGAATCCGCAGTGTTGCAGAAAAAAGTATCGATGTCTGAAATAGACCGTGCCCTTCACAACCTGTTCTCTATTAGAATGAGGCTAGGCCTGTTTGGTGGAAATCCAAGCAGTCTCCCATTTGGCATGATTGGTCCCAATCATGTGTGTTCCAAAGAGCACCAATATCTAGCTCTTGAAGCTGCAAGAAATGGCATTGTCCTCTTAAAAAACTCTCCCAAACTTCTACCACTTCCAAAAACAAGCCCCAGCATTTCCTTAGCAGTGATAGGTCCCAATGCCAATGCTTCTCCACTAATTCTTCTTGGAAACTATGCTGGCCCTCCTTGTAAATTTCTCACAATATTGCAAGGCTTTCAGCACTACGTTAAGAACGCCGTTTATCATCCTGGCTGTGATGGTGGACCAAAGTGTTCTTCGGCTCAAATTGAGGAGGCAGTGGAAGTTGCAAAAAAGGTGGATTATGTGGTGCTGGTTATGGGATTGGATCAAAGTGAAGAGAGGGAAAAACGTGATCGCATTCATCTAGACTTGCCGGGCAAGCAACTTGAACTCGTGAACAGCGTTGCTGAAGCTTCTAAAAAACCAGTTATTTTGGTGCTGCTTTGTGGAGGGCCTGTAGATATCAGTTCAGCCAAGTATAACCACAAAATTGGAGGCATCCTCTGGGCTGGTTATCCGGGAGAACTTGGAGGCATTGCACTTGCACAGATTATATTTGGTGACCACAACCCAGGTGATGATATTTCTTTGCTATTTTATCAATGAAAAACATGATTCACAAGTTTATTACTGAAATGGTGTGTGCTGTTGCCTGTCATGAATACTATGTAGGAGGAAGACTCCCTGTTACTTGGTACCCAAAAGATTACATCAAAGTACCGATGACAGACATGAGAATGAGAGCTGATCCTTCTACAGGCTATCCTGGGAGAACTTACCGGTTTTACAAAGGTCCAAAAGTGTATGAATTTGGCTATGGACTGAGCTACTCAAACTATTCCTATGAGTTTGTTTCTGTTACACATGACAAGCTTCACTTGAACCAATCATCCACTCATTTGATGGTTGAAGATTCAGAAACGGTAAGGTACAAACTAGTTTCTGAGTTGGGAGAACAAACCTGCCAAAGCATGTCACTCTCGGTCACAGTGAGAGTTCAAAATCATGGAAGCATGGTGGGGAAGCATCCTGTACTGCTGTTTATGAGACCTAAAAACCAGAAAAGTGGAAACCCTGTGAAACAGTTGGTTGGTTTCGAAAGTGTGATGCTTGATGCAGGGGAAATGACTCATGTTGGATTTTCGGTAAGTCCTTGCGAACATCTTAGTAGAGCAAATGAAGCTGGTGCAATGATTATTGAAGAAGGGTCTCAGGTGTTGCTTGTGGATGATCAAGAGCACCCAATACATATAATTGTTTGATGCTACGGATTTATTCTTCAACTGTCGCAAGCTAATTTAGCTGACATGTTTCTGAAGCACGCTGCAGTTTGGGATTATGAGACCACGAAATGTACTATAATTTGATTTGATTCGTGGATCCATCCATGGTATTTGCATCTGAAATTCAGACGACCGAATCGTATTTCAGTATGTTAAATGTAAAAATGTTGTTCCTCGTTGATTGTTGAACGGGATAAACCTGGTCACTAAATTAAACTGTATGGATTATCTAATAATTTTTTTTTATCCTTTTCGCTTCTATGGATTTTTTTTTTTTTTTCTTATAAACTAGTCAAGTCTTTTGGGTATTTATTTTGAAATATATTTTCTGAAATGTAATGTGCATTCTGAAAAATCAATTCCAAAATAAATGAGAGGTGAAAAAAAAGTTTAGGATGTTTTTCCTGGAAAGTCGTAATGCTGGGAACTAAGCACAGAGGAAGGAGGGAACTGGACCTAGGGATGGCAATGGGGCGGGACGGGTCTCACTATCTCATACTCATTTTCGTAAAAATAATTTATCCTCATATCCAAATCCAACGGGTATCAAACTTTTGTCTCATCCTCATCCCCATTCCCACCGGGTAACGAGTGTAATTTCGTACCCATACCCGTTTTCTTACTACTTTATTATTAATTTTAATTAATTTTTATAAAAAATTACGGTAAAGGAAACCTAATATTATTAAATATTCAATATTAGGAGTATGATTATTTTTTCAATATCAAATACTTTGAAATAAATTATAATTGTTTACATTTTAGATTATAATACCAAATAAAATTTGATGAAAACCAAAACATTTATTAAATTTGCAAACATTAATGAAACCTAGTTGATAAATTTTAAAATATTTTTAAAAAAATATAAAAGGAAAAAAATATTTAAATTAAAATATATTTTAAATGTTTGTTTACTTCAATTTTTAAATTATAATGAATCTATTTTTTATACACTAATAAAAGTTATAATACATCACTTGATCAACATGACGCAATGAACAAATAACAAATAATAAACATAATAATAAAATTTTAACATAGATCTTGTATCTTTTGAACCACAATATATGTTTGATGGTGGTAAAAAAATATTCATGGCAATTACATTAAATTTTTATATTGTAGTAAATAAAAATTATTTATACAACTATAGTGAAAAAATTAAAGTATGATTGTAATGAGTAAGAAAATAAAAAATAATTAGATAAAATTTATCGAAATAGTATTCTACATGATGAAAATAAACAAAAAATAAAAATATTAAAAAATTAACAAATGTGTGTTTTATAAACAATTTGGAGACTATTGGAAGGAATCACATAAAGGAAAACAAATATATAATTAATGGTATGATAAAATGAAAAATATCTTAGAGATCTAAGAAAACTTTTTAAATATCAACAGATATACTCAATGGTTGATACAATGACGCAAAAAATAAATAATAAACATAAAAAATTTTTATTAGATCTTGTATCTTTTAAACTTTAATATATGTTGGATGGTGATAAAAAAATATTCATGACAATTACATTAAATTTTCATATTGTAGTAAATAAAAATTATTTATACAATTATAGTGAAAAAAATTAAAGTATGATTGTAATGAGTTAGAAAATAAAAAATAATTAGATAAAATTTATCGAAATAATATTCTACATGATGAAAATAAACAAAAATAAAAATATTAAAAAATTAACAAATGTGTGTCTTATAAAAAATTTGGAGACTATTGGAAGGAATTGCACAAAGAAAAACAAATGTATAATCAAGGGTATGATAAGACAAAAAATATCTTAGAGATCTAAGAAAACTTTTCAAATATCAACATATATACTCAATGGTTGAGAAATAACAAAAATTATTTTAGCGAAATAAAAGAGTTCTTCGAATAAAACAAAAATTAATAATAATAAGTAAAGAATTTTTTTTATATTATTTAGTAAATGAAATGTTTATCCTATTAAACACTTAAATTGAGAGTATTAAACATTCACATATGAAAGGAAAATATACAATAAATAAAAATATTAAAAAATAATAGAAATATTCAAATGTTAGACATACATTTTTTTTAATTGACATACATCATTTTAACATAATTACATAAAGGTTATGATAATAAAAAATATATTAGAGATGCGAATGAGTTTCATGACAAACCAAATATTTAGAAGAAATAAAAAATAGAAAGAATATATATATATATATATATATATATATATATATATATATATATATATAGGGTTACTTAATTAATTGTGAATATTTTAATAATTTAAAGGGGATGAAGATATGACAGGACGGGTATTATGGCGGGGATATATTCATCCCCATCCTCATCCTCATACCCAATCGAAAAAATCGGAAATTCTCCATACTCATACCCTTACCCAGTCAGTACGAAGATTTCCTGTCAAAACAGAAACAGGTTCGGACAATACCCACGATGACGAGTTTATTTGCCATCTCTATCTGCACCACGTACATATGCGTGTGCCAGAACGATGACGACAATTGTTTGCTGTACCCCAAGTTTTCTTCCTGCACCCCCATATTAGATGTGAAATTACAAAATTACCTTCTTTTCTTCTTTAATCATGAACTCCACCCCTCAGCCCCATCCCTATATTTTTGCCGCCGAAGTTACATTTTCTGCATTGGACAGTGAGAACAGAAGCTTTGAACGGTGATCAGAAAAGCTTTTATTCCGGCGACACAAAGTGTTGCAAAACCTTTTATTTTTCCATGATTTCCAAGTGATTACGTTTTGATATTTATTTAATATTCCGGATAAGGTGTCTGGAGAGTAGTTTTGGATTTAAAAATATCTTCTAAAACACATAATCGTTGAATGTATTACTTTTGTAGATTCCAGATTATATATTTTTAAATTTAAAATTAACTTCCAAATATTTATTAAGAAATGTGTTATTTTTTATTTTCATTTTAAACCGTGTATTTCGAAATTTCTGAATTTAAAATAATCTTCTAAAATATTTATTACGAAATGTGTTATTTTATATAATTTAAAATGTAAATTAAAAGTTTGTATTTTAAATTGTGTTTTTTTGAAATATAATTTTTTAAAAGTGAAACAATTGGATGTGAAATTCAAATATCCACAATCACCTCCTACAACAAGCAACCACCAACAAACCAAGAATAGCACTCAATACCCTCCCACTCATATAACTTATCACAGGAACAATTTTGATATTCTGATAATTATGGATGCAGGAAGAAAACATAGAGGTGCAGGAAGTAATAATTGCCAAGGATGCATAGATCATAGGCCCATTTTGCTAAGTTTGGGCCCAAAGCAAGTTCACGAGGTTTACAGTGGAACTGTATTTTCAATGCGTAACTCAAGAAGTTCTTTTCTTTTGAGATACTCTGTGGAACACTTCTTTTGGTTCACATTGGGGGTTGACTTCACATTTTAATCTATTCTTCTTAATATTTCATATTGGTTGGAGTAATTGAAAATCACAAAAATAATTGTAGATGTCTTATTTCAATTAATAAAATAAAATATGTCTATAGATGTCCTGAAAACACTCGTCTAATTATAACTATCTTAATATTTAATTAATAAAAAAAGTTAATTCTTATGCGAACTTTTCATAAAATTTCTAGGAGAACGAGACTATAGGATCAATACATTTTTCTTTTCTTAAAACTTAATGAAGTAAAGAGGAACGAGAAGAAAACGTGTCAAATTTATCTGCTAAACATTGACTTCTCAAATTTACCTGTTATTTAAGTAAACTTTTTAACATTGTTGTGATTAATTCGTAATATTATTGGTTTGATTTCATTTACTTATTCTTAAACATATTCCATTAGATAATATAAATAGGGATAATTTTTATTTTATGTTAGAATTAAAACTCAATATTATGGTATCTGTATATATTTGAGTAAGATTTGTTGATCTCATTGTAACATCCTCTATTAAATTATTCACAAATATGTAGTTAATATTCATATTTAGATGCCTTAGATTCCACATTAACTAAAAATAATATCAATTTACAACATATAAGTGTGACTACTTCTCATCTTATATATTAGTTTTATAGGAAGAGTTAGGCTGAAACTCAATGTCTAATATAATATTAGAGTTTATACTAACAATATTTGTGAAATCTATTTTGTCTCCTACTATCAGATAATTATTAGATCATTTACAAATTTCTAATCTTACGCTTGATATATATCTCAACATAAAAGAATGTATTAAAAATTCCATAATAATTATATAATAATTATAGATAATACTAAATTCACAATGATTAAAGATAATATCAATTTAAATAATTTTTAGTAATTCTCACTTTACAAACTACTTACTTATGTAATGATAAGTCAGTTTCAAACTTACTTCTTAATATAATATTAAAATTTATCATGCCACTCACACAAAATGTTATTAGACTATTATTGTGTTACATTGAACCAATATTCATACTAATCACAAATATGTCGTCTAACGTATAAATATTCATGTCTCCGTATAAATAAAAATGTTTAAGATTCTGGACCAATCATATAAAGCCTATTTACTATGAGTAAAACAATCATTACTTTACACATCGATTTTAGGAAAACAAATCAGAAAGAAAAAAATGAATACCAACTCTGATAAAATCACGTATAATCATATCAATAATATTGGATCTTGGAAACAATTAAGAAAAAAGAAATATGAATACCAACTTTAATAAAATCATGTATAATCATATCAATAATATTGGATCTTGGTTCCAAAGTAACTGCAGTTTTTAATGGGATGTAAATTTTGTACCAGATATGTAGAGCAGTCTATTCACTACTTTTTCTACCCATGTACTGTATTGTCACATTCATAACAACACCTAATTAATAAATATATTGAACTTTTTTTTATTTGGAGACAAGTAAACACTTATACAGTAATTCAGACATGTGACATGATTCACACAAAAAATTGGTTTGAATGGAGAGGATGATAACTTCCATTTAATTCATTAGTTATGTATTTATATTATTATAATACAGTTGTTAAATGATTATTTTGGTTCTCAAAGTATTATTTTTAATTAAGAACACGACTAGTGCAAATAGAATTTTATACCAGTTAAACTTTGGATAGTTTGTAATTATGTTTTAATGTTTAGAAATTTTTCATGAATTTATTTGAAAAAAAAATCACATTTATATCTTTTGAGGTGTTAAAAAGAGTTGTAGTGTATTGTTTAAAATCCTCAAATTATAAATACTTATTTGGCATGCTTGGTTTCGGTATCTCTCTCTTGTTACATGAATAGCATATTACATCAATCACTTATCTGTATTTATTCATGTGTCAAAACATTCTCAATTTACTTGTAATATAACCTTTTTATTATCGTTATGAAAAGAAACAAAAAGATAGCGAAATTACAAGGATGGTAAAGCACGGTCGTGTTATGGGCTAACTATAAACTCTAAATTAGGGATGTCAAAAAAATATGTATCTACGGATATTCGTGGATAAAATTCACAACGAGTATGAAACAAATATTAAAAATGGATACTCGTTACCCGCGGGTATAGGTATTTACCCGCATGTTAACGGGACAGGTACAAGTATCATAGTATCTGTACCCGTGGATACCCGTATCCGTTAAACTTTAATTCACAAAAGTACCCTTATATATATATATATATATATATATATATATATATTGGTACGTTGTCTTCTTTCAAGTATACCCCTCGACATTCTTCTCTCTCCTTTATTTGAAATTAGGCATATGCATCAAATCCTATATAGACAATGACATTTATGGTATGCTTGTTGTCAAATGATGAAATCAAAATAAGAATACTTGGCACGTGGTAATTCAGGTTTATTATTTGTTTATTTGTTTCCTTTTTAGGAACCAATTGGAGAAAGTGGACTTTTTGGTCAAAACACTAATTAAAGAATTTTCATTATGTTGAACGTCATTTTATATTTACTTTTATAATTATTTGGACTTGTATAAACTTGAGTTTATTTGAACTTTATTTAAAATTTATGACAGTGATGTATTTTATTTTATAATTATTTGGACTTGTATAAATATTTGTTTTTCAAATAATTTTGTAAATATACGCGGGTACCCATAGATACCCGCGGATATGAAAAAAATAGGCGGGTACCCATGAATACCCGACGAATATGGATATGGGTACGGAGCGGATATTTATCCAGCGCATAGGGTACGAGGGAGCTATTACTCGTACCCTACCCGCCCTGTTGACATCCCTATTCTGAATTCAAGAAATTTGGATTTTCTATTAATTTTTTATACTCTTTCTATCGTGTCTTTAAAATATATTAATATACATTAATTTTAATGTTTTAAAATATATTAAAAAAAAATAACGTACTAACATTGCATTTCAAAAATACAGCAAAAAATAATACTTAAACTTGAAACTAGTAAAAATAGCTCGACTCAAACCGGAGTTATGTTCTCTCAATTTTGACAAAAAGAATACTATAAATATATTGAAGAATCATTTGCATTATTCATCACTCAATCTGTCACGGAGGTGCATTGAAGTTTAGTGACATAACGTGATAAGATGAGAATGATTGGTTGATTAAGTTAATAATAAGTACATAACACTTTAATCTTCCGATTCTAGCCATATTTAAGCCATGTAAAAAGGTTGATCAGATTTAATATTATATATATCATCTCCAAATTTACTGAGATATTATTATCAGAGTCAGTTAACCCATAAAACTTTATCACAATTTTGTATTTAAAATACGTATGGAGGGATTGAAGATGCATTAATTATTGTTTAAGGAATTCCTAATTGTTTGCAAACGAGATTCAACCAATTCAAACACTGATGATTTATGCATGTCAGTAAACAGACGTATAACTAACGCGGCATTTGAATATAAGATCCAGAATTATGACACCACACTACGATCTCGATTACTAGTGGGGTGGGTCCAAAATTAAGAGTAGGATAACTTTGATACATATATATGTTACAAGTTGGATCCACATGAAAAATTGTTGAAATTCATATGCCATAAAGTTGGTTGAGATTGAGACAAAAATAATTAAAATACTACACTGTCTCCATATTATGAAAAAGAAAGTATATGTAACTATCATAAAATTAGACAAAAAAACTTTTTTTGTGGTGAAGGATTCTAAAATATGTATGCTGAACGTTGAATACTGTTAATTCCTGATAGGGGATGATATTGATGCTGGTGGGGGCTTCATATTGAAGATAATAGTAGCACGGTTGAGAAGGTTTGGTTTTGGTTTCGACGAGGAGAAGAATTATGGTAACAATTGGTTGCACAATTATCGTTCTCTCTACAGACATTAAACACAAAACCAGTTCTTGATGTAATATGAAGACAACATAGGAGTGACACATATCAGTTTTTATTTCAGATTTAACTTGTCATGGGAAAACCAAGACTAAGGTAGATACATGAAGTAAAAGAAATTTAAGTCCATCACAATCAGTGTAGTATCACGTAGAATTTTCAGTAAACATTTGTATAAAGTTTTAACAATAAGTCAAACTTTTTTGTAGACTAATATTAATTTCTACATCTTGACTTTTCATAATTCTCATTTATTTTTAGGAATTAAAATGCGCGTTATTTTTTATTTATGCTTCTGCATTGGTCTACAAAAAGTAAAATATTTGTCGATCGAAGTAGCTGAAATATTCGTGGAATTCTTGGAACCAAGCTTTGATGTAATTACCGACAAATACGTAATCGAGTTAATGATCATGTAAGAGATTATGCGAATAAAAATTTGGGTGAATTTAGTGTTATGTGTGGATATCTTATGTCATCGTTCTTTTATTGTTGTCAGATGTGCCATACAATTCCTGCTATTTTTGTTGGTCCCGGTGGGGAGATTTCTTTTTATTATCCTTCAATGTTTTTGTCTTTTATTTTATGAAATTCTTCAATTTTATACTTATATAATTATTTATTTAAAAAATAAATAAATAATTTTCATATAATTGATGTTATTTCTCTTATGCATTTTAAGTTATTATTTATTTTAAGTATATTTGTTAAAAGTCTCATATTCATTAAAGATAAGGTTAATTTATAATATAAGTAAATACAAATTTTATAAGATTAAATTAAATTTAAAATTTGATTCTTAATATTATATTATAATCATGATGATTGAAATATCATCAATCATCATTAGTTTTCATGGAATTCCTTGGAGGAAGGTTATCACATGATTTAGAGTTTATTTTAACAAAATTTGTTATTTGTTGATTTATTGTTCTATTACTATTGAACTATCCATTAATATTTAATCTTATGTTTGATATATATATGTCTTGACATGAGGAGATGTGTCATAAATAATAATCAATCATACAATGTCCAAAACATCAATGTCCAAAACATCTTATAAGGAAGCGTACTTAATTATTTATTTTCTCGTAAGTATTTATTAAGCACCTCACGTGACCCATTTTCTGAATATTTCTACTACTACTACGATATGGTAGTGTTTGCAACATTTACAGTTTTTTTTTTTTAAATATGTTAATAAGTAAACTATAATATATACAATAATATGGTAGTGTTTGTAACATTTAGTAAATTGTTTTTTTTAATTATAATAAAAAGTAAATTTTAAATCTAATTCAATCATACATGATCATTAATTTGTAAAATAAAATTTGCACCATCTTCTTATAAATTGATCTTATTTAAAATGTGCAACTTCCAAAATTTTATTTATTTATCCCGAAAAATAATTGTTAACGCTCATATTTTATTTATTTTTTCTTCCAATTTAAATATTAATCGTGAATTAATTATCAAAACTATGTTTTATTGCTTATATAAAGATATGAAAATAAATAACTGATAATGTTCACTACAATTGAGACTAAAACTCAATTATAAAAAAAATTAGATTAATGAAATAAAAAGTAAGGACTAAGAGAAATATCTTATAATTATTTTTTGAAATAATTTGATCTATATATATATATATATATATATATATATTTATAACTATATATAAAGGGCTCCCTTTTTTGTGTCCACATTTCATAATTCCAACTTTACCTTTTATAATTTAATTATTTATTAAATTTTTAAAAATTAACGGTTACTTTTACAAGTTTTTATAAAATTATTTACTTATCTCCTTTTTCTTTTTTTCTCTTACTATTCATCAACAGTTATTTTTTTCTTATTTTCTCCGTACATTTTATTTTATTTTTTATAAATATACTTTTATTTTGTTTATTAAATTAATAACATTACAATATCATCAATTATTAATATAATTCAAAAAATGCGTACACACAGGCGCTATCGCGCCTGTGTTTACACTAATATATATATATATATATATATATATATATATATATATATATATATATATATATATTCTGACTCTCATTAATATTATGACTTGGTATATATAACCACCACCAAATTATTTGGTTGATGCACAATTAATTTAGTATGTGTTCAACTTGACTTTGCCATCGTTGCTTTAACTTTAACTTTAATAAATAAGTCATGGTTGTTGATTTGCAGCAGTAGACATTATTGGAAGACATTATGACATCTTCAAAATGACACGTATTCATGTGTTACTGAGTGTTGTATCGATCTTAGGGTTGAGGTTATGGTGAACTGAAATTTTGAATATCAGGAAAAGTAAATAGTTTAGAGGCGTTAAGACTAAAAAACTTAATTTAGTAATATTTTTACATAATATATATATATATATATATATATATATATTAGCAATAAAATACATTTTAAGAGTTAAAAAAGTGAACAAGAAACATCTACAGAAACACATAAGAAGACTAGACAGTAACTAACCAATGAATTGAACTGTTAAAATTAAGGTAACTAAATGTAAGTGAACCACCAACGTCCAACGATGCTAATATATAAAACTACTTAACCTAAGTGGCTATAAAAGGAATGCTATCATATTTCAATGAAGATAGCAGAAACAAAATATTCCTGGAATTGATTTTGGGTCCCATAAAGTCTAGCTCTCCTTAAGTCCTATAAGACAGGTTTGGAATGAAGGTGAATATCTATTACTTGGATAAATTGGTACTGATTATTGTGCTGTTCAACTCTTCACTGCTAATTTTTTGCATCTCTGTACTGAACAGTATGAGTGAAGATCAGAAAAAAAGTGCCTCCAAGGGTCATGATGAAATGGTAGTTTCACAAGAACAGCAGGCCAAGGTATATGATATACTATTTTTCGTTGTTTGTATACTAAAAAAGAAGCTTTTACACTTGATATAATTTGTTTCCTCTCAGATCACTGAGGTGAGAGAGTTGATAGGGCAGTTATCAGACAAGGAATCTTTGTACTGTTCTGATGCATCAATTTCAAGGTATTTAGTGTCACGCAATTGGAATGTTAAGAAAACAGCTCAAATGTTGAAACAAAGCCTGAAATGGAGAAAAGAATTCAAACCGGAAGAGATCCGCTGGGTAAGTTAATTACTTGTCTTCACTTTTTTTTGTCTAGTTTAGATAAAGGTTGGCTGGCATGTCTTCTCTTTCGAAAAGATCCAGGGTATGTCATTGTTCTGAAATGGAACTTCTCTTGATGCAGGAAGAGGTTGCTGCTGATGCAGAGTCAGGGTCCATTTATAGACCCAATTATCAGGACAAGTTCGGGAGATCAGTGATTGTAATGACACCTAGACGCAAGGTTTATGGATTATAAATTTAAGGGTTAAATATATTTTTAGTCTTTCAATTTTCACAGAAAATTAGAATTAGTATCTCTTCAAAATTTTGATTTAATTTAATCTTTTATTTTTAGAAATGTGTTGTTGTAATAATTCTAATCAAATTTTGTTAAGTTTATTTGATGTTTCAAATACATATTAACTCAAATATTATCGTAAAATATGTTTGAAACATCAAATAAACTTAACAAAATTTGGTTAGAAGAATTAAAACAACATATATTCAAAGATTCGAAGAGGGACTAATTCTAATTTTCAATAAAATTTAAGGGATCAATATCATATTTCACTCTAAATCTAATAACTTTTTAAAATCCTATTTTTATGAACATGTTTTTGTTTCATTTGTGTGGTTTGTATCTGTGCTGCAGAACTCCTTATCAACAGAGAGAGAGATTAAGTATTTAGTACAGTGCTTGGAGAATGCCATTTCAAACCTTCCACCACAGCAGGAACAGGTGGTGTGGCTGGTAGATTTAGAGGGTGTAAAGATGTCGGATATATCGTTCAAAATGTCACGTGAAATTGTCCATGTATTACAAAACTATTATCCAAGGCGCTTGGGTTTGGTAATTCTGTTCAATGCACCTGCAATCTTCCAACCATTCTTCAAGGTACCTAAATTAAAGCCTTTTCGTTGGTTTTGGTTACGAGACTAGTGTATACACATGCATTGCCTCGGTAAAGTTTGAAATGCTGCTTGTAAAGTTAATGATATGCATGCAGTTTATCTTTAAATTTTGATGTTACCTGCTTCTGCAGATGATGAGGCCCTTTTTGGAAACTGAAATTTACAACAAAGTAAAGTTTTGCTATTCGGACGATCACAACTCAAGGAAGTTTTTGGAGGATTTATTTGATATGGATAAACTTGAATCTGCATTTGGTGGGAATGGTGACACAGGATTTGACATAAATAAATATGGTGAGAGAATGAAAGAGGAAGAGACAACAAGATTCATTCATTCTGAACACAGATGAGGTCTGTGTGATAATGCAAACTATAAAGCTTGGTTGCTGAAAGGGCGAGGAATTAGAATTAGAAATAACATACCAAAAAATCGGTATTTTGTCAGGCAAAGCAGCAAGATGCTATGACATTATAGTTTGAAACATAGATTTAAGGCACGAAGTGCAACTTTATGTATGATTTACGAAATTACAAAGATATAAATACTTCAAACTTCTAAAATGAATAAATAAATAAGTCTACTGTTCCAACTTGTCGTATCAATGTTAGTTTTATTCGTTGTATTATACATGAAAGGAGAGAGTAAAGGGAAGGTAAAATTACGAGTAAGGTAGAATATTTTCGGTTACTACTACAGTAGGTGAAAATAATCTTAAGCAATATCTTCTAACAAAATTGGCTAAGGAATAATAGCAATCAAGATTAATTTAAAGTATCTTAAATATTACAAATAATTTGTATATTTGATCATGGTATGAATATTTATTTAAACTATAAATTTATTAAATATATTGTTTTTATAAAATTAAAATATTTAAAATATATAATATTTTAAAATAAGATAAATTCAAATTTACATGTTAGGTTAATGAAGTTGTTATAAAGTGAGAGTACTAATACCTCCATTTTGGTCTATTTGTAGACCATTATCAAGCTTAAGAAAGAAACCTTTTTCGTATGATTTTTCGAACACATTCTTTTTAATGAACCACTGGCTTGTTTGTTCAATTTGTATTTATTGGTCATCTTGTCATTATGATCTTGAATGTGGCAACAACCTCAACAGAACACTTATTGTTAAATATTTATTGTGAGTCTGACTCTTCTGGTTGAGTTTTTTATGTTTAGACTTAATTCGATTTAAAATGTAAATACTTGATTATTTTTATGATTTTAGTATTTTGACCTATTTGCAATTTCATCTACAAATTCATCAATGGATAACAAAAATAATAAATTCATCATCATGATTCAATTTATTGTGTTCTTGATTAATGTTGATTATTATTGGTTTTGCAAAAATGTAAAATTGGCATTTAACAAATACTTGAGTCAATATATTTTTGAATTTTCTTTTGATATTTATTATGTTTTTAATTAAGTGATAAAATGGTTACATGATGAGAAATAATAATGCATATATTAAAAATTGGAAAAAAAAACACTAGTGCAAATTAATTATTAATTAAAAAACACTAGTGCAAAAAAAACACTAAGGTGGCAATTCAATGTGGGTTGACTCACAGGTCTATAGAAAATAATGCGAGACAGATTGAGATATTGAATTTGTTGGGTCATACAAACTCGTAGTCCGCACATGTTTAAGGTAGGACAGGGTGGGTGGCCTGCTGGCCCATTTACAAAATTAAATACTCTTTTTTTAGATCCCTACATCATTTACCATGTTGTTTTTATAAGTTCTTTTTTTTATTATTATTATTTATAATATTGTATATAAAATAATGATTTTAGTTCTCGAATATGCAATATCTTTTTATGTAATTTTAGGTTAACAAATTTGGATCTGTCTTATAAGGTAATATATTGTTATTGTATTTTACCTATAATCTTCTGTTATTTCTTGTCTTTGGTTAATTAGACTAATTGAAATTATTTCGATAGAAAATGAATATTAATTATTATAAAAAAAAAACAATTTATTCATTATAAATGTGGGCCAACTCACATAACAGGACAAACCAGAAATGTAAACTTGTTTTTGAACTGCGGAACGAAATAGTCCGACCCACACTTTGTGGACCAAACATAAGATGAATCAAAACGGGTCAAATTGGCTCACTTTGTTATTCATAAACAAAACAAATTACATATATACCTATAAAAAAATTCAATTTCTTTTTTTCTGTATGATAACTTTATGGAGTTGAATCTGACTTATTCCATAACTTATAACTCATTTTCTATTTTTGTTGACTGATGCCAATATTCTTTCTCCAATATCAATCATCCTTTTATTTATTTGATATAAGATTTGTAGCTGGCTTTTGTTATAGGAAAGAAAATTTCATATCAACAAGAGTTATACTATTACAAATGAGACTAGTTTTTGACTATTAAATTACGAGAAAAAAATTATTAATATATATATATATAGATATATTTAAGAAAGACATTATTATTATCACAAAAAGTATCATATAATCAAAATTAAAAAAAATATATTTTAATCCACTTTAAAGCTAAAAAGATAATCAGGTATTTTAAAGCTAAAATTGTTCCTGCAGCAAAGTTACCAGTTTTCTGAAGAGTGAATAAATATGTATCGATATATTTGTTTTTGGTGTGAAATATATGGTACACGCGTGTACCCGATGTATCTCCTCACGCTATCATAATAAATGAGCATTATCGCAACATACAACTACCACTACACATGTCGGCTCATGGACAACTCCTTCCAACATAACTTTACTTCATCATTATGTATATACCAAATTCTGGCTTTAATAAATAACTTAAGGTTGTTGATTTTGCAGTACTCACATTAAGGCCCAATTTCATCTACATCTTCAAACCATAGTCATGCAAACACTAATTATCTTTTTAATTCACTAATAAATAGTCTTATGTATTAAAATTTGTTAAATTATTCCATAAGCTGGTGTGGTCTTCAACAATTTTGATTAGGCCACCGAATATTTTATCTAAATGAATTAATGAATTTATATTTATTTTTAATTAAATTCTTTCTGTTGTTGTCAACAATTAAATAGTCATAATGGTTCGATACGTAATGAGATTTCTTTTTCCTTAAACGTCAATATTTTCACAAGTTTTGAAACCAATATTTTCAACTAGTTTGGCTTTGTAAAAAAAACGAATAAAAAAAGATTAGTTAAAAATAATAATTACACAACATAATAAAGATTTATGAAATAATTTAGAACATAAAACATGCTTTAACCTAAAAAGTTAGGAGTATGTTTTTTCTTGTTTTGATAGCACACCGCATAACTTGGATCACATTAAAATAAGGTAAGTGTAACTAACTATCTTGCAGAATGCACTAATAAAGAAGCAGAGCCACGAGCAGAACCAGAATCCACACTGCAACCAGTTCGGCGAACGCATAAGGTGAATTTTTTCTTCTTTATCGTTTTCTTAATATTCTGCATCGATCTGATATTCAGGTGAGAGATGTCCATCTTAGCAGCACCTAGAACCATTTTATGTTCATTTTCTTAACACCTACTTTATCGTATCCTCTTTTTATTCTTCCTCTTTGTTCCGAACTTACTATGTATTTTGAGAGTTAATGTCTTGTAACTGTCGTTTTTTGTGAGTTTAACCACTCTTCATTTTCTTCAGAGTTAAGTTTTACATTGTGTGCCGTACAATGTAAAGGGTATACGTTATCTGTAAGAAACAAAGAGAGCGTGAAATGTGAAGATGTACAAGTAATCTAAAATTAATTATGATTTAATTTAATATAATTTCTAACTGGTATCCAACGATGTCTTGCGTTGCAAAGGATGTAAGGGTGAATATGAAAGGTAAATGAAGTGTTTAGATGCAGGATTGATCTAAATTAATTCAGTTTGATGTCACTTTCAAATGGTATAGACTTGTGTGCATCTGCTGTGCACTTTGTTGTGGTTTTTGTTACCTTTCTACTTTGTTTTATTGTGTTTTGTTGTGTCATGCTCTCTGGGGTCAGATCTCAATTTTTATGGCAATTAAATAATTGTATTGTTGAACTTTTATAACCGACACAGGTCTTAATTAAAAAATAATAATAATAATAATAATGAACGGTTGGAAAGAAAAAAGAATTGGAAGAAAAGGAAAGAAAAAACTACTATCTGAAGCTGAAGTGAGAACGTGCATGGAAATAGTATATGAGGGAAGTTAAGTTTATATGTGCAACATGACATAATAGAATACTGCAAGCGCGTAAATACCCTAACAAATGACATGAACTTGCTAACAAAATTGAGCTATAACTGTGAAGTAACCACTAACTACGGTAATTAACTGTTTAACAAGAGTGGCTATAAAATGAATTCGACACTTCAACGAAGAAACCACAATTAAGGATCTCCCAGAATCCACTTTGGTTCCCTCAGTTTAGCTTGCGTTAAGCGTGGATCACATAAGGTAACTTACTATTGTTTGTTTTTGTTCTGTAGTTATTCGGAACGAAGATGAATAACTATCGCTACTAGAAATTTGTACTTGCCATTGCGGCGTTCAATTGTTCATTGTTAATTCTTTGTGTCTCTATAGGGAACAGTATGAGCCAGGTTTCGAAAAAAGCTGCCTCTAACGGTCATGAGAAAATGGTGATTTCCAAAGAACATCAGGCAAAGGTACGTCCAATTATTTTTACACTCCTTGAATCAAAGATGCTTATTACTCTTGTTGCATGTGAAAACACCAATATACAATGCTTTTAGTAAGGGATGTAACATACAATAATTTGCTCTTCCAGATTACTGAGGTGAGAAAGTTGATAGGGCCATTATCAGCTAAGGAATCTCTGTACTGTTCTGATGCAACCATCACAAGGTATTTAAGCTCACGAAATTGGAATGTCATGAAGGCAGCTCAAATGTTGAAGCAGAGCCTGAAATGGAGAAAAGAATACAAACCTGAAGAGATTCGCTGGGTAAGTTACTAATTCTCTTCACTTTTTTAATGAATTTTAAGAGAAAATGCATGGCTGGGATGAGTCTTCCCTTTATAAAACTTGGTTAACTTTTTTAAACCAAGATTCAGCCATAAACGCTTGCCTTGGTTTGGTATATTTTACAGTGTTCTAGATAAACTAGCTGTAACTGATTTTCTTATATTGTTCTTAAGATTTATGTCTCTGGTCCATTATTGTCTCTCATGGAATGTGTGAGCTAGTCTATTGTCAATTTTCACGCATTGTGATATTTTGTTTTGTAAAATTATATTTGCATGGATTTTTCCTTAATACAGGAAGAGATTGCGGATGAAGCAAAGACAGGGTTGATGTATAAACCAAATTATCTTGACAAATATGGGAGATCAGTGCTTGTAATGAGACCTTGTCTCCAGGTTTCTTTCTGAGAATCACTTTCAATCTCTATCTTGTTTATTTTTTTGATAAGGATAAGATCTCTATCTATCTTGTAATGAGACCTTGTCTCCAGGTTTCCTTAGTTTTCTGTTATATGCTATATTTTGATTATAGTTTAAGCCTTTGCATCAAGAAACGTTGATAAACGACAACAAGGTTAATTAGCAGTGGTTTTACATGAAGTAATTCATTTTCATTTCTAATTTCTCTTGAACTGCAGAATTCGAAGTCAACACAAGGACAGATTAAGCATTTTGTGTACTGCATGGAGAGCGCCATTTTAAATCTTGCACCAAACCAGGAACAGGTGGTCTGGCTGGTAGATTTCCAGGGTTTCAAGTTGTCAAATATATCATTCAAGGTGGCTCACGAAACCGCCCAAGTGGTGCAGGAGTATTATCCAAAGCGGCTGGGATTGGCCATATTGTACAATGCACCCATGATCTTCCAACCATTTTTCTCGGTAACTAAATAGAAAGTTTTTCACTGTAGCACTTCTGTATAGTGTTTTATATGCACGCTGCTTTGGTGTATATATGATATGTCTGCATCCACTTGGTGAAGTGTTAAATGCAGAGTGAGAATATTATGACTACTTTGGATGACCAAGGGAAATTGCGATCTTTTCTCCTAACTGATGCCTTCTTTTTTGCTGCTGATCCGTAGAAGATTTTATTTATCTCTGTGTGTGTGTGTACGTGTTTATATTGTTGATTTTTAAATTGTGATGTTACCTGCTATTGAGGAGTGATTATGCGTATGTATTATGGATTTTTAAATTGTGATTTTAGCCGCTATTTAAGAGTGAATATGAGTGTATGTATTGTTGATTTTAAAATTGTGATGTTAGCTGCTATTTAAGAGTGATTATGAATCTAGTGTTATTTTTGTAACGTGAGAATGAATTGCTGCAGATGGTAAAGCCCTTTTTAGAGAGTGAGACTTATAACAAAATAAAGTTTGGCTATTCAAACGACCACAGTACAAAGAAGATTATGGAGGATTTGTTTGATAAGAGTATTCTTGAATCTGCATTTGGGGGGAATGGAGAAACAGGAGTTGACCTAAATAAATATGCTGAGAGAATGAAAGAGGATGACAGTAAGAAACTTTCTTTCTGGACACCGGTCAAGTCTCTGTCATCAGTTTCACACAATGCCCCCTTAGATTCAATCAGGTTAGATGCAGATTCTGATGCTTCCAACAATGAGAAAATTCTTGTTCCTAACTGATCAATACATCTTGGGATCTTAAAAATTCGATCGCATTGCGATGATAAATTTCATATGTAATCAGTGTTGAGTCAATTGTAATGCAGCAAGACACTATGACGCTATAGTTTGAAGCCTAATTCAAGAACATTATGTATCAACTTTATGTATGATTAATGACGGCAATAACATTGCCTGTGGCTTGAAGCTTCTGAGCTTCGACACTGGCAAGAAATTCATATCAGCTTCTTATGTGATTGACCACATTTTTCATCGCAAGCAGGGAAAAATTTAAGTATTTTTTAATAAACTAAAATAAAAAATAAAAACCGTCAGTATGAACTTTAGTTTTTTAATCTTCATTGTATATGAAGGGAGGGAGAAAATGAGATGTACAAGAGTAGTCAAGAATAAGTAGGAAGTTAACAAAACACTCAGAATATCCAGCAAAATTCACAATAGAACTGATTTACAATTAAATAAAGGACCTGAAAGTGTCATAAGAAGCATCATCAACAGTCTCATGAAAACAGTCACTCGCTCACCTTTTAAAATAAGTATACATAAAAATGGGAGTTCATCTCTACATATATTGATTCAAAACTGTACTACTAACACATTGAAAACAGCCTAGCTTTAGGACAAGTGAAAATATTGTTGACCTAACAGTGTCACCGAAGATGTCTCCCCCTTTGTGATTCAACTGTGACATTTCTGATTAAATGTGTGTGTATGTATTTCCTGAAACAGCGAGAAATAATGGAATGTAGCATATTAAGGTTAAGATTAAGATTATGATAGTATCATAAGAAGATGAAAAAAAGAATCAATGAGTGCTTACCTAAACAATATATCACTGGAACATGTCATCCAACTTCTGCTTGTAAAGAGCCAAACGCTGTCAACAAGTAAATTTGTCAGTGCCTTGACAAATTAGTTAAAAAGAAGACTTAAAGGACTGGAATTTCAACATCATAACAAGCATCAACAAGTAAAATACATCCTAAAAGTAGGATATGCAAGCTGATAAAAAAAGCATACCCTTGTATAGGCATAAACTCCAGCTTCAGAAGGCCCTATGGGACTTCCCCTCCTAATGAATCTTCCCTCTTTGAAAATGTAAAGCATGGGAATTCCAGTTGACAGTTCCAAACTAATGACCTGGTGAAAAAGAAAAATGAGTATGTACTGTAATATGCAAACTTAAGAGCCACAATAATTTTGAATACTCCAGCTACCTCTTGGGAAGTTAATTTATCAAGGTACATGATAATGGATCTCAATGAATTCCCATGGGCTGAAATCATAACATTCTTTCCAGATAAAAGTTGTGGTTCAATCTGCAGAATTGATGACAATGGAATCAGTTCCTTGTAAATGTTACATGCTGCCTTCAATCATACAAGAAATTTGGCCATACACCATAAATCAAGCTACATAAATGCTTCCCCTCCACCATATATAGGCTATAAACTACATTAGTCCCGTAAAACATCAAACATATAACACATGTGAGTGGACTAAAACCTAGCTCTACTGAGTTGAGAGGAAGATCAAGTTGAAACATTCACCATGTTTGTTTGGAAAACTTAAACATCAAATACATAGGAAAATGGGGAGGGGAGCGGGGATAATCTACAAATCAGATTCTTTTCAAAAAAATTATACAAAAACTATATTTCCACTTACTTGGTCTCTGAAATAGGCAACTGCTCTTTGGGCACACATTTCCAAGCTTTCACCATTTGGAGGAGGTATGTCATAACTCCGGCGCCACTCATGGACTTGCTCTTTCCCATATCTGTCGGCTGTTTCTTGTTTATTGAGACCTTGCAGTTCCCCATACCTGAAAGGATAACAATTATGGTATGCCAATAATATATGTTAATGTTATTTGTGACATTGTAAAAAAGAAATTTTAATCAGAGGAACCAGGAAAAAGATTAGTACATTCTTTCATTTAGTTGCCAAGCTTGTATGACTGGAATGGACTGTTTTTTTGTATCTTCACTAAAAACTTGACTCCATGACCTTGCTCGTTCACTTTCATTGTGCAAAACGATAGGGACCTATTGGGAAGTTGACGGTTAATATTTAGAAAATAACTTTTGAATACTTTACTGCAGCAGGTAAAAACATTTCTTCAAATTTTCTAGACTAGAGTTTAGTGCACTGTTATGTACATAATTAGCACCAAGCATAGCAAAACCTGTGAATTTTTCTATTAACCAATTTTTTGGTTTGTTGTGTCACTCTAAATAGATCAAAACTCATGTATTTTCTGCCGAGCTTTAGTTATTTGGATATGGTATGCTTACTAGTATGCCGTAAGCATTGAAAAAAAAAATAGTTACATATTCATTGGCGTTACCTTCCCACGACGGTGCTGGGTCATAGCAAGCATGGCTGTCATTTGTGCACGAATCAAAGCCGATGTAAATATGACATCAACAGGAATGCTGCTAATTCTTTTTCCAGCTTCAATTGCTTCATCTATACCCTTCTTGCTTAGAGGGACATCAACACACCCTGTGAATAAGTTCTTTTCATTCCATAATGACTCACCATGCCGAATAAGGATTAAAGCTGCTTCATCTGAAGTCAAACATATTGAACAGCAATAAGACAACATCCAACTAACAACTTGAATTTCTTGAATGTTGCAACCACCTCAAATTTGGTGAGTTCAACTTCAAGAAGCAATGGAAAGAAAGCCGTCCAGTAATGAATATAATTAACAGAAGTGTTCATCATACTTGATTTCTTGTTACTGTCACCAGCGTTGCTTCTTGAAGGAGATAACACCGGATCAACCACTGATGTTTGCGAAGCTAGAGATCGAATTACAGTACAATTCCTCCGACCAGAGCGGTTAGTACTTCTCCTTGACAAGCCATTACCACTGATAAAATCCCTAGCCACCAATCTTACTGTGTTGTTTTGGTGCTTCTGGTGACGATTAAAATTGTTCAGATGAGAATGGGACTGCAAAGTGCCAACAGCCTGGTAATATACTTCAGCAGCCATTTTCTGAAAATTGAAAGCAACACACCTGAGTGAGACAACCTTAAGAGTTGAAAATTCAGGATCAGAGGGCAACAGTGCTGGGTCGTTGTCGTGCCCAATTGATATGCAGGTTTCTTTATTATTATGATGTACCCTCCCATATTCGAATCAAGGAAACAAAAACACATATTGGTTGGAAGAATGTTCAATGTCAGAAAGGAAAAAAAAAAAAACTACCTTACATCACTATCTAAATCATCATAGGGAAATTTAAAAAATGGTTCCTTGTAAAGAGATAGCAGATCTATAACAGAAATATAGCAAGGAAACAAGAGAAACCCCATAAGTAAACAGAAAAGGAAGAAATTAAATTTAGTTTATTGGCATCAAGTAGTTAAGACGAAAATCACGAAAAAAAATAGCATCAGCGTACCCAGGACAAAAATAAACAAAGAAAAGAGGCAGAGGAAAAAGCAATGAAAATGTGAAAGAGAATGTCATAACATTGATATACCTGGTTTAAATAGGCGTAGTGAGGAAAACGTGAGGAAAACGAGGTGGATGGAGTGGAAGATTGAGTTGAGTATTATGTAATGAAGAAGAAGATGAAGAAGGTGACGGAAAGAGAGAAGCAAAGGTAATGTGTTGAGTCCAAGGAAGAGACGTTGATTTTGGAGAGGGAAAGGTAGTTGTTATTGTCACAAGTCTCAACTGGCACGACAATTGAATAGGAACAGAACAGAAATAGAAGAAAATGGTGGTAGGTTTCGTTGTGTCCAAAAACTCGCATAGGTTGTTGGACAAAAAAGACTGCTACTTACCTGCAAACTAAACTATGTTTTTTGTGCTTATTCTTGTTTTTCTCTGTCCTTCCATTTTCCCAAAGATCATTACAAATAATAACTCAATGATATTGAAAAAAAAAAATATTGTGTTAGATTGGTAATCAAGAGACTCGGATTCACTTTTTTTGTTATGAAGACTTTACTAATAAGGCAATCTTATTTGTTAAATTAACACTAATCTTAAGATTTGTTATCTCGGGATCCAATTCTATTAAACTTACAAAAACAAAAAGGAATTTTACCTGAAAAAATATCTCTCAAGGATGAGTTTGGATTTCTAAAAAATAATTTAAAAAGATCACATGTTTTTTTTAGTGGTTAATGTAATTGTGTGATTAAAATAATTGGACCGATACGTTCGGATAAAAGTTTTTAGAAAAATAAAATAAAGAGTTTATTATTGTAAAGAAAAAACACTATTAAAATGTTCATCAAAATCCTATTTACTTGGAAAATATATTTGATTATTCTTACCTATAATTGAGTTATATAACTAAACAAATTTAGAAAGTGCGCATTATGATCGAGTCAAGTTCTACTTTAAAAAATGTCCCACTTGTTATGTTAGTAATATATTAATTGTTAACTGTTAATTAACAGTAGTTATAAAAAATTTAAAAAAAAAAAAAAACAACTCACCCAACTACCACCACGTGTGTGGGTACAGTGCAATGGGTACTTTCACTTTTTTTTAAATAAAAAATATAATTATCTTTCACTTTATCTTGTTTTAGAAAACTTTATCCATGACATACTTGCTATAATTTTACCCGTAAAGTTAATTATTTATTATATTTTTCCTGAATTTAATCATTTAATGTGATTTTAATATTTAAAATTTATTATTTATTGTTTTTCAAGTAGTTCCAAAGACTAAATTAGAAAAAAAAAAACTTGTTCAATTAATAGAAAATAGTGAAATTAATTAAAATGATCAAAATCATGTATTTATGTTGTATTATGTTAGTGTGTTTGAAGAGCAAAGTGAAGAAATTCTCCCCACCTAACACCTACCCATTTGGTTGAATTGAACGATGAAATCAAGGGCTTTGACATTGAAATTTTCAAAGGTGGCTTAAATAAAGAAACAAAGCAGATGGATCACGTGTTGCACCATGCATTACAAGAACACTGACTCAACAACCACTTCCTTCAATCGAATATGCCCTCGCATTCTGCGCCTACTTAATCAACCTTCATCTTCTGCAACATTTATATATTTTGTTCAACAATTGTGTTATCAATAATGATACTCATATATCAAGATCCTTAATTGGTTTTTAATTTATGCCAAAAGGTTAATTATAGTAACTATATGTTATTCAAAATTTCTCAAGTTTTTGTGAGAAAAAAATGTTTTGCTTGTAAGTTTGTTAATTTTGTTTTTATAATTGATTTAATATTTTATCTTTGTGTATTTATTTATATTTTGTTCATAATAGGTATAATGTATTTGTATTTGTGAAGTGTAAATTTTATTATAAATTTGGTGTAGTATTGTTTTGCATTTATTTATTTATTTATTTATTTTTATTTTAATAAATTTTTATGTGACGAAAAATTATTAATAGACATAAGTGTCACAATAACTGAAATGTCTAGCATATAGCTTATTTGAAAAACGTTAACTATAGTCTATTTTGGAAATATTTTAATTTCTTATACAAGCATATTTACGATAAGTTGTAATTAAATTAATGCAGTACACAGTTTTTATATTTTGAAACATATTTAATAATGTAGCTAGTTTTTATATATTATGAAAACTATTTTTTGTGATACAAATTTGTCAATATATTAAGAAAAGTTTCCTTATAAAAAGAATATTTCAAAACTACATAAAAAAAAAAAGTTATATATTAGAATACATGCAAAGAGAAAAAAGTAGGGTGCAAATAGAATCCGTGCCATCTTCAAAACTTCAGCTTATAGGTACGTGGATTGTAAACATGGGCTTAGCTCCTTTTTCATTCAGTTAGTGAAAAAATATATCAAATAATTTATTCTTAATATTTTAAAAATTATTTATTATTTTAAAAATAAAAAAATATTCTTATAATAGTATAATAATTTAATTAAAAATACATACAAAATTTTTAAATTAAAATATATATGAATATTAATTTGTAATTATTGATTACTTTGAAATGAATATTTTTTATTAAAATTTATAACATACTATTCAAATTCTTCTTATAGTAAAATTTAAAATTTAAGAAACTCTCGCTTATATTATATCAGGTATAAAGGTTAAGCGAAAAATATATATCTTTCCTTGTTGAAAAGGAAATTATATTCAATATACTTCAATTGCATTAATGTTTTATTTTAGTTAAATCCTATTGAATTGGAAGTAGTGAATATTTTTGGTTTTGTACAAAGACAAACACAAGATTAATTAGTTTTACACAAATGCATAGCAAATATTTTCAGCTTTCATGTATTTTATTCGTGATTAGGGGTGGCAAAACGGACTGGACCAACGGACCAGCCGGTCAGCTCATGCTAAAAGGAACAGGCTGGGTTGAACGTCAGCCCTGGCTTGTTGGACCGTTTTAAAAAAATAAAATAAAATAAAAATAATTAAAAAATTAATTTTTTAGATTATATATTTTAAATGTAGACATATATAATAGTATTGTAATTTAAATCATTAACACCTACAAATTAAGTTTAAATTATTAATTATAATTGAATAATTTAATATGTAAATTTAATAATTATTTTAATTTATCTAATTAAAAACGTTAACTAATTAATTAAAAGTTAAAATAATATTTTATTTGATTAAATGTGACTTTAATAATAATTTACATGTATATATAAACAAATTGAAAAAGTAAAACAAATTAAAAAATTAAAAAAAAAACTAGACGAGCCAGCTCGACCCGGTCCGTTAACCCGTCCTATACGGGACAGATTGTGATTATTAACTCGTTTCTGTTTGACAGACCAGCCCGACCCGGCCCATTTTTTGACAGATCGGGCTGGCCCGTTTGTCACCTCTTTTCGTGATATTTAAACCATAATTACAAATAGTCAGAATTAAATTATTTTTTTACTAATTTTTATGAATTTATATTCACACAGTTTTTATTCCACGATATATTTGACATAATATGTTATCAAATGTTATATTTATATGTTAATAGGTGCATAAATTTAATGTTTATTAATAATTTAATGAAAAATTGACATTTTGGTTATCTTACTTCACAATTAATCCAAATGCTCTTTCCATCACATTAAACTTATGTACATCATTTTCACAATCACGACTTAATGCATGTATTATAACCATGCACCACATAGTTTTCGGTGTCTGGGCCGCTTCAACCACAAGGCGCTTACTTTGGGCCCCAATTAGTTACTAACATTAAGAATGATATAATCCATTTTTAAAAGATTTAAAAAGTTGTTTTCAAATCGTAATTTTATGTATAGACTATAGATCTAATGAAAATCTAAGAAATGTTGTAAAAAAAATGCAAAAATCCAACTAAGTCGAATTAGATCAGGTGATGAATTTGATTAAACCCCAAAGAAATCTGTCTGCACCCAAAATCCTCGTACAGAAACAGTAAATTTAACCGTGACAGTTTCTACGGAAGTTTTTATATATAACTGTTGACAATTGACGCCATTATTAAGTTCAACCATATTTAATAATGATTTGATTGTAAAAAGAAAAAAACTGAAGTGGACGTTGATCATATTCTAAGAAATTATAACGGAAAACAATTAGAGCAGACAAAACCCAATTAAAACGGATGCCGTTCGAAATCAACCCAGTCCTCAATCACACTTGAGCTGTACCATCGAAGTGATTGGTGACTTCAATATTGTTTGCCAAAACTCAATAATTGTAAGAAGAAAAAAAATGCAGGAACCTTTAACCGCCACCAAAGGGCAGAAGAAAGCTTAACCATCAAGCCATAAATATGAAAAATTGTTGATTTATTTCACAATCAAGTCTATTATTAGTATAATCTAAAGGAAAAGCACCTTCAACGAAAAACTAACACACCCCAAAGTCCAAGAGAGGTCTTGATGTAATAATATAATTAAGCAGGGTCCTTCAACATATATTATATATAACATAATATGAAAATGTCGAGATAACACTCCACATCAAGATTGAATTAAATAGACATTAGGAAACCCAAAACGAAAGTGGATAGTGATAATATACTGAGATCAATCAATTAATTAATTAATTAATCAGTTCTCATTGTCGAACTCCTGGTATTGCCTGAGGACCTCAGCACAGCCAGCAGCAACATCCTGAGACATGAAACCCATGGCATTGGCGTACCTGTCGTCGGAGGCAATGCCATTGAAGCGGGTGAGAATAACAAGGGCTTCGTCACGGCCAGGGGTCACTTCTCTGCATTCAGGGTGGGGACTGCTTACAAGCTTAGCATTACAGATCTGATCTGCATGATCCTCATCCACGTATATTGTGTATGCTCCACTGGAATCAGTCTTTCCCTTCTTTGTGTAAACAACCTCGTTGCTCGTCCTGCTCTTGCATTGCAAGATAACCTCCGCACCTGCCAACAAAAACATCTTACAATCTTCCAACAACTACTAAGTGCATGTTTGGATTCTCATTGGATCGATCATTCGATACCACCTCAGAATACCTAATTTTAAGTAAATGCTCACTTGTGTGATCCATATTTAGAGTATTCATTCTAGATCTATAATTGATTTTGAAGAGAAATAATCGTAGATTACTTGAGATTTCGAAGTGAAATATGTTACCACTAACTTGCTTTTGAACCACCAAGCATAAAACCCTTTGGTTCAAAATCAATCTTAACAAACATCAAAGGTGCTAAATTAATTTTTGAACAGATCCACCCAAACACGCCACAATTAACAGCAAAGCAAACAAGGGTAACCTAGTAACACATAGCAACATCGGGTGCAAAAATTTAACATGACACTATTAACTAACAATGATCTTGGCGAAAATAAATTCGACGTCCTCGTCGCTAGATCTTGCAAAGTACTCATTTGTAAGTTTACAACCTGTTACACAGTCAGATCGGATACCACAGTTGCGAAATTCGAAATGAAAACTACCGTATTATCCTAAACGAAACGGTCCTAAGAGTGGGAAGGCGAAACTGAAGTCAGAAAACAAAAGCACGCCACCGAAAACCTCAAAATTACACTAAAACGTCGCGGATTCACTTTAGGAAACAGATCTGAGATTTTAGTTCATAGGACACAAATACTAGCGTTTGAAAAAGAAAAGAGAGAAGAAAACGGTTTGCAGTTACCAGCAATGTAGGTGGTTGCAGAGGTCTCAAAACCAGCACGGCAACGGTCACAGTAGACGCGACCCTTCACGCATAAAGGGTTCTTGGCTGGGCGAATGGCCGCAACCATCGCCGGAAGCAGCACACACAAAGCCAACAATAACACTGCCCTTGAGGCCATAATGCTCGTCACGGATAGAACAAGAAGAAAAAAATGGAGAATAAGAAGAGGCTTTGGTTAGGAATGAGTGAGCACAGAGCAAATTGGGGTTCAAGATTTCAATAAAAGGGGTGGTGTGAGTGTGGTAAAGTTGGAGAAACGGGCATAAAGAAAACAAAAGCAAAGCGCGTGGTAAAAGTTCACCTGCGCTGCAGCGTACCATAGAGAAAGGTGGTGACGCAAGTAAAACGTGCCACGTCATTACGATAAAAGATTGTCGGTTTGTGATGGAGATACTGGGAAGGGTGTAAAGAGAGAGGAGCGTAGAGGAAAGGAAGTGAGGTGAGGCGGTGTGAATGAATTGTCCAATAATGTTTGCAGCTGGCGCTGTCGGTGATGGCATGTGATGTATGGTAAGTTAACACAAGCTGTTCGCTCATCCAAATGAAAGTGCATCTGTTAATTCCGCGTGACGCGCCGAAAATTTTGCATTCTGGAACCTGGATCCTCTCTGTAGTAGTGTTAAAAGTCGCATTATTTTCATAATCCAAGTAATGTTCCTAAATATCAACATCAAAATTAAATGAAACATATTATAGAAAGAATGTGTTTTTCAAATCTAAATTTGTATTTTTGCAATAAAAATTCGAACTTGTAACCATTGTATTATAATTATAATTATAATGGTTTACATTATATAATTTATTTATTTTAATATTTTAAGGATTTTCTATTCTTTCTTAAATATTTATAAGATTATGTTTACTTTTATGAAGAAAAATCACGGAAAAGAAATGCTTAGCTGCAAAAGTTTCACCATTGATTGACTATTGTGACAATCGTTGATGAGGAAAAAGTAAATGATGAGTCGTTAAAGTTTCTGCCATATGGGATACCAGAGGATCAGTGTTCATCTTTCGATCCGAGACTTTATTCAACTTCATCGATCCCCCTGTTTTTGTTATTAACAAATTATGTAAAATTATTTTGTTTCAAAGATATAATTAAAACTCAAATTCGTGACTGCTAGAATTTATACATTATTTTACTCTACTGTGTAAAGTCCTTGAGGTTGAGTATCATCATTTAGTCAACCACTAATCTCGTTGTTTATGAGTTTATTTACATAAAAAATTAAAAAAATAAAATAAAACATGTTCGTTACTTGAGGTTCTCGTGTTTTATGTTGAGTGTTTCACATTAATTCGTAATGCCATGAGTCAGATTAATAGCCATAAGCACCAATTACGTCAAAGATGAATGCAATTACGGAATTAGAAGCCTCGTTCTTTCAATCTAATTTAACTACTTGAATTATTAATATTTTCTTGTATTTATAGATTTTTACTTATAAATGTACGGAAAATTATAGTATGATCTACTTTTTTATTCTTATCTTTTATTTTATGACGTAATTTAGTGTGAATCATTAATTTTTTTATTAAATATATATTAATTAATAATTCACGTTAAATCACGTATAAAAAATGTTGTCAAATAAAGTAAGAAAAAATTATACCATGAGAGAGGAAGGAAGAAAAAAAAATGACAAAGTAAGAGGGATACAGATATGGACGCGAATGTAAATATGTGACAATGTTGTGTGAATCTGACAATGTTTTTTTGTCATATCAACAAAGGTTTCATTATAAAATTATATAAATTTATAATAAAGTTTCAGATAAAAACATTAAATAGAGATCAAATATAATTGCAGTTGAGGTTAAAAAATATATTTATTCATTTTTTGTTTTATATACCGATTCGTTTTAAGAGATGATTTTGTTTCATAACAACTCGAAGAATTTTAAGAAAAATAAGCATTGAATCTTGAAAGAAAAAAACTTTCACACACGTTATTAAAATGTGAAATCTCTCAAAGATGTTCAAAAAAATATTAAAAAGTTGAGATATATTATGATGCATTTGTCATAATAAGTAAAATAAAAAAATTTGATCAGAACCAACTCGACTGAATTCGGTTGAATTTCATTCGAGATCTACTTGGTTGAATATTGTCAAATTTGGTTTAAGGTCAACTCGACAAAATTTTTGTCGTGCCCGACCAAACTGAATTCGACAAATAGGCCGAATATAGCCAAATTTTACAAATTTTATCTGAGACACACTCAGTCCAATGGGGTCAGATTTGGGTTAGGACTGACTCGGTCGAATATGGCCAAATTTTGTTTAGGTATGACTGGACCAAATTTTGATCGAGGTCAACTCGACTAAATTAGGTCAAGTACGACCAAATTTCGAACAGGACCGACTCCGCCGATACGTCCAAAATTGGGCAACGCCCACTCAACTGAATATGGCCAAATGACTAGTCCATCTCGACCTTCATCCTAATCCAACTAAAATTTATATTAAAATTTTAGATTGGATTTTTTGGATTATCCATATTTAAAAATCTAGATTTAGAAAATGGATATATAATCCATAAAACATATAAAATATAAATCAAATTAAATCCATATCCAATAAAATAGATTGAACTTTTAATAAAATGAATCTTAAATATATTTGGAGAAAAATTGATCGGGCCAAAAAATTTTAATTTTTTGTCCACCCAATGTTAAAACCATGAAATCATTATTGTGTAAATCAAATAAACATAGTGATTACTCATTAATCACTACTAAAAAACTCATATCTCCTGCTAATTTTTTTAAATTTTTTTTGTATGGAATACTTATAAATTTTATTATAAAAAAATTGTAGGAAATTGCTGTCAATTTTTTTTGTAAAATATTTTGTATAAAACACTTTTTGCAACAAATTTTGTAAGAAATACTTACGAATTTTATAATTTTGTAAAAAATAATTACTTACGAAAGAAATAACTGCCAATTTAGACCTTATAAAAAAGTAATAGGAAAAATTCTCTTCTTACGATTTTTTTTAACAAATTTATAAAAAAATTCTTATATAATAAAAAAAATTTAGTACTGAATCATTACGTATGTTACAAAAAATGTCACGTCAAGAACAATATATCATTAAAAAAAAAACTACAAAACTAATTAAAAAACAAAATTAAGAAAAGGGAGATTTTACAATATGAAAAATATTTAAGAATTTAATAAATAAAATCAACACTTAACTATACTTTTTAGCACAAACACCGTACATATTAAGTTGGACTTTACAGATTTTTATTAAAGTTCATCTTTAATCCATTAATTAGGCATCCATGAAATCGATGTAAAGTTGTGAGTAGGAAATATATAAAAAATGTTATGGAAAAAAGAAAGATTAAAAACTCTATTTAAATACAATGAGCAAGATGAACCATAATCAATATTTTGTAGGTTACGAGATTTATTCTATATTTAACTTCAATTAAAATTTATAAAAACATTTTCCTTCACACTCGAGCCAAAAATCAATGGGAAAAAGATCAGCAATATACCACTCATTCCTCGGGGTGTATTACGGATTTAACAGCAAGTTAAACTATGAAAAAGAATGTTCCTCAAATTTTTTTCACGAAAGATATAAGTCTGTAAGAAAGCCTAATTAAACAATAACACGTCCTTATTACGTTGTTTTTCTAATATATTCAATAATTACACATCGTTTAATAATCGAATCGAAATTAATAATAGTTTACATACATTATCCCTTCTCTTTACTTAAACATCTTATTTTATCACAAAATTTTGATTTTCTTGATTGTTCGAATTCATTTTTTTTTTCACTGTCTTGGTTGAGTCATTTCTACAATTTTTCTTGTTTACAATTATTTAGCTAAAATTTATTGGTTGAGTAGTCTTTTTTTTGTAGTAAGTAAAATGACCAACCTAGCATGTGCCTTTTTTTTCACATTTAAAACAAACTAACAATGACAAACACACTAACACATATACACCAAAGAGAACCAAACACGCGCTCACTTATAAAGACCTAACACAGTAACAGAGAATAAATAATATAACACGAGTAAATTAAATGATAATGAACGAGAAAATAAGTAATTAACAACATGACAGGGAACAAGTAGTTCCACAATTACAAGAACAACGAGCCTGAAACAATTTAAGGAAGGGTTGGAATAAAGAGAACGAGGAAACAATGAGAGGAATTCTAATTGTTTGAGAGTGAAAAGTAGAAATTAAGGATGTTGTATTGTTTGTGAATAATGTTTTTAAAGAACACGGTGAATGTTAAATAATACCTTTTTTTACATTGATTTTAGGGTTAAAAATATTTTATGTCCTTTAACTTTCGGTGAAATTGAAATTAGTTCATCTACGAAACTTTGGCATAATTTAGTCCTATGTATGCATAGACTTAGTTTTTTTAACTAAATTTTGTTAAGTTATTTGACGTTTCAAATGTGTTTTGTAATAAAATTTCAGTTAACATTAAAGTGAAAATGTGTCAAATAGGATAAATAATTTAAATATTATCATGAAATGTGCTTGAAACGTCAAATAAATTTAACAAAATTTGATTAAAAGGACTAAATCCACATGTTTTTAAAGATAAATTGGTCAAAATTTTTGAAGATTGACTAATTCTAAAATTTACTTGAACTTGAGAGACAAAAAACATATTTAACCCTTTATTTTATAGTAAACTAATATAGAAAGTTAAATTTAGAATCTAAGGTTTACAAATGTGTCAACCTTTTAAACAATTATATTGGAATGTAGAAAGTTAGACTCAACCTTTATCAAAACATACGTGATGTTGTTGTAAGTGTAATATAATTTTAAAAAATATTAAAAAACTTCAACATTAATTATAAGGAACAATTTCATAAAATATTTTTCTAAATCGATTTTTAGAATAGCTAATGTAGAAAATATTTTAACAATCATTTATAATCACAATAGATCCATACCTTCATGTCAATATTAAATGTGTTCATTGTTTCACGTATTTTGTTTGTTTTTTTTTGAGTTCGAAGTGTAAGAGTATTTGAAAGAGTTGTTTATTATCATGAGTTTCTTTATTTATAGACGAAGGATATAACAGACGAACCACTTATATTATAACTAGAAATCATTTTTTATTATGATTTTCATGTCACCGACCTACACTTTCTACACTTAAAAGAATAAAGGAAAATAAAAGAGAATAATTTTGAGTTTCTTCAAAAAAAAGTATACATTATTTTCATGTCCCATTATTTCCATGTCCCATGCTAGACTTTTCAAGGAAATAATGTAAAATGATGATATACAAAATCATTTTATTAGCCGTGGTGGATTTACGTGTATATGAAAATCAGTAAGTATAATTTTTTGTTTTCTTAAAATTATTATCAAATATTTGAAAAATATTTATTTGTTCTCCCTCGTCTTATTTATTTGCTCTCCCTAATTGTGCTTTTTCAAATATTTTACTTTTATTTTAAAACGTTGTTGAATTGATATCCAAATAATTTTTAATTTTTCTCACTGACTAAGATCTTAGATCCACCATTGAGTAATATATCAAGTGATAACGTCTTTTAATGTGTAACTTTTTTCATCCACTTTGATGGATATATGCATGAATCAATGATCATCATTATGGTAACAATTCATCCTAAACTTAATCCATATCAACTACAGGGACATGATGAAAAACAAAGAATTGAAAACATCAATATCTCTTTACCTTGATAATTACCCTAATAATAAAAAAAAGTAAAAGCCATCAAACAATAATGTAAAAACATTCAAATAATAATATAACATGAACACTAAAAAATCGAAAAAAAAATCACAATTGTTGTCTGATATTACAAGAAAATTTTTCATTAATAACTAATTTTAGTAAAAAAAATGTTAATCACTATAATGACCAATTTAGATAACAATTTATAAAATAAAAAAATGGTTATTAAAATAGTCACAATTATAAACAAAAAGTTATAATTTTTTTATAAAATTTAACTACCACAGTTTTAGTTATCATAAAAAATTAGTTTATAAATTGGTCACTAAATATTAGGTACCAACGTTTTACTACAAAAGAAATTAATTTTTAAATTAATCAATTTAACGATCAATTATATTTTTTTATTTATAATAATACTATTTTAATAATCAATAATATTTTATTTTGTAACCTAAATTGGTGAATATAATAAATAAATTAGTTAATATAATAAATAACAATCTTTAATCACTAAAATCAATTATTATTTAAAAGTTTTCTTATAAAATAAAATAATAAAATTATGTTAAAAATTCTGTCATTCATTTCATTGTAGATATTTTTAATTTTTTAAAATGTATTATTTTTCATCGATCCAATACCACCATTGTACAAAGTAAAATGAAAAAAAGAAAAAACTTATGAAACAAGAAAGTTATAGAAAGCACAAATATCCTTAATTGGGGGCGAGTTGGCGAGATTCGAGTAGGACCATTATAAATAATAAAACTATCCCTCAAAGCATTTAACAACAATACTCATCCAAAACTCAAACTTAAGCCATTGATTGATCTCACATGAGTTGATTCTCCATTATTATCTACATTCAGCTCCCAAAGTAATCTTTGATATTTTCACCCTAAAATTAATGGTTGCAACTAAAGATGCCTCATTTTACTGTTTTTGGATCCATCACCCAAACAAATCACGCACCAATTAGATTCTCCACTTTTGATACCTTGACATGTCTCACTCAACTCTATGCAAATAGAATACAGAACAAAAAAAATGCAGACACACTCTTCCTTAGTGTCTTTTCTACAATGTAAGCTCAAGAATTTCACAATGATCTATAATGGCTTTGACAGCAAATTTTAGCAACATCACAACACTACCATACTAGGAAAGGGTATAAAAAAGTTTCTTTTATAAAAGTTTTAATTTTTTTATTGCTTTATTTTTCCTTAAATCAAGATTTACTTAGGAGATTTAAACTTAGTTTTATTTGCAGAAAACAACATATTAGTAAAGTAAATTAGAGTAACATGAAAATAATTATATTAAATATGTTACTTAAAGTTTAAATATTCATTACCTGGTTATTTCTTTTGTTGGATAACTTGTTTTTTTTTTTTTAATCTAGGAGTAAACCATAACAAGTTTGAGTTGTAACAAACTAACGTTATGAGTGGAACATCTTGAACGAAAGTTTTACCCTCCACAAATTCAATAAACAAGAAATACTCCTCCGCACAGAATAAAAAGAAGCGTAAGTTTGATACGAAATTTCAATAATGACCTCAAGAAACATTTAAAATTTCAATGAAGTTAGAGGTAATTAATGTGATTGGGAACAGTTTGATTGTGAAGGAGATAAAATTGTAATTCAGGGGAAAATGAAGGGTATAACTGAGATTTAGTAGGTACGGATTTACCACTAAATGCAGTGGATCCCAATCTTTCCTACAATGATGTGAAATTTGAGTGGCCAATGAAACTCCTCCTAAGTGATTTTTTTTTTTTTGGGGAGACTCGAAAGTATCCTAAGTTCCCATTACAATTTGCATTTAAAAAAAGGGAAAAATTGTTAATAACACAACTTCAATAATAAAATAAAATGATGGGAACTGAAAAGGAAAGGTTGACGTGAGATTTCATTTCTCGTTAATGATGAACATCACAGGCATCATCAACGGCCCAGATTCACTCCTCGGTTTTAGGTTCTTGTTTTATTCATCTCATCTCCCAAGCCTCGCCGTTTTCCTCTCCACCTACTTGAAACCTGCTCCCATACCCTTTCTTACTTCTCTCCCCCTTCTTCCACTCAGTTACACAAAACCCACACAACAAAATAAATTATAGTAATAATAATAATTATTATTATTATAAGATGTTGTTAGGGAAGAGACCTCGTCCTCCAATGAAGAGAACTACCAGCATGTCAGAGATAACCTTCGATCTCAACACAACCTTGGACGAGGATGTTCAGAACAACCCCGTCAAGGGAGGACTTGGGCCGGACCCATGGACGAAGCACCCACCGCCAGTTGGGTCGAACGGCTTAGATCAGAGCAGGGTTTGGGCCTTAGTTTCACCCAGAAACCATAGAAGGCATTCGGAAGATTCCGCACACACCCCTGAGTTTTTGCGTGTTTGCTTTCTCTGCAAACGCCGTTTAGTTCCTGCTCGTGACATCTACATGTACAGGTAGGTAATTTCTCTTCTGTTCTGTTGCTATGTATGAAATTTTTATGGTTGTATATGAGTTGAAAACTTGAAAATGAAAATTGCAGAGGTGACAGTGCTTTCTGCAGTTCAGAATGCCGAGAAAAACAGATGAAGCAGGATGAGCGAAAGGATAATAATAAGTGTGGTGTGGCATCAAAGAAACAAGTTGCAGCTACGCCTTCTGGGTCTCAAGTTAGAAGTACCAAAGGCGAAACCCTTGTTGCCTTGTAGCTGTCGCATCTCAATAGGGTTCATCCATGATGCAATACTATTCATATACCATCCATCACCATGCCCTTTCTTACCTTATTATTAGATTTTGTGTTCATATACTTTGCCTTCCACTTTGTTTTGGTTATTTTTTCCCTTATGTTCGCTTCTGGCTTTGTAATTTTTATGATGGCGCTTTTGGAGAGAGTGGTTTTTTGCTTGTTAATCTTGTTTTCTGTAGTGATTTCCGTGGTAGTTTGAACATGATACGTAAAAGGAAAAAAAAGAAAAAATTGTAAATG
The DNA here is from genome assembly GCF_037176805.1 of Vigna unguiculata. NCBI lineage: Eukaryota > Viridiplantae > Streptophyta > Magnoliopsida > Fabales > Fabaceae > Vigna > Vigna unguiculata. The sequence goes on along the minus strand of NC_140800.1, from coordinate 37,574,774 downwards.
ATGGTATGTTTTTGATTCTGGGTGGTTACCGGGGAAACTGCAGTTCACGTACTTACTGAACTCTTTCACATCGTTGTGTTTTGTGTCTCAACGGTGGACTTGTTCGTTGATTGTGAACTCTCTGTGTTTGACGGTCAAATTAGATAGCTTTTGGTTTCTACTTTTGTTGCCTTGTAATCTTCATAGTGACACTGTTTTGGACTATTTTTGCCACTTAAAATATATGAAAATGTGTATAAATATATATATATATATATTTTTGTCATTTTTCAATTATTTCAGCAATCATTTTTTCTCACTCATTCATGAATTCAAGCTTACCAAACAAATACGTAACAGCAAAATGTATGAAACAGCAAAGTTGCGTAATCTGACCCCAACGTATGTTTATACTAAAGTTCTTCTATTTTTTTTTTATCATTCTTTTTAGCGTGCAATAATAGTGAATCCACATTACGTCCTAAACCCATCGAATCTTTTTATTTTTTATGTTTATACTTCAATTCATAACATAAGACATTTCTTTTCTCATAAACAACTAGTTAGAATTTTTTCGTTGTAAAAATGAGCATAATTAATTGTAACTCATCAGGTATTTAAATTAATCTTCATTATAAAATAAAGGGGAAAATTATCGTGCTTTAAATATATTAGTACTTTTATACACATGACAATGTATGTTAAATGCTTCCTTGCCAATTACTTGTAAAAATTTATATGTAAAATTCTATGATAACTATTATGTTCAGGTAACAAAAACTTGCATGTACGAAACACAAAACCCACCTTTCAAAAAAGAATAAAGAAGGCCTTGAAAGTAATTATAAAAAATAGTACCATATTTGAAGACATGTTGGAAAATAAATAAATTGTGAATTTAGTTATGATAATTATATAGTTCTAAATACGGTCTTCAATGTGATCTTTGCTAAAAAAAAGTTCTCCCAACTGAATTAAGCAAAACAATCTTAATCATAGTTTTGAAAGTTTTCCATCATTAACTATTAGGAAAAAAAGTTACGAACAACTTTGGAAAAAAACATTAATGATGTCAATAAAAATACAAATATCAAACAAAAAATAACCATAAAAGATGTTAAGAACAGCAAAAAAACTTAGTTGAGATATGTAAAAAAAAAAAGCCTTGTTGGTATCGATTAAGAAAACTCTAAGTAACATTGATTGAGAAATAATTTTGATGTCCTTACAATGCCAACTTAAACACTAATTCAAATAACTATTTGGTAAACTTGTGTTTGTTTTTGGAAGTGGATTTGAGATGAAGGAAAGATAGAAGTATGATGGTGCTCGAGAATAACCTTTCAACGCATTCCATCAAACAAATTTGGGCAATTTGAAGGTGTCTGAGAGACCTTTCAAGGTGTTCCATAAAAAATATTCTTTCAAAAGCATCTAAAGAAAATAATATTTTAAAGAATTCTATCAAGGCACCCAAATTAAGTGATTTGTTTATACAATACAAAATAACCTTTTAGTAAACCAAGGCATATATTTAAGATAAGGGCCTAGATACTAAAGGTGGCATTGTTTTTTCAATATCAACAACGTTTTATAATAGACGTTGAACCTATGTTAACATGCTATAAAGCAAAAAGGAGAATATTGTCGACAAGACACCTAAAAGAAATTAGACGATCTCTTAAGGCACCTGAGGATGACTTTTCAAGATGTTCTCCATTAATGATCATTCAAGACACCTGAAGAAAATTGAGTGACCTCTTAAGGAATTTGAGGATGAACTTTCAAGACATTATCTATTGGTGACTTTTTAAGGCACCAAACAAAAAAATGGGCGACATCTTAAGGCGCTTAAAGGCGGATGGATAGTTTACCTAAATAATTTTTAGCTTTACGCTATGTGATGCTAAGGTTAAAGGGGTTGTGTGGTGTTAGGCCCAATATCAATTAGATCAATAAGTCCAATGTCGATTGGGTCAGTGATTAGATTTTTAGATTTGGCCTAAAGAACTTTTAGTCTTACACTTTGCGATGCTAAGACTAAGGAGGTTGTGTGGTGTTAGGCCCAATGTTAATTTGGTCAATAAGTCCAATATCAAAGAGTGTGATAGGTATATGCTGACTGATTATCATTCTGATGGTTATGCATAGAAGGCATTAAAAACATGATACTAGAATTTATAAAGACTATTACTTTTTTTCATTAAATATTTTTTAATTTTATTTCAATTTGAGTAAAAGTTAAGAGATAGATTATTTATTTTAAGATTCAAATTAACAAATATGGATTTAAATAGTGATTTTATGATTTTTTTTATATCACTATATAATTTATTCAAAATATTTAATATAATAAGAATTATAAATTATATTATTAAAATAAGTTCAAATTTTAAATAAATTTATACATTATATATACATAATCAGATAAAAGATTTCGTATAATTTCAACAATTTATAAATCGACAGAAACTATTACCAAAACTAATATGTATTTACGTTTCTGCTATATTTTAATAAATAAATTATCCACATTATTATATGTAAATCTTAAAATTCAAACTATTTATAAAGATTATCTCAAAATACAAAATTTGATAATATAAAAAAGTTACATAATTTAACAAAACAAAATTTAAATAATAATTATATATTATTTTAGTTAAAAAAAAAACGAGAGAACGAATACTAAGGAAATTAATGTGTGGATCACCACCCGAGACACATTCAATATTCGGCCTGGCCTACTCATATTCAGGCTACCTGTACTCGTAAATGACTTTTTTTTTTTTCTTTATAATTTTTGTTATATAAATGAGTTGTATTTTATTTTCATTTTGCATTTGACGAATAATTTTATCTCTTGATTTATTTATTTGGCAAATAATTAATTGTCTAATCCAAGTAAATAAATTTTGGAAACACTTTATTTAGACAATTATTTTGAAATTATTAAAAACTTATTTTATAATAGAAATTAGTTTTGGAACTTACGAAAACGTTAATTATAGCTTAAATAAATTCTGAAATGTGAATACTGTCAATACACTATGAGAATCAGCTTTTGGAATATTAATTGGAAATTCAAAATTTAAAAACTAAAAATCAGAAGATCACAATTTTTTTTAGTATGTTCCAAAACTACTTTTTGATAAGAGTGTTTTTGGGAGGAAAAAAAAGGAAAAAGGAAAGGGTGCAATTAGGAAAAAATGGCGCAGGCAAAATTTGCTCTATCTCACTCTTGACAATTACTTCTTGCACTATCTTTTGTTAATTGTTCACTCTCCTTTCGTGGTTCTCGCCATTTTTCTCAAAAAATGTTGTTTTTCCTCTAAAACTAACTTTGTTGAATTTTGTCGGTTAAAATGTTTTTTTTTTAATTATAAACTCTTAGTAATTTGAACTTTAGTCCTTTACAATTTTGAAAATGAGTTGATTTCGTCTTTCTGCTAGTATTGTGCTAACATTGTTGATACTAACGAGACTATTTCAGGAACATTTACCCAGTTCAAAGTTACTTAAAAGAATTGTAGAAATAAAGAGAGAAGTGGAAAAAACAAACATACCTTCTCTGTCTGCGAAGGAGACTTCTCCGTGCACCCCCAACTTTTTTCCGGTACCTCCAAAATTATTCTTTTTATCCTTACCTATTTTTATCTACCTTGGTAACTGAACGTAATTAAAAAAATTTACTGCGTTGCTACTATTACTTTGATTTTAACTTCTGCAAGCATGTACCTCCAACACTTCATCGAATGTTAGATTATGTTACGGATGATAACATTTGCAACATACTTTTTTTTCATTTTCATATGTATTTTTATTTTAGATAAAATTTATGATTCATAAATTTCAGTAAAAATTGTATAATATGTATAAAAATTAATATAATTGTTTGATAATTATTTTTCATTTATTTAAGTATGTTTACATTAAAAAAATTAAAAAATACATTGCGGATGTCGATATCCGCAATACACTTTCAATGGATGTCAGGTTATGTCACGGATGTCAACATTCGCAACATACTTTTTTTCTTTCTTGTAACTTTTACTTTTTTACTGCAAGGATAAAGTGGGAACTAAAAATGTTTTTGGAGATATAAGAGAAAGACTTTGGAGTGTAGGAAGATCCCCGTCTGCGAAAATGAAAAAGTGGACCAGCCCAATTGGGCCCTTTACTGTTTCTCAATTTTTTTCTTCAGTGTTCCCCTAAAACAGAAATTGTGTAGACTCTGTAACTGTACGACTTTAAACTTGTGTATAGAAGTTGATTAGAACACAAAGTCCAATCACGAATAACTTTCCAAAGTAATTTTTTGTAGAAGGAAAAAACATTTAGGGTGTGTTTCTTTGGAATTGTGGATATGGGAAAGAGTGTGAAGATGAATTTGTGTAGATTTGAGTGGATGAATTTTTGTGTTTTTTTGAGTAAATTTAGACGGTAAAGTGAGTAGATTTAGAGACAAGTTTTATGAAAATTAGTGAAAGATTTGATTGATGTGATAGATAAAATAAATTGTAAAAATAGATAGAATTAGGAAGTTACTAAAATATCCTTGATGAAAAAAGATAATGATTTTGTAATTTGATGTTATAAAAAAATTATAATTAATTAATAAGAATTAAAAAATATTAAAATTAAAAAATTAAATTTTTATGAATGTAAACAAAATTATACAATTAAATTTTTTAAAAAAAGTTATACAATTAAATTTTTTAAAAAAAGTTATACAATTAAATTTTAAACAAAATTTAAATAAAGTTAAAAAAAAGTTTAATTTTTTTTTAAAAAAAGTAAAAAAAAAAAAACACACACACAACACTGGTGTCGTAACCGGTGTCAAACCCCTTTCATGCCAAGGCACCGGTTACATAACTGATGTCATACACACACACACACTTGCACCGCACCAGTTAACTAATTCGTACGTATATCCTAGCATTATTTCGGACTTCATCCCCACCACACGCCACCACCTCCTTCACCGCGCCACCACAACCCACCACCTTCATCCTCTTTCTCCCCCACCGAACCCAAGCACCTCATGTTCTTCCCCGTCCATGGATGCACTCAACAATCACACACCCACGATGTGCCCCAAAGTAACATCATCCATCACAGAAGGTTATTTTCGTAATCTCTCACATTATATACGAGTATCAACCCACTTTTGCGGGATGGATTAAACCATCCATCCTCCAAATCCGCTCTCTCACATCTCTTTAAATCGCACAAAAGGAACGCGGTCAACCTACAAAATCCGCTCTCCCAAATTACCTCGTACAGTGCATAACCCTCAAACGAACACACCATTAGCCTATGTTTGCAAAAATGCGAAAAATAAAAGGTATAAGTTACCGGGGATAAATACCTAAAATTAGGAAAAGAAACGTTTAATTTTCCACAAATAAACAAAGAGAAAAGTTTGGAAAATTGCATCATCACTTTTTTTTTATTTTTACGAGTCTGTTTGTTTATTTATTATTTTTTAGATTATATTCTTGATATAATTACTATGAAGAAGCAAAATAAATTATCATCACAAAAACTAGCATAGATTATATATATATATATATATATATATATATATATATATATATATATATATATAATAGTAAAAGAAAGGTATAATTACTCATATAATACCCAGTTTGGAACTAGTGTGTCAAATAGGTACCTAATTTTAAAAAAGTGTCAATCGCATCCCAACTTTTAAAAAAATGCTTCAATTAGGTCCCTTTCAGACAGAGTTGACTAACGCCGTTAGTCAACTGCCACGTGTCAGTATGTGATTTTTTTTTATTTTTTAAAATTTTTTTAAAGTTTTTTAAAAAAATTGAAAAAAAAAATGCCATGTGTCAAGTCCCTGTGTGTGACACGTGGCATTGGCAGTGTCACGTGGCATTGCAATGCCACGTGTCAGTATCACTATCAGATGCCATTATGTTGATTTCGATTTAGTCCCCATATATGTTTTTTTGTTTCAATTTAATACCTACTTACATGTATCTGATTCAATTTTGACCTAATATTTTTTAATAATTAAAATCCAATTTCTATAAAATTAAAAATAATTAAGTATAAAAGTTTTACAAAAATTAAGTATTTGATATTTATATTAAAATTTAGTGGTAAAAGTTATTTTATTAAGTATTTTTAATAAAAAAAAAATAGTATAACATTCATACCCATAGAAATTTTGGTTTAAAATTAGTAAGAAACAATGTTGTTCTATTTTAGAAAAAAATTAACAAAACATGAGTACTTAATGAAAATGTAATTAATAAAGTAATATGTTGTTTTTAATAAAAAATATTAGTATAACATTTATACAAATAATAATTTTGGTCTGAAATTGAGAGAAACAATATAAATATTAGTACTTAATTTTGTAAAAGTATTTATACTTAATTATTTTTAATCTTATAAAAAATGGATTACAAAAATATTTTAATTATTTAAAAAAATTGGGACAAAATTGAATCAGATACCCATATTTAGGTACTAAATTGAAACAAAAAGACATATATGCGGACTAAATCGAAATCAACACAATGACATCTCATAGTGACACTAACATGTGGCATTGCGATGCCACGTGGCACTGACAATGCCACGTGTCACACACATGAACTTGACACGTGACATTTTTTTTTCAAAAAAATTTAAAAAAATTTAAAATTAAAAAAATCACATACTGACACGTGGCATGTTGACTAATGGCGTTAGTCAACTCCGTTTGAAAGGGACCTAACTGAAGCACTTTTTCAAAAGTTGGGAAGCAATTGACATTTTTTTTAAATCGGGTACCTATTTGACACAGTAGCCCCAAACTGGGTACTATATGAGTAATTATACCTAAAAGAAAACTAAAATTCAAATAAATATATATGTTATTAGAACATTTCTACTATAGGTGTAACATCTCATTTAACATTCTAAACCATTAAACAAAACGTTTCATAATTAGTCAAATGTTAAATCAAGTCACAGAGTACTAACGTATGTATATCATATTACAGTCATCGCAAAATAAGATCAATTAAAATATAAATTATACGAGATCCAAATTGAATTATCAATGTATCATATATCCATACCTATTTTTTCATTATTACAAATATTAATTAAACTTTTTTAATAAAATAAAAAATAACATCAATAATATGAATCATATTATTATGATATTGCAATGTATTTAATATATTAAGTATTTAATATAAACATATTTACTTTTTCGCCAATATCAAATACATAAAAGAAAATTATAATAAATATTAAATAAGAATATCAAATAATATTAAATTAAAACCTAAATCGTATTAAAAATATACCTTAATAAATGTGAATATAATTTTTTATTATTATGTAATAAATTAAATGTATTTTAAAAATTTAAACATATACAAAGATAGAATTGATACTGAGATGGGACATGAAAATGATGAAATAATAAATGTATACATACTTATAATTACCTTCATATATAATTTAAAAAATTAAATATTATTAATTTTCAAATCAAATTTAAAAAATATAATATTACTCATCATAATTATATTTATTTTATTAAAAAATAATCATGAAAAATGGAGAAAATAAAAATATGGAAGTAATAGGCAGAGGTTGATTTGTGATCCAAGTTTTATTTTATATGGCATGGCTAATTGATGATGGTCACAACTCCCAATGAAGTTGGCCCCCATAAGACAACGCTCGTCTTTAATGCGACCTCAACTCTCCACACAACACAAGACAATCACACACACACTCAAAAATATCGATAACATCCTCTACCCTTCACCTAACAAATTATTGTTGAAATAAAACGAGTTTTCAGTGTATAAACTGATTTTATAATTGTTCCGGCAAACAACTAATGACCGATTGAGGACAAAATTAACCAGTCATGAGCTAACTAAACGTATAATTAGTCTAAAAAGTTATTAAACAAGTTTAAAAGAAATTGAACCTATGTAAATTGTTGAATCTTTCGAGAGGAAATTATCGGAAAGATTTAACATCAATAATAGATGAGTATTACTCACACATAACAAATTAACATCACTCCTAACCCAGAATCTTAAGATGAAGAATTGATGAGTCTTTATTATTGTATAGTGCTCAATTGTCTCATTTTTACTTAATAAAGTGACATGTGTAAAAAATAAAATAAAAATTCAAAAATTCAAAAAAATTAAAAAAAAAATCCGAAATTGACAGGTGGCGTTAACTTTAATCCCATCTAGTCAAAGTTAAAGGTAAGGAAAAATTGAATCATTTTTAAGAGAATGAAGACCAAATTGAGACAACAAACAACTTGAAAACCAAACTGAAATTTCATGACAAATAAAAGGATCAAAAGAGTAATTTAATCTAAAAATTACCTTTTTTTTTTCATCTCCAATAATTTTATAGATATAAATTTTATCTTATAAATTAATTTATGATCGAATTAAACTTCAAATTTACTTCATAACAATAATTATACTTTATTTTCTTCAAAATTTGAATGTAATAAATTTGAAGCATGACATGAGACTAATAACTGCACACACTACACTCCATTTTGAAACTGCATGGACTCCCATTCCTTGCAAATGTACGTGGTTGATTCCTGAACTTTTTATATGCATGGAATCATTGAAGTGATCTGCATAAACTGATTAGTATAATCATATTTTGATTCGTATTTTTTACTCACTTTTATTTTATTATTTTTTTATGATGTGATGATCTAAAATATTTAAAATAAAAAATAAAAAATAAAAAATAAAAAAATAAAAAAATCATTATTAACTTATTAACTGACTCGCAACAGAAGACACCTTAGGCCACGCCAGCGTGTAAACCTCTGTGGAGGACGTCTCTCATAATCATTTGGTCGGAACCCTACCTATGCCAATCTGCCACACAAAAGTTAAAAAAAAATACAGAACTTCATTGTCATCTTGAAAATTTTGTTTTTCATGTCCCAATTTGGCTCTGAATCAAGCTTCAGAGGACAGGGGTGGCCCCCAATGGAATGTTGAAAAATACAGAACAGTTCTCAGAGATGTGAATCAAAAGATGGTTATAATTTACAAAAAAGAGATTTTATGACTTATTTACTTTATGTAAATTATCCCTTCACTCTGCACCTGTTATGTATCCTATGGAACCAGATTTTCCACGTTATTCTTACTTGTTTTCTGTGAATGCAATTTACAATATACTCCAAAGGTTGAAATAAGTTATCGAAAAATAATAATTTTGTAAAATTTCTATACTTTTGAAAAAAAAATGACAAATTTGAACAATTTTATTTCCTAAGAAATTAAACCTTGTTATATTAAAAAATATATTTTAAAAAGATATTCTTTTAATTTAATATTACCATATTGATATTGTAAAAAATTTGTTAAAAAATCATTTTCGTTTTTATAAACTGAGTACACTCTGTGTGACGACTAGTATTTATTTTTAGTAAAGCGTAGGTCCCTTTCCGTTTCACGCTTCATTCCCCACGCCGTGCTTTAAAATTATACTACTAAGTTACAAAATAGGTAGGGTGGTACAATAATTAACAAAAACAAATGATTAGTAATCAGCAATTAATAAAAGTATGGTGAAGTGATAGAGATGGTATCCTAAAAGATAATCTTGATTAGTATGATTTATTAGGTTGTATCCACTTGCATCAACACAAATAAGCATGAGGTAATGTTAGTCGTTGCGGTTACATGTTAAGCCACTTTGCCATCTCGCTATTGACAAATCACTCATTCATCAATTCATTATCAACAAATTTCAACACTCTCTTCTGGCCTTGAATTAAAATAATAATAAAATAGTAATACTAATAATGTAATTTTCTCCAAAGTACAAACCTTTTTTTTCAAAATGTTTTAAATTTAAATTCCTTAAATAGAAGAGTACGATTGAAATAAAGTTAGATTTAACACTAGAATCTTATCTATGATGACATTAAAAATATATATAATTGTATATAAGCATATTTGAGATTCTTAATAAAATTGAAATTTTTATATAGGTTATTGGAAGTACTGTATCGAAAATGAGATCAGTTTACAATATATAAAGTTAATGTAAATTTTACAATTTTATAGAGTTGAGTTAAACATAAAATTTAATTTTTAATGATGATCAATCTTGTTGGCTGACTCTTATGAGTACAATATAGTCATTGTATCGAAAACTTTCCTAATAAAATATTTAGGTAAGTATGTATCGTTAAGATGAACGACCGTAAGAAACGAATACTATGTAATAGTGAATGATTCCACTCGAAGAGGAATGTATTAATGTAGAAGGAAATCATTATTGGCAATACAAGCTTGAGTCTAAATTCTAAATTAGGTAAAAGTGAGAAAGTTGAACACTATGTAAAAGATAAAGAACCATATATAGATTTTTTTAGGTTTTGGATTGAAAGTGATGTCAATCTCTTATTCAGATTGGACTCGAATTTCATATTGGTATTAAGTCCCTCCAATGAATCCTTATTTCAAAAGTTTCATTAGTGATATAAGAATATGAATTAAAACATATTTATATAATTCAACATGAAGAAATTTTTTGAAAATTCCGTATCGACTAATAATAAAGTTAATTTATAAAATAATTTACATAACAAGTAACACTATGGTCAATTATTTTCATGACCCACGTAATCACCCACAAGCAACAATTGTGTAATAAAGTTTATACCTAAAATTTCAACCCAGTTTCTCTTGTGCCAAAGTCAAACGCTAACTTTAGGAGATAATAGAAATAAAAATAAACAAGAAAAAGTTACAAACAAATACTAATTAAAGAAAATAACAGACCAAGACGTAGGAAAACATATAATAACTAAAATAATTAGTTTTTTTCACAAACTGAAGGACTACATATAAACCAATTATGATCCTAGTCGCATATATAAACTACATTAAAATTAACACTTTTTTGAACCTAAAATTGTAACATCAAACCTTAAAACTTTAGCTTCGATCACATATTAATGGTATTACAGATATGAATTTATTATTGTATTTAAATATAATTTTAATATTTATAAAAAAATTATAAATATAAATAAAATGAAGAGCACCAACACCATTTTATTAATAACATAAGAACTATTAATATTTATATTAAAGCAATAAAAAATATGAATGTTGGATGGATGCAACTTTTCTATACGTAAACTATTCGATTTTTAATTTTTTAAAAGTAATTTTGTATATTAAAAATTTAGTTTTAAAATTATTGTAATTTGTACTTAAATTTTAGTTAATATTATATTTTTAAATAAAATAATATACATGAGTGACTCTTTATTAAAAATATAAAATATAGGAGTTTTCATAAAATAATTAACGGTAATGAATACCATATTTGTTTAAAAAATAAGGGAAGGGAATGTCTTTTATAATTGGAGATGGTGTGATTCTCATTTTATTAAAATAAAAAAAATATTTTACTAAAAATGTAAATTCCTGTGAAAAAATAAAGGAGATTAATATTATTTTATTAAAAATACAAAAAGAAAATACATATTTTTAATACGTGTGACCAATAAAAAGTTAAATAAGATAAATATTTATTTTAAACTAAGAGATGGAAGAGTATTTTAGTGTATCCCAACTCAAGAAAAATATAGCACCAGAGACAAATAAATATAATTTCCCTTCAATAAAATAATGTATCAGTAATGCAAGTCAAGAAATATCGTTACGTGATATATTTTATCATTAATACAAGCTGTAGCAATAAATGCATTATTAATCACATTTACACTTTTCTTTGTTTTTTTCTCTTTGAATATTTATTAGCGCAAAGTATCAGCAAATAATTTCCTCTTTAGGATAGACATATTTTGGGTACACCCAAAATCAATTCCTAAAATCAATCTATGTTAATAAATTGTTTGGAGACACCCAAAATCAATTTCTAAAATCAATTTTAGATGAATAATTCACATTAAAGAGAATCAACTTATTATAGCTTCTCCATCAACCAAAATTGATTTTCCCATGTCAAATATAATCAATCTTCTTAAAGTGTTTCCAAACACACCCTAATTCAAATCCGTTATCTTTTTTAATAGGCTTAATCGGTGAGATGATATCCACATTTGTTTGGTTGTTTCCGCTTTTAAAAATGTGTTAATTATGTTATATTTTTTTGAAAAAAATATTTTAATTAGGTCTATTTAAAAAAAAAAGTAATCATTAATAACATTAACAGCGTGTCACGTCAATATGTGGTATTTTTAATTTTTTTACATTTTTTAATTCAAAAAAAAATACATGTCAGGTTCCTGGTGTAACACGTGTTAGTGTCACGTGACAAGGTATTGCCATGTGTGTCAGTATTACTATCAAGTGTAATTGTTTTCATTTCAATTTAATTTCCACATATGTATATTAATTTCAATTTAGTCCTCACATATGTCTTTTTGATTCAAGTTAGTCCAATTTTATTTTTTTTTCAAAATAGAGAAATATTGTTTTTTTCTTAAATTTAAGACGAAATTTATTATTTATATAAATATTACATCGATATTTATTATTAAAAATGACTTACAAAATTAAGTACAAATATTTAAGGTTAAATATGTTTTTGATCCCTTAACTTTGGGTGAAAATTGTAGTAAGTTTCCCTTCAAAACTTTGGTCCAATTTAGTCTCCCAACTTCATAACAATGTGAATTTAGTCATTTTAACCAAATTTTGTTAAATTTATTTAATGTTTCAAATGCGTTTCAACCAGGGACTAAGAGTCATGAATAACACAATATGGGTTAACAATTAAGAAAAATATAATATGTTATAACGTCATTTTCAATAAAAAAATGAATATAACATGAATAAATTTGGTCTCAATTTTAAGAGAGATACTATATTGCTTTATTATGAAAAATAACATAATTGAGACTAAATTAAACCAGAAAGACTAAATTGAAATCAAGACAATGAAACTTAGTAATAACACTAACACATAGTAGTACCTACCTTACTGCATGACAGTGATAGTTCCACATATCACATTAGGAACCTGACATGTGACATTTTTTTTTAAATATTAAAAAAGAAATGAAAAGAAAAGAAAATGAAAAAAAAAATCACATATGAACATATGTCGCTAACGCCATTAATGATATCTTTTAAAAGGATCTAGTTGAAACATTTTTTCAAAAATTGAGACGTAATTGACACATTTTTAAAAATGAAACATTCAAACGAAAACGGATATCATCTAACTAATTAAGTGCTAAGTAGGTTTCATATAATTATTATTATGAAACCTAATAGTTACCATCTACTATTCTTATCAAACATTTTATGGTTGTCATATGGTTGGAGATGCACGACTCTTTTACATTGGTACATATGGATAAACAATTTTAGTGCGTCTTAAGTTATTGCAACATACAATACAATCAAAAATGTTAGCAAATTTAAGAGTAAATGAAAGCCCCACAGAGACAAATATAAGATTTTTAATATTTTTTTCATGTTGAAGTTAAACATCTAATATGAGACAAGTATTTGTAAATGATTTGACCAAATTCTAATACTAGATAATAAATAATCATAATAAGTCTTGTTATAAAAACCTATGATACCATACTAGTTAATAAATTGAAGTTTAATTCATTATCACGAAATTTTACAAGATTAAGATTTTCCTCACCTATATGTCTTTATAACATGTAATCACCAATAATCATGTACATTACTTATATATATACGGTATAAGTAATTTTGGTTTGGAGGATCTAATAATTAGAAAAGCATGTGAAGAAATAGGATGTTTGTCTGGCCGTATGATGCTTCTTGTGATAACATTGCTATTTTGACAAATTTGTGCTTGGCCAATAGGCACGTGTAGTTCATATAAATCCATGTTGAAATTATTCTGAGCCAGAAAAAAAATTCATTCTACGTAAGACCTAAGCACAGCCACTTATAAACTATTGACGTATATTACCAAAATAAAACTGGTCCTCACCTACCCAATTTGTAACACAAAATGGTTACATATTCTTTCTGCAAAACAAACAAAATCATTCTTCTCATACTTCAAATTCTAAAGTCTTGGTTCAAACATGTGGTTGGTTCACAAAGTTCTGCGTTTTGAGTCAATTCATGTTCTTTGAGCCCATTTTCTTTTACCTTGTGAAATTTATGTAACAAAAATTAAAAAAATAAAAAAATTAATGAAGTAGGACTTTTTGGTGTGTGTTTTTCTTTCACCTCACACATTAAATTAAAACCAAAATCAGGGGCGGTAGAGAAAGGTGTGGATGTCATGAATAGACCTAACTCCCAACTATAGGCGAAGCAAAATTTATTGAAATTCTATATATCCTTATATATATATATATATGTCAATATTAATTATTAACAAATAATCAGTGAATTACAATTTTACCCATTCAACTAACGACAAAGACAGTCTGTTAAGTAGTACAAGAAATCATTTCTTATGCCATTAAACAATGTTAATTTTTTCCATCACTATCTTATGTTATTTATACCTTAATCACGGCCACTAAAAACATTAAGTTTAAATCTGGCTAGGAAAAAAGTAGACAAAATAAAATGTCCCATTTGAAGGTACACACACGTGCAATGCACTTACTAAATCTGAGTTTAGTTTTCATATATGTTGTGTAAATTAAGATTTGTTCCCAGTTTTTTAATTTTAAAATGGTTACTATAAAATAGAAATTTACAATTATAAACTTACACGAATTTCTTATATTTTGATGTTTTTCGATTAAAAAGACAAATTCTATTTTGAAAAGCTTACAAAATTTAATACGTTTATTGAGTAAATTATTGAAGTGATTTTTTTAATTGAAACACACAACAATCTTGTTTTTAACGTAAAAAAAAAAAAAAATTTGACGGCGAACAAAAAAATGAGAAGGAAATGTTGATTCCATAAAATTTTGATTTGATAAACTGAAACTAGAATGTACTTATGTGGATAATGAAAAATTGAAATAAAAAAAATACTAAAAATGGATAGAAGTGGAGACGATGGCTGCAGTAATTGAAATTGATGAAATTGGAGGAAGGAACATAGCTTCCATATTTGACTCATCAACGTCTACTCATAGAAGGAAGAAGGGTTGGTGGACAACAGCAGTGACCACCAACAGAACAAAACAACAGAGCACAACGCATAGTCAAGAGAGGCACCTCAATCATGTTACATGTTTGTTTACATGTGTTGTGGTAGATTAATTAGATTCATTCATCCCTTTGATGACGTCACATACATCTCCTTCTTCTACCCAGCCAAACCCCAATTCTTTGAACCCTTTTTTTACTGATTATTTGAATTATCACCATAATTTATTCGCATCACTCACAAAGAGAGAGAAAGCACGAGAGAGAGAGAGGGGGTAGCTGGGAACTACTACTACTACTAATACTAGTTCCTCAAGAGGTGTGGCAAAGGCAGGTACCACGTGCAGCTTTCATTGAATAGAGAGACCCAACCCAACCCAAACCTACCTCACTCAATCCCATCCAACTTTTTCACTATTTGGTTTGGTTTGGTTTATGCATGATCATTGTCACTGATCATCATCACCGTTCACATGGAATACCCCAACAACTCTCTCACTTGTAACCCACCTTCTTAAGCTCTCAATGCTTCTTCTCCAACTCCCACCAATTTTGTAGAATAAAATTAAAAACAACAAAAACAAATTCTTGATTTCGTCCGCCCAGCTTTCTTTCTTCCGGAGGTCTGTGCTGTGATCCTTTCTCTTCTGCCTTTTGTGTTCCCCGTGTGTAATTCTCTTTGACTTCATTTCTGTTTTTCTTTTTTTTTCTGCGCACCCACTTAATGTTAAAAGCTCTGTGAATTGTATGTTGTTGGTGAAGGAAAAGAAGAGCCTTTTTATGTCCTTTTGTTTGGAATTGGTTTTGGGTTTGTCTGCTCTAGTATAAAATCTGTCTGTTTGCTGAATCGGAAGTTGGAGAGGGGTTAATTGATTGAAAAGGTAGCAGTGAGTTATCTCATTAGACGCTGACCTGTTGTTTTATAATTTTCTTTGGCAATTTATGGTTTCTCCATACCGCATCTGAGAGTGAGAGTGAACCAGTAGGATGTGTTTGATTGTTTGTATCTTAGAGTGAAAACTGCAGGTTTGGGAGAAATTGATTTGTGACAGAATTTTATGCTTGGAATCCCGATTTTCCAAAATGAGTTAATCGTGTCAGCCACAGTTGTCAGTGTTTCCAAATCTGTTGTTTCTTACCAAGTCCATATGTGGTTGACCAAAAAGAGCTTTACAACTTTTTCTTTGGTTTATCCATTTTCTTTTACATCATGCCGAAGATGCCAGTAAAAGATGAGATGGATTTTTTTACTTCTTATTTATATGATTTATCTTGAGTTCATTATTATAATAAGTTGGTTCAATGATTCTTCAGAAAGTTTACTGAACAAGCAATATAAATTGAAAAAAAAATCCTAGCTCCTAATTTATTCTCGTATGTCTTGAGCTGCTGGTAATATTTTTTTGTTATGTTGTACACAGGAGACATACAGAAGGAGAACAATAATGGCTGACGTTGGGCGTCGGAATGGATATGCAAATAGTGTACAGCCAAATAGGCACCCTGCTGCAATATCCGAAGTAGATGAATTCTGCAATGCCCTTGGCGGAAACAAGCCAATTCATAGCATTTTAATTGCAAACAATGGAATGGCAGCAGTCAAATTTATACGTAGTGTTAGGAGCTGGGCCAATGAGACGTTTGGCACAGAAAAAGCCATCTTGTTGGTTGCCATGGCTACTCCAGAGGACATGCGAATCAATGCCGAACATATCAGAATAGCTGATCAATTTGTGGAAGTACCTGGTGGGACCAATAACAATAACTATGCCAATGTGCAGCTTATTCTTGAGGTGTGTGATGTTGACTTCATGAGATTTTGTAATTCAAAATGCCATGCATATTTTGTTAAGGAAAGTAAAGAAAAGACAGTACGGATGGAAATCATACTTGGCCATGTATATTTAATTTTTCTGATTTTTTAAAGTTATCAAGTTGAATGTCATTTACAACGAACATAATGCTATTGATCTTCCAGACATAAAATATTCATTCTACAAAAATTGGTATTGCACAATTTGTTCCTGTTGCTGGATACGTTGTTGTTGCCTATAGCTCAATGCAGTTCATTCTTGTTACTATAGTGATTTGAGTGCTTATGTAGTACTTATTCTTTTTTGACCTATATAACTTACAAATTCTGTTTATTGGCATAAAATTTACTGCCCAGATGGCTGAGATAACTCATGTTGATGCCGTGTGGCCTGGTTGGGGTCATGCTTCAGAAAATCCTGAGCTTCCAGATGCATTAAAAGCAAAAGGAATTGTATTTCTTGGACCTCCTGCCATATCTATGGCTGCATTGGGAGATAAAATTGGTTCATCCTTGATTGCTCAAGCAGCAGAAGTGCCAACTCTTCGATGGAGTGGTTCTCATGTAGATTTCAATCTCCTATTATAGTGCTTTTCTTTTGTGAGAGATGCCCTGCTCATGAGTTGAAGTTTCTTCTTACAGGTGAAAATTCCTCCTGAAAGTTCCTTGGTTACTATTCCTGACGAAATTTATCGGGAAGCGTGTGTGTATACAACAGAGGAAGCTGTAGCAAGTTGTCAAGTTGTAGGATACCCTGCAATGATCAAAGCATCTTGGGGTGGTGGTGGTAAAGGCATAAGAAAGGTTTGCTTCTTGCATAAACACTACTGTAGCATTTAGAAAATCCTATAACCTTACCTTGTCTTCCAGGAGTATGTTAATTGTTTTCAAATTGGAAACTCCGTATATACCTATAAGAACAAGAAACATTCTTGTGCGGATTTTATTTTGGTATGATTTATTTGGTTCAATTTAGAAACTAACAGTCATGTGGGTTTTTAGGTTCATAATGATGATGAGGTAAGGGCATTGTTCAAGCAAGTCCAAGGTGAAGTTCCGGGTTCACCTATATTTATAATGAAGGTTGCATCCCAGGTTAGATAATCCACTGAACTTTGATCTGAAAGAACATGATTCTAGGGTCTTGGTCGAATTCTGATAATCTCTTTTGTTCTAAATAGAGTCGACATCTAGAAGTCCAGTTACTTTGTGATCAGTACGGAAATGTTGCAGCTTTGCATAGTCGTGATTGCAGTGTTCAAAGGAGGCACCAAAAGGTACGCAAACGTTTTGTTGCCCAACAAATTGCCATGGTGAATTGAATCTCTCAATTTACCTAATCAATCGTCTGTAACAGATTATTGAGGAGGGTCCCATTACCGTAGCACCCATAGAGACAGTGAAACAACTTGAGCAAGCAGCTAGAAGGTTGGCTAAATCAGTAAATTATGTCGGGGCGGCTACTGTTGAGTACCTTTATAGTATGGAAACTGGAGAGTACTACTTTCTAGAGTTGAACCCTCGGCTACAGGTAGCCTTCAACTACCTTTTAGCTTAATACTTATGTTTGGGAAATGCTTCTGTTATAATTTTGGAGATTAGTTAGAAAGGTGGCGTGGCTTGAAATCAGTTCTTCCTACTTTCTAGACCTTGTTTTGTTTTTATGTTATTTTATTTTTAACCATCAGTGATTGTTTTTGTTATTGTTATATAGGTTGAACATCCTGTTACTGAGTGGATAGCAGAGATAAATCTGCCAGCAGCCCAAGTTGCCGTTGGAATGGGTGTCCCCCTCTGGCAAATTCCTGGTACAACTTCAGATATATTCTTTAGGTTAAATTATTGATTTGATCCCTAGGAATGTAAAATAGCATAACACATGTTGACACTCTAATAATGTCATAATTATTCTTTTTAGTTCTTATATTTCTTTGAGAAAAAAAATCTTGGAAGCTTAGACACAATTTGAACACAAGTAAAGATAGTGAGCCGCACCTATTTTTGACTAAACACTTCCTAGACACTGCTATCATAAAAAAATAAGAAAAATTAGAAGAAACCAACTTATATTATAAAACTTGTGAGCCTCATAATATCTCTGTTGATGTTTTTTTCATAAGGCTAAACTAGTTATTTTAACTTTTAAGATGTATGTTTCCAAAAATTTAATTGAGAGCCATTATTGTAGAAAAACTATAACTTTACAAATTTATTTTTAGTGTGAATCATATAAATTTTCATTTTCATTTGAGATTTTTGTTATATTAAAATAAATATTAGATGTGTTGCTGTGTCCTGTACTTTGGACATTAGCCATATCCTGATGTCCATGTTAGTGTGTGTCCGGTGTCTGGATCAGAGTTGGTACTTCATTATAGTTGTCACAGCTTTAAATTTATTCCCTACATGAGATAACTTTAAGTCCTAGTCCCTACATTTGTATAAAAGATAAGATTTTGCCTTATACCCAAAACTAGAGATTTTTTCTTGCAGTGTAAATCTGCTACTAAGCCTTCCTTATTTAATTTCCATTAAAATTTTACTAGGGACTAAAGATTACAATTTTCTCGTATAGACTGAAACTTAAAATGAGGAAAACGGTTGGGACCCAATGAATAGTTTAAATTATTCTTTACTGTTATTTGCTTTCCTCTTTTCTATTATTTAATTTCTTACATGTATTTCATGTGTCTCCTTTAACAGAGATAAGGCGTTTCTATGGGGTGGAGCATGGTGGTGGATATGATGCTTGGAGAAAAACTTCAGTTTTAGCTACCCCTTTTGATTTTGACAAAGCACAATCCACAAAGCCAAAAGGTCATTGTGTGGCTGTGCGAGTGACTAGTGAGGACCCCGATGATGGCTTTAAGCCTACGAGTGGCAAAGTGCAGGTTAACTACCAAGTCCAACATCAATATCATCTGTTGCTTCATTCATCGTGTAACATGTACTGAGTTCAAGTATTTGTGCAGGAGCTTAGCTTTAAAAGCAAGCCAAATGTGTGGGCATACTTCTCTGTCAAGGTAAGTCTTCTGTTTCTTCAGATGCAGGCATAACAAATGTTGTGGTGCTAAAGTTTGTTGAATTATATATTTGCAGTCTGGAGGAGGAATTCATGAATTCTCAGATTCACAGTTTGGTAAGTAGTAAAATTAATGAATTAAACAAGTAAACAAATTAACTACTGTTGATTTTCAAATGACTAATATATCATTATGATCTTCAATTGGGAACTTGCATATTCCATAGTATTGTGTTGATAATGTTTAGAGTTCACGCACCACCTGCCTCAATTCTAGGGTGTACCTTATACGTTTGTTGGAAAACTTCATTTAATGGGAAGTGGTTTTAAGGTGTAAACATTGTAGAAGAGCCTATATACAGCCTATCTTTGAATCACATATTCCGGTGGCATCTCCAATTTGGTAGGCATCTAGAGAGGAGGGGTGTTAGAAAGTTTCACATCACTTGCCTCAATTCGTGAAGTGCAACTTATAAATCAGTTGGACAATCTTCTCTTTGAGATTATAGGATGGAATCTAGTAGATACATCACGATGTGGATATATTTTGTTTGTTTTTACCTTCTCCACCTTCTTTCAATGCATAATGAGCAGTACACCTCACTTGTTATGGGACACATGATTAATATTTGAACTCATGAACTCATGATCTTTTAGTAGTAGAGCCAAGAGCTAGGATGTACAGTTGGATTTGATGAAAGGTTGGGAAAACGGAAATTTCAATGCATGTGTCAAACAGATGTGTGCAGGCACATTTGCTTGTGTATGTAAAATTGTTCTTCATAGGTCTCCACACTAAGCAGTGGTAATAATTTTTTAAGGGTGAGCCTTGGCACAACAATAAAGTTGCGCCTTGGTGACTAGTTGGATGAGTTTGAATCCAAAAATACCCTCTTTGCGTATGCAAGAATAAGGTTGTGTACAATGACCCTCTTCCATATTTCGACGAGCAGCTTTGCATAATAATTTCTCATAGTCCCTGCAGTTTTATGTTGGTTGTCGTCCTCATATCTGTATTAGTGGTATTAAATGGACTAAGTATCACCCAATATTATATAAGGTTTAACAACATTTTATATATTTACTCAAAATTTTGCAACCTTCTTTTCCTGTGTTATATTTCAATCTGATAAAACAAAAAGAGACAGAGTGGCATTTTGCAAATTATAGGGGTGGAGCAGGAAAAATGTCATGGAAATGGAGGGATGTTCTGTTTTTTAGATTACAGGTACTAGGGAATAGAGATGATCATTGTTGGGAAAAGAAGCAAAACATCATGTCCACTCAGTTTTCTCAGATTTAGTGAGAGCTTCTGATAATGATTTTGAAATATTGATTCTTCTGTTAAGTAATGCATATAACAAACTTCATTATTGGTGAATTTGTTACGGTAGGGTATAAATTCTCCTTAACATTCTTGTTCTTAAGGATCATGCATGTATTTACACAATTCCCATACTATACTCACCTTATACTATCTTCTAATCTGGTCTCTTTTACCTCAGGGCATGTGTTTGCTTTTGGAGAATCTAGGGCTTTAGCAATTGCAAATATGGTTCTAGGGCTGAAGGAGATTCAAATTCGGGGAGAAATCCGTACCAATGTTGATTACACCATTGATCTTCTGAATGTAAATTACTCACACTACTACAAATTGTTTTGTGAAAGGTGTTTAAAATGCTGAAGTGACAATATTCCAATATTTGATCACAGGCTTCTGACTACAGAGACAACAAAATTCACACAGGTTGGCTAGACAGTAGAATTGCAATGCGTGTTAGAGCAGAGAGGCCTCCCTGGTATCTTTCTGTTGTTGGAGGGGCACTCTATGTAAGCAAACTTCGTTTGTTATATCCGTTATCTCCTTGAGCTTTTGTTAGTTTCATATGTTCATTCATAACCGTGATTGTTTCAATTAATGCAGAAAGCTTCTGCTAGCAGTGCAGCTTTGGTTTCAGACTATGTTGGCTATCTTGAAAAGGGACAAATCCCTCCCAAGGTATTGTGAATGGGAAGACCCTATAGTTTTCAGTGCCTTTAAACCCTATAGTGATGAAAATCTTTTTTGTCAACTGTTACAGCACATATCTCTTGTCCATTCTCAAGTGTCCTTGAATATTGAGGGAAGCAAATATACAGTAAGTATTCTTATAAATGTCAATTTGGTTTTCTACTTATCTTTGTTGAGACTTATGCCATATCAGGCGAGAATAAATTTGTGTAACTCATCTTGTAAAACAATTTCTAGATTGACATGATACGAGGTGGATCTGGAAGTTATAGATTGAGAATGAATCAATCAGAGATAGAAGCAGAAATACATACTTTACGTGATGGAGGTTTGCTTATGCAGGCAAGTATTTGTTCTCTAAACACCTATTTTATGCTTGCTATTTATCTTGCACTTTTCCCCACGACAGTACTATTCATCATACTCAAAATTATATCATCCCATGGTTTGTGAACATTTTGCATTGCTATTTCAATCTTAATGAGATTCTTTTGCTATAATTTCCTTGATATAGACATAAACTATTGCTGCTCTGATTTCTAAAATTTTAGTATCATGATTTAATCGTTTAGCATAGAGTATTTGTGAATGCATTGTGCTTCTCTATCAGTATGTTACAGAAATGTTATGTATGAAAAAGTACTTTATTTTTTCTGGAGATCTTCAAACCTTTTTTTTTTTGCCAGACATATGTGGGCATTTACGTACAGCTGATTTATCGTTATCTAATGATTGCATTATTTAATCAGAGTTAAGACTTAAAGCAAACCATATCTGGAAAGAAATTTGGTAAAGCAACAAATAATACTTTAGTATGGATAGTGTATGATTGGGCTGTTTAGAAGAAATGATGTGCATCTAAAGTGCATTTTGTAATTAATGCTAGTCATAAAGTAAATTATTCACCAAAAGAAAATATAAACTAAATAAGTATTGGTTGCATCAATAACTTCATCTTCAATTTGGCTAATAGTGTAGTTTATGCTAAACATCCCTATTTTATGACTGGTCTTTTGTTCTATATTCTTGAGTTATTAACTAGAAGTTTCCACTTGTTACAGCTGGATGGAAACAGTCATGTAATATATGCAGAGGAAGAAGCAGCTGGAACTCGCCTTCTAATAGATGGAAGGACTTGCTTGCTTCAGGTTAAATGAATTTATTTTAACATTAACTATTTCTTTTGTGTCCAAGGTAAGTTTTTAAACCTTTTATTGTCTATACAGAATGATCATGATCCATCGAAGTTGATGGCGGAGACACCATGCAAGCTTTTGAGATATTTGGTCGCAGATGACAGTCATGTTGATGCTGACACACCATATGCTGAAGTTGAGGTCATGAAAATGTGCATGCCTCTTCTTTCACCTGCTTCTGGAATTATTCATTTCAAAATGTCTGAAGGTCAAGCAATGCAGGTATTTAGCATTCAATTCCATAAAGAAGTACAGGTGCTAAAATTGAAGAACATAAATAATATATTATCACTTTTTGCAGGCTGGTGAACTTATAGCAAGTCTTGACCTAGATGATCCTTCAGCTGTAAGAAAGGCAGAGCCCTTCACAGGGAGCTTCCCAGTCCTGGGACCTCCTACTGCAATTTCTGGTAAAGTTCATCAGAAGTGTGCAGCAAGCTTAAATGCTGCAAGGATGATTCTTGCTGGGTATGAGCACAATATTGATGAAGTGAGTGAAGTCTTCACCTTGATTTATAAACACTATAATTTTATCGCATTCTAGGTGGTTGAGTAATCTGTTACGGATAGGAGATTTTTGGATTCTATTATTATTATTATTATTATGAGACATATATATATGTATGTTTGTCTTGTTAACAAGCTAGACAACTATCACAGGTTGTGCAAAGTTTGCTTAATTGTCTTGATAGTCCTGAGTTGCCTTTCCTTCAATGGCAAGAGTGCTTGGCAGTTCTGGCAACCCGTCTTCCCAAAGATCTAAAGAATGAGGTAAAGAGATACCATGCTGATTTTTTTTAATGTGGTTTAGTACGTTAAAAGTAATCTGAGCTGGTGTTGAACTTGTGGCTTTTCAGCTGGAATCAAAATATAAGGAGTTTGAGAGGATTTCAAGCTCCCAAATTGTTGATTTCCCCGCCAAATTATTGAAGGGAATTCTTGAAGTAAGTTTCTTTTCCGGAATTGTTCATTTTGATGTTTCCCCATTTAATATGAATAATTTATGAGGCATGTTTTACACTGCAGGCTCATCTTTCTTCCTGTCCCGAGAAAGAAAAAGGAGCCCAAGAAAGACTAGTTGAACCTCTGCTGAGTCTTGTTAAGTCTTATGAGGGTGGACGAGAGAGCCATGCCCATATAATTGTTCAATCCCTTTTTGAAGAGTATCTTTCTGTTGAGGAATTATTTAGCGATAATATTCAGGTTATTATAATTATTCAGCTGCTTGTACTGATATTGTGTGGCAATCTGTTTTGACCTTTTATGACTTCTACCGACAAAGGAAGTATTTTTCTGGTTGATGTTAATACTTATAAGAATCTTTGGTTCATTGTTATTGTGCATTTTATTTCTAGTTTTTACAAGATTCAAACTGATAATTATATAATTTTCTTTCTTTGTCTAAATCAAATGGTTTCTTTATTTTATTGGGGAGCTTTATATAAAAACTTATAAAAATATTTAGTTTTCTTCTTCTGGCTGTCATTTGAAGTTACAAATTACTGGTCTATCAGGCCACAAAATATACACTAGGAGGAACTAAGTAACTCTTCTAATATAAAAGTTTTCTTTATCTTTTAGTTTTCTAGAATATTTATGTTCCTTCCCTTGATGTCTAGGCTGATGTAATTGAACGTCTGCGTCTTCAATACAAGAAGGATCTATTGAAGATTGTTGATATTGTGCTCTCTCATCAGGTACGAACTTTTATAACAACTTCAGCAAGGGTGTTTTGCTTCCTCGATGTCTTGTTGACATTATACAGCAATTGAATTAACTGCATTTTTTGTGATTTTCAGGGCATCAAGAGTAAAAATAAGCTGATATTGCGTCTAATGGATAAATTGGTTTACCCTAATCCTGCTGCTTATAGGGATCAATTAATCCGTTTTTCTTTACTCAACCATACAAGTTATTCTGAGGTTGGACAATACCCTGAGAAATTCTGTTCAAGCTAAAAGTAGAATTTCATGTTATTCATCACATATTTTCTGGACATGGCATCTCTTCTACTTGGAGAGCATTGTGAATATATATCCTTCAATTATCTACTTTCCATTTCATCTTGCGGGTGATACTTTTACATCCTTGGAATATTTTGAGCAAAATCCTGATTTGTAATTATTTTTATGCAGTTGGCACTAAAGGCAAGTCAACTGCTGGAACAAACTAAATTAAGCGAACTTCGATCCAACATTGCTAGAAGTCTCTCTGAACTAGAGATGTTCACAGAGGATGGTGAAAATATTGATACTCCCAAGAGGAAGAGTGCCATCAACGACCGAATGGAAGACCTTGTCAGTGCTCCTTTGGCTGTTGAAGATGCCCTTGTGGGTTTATTTGATCATAGTGATCACACCCTTCAGAGGAGGGTCGTTGAAACTTATATTCGCAGACTCTACCAGGTATTTCAGTTTTACTGCTAGTTTCATATTTTTTAATTTTCCCAACTGTTATATTTGGCATTGGGGTGGTGATGAAAGGAGATTATCACATGCTTTTCTAACTTCTAGTATTTGCTATCAGCCTTATCTTGTCAAAGGGAGTGTTAGGATGCAATGGCACAGATCTGGTCTTATTGCCACGTGGGAGTTCTATGATGAGTACATTGAAAGGAAGAATG
Organism: Vigna unguiculata; assembly: GCF_037176805.1. Taxonomy (NCBI): domain Eukaryota; kingdom Viridiplantae; phylum Streptophyta; class Magnoliopsida; order Fabales; family Fabaceae; genus Vigna; species Vigna unguiculata. The sequence continues at coordinate 37,548,996 of NC_140800.1, read as the reverse complement.
GGGTTGAAGACCAAACTTCGAAGAAATCAGTGGAGGAGAAAGACAGTGAGAAAAAATGGGGAGTGATGGTTGTAATTAAATCTCTTCAATTTTTGTCTGCAATTATCAGTGCTGCATTGAAGGAGGCGACCAATCACCTTCATGAAGCACCGACCAGTGGTTCTGCGGGACCAGTTAACCATGGTAATATGATGCATATCGGATTAGTGGGCATCAACAACCAGATGAGTTTATTGCAAGACAGGTACTGTTTCAGTAAATACTCATATGGGACCACTAACTAAAATTAAAATTACAGTTTCCTAGAAGAAAACAAAGTATAGATGGACTAATATACTCTCTTTAGCTCTGATATGAGCCTCCTCTTTCTTCTTGACACAAGCAACTTCTGGTGTTTTGCAGTGGTGATGAGGATCAGGCTCAAGAAAGAATCAATAAATTAGCTAAAATACTCAAAGAGCAGGAAGTAGGCTCTACCATTAGAGCTGCAGGCGTCGGTGTAATCAGTTGTATCATCCAAAGGGATGAAGGACGTGCCCCAATGAGGCACTCTTTTCACTGGTCAGAAGAAAAGCTGTACTATGCGGAAGAACCTCTGTTGCGTCATCTGGAACCTCCTCTATCCATTTATCTTGAATTGGTTAGTTATTTTTTCAAGTCCCTGTACTTTTAGAAGGTGTGAGAAGGCAAATTCCACTTATATGCTAGATCTTAAACTTAAGCATTGGTCTGTTTATAGGACAAACTCAAGGGCTATGAGAATATACGGTACACTCCATCTCGAGATCGTCAATGGCACCTCTACACGGTTACGGATAACAAGCCACAACCAATTCAAAGAATGTTTCTTCGTACACTTCTAAGACAGCCAACCACAAATGAAGGATTTTCTTCATATCAAAGGCTGGATGCAGAAACATCTCGAACCCAATTGGCTATGTCCTTTACTTCAAGGAGCATTTTTAGGTCCTTGATGGCTGCAATGGAGGAGTTGGAACTTAACGCACACAACGCCAATATAAAATCTGAGCATGCTCATATGTACCTCTATATCATACGGGAGCAACAAATGGACGATCTTGTTCCCTATCCCAAGTAACTATAGCTACAAACTTGTCAAATATGTTCTTTTAGCATATGGCCAAGCTTTTGTCTCTGTCTTACATTTGGATGTTAATACCAGGAGAATTAATATAGATGCTGGGAAAGAAGAAACAACAGTTGAGGCAATCTTGGAAGAACTGGCACAGGAGATCCATTCATCCGTTGGTGTAAGAATGCATAGATTAGGGGTTGTTGTGTGGGAAGTCAAGCTCTGGATGGCAGCCGTTGGACAGGCAAATGGTGCTTGGAGGGTCATTGTGAACAATGTGACTGGTCATACATGCACTGTACATGTAAGTCTATTTTACTTCAAAATTTCAAGAAAATCTTTTCCGCATGCCACAACTTTTCTGATTAGCTTTCTAAAAGGTTTTTTACTAGCAAAGGTGAGCCCTTAATAATTAACAAGGACTGTTTTGCATATATTTGATATAGAAATGCTAATTAGCATCAAACACCATTACATTTTTCCATTCCTTTAAAGTATTTATTAACCTGAAGCATTTGATAAATACCAGCTCATGTGTCAGCAATTCATTTATTTGAGTTTCTATAGAAGAGCTGTTTTAAAAACTTTGCATAGATAATGAATGCTCTTTGGGCAGGGAAAATGTCAGAAGATTAATGTCTTTTTATCAAGTGGAATTTTATTCTCTTTTCGTGATATCTTGAAAATTTGATCGGTATTCACGAATTGTGACATTTACAGAGTAATATATATATATATATATATATATATATATATATATATATATATATATATGTATATGTGGACAATGTGGCCTTCAATTTGTTGGGTCAACAATATATTCCCATTTTTAGCTATATCTCATGCATTTGACGGATTATTAATGGGAATTATTTATAAATATTGATTTGATTCTTAATTTGTATAATTTCAGATATACCGAGAAAAGGAGGATACCAGCACTCATAAAGTGGTATACAGTTCAGTCTCGGTTAAGGGTCCACTGCATGGTGTACCAGTGAACGAAAATTATCAACCTTTGGGAGTTATTGACCGAAAACGTCTTTCAGCAAGAAAGAACAGCACCACATATTGCTATGATTTTCCACTTGTACGTGCTATTTAATTTAATGAATTTAATTGAAATATAAGTGTTCCACTTTTTGTTATGACTGGATGACACAAGAAGTCAAACCATGTTTCCTGAAGAGATATAATTCTTGCAGGCATTTGAAACAGCTTTGGAACAGTCATGGGCAATCCAACAACCGGGATTTCAAAGAGCCAAAGATAAAAGTCTTCTAAAGGTAACAGAGCTTAAATTTGCAGAGAGAGAAGGTAGCTGGGGTTCTCCTCTTGTTCCTGTGGAGCGTTACCCTGGACTCAATGATGTTGGTATGGTAGCCTGGTTTATGGATATGCGTACCCCTGAGTTCCCATCTGGAAGAACAATATTGGTTGTTTCAAATGATGTGACCTTCAAGGCTGGTTCTTTTGGACCGAGAGAGGATGCTTTCTTCCGTGCAGTAACAGATCTTGCGTGTAAAAGAAAACTACCTTTAATTTATTTAGCAGCAAATTCTGGTGCCCGTTTAGGTGTAGCAGAGGAAGTCAAATCCTGTTTCAGAGTTGGTTGGTCTGAGGAATCTAGTCCTGAGCATGGCTTTCAGTATGTATATTTAACACCTGAGGACTATGCTCGGATTGGATCTTCAGTTATAGCACATGAATTAAAGCTTGAAAGTGGAGAAACCAGATGGGTTATTGATACCATTGTTGGCAAGGAGGATGGCCTTGGGGTTGAAAACTTGAGTGGCAGTGGGGCTATTGCTGGTGCCTATTCCAGGGCATACAAGGAAACTTTTACATTGACATATGTGACTGGTAGAACTGTTGGAATAGGTGCTTATCTTGCTAGACTTGGGATGAGATGCATACAGAGGCTTGATCAGCCCATAATTCTTACTGGTTTTTCAGCACTAAACAAACTTCTTGGTCGGGAAGTATACAGTTCTCACATGCAACTTGGTGGACCCAAAATCATGGCTACAAATGGAGTTGTTCATCTTACAGTTTCCGATGATCTTGAAGGCGTTTATTCTATTTTGAAGTGGCTTAGCTACATTCCTTCTCATATAGGTGGTGTGCTTCCCATTGTTAAGCCTCTTGATCCTCCAGAAAGGCCAGTGGAGTATTTACCAGAAAACTCGTGTGATCCTCGTGCTGCCATTTCTGGAACCCTGGATGGTAATGGAAGATGGCTGGGAGGCATCTTTGACAAGGACAGCTTTGTGGAGACACTGGAGGGATGGGCTAGAACAGTTGTTACAGGAAGGGCAAAGCTTGGAGGAATCCCTGTGGGAATTGTTGCTGTAGAAACACAGACAGTGATGCAAATAATACCTGCTGATCCTGGTCAGCTTGATTCTCATGAGAGGGTTGTTCCTCAAGCTGGGCAAGTCTGGTTTCCTGATTCTGCAACCAAAACAGCCCAAGCAATATTGGATTTCAATAGAGAAGAGCTCCCGCTTTTCATTCTCGCAAACTGGAGAGGCTTTTCAGGAGGGCAAAGGGACCTTTTTGAAGGAATTCTTCAGGCTGGTTCAACTATTGTGGAGAACCTTAGAACATACAACCAACCCATATTTGTGTACATCCCAATGATGGGGGAACTCCGAGGTGGTGCATGGGTGGTTGTTGACAGTCAAATAAATTCAGACCACATTGAAATGTATGCTGATCGAACAGCTAAAGGTAATGTCCTTGAGCCAGAAGGAATGATTGAGATAAAATTCAGAACAAGGGAATTGTTAGAGTGTATGGGTAGACTTGATCAACAGTTGATAACTCTGAAGGCAAAACTTCAGGAAGCAAAGAGTAACAGGGACCTTGCCGCCTTTGAATCCCTACAGCAGCAGATTAAATCCCGTGAGAAACAGCTTTTGCCTGTGTATACCCAGATAGCAACAAAGTTTGCTGAACTGCATGATACTTCCTTAAGAATGGCTGCCAAGGGTGTAATTAAAGAAGTTCTGGACTGGCGTAACTCCCGAGCTGTCTTCTACCAGAGACTTCACCGAAGAATTGGGGAGCAGTCACTGATCAACAGTGTGAGAGATGCTGCTGGTGACCATTTGTCACATGCATCTGCAATGAACTTGCTCAAAGAATGGTATTTGAGTTCTGATATTGCCAATGGTAGAGAAGATGCGTGGTTGGATGATGAAGCCTTCTTCAAATGGAAGAACAATCCTGCAAATTACGAGAATAAACTAAAGGAACTGCGTGTGCAGAAAGTGTTGCTTCAATTGACAAACATTGGTGACTCAGCTCTGGATTTGCAAGCTCTACCTCAGGGTCTTGCTGCCCTTTTAAGCAAGGTAAAGAACTTAGAACTTTTCATTTCATTAGCTATGTCGTTAATGTTTGTTTTTTTAAACTGTTTACGTTTATTACTTGGTTCATTATATCTTGGAAATTTTGGTGCAGTTGGAGCCATCGGGTCGTGGGAAGTTGACTGATGAACTTCGAAAGGTACTTGGTTAGAGGACCCTGTATGTGTCTTATAAATGTAAGGGATCCTCTTGATTCCCAAGGGAAAGAAGGCAGCAGCATATCCCTCATTACTGCAGGGATCCGTTGCTTCAAAGTGTAAATGACATTAGTCTTGGATTGATTATTAATTTATGCAGTTAGAGGATCAAAACCAGCATCGCCATGTTCCATCTATTTATATGCTGGTTAGTTAATTCTCTTCCTACATTTGAATAAAAATGTAATAACGTGTAACTTTTATTTCTATGCATAATAACAATTTTGGGTAGTCGATATATGCTTTCCATCAAGTTTCAAATCACCATTTACGGAAAATACTCATAAACCTATCAAGTTTTGTAACATCTGATTGATCCATACATTTATATTAGGGATTTAATGTTCTGATTTTTACAAAGTCGAAATTATGACAAAATGTTCAAGTTAAAGCTAAAATTATATAACCTTTCTACCATTACCCCCTTCAGAATTGTTAATTTTAAAGCACCATCAGTTCAAGTCTCTCATGACCAGTGGCCTAGTTCGTATGTTCTTTCTGGCTTCAAATAACAGTCGGTATAAATCAATTTTTGGAGCAATTTTCTTACTAATATCAACCCCTTTAATAATTAGTGTTCTTAATTTGACAACGTTTTCTGCTACTTACTCGTGATTTTAGCCAAAAGGGTGAAGAAAGGTATACAATCCCCTACTACTCCTCATTTTTCATGTTTGCATAATGTTATAATGGCAAATATTTTTGCATAAAACAATAAAATAACAAATAAAAGACCTCAAAATTAAAAGTCTTAAGCGAAGAACGAAAAACTTGGACATCAAATAGGACCTGGGCAAACAACTAAAGACCTCATAAAGACAATCATTTAATCGAAGAGCTTACCCACCCCTATTTGAGGGTTATACATCCTTCTGAAATTTGAGCATAATACGTGCTCGGAATATGGTCAAACTCAAGCATGAAGAAACACAAGGAACACACCGTGAATTGGGAACCAATCAGTTATAGGCCAATAGTGCCTTGGTGCGTATGCGTATATTCGACATAAATGATCTTTTTTTTAACTTAACATTGAAACTAAATGACTTTGGATACCGTGAAATTAAGAACTTCCTAAATTGCGTTTACGGATTACCTATTTGCAGTTACAACGTTGCATCATATTTTTGGACAGTTGATTTAAAAGTTCTACAACTCAATTTAAAAATCATCCCAACCAAACAAGGAGGGGTTCAAGTGATAATATATACCAGTACGAGAAACATACAACAAAACTGATCACCATGGCTTGAAATCCATGGGAAATGTACTGAGCCAGATTGAACTTGGCGTCCTATACATGAGTGAGAAATGTAAAGGAAACTAGCTAAAAATCACCACATACGTATTGCGAGTATTTCTACTTACCAATACAGAACTTGCCAAATATATTTGATAAAACCTCCTCCGATATATTTTCTCCACTTATCTGTCCAAGGGACAATGCAGCATCCCTCAAATCAATTGTCCAAAAATCCAGAGGCAGTTCCTCCTTTATTGATGATTGTAACCTTGCAAGTGCTTCCTTGGTCCGAACAAGTTGTTCACATTGTCTCTGAATAATCGTTATATCAGCAAACACAATCCAGATACAAGACCTCCCCCCCAAAGAAAAAAGAAGCTTATTTAACTACTCTTTTGTGAGTATGAGGGTGCATGTGCAAGAATGTTGTCATGTAACAGAAGATAAACACTTGAGAATTGCTTGGTTGGAGTGCAAATGGAATAGTAGAAAACAGAGAAGTCTTTGTTGAGTCCAGCAACATCGTTATTTACCATCAACCATTTTCTTCTTAGCTAAGCATAATTTTGACCATTACTTCTAGCTCAAATTTACCAAATAAAGATACATGGTCTATTCGTTCGTTCCTTCCCTTCCCATTCAAAAGGTTAAGAAAACTTTGAAGCTACTAATTTGTAAGAAAGATGGAAAGCCAAAATGATAGCTTACCTGATTGACAGTCCATCTGCGACCCCCAGCAGGAATGCCTTCAAGACCCACAATCTGTAATACCGCCCTCTCTAAGTCTAGTAATCCTTGACCAGTAACAGCACATGTAAACACATGTTTGCTGAAAATTTTATGACTCTGAAATCCTTTGTCCCATTCAGTCTCAGCACAAGGTTTACAATCTATCTTGTTGACCACAAGGATTACTGGGGTGGATGATCCAGTTGATTCCTGTCTTACAACAGAAAGATTAAGTAAAGATTGCAGACTAATATGAATATGCATCTTTTCTTTTCTCACAGCATGGCAGAAAATAATAACAGGTACCAAGCTTAATACTAAAAGAAAAATGAAAGGTGTAATACAATATTTATTATGTTTAAGAACATTATCTTGCAAGAATGTAATTTTTAGGGGTAACACTACAGGATCTAAATGGCCTTTCTGGAGACATGTAATTGATCCCACCTAGCCGAAAAAAGTCTTTTACCGTTCTTGACTAGAGGATACCAATGCATTTAAGGCAGCCAGGTGTCTGTATGCCAATTTATCATGTCATATCATATTAAGAATATGTTTGTGGTAACATATACAGTTTGATGCTTCCCAGTTAGCATAGATACCTTGATACCACATTCGATGCGACTATTTCTCCTTCAAATAAAATGTTTACGCTTCTATTTATATCAAAATAGTAATTAAATATAATGAAAAAAACGAGAAAGGAGGAAAAAAATTATATGGTCAAACCTTGGTGGATTGAATCCTTTGGAGAAGTTTGGTGTCTTCACATGTCCAACCTTCAACAGCACTCACAGTCATGATAATTAAATCAGCACCCCTAGCAACGGCTTCAGATCGCTCTACGCCTAGTAGGAGAATAGAAATATAATTTCAGTACGTCATGTGAAGTAATGATGTTAAGGTAAGTAGCAAAACACAAGACGCGAGCGAAAAAATATATCTAATCCAACTATATAGCTAAGTCAAATCAGGTAAAGTCTATAGCCGTATATCTATCTAATTTTCGCTAGATTTTACGAGTGTTTCATTTAAACTACACTTAAAGCAAGCAATTATTATTACAAAGCTTGTATAAAATTACTTTGAGCTGACTATATTTAATTTGTCCAAAAAAGAAATTCATTCAATAAAGTTTAAGATATTATAAAAAACTGAATCACTGCATGAAGCCAGTAAAAAACCTGGATTTAAACAAGTTGCAGACACCATAACATCACATTTGAAAGAAAACTTATCTGTCTATATTTCAGAGTCTACAATACATGATGCAAGAGAAAGACGATGATACAAAAACAAAGGAAAATTACACATATCCTGAACTCAAAGGAGAAAAGAAAGAAAGCCGCACCGATCTTTTCCACAATGTCATCAGTGTCCCTGATGCCTGCTGTATCAAGGAGGGTTATAGGAATACCACTGACACTGATGCTTGCTTCAATCACATCACGAGTGGTTCCAGCAATTTCAGTAACTATTGCCCTCTCACTCTGCATGCTACAAGAAGATCATGCTCAATAAGTAAAACAATCACAATGCTTTACACACACACACACACATACATACATACATATACATATATGTATTTTTTGTGTGTAGTTCTTCCACTTAAAGATAAATTATGGACTTGAGACGCAGATTAAGTACAAAAATACTACGTGAATGATTTCAGTTGGCCAACAGCAAAGTTGATATCTACATAAAAGATTCAACAATAAATATCAAATTTAAGTTTTCGAATAACCAAAATCACAATGACATACTTTGCTCCATGCATTCAGAAGGCTTGACTTGCCAACATTCGGGCGGCCAACAATAGCTATCTGAAAGAATTTCATATTATTAGGATAAAAAATAGGAACAGTCATCCTCATATTCACATAGACATAGAATGACAAATGCATGTTGTATCACAAAGTAATTCAAGCCTAATCACCTTTATAAAACCAGCTTGTAAAGTGAGGATTATCCCACTTATATAATTTGTTCATCTCTTCAAGTTTATGTAAAATTTCCAGCACACTTTTATGCCTAATATTGGACATCTCAAGCGTTGCAATAAATATTTTTGAGTGATCCAATGGCAGGTAACAAGATAGGTCTTATAAACCTCATTAAGATACGATTTGTTTCCATCAACTAAAAATAATGTCATGTAAGTGGAGATAATCCTTACTTTACAAATGGGTTGTGTAGGTTTGAGTTAGGTCAAAACCATTTCGTAAGAGAAGAGATAAACTTATGTACCTATTACAGCATACTATGCGCTGTGTTCCAAACCAAAAAAAAAATGTGAATACCGTAAGAATGTTATGAATACACCGTTTCAAACCATACCTGCAATCCAGACTGCAGAAGCTTGTCATAGTTTGCAGTCTCCAATGCATTCTCAACGTCTCGTGACATATCATGGATTTTATCCATAATCAGATTCAAATCCAGAGGCGGCATCTCATCATCGAAGTCTAAACGTGCTTCAATCTCAGTAAGCAACTCAATGCACTGACTCCTCAAAGATCGAACAAGAGAAGAAAAACCACCCTGTCATCAGACGCAACCAGCCAAGTCTTACACCAAACATGATGACGATGATACAGTAAAATACTGAAACAGCGTCGAGTTAAACATACCTGAATTCCTTGCAGTGCAGCATCTGCAGCCGCCACAGATTTGGCGGCGATTAATCTTGCAACATTTTCGGCTTGTGAGAGATCCAAACGACCGTTAAGAAAAGCGCGAAGAGTAAACTCGCCTAAAAGAAGCAGAGACATTAATAAGCAATTTGGATTTGGGTGTCGAGCGAGGGTTAAAAGAGCATTAAGTTTATTCAAAATAACAGAGACGCACCTGGTTGAGCAAGCGTTGCTCCGGCTTCCAAACAAGTCCTTAGAACGCGGCGCAGACACACTTCGCTCCCGTGACACTGAAGCTCCACCACATCTTCGCGCGTGTACGACCTCGGAGCCAGCATCGGCACCGCCAAGACCTCATCGATGACGTTGCCATCGGAGTCCAACACGACGCCGTATTCGACGACGTGGCTGGTGGGCCGCCACGAGTTCCGGGCGGGCCGGAACACCCGACCCGCAATAGACACTGCTCCAGGGCCCGAAAGCCGAACGATTCCAACGGCTGCAGGTGGCCCTCCCAACGAAGTTACGATGGCCGCAATTGTGGTCCCACTCCCAACAACCTCGTCGACACACTCTCCCGCTCCCAACCTTTCGTCTTTCTTCACCACTAACTTGTAACTGTCTGAGCCAGCACGGGATTTAACGGTTCTGGAGGTTTTGGAGGGAATAAGATAGTGCCACGTGACGCCACAACTCAAAAGCAATGCCATAGGAAGGCGCGGCGGTGGAGCGAAGGTGGCGCACGTGTTAATATGACGAAGCACAGTGCGGAGAGCAGCCATTGATCCAGTTTCGGCTTCTGTCTGGCTGAAGCTACTGTTTCTCTATCTATCTATCAATCGTTCTTTTCCGAAGAAGGGCCCATTTTATCTGTTCCTAACCTGTAACATGGGTTTTGGCCCATCACTCCCTTGAGGCCGACGAATATGTATGACATCTATTAAGACTATTTTTATTTTACTTCCTGCACCCCATAACTACTAATGCACCCTCATTTTTTAAACAATCTCTATTGCGTTATTAAAGCATTTTTCTTAAAAAGAAAACAATGGTTGTTCGATGGATCAACCTTTTAGGTTATTAGGTTGACGGGATAGTTTAACTTGCTAATGAAATATGGTATAAAAAGGCAATTTAAAAATTACCTATGATTTAAAAATAAAGGCACATTACTACACAACTTTGAAGGAATATATAATTGTCATTAAAAATATTCATATAATAATCTGTAGTAAGATATGTCAACTATTTTAGAATATACATACTAAAACATAATTAAGAAAAGTTGTGTGCTTTATCGTATACTATATTATGAAAAACATGGTGAAAAACTCAATGGAAAAATTAAGGCGAGGGAAAAATACAAGATAGGAATGTATTGAAGGTAGGGTTTATGTTTTGGTGCGCGAGAGGAAGGGAAAGTGCACTGTAAGATAGTTTCTCTATCTCTGAGCAGCACAAAGGGACCTTTAGAGATTGTGGTTTTCCTTAGTGTGTAGGTAGTTTTACTTAGTTATTTACGAGCACAAATTAGCTGAGATTATGCTAAGTAAGTTTCCTTTCACCATTTAATTTTTTTTTATCTCTTTTAAGCCTTTGAATTTTCAATGAAACACTATGGTTCAGTTTCAGTTCTAATTTACAGCTCATGAGTTTACTTGTTTAATTGTTGCTTGCATTTAGCTTTTAAATTCTAAATTAGTTTACATTCTTGTATTGCTTTTTAGTTTTAAAGTCAGTCTTGCATTTTTTTAGTTAGTGGGTTGAGCTCAGGTTTATAGTATGTACACACAAATAGGGGTGGGCATGGATTGGATTTTTAATGATCCAATCCACATCCATTTTATATCATGGATTAGATTTTTGATTCAAATCCATTTCTTTAGCAAAAGTAGTTTGGATTTTTTTAAAATCCAGATCCAAATATTTGGATAAAGATTTAAATCCAATCCAAATATTTAGATCAAGTTCAAATTCCAGAATCCATTTTTTATAAAATAAATTTAAATTGATTTTTTTAAAACTTGTGTCATTAAGGCCCAGATGACCCGGATGAGACCGACGACCCGGACGAGCCCGACAACCCAGAGGGGCCTGACGACCCGAACGGGCCGGACAACCCGGACGGGCCCGACAACACGAACAGGCTCAACAACGTGAACGGGTCGGGCGACCCGAATGGGCCCAATGAATCGGACAGACCCGTCTAAACAGTCGGGCCTAATCGGGTAGTCAGACACGTTCGAGTCGTGGGGCTCGTCTGGGTCGTCGGGTACGTCAACGTCGTCAGACCTGTCCGAGTTGTCGGGCCCATCCAGGTCGTCGATCATGTCCAGGTCGTCAAGCCCGTTTGGGTCGTCGGGCCCGTCCGGGTCGTAGGGCTCGTCCAAGACGTCGAGTCGATATGAGTCGTAGGGCACGTTCAGGTAGACGCGCCTGTTCGTGTCGTCGTGCCATCTGGGTCGTAAGGCCTGTGTAGGTCGTCAGGCCCGTCTGGGTCGTCGGGCCCATCTGGGTCGTTTGAGTCGTCAGGTCCGTTCGGATCGTCCGACCCATGGGTCGTTCGGCCCGTTCGTGTCGTCGTGCCCATTCGGGTCGTAAGGCCCGTGTAGGTCGTTAGACTCGTCTGGCCCGTTCGGGTCATCATGCCCGTCTGGGTCGCTAGGACCCGTCCAGGTCGTCCACCCCATCTGGGTCTTCGGGTCCGTTCGGGTTGTCGGGCCCGTCCGGGTCGTCGAGCCCGTCCGGGTCATCAGACCCGTCTGGGTCATTCGGGTCTTCGGGCCTGCCTGACCCATTCGGTTCTTCGAGCTCGCTTGAGTCATTTGGGTTATCGGGCCCGCTTGGCCCGTTCGGATCTTCGGGCCCACCTGCCCCGTTCGGTTCATCGGGCTCACTCAAATTTTTCTGATCGTTGGGCCCGATCGACTCGTTCAGTTTTTCAGGCTCGCCTAGTCCATTCATATCTTTAGGCCCGTCCAACCTCTTATGGTCGTTGGGCCTGCTCGATCCGTATAGGTCGTCGAGTAAGGCCCGTCCTAGTCTGAATTTAGCATAGTCCATCTCAACCTTTAGTCTAACCCAACTAAAAATTTAAATTGAAAATTTGGATTGAATTTTTTGGATTATCCATATTTAAAAATCTTGATTTATAAAATGGATATCCAATCCATAAAATATATAAAATGTAGATTAGATTGAAATCCAGATCCATTAAATGGATTTTAAATGGATTGGATTTTTAATAAAATGGATTATAAATGGATTAGATTGGAGCAAAAGTGGATTGGATCAAGAAAATTAGATTTTTTGCCCACCCCTACACACAAAGATCATTTAACAACCAACACTTATTGTTAACAAGAAAAACATATATGTCGAATCCAAATTAAAAGCATTGATCAAACCTTCTAGTTAGGCAACCCAAAAATTGTTTCCCACCATTCTTAACAGTTTTAGTCACTCTCAACATTGCAACCTCTCTATAGTGGCAAATTGGGGTTTCATTGAAGCCCCAAGACCAAGCATTAGGAGAAGAAATGATGTGATTTTGTGTCCCTCATGAACAAGATGAGCAAGGGTGATTGCGATTGCAAGACATTGTTCTGGGAAGGAGAAGACAACACTTCAACCAACACCTATTCACCAACAAACTTCCTCTAAGAAGGAGAAGAGAAGAAAGGACGAGACAAACAATGAAAGAAAGAATGATTAGGGAAAACTTGAAGCTTCTCCACTAGAAAGAAATAAATTCATACGTAAACCACCCATTGTCATGATACAGTTACAAATTTGGACACATATTCGTTATTGGTGACACATTAGCTCACTATTAGTTAACATAGTTTCTAGAAAACTACCGGCAATGACTTGATTATTGCACTTAAATATATTTGGGAACGAAATTGACACAAAAATAAAAACGGGGAATAAATTGACACATACCCACCAAAGTGGAGACCATCCGACCAATTAAGTCTAATAAATTTTAGGTTAAATTACTTTTTTGGTCCTTTTTTTTTGTCAAAAGAAGTTTCAAATTGGTCCTCCAGTATTTTTTTTTGTCTCAATCTGGTTCTTGTTCTTTTAAAAATAATTCAATTTGGTTATTTTCGTTAGTTTGACCAAATGGTGTTAAAGTTAATGTCACATGTCAATTTGTGTTTTTTTTAACTTTTATTATTTTTTATACATGTCACTTCATATTTGTGCCATGTGTCAAAAAGTTTCAATTTAGTCCTTATTTTTGTAAAAATAGAGCAATATTGTTCTTCCTTAAATTGAGACTCAATATACTTTTTGTATAAGTCTTATGGTGATAATCTTATGGTGATATTTAGGACAACTGATATGGGTAAATTGATATGGGGTTAATACTTGAATCTTGATAATTTTGCTATTCAACTTATTAATTTTAATTTGTTCATCAAATTTTTGGTTGCATGATTTATGTTTCGCTTTACGTTGAGATCTAATAATCACATTCAAACTCTAACTAACATAATTTCAAATATGTATTTCATTTAGATTTTAAAGTTAATTTAAAAATATTTCTAGAAATATTTATAAAAAATGTTAATTTTAGTAAGAATATCACCATAAGATTTACACAAAAAGTAGATTGAGTATAATATTATTTAAGTTTTACAAAAAATTAAACTAAATTGAAACTAAAAACAAATATAAGAACCAAACTGAAACTTTTTGACATGTGGCACACCTATGAAATGACATGTGTAAAAAAAATTAAAAAATTTAAAAAAAAAAATCACAAATGGACACGTGACATTAACTTTAACACCATTTGGTCAAACTAACAAATAAGATCAAATTGAATCATTTTAAAAAAAATCAAGACCAAATTAAGAAAAAAAACCTAGAGAACCAATTTAAAACTTTTTAATAAAAACAAAGACAAAAAAAAAAGTAATTTAACATAAATTTTAATACATTTTAAAATGTATCATTTGTTATTAATTAAAACTGATTGAATATCATACAATTTCGTAATTCTTTTATTTGCTGAGTTCCATTTGTAATTTTTAATAAATTTATTTAATAATAAAACTGTTTCATTTTATAAAATTTTAATATTATATTAAAGAATATAATACCACTTTAATACATTGATGTTTTGACAGACAATCGACCAATATATATATATATATATATATATATATATATATATATATATAATTATTTTATTTTATTTTTTTAACATATCATTGTCACATTTATTTTTATTCTTATTTATTTTCTATTTTTCTCTTCCTCTACCTAAATCCACATGTGGGCATAGTATATATTTTTTTAATACTCTTTTGGTCCCGTGCTAACTATACATTTTTACTTTAGAAAAAAATCAATTTGACTAATGATTTTGTTTTTTAATATTTAAGAAATTAGTTTTGTATCGTTAATTCATTCTCAAATTAATTACTTCATATGTTTTAAAAAAATATGTATGATTGGAGTGTGAAATATTTTAGTAAAATTGTTAGAATATATATTAATCAGCAAATGAAAAAGAAACGGCACAACAAGCTAGGATTGTCTTCTGTTTGTCCTTTCTCTTATTTAAAAGATTATTTCAAATATAAGTTCCCAAGAGTTGTTATAAGGATCTCAAACTATCATTGTGTTTGTTTATTTCCATACTTAGTGTTTTAATTGACTATTTTTTATTTATATTAAATTGAATTTAATAATTATAAAATTATAAAAATGAGAAAAAATCATATCTACCAAATTTAATTACTCATTATAAATTTAAAAATAGAATAAAATTACATATTAAATATTTATTTTATAAATTTTAATTATATAAAATAAATCCGTAGATTTAAGTTCTAACTAGTTAAGGCAACTAAAGGCTTCCTCTACTTTTTATATTGGAATCTGACGCTTGCATACTTTCTTTCGAGAAAGTGAAAAACTTTTTACAATCTCTGCTTGTATGAATCTGGCTTTGTTTCGTCTCTTCATTCATGCAAGAGCCAAACCTGTTGCATCTGTCAGTACGTAATAAAAAGAAAGAAAAAGAAAAAGAAAATCCATCTGCTCCATTTATTTGATTTATCTATTCTTCTAATTCTTTTAGTGGCTCAATGAGAGAGGAAGGGATGATGAACAACTACTTCCCTTCTGAAAATGAGACCATAAATAAAATATTAACTTTAATCTACACACTTTTGGATAAGGATCCTAGAACCAGCACTAACTATGGCAGAATTTCTTCCACTGTACCTTTTTCTATCTAATCCTTTACTACCCCAACTAATACACTGAAAATTTGTGGTCTCACAACAATATTTGATCTTTTTCAAGGGTCCTCAACCACCTTTGGAGAACAATATGCAACAGCCTCTGCAACGGTGAGGAAGATCTTGTCCTCTCCTATTGTGTTTGCAAAATTGGATGCGTAAAGCTTGTCTGTCACTACTGGACCAGGATTTGCCAGAACAAGCTTGCATAAGAGGAAGAACAACTTGCGGTAAGTTACATAATATATCATTTTCTAATCACTCATGCATACAATATTATGAGCATATTATTCTTGGCCACAAGTTAATTAGTTACCTCAATTCCTCTCATTTCAAGGCTTTTGTGTAACTCTTGGAAGGCTTGGATGCCACTTGTGTCGATATCAGTAACGGCTGCATCATGAACACGAAACTCAATAAATAATAAAAATTTAACAAGACGAAAATGAAGGTTTTACTCCGGGAATTTGTAAGGGGAATAACGAATTAAGGATTAAAATAAAGACTCTCACGTGACATTTCAACTATCAAAAACTGGATTTTTGTGGGGTATTCTCCTTTCACTTTTTCTTCTTCATCCATCAGCCATCTTAATGTCCTGCAAAAGGGTAATTATTAGGCGACATGAATATGCTAAATTGAAAACCAGTTTCATAAAATTACGTTATATTCCTCTTTCTTTATCAGTGTAAGATATATCGGATAGAGACTGGGTATTTTTTCATGAGTAACACTGTTAGTATTTTTACATCCACATCTAAATTTTGTAGTATGGTACGTATGGGTGTTCCTTATGTTTTGAATCATATATCTGTTCTTAATCCTTAGGAATTTAGATTACTGCCAAAAAGCTTTTTTCAATTAAATTAGTGTACAGATTGGATTGTTTCACTTCAGTTCATTCAAAAGAGTAAAATATCGTAAACGAATAAACAAAGGAGGAACAAGGCTTTACCTTTCTTTGACATAATTGGAGTTGGAAAAATATACTGCAGAATCAACTCTTACAATCAGTACACCTGGAACCTTACTAGCTTCTGGATATTGTTGGATGTTTCTATAGACATTAGTCCTAGGAATCTTCCCCAGAATTGCGGTTCGGGGTCTTGTTACTTGTAGTAGGATCTTTGCAAAGGATATCGAGACCTGCCATAGAATGTAGCAATATAACATATACGAAATAAACAAGATTAGTCAGAAATTACTTTGACCTTTTGGAGCATAAGATAAGCATTGATTATAGTACTTACAGCAATTAGAAGTCCTATCTCAACCGAGACAAAAACAACCCCAAAGAATGCACCCATGCAAGCGACAAAGTCAAACTTATCTATCTTCCAAATCAAAATTGCTGCCTCATAGTCTATGAGGTTGATGACAGCAGAAATGATGATGGCAGAAAGAATGGCATTTGGAGTGTACTTAAAAAGTGGAGTGATGAATTCCAGGGTTAAGAACACAACTACTGACATCACAATGTTAGAGACTGCAGTTTGGCAGCCAGCCATGAAATTTACAGCTGAACGAGAGAAAGAACCTGAAGGTAACAAAAGTATAGATCAGGGGCTACAAAACTTTATAAATCACTAGACCACAAGATAAATATATAGTTTCAAATCCTCTTTATGTACAGGTAGACATTAAACTCTATAGGAATAGATCCAACTTTATCTGCTTAGTATTTTGTTTTTTCCATTTTTGTTTGATATTTTAAAGCTAAAAGTATATATTTATGAAACATGACCTCCTGTTTCATATTTCTTAAACTTGCAATTTTTATGACAATAGTAGCTAGATTCATAAACCTTGTCTACGAGCTTACCAGTTGCCACATAACAGGAAGTCATCGAACCAACAACATTCATTGCTCCTAGTGCAACCATTTCTTTGTTTCCATCCAGTTGATAGTCCTTCATAGATGCAAATGTTCTTCCAATTGCCGAGGCTTCCTGGCCATCGAAATGTAATGGTTTAATTAGAACTACAGGAGTAAAAAGGACAACTCTTCAAGAGAGGTATTGGTGTCAAAGTTACTCACAGTCAATGCTATCAAGCCTGCCACGATGCCAATTTTAAAACCTTTTCCAAGATTTTCTCCTGTTAAATAAAGATCTTTAACAGATGATGGATTGATTCCTTTTTCTATTTTTCTCACCTTCACATATCAATGGACAAAAACTTCAGTTTTGATGTAACTAATATTATGACACTCTTGCCATCAGTTGTTCCTAAAATACGTTATCAGTCTTTTGATGAGAATGAACATATACTTACAATTTCTACTCCTTGCTTATCTGCACGGGTTATGAATACAAAAAAAGTGGACAAAATAACGGATATCAATGGAGCAATTGCTGGCAGCCAGAATAGTGTCTTGTTTTTCTTTCCCTGGCGCACATAATATGAATGAATGAGAAAACAATGTACGAAATCCTAATTAGGGAATAGTAGCAAAATGCATAAAGGGGTGGTATAATGTCTTACAATGTATTTGGTGACCAGAAGAAAACTCAAAAAGCTAACTCCAATGACTATAGTTTGCCAGTTCCACTACAAGATAAAGTGTTATAAATTATTAGTCAATTTTGTGTTCAACACACAGATAACAGTAACACTAAAAGTTGGCTATCTAAATTTAGGCACGGACTTGTTCAGATTAGGATTCCTGTAATTAATAATTTGCATGTATATTAAGAGAGAGAAGGAGAGTATACTCCATGATGGGCTGTATGGATTACTGAATGCAGCACAGAGACAATATCAGTTTTCGTTGTGAACATTTTAGATTTAATGCCAAGAAAACCTTTGAGCTGTTGAAGGGAAATAGTGATGGCAGCACCCCCCATAAAACCGACAATAGCAGCATGGGATAGAAAGTCGATCAAGAATCCTAACCTGGTTGAATAAGTAAATAAATAAGGCAACAATAATATTATATGGTGTGATGTTAAACAGTGTAACATTAGTTGTAACTGGTAGCAGTTGCACAAGACATAAACTTCAGTGGTTGAAATGTCCAAATGCAAAATCCATATATTGGGTGGTAGTGTTGTCATACCTAAGAACACCAAGCGTTGCTTGAGTAATTCCAGCAAAAAAAGTGGCTGTAAAAGCAAGTCGCTGATATTCTTCCGCATTTTTAATAGGATCAATCTCATTACTAAGTAGGGTCCCCAACAAGAGAGAAACCACTGCTACAGGTCCTATAGCAATATCACGAGAGCTACCCATGACAGCATAGATCAATGGTGGAACAAAACTTGAGTCTGTAAACGAGTAGAAAGAAAAAATGCAAAAAGAATCAGTCTAACGTACAAATAAAAAAATTGAGCTGCTGGTGAGAGGCAAATAGAGTCTTACACAGCCCATACTGTGGAGCCAAATGTGCAAGCTTGGCGTATCCAATATCCTGTTTTTCAGCCAAGCATTAGAAGTTAGAACCGTGAAAAATGGGGAATGCATCATGAATTATTCTCATAGCCTTCAAAACTTGAAATCCACGGTAAAGCAAACATAAGTACCTGAGGAATGCAAAGACTCGCAATAGTGAGACCAGATATTAAATCCCCTCTAAATTTTTTAAGGTTGTAACTTCTTCCCCACTTAAGTATTGGAAATATGGCCTCAATACCGAGGATGAACTTCTTTGATTTAGATTGATCTTTGAAGGGTCTTAGAGGATCATCAGCAAAGAATGTTTCTTTTATGGTGTCTTGGAATTCCTTGAAGAGGTTCTGTCTCGGAGGAACTGCCACTTTGTGGACTTGTGGTACCTGACCATGTGAAGAAGACGACATACTTCTCAGATCGATCTCTTTGGTTTCAAGACTCTGATCACCAGAACGGCCCATTGAAGATCTCAGCCTGGACCTTCAGTCTGTAATACAGGGAAAAGTCATAACCAGAAATACTGGGAAAAAATAAGGACATCAAGGAGTGTGATTAGCAATCACTAAATATGGTTTATACTGCATGCAATAATGAAGTCTACCATGTTGCTTAAAGCTCTAATATATAGTCCAATAATGAAGATAATCAGGCACCTACTATGGAATTTTAGATGTTGATTTGTGACTGATATATCCTACTAAGTATGAGAAAATTTTGAAATGCTTACTAACCTGAATAGAAGGCGAGGGGATACGTGATAGAAGATTTGAATGGTCACTGGTTGAAGCTGTAATGCCTTCTTAAACGGGTAAGGTTTGGATTATGACCTCAAAGACTTAATCTTTCAGGTCAATGTTCTCAAGCTGAGATTGGAAAACAACACCATATAATGTGTGAACCGGATCGCATGAATACTTGTCAAAATCCTGCATTACAAAACAATGCTTAATATTCAATCCTGACCAAACTACCCAGGAATTAATTCACCCAAGTCACACTGTCTTCTTCTAGCAAGTATCTATCGTAACTTCAGAGGAATGACGGAGAATACGATAAGTATTGTACGTTTTGGGAACAAACTTAGTACATCTAGAAGTTAATAAAATCACATTACAACTTGCAATTTCTAAGTGCTTTTATAAAAATTCACGAAGTCAATAAAGTTCAAATAAAGAAAAAGACAGAGAAGTTAAACATGTCAATGGCAACCATCCATTGGAAGTACTAATTCTTGGGAGTGGAATTGTTAGCCGATTTATTAAGTCAAATCTCAAGACTAATTTGATCAAAAACAAAGATTTCGCAGATTTTATGATGACTACCAACATGTCTAGTGTAAGCTAAAGATAATCAGAGAATACAGTTCACATTAAGGAAGACCGATGGCAAAAATTTGTATCCAGTATATAAGTAAATGGTCTTCGTTTGCACCTCTTCACAAGCACCAGCACAAGCACGAATGAACTCACGCACAAGTCCCTCTCACTTTACAAACCATAGGTACAAAATTCTCAATTATCATCCTTTTTAATTCCTGAACAATTAAAAACACGTAACTCTCAGACAAGATTAGAAAGGAATCAAATTCTTAAACCTCAATAAAAATTGAAAAAAAACCGTAAAGTCACTCCAAACGGAAATAAACAACATTCAAAAAGTCCAAAGTCCAAACCGTGTTTTGACTGTCCCACAGAGTCACAATAATTGAATCTCAATAAATCGCTTCCTAATGTGAAAACCAATAATAATTATTACATCCAAATCAAATTAAATGCAGATCCATAATTTACATCCATGTAGTTATATATCCATGATATGCATTCTACAAATACTGATATCTAATAGCATTATCAGAATTTACTTGATTTCACTTATGTGGCTGCAGTGTATGACAGTAAAGAACATGACAGCATAATTTATTCAGAACCAGACAACCAAAATGTGGACTTTTCCAACTCTCAGCCCTTTATGATTTCTGAACCACCAAGTGTTATTCCAAAATCGTTTGGAGAAAGAATAAAGTCTAAAATAGACTCCCAATAAACACATCCTTCCTTGGCTTCTCATGCAAGCCATTGCCAGTGGAGGATTCCAATTACACTAACACCAAAAGTATTCTTTTTTCTTCACAAACTCACTTTAACCCTTCCCATGTCAGAATTCGTCTAAAGCAAAAAAAAGAAATTACAAAGACAGAAGGACCTGCAACACACGGAAGTGAAAAAAAAGAAAAGAAACACTAACTAACAAACAGACAGTTTTTTACATGCTACTATATATACATATATGCATATGCATATCTCAGGAGGGAATTAATAACCAGAAATTAAAAGAGTAAACTAAACAGGTTGGGCTTCCACTCCCCACGTACCATTACCATCGGTTTTCCTTTCCTTCTCACATGTCTCTCTGAAAAGACTGCACTTCTACTTTTGATCGTAAAAGCAAGAGCAGACAAAGTGACAAACGCAGCAGGACTTGGGAACGGAGCAGTTACATTAAAGAAAAAAAACCAACAGAACCAGGCACAGTCAGCGAATAGTTTCTCCTTAAACATGTTGTGTTACAAAAGGACTTTGTTACTAAATTTATTTAAGGAAAATAAATAACCCCAATCACTGTCCAGGTTCAATGAATCATCCGGGTTCAGTTCCAGGTGTATTAACTCTTGAATAACCTACAACAAGGTTTGGTTAACAATCGTGAACCTCGGAGGACAAACCCTATTTGGTCGCCGATAAAAAATGTGTATCCAAACGTCCGACAGCAAGAGAGAACAGAAAAGAAGATCCCAACAAAAAAAAACGAAAAGGTTAAAGCTTGATAATGTCCCCACGATACCTTTCCATGGAAGAAAGAGCGCACTTGGTTTACAAAGCTTATTTTAATATGAAGTACAATTTATTATTAATTCTAATGATTACCGTATTAATCCTTGCATGGTTCGTTGCCGTGGTTGGAGTCTCACATTTTATATTTCTAAAATAAATAAATAAATATTAAAAATTTGACACTTCGAACACAAACAAGATGGAGTAGTAATCACTCTATAAAAAATTTTGTAACTTGCAACTTTGGAAGTGTGATTGAAAATTTAGGGGTAGGAAATTTAGGCTAGCTGTGTTTTTTTTTTTTTTAATTAATTTATTTATTTATGAAAAGTGAGTGGGACAATCTTGTTTTTGCATTGTGTTGTGTTGGGCTTGGGGAGGGACCCCACGTTTATGTAATATGGTTTGAAATTTAACGAAGGACGACATAGCGTCCACATTCAAAGTTGGCATGTGGTGACGATGCTCTTGCTGGCATCTCAATATTCAAAGTTTGAAAAAACTCTTCCTTCGTTTCTTTCCAAAGCATGCAACTTTTTAACTTTCACTCCGTGATATTAAATAAAATTTAAACAGTTGTCTTATTTTTACTTTTACAAGAAATTGTTATCATACTTAATAGATAGATTCTGCTCAACTCTACAAATTAGAATATTGTGTATATTTATTTAATTATAGAAGCAGTATTTCTATTGTGTATTAGTCAACTCTACATATTTCATTATAGAATATTGTGTAACATTTTGTGGTTTTTTCCGCTACAATTTTTTTAAATAAAAATCAATTTTAGAGATAAAAGATGATCGGTAGTAACTAATTTATAAACTAAATATCATTTATTATTATTATGATGAATAAAAAATTATAATTAATTTGTGAATTAGATTTTAAATTGATCCCTGATATTATTTGTTCAAGGGTTTGGTTATTAAATAAATTGATGTCTAAATTGATCATTAATTAATATTAGTGACCAATTTTTTTAGTCATCAAAATATTGGTAGTTAATGTTAATGACTAATTTAGAAATTAATTAAAATATTAATTATAATTTTTTATTCATAATAGAAATTATTTTAGTTACCAATAAGTTTTAGTTTATAAATTGATACATAAAATAATTATTTTTTGTCATTAAACTTAGTTATTATTTAAGAATTTTATTGTAATATATATTTTATTTATATTATTTATATAAATATCATGTTTCTATAATTAAAAGGTATGTTATTCTTAATTTTTTATTTTGTGATTCTTTCACTTATTATAAAATTTGATTGATTTAAAATTTTAATTCTAAAACAATTATTATATTGGTGTATATTTGACTTTAGTTAGGATTTGTTGATTCATCATCGTTCCATTGATTATAGAAGCAGTAATAACGGAAATTGTTGATTGTGTCATTTCTTTGAATAAGGTTGTGGGTCTTGAAAAAAAGTCAGATATAATACCTTCGTTTTTGAGCTTGATCAAAGACATTAATATCCGAGTAGAAAAAAAAATCTTATGGTTAAGATTATAAGAGATTTATAAAATCAAAAATCATGAAGTCGTAATAAGAATAGTAGATTTTACCTTCTATAATAAAATGACAAATTACTAAAATAAAATTAATTCCTCTGTTAATAATTCACCAAACATAAGTTTATGAAATTAATCACTTTGTGAATTCTTTAGAATTCTAACTATAAGAGTTTTAAGAGTGTATCAGAAAAAAAAATACATTTTATTTTAATTGATTGGAATTAGTAAAAATGTTGTAGAAAGAACACCTTTTATTTTTAATTAGATTTTATTTTAATTGAAATTTATTAAAATATACGAATGTTAGGTGATGTTGCAACTAACAAACTAATGAGGTAAAATTTTAATTATATTATATTTTACTAGGTTAAACACGAAAAAAATAAATTTTAATTAGATGATATTATGACTGATAATACAAATAATAATGATTTTTTTATTGCATTAAATTTCAATTATGTTTAGGTTTTCTTTAAACGAAATATATTCACCTAAAGACGTGAACAACTGGTGCAGTAAAAACTAATAATTTATACAATTCTATTAATCTTATTATATTACAATTATATGTAAAATCTAATTCAAAATATTATATAAATAGTAAAATTTTAAGATTTTATAATTTAAATCTCTATTTTAATTAACTACTACAATAATATGTGTTTAATCAACTAAATATACTAACTAGAGCTGTCGAAACGGGTAATCCGGCCCGACTTGACCCGACCCACCACGGGTTAATGATTTAGTAAGTCAATCCAGCCCGACCCACTTTTTAGCGAGCCAAAAAATTTCGAACCCGGTCCGGCTCACCACGGGTTGGCGGGTTAAACGGGTTGGCTCACGGGTTTACTTAATTAAAAAAGATTTTTTTTTCCAGTCAAAACTAAATTGTAATTCTAATTAAAATTTAAATAAAATTTAATACAATCAAAGTACAAACCAAAATAAAAACAAATACAAATCATTTATGTGTTGGATAAAAAAACAACATAACATGACCCAAATGTAAAGCCCAACTTAATAAAAAAATATATAAAAACACTTGTGTGACCCTTTTATCTGAGGTCTGAGGGTTGGTGACCCAACCCGGCTCACCACGGATTCAATCCGGATGAGCCAAATTTTAAATGAGTCGGGTCAAAAATTAACCCATATTAAAATTTATAAAAAAATTTCAACAAAACCCAATCCAAACCCGTAGTAAGCCAGATTGGCTCACGGATTTCAACCTTTTTTACCGCTCTAATACTAACCAACTCTTGGTCATTGATTATACTTAAAATGTTTTATTTAGTTAGAGAATACTGTGTTTATAACAGGTTAACAACACCTTTTTCATGCGTGCCAGATGTTATAATTTCATTCGACAAAGATATTTTTTTTAATATAGGCAATGACAATGATTTCCTTCTTCGATATATTTCATAACTTTTTTGTTTTTATCAACGTCATAAACTGTCTGTCTCCCTTACTTCTTTTGCCACTTTAGAAATACTTGCCTTTGCGTCTTTGCTTCTCATCGTAGTTTTTTTATCCTTTATTCTTTATTTTTGTCGTTTGTTATATTCTTTCTTCTCTTTAGCTTTTTGATTCATTCTTGCTACTTTCATTTTGTTCTGCGTCTTTGATTAGTACTTGTGATGGATTATAACAATCTATATCTTTAGGGTAGGTTAAAAATCACAGAAGAAACTTCCATTTACACTTTCGTGAAGAAGTTAAGGCCTTTTATCAAGCCCTCAATATAATTGAGGTGGAAACAAAATGTAGTGGTTGGAGTTTTTCGTCTAGAAGAACATGTTTGTAGAAATTCCTAAAATGATGGTCCTTTTTTCTTTTTGTATGATATTGCGTTTTGCTAAGTTGGGGTTGCTATTTTCTCCTAACCCTTTTGAATGTTGATGAATGTGGTATAATAAGGTCCTCACAATCTCAGTGGATGCTTATATTTTAAGATTAAATATGTTTTTTATCTCTTAATTTTTAGTGAAAATTGGATTTAGTCTCTTTTTAAAATCTTGGTCTAATTTAATCCTCTAACTTTAAAAATGTTTGGATTCAGTCATTTTAACCGATTGTTTAAAGTTTATTTAACGTTTTAAATGTATTTCATGGTAGCAGTTGAGTTGTTTACCCCACTTGACATATTTCCGCTTTAATGTTAACTAAAAAACTGTCTTGAAACACGGTTGAAACGTTAAATAAATTTAACAAAATTTTGTTAAAAGGATTAAATCCAAACATTTATAAAGTTGGAGGACTAAATTGAGTCAAAATTTCGGAAAGAAACTAATTCTAATTTTCACTAAAAGTTAAGAGACAAAAAACATGTTTAACTCTATATTTTATTATATTAATATATATATATATATATATATATATTACTTTTATTTATCATAAACGATTATTCTCTAAAACTCCATTATTTTTAAACTTTTTTTTTTATTTTATTTTTGAGACAATTATTCGTTCTTTTCTCCTTCAAATATTGACAATTAGAAGATGATAAAGATTAGGCCAATTGCGATATCTTCGATAAAGATACATTGATAACTTTATTCGATCAAAATTTTGATATCTTTCATTTTTTCCTCAAATCTCAATGTTTTTTATTTTTATTGCATGAGTGAGGTTATATGATTGTATGCGAAATTTAATTTAATAGAAAAGACAAATCTTTATTAGTTTTGGGTTATAAATGGTATACTAAGTTGTGAAATTAGTTTTTCTGAGTAAGTTAGAGCATTCATAACCCTCTCCTTCAAAACAATTTTTTGAAAGCAAAGGATTTGAAGTTAAGGAAGGTAACTTGACATATTTTGATGAATTGAGATTTTAAGAGAGAATGTGTTGAAATGTAAGTTAAACCCACCATTGTTAAACATGAGGATTGTTATAAAATAATCATAGTAGATTATATTGCAAAATATACTAGGCGGTTGGTTGCAAGGTTAGTTGCAGTTTTGGTATTCCTTTCTCACGTTGTCTGATTTACGGAAGCAATGCAAAACTTTCTCTCCACACTAGTTGCTTCGTTTTGAACATTATATGATAATTAATATTATTATGTTTTTATATTCAATTGTTATTTTATTTTTTTGATTTTACTTGATATTCAGGTTTTATTTAATAAAAGAGAAAAAAAATAAATACGTGGATTATATTTTGTAAATAAGTAAAAATTTCATATATTTGAGAAGATTACAACTAATGAGTATAATATTGAATAATCAAATATTATCAAAAAGATCAAATATCACAAAGTTAGTTATTCAAATTATAAATCAAAATAATTTAAGAGTAATTCAAAGATATAGAATCTCAAAAGATTAAAAGATATATATAAAGGATTATCTCTTACAATTTATTCAAGTACCAAACCAAGTCCAAGTCCAATTATGAAAGTCTATGAATAAAGGACCTATCATACGTAATTAATATCTCTACACTTGAACTTAGAATGACACTCTGAAGGCCGGAAACATTCAATTTCACATCAGTCTTGTGTTCAATATGTCTAGGAGTAGCTAACTCTCTCATTCACGGGAGTTGGGTGTAAAATATTCTTAATTCTCTGTAAATTCTTCATTCAATATAATATGTTTCCACAATCTCTTATGTTTTTATTCTTGTTTTAATTGCATAGTTTATGAATTTTTCACATGCGAGAGTCCATATCGATCTGAAAGATAGTTTGGAAACCCAGATTATAAGCTTTAATTGCATGTTCTAGATATTATGCATATGTGGGAGTACGGCTGATCCGAAAGATAGTTTGGGAAACCTGAGTAGGGTAGAACAACTATTAAATTCACATGCTAGACATAGATGTGGTTAGTAGTCACTCTTAAGAATCATAAGGAAGGGAAATAACATATTATTATCCCAAGAACAATACATCAAGAAACTTCTTAGGAAGTTTGGGTATTATGATTTCAAACCCGTGAGTACACCTTATGATGCTAACTCTAAATTAATGAAAAATAAAGGAGAATTTATTTCTGAACCTCAGTATGCCCAGATAATTGAGACTTACTACACTTAATGAGCTTTTCTATACATGATATTGCTTATGTAATAGGTATATTGAGTAGGTACACTCAATGTCCTAATCAAGAACATTAGGATGCACTTGCAAGACTTGTGAGATACTTAAAAGGTTCAATGAATTATGTCATTGAATATAGTGGATTTCTCGTTGTATTAGAAGGGTACAATCGCAGATTCAGATGAGACAAAATCTACTATGGTTATGTATTCACACTTGGGGGTGATGCGATTACATGAAGATCAATCAGGCAGTTGCTCTCGAAATGGCTGGTAGTGAGACCGAGTGGTTGAAAAACTTCTTAACAAACATTCCTCTAAGAATGAAACCAACCCCATCTATGTTTGTACATTGTGATTGTGAATCGACAATAGCTATAACTTAAACAAGAACTATAATAGAAAGAATAGACATATATAGTTGAGACATAATTTGGTGAAACAACTGAGAGTGGAACTATTTTCATTGATTATCTGAAGTCAGAACAAAATCTAGCAAATCCTTTGACAAAACCATTGGGAAGAAATATGATTTTTGAAACATCAAGGGGAATGAGAGTTAAGCCACTTGCAAACAAAGAAGTGGTGGTAACACAACCTTTGTAATTGGAGACGCCATAAATAAAGTTCATATAGGTAAAAATAAGTCACTTGTTAATTATGATAGCACTAAATTAATTTTAAATCAATTATGTTCATTCCTATGGTGTGTGAAAGTGCTAAAGACTACATTATTGGGAGGTTAAACTTTGTAATTAAAAAATTTTATGTGGTGTAAGAATTTTAGTTTAAAACAAAGTTTTTAATGATTTTCATATCCCTTGCAAGTAGTGTATGATTTGCAGCATGCACTTGATGAAATCACTTATATGAGTGTGGAATGAGGTCACTTGTACGAGATCTTGGCATGATATCTAGAGCATGCATATCGAACACGCGCATGGCCTAGCAAGTGCAACACAACATTAACAACAAGAATTGTGGGGGTGTACTGGGATTCATAAATCGCTAACACACATTAAGTGTTTTTGGTTCATATAACTTGTTATATCAGCTACACAATTAAATTTTTCAATCTAGGACCGATTCATATAGCTTGTTATGCGAGCATTGATGCATTACATCTTATGTGACACCCATGGTTTTTCTTTCTTTCTTTCTTTCTATATTTTGCAGTTAAACATTGTGTGAGAATTTGATAATAATTTTGATTAGATTGTTGATTCACAATATGGGTAGAATTAAATGTGAAAATATTTCATTCATTATTAATATGTGTACTCACTTCAAGAAAATCTCATCAATTAGAAACCAATTTTAAAAACTAAAAATAATAAGTCACTAGTGACCAATTTATATAACAATTTATAAAGTAAAAAATTATTGGTTACTAAAATAGTCAATATTATAAATAAAAAATTATAATTAGTCACTAAATTAGTTACTAATTAATTAAAGACTAATTTAGAAACTAATTATTTTTGTAGTAAAATCTTATGTGACTAATTTTATGTGATCAATTTTTTTTGTAGCTAATTTTAAATACCAATTATAATTTTTTAGTTATAATAGTAATTACTTGTGACATGTGAAAATGGTCCAAATGATCTTATATTTGAAAATGATATTTGATAACTTTAAATAATTAAAAAGGAAACGATTTTATTAAAGAGTGTTATGTATATACTGTAAACATTGTTGAAAATTTTGATTTGAAATTGTTTGGATTTGTTTCATGCTTATTATATTAATTTTGAAAAATTATTTTCTTGATTTTTAATAAGTTTTTCAAGAAAAAAGAAAAAGTCAAGTGTTGGAAAATCATTTTTAAACATAAAGAGAGAAATCTTGATATAAATCCATATTAAAAGATTTTGAAATGTAAAATATGTTTGATTGAATTTGATAAAAAAGAGAAAAAAAAATGCTTTTAACACTTGAATATTATTTGAATGATGTGTTTATCGCTCAAACTACATTAATTAAAATAGTGATGTTTAATGTCATGTCAGATATTTTTATTCTCAAACTAATGTTTCCCGTCCAAATAATTAGATCAACAGTAGAACTTAAAATAATAAAAAAAAAGGTATGTAGTTTTTATCTCTAATTCTCATACACTTTTCGGAAATAACTACTATAGTTGCAACTAGATATTTCAAATGGATAACTCCTCTTCACTTCTTTTAACGAGTGCATTAATATTAGGTCCAATAAGCATTGTAAAATAGTCCAATTTTGTATTCATTTTCACTTTTCAACTTATCCAATAAAATTATTTTCCACCCTAATTCTCTTTTATTCATCCAAAGAAAAAAACAGTAATAACAACAACGATTTTCTATACAAACAGTAGCTTGATACCAACAAAGGTTATAATATTAATTAAAAGATTTAACTTGATTTTGCTTATATTAATTTTCCCATAAAAATTTGTAAGAGAAGAAAAAAAAACTTGAAATCATTAATTAAAGTTAACTTATATGTTTTAGATCTCAGAGAAGTTGAATGAAAAAATAAAATATATATTAAATAGATAATTAATTGAATTTAGTTTGTAGAAAAACTTCAACTTATTTGCTTTTCATGATAAAAACCTTATCTAAAAGATATATATAGCGCATATGTATATATTTGCAATGGTTAGATTCTGGTATGACTTTATTATACATGAAATATGTGTTTTTAGTATAATTGCATCCAGAACAATATCTATATACTAAGGGATTAGGGTTGAAGTATTGAGTGAGAAACATGATTAATAAAAGAAAAATGAAAAAAATGAGTTTGACTAACAGTTTCAACATGATCAACACAACCTAACTCAAAAAGGGAATAGAGGACCCCACCAACTTGATAACTTAAATTGAAATTGACTTCCACTAAAGCTGCAATCATTCAAAAAGCATAGCATCTTTGAATTTCATTGCATATAGGCATTCTTAGATAGCCCCGTAAACTCCAAAATATCATATCACACATATTTCAAACTACACGAGTCAATCCTATTATAACACGATCACCCTAAAAATTAGGTACTACTTCCACGTATATTGCAAAGCTACCAGATTATTTTGAATCAAGATATATTCGCTCAGATAAATATTTATGTTTGGATATTTATCAAACCACGTCAAAAAGATTTTAAGTAATTAAATTTATTAGAAATTTCACATCGATTAGAGATAAGACCAATTCACAATATATAAATGAGGTGCAAACCTCACCTTACAAGTCTGTTTTGTGGGGTTGAGTTAAACTTTAAACTCACTTCCAACATGGTATCAGCAAACCTCACCTTAAAAGTCAGTTTTGTGGGGTTGAATTAGACTTTAAACCCACTTCCAACAAAATTAAAAGAATAATTTTTTATCAAATTCTAATCACATGTTAAAATTTAAAAACTAAATACATATTTAATATATTCACGAACTTATAAATCAAACCCCTAATTATTAATCACACTCTTATAAGTGTTTAGATATGCATTAGATTTTGTTGGGTTTTGTGTTACATGCACTTAGATATTTAGTAGCGGCGTAATGGATCTGATAAACGAGATGTTGGTAATTGGGAGGAGGAAGGTTTGAAAGAGTTGGTGATGCAATGGGAATAATAGTTAGTGCGTGGGCTCAAAAGTGGTGCACAGTAACATATAGGGCGGTGGTGGTGCTTATAAGTCTTTTCACGAGCATTGAAAAAGCAGAAGAACCAAATTGGGTATATAGGGAGGGACCATGGCATGGCAGAATAATGCCTCACACCCTCCTCCATACATACCAAACTCTCAAATTTAAGTGCTGTCATTGCCACTTCCACTCTTCTGCTTATCATCTATATCTATAAAATCATAATTTAACGTTTTAAATAGAAGGAAGGGTTTTTAAGATTAAATCAAAATATGATTCAAATAATAAACGATATAGTAGGTTATTTCTCTCTTCCAACGACTTTATGTCCAATATATAAATTGTTTGAAATGCAATGGATCAATAGAAAAAAAAAAGAAAGTACGAGGTCTTGTCGATTATTGTTAAGTGTAATTTATCATGATAACTTCTTCGTATTTAAGAAATTTAATGATCATATGCATCAATTTTTCATTCGCTTACTCTTAAGAATCATTTTCAACAATTGTACTCCTAAGTAGTAATTATCCATAAGTGTCGTATACAGGGATGACAACGGGTCGGGTCGGACACAAATAGTGCCTACCCGCAACCCGACCCGCCACAAAAAATTCACCCGTTACTTGTCAGGTATCCGCTTAAAAAATACCTGCGGATATTTTTAAAGCCTGCAGGTACCCGTGGATACCCGATACCCGCAAATATTTAAAAAATTTATATTTTATAAATTTTTTAATATAGAATTATAAAAATAAAATATAAAATTAAATTAAATTTTAATTATAATTAAATTTGACATAATAAGATATACTGCTAATTTTAATTTTATTTAAATTTAACTTAATAAAATATAAATTAAATTTTCATTTTCATTTTTTTGCAGGTAATGGGTACCCGCGGGTACGGATAGTATGATACATGTACCCGACCCGTTTATAAGCGGGTATTAACTATCCGTCGCGAATTTTATCCACGGATAGCCGGAGACACATGTATTTTTGCCATCCCTAGTCGTATATATCTATAAAGATTTTTTTAAGTGTATTGATAGTTAATTTTTTAGTTTTTTGGATTTTGATAAACATTACATGTAACTATATAGATAATAGTATATATTATAGATTAAGTGGAGTGGAGACTATGATTGAATTTTTATCTTATCTTCTTTTATTGCATCATTATTATCCTATCTATTTAATATGTAAATCATTTCATATCTTGAGAGTACTATTTGAGGTAGATTTATGTTCATTTTTGAATCACTAGAACATAAGAATTTTGGGTCGAGTGTGATTCCTCCACTCTTGGTTGAATGAATTTCTTACCTAAGTGCAATACTCTTTCATCATACACACCCTCTAGATCTTGTGGGAGCCTCTAGCAAAAGTGTGATTATTTGATTGGACCATAATTTAAGACCAATTTTCCAACTCAATCTAATCTAATTAAATAGATGAGTTGTCAATTCATCATTAAGAATAAATCAAACCACAAACTATTGAATGAAAGCATAAATAAATATCAAAGAAATAGAAGTACATAAAATTAGAATTGATTACATCAAACCTGGACATCTTTCTCTACTCATACAATATTGTCCAACAGCATTTAAACATACGTAGAATTTACAATAAGAACATCTTTCTCTAACCTTATAGACATATTCCTACTCTACTACTACATTTCTAACTCTCCACTTAATGCTTACAATGAGGACTTGAGGTCTTTTTATAAAAAATTTTGGGTGGTGCTCAACCAAACTTTTGGTGCTCAACCATAGGGGTTTCTTCACAGGTTGGTTTCTTTCTCAGCTTTGATGCTCAACACTTGATCTTTCCTTCTTGGGTGCTCAGCCTCATTGGTGTTTCGATTTTCCCTACTAAGGGGTTTCCTCATATGGTTAGCTTAGATTTGTTGTGCTCAGCCAGAAAGTCCATGTTATGTTGTCCTATCTTTTCTACTTTCTGACTCAATTTCAATAGTTGTGGCTCAACTGCAAATTTTACCTTATCTCTCATTTTTACTATAAAACAGAGTCAATTATTAATATAATTCATGAAATTTAGATTCTCCCTACCTCATTTTGTATTTTATGCTAAAGAGGCTTGTTTTATATATAAATAGAACCATTTTGATATATGATAAGTGACAATTTCATATGAAAAATTTTGTTATTCTTGACACTTATCACTTATTAACCAGTCTTTTAAGTTAAAAGAAAAAACTAATCAATTTTTAAAATTTTAAAGAAAATAGGTGTAATATGAGTCTAATAAAGAATTTCAAAGAGGAAATTGGTTGGATTGATAATTTTTTTTAGTCAAATTGACTCAATGTGGTTAGATCAAGATAAAACGAAGTCAGGTGATTTCTGACAAAATAACAGAAAAAAATCAAATATATCTTAATATTAATCTATTATACTGTCACTGTTATGTCATTTTTACTAAGTTAAAAATAATCTCAAACATCTTAACAGAAAAAATTATAATTTCAAAAGAAAATTATATTACTTTTAATTTAAGTTTTTTTTTTAAATTTCGTTTAAATAAGGTAATTTAGGTTTACTGAGTTTTAATTAATTTATTTATTACATTGAATATAACATAAAATACAAAAATAATAGTAAAAGATATTAATAAATAAAAATATCAAGTAATGATTATTTTAGTCTACATTGACCGATTAAGTGTTCCCTTAAGTTTGTTGCAAATGATTTCAAGTATGTTTTTAGTTCTAATACTTGTAAAATTGGAATTTGTCTTTTCCTCAAAGTTCATATAAATTTTGTTCATATATTTTAGTAATGCCTGAAATTTGTCATCAAGAACAGACAGTGTTAACTTTTAGGTGAAATATCTAACAATCATGCTGACATTTCAGAACACAGGACTGAAACGTGTAATTTCAATTTTTTTATTTTTCTTTATATATATATATATAATATGTTTTTGGTCCATTAACTTTTAGTGAAAAATTAGAATTAGTCTCTCTTCAAAATTTTTGGCCAATTTAGTCCCTCAACTTTATAATTACGTGAATATTGTCTTTTTAACAATTTTTTTAAAATTTTATTTGAAGTTTCAAAGATGTTTCATGATAGCATTTGAGTTGTTTACAATATTAAATACATTTTCGATTCAATGTTAAATGAGAAATGCATTTGACACGTCAAACCAACTTAGCAAAATTTAGTTAAAAGAACTAAATTCATGTAGTTCTAAAGTTGAACTAAAGTTAAAGAACTAAATTTAGTCAAAGTTTCGAAGAGAGACTAATTCCAATATTCACTAAAAGTTAAAACACAAAAAACGTATTTAACCATACACACACGCGCGCGCGCACATACACATACATACATATATATATATATATATATATATATATATATATGTGTGTATATATATATATATATATATATATATATATATTTCTTTTCTTTTCTTTTCCTGTTGACTCTAGAGGAGGTATTCCATGTATTATTAAAATATAAAGACAAATTATATAAAGACAAATTTTATATGAACTCTGAGGAAAGGGATGAATTCCAATTTTATATGCAAATATATAAATTAAAGATATATTTAATAAATTGTAGTTTGAACTAATCAATTTAATATTATGTTATATAAATATTAAATGATAACAATTATATAAATTAATATTGAAATGAAAATAATTTATTTAACTTTTAAGAAAAAAATTTGAAGTCATGTTTCAAATTTTAACATTTTCTTAAAATTAATATAAATCGGTTGAATCAAATAAAATATTAAATATTTTCTAAATTTAAAAAAAATGAAAACTTATTATAAATTAATATATTATTATATACAATTAATATATTAAAAAATTATGTAGTAAACTCACTAGTTTTCTAAATAAGTGTAAATTATATATTCACTTAATGAAGTATAAAAATTATTTATATATTCAATAAGTCTAGATTATATATTCATTAAGCGAATATATATTCACTTAGTGAATTTAAAATTATTTATATATTCACTAGATTAAATTATTTTAAAAATTATGTGTACAATATATATATATATATATATATATATATATATATATATATATAAAGTGAATTTTATTGCATTTATTATAATATTTGTAATATATTAATTATACATAGTAAAATATTAATTTATAATAAGTTTTATCATTTTAAAATTTGAAAAACACTTAACATTTCAATAAATATTTAATTTAACTAACTTATATTAATTTTAGAAAAATGTTAAAATGTTAATATTAATAAATTATTTTTACTTCAATATTAATTTTTATAAGTATTATTATTTAATATTTATATAACATAATAATCAATTAATTAGTTCAAACAATTATTTCTAGGCATGGTTTTAGTTCTTGTATTACATGTAAAATTGAAATTCATTTCTCTTCTTCAAAGTTCATATAAAATATGTCTTTGTATTTTAGTGATGCATGAAATATGTCCTTTAAAACTAAAAGAAAAAATATATATAAAAAAGAAAAAAAAACAAAGAAAAAATGAAATTAATGACAATCACGTGTTTTGACTACATATCAGTTCAGTTAACATAACCGTAAGATATGTCATCTAAAAATTAACTTTTTCTCTTTTGGAATATAAATTTCTTGCATTACTAAACTGTAGAGATAAACTTTATATGAACTTTGAAAAAGGAACAAATTCTAATTTCAAACGTAGATACAGAAACTGAAAATATACTCATCTCATAACTCATGCTTTAATAACTCCTACAACAATGTCGTCTCTTATTAATATCAACATAGGTTACTTTCAAAGTATGGGCCACATCATGGTTAGTATCTTCAGAGCAATAACTTTTACTGGACCATTATCAATAAGTCCGGAATAACTAAAAGTAACTTTACTTAATTTTAATAGAAAAAGTTGTGATTGAGATCAAATTGAAAATCACAATAAATGTTGGAAAAAAAATCCTAATTAATATTGACCGTAAAATAACATTGACTTGTTGAAAATATCCATGATAGGCATTTTCTATGCATGAGAAATAAAAAATTATTTATTTTAAACTCTTGAAATTTTTTTTTGACTCTTGCTAACATGTATTTTCATCTTTGATAAGATAATCCAAGACTTTTCAACCATCTAAAGGGTAAACTGTATTTTATGATTTTAATTATTTGAAGATTTTTACCAATTTACTCATCTATTTGAAGGTCATAATCCACTATAAAAACTTGAGCTTAGAATACAAAAATTCTATGTGATCAGATAAAATAAATTAACTAAAAATTCTATTCCAAAAATGTCTCACTGAGTGAGAAGGATGCTCACTAGACGACCCTAAGATTGAAAAAACTCAACTTTGTCTCATTGGATGAACTTGTGTGCTTATTGAGCGAGAGTAAAAGAGTTTGTTAATAAGAATAAATGATTTTGAGATTTTAATGTAAAAATGTGTGGATATGTGTATGATTAGAGCTAGGGTGTTAATCATAATCTACTTTTGATGTGTTTGAGACTAGATAGAGTCAGGGTGTTGACCATTATCTACTATTGATGTCCAGGAGATTGAGTGGAGTCAAAAAATATGCCATAATCTACTATGTGATGTTGACTTTATATACATTTGATGTGAATGTAGTTATTTCCAAGGAGAATTTCGAGAATGAAATTATCCTAACTTTATACTAATATCAGACTCACATTGAAGAAGATATTATGTGGTAAGAATTAATTTACTCTGTCATATAAAGGATAACTTTAGTTCCTAATATATAATATGTGCGAGTGAAAGGTGATATGTCAGGTGCAAAACTTATAAATCTAATTCAATAAACGAGGGTGAGTTAGATAGACTATTAAATATAAATACTTGATTTTGATTGTTGTGATTATGTGAATGTAAATTAATTAAAATAAAATATATAATATTTTAAAAACTACTTAGATTATCCTATCTTGTGTGTATTGTTTTTAACTATAATAATGGTATAATATTGATTTTAAGGGAGAATAACCAATTGAAGAGTAGAGAAGAAATTTTTAAAGACAAATAATATTTAAAATAAGACTGTGTGTTTGCCGATTGTGTGGTTTGTGTGGAGAGGGAGGGAGGAGGTGTGTATGTATGTCTCAGATTGAATAATGATACCTGACACTTCATTGTTGTTTTATTTTAATGGGTATAAAAGTATGATTGTGCTTCTACATTCAAATTCCAACCACATAAATACATTTTAACAAAAAATGTAATACATCACATGTTATCAATTTATTTTATTAGTATTAATTATATTATAATATGACATAATCAAGTTGGACTAGTTTACTTGATTTTCATTTTGGATGCCACATTTTAGGATGACGTGGAGGGCGGGTTGTAGAAGATATGAATCAACTTAAAAAGGGATTTTTTAACTTTGTATAACTGGATTTTTTTTTTATGTTAGTTTTAACTTGAATTACATAAAAAAGTACTTTATATTTCAATTTTTAATTATATATGAATAATCGTTTTAGATTCTTTTTTTTTCGCCCTCTTAGGTAACTAAGTCATCCTAAGTTACCGAAATGAAATTTTGTTACATAATCAATATGTTGTTGCTAAGGCTAAGGTAGACTTAGGAGAGGTACCTGTGTTACATAGACTTTGATTTCTTTTACACATTTTTTTTTATATGTTTCTGTTTTTGTATGAATTTCCCTTGTTGTTTAGTCCGTGGTTTTTGGATTTAGTTACGCTTAATTATGAAGGTTCTGTGTAACGGAGTTTAGAAGAAAACATTCCAGAATTGGTTATTGTCGAAAATTGACTATTCCTTTCTCTTAGTAGAAATTGAAAGTGGCGTTCTGAATGATGAAAAGCCACACATTTTTGTACTAAAAAATCCGAATGTTTTCTTTTGATGTTTTCCTTTGTTGTTGTGATTGTTTGTTTTTTAATTACAGGATGATTAAACGATTTGATTTTGATAGGGTCCACATGTTCTGTCAATTCTAATTAGGTTGCATATCTTAATACGATTGGAGAATGATTTTGTACATTCTCTTAACAAGTTCTGATAAAAGTAAATAAAAGAACTTAAACTACCAAATTTCACTTACTAATGTCGGTAATACTGAGAATCCTTACTAATTTATTACTAGATTCATGTTTCTTTATGTAGTTTGAATATATGTTGATTACAAAAAGCTTCTTCGACAATACTAATTAAGTATAAAGCAGAAATATAATTAACAAAAGAAAGTAATTAATATTATTTAAAACTTTGGAAATAACTGTTAAATAGAAAGAAAAATAATTAAAAAAGAAAATTTATATTATGCTTTTTATCAAGAAAAGAAAAGAAAATTAACCAATAAAAACTATCACACCGTCTATGAAAGAGAAATTACATGTTATGCCATTAAATAAAACTTAAGTATATAGGACAAATTATAATTAAAACCCAAAAATAATATATAAAATAGAGTTATCTTTTATGTTATGGATTAATGTTGTAGAGATATACTCTGTCAAAATCTAAATTATAATAAAATGTTAAAATTTAACTAAATTATAAAAAAAAAATATTGAAATTCATCTTAGATTCATTTAAAAAGGTGACCTATTGTACATTATGCATACGTAAATTTTAATAGTCGACTAACTCTTACGTCAAATGGTGATTTTGTTGGATAGGATTCAATTAGGCCAGAAAATAAATTGAAAGAATATATATATATATATATATATATATATATATATATATATATATATAATTTTTTAAATCACAAATTTAATTAATAATATTAGTAAATTTTTTTACATTGGTAAATGATGAGGTTTGAATCGAGATTATTATCTTTTTTATAGTAGTTAATGAAGTTATTATATTTTTAGAGGTAAGCATTATATTATTTCATTGCTTAAGATAGAATCTTTACAGTGTGGAATAAAATGATGAACGCGGTTTCTAACAGACAAAAAATAGACTTATACTACTTTTGGGTATAAGTTAATAAGATAATTTAATTGTTAGATAATAAATATAATTATAGTTCCCTTTTCTAAAATAGATTCCTCGTTTTAGAGAAATACTTAAATATAAAAATATATACATTTATGCAACTTGGTTTGAGGCATATAATCCAAATGAAAAAAACCAAAAATCTTTTATCCTCTCTTAAAGTAAGAACTTTCTCATTTTACGAAGGAATCTCTGCTTTTATTTATCCCCTACCCTTTCTTTTTATTCCAAAGCATGAGGCAAAATGCTTAATTAATATAAAAAAAAAAGAAAAAGACTTTTCTTCCTCCCTATTGTCCCCTTATTTGAATCTGTTGCATTTTAATTAATTGTTTTTCCCTCTCCTCAAGGCCTAGCCACCCGTTGTTGCATATCTAATGAACCTCACAAACATCATGCTATTTTTTTTTCTTAAATTTTAATTATATAAAAAAATATGGGTCATTATTTACCGACAATATTAAATTAGCATTTTATTTGTCACAAGCGTATCATTGGTTTTCGTTTCATCGTTTTAAAAACTAACTATAATGTTACTTCCAAAATTTATTTTAATAACATGAATTGTTGCTTAAAGCCCTAATTTATAAGCCAATTATTACGGCTTGCATGAGACTTAATATGTAATACGAATCCCTTGTTGACCCGCCACCCACAATACATACACACGTGGCGCGCACGCGCGCGCGCACATATATATATATATATATATATATATATATATATATATATATATATATATATATATATATATATATATATAATCAAATAAATAAAAGCCGACCAAAAATAAATAAATATATAAAAAATGGCACTTTGACAATAATGATAACCTTAATTCGATTACGTAAATCAAAGGGATATTTTTAAATATTGCATCCCTATTATTGAACACATATAAGTTTATAAAAAATAGTTAAAAAATTGTAAGGATGAGATACAACCGACCAATCATTATATTTCCTTCCATTGAAAAAATATACAAGAAATGAGATTGGATCCAAAGCTCAAAGCTAGTATACAACCTTAATTGATAATTAGTAATATTGTTTCCTTTTATAATCCTATTATAAAGAATATTTATCTTTTTAGTGTAAACATTTTCTTTTTCAATTTATCCTTTAGTAATTACTTTTTTATATTCTAATAACTACTCATAATAAAGAAAATCTATTTTTATCCTTTTATTAACCATTTTTTTTAAATTTAAATAATTTTTTATAATAAAAAGTATACAAATTATTTATTTTTATAATTATTTTAATAAATTAATTTATAGTTTACTAAATTTTTACTGGTAGTCAGCATAATTTAAGTTAAAC
The DNA here is from genome assembly GCF_037176805.1 of Vigna unguiculata. Classification (NCBI taxonomy): domain Eukaryota; kingdom Viridiplantae; phylum Streptophyta; class Magnoliopsida; order Fabales; family Fabaceae; genus Vigna; species Vigna unguiculata. The sequence continues at coordinate 37,508,720 of NC_140800.1, read as the reverse complement.
AAAGATAATAAAATTTATTTAATTATATTTTCTTTTTATATTATGTCTATGTTATATTATTTTATTTGACCAGAGGAGTTAAACTTATAATCTTTCAAAAAGACTTGGATATAGTACATCAATTTGTATAGACCTGTACTTATAAATGAAGTTTTGCCTTGGTAACGTGGGATAACAATCTATAAAATATTTTATTAAGCGGATTGTTGAAGTGATATTCTATTTTTTATTAATCACTAAGAACATCTATGATACTGAATTGACGTTTTCTACTCTTTTAAATGACAATTTTTTTTTTAATTTTAGAGAAGTAAATAACATATTATTTTCAAATATAATATTAATAATAAATGATACATATTGAATTCGAGGAGTTACATGATGACATTGTCTCATACACGAGTAAGCTAGGTCAGTATAATAAAATAAAATAATTAATTAAAAATTAAATGACACATCAGAAATTAAAGGATAAGTCAGAGATTAAGATACCTTAAACTCACCTAATCTAATTATTACCAACCGAGTCTAGGTCTACTCAGGTTAATAGTTATGAAAATAGTATAAAAAAAATATTATTTATGAGATATGTATTCATTCATTTATTTACTATATTATTGTTTCTTACTTATCACTTATTTGAGCATTGAAGTGTTTTTAGAAGTGTCCTAACCCTTCTAACCTGGAAGACCTCAACTTCGTTGAAAATAAAGAAGTGAAAACTGTTGGTACACCTCAATTGAGCAAGAACACATGACGAACAAAGTCAATATCTTAGAGAGTAATAAATGATTATTCAAACATTACTACAAGAAATTAGCGTTTCTTTTTGTTTTGGTGTAGGTGCTACGAAAAAAACAACTATATTGTTAAGCTTTTATAAAGGTTAAATAATCCATAAATGAAAAAATAAAAAATAAAATAGATGGGGTAAAACTATTTTTCTAATACGCCGATTGAATTTAAAAACCTCAATTTAACAATTAACTTATTGTCACATTGTAGGACGAGTTTAAATAGATACAACCCCAGTTAAGATCATCATATCATATTATGGATAAGTAAGATAAAGTTATCAAAGGAGATATATTTAAGCTACATGTGATTAAATTAATAATTTGTAATTGTTATTATCTCCTATATAGATTATAATTCATTAAACAAATTCTTCTTATCTTAAAGTATATTTTTCCAAATTTATGCATTTATTTATCAATACAAAGAAAATTAACTAATATTAGTAAAATTAAATACAATTAAATTTTTTTTATAATTAATTCATTTTTATGTTTCGTGTATTAAAACAAAGCTAAAAATAAATGCTTTAAAAAATATAAATTTAACTTTCAAATATTAGTTTTGACCAAACTGTAATAGAGTGGACTTAGTCGATTCTAAACATGATGCAAAAAAAATATATTATTTTTTTAAAATAATTAAAACAATGTAAAATTAATTTTAATTTTTTGGATAAATAAATATACGTGTCAATTTATATTAGCCGTGAACTTAAATGACATTAAATTAATTTTAAAAAGTAAAAAAAAATGAAAAATTATGTTTAATTTTTTTAATAAATAAATATTTGGTCGACAAACTAAAATAAATATTAAAGATATATAGAATTAACATGAAAACATAATATAACTACACAAAGCCTTCACATATATGTCACGAACATAATTGCGAACCACTCCTAAAATCGACAAATTTGATGATAGTTGTGTTAAACTAAAATTTTATTTGTGAATCTTTAAGGTGTTGTATAAAGTCTACCTAATGTATACATCTACTACACAAGTTGTCAAACATCATTTCCAAACTATGGATTGTTTGAATACATTTGGTTGGTAGCCACATTGTTCAAGGCCTTTATATGGTTTCATTCTAATACTTCCATGACTAAAACTTTCTTCTTCTTTTTTGGAACCAATACAATTTTGGCGATGTGATACCTCCATTTTTTCACTTTGGTTTACTAATCTAAAGCTTTTTCCTTTTTCGGAACTCATGTAATTTTTGTGGTGTTACCATAAGTGGAAACTACCTAGTAGGAAGAAAGAAATGAACTTAAATAGGTCATTTTAATTTAAGTTGCTCGTATTTTAGTCTCAAATAATTTGAATAAATTAAACTTCTATATATTTAAAATTGAGCAAATATATATTTCTATTTACTTTTTTTATTTTACTTAAAACCATCAAATTATTTATTTATTTCCAAATATTTGTAGTTTAATCACTACAAGAATGTAGGTTTTTTTCGTCGGCCAAAATCGGACGCCACTAGTGCAAAACCGACGAAAAAATGATGATCTCGTCGGTCCAGCGACGGCAAGATGGACCACGCCCTTTTGCTGGATGCAAAGCTCATTTGCGTCGGCCAAATGGTGACGAACATTTGCTGCTTATTTATCGTCGGCTCAACCGACGAAAACACATAAAAAATATAATAATAAGTTCGTATGCGTGGGTCAAGCCCACGAACACTTGAAAATTTTTCAAAATTTTGCGTGGGTTAAGCCCACGAATGATTCCCTATGCGTAGGCCAAGCCCACGAATGATTGAAATAAAATATCTAAAATAGAGGGCTTTGCGTGGGTTTAGCCGACGCAAACAATTTTCCTTATAATTGTTGGCGTGGGCTTAGCCCACGCAAATGTTTATTTCCAGGCACATCGCAAAATCTGCATCCAACAATACCAAAACCTACATCAAGACACATTTCAAACAATAATTCAGGATATCATTTGATTCATTTAGAAGCGAAATTGCAAACACAAAATTAAGTAAATTGTGACTTTAATTAGATCAAATTACAGTCGCACAAAAATCTACAAGTCTAAAATCCACAGAAGACAGGTCCACCTAAAAAGCTTATTCTAAAAACCTAATTTGGATCTCATAACCAAAAAATTACTCAATCAATAGGAATTCAATCAACAATGTAGTGAAATTCAATCAACAGGAGTACAATCACTAACCTGGATGCTTCAAAAATCTGTTGGGTTCGAACAAAAATCCCTAAACCGCGCTTACGAAAATCCCTAAATCTGCGAGGAAGCTCGTCGGCGCCCCTTTCTCGCCCAAGCCTCCACGCTCGTCACGACATTCATCTTGCGAGAGCAGCTCGCAGCAGGTGGCGTCTTTGAAGAAGCTAGCCTCATTGGAGTATTGTTCTTGTCGCCCACTTGCCTCGATGGAGTTTCGCCACTCATGGAAGAAAACGCACGCCACAGAGAAGGAGGGAAATGTCGAGGCTGGCTCGAGGGAATGGGAAAGCGGAAGGGGGAAAAGTGAAATCTGAAGTTTTCTCCCTATACTTTAACCTAAAGTTTATTTTTTTTTTATCTCAGCGGTGTATGCGTGGGCCAGCCGACGCAAACAATTTAATTTGTTATGCGTGGGCCATCCGACGCAACTTATTGGTTGATTTGCGTCGGCCAAACCGACGAGAATTTAAAATTAATATTTTTTTTTTCATTTTTACGAATAGATAATTTTTGTTTCTAAATAACATTTTGGTTATTGTCGGTTTTGCGTGGGTCTGGCCGTCGTATTTTGCGTCCTACACTGATCCGACGCCATAATTTGGACGCTAAAACCGTGCATTCTTGTAGTGAATATATATTTAAGACGTAAACTAATTTTGAAATTTCAGGAATAAGAAATTGAGTTAACACTTGAAAAAACTCGAAGAATTCCATGAAACAATTGAGAGTTGAAAACATGATTTTTTTTTTTTGAGTTAAATTTGATGATTTGATTTGTTAGTAAAATACAAGACCTTGAGTATAAGCACCCACCCGTTTTCTTAAGGAATAAAATAAACCCAAATAAAAGAAATAAAAAATATAATAAAAAAAGACAATAGTATATCCTCAATGAAGGACTCGTAATGTGTTTGTACAAATCAGTTGAAATCAATTCTGCTTTCTAAGGGTGTGAAATGTAAGATTTTATAATTATATTTAGACATCAATTAATATTATAAAACCAGTCTGGTGGGAATAGAATTATCTCCAACCATATATATATAAATAATTTTCTTTATTGGTAGATAATGTGTGATCTTCAATGACGCGATAGATTTTACAATAGTTAATATGGTAAGATACATTTTAGGAATTTATATTTAATTATGATATAATTTTACAGAATATTAATTTGCATGACTAGAAAGTAAAAACTATTGTCCACTTGTATATAGTAGTATCTTTGTAAACGACGAGAAGTAAATATAAAAACGCAAAACCCGAATTCAGTATATGGTAAATGAATTTCGAAACCAACTCGATTAATGTATCTGCTTTAGTAAATTCATGCAACTTTTCTTTTCTCACAGTAGGTGAGTAGGTTGGTGGATTAGCGGCATTGAGTTTCATAGGTAAAAATGATCTATTTTTGCAAAAACAAAAACAAGGGAGAAACGTAACATGACAAGGAAAGTGGTGAAAAAGTGGCGTGAGAATTATAAATGAGAATAGTCTTGTCGAGAGAGGACTCATACTCAGCGTCAGACATTCCCAACTTTTGAGATTAGCCAATCAAAGTGCTGCCACAACTAACAGACCCTTAAATCAGTACTTGCTGCAACTCCTTTCGCGCAATCCTTCACCACATAGTCTTGAACTTGCATTAATGCACTATAAGAGCCACCAAGTGTTGTAGCAGAGTTCAACCACACACTTCAAACAACCATGACTTCTACTCCCACTCACCACTTTCATCTTGAGGATACCCGCCAAATAGAGACTACCCTTTGGGTTCTGGAACCTCCCAATCCACCACCTCTATGGAACAAGCTACTCACACCACTCAAGAAATCCATCTCCTCTTTTTCATCCAATAACAAGCCTTTCCTTCAACGTCTTCTTTCATTCTTAAAAACTTTGTTTCCCATCCTTTGCTGGTTCAAAAATTACAAGGCCTCAAAGTTTAAAAATGATTTGCTCGCCGGTTTAACTCTTGCCAGCCTCAGCATACCTCAGGTGTATATTCACAAACATTACTTCTAATCTCATGGCAATGCATCAGATATACACCATTCATTACTCTTATCAGTCTTATCATTTTTCCATTTGGTGTTGCAGAGTATAGGATATGCTAATTTGGCGAAGCTTGATCCTCAGTATGGCTTGTGTAGGTGTCTAATAACTTCATTTATATTTATACTATAAAGATGTATATATGGTGTTTGAAATTTTGTTTCTTTTGTCTACATTCAGACACCAGTGTTGTTCCTCCTCTTATCTATGCTGTGATGGGGAGTTCAAGAGAAATAGCTATTGGACCTGTAGCTGTAGTATCATTGCTTCTATCCTCCCTAGTCCCCAAAGTGGTAGATCCTGCTGTTGATCCTGATGCCTACAGGAGTGTTGTCTTTACGGTGACCTTGTTTGCTGGAATCTTTCAAGCTGCATTCGGTATTTTCAGGTGGTTTCCCCATCCGTTCGCTGCGAGATTTCTTGTGAATGTGTAGGTTTCCTTAAAAAGTAAGAAGTTTATTCTTCAAATCTGCAGGTTGGGGTTTCTTGTGGATTTTCTTTCACATGCTGCACTTGTTGGATTCATGGCAGGCGCAGCCATCGTTATTGGTCTGCAGCAGCTGAAGGGGTTGCTGGGGATTACTCACTTTACCAACAAAACTGATGTAATATCAGTGTTGGAGTCTGTATATAAGTCACTCCATCAACAGATAACATCAACAGAAAAAGTCAGTAGCCTAGTTAAATGATTTATGTTATGGGAGAATTTGGTTATTAGTTTCAGTACAGGAAATAAATTATTTTATTGATGACTTACGAAAAAAGAAAAAGAAAAAACTAATAATGATGGGAAGATAAATTTGAAATTTTTGAATGGAACAATTTATTTGGATTTTGGTTATATTTGACATTATTATTTATTTTTTGCATTGACAGTGGTACCCTCTGAATTTTGTCATCGGGTGTTCATTCCTGATATTCCTCTTAATAGCTCGATTTGTGGTAAGTAATGAAATTTCTTGTATTCCTATTCCACCACTATATTTTCTCTGTTTGATTTGAGGTTCAATGTGTATGTCATTTCAGGGCAGAAGAAACAAAAAACTTTTCTGGTTGCCAGCTATTGCTCCTCTTGTATCAGTTTTACTATCAACTTTAATTGTTTATTTGTCAAAAGCTGATAAGAATGGGGTTAATATAGTAAAGCATGTCAAAGGAGGCTTGAATCCAAGTTCAGTTCACGAGTTACAATTTCATGGTTCAAACGTTGGACAAATAGCTAAAATTGGATTGATTTCTGCTGTTATTGCTCTCACTGTATGTTACATTATTTGCTCTTTTATTTTTTTAAAATAATTTTTCTTTTCCCCAACTCTTAATGCAAATATGCGTCAAATTCAGGAAGCAATAGCAGTTGGTAGATCTTTTGCTTCCATTAAGGGATACCATCTTGATGGCAACAAAGAAATGTTGGCAATGGGATGCATGAACATTGCGGGATCTCTCTCTTCATGCTATGTGGCAACTGGTGAAAACTTTGTCTTAATTGCGATTAATTGTTTAATCATTGCAAGTTTGGATTAAAATTGGAAGAGTCTGAAAGTACTTTTACTCGTTACAGTGCACTGTTCTTAAAATCCTTTTGTAATCCAAACACAGTCTTAATCTTAATCTGAATAACTTTTGTGCACCAAACTTATTTATAGTTTGCACTAAACATTTGCAGGTTCTTTCTCAAGGACTGCAGTAAATTTCAGTGCAGGATGTGAAACATCAGTATCAAATATTGTGATGGCAGTTACTGTGTTTCTGTGTCTTGAATTGTTTACAAGGCTCCTTTACTACACTCCTATGGCCATACTTGCTTCTATCATCCTCTCTGCACTTCCTGGGTTAATTGACATAAATGAAGCTTGTTATATTTGGAAGGTTGACAAATTTGACTTTCTTGCTTGCATTGGTGCCTTCTTCGGAGTCTTGTTTGTATCAGTCGAAACTGGTCTTATTATTGCAGTAAGTAGTTGACTCATTTCAACAATTACTGTGCATCAATAGTTATTTTCATCAGGAAGTTACAAGAAAAACCAAAAATACCAGCAGACACAAAAAAACACATTAACAATTAGTTGGCAACTAGCGTAGAATAGAGTTGAATGTGTGACATGACTTCTGAATACGTGAAAGGCTTGGTGTTGTCACTGCTAATTAGTGGGGTTCCATCCATCAAATAATTTGACCTAGATACTTCTCTTGTCTTGCTCATACCTTCCTTACTTATTAGGCTTCTAGACCAGACTTTGGTCCACAGATTTGGCTTTATATGGTTGTAATCCAAATCCACTACCAATTTTGATTTGTTTAGCGTATGTCTTTTCAGTAATCACTTCCTAGAACACTTGTTAGTTATGGTCATTTCACTCTTTATACATTAAATCAAATTAAAGGTCAAGAAGTAGGATCAATAATTGATAGTGTATCTGACTGTGAAGTTTGTTTGTGCAGGTTTCAATCTCCTTTGCAAAGATACTGATACAATCAATCAGACCAGGGATAGAAGTTTTAGGCAGAGTTCCAAGAACAGAAGCATTCTGTGATGTTAGTCAATATCCTATGGCCACAAGCACTCCAGGCATTTTGGTCATTCGCATAAGTTCTGGTTCACTCTGCTTTGCAAATGCTAACTTTATTAGAGAAAGGCAATCACCTAATTTAAAACATTATTTGGAGAGTTTTATATATTTAATTACCAAACTTTGAAATCAAAATTATTTAATTCTTTCCAGAATACTGAAGTGGGTCATGGAAGAAGAAAACGAACTTGCCAAGGGAAGGGTCCATGCAGTAATCTTAGACATGGGCAGTGAGTCTCAGAACTGATGATGACCATAATAATGAATTTCATGGAATTTATTAGAACCTTATGAATGACCCTTTCTCAATTGTCTTTGATAGATCTCATGAATGTTGATACTTCTGGGATTCTAGTACTGGAGGAACTGCACAAGAGGTTGCTTTCGCGTCGCGTACAAGTGAGTCTGGCATGAATATGCATCTTCACAGAAATTAGCATTGACACATAATCAAATTTTATTAACTCTTTCATAAATTAAAAACCTGGTTACGTAGTCATGAGAAGATTAATCAAAATCATGAACACCTACTGATCTTAATCTTAGAGTATAAGATCATGTGATGATTTCTCAGCTGAACTGCATAAATTGAAGTGTTTTGGTGTGTGCTTTTGCAGTTGGCAATGGTGAATCCGAGGTGGCTAGTGATTTACAAGCTGAAAGTGGCAAACTTTGTGGATAAAATTGGAAAGAAATGGGTTTTTCTTACTGTTGGTGAAGCTGTAGATGCATGTCTATCTTCAAAATTCCCTGACCCATGATTTCACTGGCCTTATCTGTAATGATGGATGCTTGACGTTGTTGGCTCCCACTGTTAGTGGAACTGTGTCCTGTACGAAAAAAAGTCATGTATGCGAGGGTGTTGTTTCACGGAAAGACACCTTGCATGGACAATTTTGCTAGAAGCAATGTCAAACAATCAACTACAAATAACATAAGCATTTGATTGGTGAAAAAAAAATCCAGAAAAGGAAATATGTAAAAATAAAATAAAATTTAGTGAACTTATGTCGCAACACCCATCATTCTCACACTTAGTTAACTAATGTGAAATTAAGATAATAAATATGTATTAATAAATGAAGACTTATTTAGTTTCTATATTTTTATTAGATTTAATTTAGTATTTATTTTATTAAAAGTAAAATAATATCAACTTTTTCGTTTCATTAACTTTCACAATGTTTCAATTGTGTGACATATGAGTAATTACTTTTATTATAAAATTTAGGAGTGATAATATAGGTTTGGCCAAATCAGTTCGCATGTCTGCAAAAAACATGCGGGGCGGGTTAGGATATTGAGCCCGCTGACTCGCAGAAGCTCAACCCACAAAAGATTGCAGCTCATGCGGGTTGGCCTGCTGTCCCACATAAAAAATACTTGTACTTGTGTATATTGATTACTTTTCTTTTGGATTTATGTATAAACATTTTAAATCCTTGTATGACGGAAAAAGACAAGTATTATGTATTTTTTAATGTACTAAAATTTGAAGAATACATCGTGTATATTAAAGTACGAATATGAATATGATGAAAATATTGAATTATCAATTTATGATACAACTCCTCAAAGTCTTTGTTTAATTTTGTAGACTTGTTAAGGTTTTCCAATTTGTTGAACATTGAAAACTTTATGATAATTTTTTTTATTCTTTTAAAAAAAGAGGCGGATTAGCTCGCAGACTTGCCTTTATACAAAACGAGCTAGATTTTTTAGCCCACATTGAAAATGCGGGGTGGATTGTGATGATTACATTGCTACTCCTAATAAAATTTTCCTTCCTCCAGTTGACCTTTTATACCGGTTGATTTTAGAATCAGTATAAAAAATAGATTTTTTTGTACCGATTAGTAAAAACCTTTTATATCATTTGAACTTATAATCGGTATAAAAAATCTTTTCTAACTGATATAAAAAGATTTTTCACACCAGTGAATTCAATAAAATTCAAACCATTCATTCAATAGAACACTCGTTAGGAAGAGAGTAAGTTTTATTTTATAAACTTGTTCTGTATATTTAATTTAATTTGTTTTACCGTATTTACACAATTGTATTTGAACATGTCTATGCTTCTACGATGTCTCAGTAAAAGTGAATAAAAGTTTGATAAAAGAGACACATATTGTGAAAATTTTCATTCTGAGTTGCTTACCAACACAAATTGCACGACCAACTCTCTTCTACTTAAAACATTGCTTAATTTGTATAACGTTATGAAAGTGTACTCAATATTTCGATTTAGAAATCGATAATCATTAATAAATATTCTCTACTAGATTCAAATCAAAATAACTAAATTTAATGTAGTACATTTTTTCATTTTTTGTTTTTTGTTTTTATGAGACCCATTACTTTTCTTTTTACATAATATCCCTACTAAATTAATGTAGTACATTTTGTTTTTATTACTTTCATCACTCATAATTTATATACATATGATTAACTTTGCAATTTTTCTTTGAATAATTTTTCAAATTCAAAATAAACTTTACGTATTATTTAGAGGACTGTAAACAATATATATATATATATATATATATATATAAGTGATGACCTAAATTACTACGACTAGGGGTGGTAAAACGGGTCCGGCCCGCCTGTGGTCCGTCAAAAACGAGTGGCCCGCCACCAATGGGTTGGATATTGTAACCCATCCCATCTTAGGGCGGGCTGACCTATCTTTTTTTTTTAATTTTGTTTATAAATCTATTATATATATATATATATATATATATATATATATAAATTTATTTATATAATATAAAAAAATATTATTTTTTAATTATTTTTAGTTTTAAACATAAAAAAATAAAAAAGCGGGTTGATGGGCCAGGACGGACTAGCCCGTTTTGGCTCGCTAAACTGGCAGGTTAGGCGAGCCGGGCTACAGTGAGTTGACGGACTGAAAATTTCAACCTGACCCGCCCTTTTTTTGACGGGCTGGCGGGCCTGACCCATTTTGACATCCCTAACTACGACCAACACTGGATTAGTCATTTTTTCTGTTCACAGCGATATTAGATGGTTTGAAATTATATCCACAATTTGTCACCCATTGTTTACATTTGAACCATCTCTTTATATCCCTTTCCCTTTTTTTCTCGCAATTACTTGATAACTAAAATAGAAGAAAAATATATAAAGTGGAGTAATTGCCTTAGACTACTTACGTAGTATCAGATGTTTTCATTGATTCCATGATATGTAATAATTATTGCATATAATAATCGCTCTTCTCCACTTAGCTGCAACTTTTGTCTTGATTGTACTCCTCTCAATGTCTCTCCGCCTTGATTATGATTCCCTCAAAATCTTTTATCTCAATCAATTTTCTTTTAATGTCTTAATAGTGTTATCTGCTTAATTTTTTTTCCTCAATTCTATTTGTCTTGGCATATATCTTTTCCATCCTATGTATACTTATTTGCTTATTTATCTTTTCGCTTTGACTTACACCTCGATGCCCTCAACACTTGGTGTAAGGGATTTCCAAAGACTAGTGCATTGAATAAACTAATACATTTTGCACTTGTCTCTCAATAGAATATGGTATACACCCTTACTCTACTCAACCTCAAAAGTCTTGGGTAAATTCTTATACCATCTACCTGGCATGATCCTTTTTCATACCACCTCTCTAGAACATAGGAACATCTATCCACTCTCACTACTTATCTTTTTTCTATGAGTCTAATAATTAGTAAAGTTTGAATAATCTCCTTTGGAATCACCATTGAATACTCATGTTATAATCACACATCATAGTATTTTCTCTTTAAAAATAACTATCTTCACATCATATTCATACCCACATACATATAATCTACCACAACTCTTATTAGATTATGGCATAAGTCCTAAATCTACCTAACCTTACATACTTCTCATAGATTATGGCATAAGTCCTAATATTACTAAGCCCCACATACCTCTTAATAAATTATAGCATAGATCTTGTCTTTATTCGACCCCCGGTGCATTTTCATTTCACAAAAAAACAATTACATAATGTTTTTTATCAAAATTACACTAATTAAATAAAAATGAAATAAATTTTTAATAATGAAGTTGGATTAATTTAATTCAAAGAATTTTTAGTATTTATCCTTTTTTTCATTATAATGAAAAGGTAAATACCAAAGCACCCTTATTAATTAATAACGTATGGAGTATACTTTCCTCAAATATCAAGAACATTAAATATCATTTTGTAATTGAACAGAAATCACAATATCATCAAACGAAGATTAATGAATGTTATTTTGAAGTTATAGATATATAAGATTTGTGCCTATAAATACTATATTATATTTTATGACAAGGGTTGAGATTTATTAATTAAGATATTGAAACTTATATGCACTTGATCACTCTTTTCTACTTTTTTTTATCCCATTTATTCTATACCTTTTACTTATTTGTTTATGAATTTGAATGTCTTTACTTTAAAAATATTGTACAATTATTTATAAAAACTCACAAAGATCCATGATGAAACATTTACCATGAAGAATAAAAGACTTATGAAAGTATGTTGACGAAAATTTATCATCTGTAAATAATAATAATAATAAATAGTAATAGTAATAATAATAATAATAATAATAAGATAATAAAATGTTCTTAATATTCTAGTTGAAAAAAAAAAGAGAAAATCAAACCGAATAAAAATAACAATTGGGAGAAAATGATAACTAAAACAAAAAAAAAATAAAAATAAAAACAACTCAACATTGTTGCAAATCATCTTGGCATCTTTTCAATAAGAAAAAAAAATGATGAAAACAAGGCAGACGTCGACATTATTGGTATCTCCAAAATGAAATAATAGTTTAGGGGCTTAGTGGGCCTGTTGGGCCAACATATATTAAAACAAGAGAATTATAAAGGTATACCACCACTGCTTTGCAAAACTGATATATACAAACAACATCGTTCAAGGTAATATTTTCACACACAAAATTATTACATAGCCTTTCTGTTCTACTTGTTTCATCAAATTTTATTTATATGTGCAAATAATATTACTGAAAGCTATTGTCTTTGTTTCTAATCTATGAGAATGGTCAGAAAACAAGGAGTTTTAGAGTACACGAAACTGTCATCATGCATTAGGCTACTCTTGAGAATTTCCGGCACTTGGCACCTTGGTTTCAGCAAGCACATTACCTCTCTGCATGAAGAAAATCATCACTTGTCATAAATTCTGAAGTTCTTTTACTGTTCAACATCTAAAATTGGCTAGTAATATAATTTCTTTCCATAGTAACTCATTAGAATGTTGCTGTACAACAACACAACTAGTTACTGACAAAACATGATCGGAAAAGTCCCACATTGGATAAAAAAAGACAAAGTTAAACACTATATAAGAATAAAGACCCATAACAACATTGTTTTAAGGTTTTGGGATAAAAGTGGTATCAAAGGTCTTATATGTGTAACACTAATGTCATATACATATGAACCACAATCTTTAGTGAATTACTATAATCATAACCCAACAAACTTCTGCATAATAGAAACTGGTGTGTAAATATATACAGTGTGTGTGGTTTAGAGAATCGTAATTACCTGGTGGTGGTTGTCTGAAGAATCTGAGATGGGGGTCAAGGGGTTGACCTCGCCGCTCAAATTCCATGTCGTAGACCGCGTTATCAAAATGCCTAAATTTCAGAATCATTAATTTTCTTAGTTTCTTCTGCAGTTGTGAGAGTTAAATGCGGAAAATGATAGAAAGAGCAACAAAGAACATGGTTTTTTGAGGTGCGGAGTGTACCTAGGAACAGAAGGGGGGTTCGGCGGTACAACGTTATTGGATTCTCTTATAACTATACCGCTGGTAGGCCTTTGTGGTGGTCTTTGTGATGGAATCGATCCACGTCTCGCTGTTTCCGAAGGAAGCCTCAACGACTATATTCAAATCAAACCAACCAGAACAACCTCATAATCTCATTTTTGGGTTCATTCATACATTCTATATATCGCAGTAAATAGAAAAACAACGTATCCACACTTGCATGGCGAGTAAACTGTTTTTTATTTCTAAAACTATATACACTTTTTGAAATTTCTTCAGTTTTAACGTAACAACACATTATATTTCCAAGACCTAAAATAGTTGTTTAGCTCTTGCATAGTAAGTGCGTACCTTTGCACGTTCAGTATAGGACTCAATTGGTTCGCGTCTTTTTGGAGGACGACCACGACGTGGTGGTACATAAGGCACCTGTCATGAAACATCCATGTTTCCATGTTTAGTTTATTTCCAAGAATTATGGTAATTTTTGCAACAACTATACTAATGTCTTGTTATAACTCGGTTGTGATTGTACATGTTGATTATCGTAGCCGTAAATGAAAAGATAGGAAATATTTTGGATAATATTTTACCCTTTCTGATGGGAAGCCCCCGGTTTGGTCAGTGATGGCAGGAATACTCCGACTAATCATCCGTGATGGATTCATATTTAAAATTCGCTGAATTGCGTCGGAAGGGTCGATCCTATATATGCACACATTCAAACACGTAAATAAAACTTCAAGTGTACAATAACTGGAGAAAAGACTTCTATTTATGCAAATTAAACACTTCAACACTAGTGTACTCTTTATTAAACTACTATATACATTTCTATTTATTAAATACTTCAACACTAGTACTCTTACTCATCTGATGAAGTCCCTGGCTGTGTTCCCCTGTCGCGACTGGTGAGGGCTTCATTTGCTAAACCTGTAGCCCCTTGCTGCAATCTAGTTAAACATTTTTGACGATTTTAGTAAACTTGTTATGGAGAAATGAAAACATGGATAGCAAATGATAATAACATAGTGTATAATTTGACGCCATACAATGATATCATTGGTATGAACACAATCCCTGTTGTTTCAGATGATATATAAAGAAAATCATCCTGAATGAAAACTAAAAAAAAATCTGATACCTCAAAACGGAGGCATACCCAACCTCCCTGGAGTTGGGAACTCTTGAACTTGTCCCTTCAGTTAAACTAGAACTTGAATGGCCCAGAAACCTTGAAATAAGGGTCTGTGAACTTGTGCTAGTCTGCCTTTGTAGATTGGAAGTTGTCATCCTTTGGTTGTAATCACCCATCTGGGTCCTATATTTGAAAAATTAATTAATCATTTATATATAATATAGATCTTAATAATATTAATGGCTGTTGATAAATTGGTTGCTCACCACTGTTGCATTGAAGAACTGCTTTGTTGCCCTTGAACACTAGGCATCATGACTTGGGGAAGATGATGATGATGATGATCATACAAATGGGGATAACTGCAATAACATAATATTATCTTTGATAAATGGATATACTTCTCCTTTTTAAAGGAATTGCATTTTTTTTTAAATTTCTTTTAAATTGTATGTATAACAAATTAATTACAAATAAAAGAGATAAAATTACTTTGAATAACTCTTTCTTTCCCTTCAACAATAATCTATCAGCAATTATATAAAGTCTTTTATTCACATTTTTAAAGAAATATTTATTTTACATTAAATTGAAACTGTTTGATAAAGTGTCATAATGTAAAGATTGTATTAGTAGATTTCAAAATTTTAATAAAATTGAGCACAAATATATAGAGAGAGAGAGTTGTTGAAGACATTATGTTCTTAAAACTTTTTTCTTGTATCGTGACATCTCTATTAAAGAAAACGAGAGATAAATCAATAAAATAGAAAGATAAGTTAATCAAATCTAATTGTATTTTTCTGAACTTATGTCATAAACAGAAAAATAATTTTTGTTAATATTATGTTGTTTTTTCATAAATAAAGCGGAAATTTTGATGCCAAACATTTCATACTTAGGAAGCACCGAAGATCCAGAACCAAAGGAACTGCTTGATGTTGCAAATAGGCTAGGGTTTTGACCATATCTAGCAACTGAGGACCCGGAAGGAGCTGCAAGATTAGGCGTCATAGATCTATAACCTGGTTGAAAAGTGTTTGGTTGCATTGTTACCGAACCAGGCTGAAGATTTGAGAACGGCTCCGACCTATGACAAAAAGCAACAACAAGCTTGGTACTTTGTGCTGTTCCATGATAACAATATATGGATTAAATATGTTTTTTTCCTTCATTTTCGTGAATTTTGTAATTAGTTTATTTTAAAATTTTGGACTAATTTACTCTTTTATTTTTCGAAATACGTGAATTTAGTTATTTTAATCAAATTTTGTTAAGTTTATTTGACATTTCAAATGCGTTTCATAATAATATTTGACTTAACATTAAAACAAAAATGTGTCAAATATTATAAACAACTCAAATACAATCCTGAAATACGTACGAAACATCAAATAAATTCAACAAAATTTGATTAAAAAGACTAAATTCACGTATTTTAAAAAAATGAAAGATTAAATTGATTCAAAATTTCGAAATGAACTAATTCCAAAATTCACCGGAAAAAAAGATATTTAACCCTAACGATATATTACATTTCATGTACAAGCTGAAATGCTGTTATATATATATATATATATACCTTGGGCGCGTGGGGTAGACAGATCTTCTAGAATCTTGAGAATGTAAATCCAGAACCTGCTGCAGATTAGAGGCATGGTCTATTTGATTCTGCACTTGAGTGAATGGCTGTGGGGATCTGAATAAAAAATAAAAACAGTTAATGCTTTTTCTTGTAAACATGTTAATCGAGTAATTGCAAGAAGAAGTTGAAGAATGGAATGGTACTGCGTATAGCTGGGTGCGTATTGTGCACCATGTACATCAGAAGCAGAGAATTGAAACTGTTCGGGTCTGCAGTTAAAAATTCAAATTCAAATTCAAATGAACGCCGTTATGAAAACATGGAAACATGTTTAGTAATAAGGTTAAACAATTAGGAAGATACAAAACTGTGAGTCTCACAGACACCGATAATGATGTGGGGTTCCTGTGTGAGACATTCAATTTTGTTGTCGTTTGTGGTTCAAAAATTTTAAGTGCGTTGCAAACTGGATAAGTACTAAGCAGAAGTAGAAAAAGTAAAAGAGTACCTAGAACTCCACGCAGTACGAGAGTTAATGGTATCCTCGTTTTGCGTTATTAACGTAGATCTTACGTGTGGGGCAAAAGGACCACACCACTGTCCCGTTTCACTATTCGCAGATCTTCCCTGTACATGCATACAAGTATAGATATTGACAAAAAAAAAACACAGCCTATGGAATATATGTACTTCAAACTTAGACATGTTTTTTTAACAGTTATACTCACAGGGTTCTGGTGGAGCAGTGCTGGGTAAGAGGATGATTGATTAGTGTTGATAACATTGTAATTGTTGTTTCCGATTCTGCTAAATTAACATTTTATAACACTGGTTATGATCGATGAGATAAAAATGGATAATTCAGAAAATGAAATGAAAAACTTACGGAACCGAATTCGCATTTTGCAGTTCAGAGAGTTGATCGAAATAACCAGCTAGGGTCATGTCTTGGGTTTGGAGAGATGGAACAGCTCCATCTAACATTAACCCCTCCTGATTAATTACGATTAAAGGAAAGTAAGATTACTTTAAAGTTGCATATACACGTGGAAACATTATGAGATAAGAGATGTAGTAATTTTTCGTTCGGGTAGCAGTAAAAATTGTTAATTTACCCCAGATGATGATGATGGAGGGTTGTTTAATTGTTGTTCACTAAGAACTGGGATGTTTGATTGTAACGGAGGAAGCGGGTTGGGGACGAAAGTGAGAGGTTCTGCAGTAGAAGCTTGGTAAGACCATGTTGTGTCCATCATTTCATTCATTGGCTCCAAAAGCTGTATAATCCATGTAAATTAACGATCATTCTCTACGTGCACAAATAAACATTTATAGATTCTTTTTTATGGATAATGTATGCAAAGTGCGTTGCTTATTCTATAAAGAAAATTTTAATAAACAGTAGCAGAATAATGGTAAGTGTGATGTACACATACTTTATTTGGAAAAAAATAAACATTAATAATACTTTATTTGGAATAATAATCAGAGTTTAAAATAGTTAAGTACACAACAATTATATACTTTATTTGGAAACAAAAGAAACAGTTGCGGCATCATTAGGGTTAGAAAGCATGAAAGCAAGCATGAAAGCGTGTGGGTCCTGCAATTAAAATATCAAATTATATTTATTTTTTATTAATAATATTAATATAATTGTATACACGTGTGTCCCTTTATTTTCCAAGCAATTAAACAAGATAAAAGAAATTGTTCTGTCTTTCTTTTTGTCCTTCTGTTTAACAAAAGCTGTTTTATAAATCATCCCTTTACCACCTTCTTTTCTTTTTCTTTCTTTCCTTCCTTTTCATGGTTTTTAGTTTTTTTTTTTTTTGCTTCTCCATTCCTGCTATGCATGACCATATATAGTCAGATTTATAAAATAAAATTAAAAGTTAAGAAAATTACTGAAGCGGGAAGAGGAGGCAAGTCAATTTCAGAATTAAAATGTTCCATTAAATTTTCATCGTCCAAACCAGTGAGGGGAGTGTCTGTCTGTAAAAATGTTGGTAGGAAATCATCGTCGCTCCAGTCACAGAACATATCAAGGTTGTCTGCTTCAAAATCTCTGTCCATGTTCTGTACACAATCCATTTGTGAGTGACGAGAGACAGAAAGAGATTCAGATAAAGGAATAAATAAGAAAAGAATTTTCTGGAGTAAATTAGAAAAGAAATTACTCAGAAATACCTCAAATGTTAAGGAGCACCTAAAGAGAGGAAAGAAATCAGAGATACTATAAATGATGGGGAATGGTATGAGAAAAGAGACAGAGAAAAATGATACACATTGATTGAGTATTTATAATAAAGCTGGTGCATGCAATGGAAGGAAAAAGAAACCCTCACAAGATAAACTACAAAGATGCTTTGCTGTCAATAAAATTTGTTTGTCATCTTTGTGTATTTTATATAAAACATATTTGAACAATTACGCTCTGCATTTATAACGTTTTAATGATGTATTTTATGTTATGATGATATAAAATGTGACCTCTCCCAAGAGAGACAACAAAGGAAGCTTTGCTGTCAACAAAGCATGGACCTTCCATAATCAAATACCCTTGTCTTCTTTTTGTGCATTATACTCTGTGCAAATAAACTTTTAAAATTATAATGATGAAATAAAATATGTCATAAAGAGTTTAACTGCATGAAACTGAGTGTGTTGTAGTTAATATTTCTCAGAAAAAAATACCTCTTACAAAGTTGCAGATTAATAGCATTGGGTCCACCAGAAGCAGGTTGTCTAGATTTCTGAAACTGCGTTAGAGGAGACTCAGAATTAAACTAGTTATTAAATGGCAGTGATACATATATGTTGACTTTTGCATGCATAAACCGTCTCAAGAGTTTATAAAATACATTATTGATGCTCTGATCCAAATGACACCCCACCTTTAACTTTTAACGCATAGTTGGTAAAAAAGTATTGAACGATGTGAGAAATATTTAAAATTAATAAATGATCATAAAAGAATTACGCGAAAAAAAAGTAAAAAAAAAAAAGTACACAAAGTGATGTTTAAAAGAAAAAAAACACTTTATGGTAGATCATTTTAAATTCCATTTTCTTACTACAATTTCTCTACTTTTCTTATTATTAATAATAATAAATAAAATAAATTACTGTAATAAAAACTAGCAATTTTTGTAAATAAGATTATATTAGTAAAATATGTAATTGTTAATAAATTAACTCTACTTATTTTTGTAAATAAAATTGGTTTGGTGGCCTATAAAAAAAGTATAATTTAATCATATATCTAAATAATGTGAAATTTTTATCACATTATGTATTATAATTTGAACATATTTTTAAACGGAATAAAATCTTTTAAAAGATGTGATTTTATTTAAAGATGTCAAAATGAGTTTCAACTCGTAAGTTAATTAGACAAATCACAAGTTTGAATAGAATTGAGTTTAGAGATGTCAAAATGCGTATCAACCCATGAGTGCTCACCACAGGTTCGAGTCGGATTAGGTTGAGAAAAATTAAGTTTTTTTTTTTTTAAAAAGTGGGTTGAACTTAACCCAGCTCACTTAACCCACCGGTTAAACGAGTTCGAGCCGGGTTGAGGGTGGGTTGACCCACTTAATCCACCAACATTTTTTTACAAATTTTCTTAATAATTATTTACTATCCCTAATTATATAGGTTCACAATTTCATATTTATAAATGTTAAAATGTTGTTCAATAATATTTGAATAGTTTGAATGTTTAATTAATTTGATTGTCAAGTTATATACGTTGATACTTTAATCTTTAATTATAATCTTTATAGTAAATTACTCAATCAAACCGTCTTATAAACAAATTTTTCTAAATTAGCATGACAAAAGTGTGTACTTTTTTTATTTATATTTTGTTGAATAGTATGACAAAAAATATGTAATATTAGCCATGTTTTCTTGGATTATATGAACATTTTCTTGGAAATAATTCATCATATATTGGAGGTGAGCATGATCAAGATATTGGTTATTGATTTTACTGTGATTGTCATCTCATTGATTGCTTAAAAAATTATTTAAATATATGAATACTTAAAAATGAATACATAAATAAATTTTTTATGTGGGTTGGTGAGTCAACCCACTTAACCTACCAACCGTGGTGGGTTGAGCCAAGTTGCAAAATTTCTGACTCACCATAAAGTGAGTTAGGTTGGGTTCACTCATTTTCAACCCGACTCGTGGTGAGTCAACTCGTGTGAGTCAGGTTGGCTCACTTTGACATGTCTAATTGGGTTGAAGAAAAATTAATTTTTTTTAAATGTGGGTTAAATTGGACTGACTCACTTAACCCACAGATTAAACGAGTTATTAATTAGTGACCAATTTTGACAGTAATTCTTTTGGTAGTTAAAATCTTATTAACTAATATTAGTAATCAATTTAGAGGTCTAATTGGTTACTATAGTTTTTTATTCATGATCGTGATTATTTTAGAGACAAATAATTTTTAGTTTATTAATTAGCATCTAAATTAATCACTATACTAATCAATTATTATTTTTACTCTAAAATTGGTTGTTATTTAAGGACTGTCTTATTATAGTGTATATTTATTGTAATATTTGGTAAAATAAATGAACACACTTTGATTATAGTACTATAAAATAATACTTTGATTATAGTACTATAAAATAAAGAGTTGAGCCAATTCTCATTAACTGTACTATAATGAATATATAACATAAATTAAAAATATTAAATGCTCTTAAATGAGTCAACCTATTAATCCACTTAAGTGAATCAACCTATTAACCCATTAAAACGGATTGAGTGAGGTTACAAAATTTTTTATTCACAAAAAATGAGTCAGATTAACTTACTTTTACAATTATAATTTTATTCATGCAATGAGTTAATCCTGACACATTCAAATTTGTTAATAAATACAGATTTATGACAACAAAAAAATTTCTTGAAAAATGCCATATTGGTAGATTATTTTGAATTCCATTTTCTTACTACAATTTCTCCACTTTTCTTATTATTAATAGTAATAAATAAAATGAATTATTGTAATAAAAACTAGCAATTTATATAAATAAGATTATATTAGTAAAATATGTAATTGTTAATAAATTAACTCTATTTATATTTTATGGATATACAGCATAATAAATTGAGATCATATATCATTTAGAAATATAACTAAATTATAATATATAGGTTGATCTAAATCTCATATTACTGTATTCACTTATAAGGTAACTTTTTGCGTCATTATAATTTAATCATATATGTAAACAATACGAAATCTTTAACATGCTTGAGTTTTTCTAACACAACTTCTTTCCATAAATAAATTGATTCTACTTATTTCATGAATAATTTAAATATATCATAATAAATTGTCTTGGTAATATTTACAGAGAGTAATAAAATTATATATATATATATATATATATATATCGTTTATCTTTTTAAATTTACTTATATATTATAATTTGATTTACAAATCTTTATCCTCTTTAGCTTTTTTTAACACAACTTCTTTCCAAAATAAAATTAAATATAACATTTGTTTGTTCTTATTTTTACCTTTTCTAAGAATAAATTTTTATTAGTTTTTCTTATTTTTTTGACAAATTTTTTATTATATTAATTCAGTACTAGAATGTTTAATAATATTTGAATAGTTTAGATGTTTAATTTGTTTCTTTGTCAAGTTATTTAAATTGATATTTTAATTTTCAAATATTATATTTATAATAATATTTGATAATATTTTTAGGTGAGTCAATCCATTAATCCACCAATCCATGGTAGGTTAAGTCAGATTACGAATGTTTTTATTCACAAAAAAAAAATGAGTCAAGTTAAGTTGACACATTTTTAGCACAATTGGTAATAAGGCAACTTGTGAATCGGATTGATCCACTTTGACATCCATAATTTTATGAGTCCAGATTCTCTACTGTTTTTTTTTTTGTTATTCTCTGTTGAGCATTAAAAATACATTGTATTGATATTTTAAATATCTTTTTAATAAATTTTAAAACGTCAAAATTAATGGTAATCAGTGTATTGTAAAGGTACAATAGAAGAACAACACAACAAAACCCAACAAAGAATCCAAATTCTAATTTTATTCATGGGATGAATTAATCCAAACACATCCAAAATTTTTTAATAAGTACAATTTTTATGACTACAAAAAGAATTCCTGAAAAATGCCATTTTAAGTAAAAAAGAAAAAGAAAAAGGAATCTAATTCTCCATTAAGAACACTCACCTTAATTTGAATTGCCTTTTGTTTGTTAATAATATTCAGTGATATTTCTTCATAAAATGTAATAAATATGGACTAGGAAATTCAGGTCTTTATAAAAAGGAAAAAAAAACGCGCATGGAAACAAAATAAAGAAAATTCCTATTTTGAAGACATGCAAAATATGCTTTTCTTTTTGGTGTTCTCTAATATAAATATTCTTTTTACAATCGCAGTTGAGTATAATTAACTCAAAATTAAGTATTTCTCGCTTAGAACGTCTAGGTGGGGGAAACGTAAAAGGATATAATTAAATTGATAGCAAGAGAAAGTTATGGAAAAAAATTTGACCCCATCCTTCAAATAAAAAGAACTTTATGTAAATTAAAAAAAAAATCAAATAGTACTAATTTGTAAATAAATATTAAATTTTAAATTCTATTGTTAATATGATACTATTTTGTTAAAATTTAATAGTAAGTTATATATAATTATAGTCCATTACAATAATTATTATTAAAACTATACATATATAATTTTTTTTATGTTAAAAATTTATCATATTTATGTCATTTATTTAAAAAAAATTCATTAAAAAAAAATAATTTAATATATGTCAGCAATCCGAAAATCCAGACCAAATTAATCCACTGTCCGAACAACCTGAATTTGATTAATTTAATAAATTAAATGATCAAATAAAATTATAAAATATTAAATTTAAATTATATTATTGGTCAAGTTGAATCCAAATTTAATTAAACACGACATGCTCACCCTATTCACAACAAGTTTAAGATTAAGATATGTGTACAGTTCTGACATAAATAGCAACATCACATGTTTAAAATTTTTTATATTTTATTTTTGTGTTAATTTGTTAAAAAGAATTGTAAGAAAATTTTCTTTTCATTATTTTTTCTAAAAATTTTAACTAACAGGTAATTTTTCTGTGAATAATTATTTCTTGTAAATTATTTTAGAGATAGTGTTTTATATAACATATTTTACAAAAGAATTGGTAGTAATTTTGTATAATTCTTTTAATAACAAAATATAAAATTATTTCTTTTAAAAAAATATTTAAAATAAAATTAACAAAAAAATTTAAGTCTTTTTAGTAATTAACGTAATTTACTCTGATTTATTAGTGGGTTAATTTTTCCACAAGAGTACGTTACATTTTATGTAACTTATTTCTAAAATATAAGGTGAAATACTATCTAGATACCTAGGACAGAGTGAGTAGACAAGCTAAATAAAATTTTGAGATCGCAAATCAACGGTTTACCGCGGTTTAGAGTAGGGATGAGAAAGTTCAAAGTTAATTGGAAATGATGGATAAACAAAATTTAGTAAAATGGATAATTATAGCTGGTTTCAGATAACAAAATAAAACTTTATGAATATCTGACTAAATTCAGATTTATATTTTAATATTTTTAAATTTTTAAATATATTTTAAAATTTAGTTAAAGATAATATTTTGTTAAAATTTAGGAGTGAGTATTAAAATTTTATATTAATTAGAGACCGACCGAAAAACTAAGTTAGTAATCAAAACTTAGGTACTTAATTTGTAGTGACAAATTTTTTTTATAGTCAAAATCATGATAATTAATTTTAAAAGTTAATTTAGTGATTAATTAGAATTTTTTATATATAATAATAACTATTTTGATAATTAATAATTTTGTATTTTATAAATTGGTATCTAAATTAGTTATTATAGTTACTTACCGATTATTTTTAACTTTTAAAATTAATTTTTAATTGAGAATTTGTTCATAGTACAAAATTTTGATTAATCCAGAAAATTAAACAGTAAAATATAAATTTTAAAATATTCAATTTGAATGATATTGGATTGGTGAGGAATCCGAATTGGATCAAATCCGACCTATGAACATCCTAGATCAAGGCATGAGGGTCCACTTGATTATGTAGTGTTGTTAATGTCTGGGGATATCTGAATAAAAACAAGCTTTGCATGCATTTTGATTTGTTGACCAGTTAATAGTAATTATGCTGAAGCCTGCAGTTAAAATTCATAATTCAAAATGAACGTTATTATGAGCACATGCAAACATATTTAATTCTTAAGTTTCAAAAATTAGAAAGATACAAAATTTTGAGTCTGGCACTAAAAGAGAGGCAGGGTCCATGTGAGACATGCAATTTTTGTTGTCTTTTTGGAGGTTTATAATTTGTAAGTGCATAACTGAATAAATATAATTAAGTAGAAGTAAAAAGCGTAACAGCATAAGAGTTACTGATATGATTGTGAAGCGGAAATAACGCAGGTCTTTGGGTGGGGTTATCCATTCACCGCCCTTGCATGTTCCTGCATACATGTCCAGATGGTCAATAAATAAGGTCCACAAAAAACAAAGGCTTGTGTGGGACATGTTTTTTCGACAATTATACCAGGGTTTGGGTGGACCAAGGCTGGATAAGCGGATCATTGGTTAATATTCTGGTTTTCTATTATATTTGGTATGGAAAGTTGATTCATTGGGTTTTGCGCGTCAGAAATATGTATAGCTTGATGCCTTCGAGAACTTACGCTCACAGAATTTGAATTTTTTACTGATTTTTTTATATTATATTTCTGTTGTTTTTTTAAAATATAAAATAAAGTTAAATATGTTTTTATTATTTCATTTTTAGTGAATTTTAGAATTAGTATATTTTAAAATTTTAGAGCAATTTAATTCTTTATTTTTTGAAATACGTGAATTTAGTCATTTTAATCAAATTTTGTTAAATTTATTTGACATTTCGAACGCGTTTCATAATAATGTTTAACTTAACATTAAAGTAAAAATATATTAAACAGTATAAACAACTTAGATACAATCCTGAAATGTGTACGAAACATCAAATAAACCTAACAAAATTTGATTAAGAGGACTAAATTCATGTATTTCGAAAGATGAATAACTAAATTGGTCCAAAATTTCAAAATGGACTAATTACAAAATTAACTGAAAGTTAAGGGACCAAAAACATATTTAACACTATAAAATATACTCATAATCATTAATTTTGAAATTTCAAAATGTATTAAATTATTTTGAAAGTATCAAAATAGTGTATTTTTAATACTGATCAGAGGATAGCACAGAAAAGCTCCACATAAACACTGAACACCAAGATTATCCACTAATATGAAGGCTATGTTAACATTTTAATAATAATTATTGCAATATTTTGAAGTTGTTCAAGAAATAGTTAATGAAACAAATAAATTGTGGAGATAGCTTTTAAAATTAGGGTTAAATATGTTTTTTTTTGTCTTTTAACTTTATTTGAAAATTAAAATTAGTCTAGTTTTGAAATTTTGAACCAATTTAGTCTCTGATATTTAGAAATGGATGGATTTAACCAAATTTTGTTAAGTTTATTTTGACGTTTCAAATACATTTCTCAGCTAACATTAGGTGAAAACAAGTCAAACGGTGTAATGAATTCAAATATCATCATGAAACGTGTTTGAAATGCCAAATAAACTTAACAAACTATGATTAAAAGAACTAAGTTCACGCATTCTAAAATTGAGAGACTAAATTAGGTTAAAGTTTCCAAGATATGTACTAATTCCAATTTTCTCTTAAATTTAAGTGACAAAAAACATATTTAATAAATAGAGTCAGATGTGAAAGTAGCAGTTGAAATAAGTATATCGAGAATGCTAACCAGTGCCCATTGATTAAAGAATAATTAATGTGCATTAGTTTGGTTTTATTATTTTTACATTGAAAACCGGAATAATTAAGTCCATTAATTAAAATAATATAAATACATATAACCAATCTTATAAAGACAAAACTATCCTTTGAAATTTTTAAACAACTCTTATACAAAATAAGCACTTTGAAATTTGTAAGGTTTCTACTAAAAGTTTAGGTAATTAATTTTTTTTATATTGATAAATTCATGTATTTATAATTAATAATTTAAAATATTGAACTATTGTTTTTTTTAATACAAAGATTTTGTTAAGTTAACAAAGATGTTACACAGGGTTATCAAATTAGAGAAAAGAAATTTAATGAAGTTTCAAATTGATATTTTTTTTTTTGTAAACTTTTAAGATGTGTAACACTATTTTTTGTTGGTTTTTATATTAATTTAAACTTTTTTATATTTAATTGGATTTTAATTTTTAGAAACATTAAAATATAATTATTTTATTAATAAATTAAATAATAAAATAACTATATTATTTAATGAACACTAAATAAAATATTAAATACAGTTGTACAATATTTAAGAGTATTTTTGTCCTTTAAATATAATAAAACTGTATTAATAGTTATTAGGTTAAATTTTATTTATTATCACAATTAACTATGAACTTTTATAATATTTAATGTATATTAATCGTTCTTAACTGGTACCTTTAGAACACTAATTAACACTAATTAACAAGATCCTAAGTATATTTTGAAGTTATCTACATCAAATGTTAGTATATACAAGTATTTATAGACCTATTTCACTAACACAGTTATTCTAGAAATTGAATGTTAGTCACAAGTTTTACTGAAATGTAAAATGTTATGGATTTTTACCTCATATCTTAGACTTTTCTACATTATTCTAGAATTTGCATATTACATTTTAATGCTTTTTGTAAAAATATTTGCAATTTGATTTTCTTTTAACGTTTATATTTATCTATTTTTCTGATGAAATGATTTTTAACAGATATATGTTTTGTTCTTCTGTGATGATGCCCTAGAATTTTTGTCATTGTTTGCTTCGGCTGTAACCACATATTATGATTTAGTTGTTGATTGTACAAAATTGACTTTCCTTTTTGATATTCAAGAAAATATTCTTGATCAAAGTAAAAAGACATAGACTGAAGTGTTTTTCATGTTATCTATCAACTGTCCAATCACCATCGTTATATATGTTGTACTCTTTTGTTCGTTATAAATATCTTAAAATTCTTTTATCTATGTAAAAATGTATTTAACTTAACTTTTCCGTGAATGATTATAAAAGACTTGGACCAACAAGATGTCTGAATCTGAGAAGATCTTCGGCCAAAATAGCTAAATTTAAAACTGAGGGTGGAAGAAACTAGTAATTGGTAATCGTGTTATTAACCATATCATTGAGCATATATATATATATATATATATATATATATATATATATATATATATATATATATATATATATATATATATATATATATATATATCCTGAAACAAAATTGTTATAATATCACTACATGTAATCTGTGACTTATTTTAAACCTTAAACTCATATTTTATCATACATTAATTAACATATCGTGGAAGTACAGATAAAGAACTTAATCTATATCTTACTTCAATATACATGTATAATATATAAAAATTTAAATAAAAATTTAATTTATTACATATTCAATTAAAAAAAGAGACTTTTAGGTTAATCGTTCATAAAACCTAAAACTTGTTTAAACTTCAATTATAATTTTAATTAGGATTGGGCAAAAATAACTTAATTATAGTAAACTATAATTAACTAAACAATATAAAATTAAAAATAACTGAACTATTAATAATAAAACTGAATTGTACTATTGATTTATTAAAGTTTTGAAAAATTGTATTTGAAATGATTAACTATTTGTACTAATAATTAATTATTGTACTATTTATGATTAAGTTTATTTTTTCCTAGTTAGTAATAGAGATTTCTCAAGAGATTAAAGGACAGAATGGGGTGGTGTAGGATTTGTCGAGGTGAAATAAGATGAAGTGGATGACATCGATAACGGAACATAACCATTCTTAAGTAGATCAGAGCCACAACACTGATTTCACTAATTTGGTAGATCAGAATTTTAAATAAATTTTTTGTTTTCTTAGTTTAATATAATTAAACTTTAATTTTAATATTTCGAAAGAATGATACATTTCTTTAAAAAATTGGTATTTGGAAATAATAATATTCTTTTACATGATTTTGGTTAATACATGGTTTAGCATATATTTAATTTACTTATAAAAGTAGTTGATGTTGTGAATAATTAAGTTGCCAAAGAATGACATATAAAGTAATTACAGAAAAATATAAATATGAGTATACTCTAACTAAAAATAAATGAATGCAGCAATAATAATAATAATAAATAAGTAATATAGTACTACATTTTTAAAAGGCGGCTTATAAATTGCAACGATTAATGAAAATTTAAATTTATTTACAAAAATAAGTATAATAAAATTAATTTTTATTTATAAAATTAATAATATACTTATAAATATTTAAAATTAAAGCAATTCGATTCAAAAATATTGTAGTTTAGTTCAAAAATAGTGTAGTTCAGTTCAAGAATAATGCAGTTCGTAAAATAATTTTGTTTATAAGTTCAGTTTATATTATAGTGCACTGCAGTTCAGTGCACTTCAGTTTAGTTTGTTAGAAAAAAAAAATAGTCCAATTCAATTTGTTTGAACTGTTTTTCAGTTCAGTGCAGTTCAATCTAACTGTTGTTTAATACAATGCAATTTTTAATGATTCAGTGTAGTTCAGTGCATTTTGTCCGACCCTAATTTTAATAAGTGTACAAAAAAGGTTTTAAGAAAATAAATTTTTGAAAACTTAAAACCTTTTTTTTTTCTACAATGATTAACAATATATGTAAAACTTCACGGTACACCATACCTTTGCACTCTTGAACCTCTTTGTCAAGTGGTGTCAAGTGGTAGTCCTTTTCATTTTTTTTTTCTTTTTTTCTACTTAAAAATATAAACAAATTAATATTTTATATAATATGACTTTTTTCTGTTTCTTTTATACATTATTAACTAATAGAAAATAAGAATATATCTTATTGTTGCTAGTTATGATTCATGTAAATACTTTATAGGATTCAAATATTAAATATAACCAAAGGCCTTTCAAATTTATCTCAATTTCTAAATATAAAACATAGGTCAATTAATAAAAACACTTTCCAAAACTTCAAAATATAAAAACTAAAGCTAACTTATTAATGATATAATAATAATTTCTTAACTGAGCAACTCAATATGTTTGCTAATAATATTTTTCATATCTCGGATTAGTGGTGTCTTTTGTGTAAAAAAACATTTTTCAATAAATTATTGGCAATGAATAATGAAAACCAAGAACACTCGAGATTATTCTATTTAGATTATAAGACCTTAGGGTTTAGTCTGTCTGTTGACCAGAAAAACATTAACACAAGCCAATATTATTATAAAGCTACCCAGCACTACCTTGGTAGACCGAACCCAACATCAGCAAGAAGGGCCCAGATAGTATTACTTGCACACATAACATAACCCTTATTCTTATATGTTATGTCAAATTTTATTTGTGCAAATAATATTGTCAAAACTAGTCTTTGTTTATGAGAATTGTCTGAAACTATTGAGTTTTTAAAGATACAAATTGAAATCTTCCAATCAAACTGCTCCTGAGGAAAGTTATGGTCTGATATATTCTGAAAACTCCAGCCAAACTAGTTCTCTGCATGAAGAAAATCACCATGTGTCATAAACTGGCTTGCTATATAATGTTTCTACAATGATATATAAACTTACAGTAACTTATTAGAATATGTTGAATAACAAGACAACTAATTACTGACAATATTTGATCAAAAGTGTGGTTTAGAGAATTGTAATTACCTGGTGGTCGTTTAAACAATCTAAGATGGGGGTCAATGGGATGACCTCTCCTCTCAAATTCTAGGTCATAGACAGAGTTTGCAAATTGCCTGACAATTCAAACCATGAAAATGTTCAGTTTCTTCACTTCTTTTAAGTTAAATGTCGAAATTATGAACTGCAGATTCTACCTAGGAGCAGATGGGGGATTTGGATTTGTGGGTACGACGTTTCGATAATTGTAAGGAGCAGGTAGGGCTTGTCGGGATGTTGGAGTTGTTGCAGCATTTCCTATTTCGGAAGAAACCTAACAAAATAAACCAAGCAGAAGACTGCATCATTCTAGGGTTCATATATTCTTCATCACAGTAAAACGAAAACAATGTAAAAGTGTATATAATTGTGTGACAGCATGTTACACTTTCAAAGAGTAATATAAAAGTGTATATAAAAATGTAATTTGTTATTTTTCAGAAATTAAGATAACAGTTTACTCCTTTCAAATTCCAGTACATCGCTTACCCTTTCATGTTGAAAATACTCTTCAAAGCGTCGTTTTGGAGGACGACCACGAGTTGGTGGTTCATAATGTACCTGTACAACACACATTTTTCAGTTTTAGTTGTGTAACTCAAAGTGGTGATCGTAGATGTTCATAATTGTAACCTCAAATAAAAAAATATAATCATAATAATAATAATGCATGTTGCGGATATGTTTACCCTTCCAGAGTCGTGGCTGCCGGCGATGGAACGCCTAACCAACCGCGAAGGGTTCATATTCAGAATCCTCCTAATCGCGTCAGAAGGTTCGGAACTATTAACAAATTCAAACATGTAAATAACAACAAATTAATAATTTTACAAGCTATAAATTACAAGAGAAATCATACATAACTGAACTAATCTACCTAGTTGATGAAGTTCGTTGAAGACTTTTTCCCTTGTCCCGACTACTTCGTACTTCATTCTTCGGAACAATGGCTCCTTCTTGTATTCTGGATAAACTTTGTTATGTTATTATTAAATTTTTATCGAGGAAATGAATATATAAACAACAATAAATGTATTTTTATACCTTAAACCAGGAGCAGTCTTAGCCTCCCTGGAGGTAGAAACTCGTGAACTTGACGCTTCAGTTACCCAAGAACTTGTGTTACTATGCCCTCGCAGATTAGGGGTAATCATCCTTTGATTATGTTTACTGATTTGATTGTGCACACCCCGGGACCTTTATTTCAAAAGTAATGAATTATTTCAACATATAGAAATTATTGTACCGCGTGATGAAAAACATGGCATTGTGTCCTTCTACTCGAGAGTGTTAATGATTATTGATTGATAAATTGGTTGCTCACCACTGTTGCAATGAGACACCACTTTGCTGTCCTTGGATATTAGACAGAATAACTTGGGGATGATGGCGCTGATCCTGAAACGGGGAATACCTGCAACAAGGGAATCTTATTAACCTAACAAATACAATGTTATAGTTCATAAATGGATCTCCAGTTTAATAAGATGATTGCAATTTAAAAGTTTTTTTAATTTTTTATATAAGAAATTAATTGTAAAGAAAATGGATAAATCGTTTTATGGCTAACTTTTTGTTGGGAGTTTTTCCCAACGGGTATTTGTATGTATTAAGATTTATTAATCCATTTTTTTTTTCTTTCCAATACAATCTTTTGACATTTCTACAAAGTAACAAGAGAGATAAATTAATATATATACATATATATGGTTATTTAAAGTTTTTAAATTGTATATAAAGCCATAAATGGAGTTTTTTTATTTTTTGTGAACTTGTAACCAGAGAGGAAATTTGAGGCCAAACATTTGATTGGTCGGAGGCACTGAGGATCCGGATCCGGATCCAAGGGAATTGCTGCTTGCCGCAAATAAGCTACGTTTTTTACCAAAATTGGCAAGTGAGGAGGCAGAAGGAACTGCAGGCTCAGGCAGCACAGGTGTACAACGTTGTTGGTAACGAATTGCTGGCATTGTGACAAAAGCACTGTCAACATCCGAGTATGGCTCCAACCTAAAACAAAACAAAAAAAGAAAAACGCAACCACGTGCTTGGTACTTTAAGCTGATTTGTTAAAAGGTTAACAACACTACAGTAATGTTCCCAAAAAAAGGAAAGGTGAAACTATAGATAGAGATACATTGAGTTCACAGATCCCGTAGAATTTTGAGATTGTAAATCATGATTATGCTGCAACTCAGAGGAATGGCCCACTTGATTCTGCACTGTAGAGAATGACCTGAATAAGAAATAAACAGATCATGCATTTTGTTGTTAACTTGTTAATCGAGTTATTTAAGTAGCAGATGAATGAAATCTTACTGCATGTAATTGGATGCGTACTGTGCTCCATGGATATCAGTGGAGGAGAATTCAGTGTGTTGGGGCCTACTGTTAAAAATACATATTCAATTGAACAACCATCCACACGTGTTTAATTGTAAGCTTGAAAAAACTATTACGGAAGATACAAAATTGTGAGTCTCACATTGACCAAAGAGGTGGGGATTATACGTCGTAATGTTTGTTTTCTTTTGCGTTTCATAATTTGTAAGGTGATGGTGTTAAGAAGTGTAGCTAAGTTTAACTTAAATATACAAAATTTATATATTTGTAAAGTAAAGGTTGTATCTATATATACATTTTCAAGACAATTTCTCGTACTAAAATATATTCTTGAAACTAAATAATAAATGGTTCAATTAGTTTGATAGCGGATGAAACAATATGTCTAACAAATAATAATGAATATAAATAGAATAGACTTAATGATGACTCTGATACTATATTAAGAAATGGACTTTAAGCCTAATTTAATTTTTTATAATTTTGTAAGGTGAGATATACATTCAGTATATATATTTTAAATTGATTTTATCTCTAATCGATATAGAATTTTGAGATCTAACTAATAAGGGTTAAGTAGAAGTAGAAAAAGGCAAAGAGCACCTAGAGTTCCATGCAGCATGGGAGTCACTGATATGATTCTGAAGCGGAAAAAACGCAGGTCTCTGGGATGGCGCAAACAATCCACTTGAGTATGTTTCACTCGCTGGCCTCACCTGTACCTGCATTCAACTCCAGATATATTGTTTCATCAAAAGGAAAAGACTATGGAGTTAACATTTAGTGCAACCTTAAATGAGGAACATGTTTTTCAACAGTTATAACTCACGGGGTTTGGTTGGACCAACGCTGGATTAGACGATGATTGGTAAATATTGAAATTATTGATTTCGACTGTGTTTTGCTGATCGCCATCAAAATGAAGACGTTGAAGCCTACAGCATTGGATGCAGAAAGTAAACAAATAATGCACTTAGTTATGATGAGATAAAAAATTTATAATTCATAAAATGACAGGAAAACTTACGCAAGAATATTTTGGTCCTGCAATTCTGATAATTGATATGAGCAAGCAGTTAATTGGGTCACATTCTGTCCTCGAATCGTAGGATTACTTGTCATCTAATGTAGCATATATGCATTAAAAGAATTAAGATGTTACGTGTTTATGTACGGATCGGTGTTTTTAAGAAATTATTAAGCAACATTAATGTACCTGGGATGATATAGAGTTGCTGAGTTGTGTTCCATTGATAACCGAAGTGGTTGGTGGTGGTGGAAGTGGATTTGGAACGAAAGTGAAATCCATTGTATTTGAGGGTCCCTGAGAAACCAAAGGCGTTGGGTCCTTGAGTTGGATCTGAGTTTCTGCTTCATCTGTTGATTCCATAACCTGGATCATTCATACAAATTCACTACCATTAACAACCTGCACAAACAAACATTTCTAGTTTCCTCTTACGTGTGACCTGCGTTGCGTATGTTTTCCAAAGAATTGTTTAATTAATCTTAGCGCAATTATGCTCATTTTTGTGGTACACAAACATAATTAGACCTTAAAATTTTTGCAGTGGATAAATGGCAATAATAGAAAAGAAACATATATGAAAGGAAAAAAAAATATATGAACAATTCCTTACTCTTTTTTACATTATTTATTACACACGCTAGAAAAATATGAAAATCCATGTGGAGCTCAGTGTTTTTCAAATCTTTCCCTTTCAAAGAGAAAGCTCATCTTGTAAATTTAAACATCAAGTTATTCTTATGTATATGCACGTTTTCTTTATTTTCAGACAAGAAAAAAGCAAACTTTCACATTTTTTTTCTCTTACCAAACACCTGAGAAAACAAGCCCCATTTTTTTTTTCCTTTTACTTTCCTTTCTAAGCAAACCCTGTGTGACGATTTAAAAGAAAAACACAAATGATAGATATACAGCAAAATGAATAAAACTTTATAAAAAGGTAAGATAGAGAAAGAGAAGCAGCTTAGTCCTTACTGCAGGGGGGTTAACAGGAGCAACCTCAGTTTGAAAATTAAAATTTGGCATTAAATTTGGATCTTGCATAGCAGTGATGGGAGTGTCACTCTGTAAAAATGTTGGTAAGAAGTCGTCGTCGTCCCAATCAAAGAACATATCAAGGTTATCTGCCCCAAACTCCTCATCCATGCTGTGTAAACCTTCAATTTGTGAGTGACCAAAGAGAGAAACAGGTTCTATATATACTAAATAACAAACGAAACCACAACTCTGTTCTGTCACAAGTAAATGGACCACTAGACGCTCTCTCAGAAAGAACAAACTGGGATGCTTTGTCCTCATGTGGAGAAAACCTGGGACTGACTCATGGCGGAAGATTCTCGTAACTTGCTTTGCCATCTAGATGAAAATCTTAATGTCATCTTTGTATAAAGAGACACCTGGACAATTACGCTATATAAACTTTTTCATTTGTTAGGAATTCAAGTGTGAGTTTATCTTTCATATTTAATAAAAATAAAAAAATTGAGTATTAAATACAAAAATTCATAAATTTATTGTCTTAAGATTTTATGTTAGATCTGATATGAATCTTTTATATGTGGATTAGACTCATGACTCATTAATATTGTATCTCTTCTAGTAATTCTTTCTCGAAAGACCTATAAGTGGGATGAGAGTCGAAAGATTTGTCATGATAACTTACTAACTTACTAACTCTCACATTGAGTAAAAATGAAAAGAGTTTCATATAAACGAAGATCTATAAATTTATAAAAAATTATATTTTGACTTTCACAATTTGACTCTCATTTTGTACTCCCTGACGTGACTTAGTATGGAGTATTGATATGTATCACTATCTTTTCCTTTAAAAGAATCGATATCTGATATTAAACCCCATATTAAAAAGTATAAAATGAGAGTCAAATTGTGGAAGTCAAAATATCATTGTTCTAAATTTATCGATCTCTTATGTAAATTACACTCCTATTTTATATTATGTTAAATTTATCTAATGATACTTTCTAGAAAAACTTATCAACGTTTCCATATCATCCACGTTGTTGTTAAGAAATTGAAAATAATAAATTAGCATTAAAACATTACCAGATGTTTTAATTTCAAAGTGCATAAAATATTAAATTGTAATGTTTGGTGCATTACTTTTTATAATTTTCAAATTAGAAATAGGGTACTTTAATAAGTCTCACTTTACAATAATTTTAAATTAATTATTATTAATTAAATCATTATAATGACAGAAAAAGACAATGTACTACTATACAAACTCAGTCTTGTATTTATACTGCTCACATAATGTTCCTCGGAAAATGTTCCGGGCTACGAATACACTTGGGACCCACCACAAGTAGGTTGTCCGGATTTATGAAACCGCTGTTCACGTGAGTAATCAAGATAAGTTGATTTAATTAGAAACGTTAATAACTTGATGGGTTGACTTTTACATAAAGCTACTGAAAAAACGTAAAATAGTTAACCGTTGTTCCAATGCAAGACCCACACTTTTACGTTTCATTTGGTATAGGATAAACTAAAGAGAAAACGGACAAAGATGAAATAATATTTTTGAGAAATAATGTTTAAATATGTTTTTGATCATTTAGTTTTTAGTCTAATTTAGTCTTTCAATTTTAGAACTGTGTGAACTTAATCCATTTAAATATAGTTTGTTAGGTTTATTTAACGTTTCAAACACATATTATAGTAGTATTTGAGTTGTTTGCACAGTTTGATGTATTTTTGTTTGAACGTTAGCTAAAAAGTGGATTAAATATATTTTTGGTCACTCAAATTCCAGTGAAATTTGGAATTAGTTCCTCTCAGAAATTTTTGACAAATTTAGTCATTTATCTTTAGAAATGTATAAATTTAATCTTTTTAATCAGATTTTGTTAAGTTTATTTAACGTTTCAAGTCAAGTGCATTTCATGATAGTATTTAAATTGTTTATATCGTTTGACCCATTTTCGCTTAAATGTTAACTTAAATATTATTATAAAACGCGTTTGAAACTTCAAATATTCTAAAGATAAATGACTAAATTGGTCAAAAGTTTTGATGAGGAACTAATTCCAAATTTTACAGAAACTAGAAGGACCAAAAACATATTTAACCCGCTAAAAAACTATCAAAACGAAATATAAAATAAACTTAACAAAATTAAGTTAAAATAAACTAAATTCAAACTGTTCTAAAATTGAGGACTAAGATAGATCCAAATTTCAAAAAGAGACTACTTCTAATTTATACTGAAAATTAAGGGACTACAAATATATTTAATTTGAAATTAATTAAAAAAACTGGTTGGCAGTTGTGACTTAATGACTTAAAACTCACAATAAATAAAAGTTTAATTATTTGAAACAATTATAATGCATATTATATATATATATATATATATATATATATATATATATATATATATAATATGTTTTTCAAACTATATATTTAGTAATAGTATTTTAAATCGGTGCGGGGACATTTTTTAAAATTTGAATTTGTTATGTAAATTTTCATTGATGACTTTTTTTTTTTATAATTTTCAAAACTGTGAAAGTAGAAAAAAGATAATTATATATCGTAAAAGGGAATTTTCATTAAAAAAATGTGAAGGCAACGTACATGTTAAAAATTAATTTAATATTGAAATGATATTTTTAAACAGTTATAAATCAATTACTATAAAAAAGTGATAGTAACAATTTTATTATTAATTTAATTTTAAAATAGTATATTTTTTTACAACAGATTTAGATTAATTATTATTGTTTTTTATTTGTTTATGATAGTTTATTCTTGTCAAAAAAGGACAATGATCACAATTTTATCATTAAGTTATAGTAAGGATAATGTATTTTGTATTATAATTTTATAGAAATGATATGATTATATAAATAATTGTCCTAAAAAGTTACATTGAATCTTTAATCAAATGTTTTCTTTTTAATGGATAACTTGTTAAGTGAGTTATAGAAATGTTTATAACATATTACCTTTTTAAGGGCACTTGTCAATTGGTCTTCTGATTTAAATAAAGCAACTCACATAAAAACCTTTTTCTATTCCTTGAAATACAATCATAAGAGGGCGTTATTTTCTACTTAATCTCATACCTATAAATTCTCATAATTGACTCAAAGGGCATACATTAAAAAAATGTGT
Source organism: Vigna unguiculata (assembly GCF_037176805.1). Classification (NCBI taxonomy): domain Eukaryota; kingdom Viridiplantae; phylum Streptophyta; class Magnoliopsida; order Fabales; family Fabaceae; genus Vigna; species Vigna unguiculata. Next base: position 37,471,155 of record NC_140800.1, on the reverse strand, counting down.
GTGGAGTGAACCAATAATTTATACCGTAATTATAATCTCTTTTTTGTAATTTGGACCAATCCATATTTCAAATTAACTGTCAATTTTAGGTGTATTTTAAATATCCAATATGTTTTTAGGTTAGTCCAGTTTTATGTAAAGTGAAGGAGTCATTTTGTTCATTTTAAAAATTAAAAAAAAAATCCAAAAGTTCAAAACTAAAATATGCATGTTTTAAATTTATTTACATGAAATTAATTTTAATTTTTGAATATATTAATTCGTTATACAAATTATGATATATGTTTTAATAAAATAGTATTATTTAAAATAAAAGTAAATATAATTATCACATTAAAAACTGAGTTAGCCCAAAAACCTAGGAGTTACACCTGCAAAGCCCAGTTTGAATTATGGGCTAAATCAATAGCACAAAAAAAATGAGAAATTGCTTCTTGCACCACTCTGTTTTTTTCTTTCACCCCTATATGGTTGTTAATAACCATTTTACCCTGACTTAAGGAATCGATAAAAACTTAAAATGTATTCTGTGTCTCCCATTTTGCTATGGAGGTATTATTCTCATTGTCATGAATTGAGATAGAATTTGATCCATATACACTTTGCGCATTGTGTGCTTGACCTTGTAGTTCAGAATTATTTCAAGGAAAACATATTTGAATTAATGATATACCTTATTTGTAAATTTCCAATATTTATTTTGCATGTAACAATAAGATTTAGTAGGTTTTTGAGTACATATTTTCAAAGTTGCTTCCTTAATGTCTTATATAAATTGAATATACCTTTTAAGGTTTACTTAATGAAAAGTTAGCATGTACTATGTCTGCCATGTATTGTTACTTAATTGAATATACCATATTCTTACCATATTTTAGAAAGTTGATTATTTTGGAAGAAATTTATATATTTGTCTACCCTACTTGAATACTTGTTAAATTATCACTCATTGTTAAATACAAGAATGGATAGCATTTCACTAAGAACAAAAGAAGAATCATAAAAATTTATTGAGTTTTCTTTTCTGAATCTGCAAGACTTTTCCTTCATGAATCTGCAATCTAGATATATAGTCTTGTTCATCACACTTTCTAGACATGAAAATTTTGGTTCAACCACATTTACAAAGTTTTTCCTGTTTGAATAAGATTTTAGTAAATTGTTGATAATTTTTGCTACATACTATTAGTTCAAAATACGAGTAAGCATCATTGGTGAAAAGAAAGTTCTGTTCATTCCTTTAAAAATAACTAATAATTCAATTTCCTTATTTTGTTACAGGGAATAAATTTGAGGATCATACAAAATAGTATGTATTATGATGGTGATAAATGCTGGAATGGTTCTTAAAGAAGTTTGAAAGTTGTATGTTTTAATGTTTTTAAAATTAAAAAAGGATATGTGTAATCATTTCTTAGAATTTGAAAAAAAAAATTGTAATAATTTTTCTGACTTAGGTTAGATGCAGAAGTGTTTTTTCATTAGGTATAAAAACACAATATTTTTTTGATTTGCTTAGAAGTATAATAAAATTCAAAAGTAATTAATAAATAAATTTTGGCATTGTGAAAAAATAAATAAAATTATTAAAAAAATGTATTTTGAAATATTTTACAATTCATCAAATTTTCTAAGATGTGAAATGATAATGAAATATAATTTTAATTGTCTAAATATAATAAACAATGATAAAATGTTTTTTGTAGCGATTTTAAATTGTTTTAAAATTTTACCTTTTTTTTTCTAACAAAAATACTACTAATTAAAATATATTTGTCATAACAGTTATTTTAATTCTTGGATTTATCACAATTTATAATTTTAATCCTTGTAAATATTATCTTTTTTTAGTGAGAACCTTCGTAAAAGTAACTAAACATTATGGTTATGTATTTTTATTATATAAAATATTTTGTTTGTGTGCGCATATACCATAATTATATTATGTTTATTTTATTTACTACTTTTTTATGTTGTTTTCAAACATAATATTAGTTTCTAAAACTAACATCTTCTTTTATTTTATTTGAGTTCCTATATTACAAAATCTTCTAAGAACACGAGATGAACAATGCTTATCTGAAAAATAATTATTATTTATTTTTTTATCTTTTTCTTTTTAAGGATATGCTTATATTTTTTAATAGTATTTGGAAGTTGAGATGGAAAATAAACCCGCTCCCGTAGATATTGTCTGAACCCGTCTTCGTTTTGACGGGAATCCCTGCATTGACTGGGACTGGGTATGGGTATGGGTATGGGGAATCTCCGACTTTTTCAATTGGATATGGAGATGGATATGGGATGTACATATCCCCGCCATAATACTCGTCCCGGCCATATCTTCGTCCCCGTTGAAATTTTTAAAATATTCACAATTAATTAAGTAATCATATATATATATATATATATATTTTTTTTTTTTCTATTTCTTATTTCTTCTAATTATTTGGTTTGTCATGAAAACTCATGCGCATTTCCAATATATTTTTCATCTTATCATAATCTTTATGTAATTATGTTAGAATGATGTATGTCAATTAAAAAAATTTATGTCTCACATTTGAATATTTCTATTATTTTTACTATTTTTATTTATTATATATTTTCATTTCACATGAGAATGTTTAATACTCTCAATTTAAGGTAATATAAAAAAAATTCTTTACTTATTATTATTAATTTTTGTTTAATTTAAAGAACTTTTTTGTTTCGTTAAAATAATTTTCGTTTTTTTTTCAATCATTGGGTAGGTATGTTGATATTTGAAAAAATTTCTAAGATCTCTAAGGTATTTTTCATCTTATTATACCCTTAATTATACATTTGATTTTCTTTGTGTGATTTCTTTCACTAGTCTCTCAAATTATTTATAAGACACACATTGTTAACTTTTTAATATTTTTATTTTTTGTTTATTTTCATCATGTAGAATCATATTTCAATATATTCTATCTAATTATTTTTTATTTTCTAACTCATTATCAATCATACTATAATTTTTTATTTACTACAATGTAAAAATTTAATGTAATTGTCATGAATATTTTTTTGTCACTATCCAACATATATTTGAGTTCAAAAGATACAAAATCTATGTCAAAATTTTATTATTATTTTTATTATTTGTTCTTTGTGTCATTCTGATCGAGTGATGTATTATAACTTTTATTATTGTATAAAAAATTGATTCATTAGAATTTAAAAAATTGAAGTAAACAAACATTTAAAATATATTTTAATTTGAATATTTGTTTTCCTTTTATATTTTATATATATATATATATATATATATTTTAATTTTATCAACTAAGTTTCATTAATGTTTGTAGTTTACAAATTTAATAAATGTTTTGGTTCTCATGAAATTTTATTTGGTATTCTAATGTAAAATGTAAATAATTGTAATTTATTTCAAATTATTTGATATGGAAGAAACACTCATCCTCCTAATATTGAATATTTGATAATATTATATTTCCTTTACTGTAATCTTTTTTTTATAAAAATTAATATTGAAGTAGTTAGAAAATGGGTACGGGTATGGGTACGAGTTTATACTCGTTACCCGGTGGGGATGTGGATGAGACAAAAGTTTGATACCCGTTGGGTATGGATATGGGGATGAGGATGAATTTTTTTTACGGAGATGAGTATGGGATAGCGAAACTCGTCCCCGTCCCGCCCTGTTGCCATCCCTATTCGGAAGTTTGCTTTGCTTTAAAGTTTTTTAAGCAATCATATTCTTCATGGTTGATGAGAGGAATTTGAATTTATTAATCTCTGAACAAAATTAAAGTAGATAAATATAAACAATGGCGGATCTTAACCAATAATTTTGGGGAGTCAAAATAAAATATTCAAAAATTAAAATTAATATATTTAATTATTGTCACTAATACAACAAAAATAAAAATTTAAAAATATTAATGTAGTATAATTGCACCTAGAAAAGAAATCACATATATACAAAGGATTCTTCGTTATTGCTGATCTTTGAACTCGTCAATAATTGAATTAAAACTAAAATTTTCAACTATTTATTTTTTAATGTAAATATAAACACGTTCCAAAGAATTAATATAAAACATGTTCCTTTAATTGAACAATATGATTATTTATAACATGATTCATGATTCTTTAAGATAAGATATTGAATTTGAATTTCTTTTTATCACTTTTAAAAAATAAATTCATTCTTTTATTCTTCATAAATACATCTATTTCTTTTTTAAGTTTAAGATTAAAAAATAATTTATCATAAATTTAAGGCTTAAATACCTTTTCCGTCCTCATTTTCGCAATTCGTGTTTTATTTGGTCTTTTTTGGGTTGTGTTTGCTCGTGGGTTAGGATTTTCGTAATTCTATTTTGAGGTTTGTTTGTGTTTGGATTGTTGTGATGTTCTGCATGGTTTTTAAATTACCACACACTTGTATAGTACACGTAACACACCCCAATGCAACGTAATACAAACAATGTCACTTGTACAGTACTCCGTTACTGATTTAAACAACGTCACAGTAAATGACCAAATAAACATTCGGTAAAAATGATGACCATTTTAAATATTCTGTCAAAATGAGGACCATCTGCAACAAACACTACGAAAATGAGGACGAAAAAGGTATTTAAGCCTAAATTTAATTAAAAAATAAAAAAATTAAGAGTCACTATAAGAAAAAATCAATGATAATCAAGTTCCAAATAAAAGATAGTTATGAAAAAACACATAGTATAATCCTTTTTTTTCTCTCATAATAATAAAAAAAATGAATATAAGACTCATATAGTAAAAAATAATATTAATTATTCAATAAATATTTCATTATCAAGTGATATCAGAAATTTACTTTTTTTTTTCTTCACGAATGAGAAAAATAAAATAAATGAGAAATGAAAACAAAATATGTGAGAGTGTGAGATTATAATAAGTTGTGAAAAAGTTAAATTTACAATAAAAAAGATAATAAATATTTTTATTCTTTATTACATTTGATTTTATTTTTTATTATTTATTAACATTAAATATCATGCTTAAAATAAATAGAAAATATCTAATTAAACTTCTAATAATTTTCACTATATATTACTCATAATTTAAAAAATTAAAAATAATTAATATATATATATATATATATATATAATATAAACAAAATTAAAAATTGAGGGGGCCATGAAAAGATTAAAGGTGTTGAAAATAATAGAAACAAGATTAAGGAAAATTAAGAAACACGTAATGATAATGTTAGACTTAAGTTGTCTCTCAACCAAATAAACTTAACTTAATGTAAAGTTGTCTCTTAATGAATTAAATTTAAAAATTATATTTGCTTAGATGATTGTAGTGAAGGAAATAATAAATATTAGATAAAAATGTAGCATTACATCTTATTGTGAACTTTATTATATACAATTAATGTTTTTTGATGCCTTTAATAATACAGATAGTCAACACTAGTTATGATATTCACAAAATATATTTTATTTTTTATGATGCTTACAAATGTACTTGTATAAATTATAATCACCATAATTATAAAATAAAATAAATTAATCTCTATTTATGAATATTTTACATCTATGTAGAATATTCTATAACTTGTAATCAGGTATAACATTTCCATATTCCTATGGTATTACTAAGTATTGGGGCTTCATATGTATATATGCATCCCCCAACTAATAAGATTGTTTATATTAATACATTTCCTGTAAACTAAGTTTTCTGACACCGTTTATCAATAAAATCTCTTTCTTCTTCTTTTCTTCTGGCTTTTTCTTCGATCTGCCTTCCATGTGTTTGTGGTTTTGCTGCACTCTGTATTCGTCCTTTCAAAGCGCCTTTACCATGGAGTGTCATGATCTTTAACATAGGTCCAATTTCTAGTAGTGAGAATTGTCAAAAGCAATTTGAGTATGCAAATTTCGAGTAGTGTTACAGCAGCCTGGCAATATTAGTTCCCTGCATAAACAAAATCACCATCTGTCATAAATGGGAAGCTTTTTTATAGCTCAGGATGTAAAAATGTAATTAATTTTCTCGATGCTGTAAACTCAGTAACTTATTACCTGGTGGTGGGGTTTCGGAAGTACAACGTTGGGATCTCTTATCACCACACCGTTGGTAGTCCTTTGTGCTCTTTCTGGTCTTTGTGATGTAGTCGATCCACGTCTTGCAGTTTCCGAAGAAACCTTCCACCACTACTCAAAACAAACCAACCAGAACAACCTCATAATCTCATTTTTGGGTTATTCTCTATTACTTGAAAAAATTGAAAAACAACATATTCACATTTGTACAGTGAGTAAACTACTATGTGAATAAGATTTTCTTATATCGACACATCAATAACATTAATACATGGAGTTATTCAGAGGAACGTAATCATGATGTTTGAAATGGAGACAAAAGAAAAAGCTCAAATGAAAAAGACAATCTAATTAATAAATACCTTGAAACGGGCGCACTCTCACCCTCCCAATTTTGTGAACTTGGTCCTTCAGTTGTCCTGGGACTTGAATGACCAAGAACCCTACGGTTAAAAATTCATATTGAAATGAACGTCATTATGAATACATGGAAGCATCCAAACGTATTTAATTCTAAGTTTTACATATTATCGGGGAAGATACAAAATTGTGAGTCTCACACTGTCCCTGTCAGAGACAGATCCAGATGTTACACATACAATTTTCGTATTCCAAAGTGATTGAGAAGTAGAAAAGTGAAAGAGTACCTATGGTTCCCACGAGAGTGCCCTTTCACTATTCCCAGTCCTTGCATGTACCTACATACAGATCCAGATATTTAGGTTCACAGAAAGCAAAGCCTATGGAGTAAGTACCTCAACCATTTTAACACAAGAATTGGATTCTTAATTTACCCCGTGGTTTGGTTGTGTTTCATTAAGAACCGGGGAGTTCGGTGGAAACCGGGGCAGCGGGTTGGGACGAAGGTGAGAGGCGCTGCCATTGATGAACCCTGGTAAGACCATGGCGTAGGGTCCATCATTTCAACCATCGAACTCGGCAAGCTGCATAATTCGTATAAATTAACACATTTACAACGTCCAAAAACAACAGGTGATAATAATACATCGTTTGGAACAAGAAAGATTTATGGGAGGAAATAAAAACATGTGCAACATAAATTCCTTCCTCGTTTTGGTACGAGAGTGCTTACGAAAGGGGTAAAAACAGCAGCCAACTCAGTTATTGTGTGTTGAATAGTTTGAAAAGCAGTGTGGGAGTGGAAAAATGTTGGTTGAAAGGTGTCATGGTTCCGATCAATGAAGATATGGAGGGTAGTTGGTTGAAACTCCCCTTCCATGTTCTGTACACCATTCATTTGTGAATGAAAAGAGTGAGAAAGAGATGCAGGCAAGCACTCTATAAATAGCAAACTTTTTTTTTTTTGCAATAAGAAAATTGGAAGACAAGGGCCACTCACAGGAGAGAATACAGACCATGCTTCGTTGGCAAAATATTTTGACAACATTGACATTAGGATGAACTTAGAGCGGGGAGAATTTCGTAACTTCAATCACATAGTTATAACAAGGAAATAAAACATATTGTAATAAAAAAATTAGACCATTAACTATTAATATTAATAGCTAAATTAAGTTTCAAAAATTTTATTTGTTAAAACTTGAAATTTAAACGTAACTCAATATCACAAAACAAACTTATAAGATGAGATGATATTAATAGATGATCCAATATTGGATGCAACGGTGGATCCAACAAATATTAAATTTTGTTAAAATAGATTCTAACTCATAATTCTAATATCATATTAAAAAATGAACTTTAAATTTAATTTAACCTTACAAAATAAAACTCGATTTATAGAGCGAAGTTTCCAACAATATTTTTAATTGTACTTTTATTAAATGTTTTATTTATTGAATAGTCACTGGTATAAAACAATAAAATAACTATCTAAATTAACGAATATTTCTATTTCTTGTTGTCAAATGTTACAAAATTTTTATATTTTTAATTGTGTTTTTGTTATCTAATTTTTCTATAAATTATGTGAAGTGATATTTATTTTTTTATTATCTTATTTATTTGTCTATGTGTGAAGAAATGTAAGCTTTTGTAATCTATAGTTATATACAAAGAAATTTTTTTATGTACATTTTTTTAATTTTATACTTTAAATAGAAAAATTTGAAAATCAAAATAATTATTTTATCAATTTTACTCTTTAAGTAATGATTATTTCTTTTAATTTAATATATTTTCCTTTAAATAAAAAAATTACAATAAAGTTATAAAAATGATTTAGTTTCATATAATTATAATAATAATAAAAATTAAATATGTTTTTAGTCCTTCAACTTTGACACAAAATTGGAATTCATTCATATTCAAAATTTTGATACATTTTGGTCATCAAACTTTAAAACGTATAAATATAGTCTTTTTAATTTAATTTCATTAATTCTTTTTTTTTTGTACGTATCGAACATGTTTCTCAACTGACATTGAAAATGAAACGTGTCAAATAGTGTAAACAACTCAATCCTAACATGAAATGTGTTAGACATGTAAAAAAAATTAAAGTAATTAGATTAAATAGACTATATTCATTATTTTTTTAAGTTTGGAGAATAAAAATATCAAAGTTTCTAACATGAGAGAATTTTTATTTTACTTTAAAATTCAAGGACAAAATATATTTAACTCTAATAACAATAATAAATAATAATAATAATAATAATAATAATAATAATTTTATTATTTTTTATTAACATTGAAAAATAATACACATGCGCATAGTACATGCGTTTAATGTAAAAATAATATTAGGGTTAATGTAGAATGAGGAATTACTTTTATTACTCTTATCAAAATTATTTTGATGGGTTCCACCATTGATAAGTTCCACCCACAACATCAAAATCATCCATTCTCCACACTTGATGAAATCATTCTTATTACCACAATTTTAATAAAAATAATAAAAAATAATTATTATTTTATATTAATTATAATATCATTTTATACTAACGATATGTCGTATTTCTAATACATATAGACAAGTAGATAAGATTTAAGATGACTAAATAAGACAATAGTTATCTCACCTATTAGCAAACAAATGAAACCCTCCGAACTCAGTTAAAAAAAATATAAAAGATTTATATATTTAATACACTAAAAATACACTAAAAACATTTAATAAAAAATCAATTATAATTTAATTAAGCCTATATTAATTCAAATAGTTTTTTCATTCAATGCAATTAATTTCATATTATATCACGGCACACTTGTATAATCAGTTCGGCTAGTTTCTTAGACTTTATCAATCCAAATATATTACACCATCTGTCTTACACATTCTTTAACTAGCTAATTTAATATATGACGCGTCTGACTTAAATGAAAAAAAATATAAACTTTAAAGTTTAATATTTTGAAGAGTTAAACACCTCATTAATATAAATTTATAGTAAAAATTGAAATTAGTTTTTTTATTTTATTTTAAATTATGATTCACTTCAGTTTTTCAAATTTTAGAATTAGGTAAATTTAATTTTTTTTAACAAAATTTTGTTAAGTTTACTTAACATTTCAAATATGTTCCATGATAGTTTATTAGCTAAAATTAAAATAAAAATGTTATTATGAAATGCGTTTGAAACGTTATAAACTTAACAAAATATGATTAAAATAACTAAATTCACACAATTATATGAGTAGAAGATTAAATTAAAAAAAGTTTCAAATAAAAGAACTAATTTCAATTTCACCGTGGAGAGATAAAAAATATATTTAATCCTATTTGTTAAAGTTAATTCATATCTTATTTTTAATTTACCGAAAGAAAATATGTCTGAAATATGTTGTAAAGAGATGTGAAAACCTTTATTTTTAACTTTTTATAAAGATATAAGAAAATGTGCAAATTTAGGTACAGAAATAGCTGAGATATTATACTAATATAAATTCTACATGTTTTTTTATTTGATAAATGTGTGTGATCAGTTTTATTACTAAGAGTAAAAATATTGTAGCTCCGTTCCTTTTTTTTATATTTTATATAACTTTTATTTTTAACATTCAAGACAATATTAAATATTTGTTTATTTATACTTTTAAATGTTTTTATTTGTTTAATTAATTGTATTTCATAAATAACTCTAAGAGAGCCTTTAATGACACTTAAACATATATATTTAATATATAAACATAAATTGAATGTGCTATTAATATATTTTGTGATACCTTTTAAGAAAATATTGATTGCTACAAATTCTTTTACCATTATTTGAAAGATAGTAATAAATAACTAGACTAATATATTATTAAATATAGTTGTTTTATTTGACAGAAACAATATAACTGTAGAAACTGAATTTCTTGTATTTAATACTAGTTAAATAATATTTGTGGGACAATGTGAATATTAATATTTTTGGACCAATAACAAAGCATGCAGTCAGTATTTCAAAACTGCATTCAAATGAGTTAAGTTTGACAGAAACAATGTAACTGTAGAAACTGAATGTCTTGTGTTTAATACTAATTAAAGAATATTTGTGGGACAATGTGCATATTAATATTTTTGGACCAATAACAAAGCATGCAGTCAGGATTTCAAAACCTGCATTCAAATGAGTTATGTTGACTTTCACATAAACGGCTTCAAATCATTTTTAATATTTTTTATATTTTATTGACATAACTACAAAAAAACATAATTTAATTAATACTTTATTTAATTGTTTCTTAAAAAAATATATTCTAACATAGAAATCTGAATGCTTTGTTATAACTCATTTGAATGCAGGTTTTGAAATCTGACTGCATGCTTTGTTATTGGTCCAAAAATATTAATATGCACATTAATATTATTTAATTAGTATTATTTTCAATCCTTTAATTTTATAACAAAGTAAATTATATTTTTGAGTAAACCTATCTCATTGTTTTTAACATACTTTTACGATTTTTATTTTAATAAATAATTTGTAATAGTTTTTATTTTTAAATATTTTGTTTACACTTCAATATAAATATGAGTTTTTAAAATAAAAGATATCATTTTTATTTCCATGATTCCTTTTTATTTAATTCAGATCTTTCAACTTTCATAAAAATATTTTATAAGATAAATATTTTAAACCTAAAACCATAATATTCTGGATTGGAAAATGTCGTTTACAATTTAAATAGTCAATTTTTTATATGATCAATAAAACTAGTTTGTTTTTTCTTCTTTTCTAATTTTATAGTTTTGTTTTTTATTTTAGTATATATATATATATATATATATATATATATATATATATATATATATGTGTGTGTGTGTGTGTGTTAAAAATATGTTTATTATATAAATATTTTTAAAATTTTAATTAATTAATAATATCTCTAATTGAACATGACTTTTACATATAAAATGACTAGATTATAATAATTATTGATTGAAACTTGACACGTAAATAATATTTAAAAAATAATTTTCTTAAATTATTTTATCTTAACTTTAATTTAGAAAAACAATTATGATCTTATTTAGTTATTTATTTATATTTATTTAGTGAATTGATATTAATCTCATTTATTTTATTTATTTATTAATTTTTTGATTATTTGTTCACCTAAGAATATGGATGGGGAGGGCAGGGACATGTTTCAATATTTCATAACTATTCTCAAACAAAAAATTTATCCTCGTTAAAAAATTCGATGGATATTAAATTTTTGTCTCATTTTTATTTTTATTGGATAATGAGTATATACTCGTATTCCTACTCGCTTTCTTAATTAGAGTTTCAATATCAATTAATTAATTTTCATAAAATAATAAAAAATTACACTAAAGAAAACACAATATTATTAAATATTCAATATTAAAAAGAGTGTTTTTTCTTCGATATCAAATATTTAAAAATAAATTAAATTATAATTAATACATTTTAAATTAGAATACCAAATAAAATTTCATGAGAACCAAAATATTTATGAAATTTGCAAACATTAATGAAACCTAGTTGATAAAAATTAAAAATATTTTTAAAAAAAAATATAATAAAAAAATAAATATTCAAATTAAAAATTATTTTAAATGTATATTTACTTCAATTTTTTAAATTCTAATTAAATATATTTTTTATACACTAATAAAAACTATATTACATTATAAAATCATCCAACGAACAAAGATTAAACTAATAGTATTAAAATTTTAACTTAAATCTATCATCTTTTGAACTTCATATATATATTGGATGGTGATAAAAAAGATTCATGATGATTACATTAAATCATTGTATTATAGTAAATAAAATTTATTTATACAATTATAGTGATGAAATTACACGTATGATAATGAGTTATAAAATAAAAATAAGGTTAAATTATTCCTTTGGTCCCCACTTTCATAACAAAATATCAATTTGGTCCCTTAATTTTTTTTATCTCAATTTGGTCCATATTTTGGAAAATTTGATGCAATCAAGTCCCTTTCGTTAGTAGTGTAGTAACGGTGTTAAATGGAGTGTCACGTGTCAGTTTATGGATTTTTTGAATTTTTATTTATTTACTTTTAATTTTTTTTTAATTTTTTTAAAAATTTTTAAAAATATTAAAATTTTGCCACGTGTCAAGCTGACATCGTGTCACGTGGCAGTGATAGTGTCACATGTCACTATTATACCAGTTGTCATTTCTTTATTCTCAATTTGGTTCCAGTATTTTAATTTTGTCTTAATTTAATTCCAATTTTTGTAAAAATTGTGCAATTTTGTCCCTCTTCAAGTTTAATTTCTATACAAATGTGCACAAATATTTCTATCAAAATTGATATTTCAAGTAAATATTTTTAACAAGATTAAGTTTATTTTAATTTATATTTTACATTAAAATTATTTAAAATTTCTTTAAAGTTGTTAATAGAAAATAATGCTAATAACAAAAAAATCATAAATTATATTGATATTTTATTCATACTTTAATATTGTTTTTTATTTGAATTTATATTTTAAATAATTGCATATTTTTAAAATGTGTAAAATTCAATAATTTTTATACAAATTATTTAGTTTGTGTAAAAAGAATAATTATGTAAATTTTAAAAAAATTAACTAGTTTATGTAACAATAAAAGAAAAATAATTTTAAAATTTGAAAATAATTTTAAGTAAAATTGAATGTGAAACAAATTTAAATAAATTTAGATTTTTTGAAAATATATAATAAAAATATCAATTTGAATAAAAAAATCAAATTTAATAAAAATATTTGTATAACATCTATATAAAAGTTAATTTTTGTTTCAATTTGAGGGGGACGAAATTGCACAATTTTTACAAAAATTGGGATTAAATTGAGACAAAAATTAAAATACATGGATCAAATTGAGAATGAGAAAACTACACCTAGCATAATTGTGACATGTGACACTATCACGGCCACGTGGCACAATGTCAGCTTGACACGTGGCATATTTTTTATTTTTTTAAAAATTAAAAAAAAAATTCAAAATAAAAAAATAAAAAAAAATAAAAATCATTCAAAAAATCTAGAAACTGACACGTGGCACCCATTTAACACTGTTACTACACCATTAACGGAAAAGACTTGATTGCATCAAATTTCTCAAAATAGGGATCAAATTGAGATAAAAAAAATTGAGGGATCAAATTGATATTTTGCTACGAAAATGGGGACCAAAGGAATTATTTAACCTAAAAATAATTATATAAAAGTATCAAAATAACACTCTACAATATAAAAATAAATAAAAATAAATAAAAATATTGAAAAAATTATCAAATGTGTGTAAGATGAAAAATACCTAAGAGACCGTTGAATTAAATCGCACAAAGAAAAACAAATATATAATTAAAGATATGATATGTTGAAAAATACCTTAGAGATCTAAGAAAACTTTTCAAATATCAACTTAGTTCATGATTGATAGATAACGAAAATTGTTTTAGCGAAATAAAAAAGATCTTCAAATGAAACAAAAATTAATAATAATAGAATAAAGAAATTTTGTATATTACCTAGTAAATGAAATGTTTATATTATTTAACGCTTAAATTGATAGTGTTAAACATTATCATGTGAAAAGAAAATATACAATAAATAAAAATATTAAAAAAGAGTAAAAATATTCAAATGTGAGACATTAAAAATATTTAATTGATATACATCATTTGACATAATTGCATAAAAATTGGGATAAGACGAGAAATATATTGGAGATGTGAATAAATTTCATGACAAACCACACAATAAGACGAAATAAAAAAAAATAGAAAGTGTGTAGTGTGTGTGTATATATATATGTGTGTGTGTGTGTGTGTGTATATATATATATATATATATATATATATATATATATATATATATATATATATATATATATATAAGATTACATAATAGACTATGAGTATTTTAATAATTTAAATGGAGATGAGGATATGGCGGGATGAGTATTATGGTGGGTATATATAGAAACGTGGACAAGGTTAATATGTGTTAGGATCGAGCGTTTACCACTAGGCCAAAAGCTATAACCCTTAATCAGGGTGCAACTCTTTTTACTTAAGAGCGTAATAGCCAAAGCGCCACTTGCTCCCCCTGAACAATTGTCTCCCAAAGAATCTCACACTTGGATTGTGACTCGGTCCACTTGACCTCCATCACAAGACAATTGTGCAACCCGCAACAATATGTACATCCACATTCTCATCCCTATACTAAATTGAAAAAGTCGGGTATTCCTCATACTAATACCCATACTTAATCAATGTGAGAATTCCTTGTTAAAACGAGGATGAATTTGGATAATACTAACGAAGACGAGTTTATTTGTCATCAACTTAAGAATCTTTATCCTCATTTTATTTATTTTACGGTTATATTTACTCAAGTGTCTCTAACATTATGAAATTTTATTAATAATAATTATTAATTGATGATTGTCTCTAACCCATCATATTTAACATTTTCTTAATGTTAATATTTATTTTCTTTTTTTATTGTAGTAGATAAATTTTTTTTTTCATTTTCTTAACTTTGTATTTCTATATATAAAGTAGTAATATTAAATTAGTTATTGGCTTTATCTTAAGGATTCAAATGACTATATATATTATTCAATGAAATAATTTTGTGGTATTTTTTATTTTGTGAACTTTAAGTTTAACTTATCAAGTTTATAAAATCGGCTTGTATGGTGGGGTTTTATACGTACTTATATACTATAAATTCGTATTATCTCTATTTAATGTGAGATCTCTAATATACCTTTTTCATACTAAGATATACATATGGAGCGTTAGATTAGTCATTATGATTCAATAGCGGATGTACAATAAATTCAACAAATAACAAATTTATCCTTAGGATAGATTTTAGATGACTCAGATACCATTTTAAGACGTACACTTTAAGTCTAATTCAATTTTAACAAACTGATGTGTAAGGTGATGTTTGTTTCCACTTATATATTACTTACATACTTTATTTCTAATTTATGTGAGATTTGCATAAAATATTAATCATAACAACTCATTTATTCCAACAAATATTTTTAATATAAATAAAATGAAATTCATTAATATTTTATTTTAAATATTAAATTATTCTACATTAAATTTGTTTTCATTTTTTTGTATTTTGTCTCTTTGACAAAAGTGAAAATATCAACTATGGAATCCCAAATTTTTTATACTCATTCTCGGTGGTTATCACAACTGTCTTTTCAAAATTGAGTTGGACTACAAAATCATTGCCAATTCAGTCACTCACTTTTAAATAAAATTTAATGGTCAATTTTATCATTTGTTTATCACCTAGAACCTTGATTCTTCTAAAACGATCAATAATAATCACTTTTTATATGTATCCCAACATCCATATCAACTGATTAACCATCAACAATGTAAAAGAAATAATAGTATAAAGAAAAAAAAATGAATGTAAATAAGTAAAACTCTCATTTTTCTAAAAAGAATAAGAAAATATGCGTATAAGGTTTAAAAAAATAATATAGAAGTATAATTTACAGATTATAAACAGTCAAAATTTGATAAAAAGAAATAAGTATCTCTTAAAATATAATTAGATTAATAATAAGACGGTATTAGAATAAGGTGTTACATAGCTGATTGAGATTATTAAAAAAACTGGAACATATTATATATATGTTCTAGAAACTGTAATAAAAAATATGTAATAGTCTATTTCGTTCCATTTGAATTAAATTTTCTTTTCTTTTAAGAGATAGTTGCTTAATTTATTCGGTCAATTTGACGAAAATGTTATTAATAAAATGGTGCAAAGCATTAATAACATACTTTCAACATCTAACCTTCTTAATAACATTTGTATCAATCGAAAGCAAAAAGATTAAATTGATTCGAAAAGAAAAAAATAATTTTGTATAAAAAATTATTTTAATAGAAATCATTACAAAAAAAAATTATTAAATAACAATTAATTTTAAAGAAAAAAAAATTAATTAGTCATCAATTAAATTACATATAATTTTATAAACTAAAAATTATTACTATCTAAAATAATTTTTATTATAAATAAAAAAATTAAAATTAATTTATGAATTAGTGTATAAATAGGTCTCAACATTAACTACCAATAACATTTTAGACTTTTTATTATTGATTCTAAATTATTCTTTAATTTTTAATTAGAAACTAATTTACACATTGATGATCCTCGGTTCATGATTCTTGGTTCAGGAACAATCATACCAGCAAATGCACTGATTCAATTGTAGTATCAAGTTTTGTATCCACGTTTTGTACGTGGATTTGATCAATTTTTATCAAAACTTGTGATGCTATTTTGGATTTATAATTAAAACAGTTTGATTCTAAAATATGATGATGATCCAGAACTTCAAAGTTAAAAATGTATAACTCAATAAGAAAGTGTGTTGGGATTATATTTTCACTACTTTTCTATTATGCATGATTATTGTTGTATTGGATTAATAAGGTTCATTCATTGTTCCACTAATGTAATCCTAGACTCATGTTTGCAACATGGGACCTAAAGAAATTTAAACTCAATGTGATTTCTCTACTCTTGATGAATGAATACTTTGTATTAAGTTGAACGAGACTCTATCACCACTTAAAGCATATAGGTGCATGTTTGTCACCCAATAACATTAGATGACTCACTCAGATCTATAAGACTAATTAGCTTTCGCCTAACTCTAGTTATGTATGCAATGGATGATTGACCAATTCATAACACATGAATTGTGAATTGAATCACTTAACAAATAAAACAGTAAAATAGTACTAGTAGATAAGTTCAAAAAGCTACATCCAATCCCAACACCTAGAAGTTCAACAACTCATGTTAATCCTAGGAGTTGTTGTCCAATCCTCATGTCTCCTCTAATCTAAGAGATATTACAAGTGAAGTGAGAGAGAGACTTTGGAGAGAGATTAAGATCTAAATGTAGATTTATGGATGTCAAAACAGGGGGTCTACCTCTTAATTTATAGAAATTGAGAATTTGTTGCAGCTCCAAATAAGGTAGTTAATCTTTTGAGCCTTTCTTCCATGGAGGGTTTCCTTCAAGCTTATACTTTATTCTTGTTGGGTTTCCTCCATAGTTGAGCTCTAGATCTTGGTGCTTCAAGTTTCTTCATAGTGAAGTTTTCCTCGCATGGCTCAAGCACCATCTTTTTTACTAAAAAAAAAAAAATTATTATGTAGAGGTTATTTTAAGGAGGTTATAAAAAAACTCCACAAATTAATAAAATTTAGAATGGTCAGATAGATTGTCTAAAATTGAAGCCTATTCATGTTCAGGCTTCAGTTTTACAATAGGCTTCGGTTTTACAAACAATCGAAGCTTAAACCTCTGCTTAGGGTTAAACATTATGAAGTTTTTCACTTGTGCCAACTCCTTGTTGCATTGTCTCACTGTAGAGAAGTTGTGTTCTACCCTATTTTGACTTGCGTTCTTCTCTTCCTCCGCCACTCTTTACTATTGTTGCTCCATTTCCACAATTGTAGCTCCACTCGTACACTCTCTCTTCGCTATAGCGCCATTTGCAAAGTCAACGTTTATGTTCTTCAATTTCTATCGCTGTTAACTCCTTCCTACCAACACTCTTGTTCTTCCATTTCCCTTACTACGAAGACGTCCCCATTTTCGTTGTCATTGTACTCTTCCTTCTCCATCCCCTCTATATTTCCACCATCGTAAGGTTCATTCTGTTAATGTCTTCTTAAAGAACACATTTTTTCGCGCAATTCGTGTTCAGGATACTACATTCTGGTGGCATTGTGTAGGTCGTGTTTCCTTGCTTCCAAAACACGCTCCAGTGTTGTGGTTCCTTGTGTTTCCTTGCCTTAATGTTTATATTTCTTTAAATATGTAATATTTTTGTATATTTGATATGTTGAATTGTTTATGAATTTAGGATTGGTTAATTATATGTTTAAATTTTGTTTCTTTGAGATTGTTGTTGCATTGAGTTAGCCTTAGTTTCCCGTTTGATATTCAATACGAATATTATTTACTGTCTCCAAATTTTTTGATGAAATTGTAATTTTTAAAAATTAATATAAGAGGAGACAATACTAATAATTTATATGTATTAAATCTTCAGTTGTTCAATTGAACAATTTAAGAAGATTAATCATTTTTTCATAGTTTATTAGTGCATTATATTTTAATATATAGGTCTTAAAATTCATGAATATTTTTGCATTGATCTTCGTGTGCATATTTGATTGTGGTCGATTATTACTTTCATTTTGTGTAAATTGTTTCATTATTTTGTATATTACAACGTTTTCAAATGTTATTATTTAAGCGCGTGACGGTTTTTGAAAACGTCGTAATTTCTGCCGTCATAAAATATAATATGACGTTTTCAAGCACCACTTTATATATTTTATAAAGTGGTGTTTTGAATAGCTAAATAAGTATGGTTAAGAATGATGTTATTTACTTTCTGGAAAGAAAATCCAATGAAAATAATGACACTTAAAAATAACATAATTTACATTATATTTTGACATGTATAAATGTCATTATTATAAATTATAAATATTTTTTAATAAAATATTTTATTATTTATTATTATCCACTATATTTATAATTCCATAATTGAATAATATTTTATTATTATTATTATCTACCTATATTTATAATTTCATTATTTAATAATATTTTATTATTATTATCCATCTATATTTATAATTTTATAATTAAGTATTTGTTCTTTAATAATGACAAACTAAATTATAAAAAAAATTATAAAACTCTAAAAAAATTCTAGTATACAAATAAAAATGAACAAAAGAAGAAATTTTGTGGAACAATTTTAAAGTGTCGAACAATTGAAAAATCTAAACATAAAATAAGTAATATTAAAAGTTATTATAAAATCGTAATACAATTTTACATTTAATCCTAATCCTAATTTGGTTTTGTTTCCACTGCTTGATCATACTACATCATTTGGTGTAAGCATGTTTCAGACAAGAAAAAAAACAAAAAAAAATATTAAAAAAAAGTTTACATTAAACTTCAGTTATTACTAAAATTGAAGTTTATTACCCTCTTTATGTTATGATTCTGGTAATAATCGAAACATAAAAGAAGTGAGGTCTAATCCATTTCTAAATTTAGAAGAAAAAAAATTAAACTTAAGAAAATTAAGCTATGGTTATTTAAAGAACCAAAATCTATTATTCTCTTAATTTAAATTATTTTTTAAAATCAGAAAGGCTGCTTAACAAAACCGAAGTCATTTCCATTATTTCTTAATTGTTTTATGTTGTGATTTCTTCCAAAACTTAAAGCTAATATGGAAATTTTTGTTTCAGTTCCATACCGAAGTCAAAAGTTTTCCTTTTTTTTGTTTGCCATGGTGATTCTTAGTTTCGTGGTAATAGATATCAATTCATGTGTAGAAATTTTGTATAACATTTTTCCGTTCTTATTTTAATATAAATTATTTTCAATTTCTGAAAATTTTATTTTCACTTTGTTTATATTTTTTTTCGTAAAAATTCTTCCGAATAAACTTATTCAAAAATGACACTAAAGCCTAAACTTATTGTTTGTGAGCATCCAGTTACACGTTTTCCAAAGTAAGTTTTTATTGAGAAAACTTGTCCAACAAAATATATATAATATAAATAGTTCTCTAAAAATTATAGATTCATTCATCACAGTAAAAACATAAATTAGATAAAAGTAATAGTATTTGACATATTTGCTAAACTTTCAGACCAAATTGTCGCAAAATTCAATGTTTCTAAAGCTAAAGATCAATAACTTCAAATCTGAAAAGAAAAACCTAAGGAGGGTAACGAATAACAATAATCTGCCATCAAATTCTAAATTACATCTACACCTTGTACAGAAGTTGATCACCAATGTTACAAATTTCAAATTTCAAAGTAATGAAAAATAAAATCTCATGTCTTTGTTAAGAATTCTGGACATTAATATTCATTTCAAATGCGATTCCGGATTTGACTTCAGTTCATTGTTGGGGCCCTGCAGGTTTCGAATTCTCTGCGTGAACAACAACATCATTCCTATCAGATACACATATTTGGAAGTTTTTTAAGGTCAAAACGTAAATTTGACTTGTAATATGATAATCTCAATAAAAGAAAAAGTTTCTATGATGAATAATGATGCTATGATAACTAATCAGAGATAGGTTTTTCATAAACAGTTACAGGAGAAATTTTTTCTATAAAATAAAATTAATTAATATATTTGTAAAAACTATTGTATAGCTGTTAAAAATATACATTTTTTAACTTCTATATAAATTAATTTTATTTTAAGTAAGAGTTATTTAATTTATAATACTTGAGAAGAAAATTATCAAAACAAATCTATTAGTACTCCAACAAGTTGAATGGTTTATATTTGAAGTAATTACCAGACATTGATGCGTTGAATAACCGGAGAAGGGGGTCAATGGGAACGCCAGCTCTCTCAAATGCAGGATCATACATAGCATTCACAAAGGGACTGAAATTTAAGATAATGAAAGTGTTTAATTTTTTTTTTTATACTCGATAATAAAAGTGAAGGAAAATTATGGATGGACACTATAATTCTTCTAGAAATCTAGAGAGAAAAATGAAGATATCATAAGTAACAAGACGAAGAGAATGAAATATGTTGATATATGGTGTATGTAGGTATTTATGTATCGGTACTGAAAAAGTGAAAAGAAAAAAATGGAAAATGCAGCGAAGAACCTTGCAGTTTCAGCAGCAGAGGAAGTGTTTGTTGGGTTCTGATCTTCTACCACTACACGAGCAGCAGTTTGGTTTCCTTGGGATAAAGATGATCTCCCAACATTTTCTCTTGTGGATGAACCCCTCTGCAACAAGCCAAAGTTAACCAAAAAACTCATTATGGTTCCATTACAACACAAAAACATCTTCATGCATGCATGGCCAATAAAAATGGTTACCTTTCGACGTTTATAAGGTGAAGATGCCTCGCCTGGTTCAAAATGTTTCCTGGGACGACCACGACGTGGGGGTTCTCGCTGTCCCTGCTGCTCATGTTCAATTTACCACATTTAGTTTAACTCTATATATATACGTTCAAATATATCCTACAAATATCACATTATTAAAAAGACAAAAAAAGTATTAAGAAATTAATTCTCACCCTTGGATATTGTAAATTTAGACTTGGACTTTGCTGCAGACTAGTGTAAGGACCATAAGAAACCAGCGATCTGTCACTTTGATTCAGCATGTTTAGACTTGGTACTGAAGTTTGCGTCCTGCACGTTTAACAATATAATGAGAACTTCAAATATGTAAGGATTTTGCATGTTCTTTTGTTGCTTCAAATATATTAAAGCAGATCAAAAGAATTATGAACATGTTCTATATTTATTTGAATTTTTACCCACTACATAAATTGTTTAAAAATCTCGTATATACCTAAAAGATGAAGGTATAGAAAGTCCATTGTCAGCACGCTGTGAAGTGATTGTGTTCACAGAAAAAGGGGGTAGATGCTGCAGTTGCGTCCCCTGTGCTCTTTCAGGTCTAGTAATGGTGAAAAATGTTAACATTATAGACGATTACAAAAATATGAAGCATGTTTGAATAAAAATATGATACCTTAAAAGACTTGAAATATGAGACATTGGGGTGTTAAAATTTTGTGAGCTTGGTCCTTCAGTGGGCCTAGTACCAGAAAACCCCATAGTGGCAGAGTTCAGTGCTGAAGGAGATGCGAAGCTTGAGGACAAAGATGTAGGTCCATTCAATGAGGAGCTGTTATGCTGCATAAAACCAGTGTTCTGCAACAATGGATTGTACTGGTTTCCTTGATCTTGCATCCAAAGGGACCTTTCAAAATTAAAAATGAATGAATTATTAAGAAATTACTGTACAACTCAAATAATAATGTTTAATAGTTTTAGGTTCATAGAGTGTTTCTTCTTTTCATTTCCTTTCAGATAGTCTGTAGCCAATTAAATTATTCTAGAGCTGGCCAATACATTATAAAATCTTTAATATGAATATTGAATAAATTAACAAGTCAAATCAATCATTAAAAATAGTCAAAGTTAGACTTTAAAAAATTATGCCATCATAAGTAAAATTTGACTCTAGAATTTTTTAAATAAATAAAATTTGTTTGAACTGTTTTTTATTTAGTCTTAAAATATATTTCCACTATTGGTTTGTAACAAAAAAGAGACCGTCTAAAATAATTCCACTCCTAAGAAACAATGCAAAAGGAATTTTAAGATATATATACAACAACCCAACCAAGTTATTGATCCCAGGTTATAAACGGGGAATTATAATTTTACAAACCAATACAATAGAAGTTATTTTAAATATATTTTATAAATGCTATGCAATATTATATGTAAACCATATATATTACAAATAGACAAACAACTCAAGCAAAAGTCAAGACAAACTTACAACATATATAAAAGTTTGTGAAGTATTTATTTTAAGAGAATAAAAATAAAACAATTAAAGAGTTAGATAACATGTATTGATTGAGTGAATGATAACAAGGTATAGAACAAAAAACAGAACATTTTTTTCATTCAAAAATTTAAGCTAGAATGACTTTTCAAATCTTTTAAAAAATATGGTAAAACAAATAAATGATACAAAATGACATAGATTAATCATTCTTATACAAATAAAATACATAATAGTTTAAGATTTATTCAAATAGCACAGCTATGAGTACAAGTAATTTACCTTTGGGAATTCCAGGCATTATGAGAATTAATAGCATGATTGTTCTGAGCAAACACAGAAGATATTTGGTTAGTCATGAAATGACTATTTGTTAACTCATTCCCTGCTCCCAGTGTCTCCATCTGCTCATGAGTTATGACAGACAACATTAATAATATCAACTTGGTATATAAAAGATGGTCGATGAAGAGCATGTACAGTATTGGAACAAGTTTTTAAATGAGCTTAAACTCACTGAATTTTGCTGAAAAAAGCCTGGATAAGGGGATGACTGCTGATTGATTTCACTGAAATTTTGGTTTGTTAAGATATTTTTTCCCAACATCTCATTATTTGTGTTTTGTTGACAAAGATCATGCATCCTACAACACAGCAATGTAGACCAAAGATACAATATAAGTTATAACGAAGGAGAACATATAATGATTGCACAATCCCTAATATAGGTATCCACGAAACCTACAGAGGTAAATTGTTGTTCTGAGTGAGAGAGAATTGATTGTTGTAATTCATTGGAATCATATCTTGGTTTTGAACAGATGAACCTGCTCCTTCGTTCACCAATCCCACCTAATCAAATCGAATGTCAGCAATTTTACAAAATATATATATATATATATATATATATATATATATATATATATATATATTATTAGTGAATTAATCATGAAATTACCATGGATGGTATATAATAGGTTGATTGGATTTCATCCGGTAATGGAGCTAAAGAAGAGTTTGGTGGTAACTGATAACTATCATCCACAGGAAGTTGCGGAAGGTTTCCAGAGTTTGTTTCCTCAGAGAAGTTGAAAGTATGATCAATATTCTGTGCCTGATTCTGTGTTGTCTGATTTGATGTTGTCACTATAGTTCCGGAGGAGTCCTGAAACACAATATAGAATTAATCGTGGAACTTGGGTGAAGCGGGAGCTTTGGCTCCCAATATTTTTTAATTTTTTTTAGATTATATATATATGACAAGAGTGAGAGGGTATTAAGTTTAAAATTATTTTTATAAAAAGAATGGTAACTTAATTACTGTATTTCATTATTTAGGATAATATTCAACGATTAATATTATTTTTTTCTCACTAATTTGATAAATTACAAACTTAATGAAGTTTGTATTTAAAGACCTTAACCAATATTTAAAATGAGTTTATAGTACACTGCATTATGAACAATAATTTGACATATAGTTCTACCTTTATTTTAGCTAGGTACATCCACAAAGTTAATAATGTATAGGAGTAAATAGAAGAAGTAAATGGTAACAATGTACAAATTTGAGTATTATATTTGTAAATTTCTAGTTTATTTTTACCTTAATGAGAGTAAATTAACCATCTCTGAGTCAGGTTGACATCACTAAACTTTAAAAAGTTATGTAACAATAATAGATACAGATGGAGAAGAGTAGAAGTACTTTTAATATTGTATTTTAAAAAGTAGTTTGATATTTTAAAAAAACAAATATGACTATTTTACATGAACGAATAAATATATTCAGTTGGATGTGAATAGTAAAAATCACTTATATATAAAAAATGTAAATATTCAAAATTTGTTATTAACACTAAAAATATCATATACTTAATAAATATTAACATTGACTATAAAATATAATAATAAATATGCATTATTATTACATCTATTGAAAAATTACTTTTACATTACTATGTTTAATTAACATGTTAAAAAATGGAATAAAAGAGAGGAAAGTGATAGTTTTTACCGTGGGTAAATTGAGTTGCTGGGGAGGATAGGTGAAGTTGTTGAACAATGAAGGACTGGTATTGGTCAGAATATCCACCTGTGCCCAATCAAGTTCCATATCTAGATCCTCCATGTCAATCTCTATGTTTATAAAAAAAAAAAAAAATTAGAAAGGAAAAATAGACAAATAAATACATTAATAAAAATATTTACTCTTCCAATTTGTTTCCCTAAACAAGGATGCTCAGTATCACAGGATTATAATGATTTCATTACCCTTGAACTAATAAAGAATTTATTTATTACATGTCATTTTGATTAATCATGAATAACCATCTAATTTAATCCCATCCTAAATATGTTGTAGTATTTTTGAAAAGAAATAAATGTCAGAGTAATTTCTTTAACAATCAACTTGAAATCAACCAAGGTGATGTGTTATTTTTTTTCAATAATAATAATAAAAGAAACATATTTAATCATACAAAGATGACTCTTTTATTATACAAAGACACAGTGCAAAAAATAACTATCTTATATTTATGTACCTTTATGTGCATATGTCATAAATACTGTACTATGAAAAAAAAAAATACCCATATACAAGTGAATTAAAGTGTTCTTTTAAATCATATTCAAAAAATAATTCAACTTTTTCCATCTGTTTTAATATCATCACAAACAAAATTTGTACACAGAATTTTCCAGTATCTATATATTTTTTTTAAAATTAAATATGATATATTTCTAATTCATTATACTCATAACTTCTCGATTTAATACATTGTACTAAGATGTAAATCCTAGTCCATATAAAACCAATTATATTCATACCTTGAATGCATTGTACTTAAGTAATTACACATTCCCTAATTTAAAACAAGACATTCCTAACCCCTAATGAATCACTAGCAACATTTTAATGTTATTACTTTCTTTGTTGATAAAAAAATACAGCTGAACAAGAAAAAATCTAGTTGAGAGGTTCATCTATTTTGAAAACAAACAAAAATTGATTATTGTTGGTAATTAAAATCCAATTCAAACCAATGATGTTCATAACTTTTGCATTGGTGGGTATGTTGAGTGTAGTTTGAAATTTTTCTTTTTACTTTAGACAGTTGTGTATAGCTAATTTCAGCCAAAATTTATTTTATCCTCAAATCTCAATTTAACTAAAAGTTATATAAAAAAAAAATTAGTTTCTACCTTAGATTATGAAATTAGAGTAAGACTGAGTTTGTCTCCATTTGAAAATCTTTTGTTAAACAAGAAAAATTATTAATATTAACAACAAGATAACCCACAATGCACATTGATTTTACTTAAATATCTCAATTTGATTTGAAGTGACAATAAACAGTTTTCACAATGAACTGAACGATCTAAACTCAATTTTATATATTTGCTTTTAGGATACATAAGAACATCTAAAGGTAAATAAGGGTTCGTTTAAAAATCTATTTTATCTAAATCAATTTTGCATAAGTATATGGATGCACACAATTTACAACAAACTTACTTTGGAGGGAAAAAAATCATAACATAATCACTTTGTTTCAAAATCAATTTTAACCAAAATGTCTGTTGTTTTGATTGATTTTAAGAAAACAACATATTTTAAATACACCGTCATTCTAAACATATACTATCCTCAAAATCAGTTTTACAAATTCGAAAAGCACATTCCACACAAAATATACCAATAAAGAGACAAATAGATCTAATTCATGGGATTTTTTCAAACAACATTGCTTTTGCTTTTCCTAATAAAAGTATCATGAAATTGGCTGCGTGTCTATAACAAAGGAAAAAAGTTACCTCGGTTAAGAATTTTCCCTTTGAAACAGATGTGCAGATCTTGACCCTACAAACAAGAATACTAGAAAATGAGTCCAGAAATATTTCTATGGCACAATAACATAAATTTTATGCATACATGCTGACAAAAGCAAATAATTGACTTTTTTTTTTTCGTGGAATCATTCTATAGAAAAGATTTAGTATTCTCGTCCAACAAAATCAATAAAATCCGAAGAAAAAGACATTCTTACTTTTGTCAACAAAAGTTGGTGAAGAACTAGTGATGTGTGTGCTTCCTCCACTTAAAAGGTATTGCGAAAGAATTTAGATGTGAAAGTGAGAAGTGTGTGAAGAAAGAAAAAATTATAAATCTAGCAAAAGATTTATAAATCTTAACAAAGAGAGAAAATTTAATCTTATGGTTATGGGAGATTATGCCGCAAAGCTTACAAAGTAGAGTGTGGTCTCTAAGTCTATAAAACTTCTTATTTATAAACAAATTTCGCAAAGGGGCCACAAAGATCAAAAGGCTTAACCCAATCACGTTTTATTTGTCTGACACATTTTGAATAGAAAATTAGAAAAAACGTTTTGAAATAAAAGAAGTGAAGTTAGCATAATAAAAATATGTAATCCTGTAACTTGTAAAATTATCCTTGAAATAAAATTATTGTTCTCTTACAGGAAGCTTAAGATGTATCCTTAGTTGTTTAATGAATTTAACTTATTTTAATTTCCACATTTCTATAAAGATTGCACCAGAGTTTGATGTTATCTGGCTTTAAATTAGGGATGTAAAAAAAATTCGTACCTACGGGTATTTGTGGATAAAATCCACAACGGATAAAAAATGGATATTAAAAATGGATACTCGCTATCCGCGGATACTAGTATTTTTTATACCCGCATGTTAATAGAACAAATATGGGTATCATAGTATCCACACTCGTGGATACTCGTACTCGCTAAACTTTAATTCACAGAAATATCCTTATATATATATATATATATATATATATATATATATATATATATATATATATATATATATATATATAAAAGTAAAAATATTGTGACCTATTTTTTTCTAAGTTGCACATTTTCAAGTATTGGTTCGTTGTCTTCTTTCAGGTACACCGCTTAACATTCTTCTCTTTCCTTTCTTTGAAATTGGACATATACATCAAACCCTATATCCTATATAGATAGTGACGTTTATGGTATGCTAGTTGTCAAATGATGGAATAAAAATAAGAATACTTGGCACGTGGCAATTGAGGTTTATTATTTGTTTATTTTTCAGGAATCAATCAGAGAAAGTGAACTTTTTGATCAAAGCACTACGTCATTTTATATTTATTTTTATAATTATTTGGACTTGTATAGACTTGAGTTTATTTGAACTTTATTTAAAATTTATGACAATGATGCATTTTATTTTATTTT
Organism: Vigna unguiculata; assembly: GCF_037176805.1. Classification (NCBI taxonomy): domain Eukaryota; kingdom Viridiplantae; phylum Streptophyta; class Magnoliopsida; order Fabales; family Fabaceae; genus Vigna; species Vigna unguiculata. The sequence goes on along the minus strand of NC_140800.1, from coordinate 37,442,936 downwards.
ATTTGAATTTAATATTAAATTTTTATTTTTTAAATAATTTTGTAAATACCCGCAGGTATCCGTAGATACCCGTGGATATGAAAAAAATAGGCAGGTAATCGCAATAATGGATACCTGACAGATATAGGTACATGCACGAGACGAATATTTATTTAACGGATAGGGTATAGGGAAGTTACTACCCGTCCTATTGACATCGCTACTTCAAATAATTATTATTATTTTACATTACTTTCCAACATCTCCCAGGAGAATTTCATGATGTTTAGGACTCATAGTAAGTAGACTTTTGAATTGAAGTGTTTGTATATGAAGTTGTAGTTCAAACCCTCCAACATGTCATTTAAAAACTTTCATTAAATTTTTGTTTGGTTTTATGTTTCATTCAATCATCAAAATAGATAAGGATGAGCAGTTCTGGATTTTTCACATCAAATCAAATACTCAACTGATTGAAAAAATGTGGAACCATATAATTATAACTGGTAAATTCAAGTGGTGCTACTATACTTGAAAAAGACATTATGATGTTTTTTTTCTTTATATAGGAAGAATTCAACAAGATCTAATTCTTTCGAGTTGATGGATAGAGTTATTTAGTTGGTTTAAGTGATCTGATGACTTATATTTGTTAACCAAATGATTTTGGAATGCCATAGCTATATATACAAAAAATTTAAGGATTGTTAGATTTTATTGATACATAATTAGATTTTATATATATGTTGAAAAAAATTAAGTTAAGAAAATAATAAATGATTACATGAAAGAAAATGAAAATAATTTTTTTGTAAAGATATATGAAGAGTTACGTTTGAATATTCATGAGAAAATTATAAATATATTTTATTTTTTAGTTTTGTAAATATAATTTCATAAACAATTGACTTGTATTATTAATGCCATTTTTTTTACATATCATTTGAAATATAAAATTACAATAACTATAATATAATCAATTATGTAAAGTTATATGATTAAGCAAAATTACCTCAACTCATAATATACCATATGTATTTTATTTGAAGAGAATTAAAAACCCTACCGGATATATAATATTGTTTATACAAATAAAAAGTTTCAACATAAAGGATACTATAATAACAGGTTTTTGTTGTGATTTAATTATGTTTTGGAATTATAATTTAAAACTAGGATATCTATTTTAAAATAAGAAATATAAGTTTAATATTTTAAAATTAATATAGAAAGTTAAATTTAAAATGAGGAATTATATTTTTAATTTAATATTTATTACTTTCAAGGTATAAATTTAAATGTGAAATAGTTTCTACTATCACTTCTTTATATAAGCTTATTATTTGATGAACTTATTCTAATTTTGTTTTCTAATCTATCATTTTTACTTCTACTCAAATTCTGTAATGATTTTTTATTTATATTTTAATTTTATTGCAAATTTGATTAATAATTTTGTTTTTCTTATCAAATTATTTTATATAATAATAAATATTGACAAATATCAAATAATGTACTTATAGAAAATATATAGATTAACCCAATGTTGACTATTAAGTGTGGTTATTAAGTCTTTAAACATTAAACGGTTAATTGTATTTCGTTCTTAATTAAATCTGAGTGTCTCAAAGTTAGTATAAATTTGATTATCTCATCGTTTTATTCTTGAAGTAAAAATTAATTCCCATCCTCACTTTTAACGGATATGAAATTTTTGTTTTATCTTTATTCTTATCAAGGAAATGAGTATACTATACCCATTGTTATAGTATTTCAAATATTAATTAAATAATATTTTTACAAAAATAAAAAATCAGAATAAATAAAACATGATATTATTAAGTGTTCAATGTCCAAGTGATAACATTTTCTATTATTCAATCAAATGTCAAGAAAAAAATTACAATTGTATAAATATCAAATAAAGTATCAAATAATAATTAGATAAATTTAAATAATTGTATAGAAGAGTAAAAATATTGTATACCAAAGAAAGGTTAATCTAAATTTTTATTATCTAATTATATGAAAATGTTTTAATAATTTAAAACAGAAGTAATACAAAGACAGATACGATATTGGAACAAGATCCCATGCACATATCACGACATAGTTTATATGGATATTTTTCGACAAAATTACAAAAGATTTGAATAACACTCACAAATAAGAGTTCATTTATCATCCCTTATTTATAAAGTAATAACATTTAGATCATTTTCTAAATATATAATTTACAAGCCTTTTCAATTTTATCACATTAATCAAATTTCTCAAACTTTTCATTTTTTTTTTCACTCTCTTCTCTCTCTCTCTCTCTCTCTTGTCCATAAATACAATAATTTCATTCTTCACATTTTATTTTTTTTCCTTTTTCATTCTCTAGTTCAAAAAAGACTTTCACGTGAATTGGTATTCTGTGTGTTGAACTTTGCTAATTCTCTTATTAGAGGAAAATAATAAGAATGTTTTGGTGGTCAAACTCTTAATGTTTATTGTAGTTACGGTCCTTCAATTCACTATTCCTTTCTACCATATCGATACTACTTTGGATCTTGTAATTTGGTTTTTCTCCTTTCACAGTAAGCATAGATTAAAATCAATATTTAATAGGGTCAATTAGGACGAATTTTAACATGAACAAAAGAAAACTCAAACACAACTTAAGCTATGTTCATATAACTTGGTAATTTCACATTTTTCCTCCCCACCATATTGAGAGCCTTATTACAAGCTACATGTAATCTTTAGCCATATTAATTTCATGTTATTTACGATTTCTGCTTTAAGGTTAAACATAATAAATTTTGGGGTTAAATATGTTTTTGCTCCTTAACTTTCAGTAAATTTTGGAATTAGTCCATTTCAAAATTTTGGACCAATTTTGTCCTTCAACTTTCAAAATACGTGAATTTAGTCATTTTAATCAAATTTTGTTAAGTTTATTTAACATTTCAAGCATATTTTATAATAGTATTTGACTTAACATTAAAGCAAAAATGTGTCAAACAGTATAAATAACTAAAATACAATCTTGAAATACGCTTAAAACATCAAATAAATTTAACAAAATTTGATTATAAAAAAACTAAATCCAAATATTTTGAAAGATGAAGGACTAAATCGGTCCAAAATTTTGAAATGAACTAATTCCAAAATTCACTAAAGTTAAGGGACCAAAAACATATTTAACTCTAAATTTTGTTATCTCATTTTTTTTTTGTCACAATACTATCTTTTTTCTGTTTTTTTTTTTCAGAAAACATTATCTTCATAATAAACTTAACTTATTTTGGAAAAAGATTTGCCCTTTTGTTTATAGTAATTAGGTTTACACTTAATTTTCTTCTATATTTACTTACCGCGTTTTAATTTTAATCTTCTGTTTCTGTTTTTTCTATCATAATCAGATGTTTATAACATGTTTCACTTTATTTCTTTTTTTTCTTAGTTTTCTCCTCATTATACTAATATTCATCTCAATTTTGGAATTTTGCTATCGTTTTCCTAATTTTTGTTTAGAGGTGAACATTTATGTCCAATTAATTCACAATCGGATGATCTCACAAAGCTTCCTTCATAGGATTAATTTATTTAGGAAAAAAGATTTTTAAACAAAAAAAATGTGAGAAGTAATATCCTGCCTGTAACTATAATATTGTCCATACAAATTAAGAAGGTTCAAAAGAGGATAGAGGATTACAGAAAAAACCAGTAAAGGTAGGTTTACTTTTATTTTCCATATTAAATGTTGGATTAAAATAAAAATCAGTTCTTGCCGTTTTTCAGAATCTCACAGATCAAATTAATGTTTTGTTGAAAAAATAAAAAAGTAAAAACGTTATGATACAGAGCAGACGCACATGAACTCACTTGGGTGTGGGGCGATTCAAAAAGAAGTTTTAACTTTTTCAATTCAACAATTTAATGAGGGTCCAACAGAAAAAGAAATAAGTATTACATATAACATTTTTCTTCAAAACAAACGTTAAAAATTAAAATAAATATATAGTATATATATAATTGATATCAATTTCAGTAATTTTGTATTAAAAAAAATATGTTATCTCAAACAAAGACTAAACGCACAAATGATAAAACATACATGTGTAAGTTATAAAAAAATAATAATCAAACGGTCTTTTAATTGAATGGAATATATTAGCAGTTGGAACGTTTTAAAATTTTTTTTATTCAAAATACTCATTTATAATCTATAATTATATATAAAGAGATTTCCTCTTTTGTGTCCACATTTCATAATTTCAACTTTATCTTTTATAATTTAATTATTTGTTAAATTTTTAAAAATTAACGATTATTGTTATAAGTTTTTATAAAACTATTTACTTATCTTCTTTTTCTTTTTTCCTATTTTTAACAATTATTTTCTCATATTTTCTCTATACATTTCACTTTATTTTTGATAAATATAATTTTATTTTGTTTATTAACTTAATAATATTAAAATATTCAAAAAATGCGTACACACAGGCGTTATCGTGCCTGTGTCTATGCTAATAATATATAAAGAGAATTCACTTTTTTTGTCCACTTTTCACTTTTCAGATTTATCCTTAATTATTTTTTAAAAATTAATTTTTATAAATAGTTTATTTTAACTGTTATTTTAAAAATTTATTTTATTTTGATCGTTATTCTAAAAAGTTTCTTTTTTTAAATTACTTTATTTAAAAATTATTTTAAAATATATTATATATATTTTAAAAATAAATATTATTAATCTTAACTCAAATTTATATGAAAATAAAAAAAAATGTGAACAGACGACAACCGCTGTTTTCTCTAATTTTTTTGAAGAGAAATGATGACTTTTATTTATTTATAATATTTTATATTAATTTAAGCGTAGATGTATGAATGGTAGCTAAAAATATAATAAAAATATAAACAAACTAATCATCATGCATCCTTCGAAGATAATTGGGCTTCTATATTTCATTAATGGTTAATGGGAAAAAAAACCCGTTGAGCATGTATTTGGAAAGTTTGATACTTTCATCTACTTAAATTAATATTCTTTTTTATTATGTATAAAAGAAAAAAAATTAAAGAAATGAGAATAAATATTATACCAAAATAATAATATTAAAGCAAAATAATATATGCACATTCACATTTATAATTTCATTTTATTTTATATTAAAAAGATTTGATAATTGTAGTGGTTGGTCTATATAAATGAATTTTATTATAACCATCCAAAAAATAATTTAAGAAGATGATGCTCGTTTATTTTATTAATAAAAGGTCAAAATGTAAATTGAATAACTATCACTTGAGTTTCATTTTATAAAAATTACTATATCTCTAGAAACATTTTTTGAAACTATCTTCTACCTTCTCTCTATAATTATAATTCTATTATTCATCTGTTTGAATATAAGAGACTATATGAGCGATCCTTACAGAGAACTCTACACATCCAACTTATCAGAGTTAAGAAAATGGTAAGTTCACCTTTTGCTCACTTTATGCGATCAGATAACATTTTGAGTTGCATTGACTTGTGGTCCAATGCATGTGAGTTAAAATAATTTAAAGTAAATCTCTATTTGTCTATGATCATAAGGATATGTTTAGATATCTAATTGGGATTTTCGTTTTGTAATTATAGCATATGTGAGGATTAGAACTTTATGAGTAGTTTTGAGTAAGGGTTTTTCTACTCTGACTAAGAGAAACTTACTATTTTTATCTTTTATTCTTCAAATATTCATCTGTATTATGATATGTGAATTGTTTGGACCAAACAATTTCTTAATTGTTTTGTGAATTTGTTGATGCAAATAGCATGTTGTGTTTATAATGTTATCAAATTGGTTAATTAGTACTATGAGAATGTTTTAATTCAAATTATACTTATTTTAAGAATTGAGAAAGGCAAAGATTATTCAAATAGACTAACAGATCAATCTAATATGTGTTATTAAACTTTCTAATATGGCATTACGCGCTACCCAAAATGGATTTCTTAGGTATGAAAACCTACGGTTAGGTTCAAAAATCACCTCCATTGAAGTTTTATACAAAAAGTTATAAATAAAACAAGTTTGTTGTTTTACTTATAAAATATATACAATAATTATTTATACTATTTTTTTTTACAACAACCTGGTATAATACTTTAAGTCAACTAATGAATAAAGGATGTATACTCAAAGCACTAAAATAAGTATATAACATACATATATGTATTGTACTGGTTGTCTGTAAGACTGTGTTAAAAATTTTGATAGGTTCGAAATGCATTCACTATGATGCCAAAATTTTGTGAATAAATTTTGGTTACAATAATTATAAGCAAAGTTAATGTGGAATGATGATTGCAAAATAAATTATGGTGAATCAAATTAAGGATGAGAAAATAATGTTATTTAAGGACTGTATGGATAGCTACAAAGATACACTAGGTATATAGTCCAGATAAAGGTTAGATAGACTTAGAAGAATAGAGGGTGGTGATATGATTACCCTGGATTGATGTACACAATTAGTTGGGTAGAAATAAATCACAAGCCTCACACTCTATTCTGAGTCGTCATCTTGACTATACTTTTAGAATAGGAAGGTAGTGTAGTGTACACATTGTATCCGTGAAAGCGTACAACCTAATGGAACTATCCATATTGGTATAAAACCATTATGACCTAGAAGGTATAATGTCATCATTTAAAGGCCTCAAGTACTTAAAAGATGACTATGCGATGAGTTTAATGATGAGTTTGAATTCAAATTATATAATATGATTATTAAAATATTGATAATGGTAAGTGTGCGATCTTGAACTCAAAATATAAAGTCATGATTTTATTTTTGTGATCAACTTTTATTTTTGGCATGATTGGTTATGATTCATGAAAATATAAAACCTTGAGAAGTTGTTCTTTCAAATTGGAAGTCAATTTGAATAATTATGTTGTAAACTTTGAGATGTTATGATAATGTTTTAGAGGTGGAGAAAATATTCACCCTTACTTTCTTCATTTTTCAGAGGAAAAGAAATAAAGACTTTACGTGTAACAATGAAATTAATCTGTCTTGACTTTTTATGTAAATCTTAATTTTGTTAAATCTACAACTAATATAGTTTAGTTTGTTTTGTGATGTATTTTAAATTAAGACTTATTTTTAGTTTGTTGTAAAAGTATAGACAAAATTCTCTTACATACATCTATATGTATATTAACATTTTAACTATATAAATATCATTTATGTTTAATAGACAATACATTTCATTGATGTATTTTTTTTAGCCTGGTATTTGTTAAATAAATACAAATTAATTATCTTTACACAAATAAACAATACTTTTCTAAAGTACATCTAGTAGCACCAATTTTTGGTGTGTTACATAAGAACCCTTTTGTTATCAACCTTGTGTTGAGTTTCCTAAGGAATAAATCCACTTAACAAGGAAACAACATAAGGAAGATATAAAATTATTCCTAACAACATATGCCTTTGTCATTCATTTGATATAGGGTATATGGACGTTGGAAGACATGTCTTGTCTAAATATTCCCCTAAAAGAGTTACTATTAGGATGTTTGTATATATACAACTTACCTTTTATGTTTATTGTAGACTGATCTTTGATCCTGGATGAGGAAAGCAAAATGACTAAACACAAATTCTTGTTCTTATGGAAAATCATATAGATTTGGAGACAGATAATTTTCAAGATAGAGGGGATGATAGAAACTGTCCAGTTATACCACTCACAAATAAATACATAAGAAGACCTAAAACATGAACCAAGAGCTTATAAGATATTTAGGACCTAAAACATGGATCATGAACTTCTCAACTCTATTTAGCCTCCAACCCTCCTTATTGGGCCTAACATCATCTAGAAAGAGGTTAACTATAGTGTATACTAAAATTTACAAAGTAAAATAAAACATGTAGACATTATATTTGGGCCAAGTAATGTAAAGTTTTAGGCTTATATTTGAGCTTAGAATAAATTAGGGTGTGTTTAGGTTATAACAACCTACCTAATGGGTGGAAACCCCATTTGTGCACTTCATTAGTCTTAAAAGTTCCCTAGAATAGACTTCTTCTCTATTCACAACTAGTAGCCTTCTTCCTTCAAAGAGTTGGTTGAACCCCTATCTCCAAGAACACTTCCATCTCTTCACTTCATGTTAGTTTCATCATTCCAAGCTTCCTACCACAATCCATTCCATATTCAATCGATCCAAATCAAGCAAGTATGACAATGCTTATACCAAATTGACATCACCTTTAACAGACATACTTAAGACAATATATGTAAAGGTTTTCATTCTTATATAATACTCAAGTTTCTTATTTTTACCCATTGTGGGACTTATACCCATACTTGAATTCACAAAAAAATAAAGTGAGTGGGTTCTATGATAAAAAAAAATATATGTGGGAGAAAAAACAATAAATTACAAGTCTCATATCTTATTTCTATATATTTTTATTTTTGTTCCTACCTTTTCTTTAAAACCAGACTTTTTATTTTTATAAGATTCCACATGCTTTTATTCATTTTTTTATAATTTAGAAAAAAAAAATCTTTGTCCAAATTATATAAATTATTTTTTATTATTTATCGTTTCACTTTTACTTTTTAAAGAATTTAATTTATTTGAATGTAGAGATTTTGCTTTAAAGTTAAACCTCGTCCTAAGATTTGGTGCCAAACTTAACATTTATTGTATTGAGGAAATAACTCTTTTTATTCATGATCTATCTAATAGCAATTTTTAATCAGTAACATTCTTTAGAAACCAAAATATGTTGCTTTTAAGAATATTTTAAACCACCAATATAATTAAATATCAATAGAGTTAATTTTAAACAGATGAAAATATTATTTCAATCACTTCAAAATTATAAAAGATTAAATTGAAGCAAACTTAATACAGCTACAAAATAAAAGAGAATTTGCATCAAATAAAAGTATCTTCCTCATTTACCCACTTGTTAATTACATTGATTATGCAAATGGGCCTTTGAAAACTCGGCACATGTATAAGCCCGCAAAAAATAGCTTTTTCTTTTTTGGGGGTTTCTTCCTGCACCCCCAATATTTCTTCTGCACCTCCAAATATTCATGCTCTTCCATTTATGCCCTTGGAAAATTAAATAAATAAAAAAAGTTTAATTAGGTAGACGCAATTATGAATGGCAGAGTTAGTTGGCTGCCTGAATTAATTACCGGCCAGTCTTTTATATACCCTGCACCCCTCTTCAGTTTCACTTTCAGTTTCACTGCAAAAAATTTCGTGGTCACTGCAAAAAATTTCGTGGTTGAGGTGTGAAATTCCATCTGCTTCATTTCTTCTCAGAAAAAGAGGTACACCTGTTTAGAATAGAAGTTTATATTTGATAAGTTTATGTGTGAGATAAATGTTGGTGCATTTTTAATATTTCATGAAGTCATTTTTATTTACGGAAGTGTCATGTAGAACTTAAGTTATTTTTTCCATATACGGAAGTCGACTTCCGGAAGTGTATATGTAAAACGGAAGTCGACTTCCGGAGGCAAGTAAAATTTAATAATTTTTTTCCTTCTACGGAAGTCGACTTCCGAAAGTGTATGAATAAATCGGAAGTGGACTTCCGGTGAAGTAAATGTTTATAGTGTTACGGAAGTGGACTTCCGGTTTTAAAGTGAATATTTCGCCCGGAAGTCAAGTTGTTTTTCTTTTTTTCCACTTCCGATGCTTTCTCTATTCTACCATGCTTTTTTTCTCTTTTTTTTTTCATTTTTCCACTCCACTTCCGTAGATGGCTAACCTTTGTTTTTTCTTTGTTTTTTCTTTTTCAGTTTTCCACTCGACTTCCGTAGATGGCTAACCTTTGTTTTTTCTTTGTTTTTTGTTTTTCAGTTTTCCACTTCGCTATACTAAGTTGTCTTTTTTCTTTTTTCTTTCACTTTTCTACTTCCATGCTTTTAGACTTAGTAATATTTTAATTTATTTTATTTTGTAATTTATAATTTTGTTACGGTTTGAATAATAACTTATTTTTTATTTATTATTTATTTATATTATTTATTTAACTTTTATTTACATGAATATTTATTTTTTGTTTATACTTTTGTATGTTTTAATTATTATTTGTTTAAGTTTACTATTTATTTATTTATTGTGTGTTTGTTTTATATTTTTGAATGAATATTTTTAATTTTTATTGATTGAATTTAATTTTTTTTTATTTTTTTATGGTTGAGTGTTTATGTATAATTATTCAAAATTATAATTATTTCAAATTATAATTATTTAAATTTATATTTACTCAATAATAAAATTAATTAAAATTAAAATTTATCAAAATCATAAACCAATTAAAATTTTAATTAATCTAAATTATAATTATTTAAAATTATAATTATTTAAATTTATATTTGCTCAATAATAAAATTAATTAAAATTAAAATTATTCAAAATCGTTAATAACTAAAATTTTAATTATTCTAAATTATAATTATTTAAAATTATATTTACTCAATAATAAAATTAATTCAAATTTAAATTATTCAAAATCATAAATAACTATAATTTTAATTATTTTAAATTCTAATTATTTTAAATTATAATTTTTTAAAATTGTATTTACTCAATAATAAAATTAAATAAAATTAAAATTATTCAAAATCGTAAATAACTAAAATTTTAATTATTCTAAATTTTACTTTTTTAAAATTATAATTAATTAAATTTAATAATAATTAAAATTAATTAATATCAAAATTATTTACATTAAAATTAAAATTAAGTAAAAAAAATTGCGGAACACGTAGTGGAACTCACCTTACGGAAGTGGAACTCGCCTACGGAAGTCGAACTCGCCTACGGAAGTTGAACGTCGAACTCGCCTACGGAAGTCGAATGTCGAACTCGCCTACGGAAGTCGAACGTCGAACTCCCCTACGGAAGTTGCACTGGCCTACGGAAGTGGAACTGCTCTTACGGAAATCAATATTTACTAACTACGGAAGTCGACTTCCGGTATTGATGTCGACTTCCGTAAGTGCCATTTTTTTTTTCTTCCCAACCTGGTTCCACGACTTCCAGCTTTTTGTGTTTTTACAGATCTATATTCAAATAAAAAATAATAATTACGTACAGCAAAGCAAAGATGGCAGAAACAATCAATAAATTATAAAATTAAAATATACAACGGGATAGTTTTAGCTTTACCTGTTGGAGAGGAGAGGAATGGGGAAGGGAAGAGGAAGAGCAGACAAAAAAAATTAGAAGGAGTGGGCCAGAGAGTGAAGCACGTTAGAGTGGTGAGTGTGGGCAGATGAGAGATTGGGGGTGTGCGGCTGCTAGGGTTCAGTGAAACAAGTGAAGCATTAAATAGGAGAGAGAAATAGAAATTAATTGATTTAAAATTTAAAAATACTAAAAGGGTAGTTTTAGAATTTATGAAAAGTTTGGAGGTGCAGAAGAAATATTGGGGGTGCAGGAAGAAAACCCCTTCTTTTTTTTATTTAAGTCTTTTTCTTTTGGGTTGGACAGTATTTTTACATAAGCCATTTAAAAAATACAGACTCTCATTGGGTTTGCAATTAGGACACAAACCCAAGTATTGACACCTCCAAGTTACTAATCAAGCTCCCGCATGTGGTGAAAACAAAATATTATTTTGTTGTTTACGTAAAAATACCTCTGAAGAAAATATGTTTCTGTTCATTAAATTAGCACCATAAAAATTTATTTTTATGGTATTACTTAAAAATAATATATAGCATAATGTAATCTTCTTTCTCTCATATTAATATCTTAAGCAAATAAAACAAATTCGTATGTCCTACTCAAATTTTTTATAAAATAAATTGAAGAAAACAAACATAATAAAATATAATAGTTATTTTAAAAAAATTATTCATAAAAAAGAAATGCATCCACCTATGCGGCTGTCGTCGTGAATACTTCATCTCTCTCTTCATTTTAGAACTGTCAAAATGAGTAATCCGGTCCAATCCGGCTCGACCCACCACAGGTTAATGATTTAGTGAGTCAACCCAATCCGGCTCACTTTTTAGCGAGCCAAAAAAATTCGAACCCGGCCCGGTCCACCACAGGTTGGCGGGTTAAACGGGTTGGCTTACAGGTTCACTTAATTAAAAAAAATATTATTTTTTTATTTTTTTTAGTCAAAACTAAATTGTAGTTCTAATTAAAATCTAAATAAAATTTAATATAATCAAAATACAAATTGAAATAAAAAAAATACAAATTATTTATGTGTTGGATAAAAAAACAACCTAATATGACCCAAATGTAAAGCCTAACTTAATAAAAAAAATAAAAACACTTGTGTGACCCTTTTATCTGTGGGTTGGTAAGCCAACCCAGCTCACCACGGGTTCAACCCGGATGAGCTAGATTCTAAATGAGTTGGGTCAAAAATCAATCCGTTTTGAAATTTATAAAAAAAATTTAACCCAACCCGACCCGAACCCATGGTGAGTCAGGTTGGCTCACGGATTCCAACCCATTTTGACAATTCTACCTCATTTTTCTCTTTTTCTACTTTTTACTTGTCTACAATTAATTTATAATACATATTATCATATTTGATGGTGAAATTGATGTCTGTTTTATCACCAAAATTATCAATATATTTAAAAAAAATTGTCAACAATTTTTTAGAAAATTAAATTATCCACAGATTTATCTACAACTTTTATAAAAAATTCAATTGTCAACAAATTTCAAAGAAAATTACCACGACCGAGTTGTAGCATGACATGATCAAAATCTTAGACGAAAACTTTAGTGTTGATTTTTATACAGAAAAACATTCTTACTTTTGTCGATAAAAGTTAACGAATAACTAATGATCAAGAATCCTCCACTTAAAAGGTATTGTGAAAGGATTTAGAAGTGAGAGTGAGAAGTGTGTGGAATAAAAAAAAAGTTTTAAATCTAAGAAAAAGATTTATTGATCTTTGAGGAAAATTAAACTTATGCAGCAAAACTAACAAACAAGAGTGTGATCTGAAGTTAATAAATCTTTTTATTTATAAACAAATTTGACAAAGGGGCCACAAAGATCAAAAGGCTTAACCCAACCATATTTTATTTGTCTAACACATTATGTATAGAAAATTAGAAAGGACGTTTTAAAATAAAATGAAAGAAGGTAGCATAATAAAAATATGTAGTTCTGTAATTTGTAAAATTATCCTTGAAATTAAATTATTATTATCTTATGAGAGAATAGCTTAAGAGGCATCCTTAGTTATTTAATGAATTGAATTTGTTTTAATTTCCACATGTCAATAAGGATCGCACAAATGCAAGGTTAAGAATTTGATTTTAACTTGCTTCAAATTATTATTATTATTTTACATATTAGTTTCCAACATCTCCAAGGGAATTTCATGATGTTTAGGATTCATAGTAAGTAGACTTTTGAATTAAAGTGTTTATATATGAAGTTGTAGTTCAATTTAAAAACTTCCATTAAATTTTTGTTTGGTTTAATGCTTCATTCTATCATCAACATAAATAAGGATGAGCAGTTTTGGATTTTTCACATCAAATCAACTACTCAATTGATTGAAAAAATGTGGAACCATATAAATATAAATGGTAAATACATGTGGTGCTACTATACTTGAAAAACACATTACGATGTTTTTTTCTTTATATAGGAAGAATTCAACAAGATCTAATTCTTTTGAGTTGATGGATAGAGTTATTTAGTTGGTTTAAATGATCTGATATATTTGTTAACCAAATGATTTAAAATGCCATAGCTATATAAAAAAAATTAAGGATGGTTAGATTTTATTGATACATAATTAGATTTTATATATATGTTGTTGAGATTTTCAGGACTTTTGAAAATATGAGGGATATGAAATATATGAGAGATATACGTGATATGTTATACGGAGAAACATGTTTTTATATTTTATTGATATACTTTATGATAAATGATTACATGAGAAAAGGAATATAATTTTGTTGTAAAGATATCTACAGAGTTAAGTTTGAATATTCATGATAAAATTATAAATATATTTTAATTTTTACTTTCGTAAATATAATTTAATAAAAAATTTGACATATTATAAATGCCAAATTTTTTACATTATTTCAAATATAAAACTACAATAACTATAATATAATCAATTATGTAAAGTTATATGATTAAGCAAAACTACCTCAACTCATAATATATATACTATATATATTTGATTTGAAGGGAATTAAAAACTCTACCGGATATATATTGTTTATATAACTTAAAAAAATTAAACAAAAAGATATTATAAGAACAGGTTTTTGTTCTGATTTAATTATGTTTTTGGAATTAGAATTATCTATTTTAAAATAAGTAATATAACTTTAATATTTTAAAATTAATAAAGTAAGTTAAATTTAAAATAAGGAATTATATTTTTAATATAATATTTATTACTTTCAAGGTATAATTTTAAATGTGAAATAGTTTCTACTATCACTTCTTTATATAAGTTTATTATTTGATGAACTTATTCGAATTTTTTTTCTAATCTGTCATTTTTACTTCTACAAAATTTTTGTAATGATTTTTTATTCATATTTTAATTTTATTTCATATTTGATTAATATTTTTGTTTTTTTCATCAAATTATTTCATAAAATAATGAATATTGGACAAATATTAAATAATTTACTGCAACTGATAAATAAGTATTGGACTTGTAGAAAATATATAAGTGTTTAAACATTAAGCTTTTAATTGTATTTCATTCTTAAATAGATAAAAATGTGTCAAAGTTAGTGTGAATTTTATTATCTAATTAAATAAAAATGTTTTAATAATTTAAAATGAAATTAATATAAACACAAAGACATATCCACACACAGAGTTTATATAGAGATTTCTTGACAAAATTACAAAAAATTCGAATAACACTGACAAATACAAATTCATTTGTCATCCTATACTTTGTTTCTAAAATAGTAACACTTGAATCATATTCTAAATATATCACTTTACAAACATTTTATGTTTTATCACATTAACTTCATAATAAACTTAACTTATTTCGGAAAAAGAATCAGATTTTTGTTTATAGTAATTAAGCTTACACTTAATTTTCTATATTTACTTAACGTGTTTTAATTTTAATCTTCTGTTTCTATTTTTTCTATCATAATCAGATGTTTATAACATGTTTCACTTTATTTCTTTTTTTCTTAGTTTTCTCCTCATTGTACTAATGTTCATCTCAATTTTGGAATTTTGCTATCGTTTTCCTAATTTTTGTTTAGAGGTGAACATTTATGTCCAATTAATTCACAATCGGATGATCTCACAAAGCTTCCTTCATAGGATTAATTTATTTAGGAAAATAGATTTTTAAACAAAAAAAATTTGTGAAAAGTAATATCCTGTCTGTAACTATAATATTGTCTAAGAAGGTTCAAAAGAGGATAGGAAAAAACCAGTAAGGGTAGGTTTACTTTTATTTTAAATATTAAATGTTGGATTAAAATTAAAAATCAGTTCTCGCCATTTAACACATAATCATTTTTATTAAAAAAATGTTAAATTTTATTATTTTATTTTATAACTTTTATAAGAAAATAAAAAATTATTCTATTTAATAATTTTGTCAACTTTATTTAAAAAAAATTGTGAAAATATATTTTTCTTTACAAAATCTTACGGATCATATTGATGTATTGTTGAAAATAAAATAAAAGAAATAAAGAGCGGAAGAGCAGATGTACATGCACTTGGGTGTGTGGGGCAATTCAAAAATTTGGAAATTAACCGACAGAAAAGGGCCCAACAGAAAAAGAAATAAATATTACATATAACATTTTTCTTGTTTCAAAACAAAAGTTAAAAGTTAAAATAAATATATAGTATATATATACTTATATCAATTTCAGTAAATTTTATATAAAAAAAAACTATATATGTTATATCAAACAAACACTAAACGCACATATGACAAAAGATACATGTGTAAATTATAAAAACAATAATATCAAATAATCAAATGGTCTTTTGATTGAATGGAATATGGTAGTCGTCGGAACGTTTTAATTTTTTTTTTTCAAAATACTCATATTTTTAAAGAATGATGACTTTATGTATTTATAATATTTTTATTATTAATAAAAATATATTAATTTAAGGGTAGATATATGAATGGTAGCTAAAAGAATAAAAAAATTAATCATTATGGACCCTTCGAAGATAATCGGTGTGGACTTCTATATTTTATTAATGTTGACAAAAGAACCGTTAAGCATGTATTTGAAAAGGTTGATACTTTCATCTAATTAAATTAATATTTTCTTTTTATTATCTATAAGAGAAAAAATTAAAGAAATGAGAATAAATATTATACAAAATAATATGATATTAAAGCAAAATGATATATGCACACTCACATTTACAATTTTATTTTATTTTATATTAAAATGATTTGATAATTTTGCAGTGGTTGGAAGAGATAAATGAATTTTATAATTAGGATCCAAAAAATAATTTAAGTGTAGTAGTTTTAAAGATGATGTTTGATTATTTTATTAATTAAATGTCAAAATGTAAATTGAATAGCTACCGATTGAGTTTTATTTTATAAAAATCACAAAATATCTAAAAATATTTTTTAAAATTATCCTCTACCTTCTCTATATAATTATGATCATATCGTTCATCTGTTTAAAAATCAAAGACTCCAGACAAGATCCTTGTTGAGAACTCTACATCCAACTTATCAGAGTTAAGAACATAGTAAGTTCACTTTTTACTATCTTTTTGCGGTCAGTTACCATTTTCAGTTGCATGTGACTTGTGATCCAATGCATGATATGAGTAAAAATAGTTTAAAATGAATCCTTGTTTGTCTGTGATCATAAGGATATGCTTAGATATTTTTAATTGGAATTTTCTTTGTGTAATTATAGCATTTGTGAGGATTAAAGCTTTATGAGTAGTTTTGAGTAAAAGTTTTTTCCTACTCTAAGTAAGGAAACTTACTATTTTTATCTTTTATTCATCAAATCTTCATCTATTTTGTGATGTGGATTGTTTGGACCAAACAATTTCTTAATTGTTTTGTGAATCTATTGAGGCAAATAACTTGTTGTGAATCTTACATACATTTATTAACATTTTAACCGCATAAATATTGTGTATGTTTAATAAACAATACATTTAAGTGGTGTATTTTTATTTATCCTCGTATCAGTTAAATGAATACAAATTAATCATCTTTACATAAATAAACGATATATTAGACAAGTAAAGTACATCTAGTACCACCAATTTTTGGTGTTACATATGAACCTTTTTGTTATCAACAAACCTCGTGTTGAGTTTCCTAAGGAATGAAGCCACCTTAAGATAATAAGAAAACAACATAAGAAAGAAATAAAATTGCTCGTAACAACATTTGCCTTTATCATTCATTTGATATAAGGTATATGGACATTGTGAGACACATCTTGTCTAAATATTTTCTTAAGAGAGTGATAAGTGTCTAGTTTAGGTAAAATTATTTATTATTTAGATACTTATATTCTATGAATTTGACTTAAATCTTAGTAAAAACAACCCATTTTCCCTTTAATTACAAAATGAGAAGTAGAGAAGTTATAAAAAATGGAAATTAATATGTTTTTGCTATTTTTGTAGGTAAAATGAAGGAAATTAAGAAGATGACATTGAGCCTCAAAGTTTACGCTAAGCATCGTAAAGCAGCTTCCTAAGGATTCAAATATATGATTGATATGACTCAACGGTAGGAATGGTGTTGAGTGTCACAAAGCTGGTTAAGGAAACCCTCATAAGGAGGAAACCTCAAGCACCAATCTTTGGAAAGATATGGAATACAACTTTTACAGGTCGAATCCAAGATGTGTAGCTTAAACCCTAAGAAAGGCAGTTTGGAAAGATCTAAAATGAAACCTCTATGACTCAAGCACCAAAGTTGAAGTTGAAGCAGTAAGCTATTAAAATAGCATGCCTATATCATTTGTATGCTGGTTTTGATAACTAATTTAGTAGTTCAGTTCTATGTTCTTAGGCACCTATTGTAATATCCTTAGAGAGAACCATTCAAGGATGGAAGCGGTTTCTTGTGCTTATTGTAATCATCATTATGAGGAACTAACTTCTTTTTAGTTGATATTGAATATAACTTCTCTAAACTCTTTGTACTGCACTTGATTCAATATATTATGTTTTTGTTATTTGTTGGTTATTTGATTTGCTTTTATTGCTTTGATGATTGGTCAATCATCATACGTCATTAGCACTAAATATAATAAGAATCAATTTAGTGTTTATATCCAATCAAATTTTGTAATGCTTGGTAGATACCAAGGATGGATATATGACTTTAGTTGGTTTAAAGAGTCTTGTTCATTAATGCAAGGATTCCTTCACCTGGGTGAGAATTACCTTGCGTCTTACACTCTTAGGTTATAATACTACAGGAATGGGGTTAAAATTACATTTAAGAGTACTTCCAAGAATACTAAGATAAATAACAACTTATACAGAATTAAGGGTAGTAAAGTTGAGTGAAAGAAGTCAAGTTCAAATCCCAACACCTTAATTAGCATCACTTATATTTATTAATGTTCAAACCTCTATTTAAAATTGTCAAACCTTTGTCATTGTTTTATTATAAACTTAAATAGATTATAAATTAATATCAAACCAAATTCTTGTGGATACAACTTTGTTTTGCTACAATTGAACCAACACACTTGCTTGATAACTTACGCCCTTAACTAGGTCTCAACAAAGAGTTATTCTTGGGATGTTTGTAAATATTCAACTTACATTTTGTGTTTATTGTAGAATGATATTTGATCCTATATGAGGAGAGTAATATGACCAACACAAATTGTTGTTGTTACGAAAAATCATGTAGATTCGAGAACAAATCCTTCTCAAGAGAAAGGAGATTATGGAAATCGTCCATTCATGTCATGGAATAAAGGCATAAGAAGACCTAGAACATGGATCAAGCAAGAGCTTACAAGAGGTTTACGCTCTATTGGCCCTCCAAAAGTCCTTATTGGTTCTAAGATAATCTTTGAAGAGGTCAACTCTGATGTGTAATAAAATGTACAAAGTAAAATAAAACATTTAGGCCTTATATTTGGACCAATTAGTGTAGAGTATTTGGGCCAAATAATGTAGAGTTTTGGACTTGTATTTGGGCCTATAATAAATTAGGGTTTTTTTAGGTTAGACCAATCTACCTAGGCTTACCTAAGTCTAAGAGAAATCCTAAGTTGGTCATTCCTTGCTTAGACGTGCACATGTTCCCCATTTTGCACATGTTGCAATGTGGAAAGCATGGCATGGCATGCGATCCACTCTCTGGAGCTTGATTTAAGGAGCACATGGGGAATATTTGAATTTGAATTTCCCTCCAATTTTGTAGTCCTAGGTAATATTTGAACCCCTATAAATTAAGGTGCTCACTCCTTGTTAAATAACCTTTGATTTGAGAAATGAAATGTTGTTGAGATTGCACTTTACTAGTCTGAGGTCCTTTATAATAGGCTTCTTTATGCACAACTAGTAGCCTTCTTCCTCCGTAGAGTTGGTTGAACCTCTCACTCCAATAACACTTTTGTCTCTTCACTTCATGTTAGCTCCTTCAGTCTTCAAGCTTCTGCCACAATCCATTTCAATCTACAGATCCAAATCAAGCAAGTATTACAAAGCTTCCACTAGGTTGACACAACCTCTAATTCAAAATCTTAAGACAATGGGTTTAAGAGACTTCATTCTTATATAATACTCAACTTTCTCGTTTTTAATCAATTGAAAACTTAAACTTACACTTGAATTTCCAACAAATAAGAAGGCGAATGGATTTTATGGTAAGAATTATGTGAGAGGAAAAAGAATTAAAATTACAAGTCTCGTATCTTATTTCTATATCTTTTTATTTTTGTTCCTACTTACTTTTTTTTTTTTAAAATCAAACTTTCTATTTTTGTAAGATTCCACGTGCTTTTATTATTTTTTTTATAATTTTAAAAAAATCGTTGTCTAAATTATATAAATTATTTTTTGCTTTAAAGTGAAATCTCATCCAAGGATTTGGTCCCCAAATTTGACATTTATTGTATTGAGGAAATAAGTCTTTTTATTCATGATCTAGCTAATAGCAATTTTTAATCAACATTGTGTGTAGTAACATTCTTTAAAAACCAAAATATGTTGCTTTTATGACAATTTTAAACCACCAATATAATTAAATATCAATAGAGTAAAGATTATTTAAATCACTTCAAATTACAAAGATTAAATTGAAGCAAACTTAATACAGCCTACAAAATAAAAGAGAATTTCCATCAAACAAAAGTATCTTCCTCATTTACACACTTGTTAATTACATTGATCATGCAAATGGGCCTATGAAAACTAATGGCATGTATAGGCCCGCAAAAAGTATGGTTTTATTTGTTTTAAGTCTTTTTCTTTTGGTTTGGGCAATATTTTTACATAAGTCGTTGACGAACGAAGGATCCAGACTCAAATTGGGCTTTTCATTTCGAACACAAACCCAGCTATTGAGAACTCCTATCAAGCACCGTACATGGTGAAAACAATATTATTTTGTTGTTTAGGTAAAATAATATTATTTTTACGGTATTATTTAAAAATAATATATAGCATAATGTATCTTGTTTCTCTCGTATTAATGTCTTTAGGAAATACCACCTACTAAACTTTTTTATAAAACAAATTGAAGAAAATTAACACAATAAAATATTATTGTCATTTTTTAAGAAAAAATTATTCATAACAAAACATCGCCACCACTTCTACGAGTATCATTCTTGCCGCTTCATTTTCTTCTTCCTCTTTCTCTTCTTCTTACCTATTTCTAATTAATTTATAATATATATTGTCAAATTTATCAAAAAATTGGTGTTCATTTTATTGAAAAAAATTATATATTGATTTTTAAAAAAAAATTACTAATGAGTTTTCAAAAGATTGAATTATTCACATATCATTCGATTAAGGAATATTATCGACGAATTTTAGCATGGTATGATCAAAATCTAAGACAGAAATTTAGCACCCATTTCTGCTGAAATAATTTGCCAATGAAAATATACACCTAAGGGTAATAAACAATATAAATTACTGATGAATTTTATCAACAAAAAATTTCGTAGATAATTAAAATTTTAATTTATCAATATATTTTACGGACGAATCTGTTATACTGACGAAAATATCCTTTTGTAATTTTTTATCATAAAATTTCGCCAATAATTAATATTTTCATAATCAATTCCAAATAGTGCTAAGTTTGCTAAAGAGGTAAAGTTTCTGAGGTTGGAACAATGTGACATATATGTGCACACTTATGTTGCTCGGTTTGAATACCTAGCTCATTTTAACACCCAAGCCACCTTTGAGGCTTGGGATGTAGAAAGTTTGAAGAATGACTTAGACATGATTTGAAGAAGATAGTGGTGCTTATGTGTATTTGTGAATTCCCTGCATTAAGGGAGAAGGCGAAGATGATTGAAAGGCTAGAACATCACCCTAGTAGAGTCATGAGATTACATCACAATGGGTCTTCTGGTGGAAGGAATAGAGCACAACAACAGAAACCATATGTTAGGCCTCAATCCTCAAGCTCTATAGCATCTTTCCCTCAATCTCAACCGTCTTCATAAGGAAGTGTTAAATGTTTTCAATGCAATGGGCCACACTTAAAGAAAGATTGTCCAAGGAAGACTACATAAATAAAATGTTTTAATTGCAACAGGTTAGGACACATAGCTAGAAATTGTCTACTAGGTGGAGTTCAAAGTGCTCCTGGTAGACAAATGACACAACAACCATCTCATCAACAACTTACTAAAAGGGGAGGTGATAGACCACAGGCAGTTGGGAGAGTTTTTTCTTTATCCAGGGAGGATGCATCCAGATTAGGTAATCTCATTCTAGGGGAATGCTTAGTAGCTGGTAGATGTTTGTCAGTGTTATTTGAGTATGGAGCGATACACTCCTTTGTATCAACCTTGTGTGTACAAGAGTTGGAATTGCCAGTTAAAGAGCTACAATTCAAAATGTTAGTCTCAACACTAGCCTCAAGTTCAATATCTACTTGTCCTGTGTGTGTGTTGAGTGTCTAGTAGTGGTCAAAGGGCACAGATTCGAGGTGAACTTGATCTGTATACCTCAACGTGAGTTAGATGTCATCTTAGGAATGAATTAGCTATATGCTAATCACATACTCTTAGACTGTAGCAAGAAGAAGATATTGTTTCCAAAGCCTGAATAGTTGAATGTGTGTCTGCAGAACAAATATGGAAAGAGTTGGGAGAAGGAGCATAATATTTTATGATTTTAACCCAATTGGAGGAAGGATCGATGAAAATATAGGCCACATCCTTGCGGCGAGTGAATACATGGATATCTTTTCAGAAGAACTCCCAGGATTGCCATCATGTAGAGAGGTGGAATTCTCCATTGATCTTGTTGTGTCAGGAGCTAGGCTAACAATGGCCTCGTATCGGATGACTTTCTTCCTTGTTTTCTTGAAGATCTAATGTCATAAAAGTGGTTAGTTTGAAGAGTTTTACCATATAATTCGATTTCATCTTAAGGTAAGTTCAAGTTTCTGTCATCTTGTAAAACCAATTTGTTTTTTTCACATACAACTTTTCTGGCTTGCATGTATTTTCTTTGTTTCTTAGGTAAAACTCCATCTCGATGTGATTTTAAAATCATGCCTTCATCATTGATCGAGCTTTCTGTTGTGTTTCTATAACAATCTTAAATGGTGGAGTCATGTAAGGGAAAAACAGTGATAAATGTATTTTGTAAGGTAAGGGGAGCTACATTCCTTTCAATTCTTAAGTCATATGGTTGAATTTAAATATCGGAGTTTGAATCTGTAATTGCATGTTGACTTAAATAGGAGAAAGATATGAAATTATTATGTATTCTGGTTCGAGATGTGAGATGTGAAGTTGATTGAGACTTTTAATTTTATGTATTAGAGTGATTCAAGAAATTTTTAGTTAAAATATATAATTCTTTATACTGTAAGAATATATAGATGAACTAATTAAATTTGATGTCATAATGATGAATGTGACATATTGTGTTGCTTATTAGAATATTGTATGCATGTAAATGTTGTAAATTGAGGATAAGAATGAGAAAAAATATGAAGAGATGGGGAAGCTCTAAATTTCCAGAGAAATTGTTTTGTCTGTAGCCTTGCCACTCGACGATAACCTTATTACATTTTGTTTATAGTAAAGGTGGTTTATATATTGTCAAATTGTTTGCTTTGCCTGTCACAAATTATATTTGATTATTGTATTGTTTTATGTGTTAAAAACAATGATAGAAGTAAATTTCGTACAAAATTATAAATTTTAACTGTACATAAATTTATTTATTTTTATGTTTATATTTTTGTACAATTATCTATACAACTTGTGAAGACTAAGAAAAATAAATATTTTTATTAAAAAAAAATTAAAGTATATATAGAGTATCTATTGTAGAGTCATATTACAAATTCAACTATATCTCTTGATAGTAGGATTACTAGTTAAAGTTTAGTATGCTATGGTTATCACATTAGCTATTTCCAAGAAAAAAAATGCTAATCTAGGATAAGATCAAGTTTATTGAAAGGGACTTGTGATTTGCATATTATTCACATATAATATATTTGAGAATTTTTCAACAAACTTATATTAGAAGTGGACTTTAATCCTAACCCAATCCCACAAAAAAAAAAATGGCTTGTAAGGTAAGATTTGCACCCCATTTATATACTATAAATTGTCTTATCTCTGGTCGATGTGGAACTTTCAACACACCCCCTCACATCAAGGTGTATACATCTCGTGTGTGAGACTAAAAATTAATGAGTGGTCTATTAGCGGCCCGATAGCGGGTGGAACAGAATGTCCAAGAAATCTCGGTAGGATAGACTTGTTTTTTTTTTTAAACAATGGCTCTGATACCATGTTAGTATGTATAAGCCATGAGAAATAAGAGTAAAAGAAGAAAGGATGCGTACAAAAACGGGTACATAAACGCACAAGAAGTGTTTGGTGAAAAATAATTCAAAGAGAGTTTGCTTACTAATTTATTAGAACATTTGTTCAATATATAAAGTACCATGTCTCATCATATAAAGATAAAAATAAAACCTAATAAAACATAATATTTGATAATAATAAAAGAGAATCAAATATATAATATCTCTATCAATAAAAATAAAAATAAAAGATATATAATATTTTTATCAACTTAACAAACTTCACATCACAAATTTTTCCATTTCCCCTTATTATCCATCCTTCCATGATCCAACAACTTATCTTACATTTATCTACTAGTACACTACTAATTAGTATACTACAATGCTTCAATAATGTAGTTATAACATGAACACGAATATATTGTACTACCATCTATTACTATGTTAGTGATTTTAAAAAATGAGATAAAAATATTATTTTCATTTTAGTTTATAACTTCCAAAAAATACTTATTCTCAAAAGCTCATGGATAGCAAGTTTAGAATAAATTATTGCTAAGAATGATTTAATTTGTAACAAGATATTATATTATATGTATGTACAGTAAACATTTGCTTAAGTTCGCATCCTGTCTAAATCTGCATTTGAAAAGGAAAATTCTTGGGTCAATAACTTGATGACTTTATTTTAAAAAATCATGTAAAGTTATTTGACTTTATATTCGGTTACATTTTGTTATATATAAAGAGAGAGAGAGAAATATATGAATAAAATAAAATAATAAGTTTTTCTCATAACATATCTCTTATATTTATTATATATCATATATCTCATATTTTTAAAAATTTTTACAAATTTTTAATCCTCATAATATTTCATATTGTAATTATATGACCCATAATATTTCATATTGTAATTTGACTCTTAAAATTTCATAAGTCCGCATCTCAATTAAGTCTGTATCAAACTCTCAAGATCAAAATGCAGACTTAAGTGAATGTTTACTGTAGGTATATATTTAATGTAGTATTTATATAAATATTAAATAATATTACCTAAAGAACTTATTAAATATAATACATAAGAATTATACTAAAATAATCATATAATATTTGTGAAATATTTTTTTAAAATCATAATATTCTTAACAAAAAATTTTGTAATTATCGACAAAATCTATTGAAGAATTTTAGAAATTTAATTATCGACAAAAATATTCATTAGTAACGAATCTGCCAATATTTTCGTGGTAAATTACAATTTGTATTATCAATGAATATTTTCACTAGTAATATATTTTTTAATAAATTATGACTTATTACAGTGAATATGTTCGTCTATCAATAAATTTTGTTGGTAAAATTGTGTTGCAAATCTGCTTTGGGTTTTGATCAATTCGTGTAAAATTCGTCAGCAATTATATGTCTTAAAATTGGTCGATAATTTATTATTCCATTAGTGAATTTGTTAGTAAAAAGAACAATAAATTTCCTATAAAGTATAATGTTTGTTTTGAGTTAAGTGGAGATGGGTTAGAAGAAGAGAGGAAGAATATAAGGAGGAGGATGATGAGGAAGAGAAGACACAATCGATGTCGATGGTGGTGGTGAAGGTAGTGTCAGAGCCGAGGAGACTCAAGGATTAGAGAGACCTAAAATAAACTTATGAATGAGACATTTTATTTCTTTTTTTTTCGAGTTATGTTTATACAAAATTATTATTAAATTTTCAAAATTAATTTCATGTAACACATTTCTTTTTCAATAGATTATAAGGTTAATCCATTTAATCTTTGTTAAGATATTGTTGATCTTAAATAAGTTTTTATTATCTTTTTAATCTTGTGAAACTTTTTTCGGCTGAAGCAACTTATACTGAAATTGTTATCATTTTTCTATAAGGTATATATGCATTTGGAAAATAATCTATTCTTTTTACATTATTAAGAATGTCAATTGGTTTATCATTTCCAAACCTATAAATCCCCTTCAGATATTTATTTCTGAAAATAAATCAAATCCATCAAGATCCAACAAATCATGTTTTAAAGATTTTTCAAGATTTAAGCATTTCTCTTTTAAAAATGTACAATCTAATAACTTTAATTTTTTAACACTAAATAAAAACCAAAAATTTATATTGTTGCTTTCACCTATATCTATACTGCTATTATTTTATTCATCTAAAGAGTACATGCATATATTTTCTAATCCATTTTTCTTATCTATTTTTACAAATTTATTCATAACTCTTTTTGAGATGTAATTAAACCTTCAACTTTTCTCTTCTTCCAAGTTTTTGAATAACTTAATTCAAATTTTTTAGTTGAAATATTCATATATTTTTATCTGAAATAAAAAATTATAATATATAAAACACTAATAAAAATAAGTAATTAAAAAGAATGAGTTAAAACAATAAAATCTAATTTTAGTTGTCAAGAAAGTAAATTCAACCGTAGAATTGTATTATCTAAAAGTCTCAAGTCTTTTTACTCTTTCTCAAGTTTCAACTTCTTTACAAACTAGCAAAGTTTATTTTGTGATTAATAGTTAATAAAAACAATTAAAAAAATTATTGTTCTTCTTAGTTAGAACCCTAAACCCTAATTTCTAAACAAAATAAGGGAAAAAAACATATTTCTAATCCTAATATAAATTCAATAAATAAAATAAAAAAAAACATCACAATTAAAAAGAAAAACACACTAATCAAAAATGGAAATAAAAAGATTGGTACACGCGGACAATATGAGAGTCAAAGAATGAAATATGTCAAAACTCTAAAATGAAGAACTCTAAAATTGAAGAAAGTAAGGAGAGACAATTAGTGAAATCAATAAATGAGAAGTCATTAAGAGATAAAAGAATAAAACAATATCAAAATTGAAGCCACAAAGAGATAAAGGAATAAAATACAACTAAAATACAACCAAAATTAAAGTCATGTTGAGATAAAAGAATAAAATAAAACCAAAATTTAAGTCACATAGATATAAAAGAAGAAAATAAAATCAAAACTAAAGTCACATAGAGATAAACAAATAAAATAAAACAAAAATTGAAGTCACTCATATAAAAAAAGAAAATAGAATCAAAATTGGTTATAAGAGAATAAAGATAATTAATTATTCTCTTCCTTTAAAAATAATTATAATTTATTGTAAAAAAGTTTAACTCATTAAATATCATTTTTAATACCAATAAAAATTTTCAAACACTACTAATAATTTAATTAAATTTTATTATCAAACATAAACTTATAATTAATTTATTAGAGCTATATTAGTACCAAATGCTTTTTAGACATTTTTTTTCTTAAACATAATTTTATAACTAATTTAATAGAAATATATTAGTGGTAAAAAACTTTTGAGGTCTTTTTTCTTCAATATAATTTAATAAAGGTATATTAGTACCAAATCTTTTTTAGACCTTTTTTTTCTTAAACATAATTTTATAATTAATTTAATAAAGAAATATTAGTATTAAAAAAACTTGATGTTTTTCTCCAATACCTAAAGCGAGTGCTTTTATCCTTGAGTCGGCCTTGGACGGAGCAGTAGTGGTGGTCACAACAACGGTGACAAGCAAAGGTGGAGGAGGAATTGGAGGAGGAGGAGGAAGAGGAAGAGAAATATAAGGAGGAACATGAGACAATTGGCATGGTGATGACAATGGAGGGGGGGAGAAGAGGAGAAAGAAGGAAAAAAAAAGGGTAGGAAAAAGAAAATCTAATCAATATATTAACAGATGATCAAAATTCGTTGATAATTACTGACAAATATTTCTTACGGATACTTATTGATGGATTTAGCCATCGATAATTACTGACATATTTTTTATCATCATTTTTTTTCTATTACCGATGAATTTTCTTGTAGTGAATTATTAAATATGAAAATTTTACATAAACTTTTATATTATTAAATAAGATATCATTTTACAAAATAATAATAATAATAATAATAATAATAAAATATTATTTATAATAACTATGAATAAAATATGTAACGAAATTTATACGTTCTTTGTTATTGTATAAATATATAGATATTAAATGATAATATGTATTATACTTATCAAATATAATATATAATTACACGTTATTAATATTGTATTTATATAAATATGAAATAATAAGTCTATTAAATATAGGCTTAAATACTTTTTTCGTCCTCATTTTCGTAGTGTTTGTTGCGGATGGTCCTCATTTTGACAGAATGTTTAAAATGGTCATCATTTTTATCAAATGTTTAAAATGGTTCTCATTTTCGCACTGTTTAAATCAGTAACGGATCACCTGTACAGTACACCTAACACACTCCAATGCAACGTAATACAAACAGTGAGTGTCACCTGTACAGTGCTCCGTTACTAATTTAAACAGTGTCACAGAAAAGGACCAAATAAAATACGAATTGTGAAAATGAGGACTATTTTAAACATTCGGTAAAAATGAAGACCATTTTAAACATTATGTCAAAATGAGGATCATCCGCAACAAACACTACAAAAATGAGGACGAAAAATGTAATTAAGCCTTAAATATAATATACAATTAATATTGTATAGACTGTATGTATCTAATCTTACACACGACATATGTATTAATACATAAACTAATATTGAGATATTTATTTAACTAATTTTAACATCTAAAAAAATGTGTCTAAAAATTTAGAGAAGTGTTCGTTGAAAATCTTGTTGGGTATCAGAGTACCAGCACAAGTACTCACAACTAAAATAAAAGATGAAAATAAAGGAACAAAAACAAATAATAGGCAATGAATTTAATTTATTCAAGAAAAGAAAAATTACATACCATTCTCTCCAATCCTAGGAGAAAACAATGACAACCCCTCTCTTGGAAATAAGAAAAACTAATACAAGGAGAACCTTAAAGGAGAAACTAACCTTCTCTCTTAGAGGAGAAACTAATATTCTCTCTTAATTCTTCTCTCAAACCAATAAAGCAAAAAGGAATAGACAAGGAGAGACTTTGGGATGATTTCCTAAGGAAACACTGGAATCCTTTCATAACATTAAAAGTAAGCCCTAAAGTAAGTTCCCATCAATGTGGGACTTCTTTTCTCACAATCTCCCACTTGAAGATTTTGAATCAATTCTTCACACCATGCTTTATTCTCTGCCTTCATGTTGCTTGTTTTTCTGGTAGACTTCAGTATGATCGAATCCACGTAGACTTTATTGACACATAATTCTGATCCTCCAAAACGCAATGCAACACCCGAGGTTCCTTCTAAGGACCTCTTGTCAATACTTCACTGCTCTCCACCAAACCCGCCATGAACCTACTAACCACTCCCACTGCTTGTGCAATGTCTGGTCTTGTACACATCATAGCATTCATAAGGCTGTCCACCACTGATGCACTCGGTACCCGAGACTTCTCCATCCTCTCCGCTTCACTGCTAGGACTCATACGTGAGGAACAATTGATAGAAAGTGGGGTAGAAATTGGCTTACAATCTTGCATGTTGAAGCGCCACAAGATTATCAGTAAGTATTTCTTCTGAGAAAGCCAAACCTTCCTATCTTTTTTGTCTCGGTGAATTTGCATCCCTGAAATCCTTGTTTGCTGGTTCCAAGTCCTTCTTCTCATACTTCCTAGCCAATTGTGCCTTCAATTCCTGGATTTGAACTTTGTTGGGGCCTACCTCCAACATGTCTATCACATACAACATCAATGGTATAAACACCCAGTCTGTTGTAACCGAGGCTTATGAAGGAATCAAATCTCTGATACGAACACTTGAGCTCTCTTTAAACCATATTGAGATTTGTTCAACCATGCAAACCAAGTTTTCTTGTTCTTTAACGCCTTCTGGTTGGAGCATCATTTCATTTCTATTTAACAATAACCTTGTGGGTAAAAAAGTGGGACCCACAGGTGGTACCCCTTCACATTGTTAGCATAGCCCAAGCACTTATTTTTTCCTAGTTTTAAGCTCTACTCGTGCTTTGGATTCCTTGAACTGGTAACAACACATTTGACTTTCTCTTGATGTAGTACACCTACAATCTCATGGAGTAAACTTTGATTCTCCTAGTGATAACTCTGGTGATTCCCTTACATTAGAATAAATCAAGTCTTCTTGTGTTTTCCTTTTTCCTAGTAGTCAAACTAGCAATCTGCGATCTATGACTATGTTTGTTGGCTTACCACACAGTGCTCGCGTAGAGATAAAACAACCTTCTTGAGCCCGAGTAAGAGATTACGTTCTGCATGGATTTGCAAACTTCGCTCTGACTTATACCCAAGTTTACGATGTCACATCAACATCGCTTCTTCTTGACTTGTCGATGCAACCATTGCATTAGCTTCCTGCAACGTATCTCCCAAAAGCACATACACATCTGCCATGATCTTTTGCGCTTTCATGACTTACCATATCTCTCCTCTTCTTCACAGAATATCTTCGTCATCCGAGGTATTTGCCATACAACCTTGTGAGGTTGATGCCTCAGAGTTCTTTCCTCCATTCTTCAAATGCCAACAATCTTTCTTCACATGCCATCTTTTTGCTTCATGAGACTAACTCCCACTAGGTTCACGTTCTGTTGATCTACCTATCGTCATCACCAAAGCTTCTATTTGCCTTGCACTTTCCACCATATCCTCTTTGTTCTTTCGCCTGTATTCTTCTTCAAGAAGAGCTCCAGCAACATCCTCAAAGCGTAGGAGGTCAATAACGTTGTAATTTGTAATGTTGATGACAAGCTAATCATACAAATCAGGTAAACTCTGTAGTAGAAGATCCGCACGTTCATTTTCAATTATGTTGAAATCTGCCGTTGAAAGTTGGGCAAACAACGTATTTAGATTGTTGATGTGGTCTGTCACCGATGTGGACTCACTCATTCGAAGAGTATAGAGTTTTCTCTTCAAGAATATTCTTGTGTGAAGTGACTTAACCTCGTACAGGCTTGTGAGAGTATCCAAATCTCCTTCGCTGTAGTCTTCTCTACAATGCTGGATAAAACCGCATATGCCAATGCTAAGTGCAAATTTGCTATAGCATTGTTATCTATTTCCTTCCACTTTTTATTTGTAATGCCCTCAGGTTTTTCTTCAATTGCTTCTAGACAATTGTCCTTTCTCAAAATTGTCTACTGGAACAATGGAGGTAGAACGTGAACCAGTGCACCAGGTAATTCCCAGGAAAGAGAGGTGGGTCACTAATGGACACGCTTAAGTACCAAGTCTTTCCTAGCCAGAACTTTCCTAGATATGCACTTTCACATTACCACACTTTATCCACTATCACAATACTATTCTAATGACAATAGCAGCGAAATATAATTACACGAACCAACAGCTCTGTTGGGTATCAGAGTACCAGCACAAGTACTCACAACTAAAATAAAAGATGAAAATAAAAGAACAAAGACAGATAATAGGCAATGAATTTAATTTATTCAAGAAAAAAAAATTACATATCATTCTCTCCAATCCCAAGGAGAAAACAATGACAACCCC
Organism: Vigna unguiculata; assembly: GCF_037176805.1. NCBI lineage: Eukaryota > Viridiplantae > Streptophyta > Magnoliopsida > Fabales > Fabaceae > Vigna > Vigna unguiculata. The sequence continues at coordinate 37,411,419 of NC_140800.1, read as the reverse complement.
TATCTTGGAAATAGGAAAAACTAATACAAGGAGACTCTTAAAGGAGAAACTAACCTTCTCTCTTAGAGGAGAAACTAATATTCTCTCTTAGAAGAGAAACTAATATTCTCTCTTAGAAGAGAAACTAATATTCTCTCTTAGAAGAGAAACTAACCTTCTCTCTTAGAGGAGAAACTAATATTCTCTCTTAGAAGAGAAACTAATATTCTCTCTTAGAAGAGAAACTAATATTCTCTCTTAGAAGAGAAACTAATATTCTCTCTTAGAAGAGAAACTAATATTCTCTCTTAGACCCCTCTCTTCGAAATAGGAAAAACTAATACAAGGAGAATCTTAAAGGAGAAACTAACCTTCTCTCTTAGAAACTAAAATATTCTCTCTTAGAGGAGAAATAGGAAAAACTAATACAAGGAGAATCTTAAAGGAGAAACTAACCTTCTCTCTTAGAAACTAAAATATTCTCTCTTAGAGGAGAAACTAAAATTCCCTCTTAGAGGAGAAACTAATATTCTCTCTTAGAGGAGAAACTAATATTCTCTCTTAGAGGAGAAACTAATATTCTCTCTTAATTCTTCTCTCAAACTAATAAAGCAAAAAGGAATAGAAAATGAGAGACTTTGGGATGATTTCCTAAGAAAACACTGGACTCATTTTATAACATTAAAAGTAAGCCCCAAAGTAAGTTCCCATCGATGTGAGACTTCTTTTCTCACAAATCTCATATAGTTTAGGATGTGTTTTCTTCCAAAAAAAAAAAAAATTCTTTAGAGGGATTGTAAGGTGCAGATTTGGAGTGTAATTCGTGTTAGTTTCATAGGATTTGAGGATGATGGAAGGAACAAATTTGCGAGATGGTGAATTTTTCCGATCTTGCTTAAGGTGGGCGATTTGAGAGTTTGATACGAGCTTTTTTACTATATTATCCTCATTGAATTGACGTGCATGGTTGAGTTTTGCAGTGGTCAGAATCAGTTCTAGATGAGATGGAATTGATTTTGTGACTTGACAAAGGAAAAAATTGGTTCTGGATGGGGTGGAATTGATTCCAAGAATTCCATGCATGTTTACGAATCGGTTCTCATCTTGATGTAACTAATTCTAGTGCATCATTTTCTTATACTTTTTGGGACATGGGTAAGCATGCATCATTTTCTTACACTTTTTATTACTGGAAATTTGTAAATCAAGTACACGTACACCTGCATTCTTTTTATCTTTTTGTTTCTTTATTTAATTTCATGTGCAAGGACTATTCACGTTTATTATCAATTTTATAGATCATAGATTAGTTTTGCTAACTCATATATCTTTGCTGTGATTGATACGTGATTCGATCTTAGAAAAAAGATATTCGTATTTTTTTTTTTAAATTATTGAATAACAGTTTTTTAAATAAATAGTTGTAACTCATAAAAAATTATTTTATATTACTTTTAACATCAAGAAAAATTTAATAATCTTTATTTTTTATCTATTAAAAAAATATTTATCATATTAGTTAAATCACTCGCAAATTTTCATAAATTTCACTATCAAATCTATTCATTTTCATCTTCAAATTCCTTAAAAAAAACAAAACAAATTTTATCTCTAAATTCATTCAAATTCATCTACTTACTCCCTCAAATTCATCCTCTAAAAGAAATTATATAGTATATAAATAAATATAAATTTCACCTCATAAATTAATTTTATAAAATTATATTAAATTTAAAGTACACTTATATTAGAGTAATCAAAAATTCTAATAAAACTTTTTTCTGTTGAGCTTATATTACTGTGTCACCTTACACATGAGTTTTGTAAAATTGTTAAATGTAAAATTGTTAAATTTAAAGTCTATATTCTCAACATTTGGTATAAGTGGATGAGTGAGTTTTAAATTATTGAATTAAACTTAAAATTTATTTCTTAATTTTATTTACCAATATTTTAGAGTATTGGTTAAAAAATTAAAAGAAAAATAATTACTAAAACGAGAGTATATTAATTAAGTGAAAAGGAAAATCGTGGCTACAAGTTTTAACTTACCATTGCATAAAACCCGACAGATCAATACTAATTTTAATTCTGTTCTTGTCTTTGGTTTCCATTACCAATTGATATAACAGAACAGGAATGCTGTGAGAGAAAAAGCAAAAAAGATAAGGTTAAATAAAAATGATTTTATAACAAACGTTGAATGATAAAAATGATTTTAAAGTGAAAAAAAAAAATGTGAAAAACTGAGTGAGAGTGACGCAGGTGTTTGCGTGGAGTTTGTAAGGAGGTGGGTGATAAGACTGAACAAGACAAAATGAGTACCTGAAGTTGAAGATGATGACAACATAAGATGTAAGAGAAAAGATAAACTACAATATTTTGAGTTGTTCCACAAAGAAAATGAATTAGAAAGAGTAGAGAGGTAATGTTATGAATTTGAATTGATAGAAGGGTTTTACAGTGAAGGAGGAGTTAATGAGAAGAAGAGAAGAGAGAGAAAAGAGAAGAAAGAAGAAGACAAAAAGAATGGATGAAAGGAGATGAGAGGAGTACGAAAGAGGAAGCAGAGGGGAGGGCCAGTGGGAATACATTAATGGCATGAATCCGTGTGCACGCAATTGCTCACCAACATACTGAATCACTGACACTGTCTCATCCCATCCCATCTCATCTCATGGTCCTCACCTTCTTCCTTCCCTTTTGTCCCCTCTTTTCTTCTTCCATCTTCTCTATCTTCTCCAACACCACCACCTCAATCCTCAATAATCCTAACCCTAATAATCGGTACTTCCTCTTTTATTAATTGCACCACCACCAAGCACGTGCTTCACTCATTAATAATAATCTCACAAATATACTTCAGTTTCATCAATGCTGGATATCCTGCACAATCGTTGACCCCTGAAAGTGACTACACACATCACAAACCACCAACGACGAGCTGGAGCTGACGGCTGAGACCTTCACGGTTAAGGTTTTGTCACTTCCCTTCACATCTCACTAAAACGGTAAATTCAACCACACTGCGCACCTCATGGAGAAAAACTCGGACGTTAACTTTTCTTATTTACCACTATACCCTTCCCTTCTCTTCTTCTTCTTCTTCTTCTTCTTCTTCTTCTTCTTCTTCTACCATCATCACAACAACTCTCCATTGCGTTCCCCTCGCACGCTGCACGCACGTGCCACCTACCTTCACTTTCTCATACCATTTCACTTTTAAATTTCAAATTCCATTTAATACCCTCATCTAACTCCTTCCTTCTCTTTTAAATACCACTTCACAGTTTTTTAGAAATCTTTTCTCATCATTGCTTGCATTCATTCTTTCATACATTCTCACACTTGTATTTATGCTGTTACAATCAAATTTCTTTCATTCCACCATTCCACCACTTTTGTTTCTCTATGCTAGTTAAAGAACTTGGCCTAATATACTGCATCAATGCATTTATTTATGTATTGACAGATGTAGAAAATATTTATATTAATTGTATATAAGTTTAATTGTTATCACGTAGGGTAAATTTTTTATATATAAATAACTAGTTTTAAAATCTAAAGTCAATGAAATCATTGTAAAATCTATCATTACGAAATTTAAACTCATCCGATTGGTCAAATCAAAATGTCGGTGCATTGGTTAGGTGATAAAGTCAAACACGTTTAATTTATTAGTCTACAAAAATTGGAACCCGGTAAAATCCATTACAAAAAATAGTTTACGTGGAATAATAAAATATGTTGTTTAATCTGTTTGTCTTTCACAATAACACAAAAAATCAACATAATATATTTCATTGAACTATTGAGTATATTTTAAATATCTAAAAACTTATAAACTTATATTTTATTAAAAATATAATTATTTAATATTGGTGCTGAATTAAGTAATATGTATATTATTTAATTACTGTTGGTTTGCCCAATATCTGTTAAATTTCAAACCAATTTTTTTAATTTTTCGATTATTGATTTAGTTGTAAAAAACGGAAATGAAGAAAATCACTAATATGCTTGAATCATTCTAAATGATCCAAAATCACATTAAAACATCAATTAATCTGACTTAATTTAGGTGAATATATTTACATTTTGGACGCATGCTATTACGATTTCAAAATTTATTGTGTTTAAATAACTTAATAAATTTTATGTTGTATGAAAAGTGTACTAAATTTGTATTATTAACTTACTTTTAGAATAAAAATATTTAAAATCATTTTCGAACTCAATTTTAATTAGAATCAATTCAATCAACATGAATCCTACGAGAATTGGACAGTCATTTTTTTAAAATAATTACGTATCATTTACTGACTAAATGAAATTGTATTTTGTTTTAAATGAAATGGACGGATACCAAAAATTAACTATCATTATGAAAACTAATTAATACTTTGTACTTATAATGTATGATTACTCAAATGAAAGGAACATGAAACAAACTGTCATCCTCTTAGTATCAGTTTTTTTTTTTTTTTTAATTTAAAAATAATAATTATTCTTATATATATATATATATATATATATATATATTAATTTTTATAATGTAATAGGCATCTTTCTTTCTGCTTGAAAATAGTTATTATAAAAAAGTGGAAACAGAAAACTGTTATTGTAAGAAAAAGCTATGATCTGAGTTTGATTATAAGAAAAAGAATCTGGTCATCCTTCTCTTTTAAATAATTATTTAAATGTGTAAAAAAGAAAAAGATTAATAAGTAATTACTGATTTTATACTGTTAAAAAATATTATTCTATATAAAAAATTTCTTAAAAAAATTAAGCCAGCATACTTAAAAATACAGTATTTGGAGGATTAAGTTTTACTCTCCCTTACTGTCTTAATCAAAGATAATTTATATTTATTGTTGATTCGAAGATAATAATTGAGTTTGTAATCAAATTTAGAGTCTACTAATATTATATGCAATTACATACACTTAAACTTTACAACACAGGTCACACCCGATTTTGTAAACCTAAGTCTGAGTCTGAATCAATATGATGCATTTATCTATTATAAATAAAATTTTATTTATTTATTTATTATCCTGACTTGAAAATCTGGTTTGGTCTATTTATATAACTTATTTTGTGAAAAAAAAAAACGAAATCAATTATGTTATTGAGTGTAAAACATTGTTGATCATATAAAGTATGCTTTAATTTTTAAAAACTAATATTCAAAGAATTAAAAAGCTTAAGCAATAAATCAGTTTGTGGAAAAATGGACAAAACCTATATCGTTATATCGTTACGTGATAAAACAAATGAAAAAAAAACCGCAATAAAAGAGGAAGGAAAATAATAACGAAAGCTTCAATATGAATAACCACTTATACCATCTATTGAATTATGAGGCTGTTGAATTGTCACGCTATTAGTAACTTACGGTCAACACTAACTCTCTCAAAATTACCAATTTACTCTTGAAAACTATATATAATTAGTAAACATTTATAATACCTAAATTAATTCAAATAAAAGGGAACTTATGAGATTCATATAAAATTTGAATTTTATAAATTAAAAGTACACAAACAGTAAAATATTTTTTTAATTATGTTATATATATAATAAATAATAAATTTATTACATTTTACGATGATCATCTTAAAAATTATACTAATAATATTTTCTAATTAAATAATACTATAAAACTCTGTATCCATTTAATTTATACTTATATTTATTGTATATTTTTTCTTGCACTATATAGTTAAGACATTTATATGGAATGGATTAATATTTTTTTACCCACCATAAATAGAGTTGAAAATAGTCACGGGAACGAATCACCCATGAATCCATATATTTAATAGTTTTAAAATTTCAAAATTACAATTCTATTAAAAAATTTATAAATATATAATGTTAATAGATAAACAGGTTGTTTGTTGACAGGCCTTTGTTCCTAGTTTGACCCCTAATTTTGTAGCAGAAGAATATGAGTATTATAATTGTTAGAATTGATTTAAATAAATAATTATAAATATATTTGGTCCTCCACAATACAACACTATCCAGCGTTGAGAGTCAAAATATGGATATCTGTACACATACCTTTTGTGATGCAATTGAAGACAGCATTCAGGAATAAGCTTTTATTTGCATTCAATATTAAAAGCGCAGTAATTGCTCTTAGTTGACTATTGAAAACATGCTTACAACCAATCACCCCATTCACACAATCAATCACCAAATAAAAATATTCTACATTTTCCATTATTTTCAACTACTGGGTATTATCGCTATAGTAGACTATTACATAAGTAATAAAGATTACTTCCAAAAACAAGTGACATTAAAAAATAACAAAAAAAAAAAAAAAAGAATTTTGGATTTGATAATAAAAATGAGGTCAAGTGCGTGGCGTGGGTAGCGAGTAAGTCGGGGTGATGGGTGCAGCAGCAAAACAAAATCTGAAATGGCATAATAGCGAACATCATCAAGAACAACAACAACGAGAACCAACAACTCATGTCCTCTGACCGGGGAACTTTCTGGATCTCTTTAATAAACCTTCGGATCTTCTTCAAAGCGGTGCGTTTTATCCACTTGCTAAACCACCAGACCTAATTACTCAGGAGAGTAATCAAGTGTTATTATAGTAAGGAGAATAATGTCCTCTTCTTTGTCGTCGACCAATTCGCCGTGCGCCGCGTGCAAGATTCAGCGCCGGAAGTGCACGCAGGAGTGTGTGTTCGCGCCGTATTTTCCGCCGGACAACCCGCAGCGCTTTGCCTACGTGCACAAGGTGTTCGGTGCCAGCAACGTCGCAAAGCTTCTCAACGAACTCAACGCGGCGCAGCGCGAGGACGCGGTTAAGTCCCTCGCCTACGAGGCCGAGGCGCGTCTGCGGGACCCCGTCTATGGCTGCGTCGGTCTCATCTCCATCCTCCAGCACCGCCTCAAGCAGTTGCAGACCGAGCTCCACCACGCCAAGAAGGAACTCGCCTCTTACATCGGACCCCACGCCATGCTCCCTCCTCCTCCTCCGCCTCCGCCGCAACCGCGCACCTTCTCTCTCTTTCCCTTCAAAACCGCACCTCCCCCTCCTCATCAGGATCTTTTCGCCTTCACTGACGACGGTGCTTCCGCTTCTCACTCTTCCCACGCCGCCTTCAACCACCTCGCTGTTCTCTCACCTACCCTCGCCGCCGATCACGCCTTCCCTCACGCACCCACCCACCCTCTCGCTCTCCCGCACCACCAACACCTAATGCTCTCCCCTATGCAATCCAAGCCCCAAACCGACCCTGGTAATCTTAACCTATATACACATGCCCTCTCTTTCTGTTGCTTGGTTATTAGATCAACACAATAGCACTCTCTTAATTTTGAATACTTGGCATGTCATATAGTTAGTGTTTGGAAAATCCAGTTTTAAGGGTTTGCTGAAAGGTCTTGTCTTGCGTTTGTGTTGTGTCCCTTTTAACGATCGTGGTTTTACTTGTGTATTTTGCAATCAGGGAAGTAGCATGTGCAAGTAGAGAAAGTAGAGAATAAATCAGTAGTACTATAATAGGAATATGAAATTATGCCTTGACAGAACTAGAATCCAAAAGGGATTAGCCCAAGTTGTTTCATTGGAATTAAAAAGAGAATCTTGGTTTGTGTGCTGAGAGTGTTTTTCCTCATTCGATTTTATTTTCCGGACTTGTGATGGTTTTGCTGCACCTAATCAAGGAAGGGTTGATATATCTTCTCTCTCACAGTGAGAGTATAAAACAAAAACAGTTTATTCTTGCCGTGTTAGAGCAGCAACGACATGAGTATGCATTTCTGTTATGTCCTTTTAGGTTTGAATGGTTTTTGTGTTAAAAGATTGAAATGATTTGAAACAACGAAGGCGTTCTAATGTTTATTTTGTTATGTTGTGCAGCTTAATTGTTCTGAATGGAAAGCAAAAAGGGTGTAAAGAAGGAAGAGTGAGAAAGTTGCAGAAAGAGGAAGGAAAGTGGTGAGGGGTATATGAGACTGACTAAGCCTGCATTGTTTTTTGGGTTTGAACTTTTTGATGATTTTCTAGGTAGATGCATTTTAGAAAGTAGGATCTGTATTGATGTTAGAGAATGGTTTTTCTAGTAGAGAGAGCAACGGATTTCTCTTATCCATTTTAAGAGTGACATACCTGAATTCTCTACTACTTTAAATACTTAATCCATATTTACAATTTTTTATTTTTCTCTTTTTAACCTATTACATTATCTGTTATATTTGTGTTTTTCTGTTCAATCATTTCCTTACTCTGCTGGTACGGGGTTAGATTATAATGTTCAAATATCTTTTTTATTTTAAAAGAAAGTGTGAAACTAAACATCACAGTAATATTGAAGTCCAAGCCTTCTTAATACTTCCTTTGTCATCTTTATAGTTTACAATGATGGCATACTGGATCTTCTTATCATGCCATGTTCCTAATTCGGTGGAGAAAAATAAGTTTTAATTTTTACTTTTACTGTTTCTAATATCAATAATGTGTGATTTTAATTCTTAGTTTATTTAACCACTTTTTTTATCGTCATTTTCTTTAATTTCTTAGTCATTTAAATCACTGTTTAGAGTTAAACATTCTTTTTCTTTCTGTGGTTAGTTTTCTATGGATAAATTGTCGTAAATTGAAAATTTTCAGATTCGAGGTAAATTATTTTTTTTCAGAATTTTTGTTCGTTGCAGTTTTAAGATATTATTCCAAACAGGTTACTTATTTTATAAACAATTTTACTTTTAAAAAATGTTCTACAACTCTTAGTATGTTTAGCCTGATGCAAACGCCTTTTATCCTCATTTTCTAGTTTATTTATTTATTTAATGGTTTTTTAGTTTATTTATAAAAGAATATTTATTACAAAAACCGAATAAAAAATAATTAGCTACTATAGTGACAAATTTAAATACCAATTTATAAACTTAAAGTTATTAATAACTAAAATATTTTTAAAAAATTTAATTGATCACTAACATAGTTTCTATTATGAATTGTTTTTTAAATTGTTCACTAATATAATTTCTAAAATTTTGACTAACAAAAGAATTGGTCTTTAATTAAAAATTTGGTCTCTAAACATATTTTTTATCATTGAAAGTGATCATTATTTAATAATTGTCTTGTAGTGATTTAGAAATTTTCAAGATTTAAAACATATGTTTGTCTATATTTTTTTTCATTTTCTTATTTTCACCATCATCAAACAATCTTGACTTAGTCAGTAATTTGTCAATAGTATTACATCTCAGCTCTTTGTACAAACCTCCAAAACCCAAATGTTTTCATCGAGAGTTTGATCACATAAAATACTCTCATAAAAAAAAATGAAATTACCAGTTTTAAGAAAAGAGAGGGACTAAGTTCTCTTATTTAAAAATAAAACATTTAATCTGTTTAAAAATATTTGACGAAGAAAATGACACGTGATTAAATAAAAAAAGAAAAAGGTAAATAAAATCTAATAAACTGGATCTTATTTATATTTTTATTTACTATCAACGATTAGATTATGTCTCAGGTGAAGACATTGAAGATGATAGTAAGGTTAAGCAAAATTTGATAAAAGGAGTTTAAATTTATAGGTTTAGTAGTAAGCCAGAGAAATGAGAAGGCAATATAATTGTATGGTCGAAATTGTAGGGCATTTGTTTTTGTTTTCTTAGTAATAATAATATTTTGGACCAGCACTTTTATAAACAGTACAAGTAAAAGCAAGATGAAAATATGAAATTAAATTTTATATAAGTTTAAATTTATAATAATATATAAAAGTGATTTTCTCTTTTTTGTTCACATTTTAAAATACTAATTTTACCCTTTAAAATATAACTATTTATAAAATTTTTGAAAATTAACCATTACTTTTACAAACTTTTTTATAAAATTGTCTATCTTTGTCCTTCTCTTTTTCTTTATTTATCAATAGGTATTCTCTCATCTTTTTTGACTTTATTTTTAATAATATAATTTTATTTTATATATTAACTTAATAACATTATATTACTATAATATCACGTATATTTAAAACAATGCGTACACACAATCACGACAGCACCTATGTGTATGTTTATTAATTTATAAAATTGTTTGTGTAATTTTTTAAAAGTTTATTTCGAATCTCTTTGTAAACTAACTGTGGTGTAGTGTATAGTGATATTTTTTAAAAAAGAAATTAAAAAACACTCATAGAGAACATAAAGATAAATAGACGTAATAATACATACAGAAATGAATAAAATTATTTTCTCTGGAGATTCTTAAATAACTTTTTTTAAGCAAAGATAGATGAATAGAAAGAATAGATAGAATATAATGGACTGGTATCTGAGTCCATATTCATAATGGGCTTCTAGGCCCGTTTACTCGCCAAATAGACCTAACATTTATAATAAGACATGTGTAGGGAAACAGATTCACAACTAACATTGTACTTTCTGCAATGTATTTTATCCTCTTTCCATTTTTCTAGCTCTCCCAAAAGCCTCTCTTAAGGAGTCCTAGTGAGTTAAAGAAACTAAACTAAGATAAAAACATAGCAAACTAATTGAACTTTATTTATTGACATCAAATTAAATTATTTGTAATTTAAAAATATTTTAAATTATAAATATCAAAAAATAGTTTAGTGTATTACTTAAACTATTATGATTGTTGGAAAAAATTATTTACATCATCATCCATTATCGTTCTTAAAGTTACTTTTGTCATGTGCATTTCTGATTCTAATATTTTTTTTTATCATAAACCAAATATAAGTTTTAAAATTTTCTTTTTAAAAATTGCTTCAATGTTAAAAATGCGGTTCTCAGTATTAGTGTTGATATTACATTATAAGAAGATGGCACTGCCCTGTATGCTCTTTAACGACAAAAGTTTATCTTTTATGTCGTCTTTCCTTCCGTATTTAAGACTTCGATAGTAGAAAGAAATAGAGTGATAATTTTTTTCTCATTTTCCGGTGTGTAATAAACTAATTTTTCTACCTGTGCCGCAAAATTTTCGTAGATGTAATATTTTTTTGTAATGAAAATGAACAATGAGTACTGTATAATAATATATGACGAAAAAATGATACTTTTATAAATTTGTCAAGTGTATGATACATAAAAAAAATGTCATCTATGTTATTTAATCAATTAAGAAGCTAATAAAAAACATAGCGTTGTATATTGTTATAATCCATAAAAATAGTTTGCTTTTATAATCTTCATTATCTAACAAAAACTTGAAGCAAATGAGGTGGTTTTTTAATAATGGAAGTTCCACTTTTTCCTTTTGACAACACAATGAGAATTGTACATGCTTTGATGTGTTAGACTTTTCTTCTCTTTCTTCATACCAAAGTTAACCTTGACAATATTGGCATTCACACAAAGGTTGTCCAATATTAAGAAGTTTTAAATATAATAAAAAAAACATAAGATCAAATGCATGTATTTAATGTCAAGTTATGTAAAATTGGTGTTTGTTTACCTTGTAATTAGGACATTTTGAATAGCATTCCTTTGTATTTGCAGTATCTGCTCAAATTGTAGTAGAATGAAATTCAGGGAATTAATGATCCAAATTATGTAGTTATTTAATTAAATCACTTTTTTTAAAACAAAAAAACTTCAATTTTAAAATATATATAACACGGTTAACTAGATAATAAAAGGTCCTACTGATTCAATTTAATTTTAACTGATAGAAATTATTTATCCTCTTGACTTATTTCTTGTTATTTTATTCTTTTAACATAATTATAGATGGTAATGCGGACTGACCTGTGATCCATAAAATGCAGATTGGGATGACCGCTCCACATTGAAAATGTGGCTTCAAAAGATTGGCATGCCCTGCATAAGTTCTAGCCTGTGAGTCCGCTGGTTAGCTTTTTTTTTATGATAAAGTTTTCAATGTTTAATAAATTGAAATTTTTTTTGCAAGTTCACAAAATTAAGCAAAGACTTTGGGGAGTTGAATGATAAATTAATAATCTAACATTTTCATCATATTCATATTCTTACTTTGACATGCAGATGAATTCTTCAAATTTTAGCACATTCAGAAATACAACACTTGATTTTTTCATTCATACAAGAATTTGAAATGTCCATGTAGAAGTTCAGACGGAAAATAACTAACACACACAAGTGCAAGTTTTTATTTTTTGTGGGTCGCGAGCCAGCCCGCCCCATCCCACATCTAATCTACACGAGCTGCGAGTTATGCAGGTCTGACTTTTGTGAACCAACGGGCTCAATATCTCAGCATGTCCTGCATTTTTTCGGCTGGCCTACGAGCCAGTCCTCTAAGTCAAGCCCACATTGTCACCCTAAACATAATATGTAAGTGTGTATATATATATATATATATATATATATATATATATATATATATTATTCCACTATTTGTTGATTTGTTGAAGGTTTTCCACTAACTTAACAATTTTGGTAGAATTTAAAGTTTTTACCTTTCCATCTGATGTCTAAACAACTTCTCAAACCACCTCACAGTATTAATGTCACCCCAAATGCTGCAATAATTTCTCCACCATAATCCTCCATCCTATGTTTAGACATGAAGTATGTGGTGTTGTTTGTGGTGGAGATTTTGATGGACCTTGTAGTTGCGCTTATAATTGAACTTGTGGTGGATTCTATAGTGCCTAACCATGTAAGGGATCTTGTGGGGAAGTCTATTATGGTGGACTATCTTGTGGTACCATTTATTGCTCAGTTACAGTATGAGCAAAATCATGATAATGTTGGTGTTGTAAATGAATCTTTGTTTGTTAAGAATCTAGATATTTATACTAGTGGTGGTGTGTCAGTGGATTCTGATTTCTTGGCTGACATGCCTTCTTTGAAAGATGTGACTCCTATTGTCAATAATTTACAAGGTTTTCAACATTTAAACTCACCTCATTGTAATTTTGAGGTAGTTCCTAATTTTTTGATGACTAGGAAAGCTCGTTTTACGGAATAATTTCCTTTTCCAACTCTAATCACTATCGTCATTGTGCCTCCTCCTCCTCTTCTTTTTCTTCATCTTCCTTCTCTTCTTCTTTCTCATCCTCCTTCTCATCTTTAATTTTATTCCCACTAATCTTTCTTTAATATATAAAAGAATTTCATCATATTTATCAAAACATTTATAACTTATTTTATGACAAATAAACCAACAAAAGAATTAAAATAATAAAAATTACAAATTATCCATAAAATTTACCGACAAATCATAATTAATGAAAATATCCATCAATAATTTAACAACGGATCATACCAACAAATTTTATAGACTAATTCATTACTAACAAATTTAGGTTTACAAACATATTTATTTTCAGCAATAAAATCTCATCAATAAATTCGAAAGTTCATATAACGATAATGTTTACGGTTTTAATTTAAAAAGGCAAGTGATAACATGCATCATTCTATACATTTATCCAATATGTTAATTTTTTTTGAATTGTTCTTCTTTTCATCCAACTTTATCCAATATGTTTTGTTGAATTGTTGTCCTTTTCTTCTAGCTTTTTTATAAAGTATAAGGTATACTATTATAGAAAGAATGGTAGTGGTCAAAAGTCGGTCACAACTTTTTCTTGCCTTTACTTCATTACAACAACCTAACCTGTTGAATACATTTGTTTCGTTATTTTTTAATACATTTGATAATATATAATATGTGTTTTTCTTGTAAAAGAATTCATGAGAAATTATTGCAATAAAAGTTTAATCGGTGATGTTTTAGGGGCTGGAAATTACAACTATGGACCTATTATTCTATGTTTATATTATTTAAGTTGATATTAAATTTTTATTTTACGTTACTTGATTTTAGACTACAATAATATATGAATTGAATTCCTAATAATTTTAAATATTTATTTTTACGTTTTTAAGAATTTATTTTTTAATATATTTATAACTTTTTAAAAATTAAAAATGAAAAACTAAAAAATTAATCTAAAAAAAATCAGATTTTTTTAATTTTTTTTCCTAGTGGAACAATATATATTTTCTATGTGCAGTTCAGATCTATAATTTTAATGCCAAACTAAATCGTATCAGAAACATTTCTATATTAAAATCCTCATGATAATGAATAAAACTAAATATAAAATAAATGAACAAAATTAGTCTTCAAGTACTTTAGTGGTGTAAAAGAAATAGAAGAATTAAAAAATATATATAAAAATAAAGGAGAAGGAAAATAGTTTATTCTAATTTTTCAATAGGCATATATTATTACATTATGAGACCGTTGATTTTAGCTTCTTAAAATATAGCGTCGGTCATTTTTCTGTCATTGGAACAACACTAAGTTTGTTTTTGTTTCTTGAAGTAAATTTGATACATTAGACTTATTTATATTTGAAGGAGAAGAAAGGTAAAAGTTTGGTTGTTTGGACTAATAGAAAGATGATAAAATTTGAAGAAAAAATAAGATAAAAATTTATGAAAATCATATAATAGACAAAAATAATGATTTAATTAATAAAAATATAAGATCATCCTTTTATCCTTACATATAAATACAATTTAAATTACCAATAATGTAAATTATACTATAATAAACTATGAGTGATTATTTAAATTGAAAGAAAACAATATTGATAAAAATATACTAAATTAAAATATGTTTTTTAGAAATTAAAATGAACTAAATTTTGGGATTAGTTTAAATAAAATTAATTAATAATTTCACATTATAAAATTATTTTAGATTGAGATGAGGTTGTTTAAAATTAATATAAATTCAATAGGGTAGTTTTAAATTAAATTATCCACGTTGAAAATTGATATCAACATTTCTTGTGTGATGCTCAAATAACATTCCAAACACGTTGCAAATTTATAATATTTTAACAAAAATTGTATTAACTAATTTAACCTAAATATAAATGTAATTTTTAGCTAATTAAAAATTGACTAATCTACCATTTAAGTAAAGCACTAACTGATTATAATTTCAATAATTAAAATTTAGGTTCAATATGTTTTTGACCCATTAATCTTTAGTAAAAATTAAAATTAGTCTATTTTTGAAATTTTTTTCTAATTTAGTTTCCCAACTTTAAAATTGTGTGAATCTAGTCTTTTTCACCAAATTTTGTTAAGTTTATTTACATTTCAATATGTTTCATGATAGTTTCTTAGCTAGCATTGAAGTACAAATGTGTCAAACGATGTAAATAACTCAAATGCTATTATAAAATACACTTACAAGGACAAAAATGGTAATTGCATGGAGAATGAGCTGACTTTCCACTCAAATATCCTTACTTTAGAGAAGATATGTCTCTCCCCCACTCCTCCAAATTCATCCTTGCAAATCATCCCAAATCACCTTAATTTTCATCCTCTGCTACAGTAACTTGATAGAAACAAACGGAGACTTTGGATTGGGGAATGAATTTTAAGGAGAGTGAATGGGTGATTTAAGGAGATAAAGAGAGGATTATGGTGTTGTTTGGATCAAGCGATAAATAATGTGATTTGTGTAGATTTGATATGAAAGTTTGTATAAATTTGAAATGAAAGTTTGTGAAAGTTAGTATATATAGATTAAAAAAACTATTTAATAAATAAAAGTATGTGATTACCATTTTACCCCTGCTCACAAATGTGGTATAAAAATAAAGTTAAATTTGGGAAGATAAAATTTAAATTAGTTGCGTAGGGAACAAATTTTAATTACATTTTTTAACCACACACATAAATAAAAGCACAAAAAATATAAATCCCACATCCACCACGTGCATTCTCCATTTTTAACCACTGCGAGGTTGAAGTCCGGAAGAAGATGAGTTTCTTACCTTAAGAAGAAATTTGGACTAGAATCCCACATCCTTATTTTAAAATAAAACAAGGACAATTTGGACTTTGCAATCTTTATAAATAGCACATACTCACAAATCTCTTCTACTTGAGTGGATCACTCTTATGTAATCAATTGCCTGTAAGTTAGTTCACAAACATTGAAACAAACATCCAAAGTCAATCTCAAATCCGCCTTCTAACACACACGTGAACTAGAGATAACAAATAAATTCGTCCTCATGGGTATTGTCCAAACTCATTCCCGTTTTGACGGGAAATCTCCGCATTGACTGGGTATGGGTATGAAGAATCTCCGACTTTTTCAATTAGATATGAGAATGGGTATAAGGATGTACATATCCCGCCATAATATTTGTCCCTGCCATATCTTTATTCCCATTTAAATTAATAAAATATTCACAATTAATTAAGTAACCATATATATATATATATATATATATATATATATATATATATATATATATATATATATTCAATGTACATATACGATATAAGGCCATACATCCGGTCAGAATTTGTATCTACTTTGTGCACCAACGCTGATGTTCATAAAATAAATAATTCACAAATTGTTGATTAGATTCTTGTTTTCCAAAAAGACCCTAAATATCATTTTTCTTTCTTTTTAAGCACTTGAAAATGATGCATGCATGTTACTTAATTTTCATTTATTGTGAGGAATAATTATGTGATAATTTATTTAATTTTAAGTTTAAAATAGGCTGGGTAACGATGCCCCGGCAAACACGCAAGAGAACAAAACCACAAATATATGATGAGAAAATGTGAGTGAAGTAGAATAAACTGCAAAACGCCGTGAGTTGCTATTCCACAATTGTTCAACTACCAAATTAATTTCTAATGTTTCCCACCATTCAATCACTATGCCTAAGATAATGAAACTATACATAACCATCAATCATTATACGAAAGACAATTCAAAGAAAAACATAATTTTAGGCAACATTTGTTTTTCAATCTAATCTTAGGAAGAATAAATGGAGTCTTGTGTACATGGGGCTTCCAGAGACATTGAAGCATGTTTGATTAAAACAACATTAATATATATATATATATATATATATATATATATATATATATATATATATATATATATATATATATATATATATATATATATATCAATTTTATATATCTAGAATTAAAATAAAATTTTCTGATACGATTTAAATTTGAATCATACATATTTTATTTTAATTTCTTTATATTTATTTTATTAAAAACGAGTAAAAGAAAACGTTAACCTGACACGAAATAAAAAAAAAAAGTTTATCTTGTTTAAATTAGGAATTGGGTCAACATAAATATATAAGGTGGTCCGTAAACCGACCCGAAGTATTTCAGAAATATAATGATTGTATATAAAAGTTAAAATTAAATTGATGTAAATTAAAGTTTTCAAATAGGTGGGTGTATTAGTTATTGTTCGTCTCGCGTTTTCTCGATTGTTAAGCGATATAACACTATCTAATAAGATAGGA
The DNA here is from genome assembly GCF_037176805.1 of Vigna unguiculata. Lineage (NCBI taxonomy): Eukaryota > Viridiplantae > Streptophyta > Magnoliopsida > Fabales > Fabaceae > Vigna > Vigna unguiculata. The sequence goes on along the minus strand of NC_140800.1, from coordinate 37,394,104 downwards.
ACAGTTATATATTTTGAATTTCATTTTTTAATTAAAATTATTTTAACTGTTAGTTGAAACCAAACGTAAAATTCGTAACTAATTTGGTATTTCTTTCTTTTTTTTTACAAATTTACCGAGTCCATTTTCGTACTGTGAATACTATAATAGATGGTCTTACATTTGAAGGGCACAACAATGTTATTTTAGTATTTCGATTTGGTTATTGTGTTATTACTTAGGATTAGTTTAATACAAATTAACCATGAGGTAATAGTAGATACTTACGTGTATCCTGATAGTGTAAATGAGTATAAGGTTAGCTTAATGCATAATAACCATTTTTTTAATATATTTTGCATATAAACAAATAAAAAGAAAATCATACACAAAAACCAAGCTAGTACCAAAATGATATCACAAAATTTACAAAAACTTACAAAACCATACCCTTCTTTAATACATATATTTCTTATATAGTTAATGTGAAAATGAGTGGAAAATGATTACATGATAGAGCAGGCATTAGGGTTTTCATCACTGAAGATTTGTACGTAGCGGTCGTCGACGGTGGTTTCCGAGACGTTGGCGGTGTCAGCCACCTTCCTCACCATATTAGGAGGTGCCTTCTTATCGTAGGCCTGTGAAATATAAGGGTTAGCCACCATAGTGTAGGGAACGTATGGCCACAGTTCAACCTTTTTCTTAGTAGATTGCGCAGCCTTAAGAACTTTCTTTGCCTCAACATACCCTGTCACCGTTGCTTTCTGCTGCTTCAAGTCCACTTCCACTGATTTAGCTCCTATTCATCATTTGTTCAATTTTCCATTAACCAAACAACTTCAAGAAGAAGAAGAAGAAGACGAAGAAGAAGAAGAAGAAGAAGTACCTTTAACACCAGAAAGAACATGCTTCACCTTCCGTGCACATCCTTCACAGTCCATTCTGATTTTCAGAGCTACAGTTTGCATTTGCTTCTTCTTCTTCTTCTTCTTGGTGCTGCTGAGTAAGTCAGAGAAGTATTCCAAAGTTCCTTGCACTCCCATCTTCTGATGATTCTCCTTCTGTTTCACTTGATCTTTGCTCGCTTTTCTCTATGGAAGCTCTAGGATCTATACACAGTGATAATTAATTAACTGGTATGCAACCTTTGTGAGTGTGTATGGGTATATATAGTCAAATATGAAGAAAATCTATGGCTTACGTTGGAGTTTATATAAAAAAAAAAAAAAACTATAGTCGTTTTTCCTTTTTGTTTGAATGGTAGGTGTTATGCGATGAGAAACAAATATGGGGAAGTAATAACAAACAGAAAGGATACGAAGAAATTAATTGAATGAAGTGATTGATATTTATAAATAGGCCAGGGTGCCTTAACTCCTTGCTTGCTATATGCCTTTTATGTTATTCATCATCCAACATGTGGACACATAATTTATATCAACAATAATTAAATAATCAATAATAGAGAAGTTGGGCTGTCCTAGTCAACCACAATATTTTTATTTATGTGTATTCAAATTTAGATTTACCATCTTAATAAAAAATAAAAGAGAACAAAGTTTCAATGAGTAACTAAAGAATAATAATGTTCATCCACAAAGATAGAGATTTTATTTTATACTAATTGGACTACAAAATCTCCAAACCATGAAACTTATTTGACAAGAAAAGAGAGAAGAAAAATATATAGTCATTGATATATTAGTATATAAAAGGAAATAGAAATAAATTATGAGTGTTAACACAGGGGGGTGTCCAAATATCGTAACATACTTAGTTACTAAAATTATAAAATATAATAGTATATAATTAAATAATAAACTCTTGTTAAAACAGTAGGCTTCAATTTTCTAAAAGTTCATTCTTGTCCCACGTAAGTCAAAATATTTTCTAAAATATTATCTATTCTATTTAAATATTTAATATAAGGAAAAATATATTATTTATTCTTTAAATATTTATTAAATATATCAAATTATTGTAAATCAGAGTTCATACTTTACTTTTGTTTTCTTAATTTGGATATAGGCAAGAAAATATGTTAGTAATAAACTTTTTTATGAGGACAATTTTTATTAGTGGCCGAAATTTATCGAAAATTATATAAATTCCGTGGATCTCATTTTTTTTTTTATGAGATGGGTCTCACTCACAATTTTATATTTTCTTTTATAAATTTCAATGAATAATGAAAAATAGGTTGGAAAGAATGTTGATAGATTATATTACTAAACCCTACAGGTGGACATAATAAATATGATGTCATCTTCCAGACAAAGAAGGTGCAGTGTTTGTTTGTTGAAGCCATAACGTGAAAGAACAAAGGTGTTTTGGTTCCATAGTGAAGATTTAGTTGTATTATAAAGGCATGATAAGATAATATTTTAGAGGGACGTGAGTTGAATGCTTAGAGCACAAGAAATTTGAAAGTAATTTTTTCATTAGTAAAAGATCATATATGCGGTGCCGTCATAAGTTTGAAAAAAAACCACCTAATATTTTTGTAACCTTGCATGAATGATTGAGGGTTCGAGATTTGGATAGTTGCATGGCATGAGCACGTGACACGTTGCAGAAACATGTTTCAATCACTTGCTTGTGGAGACCCTAATCGTTGATTTTCAGCCACGTGGACAACAGAGCTTCACACTCTACATGGATTGTCCAGTAGCAATTGGCCACCTGTCAAATCATACACATTAAAATTAAGGAGAAAGAAAGGAACACAAGGCGTAAAGAAAGGCACAATGGATTTGGGATTTCTACTGTGACACATGGCTTCAGTAGCAAAAGTGCTGCATATCCATGAAAATGAACTTGTCCCTTTGTTTGTTTTCTCCGACTGTCTTTTTTTTTTTTTTCCTTCATTTCTTTATAATCAATAAGACAAATTTGTATTTAATCTAATCCCGCAAGGAAGGGAAAAGTTAATCACTTGTGTGGTTTGTTGTTGAAGTCTAGAACATACTTCAATAATTGACCAGTTCTGATGACCATTGTATTTGTTGGTTTGATACGTTAAAGAATCTAAATATATGAATTTAAATTTTCTATTAATGAAAAAGTTCAACATTATATAAAATTAAAAGTTTATAAATTTATTATTTTAAAACTTTTAATTAAAAGTATAATTTTAATTTTTTATATATAAATTGAACTCATATTTTATTCATGTTATATTTATCTGATTTTTTTTATGAAAATGATAAATACAAGGAGAAATCGTATGGCTTGTTTGTTATCGTTACGGGAAATGATGTATCTCCATATCTCTGCACAGTTTTCTTTCATTACTGTTATGATTTATATAACTGGAAACCGTAAATTTATATGGAAACTGATCTGATTAACCTTTAAAATTATAGGGTCTAGATAGTTTAAAATAACAATGGAGTGAAAGCTCAGTTTTTAAAATTATAGGGTCTAGATAGTTTAAAATAACAATGGAGTGAAAGCTCAGTTTTTAAAATTTTCGTTCTAAAATATTTTTAAAATGCTTAAATATGATATCTGTCACTTCGAGAGAAAACAATTTTTTGCAAAATTATCATTCACATTTAGCTATGATCTTCTTGCAGATCCAATACGACGTGATACAAATAAAAAATATATATATATATATATATATATATATATATAATGTTTTTAGAAAAGTGAACAAGATATTATGGATGTAATGACTGGAAAGATTTTATGTGGGGAACCAAACACAGAAAAGATTTTACGGACAACAACATTAACCTTTTAGAATTTGAGAGATAAGGTACCCTTCCAGTGAGAGTGACTCCAGTTTTTACCAATTCTAAGTTCATTTCTTGATTAAATTTTGCAGATTTTGTATGAATAGAGATTTTTATTTTGTTTTTTACAACTTTTGTATTAGGTTTTGGCATTCCAATAGTCTATTTTAGATATATTTGTTTTTGTGAGTTCACTCACCAATAATTTATTGAATCTACACCGATTTATTTAAGAAAAATAAAATAAGTTTTTTTATAGATTTCTAGCCCTATGTAATTTAAATATGTAACTTTTTGTATAAGTTTGTCACGAATGAGACAAAGAGAGGAGTTATAAGTGTCTTTGGTGAAAAGAAAAGCCCTAAGAGAGATTGAAGAAGAAAGAAAAAAATGTTTTATTCCTCATCTCATATATTGAGGTTCTCCCTATTGTTTATTTAAAGTACTCATTGGAGTTCTTTATTGATGAAGAAAATAGTGCTCTGTTGATATTTGGAATTTCCAAGAAAACTTGTGGTGTACTCATTAATTTTTATTAGTTTATTAGTGGAAGTTTTTACTGGACAAGGTCTCATGGATTTTTCTTTCATATTGAGGTTTTATCACGTTAAAAGTTTTGGTGTGTGCTGGTTTTTCCCTTATCTGTTTTATGCATTTTATTATTTGCATATTATTTATTTTTTATTAATAAAAAAATCACTATATATCTGAATAGGAATAGAAAATGTGCTTGCAAAAGATATTTGAACCATGAAGTTAATCCAATTTATTTATGAGTGAATTCATATTATTGAATACAATATCGTACATCTAAAATATCAACTTATTAATTGAGTTTTGGTAGGCTTTTTTTACTTGGATAAATCTTACTAATCATGGTCCAAACATCCTAGTGATTGATCACAATATGTTGATTTAGGAACATAGTTTTGTTTTATTTAGAGCTGTCAAAATGAGTCGTCCGGCCCGGCCCAACCCAGCCCACTACGGGTTGGTCACTTAGTGGGCCAACCCAACCCGGCTCACTTATTAGCGAGTCGAAAAAATTCGAATTTGGCATAGCCCACCACGGGTTGGTGGGTTAAACGGGTTAACTCACTAGCCCACTTAATTAAAAAAATATAATTTTTTTTCTTAAGTCATAAATTATATTTCGGATTAAATTTTAAATAAACTTTAATACAATCTCAATATAATCCAAAATGATGTTAAACTCCAATACAAACCAAAATAAATAAATAAAAATACAAATTACTATCTAAGATCAAGGCATTCTTGTGATTTATTCAACTATAAGTCAATCTCCTTATTATTTGTAGTTGAAGTTAGGTTTTCATTTGTCAACCCACCAATGTGTTTGGTTAAAAAAACAGTCCAACATGGCAAAGTCCAACATAATGTGTGTCACAATGCTGGTTGGTGGGCCAACTCGGCCCACCACAAGTTCAACCCGGGTGAGTCGGGTTCTTGGTGGGCCGGGTCAAAAATTGACCTGTATTGAAATTTGTAAAAAAATTTCAACCCAATCCGACTCGAACCACTGATGGGCCAGGTTGGCCCACGGGTTGTGACCCACTTTGACAACTCTAGTTTTATTCTTACTCCTATTTGTTATCATATTATATTAGTGAGAAATATTTTTAAATTATTTATGTTTTTATCTTTTAATATTTAGTAAAAATTAGAATTAATCTATTTTCAAAACTTTGAACCAATTTAGTTTATATATTTAAAAATATGTGTATTTAGTCATTTTAATCAAGTTTTACTAAGTTTATTTAGTGTATCAAATGCGTTTCCAATTAACACCGAAGCAAAAAAATATCAAACAGTGTGAACAACTTAAATATTACCATAAAACATTAAATAAACTTACTAAAATTATATTAAAATAATTAAATTCATGTATTTTAAAAGTTTGGAGACTAAATTGAATAAAAAATTTGAAAATAAAATAATTTTAATTTTCACTTAAAATTATGGATAAAAAACATATTTAAGTCAACGTATTATTCTAGTAAAAGGCCATGTTGACTTCAAATAGTACAATATGCAAAACTAATTAAAAAAATATTATAACTTTTTATATTTTATAACTAATTTTACATTGTATAAGGTTGATGGTAGTTGAATTCTCTAATTTTATATTTCATATATCTTAACCTAAGATAATAAGAATATATAATTTGAACATATAAATAAGTTTTATAAAAGATAAAGTTTATTGATTTAGTTATGTATTTATCTCTAATAATTTTGCTCACAATAGTCTTATTAAAAATATACTTATTTTAAGTTTGTTTATATATTTTATCTCAAGAAAAAGAATTCGTAAAGTCTATATAATAATATTTGTATTACAAGGAGTAGGACCTAAACGCACATTTGTTCTCATATATTAATTAATTTTATATCTTAATTAATTTTATTATAATTATATTAATTATTTTGTTCTTAATGAATCTTCTATTACTCACTCATACGTAATCAAAGAATTATTTCCTTAATGAAATCATAATTCGATTTGCAAAAGTTCAAAAGTTTGATCCACTAAATACTTAATTAAATATGATCTAATTTTGATTAGAACATTCGACACTCACCATGCCTAATGACTATATATAGTAAAACGTTTTACAACCAGACGAATAAAAAAAAGCCTTAAATCTCTTCAAAATAATTTATTAAGGTAAAAATTCAAAAATTATTATCTAAAATAGCATATTTTAAAATGGACATGTTTCTTACACAGATGTAGATGAAGTCACAACCTTATTATCAAAATTCTTGTATAATTTTATTAGAGTGATCTTCAACACCCATGTGAATACAATCGCATCCTAGAGGTTGAACTTCTTGTGTTATTTTTTATATAAATGCATCTCTCACATATTATATATATATATATATATATATATATATATATATATATATATATATATATATATATATATATATATATTGAGATATTATAATTATAACTATTTATTTTATTATTGATTAAAATATATATTAATCTATTTATGGATATTATTTAATGATCACTTTTAGTAGTTATAATTTTGTGTGACAGGGTTTTGTAATATAAATTTATATAGATGACTTAATGAATAAAACAGTATGAGTTTTTTTTTTTTTTACTGTAGTATGAGTTTTTTTTTTTACTGTAGATTTATTGATGTATGTGTGTGTTCATGCTATTATATTTTATATGAGTTATGGTTATAGTCATTAAGAGATTGTGGTTCTAGACATTTATAATATTAGTCTTACACATATAATATATTTGACACCACTTTTATTCTAAGACCTTAAGTAATTTTGTTACGGATCTTTATTCTTACATAGTTGGAAATTTTCTACTCCTAGATGGACACAACCACACCCTGTGGTTAATCATATGATGCAATGTTTTGTATGTAAGTGTTAGAAAAACATCCATGTGAACACGTAAAACCTTGGTGTAATTTTCTACATGAGTGTGTCTTTAGGATGCATGTGGACATAGAAAACACCTTTGAGCAATTTCATATAAAGACACTTCTCACACATATGTGGATACTAAAACTCTCCTATAATCAAATTGTTGGTATAATTTTGTATACAATCATAAACTCGTGATTTATTTTATAGATAATTTTATAGTCAAAAATATGAAATTGAAAACAATGCTTAAATTTAAAAAAGTTATAAAATAATTACTTTAATTAAAAAATATATTTAAAAGATAAATTTAAAAAACATATAAAAAAAAATCCTTTATATAGATGATAATAAACAATACCAAATTTGAAACCTAATACTTGTATTATAATAACTTATCCTTCTATCAACCGCTCCCACTCATAGACAGAAAGATTTAAAATTTTAAACCAAAATACTTGTAAAATGTAGTTAAGGGATGGGTAAACGAAAGACATTATAAAGAATTATTCAACCAAGAAAAATGTAAAGCCACCACACCAATTAGTACCTGCAACGTACTGCTAGGACTTTATGTATTAGCATATAAATGTTACAAATTAGATTATTTAAATGTTTAATTAAGTTTTAAGTAATTTGCAATATAACTCAGTTGTTTTTAAAATATTTTTTTGTTTCATTAAAATATTAGATGTTGGTTTCGTTTTTCTGTTTCTAATTCACTAATTAATTAGCCTATTTTATATTCAATCTATTTTACTTCAATGTAAACTTAATCTTGAAGAGGGAAGGAATCAATTTGTGGACGAGTTATAACAAATTAAAAAGAAAATAAATGAGTTTGTTGGTGAATTTGAAATTAAGATAGATAAATATCGGTCACATTATATTATTAGACGAAAAACATTAAAAAAATATTACTTAAACCAAAAAAAAAAAAGATATTAAAAACAATTCTTTAGGTACTCTTATAGGGGATTCTTCCTCCACCCTATAAGAGTCCGCGTCCAGTTGTACCTTAACATGGTACACGGGCTGATACATAATCAGGCCCAATTCTTTAGGTACTCTTATAGGGGATTCTTCCTCCACCCCACGTTTTCATCTTGCACCTCCAAACTTGACATAATACCCATTTTACCTTTTATTATTTTGTTTTAGGTTAACTATACTTTTGGTACCTAAATTATTAAAAAAAAAAATTTTAGTATATCTTTCAAAATTTGTTATATTTAAATCTTAGTTCTTACAAAATGTATGGATTTCATCCTCAATATTTGACGATATAAACTGTTTTTTGTGATATGACAGATGACGTGTCACGTTAACGCTTATTTTTGGACACATGTCTCATTTCAAAATCACCAACATCACCCTTCTTCTTCAACATCCCACTCTCCACCTTCCAAACAGCTTCCATCCATTTTTCATTTTCGGTACTTCATCCAATCACCATCTCCATATTGAAGAGCAGTTTGCTATCTTTTCATTTAGTGAAAAGCCCAATAATATGTTCGTCATATACAACAAAAACTCAAATTCATCATAAACAAAAACCCAAATTTATCAAATAATATGTTCAGCCACCAATAATGAGTATTATTTTTTCTCTTAACACATTACCAAATTCAGATTCAACACCTTCTCTCTACAATCTCTATTTAAGGATTGAGAGTTGTTGAGGAGGAGACTGACGACTAGTGTGGTGTCACTGTTAGGTTGTTGTGATTCAAATTGCTGCTAGATTACTTTCCGTTACTCAGATAACAAACAGTGAATCTCTAATACATGATGAGGAGGAAAGATGACGATGGATGGAAAAAGAATCAAGTGCTTTAATTGTAATCGTATTGGGCACTTCTCGACGGAGTGTAAGGTAGTGCTAAGCAATCAAGATTCTAACGAAAATCAATCGAGGTCTGGTTATCAGGCTCACGTGGAGAAAGAGGAAAAGAAAGTTTGGAGGAACCTGTGATACTGCTGATGGTGACTAACCCAAATGAATGAGTGACGAAGTATGGTATATAAACTCAGGGTTTTCTAACCATATGACCAGCCACCAAGAATGGCTTGTTGAGTCCGATGAAAAGAAGAAGAACACGGTGAGATTTGTTGACTAAACAGAATGGTCAACAAGCAATGATTTAAGAGGTTTTGTATGTTCCAAGTTTCAAAAGTAACTTGATTAGTATGGTTCAATTTCTTGGTAAAGGCTATTCAATGAGTATATTGGATAACTTTCTTGAGGTGTATGATGCTACGAAGAGATTGATTATCAAAGCCCTTTTAGCCAATAATAGAACTTCCAAAGTGTGCTTGAACAATGTTGAGACTAAATGTTTTTTCGTTGCTGCCATGGCTGATGAAACTTGGTTGTGGCACCTTAGAATGTATCATTTGAATTATAGAGATTTGAATAGTCTAAATTCCAAGAAACTAGTGTCTGGCCTCCATCCTATCAGTATTCCCATGAAAGAATGTAAGACGTGCTTGATTAGCAAGTAGCCAAGAAATCCTTTTGGAACAACCGATGCAGTAAGAACAAGTGAAGCGTCGCAGGTTGTCCATAGTTATGTGTGTGCGTCGCTTGAAATTGCATCACTAGGAGGGAACAAATATTTTGTTTTATGGTCGATGATTTTAGCATAAAGATGAGGATACAATTGATAAAGGTAAAGAATGAAGAATTTCATATTTTCAAAGAATGTAAATCTTTTGTTCAAAATAAATCCAGTAATACGATCAAAGTTCTAAAAACCGATGGTGGAAGAGAGTCTGTATCTAGAGATATAAAGATGTTATACACAGAGTATGAAATTGTTCATGAAGTCTTTGTATGTAACATTCCTATTTTTAGTAAACTGCATTATTTATTTTAAAAAAACTTAGAAAATTTTACATTTTTACTAATATTTCGTATTTGATTAAACATTAAAAATATATTTTATCATGATATAGTTTTTACTTTTTGAAAATAATAATAAGAAAAAAACAAAACTAATAATATATATAAGGTAAAAATATATTAATTAAAATATTATAAAATAAGTGTGTGTAAAAAAAATGAAAAATCTTCTAAAAGAGATCTGAAGATAAGAAAAGAAGATAAGAAAAAAATAAAAAATAAAATAAAGGATAAGCTAAAGAGATAAACATCATCTCTTAATTAATGAAAGCAATGATGATCTGAAAAAGATAAGCACATGTGTGCCTTATATATATATATATATATATATATATATATATATGGAGATGAGATCAAGTAGGGAATAAGTTACCTAAAAGAGAAAGAAAGGAGAAAGAGAGAGAAGAAAGAAAGGAGAGAGAGAAAGAAGAGAGAGTAAGAGAAAAGAGAGTAAAAGCTTAGAGCAAAGATTCAAAGAAATTTTAGTTCTCTTAAAATAGTATTAGTGTGCCCTTCGATCAATCAGGTAAGAGGAGTGAGGTTAAGCTCTTTTTATATCAATCTTGATAAACTCTTGGGTGTTATATTAATCTCTTATTTATTTTGAATCATATATTATTTTATTTACTTCTATTTAGCTTATTTTCATTTAATGTCATTTTGTATTTATTTAATTTATCTCTGGTTATATATTGATTCTTCATTTATTTTATTTAATTTATCTATTTAATTTATCTCCAGTTATGTATTGGTCTTGATCTTGTTTATTTAATTTATTTTATTTAATATCAAGTTATGTACTGATCATGTTTATTTATTTTATTTAATATCCAGTTATGCATTGGTCCTATTTATTTATTTTATTTAATTGGTTCTATTTATTTATTTTATTTTATTTATCTCCAGTTATGCCCTGGTCCTATTTATTTATTTTATTTTATTTATCTCCAATTATGTATTGGTCCTGTTTATTTAATTTATGTTATTTAATCTTCAGTTATGTATTAGTCTTGTTTATGTATTTTATTTTATTTATCTCCAGTTATGTACTAATCATGTTTATTTATTTTATTTAATATATCTCCAGTTACGCACTGGTCCTGTTTAATTTATATTTTTATTATTATATTTATTTATATTATTCTAATCCTTATCTAATTCTTATTTTTATCATTATTTTATAATTAAAAATAAATAAATGAATGTAAAGTAAAAGTAAATATTATTTTATTCAATGAGCTTGGATAGAAAAAAATTACATGTCCATTTTATTTTATTTTATATTCTTTGTGTATAGTTTATACAATGTAATTATCACATTTTATCACCTTTGAAAATATCCAAGAGTGTGTCAATTAAGTATGGTTTCAATAAGTTGAGATGAAACCAGTGTTAGAGTGTTTGTATTTGGGAAGTCATAGTTTGGTACACTGCGAGATGAAAGGCAAGGACCATGGTGGGGTCTAAGGATGTTTTACCGAGTAGGTGAATATTTGGATAGTTCAGAATAGCGCATTGGACTAGGATATTCATAGGCCAAACTTGAACTTGGAACTATCCGATACCTGCTCGGTATCGCCAAGGTTAGGTAGTGAGTATATATCTCTTTTATAGGCCTATAAATGACTAATATTCTCGATAAAGAAATAATTATTATTGTACCAATGTTTTATGAGAAATACTCAACTACCTAATCACTTCCCACAAAATAACTTTTTATGTTCATAATGGATCATCTGAAGTAGATTATGGATCCATATGTCTGGTATAACAAGATCTAGTTTTGTGGTTGTAGGTTCCAATTATAGGCCTATAAATGACTAATATTCTCAATAAAGAAATAATTATTATTGTACCAATGTTTTATGAGAAATACTCAACTACCTAATCACTTCCCATAAAGTAACTTTTGATGTTCATAATGGATCATCCGAAGTGGATTATGGATCCATATGTCTGGTATAACAAGATCTAGTTTTGTGGTTGTAGGTTCCAATTCTAGGCCTCGTGTATGTATTGTTTGTTGAGTTTATTAAGATTGATATTTAAGGCTTCTAAAGACCTCACTTCTTTCATGTTTTTCTTTCATATGTACATGTTGCATGAGAAGAATGGGAACCTGCTTAGTGAGAGTTGTTCGAAATATTATTGGTGGATCTTCTGAAGATTTATTCGTGGATAAATTATATTAATATCTTGATGAGATATTAAAAATATAGATAATCTTCTATTCTGATGTAGAACTCTTAATATTATACAAATACATATTTTTGTAATATTTCATGAACAATTACAAAAATATAATTTATTGATATATAGTTGAATATGAAGCTATGTTATTGTTTGTATCCTCTAAAAATATCGTATTCTAAAAAAAAAAGTTATTCCATCTTTTTATGAAATAATAATTATTTAAATTAGTAGTTGAGCGTCACATTGTACAATATAAAACTATAAAACTATAAGATTTATAAAATTGTAAAAGTATAAAATTATAAAACTATAAAAATGTAAAACTATAAAATTAAAATTATATGAGGTAACAAATCTGAAGTGACATGTATCAATAAAATTGTGTTTGGATTGATGATGGATTTATAAAATTATCAAAAACTTAAAATATAATTAAATTTAAATAAAATAATCAAAATAAATACAGAAAAACAATTGTATATTAAAAGGAATAGTTAAGGCATAATTATTAAAAATGATATGGTATTTATGTAATTAGAGATGACACAATCATTGTAGCTTAATGAGAATGCAAGTATTACATGTGCATATTTAAGTAATTTTCTTACTCAAAATTTATTTTCCAGTTGTATCAGTTATTTAATTTATTATTTTCACTTTCTTTTCTGCGTTGACCTCGAAATGGGATGTACCTGCACTAATATTTATATAATTTGTGAAATATTAAACAATTTAGTTAATTTTATCTTTCATATTTAATGATTTTTTAATTAATCTATGATTACTTTTTTAAGTTTTCTTCATGATATACATAGTCTTCTGGAAAACATAGATTAATTGTAAATAGTAATCAATTAAATAGGTAACACAAATATAGAAACCAACAACATATTAAAAGAAATAATTCAAATAAATTATTTAAAGAAATGGATGAATTTTCAAATACATTAAAAAAAAAGTAGATGTTGAAATTGATAAATATAAGCTAAAAAGAGACAAACTATCAATATAATACTTAAATGTTTTACATGAGGATTACAATCAGTTCTTGTTCTCTCATTCTAAATTAGAGTTACTCAATTTCATAGTTAACAAAATAATGAAAATGGGATTATAAATTTTGAGAAAGGTTTTTAAAATTTTTGCCCCTGCTGAAAGTAAAAATATCTGAAGAATTTAATATTCCTTTTACTGTATTACGTAATTGTCATCCAATTGTTTGAAGTTGGGAAAATGAATACTGACAAAGGCAGAGAAACACAACATAACACAACCTGGCTTCATCTCATGCACATTAGCTGTCACTTCCTCTTCCCCAAAACCTCCCTCTCATTCAATGCAAAACACTTATATAAACACACCATCAAAACCATTTTCAAACCCCACTCTTCATTTTTTTTTTCTCTTTCTCCTAAGATATTTTCCTCGTCACCCACACATGGCTCCCTTCAACTATGGTGATGACTACATCGGCACTGAGAGCTGCAACATTGACCTCAACGACGACATTGTCCTCTCCGAAACAAACACTGTTGTTGTCTCCAAGAACAGTGCCAAGAGAAAGGAAAAGCGAGAGTTGCCGCCCCCTATACCCATGGAATTCGTGATGAGGAGATACTGCACCGCGGATGGAAGATTGATCTTAAAAGAAGAAAAGCTCAAACATCACGAGTGCTTCACAACGCACAGAGCCAATGGTCGTCTCACAATACATCTTGTTCCTCTCTATCAGGAGGAAGAAGAAAGAGAAGAAGAAGATGATGAAGAACAAGAAGAAGAAGAAGCTCCCACTCCATTTGCGATTAGGTTAAGAGCAGAACAGGTTGAAGACCAGTGTCGTAGTATAACAGTTCAGGGTTAATTCATTCTCCTTTTGTTCTTTTAGTGCTATTTTTTGTTGTTACATGTTCCACCTTTTTGGCCGCAATAATATTCCAGTTCCTTGTTTCTCATTATTAGATTATCTTTTCATTTGTAGTGTATTAAAAAAGTTCTGCAATAAAAATATAAATTAATTCATATTTATTACCTTTGTAAAAATAACTAGTTTTATAGATTTTTATGTTTTTAATTTATAATAGATATTATCATGAGTGGTTCATGTTTGGGATGTTCACAAGTTTTACATTGGCTATAAAAATATTTTATGAATGATAGATATAAAAGCAAAATTTGAAAAAAAAAAACACTGACCATTAAAAAAGATCCGGGAGTGTATTTATTTAGTTCCTAACTGTAATTGTTCTTCGAAAATATTTCTTAAATTTAAAAGTTATGATATAAGATAGTTTATTTAGTTTCATGTTTAATTCTCAATATTATATATATTATGACTTTTGATAATTTTTTATAAGTGTAACCGTAACTGTAATTGTTCTTCAAAAATATTTCTTAAATGTAAAAGTTATGATATATTTTATGACTTTTCATATTTCACGTCTAATAGTTTTGAAGTGATAACTACATATTGTATTATTTTGGTTAAATAACACTAAAAATCTTGTAATAAAATACATTATTTGATTCATAAATTTGACAAGAATTCAACTACAGATAATATTTTAATAGATATTTTAAGTTAGTGCTTTCACTATATTTCCATGATCAGTTTTTAAAAGCTAGCCAAGAATATTAGAAGAAACCATATAAAAAATATTTTTAACAGCGTTGCATTATTTAAGCAATCAACTTCTCCCTGCAATAAAACTGTTATATTTTTATTATATGGTTTTTTATATTTTGAGTACAAAATTATAATATTGTTAATACTTTTTATTAACGTCAAATTATAATTATTAACTTTTTAAAAAAATTAACTATTAAATGTTTTTATTAATAATTAAAATAGTAAAAAAATACATTAAATTAGTTAGAAAGGATGGTGTAGACACAATTAAACATTAAAGTATTAATAATAAAAAAATGAAAAAAAACGAAAGATACAAATTTAAAATTTAAAAAGTTGATTAAACACTTGAACTTATAAATTAGCGAAACAAAGTGTTCAATAAACTTATAATTCAATTTAATTTTATGTAACATGTTCGGGCCAAACGCACTGATTGTAAACCACTATACATATTTAGCAGCTCTACTATTGTACACATGACTCTTTTTTAACTATTAAAAAATATAGAGTAATAGTATTTTTCATTGTTAGAATTGATTTAATTTAAGATGCTTGAATGAGATAAATTATTAAAGTATAAAGTTTAAATGAAAATGAGTCATTATTTCTCATTGTATCAAATATATGTAATCTGGAAGAATATTATTTGTCGTACAAAATTCTTAATTTGTATTTTGAAAAGTGAATTAGAACTTGAAATGGAGTTTGAATTTTGGAAGATTTGTGGTAAGTGGTAGTTGTTAATAGTATGAGATTGCATGAAAGATGAGTGAGAAGGGTGATGAGTGAGAGGTGAATAAGATAAAAGGTAATGATGATGGTTCTTCTCGATCCGTGAATTCTTAGTTGTAGTACAGCTACCAATCTTTCTGGTTCATTGGTCATTTGGAATTGCATGCTGCCAACTTCTATGCACCCAGTAACTCTCAATAAAAGTCTTACTTCCTCACAATATGGACAGAAACAATTTAATCTATTTTTCCACAAATTGTTAAAAAACTGTAATAGTATTAATATTACCATTCTACAAGAAACAAAAGTATTTAGTCTCCACAAGAAACTGAGATAGTTATATTGAGATAGATAGTAGAGTTGGATTTGTAATATGTGTATGCGACTCTAGATTTATGGATCCTAAATCGTAATCATTGAGTTTTAAAGATCGATTATAAGTCTATGCTATTTTATTATTAGTCTTTAAATTGATCTTTTAGTTAATATTTAGTATTGATTAATGCATTTTTATTTTAATATTTATGTAATGTAATGTCCCTGTAACATGTGTTAAATAAGATATATTTTTAATATTAATTTAATTTATGTCAGTTTATTCACTGTAAATAAAGTAAATTAAAAAATTATCGTACATTACTTTCATGTTTAACAATACGTTAAAACAATAATTTAGTTTTTATTTTCGTTTAATTTTGTCAAGTCAACTTTACTATTTTATTTTTCAATAAAGTTCAATTTTTTTTAAAATTTTAGTTATTTTTGTTAACATCGTTTAAATAATTAATCATAGTAAACTGTGATATATTATGCGATAATTCATGATTTTTTTTAATTTAGTTATTTTTACTTTTTTTAATTTTAAAAAGTATTGTCATGTGTCAAACCAATATCGTATCATGTGGTAGTAGTAGTAGTATCACGTGTTCAGGTCACTGTCACGTATTAGTGTTCATGTCTCATACTCAATTTGGTTCTTAAATTCGTTATTTTGGTTCAATTCAGTTCCAATTTTTAAAAAATTGAACAATTTTGTACCTTTCTAAATTGAGACCAAATTTTAGTTTTTTATATAAATGTTATATTTGTATTAAAATTCACATTTTTTATTAAATATTTTTAATTTGAAGTTAGAGTTTGTTTAAAATTATAATGAAATTTTTAGAAGAGAAGACTAATATCATTGGTTTAAAATTTTAAGAGATTAAAACTAACATAAACTATTCAATACTTTATGTGATTTTTAGTTTAAAATTGTAGAAATAATTAGTATATCTAGGCAATCATTATGTGTAAGCTAGGAGGTTGAGTGTTGGATAACCTCTACCCTACCACCTAGTTGTAGCCTATAATGTTTCAACTTCCCTTGTATCTCCTTTATTATTTATATAAATATCAAGAACAGTAGAGGGGACTCTACAAGCCCTCAAACATATCTTTTTCTGTTTTAATCTCAACTTGGTATCAGAGCGGGTCGATCCCGCTCTGGTTTCTGTCTGGTCATGTCCACCGACACTTTCGCCGTGCGCGGTTGTCTGCCGCCATCCGCCACTGTTCGTTACTGTCTGCAGCTGTCCACTGCCGTTAAACACTATCCAAAGCTACCAGCTGTCACTGTTCACTAAATCATCATTGTCTGCCACTGTTCTGTCGCTGTCTGCAACTATTCTTCGTCGGCCGCCGTCTCCGGCCACCGTCTCCGGCCACCTTAGTTTTCACCGGCGATCACTAGATCTAGAACACCTCTCCGAGCGACAGCCACCCCCACCAGTGCCGGAACCAGCCCCCCGTCCATGCGCCGCCACACGCCGCGTCTTCTCCGCTACGAACAGGCACGTGCAGTCCACGCGCCACCTTCTGCTGCTCGGAACGTCACAGCGCCACCTCCGTAGCTCTCGTCGGAGCCTTCTGCTATTGTTTTGACCCTTAAAACTTTGTTTCGGTGAGGTCCAAACGTCACCCTTGTGAAAATCTCCCAGGGCGTTTAAAAATCTCCACTATTTTTTTGTTTTTGCTATCTGTTTTTGTTCCCTTGATCAGAAATGGCCTCTGGAAGTGCTATTTCATTATCTGGAAGTCCTTTCATTACTTCCGAGAAGCTAGACGGACAAAATTACCTCTCCTGGTCCGCTACCATCGAGATGTGGAAGAGTGACAAATGTTCACTCGTCCAACGACCAAATGGCTCACCCAGTGAGTGAATCATTGGAACTCAAAGAGAAAAATTCTTCCAAAATTTGTCTAGCGAGGTGTTCTCGACCAGCGACTAAAAAGTCAGTAAGTTCTTTGACTTTGGATTCGCTGAGCAAGTAGGTACTCGACCATCGACTCCCAAGTCACTAAGTCCCTAACTTTGGATTTGCTCAGCGACTCCCAAGTCAATGAGCCTCTGACTTTGGATTCGTTGAGCGAGCTCACCCTTGACCAGCGAGTCTGCATAATTTTGCAGAACCTGATTTTGTATAATCATGTCTTTCTAGTCAAGTCTAAACAACTCAATGGCTTTCACAAATGTCAAACACATACCAAGCTCAAATTGACCACAATCATTAATGTAAATTGATCTCAAATGCAATACCCATTCAACCAATATTTATACGTAAATAACCTCAAGTTTAAAACAATCAAATTCACACAATCATGTACATTCTACATATCAAACACACAGACAAATCACAATACCATCATACAATTTAACAATTCAATATTTCTATAACTTAAAAGCTTTGTAATTAGCTTCTTTTACCTGTAAGATGACTCAAATAACTCAGGGAGTATCAAATCTCCCTCAAAGCTATAAGAACACACAACTCACCCTAGGAACAACACAAACATGATCAGCGCATGTGAGCTAGGATCACTCACATGCATACAAAATAATATCAGACTAAGAAAAAAAGGCAAAAAATCAACTTACTCAATTGAAAAAATTAATAAGACATAAGTGGAGAGTTCGTCACCAAAATCACCTTAGAGGTCTTTAATCTCAATGAGATGAACAAATGATGAGAAATCACAAAAAAAAGTGAGGAAACTCTAGAAAAATGATTTTAGAAAGATAATGTGTTTATAATTAATGAAACTCGTTTATACAATCCTATTTATAATTTAACATTTTAATATTAAAATATTTGAATATCATTATTTTAAACACCCTATAAAATATCATCTTAGGTTCTTACATTATGATTTACTATATTTGTAGTTTTGAATTTTTCTATTAATTTATGAAAAGGTGCACATGCATGCCCTTAAAAATTGGCTTCTTTATGCTCTCATTTTTTCAACCGAGGATAGACATGAATACTAAGATTGTGTTTTCATAAGAAATATAAAAATAAAATACAAAGTTATAATTTTTTAATTTTTTAATTTTTTCAAAAGATTGTTAACCATTTGATATTAATAAAAGATTATTTAGATAACATGAATAACTATTTCATACTAATCACTTAATTTTCTTGCTTAAAATAAACAAAAAGTATTCACATGTTCTCTCTTTTTTTTTTCATTGATTTTTTTCTTCTTTTTCATCGTCCTTCAATAGTAAAACAAACAAAAACACTGAGATATTTTTCACTTTTAGTTTTTTAAAAAAAGAGATCAACAAATATATTCTTTAAGTGTTTTTTTTTTAGTTTTAGGCTGTAGGGCCTTTCTGTGATTTTTCTTTTATTAATATTAACTAAAAAGAGAGTCACTATCAATGAACTAAAAAAAAGTTATATAAAAAACTATGATATTATCTTTGATAAAAAATATATTAAGAAAATTGATTTATTACATTTTTTTTCTTATTATATTGTTATTTTCGATAATTTTATTAAATGTGAAACTTTTGACTTATATTTCAATTTTTAGTATAACATACTTATATTTATTAGAGTGATGTTATGGTCAATGGTTACAATACATTTGAGAATTTGATAATATATGAAAAGACTTTATTAATACATTAAATTAGAAAATATTACGAGGTAAAAATTCATAAATCAATTTCCATTAAATTCAAGGTAGAATTTATTATATTGAATTCGAAATGTAAAATTCACCTAAAATACATAGAAGATCTAAGAGTAAATAAATTATGCTTCTTGTAAAAAGTATTATTTGTATTCCTAAATATTGTAATTAACACAAATTATATAATTTAAAATAGAATTTTATTCCTATTTTATTGAAAATATCGATAAACAAAAAAATCATTATTTTCCAAACAATTTTTATTGAAAAGTAAAAATATAAGATTAAAATATTGTCTCAAACGTTTTTCGATATTGATCATCATCTCTAGTTTTGTGCATCTTTCTCAATACTTGTACTATTATATGTTCCCAATTAAATACCATCATCGCACGTGCAACTGACAATCAACGGGTGAACTAACATAAATACTAGTTGTCATAGCAATAATTTTCATTACATTAAAAGTTTAAAGGTATTTTCAATAAAAAATAAAATAAAACAACATATCATACATACACACAAAAACATGTTGTATTACACAACAATTAAAAGAAAACATATTATCATATTAATGGTAGAACCACTAGTGATCTCCCTGATCTCCATGTCAGAAAACTGAATTGTATCTTTGGCACCGAATAAGTGCTCCACTCCCCCTGCTACCAAGATTATGGTGAAGCTTGTAGGTGTCATTTCTCATCACTCTCGTCAAGAGCTTATCTGACAAAGTACATAAGTGTCACTTTCTATCATTCTTCTCAAGAGCTCAGATGAAGTTCACATCTGATACAACTTTGCAAAATTACCCTTCACCATCTCTTGTCGAGTCACCATACATGCAAACATATTAAGAATCATCCTTTGTCCCTACATAAGTTTCTCATACAACATCAATACATAATAAAACTTGTTATATATTCACAATTTCACAAATAAGATAAAAAAATACAAATTAAAATATGTTAAAATAATTAAAATAGTCAAAACAACTAAAATTTGTAAGCTTTTAGTTTCCCCTCCTATTCGCTTCTTCCTTATTCTTAATAAAATCTTTCTCCCTTATTCCTTCGCTTGTCATGATTTTTAACAAAATTCTCCTCGTTCTCCTATATTTTTATATTTAATATTGGTAAGAAAAATATAATATTTTATTATCACTTCTTATTATTTAATAAAAATATCTGATAATATCTAACAAAATCTAACAATATCTCATGATATCTTTTTTATTTCTAAACAATATCTAATATATAACAACATCCAAGAATATATCATAACATCTAATAATATATTTCTAATTAAATAATTTATATCTCTTAAAAAATATTTTAACATAAAATAAATTCTTTAAATTATAACCAACAAACCATTTTACCTATTACTTAAAATATTTAACGATATTTATACACTTTTTCAATTATTAAAATTTTTAAATCTCACATTCATTTAACGAGACATTAGTTTGCAGTAAAATGTATTAATAATGTCATATTTAATTTAAAATATCAATTCATTTTTCTCTTAATGTTTATTTTTCAAATTTGTACGAAGAAATGAGTATATTTCTTCAAAGTTTATATATATATATATATATATATATATATATATATATATATATAATATTTTATGTAATTATGAATAGCATGTGTTTATCTGGGAGATGAGTTTTGGGATGTTACCCTAATCAATGTTCTGGAATTTTATTTTATTTTATTGTTTGGGTCCACTTGATTTCAAATTTTGAATCCATCAAAATTGTGTTTCTTTTCAACCATTATCTAACCATTGGATCGGAGACAACTATCCAAGCAGCAAACAACATCATCAAAGACAACAGTAACGTTTCCATTTCTTCTGTAGCTCTGCACCCCATTTCACACGGATTCATGCACACCACTCAAACAACTCATTGGAAACACAACATTGATCTTTATTACCTTTTCTTTTCCACTTACTATATAATTATTACAATAATCATGTAAAAACATTTTCCAACTATATCATACCACATCAATCCCATCAAGTAAAGGAATAATTTGGACAACATATGGTTTGACTCTTTGGTCAAAAATAGTTTTAATTCTTTTATTTTAAAAACTTAACGCAGTTCTGATATTTATATATATTTTTTAAACACAACGAACTTTATGTTTGACTTTGCGCATAACTCCAGTACAATGTTACATTTTTATATATAGAAATTAAAATTATTTAATCAAATTATGAGAGGTATATAAAATAATTTATACTTCAAAGTTAAACATTAAATAAAAACAAATAGCGAGACTCATGCAATATGTAATTTCCAATCAATTTTAGCTAGTGCTCTTTCTTTTCTTTTTTTTTTTTCTAAAGTGTTAAGTTTTAAAAGAATTTTACTTTGATTTATTTTTTTAAGATAAAAATAAGTATCGTTTTAATCAAATAAATTATTACTTTACTTGATATTTTAATTAATTTGTGTATGTACATTTATTTCGATATAGAAATGAAAACAGAGAAAATAATTAAAAGAAAAAGTAGAAAATGCAGTAATAAATAATGTATTAAAGAGTTATAAAATGAACCTAGCTGGCATCTAAACATGAAAGCCAACAGGAGTATAAAAGCAAACAAAATCTGTTGAATGCCTTTAATGGAAATTCTTGTTCTCTCACCTTTTCCTTCGTAACGCAGATTTTGTTTCATCTACTAGTTTTCATATTCTTTCACCACAAGAAACGCAAAAGACCTTCGTACCCTCCAAACCCCTGTGGGGACCACTCTCCACAATTCCCGAGTTATGCCAACCAAGGGGTATTTAAGGTAATTAACGCCACTATGCATCATATACGTTTTCTTCACTGTAATGCGTTCCTAGTTTGTTGTGATGATTTTTCTCTCCTTTTCTCTGTTTTCTTCCGATCTTTCTCGGTGTCAGAGAAGATGAAGTGACGCGGCAACACTCACTCACGGCTCAGTACCAAAGTAAGATTTCTCCTCTTTTCATATCCTTGCGTGTCTTTTTCGCTACCACTTTCAGATCTTACCACTGTTCGATTCATTACCCCATAGATAACATAGTTTTGTGGTTCATCTCAGATTTATATTTTCGTTCTAGTTTCGTCAAAACCCTTTATAATTCTATAGTAGGTTTTCAAATTTTAAAAATGGTTTGTGAATTTAATATGAATTAAAAGTAATACTTCTTTTTTCCCTATGTAATTTTAAACAAATTCATCCATCAAACTTCATCCAATAATTTCTACCCGCATTTTTGTAATTCTTCCTGCTCAATAATTTTTTTTCTGACATTGTTAATTCTGGTTAATCCGTTCAATGGCTCTCGTAAATCTGGAACGGTATTTATATATGTTAACAGTCACAAGAAACGATAACTTAGCCTTGATTTAACTCTTACATTTATAGAGAAACAAGGTGTTTGAGCTAATTGGTTGAACAAACTACATGTTTTAACCCATTAAGAATCAGCATTTTCAGTTTTTATTTTTGTTGTTTTCTTATTTTGTCTTTTTTATTTTAGTTTTTTTTCCAAATGCACCGAAAGCCTATAGTGGAAAAAGAATCAATGAAAGGCTATATAAAAGCCAAAAATAAAAAATTATAAATGTATAACAAAAATGGATCACAACCACGCCACATTTGCTTATTTACGATGCAATACCATAAATACATGCCCTAGCCTTTCCTTACATCCCCAATTCAAATCCACAATTGCTTTTCAAAATTCTTGCATTAATTGTGTAATCATCATGCATATTAATTTCTTCACTGGCTGCCAGCTACATGATATTTATGTTGTTTTTCGAAACATACAATGCAAATACTTCATTTACATATTTTATTTATTTTTAGTTTAAGTTTAATATATTACCCCATTTGCTCTTCTTAATATGATGTTTTAGAAGAAAAAAAATATCCTAAATTAATTTTCGTCTCATAAAATAGGTATTAAATAACTTTTTTTGAATTATCTTTAAATAATACTTTGTATATTTTTAATCAATGAGAGCACATAGAATAACTTTTAATTCAATTAGTAGAGAGAGAACATAGAATTCTTTTTAATTCAGTGAATAATGCGAGAGAGATAAGAAAAATATTGCCTTAACAGTAAGTAAACTTGAATAGTTTCATAATGTTTAAAAATAATAGATAAGGTATAATATTATTGTTTTGATATATTAAAGATGTATATATTCTTTAAATTATTCTGGGTTATATTTGTTGACAATGATACTTATATTAATAAATAAATACGTAGAATTTTCCCAGAACAGAGAAAGTATTAGACTTTTATGCTGTGTTTATTTGTATAAATTTACTATTCACAGAAAAGTAGAAGGAATAATTTGCAGGTGATAGTTGAATGTGTAAAAATGTATGTTTTTTACAATCTTTAATGTGTACTCATATAAGTTATACTTAACTTTTTTTTAATTCATTGACCAAAAACTTAGAAAATTTGTTAGAGGTATCCTAATTTCAATTTTAACTATTCTATTGCCAACATTTAATTTCATTACGAATTAGAAATTAGTAGTCTTTTTATTATCATATTTTTTTTTCTATCACATGATGTCATTTATTGCATTAAAATTTATCTTCTCATTCATTTTAAAATTTTTATCAAGAATGCGTGTATATTTATTTTAATTTGTTTGAGGATGATTCTCTCCACTGGAACAAACTTCTATGCTTATTTCAGGAAACAGTGGAAGACATATATGCGTGGAAATGTTGAGCAAATATCTATCGCACATCACATCCATGTTTTATAGTCTCATATTGCTGCGAAAAGCCAAACTAGCGTTCCCAAAACGTACCCCAGAACGACGCCGTACAGGCGAAGCCGGTCTCAAAACCCTATTTCACTCAGAATTAAAATCACCCACGAGAGTTGTTCATCGCTGCACACCAGAAGAAGCCGTGGAATCAGAACCGTCATCACCAGCGCCTCCGACGATATCAAGGATGTGGGGACCGGCCTCGTGGGCGTTCCGAACGACATTAATGGGAGACGTGATCGGAACGGAGAGCGGGGACTGCATGATAACCTACGTAGAGGAATGGAGGGTGGAACCTGACTCTCCGATTGTGATGATGAGGTGCAGAGAGAGGATTGAGAAAAGGAAGAGGCAGTTGCCACCGCCATTAACGTTGATGAGAGAAATGGGAGAAATGCCTTGGGCTTTCACGAGGGAATGTAACGGTGACGGAAGGTTGATAATAACGGCGGAGAGAGTGAGCCGTGGTCACGATGGCCACGAACACTGCATTATGGAAGTTCGAACTGAAGGTGAAAGAGTGACGATGAGGTTGGTCCCTGAAGACGATGATTGCTGCGAATTGTGTGGTTACCCTATCGTCGACGACGACGACGGAGAGATGCAATTTAACGACGGGTTCGAGATTGAAGAAAGTTTAAGGAAGAGTCTTGAGTTTGAGGAAGAGTTGGCAAAGAAAGTTTCGAGGGAAAGTGAGCGATGCGGGGATTTACGTGATTGCGTCAGCCTCAATTTTTATGCTTCTGGGCCTGATTGGTTGCTTCAGCCTCACCTTTCAGATTCTTTCCCAGACATTTATTTGGGCCGACCCGCATCTGCTCCAATAAGGCCCATGATCCCTTCTAGACGTTTATGTGGACAATTTCTTTCTGGAGCTGCTGCATTTGTTGAAAAACCATGCGAAGCTGCGAATCGTAGTTTGACCTTTGTTTAGAAATTATGCAGATCTTTACATTAAAGGGAACATGACTATTTATTTATGTTTCTAAATTCATTGATTATTAGTATTCTAAAAAAAATAAAAATTATGGCCAATATCATGAATATTATAAGTACTAACAAATTGAATTTATTAATGTTTCTACTCTATACAACGGACACTGAAACTTTAATGGTAATCTGCTACTGAATATATATATAAGGTTGAAGTGCGTTTCAGCCAAAAAATAAATAAAAATTTGGACGGATTCAAAATACATTCGGTGTATTTTTTTAGATTTGTTTAGAAATTAGATTTCGATTTAAGTATTAATTTAATTAGTGTTTAATATATTTTTTTAAAATGCGAAAAGATAAAATGCTTAAACGCAAAATACATTTACAACTCAAAAGGCTTTCGCATAAACAAATGTACTCAACCACCTAAAAGACAAAAACAAATCAATAGCAAATGCTGAAAAAATAGAAGCAACAATATTTAACCATGAAGAGTATCAGCTAATATTAGAGATGCCAAATAAACTCGTCATGTATTGTCCGAACCCGTTTCTATTTTGATGGAGAATTTCTGTATTAGCTGGGGTATAGAGAATTCCGACTTTTTGGATTGGGTATGAGGATGTGTATATGGATGTACATATTTTCACCATAATATTCGTCCCCGTTTAAATTATTAAATATTCACAATTAATTAAGTTATTATATATATATATATATTATTTATTTAATTATTTGGTTTGTCATGAAACTTATTCACATCTCTGATATATTTTTCATCTTATCATAATCTTTATGTAATTATATTAAAATGATGTATGCCAATTAAAAAAATTTATGTCTCACATTTGAATATTTCTATTATTTTTTAATATTTTTATTTATTGTATATTTTTCTTTCACATGAGAATGTTTAATACTCTCAATTTAAGTAATTAATAGCATAAATGTTTTATTTACTATGTAATATAAAACAAAATTTTACTTATTATTATTAATTTTTATTTCATTTGAATAACTCTTTTGTTTCGCTAAAACAATTTTTGTTATTTGTCGACCATTGAGTATATATGTTGATATTTGAAAAAATTTCTTAGATCTCTAAGGTATTTCTGATCTTATCATACCCTTAGTTATATATTGTTTTCATTTGTGCACTTTCTTTCAACAATCTCTTTAATTGTTTATAAGACACACATTTGTTATTTTTTAATATTTTTATTTTGTTTTTTATTTTCATCAAGTAGAATATTATTTCGATATATTTTATCTAATTATTTTTTATTTTATAACTCATTATCAATTATACTGTAATTTTTTCACTATAATTGTATAAATAACTTTTATTTACTATAATATAAAAATTTAATATAATTGTGATGAATATTTTTTTATCACCATCCAACATATATTGGAGTTCAAAAGATACAAGATCTATGTTAAAGTTTTATTATTATGTTTATTATTTGTTCTTTGCATCATTTTCATCAAGTGATGTATTATAACTTTTATTAGTGTATAAAATAGAGATTCATTAGAATTTACAAAATTGAAGTAAATAAATATTTAAAATATATTGTAATTTGAATATTTGTTTTCTTTTTATATTTTTTCAAAAATATTTTTAAATTTTATCAAATAAGTTTCATTAATGTTTGCAAATTTAATAAATATTTTAGTTCTCATAAAATTTTATTTGGTATTCTAATATAAAATGTAAACAATTATAATTTATTTAAAAATATTTAATATTAAAGAAAAATCATCCTCCTAATATTGAATATTTGATAATATTATATTTTCTTTACATTAATTTTTTATTATTTTATAAAAATTAATTAAAATTAATATTGAAGTAGTAAAAAAACGGATACGACTATGAGTACGAGATTATACATATACCTGTTACCCGATGAGGATGAGGATAAGACAAAAATTTGATATTCTTTGAGATTGAGTATAAGAATAGGGATAAATATTTTCTAAAAAGATAAATATGAGATAATGAAATTCATTCCTGTCCCGTCCCACCGTACACCGTCATCCCTAGTTAAGACATAATACATTGTTTCTTAACTAATCAAAACAAAAATGTAATACTTAACCGTTCATTCATGAAGCTCAAGAGTATTTGACAACCATCATTAGAAGTTTACGATAGAAAATTCTCAACAGATAACCGTAAATTAATTTCATTAAAAAAAAAAAAAAAACTTGGTAGCTCAATGACAAAATCGATAAGAAACTGTGTATTTAAAGAGCTTTGACTTTTAAAGTGTAAACCGAGTTCTAATAACTCTACCAACGAATTAAACACTTTGTACAACGTAAAAGTTTATTAGTACTCAAAATCTTCTTGTTGAAAAGATAAGAGTTAAAACAAGGAAAAAAAAAGTATTTTGACGCTCAAATTTTTGAAAACCAACCATATTACAACTTCTTTTAATTATAAAATTTTAAAATAATATATTTAATTAAAATATAATTATATGATTTAATAAAAAAGTAATAAAAATAGTTCTGACCTGGCTTAAAAAATTTGATGGTTGTCAACCAATCATTATTACCCTTAAAATAAAATCTTCAATAACTTTTAAACAACAATTCCCTTCAAACAAAATTTTTAATTTCTACTTGGTAATCTCACTTTGACAGATTCAAAAGTATGGATCATAACATAATCACACTTTTGATTTTATTTTCTTTAAACACTAACACTTAATTGATTGTCGAATAAAAGATGTCTAAGTAAGAATTTGGATCAAATTTGTTGGTGGATTGACAAGTACTAGTAAGCATGCAATATCCTACTTGATTTTACATCTCTTCACCATTATTGTTCGAAATAAACTTTTTAAAACCATTTAAGATGTTAAAAGAAATGGTTTTTTAATTTTTGCTAACTTTTGGATTATCTCATACAAAGATGATTTTTTTCATTGAGTTGTTAGATTTTTTGGAGGTTACTTAGACTCCTAATAAAAAAAATTATACTATACTTATCAAGATTAGTTATTTCTTATCGTGTGATTATGAACCGGAAAACTTATCACCTCCCACACCACAAACACATATTTTCATAATTTAAACATATGTTAAGTTGGTATACCTTAAACAGTGACGGATCTTGACCATTAATGATAGAGAATCAAAATAATATATTTAAAATATATATATTTTTGTTGTTGGATTTTTTGAGATATATCACTAAGGAGATATGACACCAATGAAACATGAGTCAAACCCACATATAAAGGATTGCCACAATCTCTAATAAAAAACTTTAAGACAATAGATTTATGGGTCTTCATCCTCATAGAGAACATTATCATCCTTATAGAAAAAATTTTTGTTCTGATTAGGAATTTCTACAGTTTGTATTGTATGACCTGCTATGCTTTTTTGACAAAGACGACTGTTGTCTTAGTTCTTGCAAATTAAATATATATATTTATCAAATTAGAATCAAATTATTTTGAATAAAAAAGTTAACAAATTAAATATATATATTTATCATTCCTTTCCTTTTTTTAGTGTGATGTCTTTTTTCTCAAGTTTCACCATGCATATTTATGTGTAGACCTCTTTTGTGAGGATGAGGACATAACTCTTGATGTCTAATGTGTTTTAATTAAATTGCTTTGGGATTATGTGAAGGAGTTGACTATTATTTTTCTTAACTTTAGCATTCAGGAAAGAAATAAAAGATAAGTATATGTAGATGATTGGACACTGACAAAACAACAAGTTTAATTTCAATAAACAAATATGTGTAAATAATGTTTGTAACGTCCCATTTAATTATTAAGCGAAATTAAAGGAAAACGTCACACAATATAAGTACTGTAGCGTAGTCCTGGGGGCCTTAACGCAACCCCGACAAAAATTCGGGTACACCACGATGCCAAGGAAAGCTGAATACGAATACAACGTAGAATGTAGCGTAGAAATACGGAAAGAGATACATGGGCCATAGCCCTAAATAAAACACAAGAAAAACTCCAGCCCAGATGGCTAAGCAGCGGAATCACCATTCGCTTGTTGACCATGAGAACCTCGCCCAACTGCTCCCATCAACCAAGTTGATGATCATCGCAAGGAAAAACGACCACATACAACACAAACATGTAACGAAACGGGTAAGCTAGAGCCAATCAACATATTCAACATGCAGTCAAATATATTTTCCTCATCTCATCCACATAGCAACCAAACATATTATGACTCTTCATTCAATACACTACGACTCGACTCGACTCATCCGGATACGTATAACTCGGTCGGATTCAGCGGATGCTTGCACTTGTGGTGGATACCCCTGCTCGACCCTGAGCTACTCAATCCTGAGCTATGTGATACCAGTGTTACAATGAATCAAAATCTCTCCCACCACAAGGTTAGCCCTTAGTGAGTTTCAGGCCTCCTGCTACTCCCACCACAAGAGTCAGTCCGCTCTAAGTGAGACTAACTGGCTCCTCGGAGCGTCAGGATGCAACCTTACCTTGAATCCTTACCTAGTTATACAGATGGGGCACCACCATGAGCACCCACTAGCAGGGGCCATGGAATTACGTCCCGACCACTGAAGCGCGACCCCGGAGGTCTCACCTAGAGACCCCAAGGAATTACACGCTGACACGGACCAACGTTCATAAATCAGCAATAAGAGATTTTTGAATTATATTTTTCAATTCCATATCAACCCTTGAAGTTTAATCCTCATATCAATCACATCTCAAATCCATACCTCTGATCATCACCACCCCAATGAGTCTGGGGCCTAGTCTCATGTCAATATCATGTTCCTTTAATTTCAAACCACACATTCATTTCTCACGTTAAGCCTCATACCAACCCATTCATCCACAATTCATGAATCACGCCAAAAATATACTTCATGCTCCATTACATACATGTTCATCATCATACAATCATACTCAACCAACATGGATCACTCGGGAAGCATTAAACATCCAAATCACAGCACTGTCTCGCCCAGCATCTCGCTCAGACTGAGGGGTCTCGCTCAGGCGAGACGTGCTCGCTCAGGCGAGCCTCCCCCCTCGCCTAGGCGAGAGCGCCAAAAACTAGGGCATGGGCAACACGGGATCTCGCTTAAGCGAGATCCTTCTCGCTTGGGCGAGTTGCCTGCTCGCTCAAAAATTGAGCGAGCCGCCCGGGCGACTTTTCGCGCAAAAAAACTTAGGCGAGCTCCCTGTTTCATCTCGCCTAGGCGAGATGGACTCGCTTGGGCGAGATGGACTCGCTTGGGCGAGATTAACAGGTCTCGCCACTGTTCTTCGCTGTACCGCCATGTTTTCCGGCCAAACAACACATGCAAGCTATTCACACGCATCAAAACAAAGGATCAAACCGTACAACCAACAGTAAACTCATACACAGATCAAAGGATGACTCAAAACTAGAAACTCTAGCTTCCCGTACCTGGACAAGCTAGCTGAAAACCTCGACACCCAAACTGTGGAGGACGAACTGCTTCTAGGAGCGAACTCGAAGCTGGAAAACAGTGCAAGAATGGGTCAGTTCGGAACCCCAACAACAGTTCACGAAAAACAGACCAAGGGAAGGAGACTACGAGTCCGAGGCACTTACGTGAGCTAGGAATGGCCAAACGGGAGGCGGACTATCAACACGGTGGAACCCTAACGGGGAGAGTGCGGCTACGGCGGCTGGTTCTGAAAGGAAAGCACAGACCTTCCATTAGGGCAACGTAGCAGGGCTTATATACACTGGGCCAACCCTTAGGCCCACTTAGGGGCAGCCCACTAATTTTAGGTCAGAAAAGAAATGGGGCCTTACAATGTTTACTGTTTTGAATTTTTTTTTATATTTTCATATGAATAGAATTTATCTTTAAAGCGATTTTTGTTAAAATAAAAGAAGTCACGTAGTAAGTTTTAATTAATTAATGCTATAAATCTTCTTTGCAGTTTTTAATTAATTAAAAAAATTGCATACAGGAACTTACTTTGGAAATCGATGGGAGTGGAAGAGACAATGGGCTGTTTGGTGAAGCAACTAAATATCAGTTATGAGATATCGAAATCAAAAATTGAATTCGACGGCCCAATAGTAGGGGCATTGGGCCCTAGGGACTACTATTAGTCCAAATTCACGAGGAAGACACGTGGAACTTGGAACAAAACCATAGCCACAACTCCACCCATTAGATATATTTTGGAGGTTTAGCTGATTACTAAAATAGGGAGCCTAATTAATTTAATTTATAGTTTTATGGATTTAAAAATAATAAAAGGTTATGCGCTAAAATTTATGGGAGAAATAAGTTTTAAAGATAAAAAAATAAATAAATCTGAGATGTAAATTAAAAATGAAAAAAAGATTGAAGGAAGGAAGTGTGGAATAGTGGTGGTTAGATTATAGTATTTGGGTGTAGAAAATTGGGAGCTACCCACGTTGTATTTCTGTAACTTCCAGTTTGAACGCAAAGCAAGACTTGGTGAAGTGGTGATGTATGCGAAATGCAATGCCACTTTCCTCCACTTTTACGTTTTCATGGTTCCCCTCTTCTTTTTCATTTAATTCTTCATTCCCTTTCTTTATTTTCTTTCTCCCTTCTTTTCATTCTCTTCTCCAATCCTACTCTTATCCCTATTTCTTTTCATCCATGTAACTGTAAGTATCTCTCTATCTTCAATTCCTTCTTTTCTCATGACATTTTAATTCATTTCGTCTTCCTTTTCTCACCTCAATTTTGACTAGGGGCAACCTTTCGTCGTTGGGTCTGTGGGAGAATAGGCAAATTAGGTGAAGGGCTGGTGAGACCTGTTTCAAATTTCTGCTTCAAAACTCTTATTTTTATTTTTATTTTGTAAAATTAGTTTCGAATATTCTGAATTGCATCCGCGGAAAGCGAATTCTGAAAAATGTTTAGGTTCAGTGTTTCTTTTGCTTGGATCTGCTTCTTCTGGTTTATTGTATGATGTGATGATTAGGAATTTCTACAGTTTGTATTGTATGACCTGCTTCTGATGGCCACTGTGGGGGGATTTTACAAGTTTTGTTATTAACTAGTAGTATACTGTTTTCTTCATTTAGAGGAGTGAAGGAGGCATGTGGTAGTTTTTTCCTTTTAATTCTTTTTCAAAAGCGAAGTTCCCATTGGCTTTGAAGTCCTGGAGGGTGTTTAAAGCGCATTTCTCTCATGTTCCTTTGTGTGAGTTCCGAGTGATGGATTATTGTCTGCTTACACCGTTCTTGTCTCTCTTTAATTTTCATTGAATGGGGTTATTTGATGCTACCAATGCCTTTTATTTTGAGAACTCAAATTTCCTCATGGTGATTTGACTTTCCTTGCAGATATTGAATTCTGCTAGATATGGGTGCATTTTTTAGTGTGGCCAGTACAAAATCTGACAAGAGGGAATGGAATGGAGTCTCTCCAAATGAGACATGTAAGAGGCAAAGAATGTCTCCTACTGTTGATGAAGAGAGTCCAAGGCTCATTCCTAATCTCCCTGATGAGTTATCACTTCAGATTATTGCTAGACTTCCTAGAATTTGTTACTTAAATGCAAGGATGGTATCCAAGAAGTGGAAGTCAACTATCATGAGTTTAGACCTGTATAAATTGAGGAAAGAACTTGGGACAACTGAAGAGTGGCTGTATCTGTTGATTAAGGCTGGAGAAAATAATCTTGTATGGCATGCTCTAGATCCTCGTTCTAAGATATGGCAGAGAGTGCCCAACATGCCCAATTTTGCTGAAGAAGAAGAACCTAGAAAAGGCTCTTCTAGGCTTTGGATGTGGAACATGGTGGAGGGTATCAGAATTGCTGAAGTTATTAGAGGTTTTCTTGGACGGAAGGATGCATTTGATGAAATGCCCTATTGCGGCTGTGCAATTGGAGCTGTTGATGGGTGTCTCTATGTTCTTGGTGGATTTTCTAAGGCTTCAACTATGAGGTGTGTGTGGCGATTTGATCCGATACAAAGTACATGGAGCAAGGTGACTCCAATGTCCACGGGTCGGGCGTACAGTAAGACAGGTGTCCTAAATAACAAGCTTTATGTTGTTGGAGGGGTTAGTCAAGGTCACGCTGGATTGGTTCCTCTCCAATCTGCTGAAGTTTTTGATCCCTCTACAGATACATGGTCGCATGTACCCAGCATGCCATTCTCCAGAGCTCAAGTCCTTCCCAGTGCCTTTTTGGCTGACATGTTAAAGCCTATTGCCACAGGGTTGACCTCATACATGGGAAGGTTGTGTGTTCCACAGAGTCTGTATTCATGGCCCTTTTTTGTTGATGTTGGGGGAGAAATCTATGATCCTGACACTAACTCATGGATAGAAATGCCTGCTGGTATGGGTGAAGGATGGCCTGCACGGCAGGCAGGAACCAAATTGAGTGTAGTAGTGGACGGTGAATTATATGCTTTTGACCCTTCTAATGCTATGGATAGTGGAAGGATCAAAGTTTATGACCGAGGTGAAGATGCTTGGAAAGTAGTTATTGGAAAAGTTCCCATATATGATTCTGCTGATTCAGAGTCTCCATATCTACTTGCTGGTTTCCATGGTAAGCTCCATGTTATCACAAAAGATGCCAATCATGATATTGCTGTTCTGCAGGCAGGTCTGCGGAATAATTTGGGTTCTTCACCATCACTCACAACTCTGTCACAAAGTACATTGCATGAATCTCCAGAACTGGCTTCTGAATCAGATGCAGCAGTTGTTTGGAGGGTTGTTGCCTGCAGAGATTTTGGGCGGGCTGAGCTAGTCAGTTGCCAAGTTATTGACATATAGATGAAAAATTAGAATTTGGATCCTCTGGTTTTTCTTTTATTGTTCCTATGCTGTAACTTCAAAATATACTGATGGACAATGATTTTGATGTTTTAAAATATATCAAATAAAACTTTAATATACCAACATCAGTATATTTTGAATACCCAGCATATTACAGAAAAAAAAACAAGCAAAAACCTGGATTCGACAAGTGACTGTATCTGTTTGTTGGCAGTTACAGGAGTTAGCCTTATGGTAATTGAATTGTGTCCATTTGTGTCAGCAAAACAGCAAGTGCTGTGATAGTTGCAATAGGCATATAGTGCAGCACCGATTTATCTTTTCACACGAGGTAAATAAGTGTTATAGGAATTGTCAATTTCGTTGTTGATATGCTCTACTATAGTATCACACCTTTATGTCATTAGATTCCAATAGATAATCTAAATAAAAAGTCCAATTATGGCGCTGAAAATGTTTCAGGCTCTGGTTTAAGGAATTAAAAAGTAAAAGTAGTGTTGTTTTTTTTTAATATTTATGGAAAGTGTAATATTTAATGTTAATGATACACTTCCGTTGTAATTTTTTATATGTTTTATTCATTTTCAAATTATCTGTCATGTTATTTTAGAAATGAAATATTGTTTATTCAAAAAATCTTAATGATTATTATTTTATCCAAATATTGAATTAATTAACAATTACAGTTTCTTTAATAAGGATATTTTAGTTAAAAGGGATTATTTTGTTATTTTATATGTGAAGGTTTTATAATTTGGGTGAAGATTAAACTATCGGAGGACAATTCAATACTTGAACATAAAATAATAAGAAGAAATTATGTGAAAATGATATAATTTTATTATAAATATAAACTTTTACGTAACTTATAACGTCTAATATTTGAAAAAATTACACATGAAGCTAAATGAATATGTCATAACATTTAAGTTTAACCCACCTATAATTAATACAATGATCAATCATCATAACATATACCCATAATTGTATCAATTATCATAGTAACAGATTATTTAATTAAAAAATAGTGATATTTATCTATCGATTATATCTAATTTGCTTAGTTTCCAACCGAATTAATTAGTTTACATTAATTATTTGTAAGGCCACATTAATTATCTGGTTTAATGTCTGGTTACACATGTTTTAGAAAAGGATAGATAACTAAAAAGTGATTAATATCAATAAAAAAAATGGTAAAAGTAGAGATAAGATGAAGTTGTGGGACGTAGATCGTAAAGGTGTAGCTTTATTAAATTTTAAACTCCCTTTTAAAAAATTACAAAAATTGAAATAAAAAGAAAAGGTTTTTATTTATTGTGTTGTGTACCAAATAATTAGAGATATTTTGTCCCAACAACTTTTATGGTATCACATGATGGAAAGGACAAAAGGACACATCATCACGTCTTTCATGGGTTCTTCAATTTTTTCATGGAAAATGTTCCATCCACACCTAATCATGTCACGGCTGTGTTTATCACACTTGCTAAACAAAAAGTTTTAATTCTCTGAACTCCACAAAGTAAGTTTTCGTTATTAATTTACATTTTAAAAAATATTATTAGAAAATAGGGTTTAATTATTTAATGTGGTAGCAAGTTAAAAATTGAAATGAAATTACCACCGGAAAAAATTAATTGTTCTTACGAGTTATACTTCTAGAGTGTATAAACATTCTTTTTGCCAAACGTCTTCGTAAACAGTCAAGGGAAAATTTACAAAATATGATAAGAAAATAGTAATAACAAAAAAAAAACTGTATCAAATATATGTTTGTTAAAGAAGATATTTCTATATCAGTGTTCTTTTATTATTTTGTCATCTTAATTACGAAAATAACATTTTATGTTTTTTTTAACCTATGATTAAAATCCAGATGTTTGCTTTTTATAGTTAGTTTTTTTTTTTTTTTATCATAAAATCATTTCACGTTTTTTTTCCGTACACAGTTTTGTTCAGTTTTAATTTTAGGTACCGACGTTTATGTTGTGAATCAATCGAAACATTATATACATTAAATCAAAATACACCTTTAGAAGCTGAGTAAAGTCAACTATCAGTATTAAAATTATAAGAACACACTATAAGAGTTTAATAATTTTGTATTGTTAGGTAAAAACAATTATATTATTAATTAATGAAAAAATTATCAGTATAACTTTTAAGATAATTATTACAAAAGGAACAAATTTTTATGATCATCTACTTATTAGAGGAATAAAACACTTTGGTATTGCATATTGCATACTATAAACTTCATTTATCTATCCTTCATGCTTAAACTAGTTCTTTTCAATTAACCAAACAATCAACATTTGGTTTAAGCAACTTTTAATTACAAACACACATCTAGTTTCAGCTGAAAAAAAAAACGAGTTTTCACAAAATTGCTTTAAATAGAAGTAACCTTGTTCCTGTACAGAAAAAATAATTGCAGCATTCAGGCTATGGTAAAAGATGTTACAGGGATATGTACTTCGATTCTTAACACAAATTATTTTATTTACACAGTATTATCTGCTTCTTAACTTTGGAAATGATGTAAATACCATACCAACCCTTCAAAAATATAAGCTCTTGCTATGGCTGATGGAGCCCCTTATATAGCATAATCTATCTATCTATATATATATATATATATATATATATATATATATATATATATATATATATATATAATTAACAGAAGGGAAGATACGGTGAGGCCACGAATATGTTGTGCATGAATTTTATTAGCCTGTGCAAGGGGTAAAAAATGCTTCCTCACGGAGGCTACAAGGTTGATGAATTAACTTGAAGCCTTCTTAGATGCACGAGTATTCTTTATAGTCATCATGAGTTTTTGTCTCTCACCTTCAACCTCAGCAAATTGAAGACTTAATTGAGAGTAACGGTCATGCATCTCTTTCAGTTCTGTCTCCACAGCAGAATGTCTTGCCTTTAGTTCTAACATATCTTTAATTAGCTCATTGATATCCCTGAAGCTTCGGAATACTGCTTCCTGATCACCATGATGTTTCAAGAAAGAACTGAAACATAGGACACAAATGTCTCAATGCTGATACCAAATACAAAATTGTTTGAAAAGTTTTAAGCTTAAGGACCAATCACAAACTTTTCCAGTGCTTCTAGACAATAAATAGCTACCCCACAACACAAAGAAAACAGTGTGTAAACTCAAGCAGAAGTAAACAACCAAGACAATTTAGTGTTACTGAGTTTATTGTGTGGCCAAAGTTTTTACTAGTCATCACATTTTAATCAAGTGAAAAGCAAGAGGTGGAATCTTAATGAGAAGTTCCTCCAACACTGCAAGTTTATTACCAAATCTCATAACTGTTGCAAATGAGAGAGTACCTCTGAAATTGCATGTTTGACTTCTTAGTCCGCAATGCTTCAGCAAGCTCAATCTCTAAAGCAAGCACCCTTTCTAATGCATTACCGCTGACTGAGAATTTATCGAATACAGGGAATATGTTTCCTAATTCTTGATTGGCCTGAGCAAGGTACAAAGTTAATATCTAGACAGAGGAATGGTTCATAACTGTCAATGAAGAAGAATCTTTTACCTCATGTAGTTGAATCAGTTCTCTTTGCAGACCTGGAAAACTTGGCTCATCATGACTATGACCATCTACTGAAGGAAGCATATTTTCATTTTTCATCCTTTCCAGCTGCAATCAGAAGACAACTTAGAGATCCGACACAACTAAAAATGTGACAACACAAAAACCAGGAAAATACAAAAGCTATTTATATTCGTGGAAGATATAAAGCAAGGAAAGTACTACTTTAAGTGTAAAGTGTAATGGAGCTAGAATAGATGAAAAAAGGACAAGTAATGACCCCTAACTTGTTTGTGAATTTTAAAAATTACCTCCTTACTCAAGTGGTCAATGCTAGATTTCAAACTTTCGGTTGATGCCACATGCTTCATTACTTCTTCTTGTTGCAAATCCTTTTCACTTCCAAGAGTCTGTCCTCCATTCATAACACTAAATGCAGTAGGATCCTAAAATTATACAAATAAATTCTTAAGACGTACCACTTGTCAAAAGAAAGCATACATTGGATATTGCATTAAGAGAGATTACATAATCTTTTCTTCAAAATTAAAGACTTATTAAGCTCAAAATTAAATATAGGAAACAAAGATGAGGGAAAGAAAAGAAAACAAAAGATAAAGGATACTCAGTTCCAAAAGTTTCTTTTCTATACTGTGCATAATATTTTTATTCCATACATGCAAATTCATCCTAGTGACAAGGTGATTTCTTCTTTTATGAAATGGTAGCTAGAGAAGTTTAATAAAAATAAATAAATAAATCAGTTACCTCGGGTTGCAGGTTGATGAGTAGGCTTGCACTCTCTGTCTCATGATTATAATTTTGTTGAGGATTCAATGAAGAAGATAATGTACCATTGACCTTGTTTAGAGAATTTGCATGAGATCTCGAAGTCTCCACCAATTCCTTCGCCAAGGTAAGTTCTGCTTCAATTTTGGATTTCTCCAAATTGCATTTCACAAGAGAAGCTTCAAGCTCTTGTTTTTCTTGCTTACAACATTCAAGGCTTATTGCGGAACACTCTTTTTCAGCCTTTAGCAGGTCATACGCATTTAACAAATTACGTTTGTCAGAAAGTACAGCCTGTAACTCAGCCTCCAATTCCAAGATCTTCATCCCCAGCTCTTCGTTAATTTTTATTTGAGAAGCTTCAGACTTTTTTCTATTCTCAGTTTCATCAACTGCATCTTGTAGTTTCCACAGCATTTCCTCGCTATGCTTTTTTGACAAAGACAACTGCTGTCTTAGTTCTTGCAACTTCGATTCATATTGTTCCTTGATAAATGCAATTCTCAAGGACTCCTGCATAGCAACTGGCGGTCCTTCATGTCCTCTCCTGTCATGAGCATTACTGCACTCAGCCTCAGCTTTGTCTTTCAGTTCCTTCAGATGAATAGACAAATTCTTAAACTCCTCTGTCTTCAAAACCTGTTCAGCAAACCTCTTGGTAAGCTCATTACATTGGGTCTGAAGCCTTATCAGTTCATCATCTGATTGTTTTAATAAAGTGAATGCAGTTTCTAGTTCGACCAATTTGTCCTGGAGAACTATACACTTGAGTTCAGCTTCTTCCTTAGACAAAAAGAGTTCTTCAGCTTCTCTATGGCAACTTGCCAGCAATTGCTCCAGCCTTGCAACCTCAAGGACATTCTCTCTTTCATGCACATAAGAAGTATAACTGACCTCTTCTGTCCTATTCTTGTGATCCTTAACCTCTGACATAATTCCACTGTTTTGATCAATTAGTTCTCTATTCTGAGCAGTCAAGACCTCCAACTCAGATTTCAGGAAGTCAAGACTCGTCAACAATCTTGTATTTTCTTCAATGCATGTCAGTTCTCTGCAAAGACAGCGATTCAGTTCAGACTCTACATCAAAATTCTTTGTGTGAAGCACATCAAGTTGCCTGCAAGTGGAATGAAGTTTCTCAGTAAGCTCTTCCAAATGATCCTCAAACTGAGCTCTGGTAAAAGTCATAACAATATCTGTAGCTATGCAAAATTCATGCATTTCAGATAACAGAGTTTCCAGAAATGTAATAGAAGAAGATTCTTTTAAAGCTTCTTTAAGATATTTCTCAGATTTCTCTAGAAGATCTGAGATTCTTGAATTTTCAAATTCTAAGTCTGACACCATTCGTTTGAGATTGACAAGTTCTTTTCTGTTGAGATCAGAGTCCTGAAGCTGGCATTGCTTCTCATTCAATTCTGTGGTAAGATCTGAAACTGCTTTCTCCAATATTTCTCTGACAGTTTTCTCAGCATGCAAATCATTATGCAGAGAATGCAAGTTTTTCTCCAAAAAATTTAGCTCAGATGAGATCTTGGCAGATTCTTCAGTTTTCTCCAGTAAAGATGACTCCAAATCTTTCTTTCCCTGCAGCTGACTCTGCTTCTCATTCAATTCTGTGTTAAGATCTGAAATTGTTTTCTCCAACTTTTCACGTACAGCTTTCTCAGCATGCAACTCGTTATGCAGAGAATGCAAGTTCACCTTCAAAGAATCAAGATCAGATGATATCGTGGCTGACTCTTCTGTTTTCTCCTGTAAAGACAACTCCAAATCTCTCATTTCCTGCAGCTGGATTTGCTTCTCATTCAATTCAGTGATAAGTTTGGAATATGTTTTCTCCATCATTTCTCTGGCAGTTTTCTGAATCTGCAACTCACTATGCAGAGAATTCAAGTTATTTTTCATAGAATCAAGCTCAGATGAAGTCCTGGCAGATTCTTGAGTTTTTTCCTGTAAAGAGGACTCCAAATATTTCTTTTCCTCTTCATTTGCTGCTAAGGTCAGCTGCTTCCACGTTTGAAATTCAACAGATAAAGCATCTAATTTTGTTATTTTATGAGAAAGGTCCTGATTTCTGGAATTAAGTTGTTGTAACTCAGCTTCCAAACGATCGAGACCAGACAAAAATTCTTTGTGCTGCTGAGAGTATAACTCTTCAGCTTCAAAACTAGCACTAGTTCTATCAATGATCACCTCAAAATCTAACTGAAGTTTCTGAAACAGAGCATCTGACACAGTTATCTTACGTAACATTTCTTGCAAATCATGCTCAAACTTCTGTTTCATGACTAGAGCATTTGATTCAGCGGTATTTAAAGATAATTGAGTCTTTTGTTTATCATGCACTAAAATCTCCTTCTCTTCAGCGAGTTGCAGGATTCTATGAAATGCACTCTGTTGCAGCTCTTCTAGTCGCAATAAAAGACCCTCGAAATCTTCACATTTTGAATCCAAACAAACAGATTTACTACAAAGAGAAAGTTGACTGTGTCTTTCTTCATACGATGCCAGCAATTTCTGCAACCTATGAGACAAAATGGTGACATCACTCTGCAGATTATTCTTCATCGAAACTTCTTCGTCAATTTTAGTTCTAACAGACTTTAATTCTTCCTGCAAAATGGATATTTCATCATGAAGATGATTATTTTCTAGCCTCTCTTTTTTCAATAAACTCTTCAATTCCGAGTTTTCTGTACTGCATGCCAAATACTTTCCCTTGTAACTTCTATACTCTGTCAGAAGAACATCCAGCTCATCAACTTTCTCAGTAAGAAGACTATTTTCATGAGCAAGATTTTTTGAATTTGCCTCCAAAATTTGGTTCTGGAGAGCAATATCATTGCTCTTTGCTGTGCAGATCTCCTTGTACTCATTTAGTGAAAGGATATCATTCATGGCATTCTGCAACCTCAACACCAATAACTCATTGGATTCATTTGCAAGCGCCAGCTGCTGAGAGAGTTGAACAATTTTCTCTTTCATGAGTTGAATGTCAATACTTGCTTCAAGCAATGTTTCTTGAAGAGCCTTAGAAAACACATCAGAGTATATATTTGCAAAATGCATTTGGCTAATTTCTTCTTCAACTTGTATGTATAACCCCTCTTGCGCCTGAAGTGATCTTTTCAAATCGTTAAGTAAAATGTCTTCACCCAAATGTTGTCTTTGTAAGGAAGAACTGTGATTTTGATACAGCAATCGATTGGATGTATGAGCTTCTGAAATTTTAGGATACACCACTTGTTCTGGGCTATCATCAGTGTCTGGAACAGAAGAATCAGAAAGGGTCTGCTTTATCAGATTCTCATTTGTCTCATGCATAGAAAGAACTTGGCAAGAAAGCAGTTCAAGATCTTTTTGCAATTGACCAACAGCAATAGAATAATTCAATCTAGCCCTTTTAAGGGCTGCTTCAGCAGAAATAGCCCTTCTTTCAAACTCATTGTTCAGAGTTTCCAAAATGCGTTTGTCTTCAGAAAATTTCATCATCTGCTCATTCATATTCTGGTGCATTCTCTCAATCTCGGTCTTACCAGCAGAAATTGTGTACAGACAAGTAGAATGTTCATTACGAAGGTTCTGCAACTCAGCCATCATCTGCCTTTGGTTCTGCTCAAGTTCCTGAATAAGAGCTTCATAGTAGCATTCCATCTGATCCATTTTCCGTACAAGGCTTTCCCTTTCGGTTTTGGACTCATCTATCTCTCTCAAAAGTTCAAAAATTTTCTCTTTCATGGCAAGGGTAGGATCAACAGAATCAAACTCGTGAGACACAAGGCCAGGTATGGAAAGATAATGAGTCATGCTTTCCGGTTGTAATAAACCTGCATCAGACCCAATATCTGTTAAAAATTGTTCACTTTTACGCAA
This sequence comes from Vigna unguiculata, assembly GCF_037176805.1. Lineage (NCBI taxonomy): Eukaryota > Viridiplantae > Streptophyta > Magnoliopsida > Fabales > Fabaceae > Vigna > Vigna unguiculata. The sequence continues at coordinate 37,351,783 of NC_140800.1, read as the reverse complement.
ATCCATTTTCTTGTTCTCCCTTTCATTGACAATTTTGGCCCCAAAAATTGGCTCTCCAGATTCTTGTTTGAGGTTCTGTAAAATTTCAGCCAGTGCTTCTAACTCCAAGTTAAGGAACCGAAAATCCCTTTCAGGAAATCCCACAGACACCTTCTGAATATCTCTTAACTTATCTTCCATAAGCAAAAGCCCCTTCATCCATTTATGCTGCAAATTTTGAAATAATTTATCCTGATCTGTACCAGTAGGATCCTTGTGAGGGAATGGTAAGCTCAATTTAGAATTTTTAAGCTGCTCAAACTCATCCCTAAACTTTGAACATTCAGATTTTAGTACTGCAACCTCCTTTACTAACTCTTCTCCAGATGAAATCTCAGTTGCAAGTTGCTCAGAAAACTTGTGTGTTTCAACTCCTATTTCATCAGCATGATTTTGCAAAGAACTTACCTTCAGTTTTAGATCAAGAATAGATGACTCAACTGCTTCCAAATTTCCCATAAGTCTACTACTGCTTCTATCTTCAGAAGCAGCAGCCAAACTATCGGCAGCTGAATAGTCTATGCTCCAACCATGAACCCGATCACTACCCTGTGCTGGAAACTGATTATCAGGTGCCTCCCCTTTGTCTGGTTGAGGACTTTGATTGAGGGATAGTCCCCCTAAATCACCAGAGACTGTACTTTTAAGACTGTCCACTTCATGTGCACTAGAGATATCATGCTTCTCAGTATATATGCTTTCAGATGTACTAGAAGAACCATCAAAGCCAGCAGCTGAATCGGCATACTCTTCATTTATCCTGGACTCTCCTTCAAGTGAAGAAAGATGGGGGAGATCTTTAGATTCTCTTTTCAATTTCACTCTTGAATTAACCTAATTCCATGAAATAAATAAGGGGGCTGCGTCAAGCAAACGAAAAAAAATGCTTAATTTTAGGAAGTGAATGAAGCCTACTAACATATTTCTCCCCATAGGGATACTAGATGATACATTTTAAAAAAAAGTCAGATTTCCTCACCATTAACACATAATTGTCAAGTAGTTTTCACTAAGATTAAAAAGAACTTACGTAGATGTAAATGTTTATTCTGTCTGGAATTTATATTTTTATTTTCAAAGAATGTCCCGGTTCCTTGACCCTTCCAATCAAGTATAGGAGAGAAGGTATATACAAGTAATGCCAGTAAAGGAGAGAAGGTATGAAACCTTATTCATATGATTATTGACATTCTGATCAGGAGATGACTCTTTGCTATCAGCAGATTCGTCATGAGTACCTTGGTCAGAGGTTGTCTGTAGCCCCCTCTCTCTGAGTTCCCTTTGCTGCTCAAATTCTCTGAAAGTAATAATACGATCAAATAAATTTATTGTTTTTGGAAGAAGCACGTCCTTAAATGTCATAGCTCACCCATGTTACCTGAAACCGGTTTTGGAAGTGAGAAGCTGCACTGTGACCTGGCTTCAAACAAGAGAAAGAAAACATTAAATGTTATAGCAATGAGGTCTCTAGCAACTGAAGAACTTGAAAACAAAAAATATGAAGAGTTGTATTGTATTGTATGTTATTGATAGGTATACACAAAGATTGTACTGCCACAAAACCATGTAAGTGCACAACCAATGAATAATGAATTAATCAACAAGAGACAGTTATATAAGTGAAATTTGAAGACAGAGACTCTTACATGTAGTGTGACCCCAGGTTCGGTTCCATTAAGAGGCAAAGAAACAGCTGTTGGCTTCAAGGCATCAACAAAATCAGCAAGATTGATGGTTGCCTCGCCAAGGATGCTAGATCGTGATGAACCCTAAAGTGGTCAGACCAAAAATAAAGTTAGTAAAGTTCAAACTTTTCTAACAAGATGAATGACCACAAGTATCTATCTCATTAGAAAACACTACACAATATTTAGGTATTTCTAATGTGGGAAATACAATGGAGAGAATAGCTTACCATAAAAATAATGAAACTCAAATTTTACAATTACCATGATTTTGTTTGATTTTTAAAATGAGTCGTAGTGATAATTAGAATTTATAGAGAACATTATCATCCACTCAAAATCAGAATCAAATTATTTTGAATAAAAAAGTTAACAAATTAATATATATATATATATATATATATATATATATATATATATATATATATATATATATATTCAAAAGTATCTATTCTATCACACTATTAGAGATCACAATTAAGATCTCATCAGAGCATCAATCAGGAAAACAAACAAAATATATGCTCATAAAATATGCACCAATAAAGTGAGTGCTATAATGAAGGTTTTTGCACTAAACCACGAACAATATGATTAATTATGCTTCATTGGGTAACTACCATTCCAACATGACACTTCTTTAAGTGCTACCACATAATAAATTACATTCATTTAAAAGTCATGAAAGAAAATTACCATCCCCACAACAAATTTATAAAACTTCTCTTCATATTGTCTACTTTTAATGTCTTGGAGGAGTCTTGTAGTTTCATAGATTGGATCTGCCCACTTGCAAGTTCCATTTCTCACATTTGCTTTGGTGGTCTTTGATGTAGCCTTCCCAGTGTCAGCAGGAATAAAAGAGATAAACAGCTTATCCCATCCAGATTGTGGAATCTAGACCAAGCAGAAAAATAACTTCTCCTTAGTGATTGCAAAAAAATAAAAGTAATAAAAATCTAAAGCTATGGAATTAACAGCAATAACAATAATTCTGTCTCAAGAAAAGCTGTTTCAATACAGACTCTTCCAAATATAAACTTTCAACTAACCATGGAAACTGCCGAAATATAAATTCTCTTCAAAATATATCACCTGACAATACTGAATATATTAAGAGCCATGTAACTTTACCAGTTACAGAATTCAAAGTAGCTTCTTTCATATTACATTGCCAAAATGGAATTTGAAAATGGCAAATAGCCAGGATAGATAGAAATAATTTGGAACAACCAATATAAATACGTTCAAGAAAGCTAAGTTGATAAAGAAGTTGACACTTGCAATAAGGTACCTCAAATCCTTTCTAGAGTTCGACTAACTTTTCAGTAAGATTAAGTTAAACCTAATCAACATGGAGGTCAGCTAAACTTGATCAAGAATTTTAATTCTTCTTCAACAATGGCACCAACCTAGATGTATTTGTTTCTTCACAAAAAGATAGATGATCGATTTAGTTCTAATTATGTCTGTTAACAATCCTTAACCCAATATAAATTTAGAACCAGTATCAAACATTGACAGTTGAGCCATCACATAACAAATATAGGATAATGAGGACCATTTGTTTTAGTTAATACTTGATACATGACACTTGAAAACTTCCTCTCAGGTTTAGGGCGGGGGCCAGTGAAAATAAATCCCTTTATATATTAAAAAGCTACTTGTTCATCTATCTCTTTTTTCTTTTTTGAAAAGAATTAAGTGTTCTCAAAATTCTATATTATTACTTCTTAACCAATAAGACATCAGCATCCATTTTATTGTTATTGGAATTAGTGTTTGGGCCAAACTAAACCCCAACAATGAGTTTGGGGTAAGGATTACTTCCACTGGTATTTTGTATTTTAACTTTAACCACATCACTAATTGATATGAGATCTCTAACACACTTCTCATACCAAGGATTATACATGCTAAGTGTTAAGTTTATAAAACTGAATCTTTGAGGTGGCTCGATAATGGCTTCAAAGTTGATGATGTGATAGGTCCAATAACAATCACTAAAATAGATTACTATATCATGTTTATAGAGAGAAAGGCGAGACAGAGTTGCTGAATTGCTATGTTTGAATGACACCGTGAAGTTTTATTTATAGCTTATTATAATAAATACAGATTTTGTTCCTCTAAATCAGATATGACTTACCTATAAACTGCTACTCAACAAATTCATAATATTTGAATTTGATTTTCACCATGCATTAACCAATCACTTATCTCATAAAACAGTTTAAAATTACAAATGGATTCTCAGTTACTAAAGCTGCGTGATTATTTCAACAACAAAAATGTTCCTCTAAATAATAGATAAGAAGTAAATTGTGGTAGAGTGTTTTTATAGCTGTATCAGACAATAAACAAATGTTAGTAATAGTTATAGCTATGTGAAGATATGTATATTCTTTCATTGTTTGACCCTGACATAGCATTATTTTATTTGTGCGGAATCTTGAGAAGCTGGTACATAAATTTTAGCAATCAAGGTATAGCTACATGGTTCAAATAATTAGTATCTCCCTGCAACATGCTTTTTATAAAATAACCAATTGCCTATGAATTTGATGTTCTGATCATGTTCCAAATTGACATACATGGAGATTCTATCAAATGATAGGTTCAATATGTTTTTTCATTTTCAGTTTTATAATGCTTAGCCAAAGGCAAAAACATCATGTGGCTGAAGGATAAGAAATAGTTTGGTCACAGAGTTCACAATCCTCCATTGAAAGATGGAACAAAGACGAAAGGTTAGACTGGGATAGAAATAGGATGACGCTGACTATTTCAAGGTTGTAAATACTACCTAAATATATGATTGTCATAACCATGATGGAGAAAATAAAAAAATAAAATCAGATAATGTACCAGAGGAAAATAAGTTAGACTGATAAAGCAATATCATATTTGAATGTTCAAATTAAATTTGATTGAGATGATAGAAACTTACTCAAACACTTTAATGCAAGACAGAAATTAGTATGACTAATGAGATTGTCAATCATCATATTGACAGACATCGGAGCACAAAATAATGCCAACTAATTAAACTTAACTTTGAACAAATTCTAAGAACTGTAGGTTTAAATGGCAACTCAGAGCAAATGTTCAGTGGACTCAGATCATCTTTCAGAGACAAATTGGTGTTCTCCATTCTTTTATGAGTGGGAAGGAAAAATTGAACTTCTCTAAATTATAGTGATTATTCTCCCTTTACGACCTTTACGACCTAAAACAAACTTATGAAATTTGAAATCACCAAAAGCCAAAGAATGAAAAAGTAAGTTACATAGATGGAAAACTTACATGCGTAGCATGGAATTGGAGCCGGAAAACCACCTTTACTTTCGTCTTCTCAATCTTCCACCTAGTAACCCTCGACATTGTTCGGAAAATTAATCACAGCTTATATGCATTACTGCATAAGTTGAAGGTTCCGTCTCCATTCCCAGCTCCCACGCAGTGTTAACTGTTTGTTAAGATGGCCACCAATGCAGCACCTGAATGCAAAAGAAGCAAAGAATTCACATTCACAAGTATCCTTTTGTTTACCACAAACTTAAGCAATCATTCTGCTATGATTCATGCTCCATTGACCAAAACTTTAAATGCAACTCAGCTGTTAAAAATAAAAACCTCTAGAAATTTAGGACCCACTGATCCAGGATTAAAGGCACTTCTATGCAAATATTAATTAAAATATCTTAGATGAAATAAACAATTCGTTAGAGAGCAAACATGCAGAGCTAAAAGGGCGAAGCCAGCACACATTTTGAAACCAGAGAGATAGGGAGAGAAATCTAAATTGAATAATGCATCAATTTATTCTAAAGCACTCCGCAGCAGCAGTGAACCACTAAAGTTTTGAGTTGAAAGAGATCCAGTAACATAATTATGAAGGTTATCTTCATGGTAGCGCAAGTAGTAATTATTAAACAAAAATCAAAAAGTTCAGCAGCAAGAGGCACAAAAGACCTAGAACTGAGAAATGACTCAGTTAGTAAAAAATGACCCAGAACCATGGAACAAAAATGCCAGATCTCCAAATTAAAACATCAGACAACGCTTTGCTTCCTAACAATTTTTTTAGAGAAAACGTTATGTAAGTCATGCACATTTTTTAATCAGACAAGACACTCTCCAACTGAACTGAAACACTACTTTCATCAAACGGAACAACGGAATGCAACATTCTCCCCCATTTTGAGAACAGTAGGGGAAAAAAGAGGGAAAAAGAGGGTGGGAGGGAGCAGAACCCGATTGGAAAATAAATTAAAAAGAGAAACCTTTTTCTATGCATACCTCGGTGAGAGACGAAAGGTTTAACCGGGAAAATCCACGGATCGAGCAGAAAGAATTCGAATTTAAGCTGAAGTTGAAGTTGAAGACGGGAAAAGGAGAAGGACCCAGAAAGATGCTGATTTTAGACAATGGCACTACTAAATACCGAACCCCAAAAAGACTCAGAACCCAAGGACTGACAAAAGCATAGAGTAAAAGAGAATCCTAAAAAACCCAATGCTAACACAAAGCTAGTAAAATAATGTAGCTAAAAATAGCACTATTTTTTTGTATTTTCCTCCTTATAGATATTTTCGCACTTGCATAATTCTAACTAAAACATTTCGAACGAGAATTACCACAGGGACAAAACAATCACCTCAATGTGTCACTTTAAGGCTGACACCTAAGATTTGTCAAAGTTACTGGGAGCAACTTACTAATTACTATTATTTTAATAAATTAATTAGTTTTGCTGTTTGTGGGGTGCATGAGAATAAGATTTGAGGCTACAAAGCATCTTGGGTATATAGGGTAGGTACCCTTGCCTTGCCTTGCCCCCAGATCTGTGGCTGCTTAAGAAACAAGAAAGATTGAGACTTTCGAAACAAGCATCAAGATTGGAGCAAGACCCACAAGAGAGATTTGAGGTGTAGTGTTGTGTGGTTTTAGTTTGTTAAGATTTCGAAGGAACGACATAAGGGGCTAGCGTGGCGTGAATTAGCAGAAAATGCAGAAAGTTAGAGACATTATTAAGTAAGGTAAAATGGAGCTGTGAAGGATTAGATGTGCTATCAACTTCAGAAACCCTCTAAAACTATGCCTCCACATGGTGATTATCACTATCTAATTGTCTAATTAAACATATAACTACGAGTTTTTTCTTAAAGTTATCTTGGTAATGGATTTTTTCTGTGTTGCCACCTGCTTCAGTGGTTCTCACTAAATTGGAACATGATGAAGACAAAGTACTGTCTTATCCCTCCTTGATTTATGGCTGGTTTTGGGGTTAGGAGCTTGTTGCTATCTTGGTGCTGTTTTTAGAGTCTACAAAAATGCTTACTAATCAAGAAAAATCAACAATTTTAATATTTTTTGTTTCTTTCTTTCTTTCTTTTTTTTCCTTTTGCGAAGATATTCATCTTAAAAAGGTTACTCAAGATTTTGTTTCATACTTGAAAGTAAATTTATTAGCACCCTCAAACCTTAAGCTGCCGTCAACTGTTTAACCATTTTAAGTGTTCCGAAAGGTATTTGATTGTTTAAATAATTAAATTTTCAGTGCAATTATTATCAAAACGAGTAAATAATAAACCACTTTCTACCTTATTACTTAACTACAAACTGACTTTACGATGTGTTGTATTGATAATTTTGTTTAATTAGTTTGAGAATATAATTTTGTTTACATTAAATAGAAATTAAATTGTTAATATTTTTTTTACGAGTATCAGGATATAACAATTGATATAATTATTACAGTATTTAATTTTTTTTTTCAGTAAAATGTCTCCTGTATTATTAGTATCTTAAAAATATTTTCAATTAAAGTGATTTTTTTTAGTTCAATGAACATTAAATATAGTTTTTTTTTTGTTTATATAAATTTAACTTTGTCTACTATAATAGAACTTTATTGTATCTCTTTACATAAAATAAATAAATAAATAAATAAAGGTATGTCTCCTTCATGTTATTAGAAATATTAAAAAGACATAAATCTAGACCAAATTGAATGCACTTGTTAAAATAACTAAGTTCTTTACTCATTATAAATTAAAATTAATTATTTTAATGAGAACATTAAATTTGACTTTTTCCCAAACTTACAAAAAGGACTGAAAAATAATTGATGTTTATAACCTTTTGCCATACATCATTAGACACCGAATTAAGCGTACTTAGATTTCTTTTCCCTATCTCATAGTCAACATTCGTAACCATTAATAATTCGATGAATCAGATGTAAAATGCATGCTTTAAATTTGATACAGTACACAAACCATGAGTCATTATTTTCATTTGACAGTTTCAAGCTGCTAAATGCTTCAATGTCAAGAAAAATAATTGTAAGGGGAATCATATTGGTTGTTCTGCACAGTTCATATTCATAAATCTCAGTAAATCAAAATTTATAACAGGTATACTTAAGATCTTGTTCTTCTAATCTTCATTCAACTGTCACAAAATACTGAAGTTTCTGATGTGAACCTTGGAAAGTCTGAAACTACACAGTTCCAAAATGCAGGTATGAAGTCAATTCCGAATCAGAAATCATGAGACAGAAAATAAAGTAGTGAGTAATAGAATTTATTCATTTAAGATGTGTAAACAAATGAACAGATAAAACAAAAAATTCCGTGGAAGAGTACATTGTTGGAGACATATATGCAGACAAGAGGGTAGAGCCAAGGATATATAATGAGGTAGCTCCAATAGCTGATGCTGCATGATGGATCATGTGTACTCTATTGTCATCACTTTTCTGTATAGTAATAATAATTCAAACACACAAAAGACATTGTTTATTGATTTATTATTTTATTTACTGTCAGATCATTCATTAATATCTAATTTTATGTTTGAAATATATATGTTTAGAAAAATATTAAAAGTCCCACATAAAATAATAATAGATACAATTTATGATATATAAATAAATATAAATCTTATCTTATCAATTGATTTTATAGAATTGAATTATTTTTAAAATTTACTCATCGACATGATAAATGTACAGTTAAAAAACAGAATGGGAATTGTGGGGGTCCTTTTTGTTGTGGTCTCATGCACATGCATATGCATGTGTTTTGAATTTGGGTGGAGCCTGTATATTTCAATCTCATCTCACATAAATGGTCACACACATGTCACACAGTGACACAGCTAAGACAATACTTCATCACGTGCATCATGCACGTGATCATCACTACAGGAATGATAAAGTTGTGGTATTGTTGTTTATTATATATGCAGATTCTGTGTTTTGGATGTTTGATCTGATCTTAATTAATGGTAAAATCTGGTGGAAAGGTAGAGAAAAAAGAATGAAATTAACTTTGTGTTTTACTTAATTATGTTATTAAATGTTGGATAATGACATTATCTTCTATGGGCCCTGCTATTCACAAGCTGTACATTAACAACTTCACAAGTCAATTTCGTTTCACGAGACCGTTCACACTTCAAGGCTCTTTTCGGTATTACTGATTACAACATTTCAAATCATTTTCGCTATTACAATAAAACGTGTTTGTTCTAATTTTTTTTATACTAGTTTTTAATAAGTAGGAGTAATTATTTCTTTAAAAAACATTTATATAAAATTAACTAACGGTCAAGAATATATTTTTTAAAACACTTATTTTCAATTACAACACGATAAGTGATAATCATAACTCTTTTAATCAGCGATCAACGTAATCCTATACTAAAATTGGACCAACCCATATATAACTTGAAAATATTAGAAAGAAAAGAAAAGAAAGACTTCCTTTCTAAAGAAGGTTAGTTATAACCTAGCTATTTACTTGTAAGAAAAGTTTTCTTTACAAAAAATAATACATTACACTTATATAAATCATTAGTTCTTTTCATTATTGTGAGTCTTCAATTAAATTTGTATTTCCTTAAATACTGTATTTTATATACTTCCTTTCCTTAAATTTGTTCAACCTGTGTTGTTCAATTTTGTCCTTGTCCAATGTTGCTTTTCTTATTAGTTTTTTGATTTTGATCTTATCTAGCATAATGGTTTTCCATTCTTTTAAATTTTATACTACATTTTAACATTATGTTCACATTACGTTTTAGATACTACTTTCTACCATTTCCACGATTCAAATTTGATAATATTGGTTGAGAATTTTGTACCACTATACATCTTGTTTTTTTTAAGATAGTATTATGCATTGAATCCTTTTCTAAAATTGTTCGAGTCAAGGTAGTTTTAAATCTATTTTTCACATATCACTTATTTATGACTACGATTGCAACATATTTCTTTTAAATAAATAGTTCTTAATTAGTAATCTGTTTTATGATATTGGCCTTTAGTAGAATGCTAAATCTCCACTTATATATATATATATATATATATATATATATATATATATATATATATATATATATATATATATGTATATATATTGTTCCTGCAGAGAACAAATAAGATGAGTTAGGTACAAGCGTCACCTTACCACGTAGTCCGTTATTTCCTTGGTTGGCATCTTCTCGGTTGGCACATGTCAGCTTGAACCCAGGGGTTACCTGCAGACGAGTCTACGAAGCTCAAGTAAGTCAAAGCTCTCAGAAGGTCAAATCTGTGATTAATGAATGCGTACCTTTAATAACTGGGGTCCACGTGTATTTATAGAGCATTAATTATGTCTGGTTATGCCATGGGACGGGCCCTGGCTTGGGCTCTAGTTTGGGCTGTAAGTGGGCCTGGGCTCTAGCTCAGGCCCTTAGGACTTGTTGAATGCTGGAGGGTTTTCATTGTACTGGGTTTATTGGAGTGGTCGGCCTAGGCTTTAATCTTACTGGATCTGTTGGAGTAGTCGGTCTAGGCCGGCTACTTATCTTTGCGGCTTATGTTGGTTATATGAGGTGCAAGTTGTTCCTTTAGATGTTTAGGTTAAAACTTGGTAAAACTTAGGCTAACTCGGCCTAGGCTGAATACTTGACTGCCCTGGTATATGTATTGTTTACTTGTTTGGTCGAGTTTGGCTAGGTGCGGTACATATATATATATATATATATATATATATATATATATATGTATATATATATATATATATATATATGTATATATATATATATATATATATACATATATATACATATATATATATATATATATATATATATATATATATTGTTTTGGTTCCACACTCCAAATTTATATTTTACTACATATTTACAAGCATATAGAATAATAAGCTTTTGCTACATGTCTTATAATAACTTATTTTTTTTTATACTTGGTTTGATTGTATTTTAGAATATATAGTTTTCTTTCACGTGATAACTTCGTTCTTAAGAGAAAATTTCAATGACAAACATGTGATTTATCTGGTTCTCATTTTACATAGGAAAAATACATTTTGAAACCACTAGTTATTAGAAAAGATATTTTCTTCATAAAATATTAAATATAATATAATAATAATTTATGTTATTGTAGCTTGAATGTTACAAAAAAAGAATTGTTGTTAATCAATAATGGAAACAAATAGATGAATCAATCTGGCCTAGCTCACAGGCCTTGATCCTGATTCATGTGGATTAGAGCCAAAAAAGTCCACATTGAAAACAAGCTCCTATAAAAAAAGTCTATAAGCCTAAAAACTCACAAAAGTTCACAGGTCTAAAAACTCACAAAAGTCATGTGGGTCAAGGTCAGTCCATGGATTTTCTTCTTAAACACGAAATCTATATTATTTTTTAAAATATATTATTAAACTTTTCGACGACCTAGATGTGTCTGACGATTCGGATGGGCTCGACGAACTTAATGGTCCCGACAATCCTAACGGACTTGAGGACTCGAACAAACACAACGACCCGGACAGGTCCGACGACCAGGATCGGTTCGACCACTCGGACGTGCCTGACCATCCGAACGAGTCAGACAACCTGGACTGGCCCGACGACCCGAACAGGCCCTATGACCCTGAAGGTCCGACAACCCAGATGGTTCAATGGCCCGCTCGAGTGGTTTGACCCTTCTAGATTGTTCGGCTCGTTTGGGTCGTCGGGCTCGTCAAGTCTGTCTGGGTTTTTAGACTCGTATGGGTCATCAAACCAGTCTGGGACATCGAGTTCGTTTGGATTATCGAGCCTATCGAGTTATCAGACCTGCTTGGGTCATTGAGTAAGTCTAGGTCATTAGGCTCATCAGACTTGTCTGGGTCGTTCAACCCGTCTAGGTGGTTGGGTCTGTCCAGATCATCGAGCTTGTCTAGTTCGTTGGACCCGTCTGGATCGTCGAGCTCGTCCAGGTTATAGAGCTTGTCCGAGTTTTTGGACTCGTCCAGGTCGTGTGGCCTGTCTGGGTCATGTGGCTCGTCTAGGTCATCGAGCCCATCCAGGTTGTCGAGTTTGTCGAACCCGTTTGATTCCTCGGACCCGTGTGGTTCTTCGGGTTTGTTAGGGTGTTGGGTCGTTCAAGTCATAGGGCTCATCTGGGTGCATGTCCGAGTCATCGGGCTCTTCTGGATCATCCAGTTAGTTTGACTCATCCAGGTCGTCTGGCCCATCCGGGTCCTTGTGTTTGTTCGGTTCTTTGTGCACGTTCTGATCGTTAAGCTCGTCCTGGTCGTCAAACTAGTTCAAGTCATAGGGCTTGTCTGTGTCTTTGGGTCCATCGGGGTTGTTGGGCCATTCGGGTCGTCGGGCCCGTCTGGGTCGTCGAGCCTGTCTGGGTTTTAGGACTCGTCGGGATCGCTCAACTTGATCTTTGACTCTAACTTAATGTAGTATTTTTAGGCTGTCTAACCCACCTTAACCTTAAGCCTAACCCACTAGAGAGGAAACTTTAGGTGTTCGGACTTTTGTTTGACCCTCTCATTTGGGACCCTCCTAAAAGGAGCTTAATGAAGAGTGGAATAGAGCAGACCCATGAATTAGGGGTCAAATTGACATATCTATAAATAAGTCACCTCAAAACCCTTTGGTAACAAATGTGCATAACTAACGGTAATTTAGCTGCAAAAGAAAAAAACTATCCTACTATGTCCTACAACAAAGTTGTCGTTCAATCGCAATGTTTACTCAGTTTATCACGAAAGAATTGATAATGATGTAAATTTATAACATAATATGGAATGTAAATCGTAAAATTTGTAATACTAATTTATATTTTGAATTATATAATTTAGAATGGAAGTCTAAAAGACAATTCAAAATATAAATTATATTTTGGAGAATTTAATTTATATTTTGAATAGTAGAATTTGTAATATAAACTTGAAAAATAATATAAAATGCAAAATACATAAAATTTAGAAGACAATATAATATGTAAATTATATTTTGAATTCCACAATCCAAATTATACAATATGATGTAAATTTATATTTTGGATTATACAATTTCTAACTTAAAATTCTCAATTGTATAATATGTAATATAAATTTTATATTTTGAATTGTATCATCTATAATACAAATTTGAAATTGTAATGTAAATTTGAAAAAATATATAGTGTAAAATATATTTTAGATTGTATAATCATAATATAAATTTATATTCTTAATTGTATAATATGTAATATAAATTTATATTTCAAATAATTGAAAGACAAATTTCGGTGCAATTTTTTTAATAGTGGATAACTAAGTTATTTCACTAAAACTATGAAACTGCAAAAAGAAAATATTTGGGTGCAGGAAGAATTCCCTTGGTATAACAATACATGTATTGTAATTTTAACAAAATTTATTTAAAAAAATATAATAGTAAATCTGAATTTTAATTTTAACGTATAATTTATTTATAAATATACAATATTATATAACTTATTTATGAATATAATAGAAAGTTAAAATTATAAATATGACAATAATCATAAAAAGTTATTCGTATTTTTTATTTGATAACTTTTTTTATAAAATATTTAATTGTTTTTTATGAAAATATTTAATAATTTTATTATAAAAATGAAAATACTAATTTAAATTGAATTGCAACATGTTAGTGTGAGTTGGTTTAAAAGTTAGTAGTTATGAGTGAGGGTTCACTTGTTTTAAAGTTAAATAAAATTGACTTTTAATCAAATTAATTTGGAAGTGTTGACATAATCTAGACTTGTTCTAAACAAGATGTACCACTATACATCTTGTTTTTTTTTTAAGATAGTATTATGCATTGAATCCTTTTCTAAAATTGTTTGAGTCAAGATAGTTTTAAATCTATTTTTCACATATCACTTATTTATGATTACGATTGCAACATATTTCTTTTAAATAAATAGTTCTTAATTATAGTAATCTGTTCTATGATATTGGCCTTTAGTAGAATGCTAATTCTCCCCTACTATATATATATATATATATATATATATATATATATATATATATATATATATATATATATATATATATATATATATATATATATATATAGTTTTGGTTCCACACTCCAAATTTATTTCCTACTACATATTTACAAGCATATAGAATAATAAGCTTTTGCTACATGTCTTATAACTTATTCTTTTTTATACTTGGTTTGATTGTATTTTAGAATATAGGGTTAAATACGTTTTTAGTCCCTTAAGTTTTAGTGAAATTTGTAATTAGTCTCTTTTTGAAATTCTACACTAATTTAGTTCTTAATCTTTAAAAATACGTGAATTTAGTCTTTTTAATCAAATTTTGTTAAGTTTATGTTACGTTTCAAACGCGATTTAAGATAATATTTGAGCTAATATTAAAGAGAAAATGTATAAAAAGATGTAAACATTTCAAATACTAACATGAAATTGGCTTGAAACGTCACATAAACTTAACAAAATTTGGTTAAAAGTACTAAATTCACGCATCTATAAAGATGAATGACTAAATTAATCTAAAATTTTGAAGAGGGACTAATTTCAAAATTCACTGAAACTTGAGGAACAAAAATATATTTAACCCTAGAATATAGTTTTCTTTCACGTGATAACTTCGTTCTTAAGAGAAAATTTCAATGGCATGCATGTGATTATCTAGTTCTCATTTTACATAGGAAAAATACATTTTGAAACCACTGGTTATTAAAAGAGATATTTTCTTCATAAAATATTAAATATAATATAATAATAATTTATCTTATTGTAGCTGAATGTTACAAAAAAAATTGTTGTAAATCAATAATGGAAACAAATAGATGTATCAATCTGGCCTAGCTCACATGGATTGGCCCTGATTCATGTGGGCTAGAGCCAAAAAAGTCCACATTGAAAATAAGCTTCCATCAAAAAAACCCACAAGTCTAAAAACTCACAAAACTCTTATGGGTCAAGGCCAGTCCATGGACTTTCTTCTTAAACATAAAATCTATTATATTTTTTAAAATATATTATTAAACTTTCCGACGACCTAGATTTGCCCGACGATCCGGACGGGGTCGACGAACTTAATGGTCCCGACAATCCCAACGGGCATGACGACCCGGACAGACCCAATGACCCGGACAGATTCGACAACCAGGATGGTCAAGATGACTCAGACAGACCAGATGTCCCAGACAGGTTCGACGACCAGGACGGGCCTGATGACCAGGATCAACTCGACCACTCGAGCCTGACCATTCGAACGGTCGGACAACCTAGACAAGCCCGACGACCCGAACAGGCCCTATGACCCTGACGGTCCAACAACCCAGATGGTTCAATGGCCCGTCCGGGCGATTTGACCATTTTAGATTTGTCCGGGTAGTCGGGCTTGTTTGGGTCGTCGGGCCCGTCGAGTCTGTTTGGGTTTTTGGACTCGTCCGGGTCATCGGGTCCGTCCGGATTATCAAGCCCACCGAGTTATCGAACCTATTTGGGTCATCGAGTCAGTCTAGGTCATTGGGCTCGTCAGACTCGTCTAGGTCGTTCAACCCGTCTAGGTGGTTGGGTCTATCCAGATTTGGGTCATCGAGTCCATCTGGATCGTTGGGCCCATTTGGGTCATTGAGCTTGTCTAAGTTTTCGAACATGTCCGGGTTGTGTGGCCTGTCTGGGTCATTTGGCTCATCGAGCTCGTCTGGGTCGTCGAGCTCGTCTGGGTCGTCGAGCTCGTCTGGGTCGTCGAGCCCATCTAAGTTGTCGAGTTTGTCGGGCTCGTCTGATTCCTTGGCCTCGTGTGGTTCTTCGGGTCTGTCGAGGTCGTTAATTCGTTCAAGTCATCGGGCTCATCTGGATTGTCTTGCACGTTTGGGTCATCGAGCCCCTCTGAATCGTCCAGTTAGTCTAACCCGTCCAGGTCGTTTGGCCTGTCCGGGTCGTTAGGCCCATCCGAATCGTTGTGTCTGTTCGAGTCTTCGTGCACGTCCTGATCGTCGGACTCGTCCTAGTCGTCGGACTAGTCCGGGTCATAGGGCCCGTCCGCGTCTTTGGGCCCATCGGGGTTGTTGGGCTATTTGGGTCGTCGGGCCCGTCCGGGTTCTCAGACTCGTCAGACCCGTCCAGGTCCTCGGGCCCGTTTGGGTCATCGATCCTGTCTGGATTTTAGGACTCGTTCAGATGGCTCGACTTAATGTTTTACTCTAGCTTAATGTCATATTTTTAGGGTGCCTAACCCATCTTAACCCTACCCTAACCCACTTGAGAGGAGACTTTGGGGTTGGGGCTTTTGTTTGACCCTCTCATTTGGGACCCTCCTAAAAGGAGACTTAATGAAAAGTTGACTATGACTGACCCATAGATTAGGGGTCAAATTAACATATCTAGAAATAAGTCACATCAAAACCCTTTGGCAACAAATGTGCATAACTAACGGTAATTTGGTTGCAAAAGAAAAAAGCTAACCTACTATGTCCTACAATAAAGCTTTCGTTCAATCACAATGTTTACTCAGTTTATCACCAAAGAATTGATAATAATATAAATTTATAACTTGGAATGTAAACAGTAAAATATGTAATACCAATTTATATTTTGGATTATACTAATTTATATTTTGGATTATATAATTTTGAATGTAAGTTTAAAAGATAATTCAAAATATAAGTTATATTTTGGAGAATTAAATTTATATTTTGAATCGTAGAATTTGTAATATAAACTTGGAAAATAATATAAAATGAAAAATACATAAAATTTAGAAGACAATCTAATATGTAAATTTATATTTTAGATTATACTATTTATAAATTAAAACTCTCAATTGTATAATATGTAATATAAATTTTATATTTTGAATTGTATCGTCTATAATATAAATTTGAAATTGTAATGTAAATTTTAAAAAAATATATAAAGTGTAAAATATATTTTAAATTGTATAATCATAATACAAATTTACATTCTTAATGTATAATATGTAATATAAATTTATATTTCAAATAATTTGAAAGACAAATTTCGGTGCAATTTTTTTAATAGTGGATAACTAAGTTATTTCACTAAATCTATGAAACTGAAAAAGAAAATATTTGGGTGCAGGAAGCATCCCCTTGATATAACAATACATGTATTGTAATTTTAACAAAATTTATTTAAAAAATATAATAGTAAATCTGAATTTTAATTTTAACGTATAATTTATTTATAAATATACAATATTATATAACTTATTTATGAATATAATAGAAAGTTAAAATTATAAATATGACAATAATCATAAAAAGTTATTCGTGTTTTTTATTTGATAACTTTTTTTATAAAATATTTAATTGTTTTTTATGAAAATATTTAATAATTTTATTATAAAAATGAAAATACTAATTTAAATTGAATTGCAACATGTTAGTGTGAGTTGGTTTAAAAGTTAGTAGTTATGAATGAGGGTTCACTTGTTTTAAAGTTAAATAAAATTGACTTTTAATCAAATTAATTTGGAAGTGTTGACATAATCTAGACTTGTTCTAAACGAATCATACATTTATTTTATAATGTGTATTTTATTCAAAGTATGTATGAAAAATTGATTTTTCAACACCAAACAAAGGAAGGAGGCTAAATATTCAAAATTTTGTTAAAGACTTCTCTATCCTCTTTCTCCAAGACTTTGCATCTAGCCTATGCTAATTGTTAAAATAAACAAAATTCAGAATAATACCCGTCAAATGCATCAAAATGGTGATAACATTTGAAAAATTGTATAAATTCCAATAAATAACAGTCAAAAAACATATTTTTTAATGCCTCCATTGATTAAAACAAGGTTCAATAACCAGTTTTGAGTAAACAACTTAACCTTAAAAAGTTATCCCATCTAAAGCATATTTGTTTTAATTAACTAAATTAAAAAAATCTTTTGTAAACTTTCAAAATAATTATTAAATAAAAGTTTTTTTTTTCTTATAATTTAAGCAAAGAACTATGGGTTTATATTCCTTTGACCCGACCAAATTTGACAAACCGGGTTTTGGAGTTTGTTGTCGGGTCTCAGCCACCATTCACTCAAAACAAGCATCAACCACCGACGATGTTCGTCACTTCAGGATTCTCTTCATTTCTCATTTTTCATGAAAAACTTTAATAACTTTTCTTCTCTATTCAGAAGCCCTTCTGTTGACTGGTAAGCAATTTTTTGCCTCCAAGTTTGGAGTTTTAAGCCCCGGTTTCTTTCTAGTTTTGATGATTCTGACCTAACTTTTCTCACATCTCATTTGGTTATATTATTACAAGTTTGCATATTTTGGTTTTGGGTTTTCTTTTTTGTATATGAATATGAATGAATCACTATTGGGTTATTTATAGATTTTATAGAATAAATGAAAGATATATCATTTGCAAAAAATTGCTTTTTCTGCAGGTGCTCTCTGCCACACTGACTGGTTAATGATTCATCATCACAGTGTTCTAAAAACAAGTAGATTCCTCAATCCACATAGAGAAGCCCTTGGTTTGACCAGTGTAATTGTTGATTCTGTTTGTCATTTAGCATTTAGTTCAATGAAACAAATCAATTCTATAGGGGATTCTAGTTTGTGTACACTTGCCCCCAGTAAGGAATCTATGAGTGTAAAATCCACCCCTGAAATAGAAAAGAAGTTCGTTCATCATGTATATGATGCTATTGCTCCACATTTCAGTGCCACTCGATTTGCCAAATGGCCGAAGGTTGCATCATTTTTATCATCTTTGCCCTTGGGGTCTCTTGTCCTTGATGCAGGATGTGGGAATGGGAAATACCTAGGTTTGAATCAGGATTGTTTTTTCATAGGATGTGATATAAGTCCTTCCTTGATTAAAATCTGCTCTGATAGAGGGCATGAAGTTTTGGTGGCAGATGCTGTGAATCTTCCTTACAGAACTGGTTTTGGTGATGCGGCTATATCAATAGCAGTGTTACATCACTTAAGCACTGAAAATAGAAGGAGAAAAGCAATAGAAGAATTGGTCAGAGTTGTTAAAAAGGGTGGCCATGTTCTGATTACAGTTTGGGCTGTGGAACAAGAGGATACAACTCTAATTACCAAATGGACTCCACTGACTGAGAAGTATGTTGAAGAGTGGGTAGGACCAGGAAGTCCTCGAGCTCGGACACCCTCACCCTTGCCATTAGAAAGTATTCCTGAGAGTGAGGAGAGTAGCACCGGTGAGAACATAAAAGTTTGCAGTGAGTCAAATGTATGTGAAGATTTGGAGGCAGAAAAACATATGAAGAACCAACAGGAATACTTTGTTCCGTGGCATTTACCTTATCATCGTGCTGAAATCAGTGGTGCTTCTTCTCATGCTCTTGCTGCTGGTCTGGCAACTAAAGATGACAAAAAAGGTGCTGTGGTGTATAATCGATATTATCATGTTTTTAGTGAAGGAGAACTTGAAAGGTAACAAATTCTCATGGTTAAATTTCTTTTTTCTTGTATTTTTCACTGAAGTTACTCAATGTTTGGTAAACGTGATCTTGGATGTCAGTTGTGCTATTATCAGCATACTTTACATCTGAATCTAGAAATATGGATTATGTAAGTAAAGTAGGATGAGATGGAGACATTACATTCGGCAAAACCTGTTTAAGGTTCAATTTTAAACTTAAATTTGCTGCTTGAGCGTCAGCTTGTTGTCCAATCGTAATTTTCCTTTCCCTCTATCATAAAAATTGAGGTGCTATTTGTCCTTGAAAAAGGTTAGGTAAAGA
This sequence comes from Vigna unguiculata, assembly GCF_037176805.1. Classification (NCBI taxonomy): domain Eukaryota; kingdom Viridiplantae; phylum Streptophyta; class Magnoliopsida; order Fabales; family Fabaceae; genus Vigna; species Vigna unguiculata. Next base: position 37,331,997 of record NC_140800.1, on the reverse strand, counting down.
TAAAAGAATATTTAAAAAAAAATGCAGCAGATGATGTTTGAGAGTAAAAAAGATGGGATTGAAGTGAGTAGTGTCATGCCATCATGTATCTTTTCTGCTGCTTTAATCAATCAACTGGAACTTTAGGTGTATGACAAATTCACGGTGGCCTTTGTGCTTTATTCTCTTGCTACTCATGTTTCAGAATTGAAAGAGTATAATGCAGAACTATGTTTCAGATGTTTGACATGCTTATGCAGGATGCTTGAGTTCCCATTTCTAACTTGTTTTCACATCCTTTTGCAGTTTGACAACTGGAATAAACAATGCTAGAATCGTTGATCAGTTCTTTGATAAATCCAACTGGTGTATTATTCTGGAGAAAACAGCATAACCTAGAAAGAAACCTGTTTGATACATCAAGGATCCTTGAGTGAGTATAGAAGGCCAGAGTGTTGTATGACAACTTTTACAAAATTTATCTTGCAGGTTAACTTTGTCTGGTATTCAACTTAATATAAATAAAAAAAATGGACAGCTGCAAAACTTTGAAAGCATTATTCTCTGGCCATTACGATCCAGATCAGGCTGCATTCTTCAAGAAAACCTGAGTCGCAATTTTTATTTTTCTTTCTTTTTATTTGCAAAGCCCAGTTTTGATTGTAACAATAGGGCATGAAGTAGGCATGTGTTGGTGTTATATCTGGCCACTTTGTCAGCCCAAACATTGCTGAATATCTTTTATACAGGAGCATTTCTACAACGTCGTTTATTGGAAGTTTATTTCACAGTTGGATTTCAGTATTTTGTCATGATCTGTGCTTTCTGTACCAGTTTTGAAAGAATTAAAACACCCACATCACAGGGCTAAAATCTAGCTCCTTTTAAATATTCCTTTTGAGTATGGGATGAGCAGACAGTTGAGAAGGATCTTTGGTTCCCAAGTAGGACAGTACAAACTATTGTTGGATCCTTACCTCTAACAACAATGTGTCAGCAATTTAAAACACGAACACGTGAATTTGTGATTTTGTAATACCGTTTTTACTTCTTGCCAAATATCAAATAAGCAAAATTTGATTATCGTAAACGCTCGCACCATTTTGGAAATTGGCTAACCCTGCCTTTCTGCATTTGTTGTAAGGAAAGGGGAAACAACTGTTACTAGTTGAGCCTGTTTAGTTATTTCCTGTTTTCAAACCCTTGAATATAAAGAGGTTTGTAAAGAATGATAAAATTACATGAATTAAGGACATATCCATCCCAAATTCAAATTTTCCATTTTTTGGAGTTCTCAAATGAATCTACATATTTCTCTAATCTAATCTCCAAATAATTTCATCTCGTTAATTTTTATCACTATTTAATTAACTAAGAGCACACGAGATTCAATTTCTAAGGACCTGTGCTTATATTTGGGGACTGCTTTGTAACCATCAGCTTCATTTCATTAATTTTCAGCCGCTAAAGAAATGTCCACCTGAGGCATTACGAATTCGAGCTCTTCAGTTGAAGCAGATTACGTTATATGTGATGAACCATCATAAATTGCATGCATCAAACATTAAAGAGCACAGGTAATTTTAGAAAGAAAGTACATATAGAACAGGAATTTAGGAGGTAAACATTTTCGTCTTCCTCGTGCACACAGACGAGTGAAATGGGCAGAAAAAAGTTAAACAGGCAACATTGAATACTTTGGTGGTAATTTGTACGATAGAAAATCAGTATAAATCTATGAGGCATATTTACAGAACTTTGGTAGCGTATGCTAGCAGTTCAAACCCCAGTCATAAGGCTGATATGTCACCTTCAACTCGGAAGCAGCAAGTAGGTCCAACAATACTTCAGAGTCAGCTGGATCTAAGTAGTTTGAAACATGCTTTATCACCTCTACCTCGTTCTTGCCAAAATCTATACTGTACCTGAGAACGAACAAGGACAAACAACTACTTTCAGATTTGAATATCTCCAAAATAAACACCTAATTTTAGCACTGTTCACCATCATTTTTTTTTTCATTGATGATAGTAAACGCGTGTACATACTTAACTTCTACTTACAAAGTAATATTAAACATCAGAATGGATTTTCACAATTATATAGTAGTTTGTTTGCATTTCTTCCCGATCCTTCATGCATTTTGTGAGTACAAGTGAGATAGCCACTAGCCAAACTTACAAAAGTAAAAGCTTAAAAGATTTGAAAATTTTGCTTTTTAGCAAAGAGAAGATGTGTAGTGTACAAAAAAAATATTCGATGAGCAGTCTTTGCTTAAATTTACCAAAAATCCCATCAATCATATTCAAAAGCCTCGTTTGAAAGAACATACCATTTAAGGATCTTACTAGCATTTACAGCCTTTGCACTCGAATCAATTACAATGCCTCCATTTCTCAAAAAATTACGGGCTGCATCCAATAACTCTTCATCAATCTTTCCAGGAGTGTAGCACCGAAGTGCAGGCCCAGATCGGGTACCATATACCAAAGCAAAATGAATTAGAGGCTCAGGGTAAGGAAGTGCCACCTGACAAATATGACCACCAAAGTAAGCATGTTATTCTAGTAATTTCACGGTGAAAGCATATGTAACAAACAGCAGAATAGTCTGATAATATAACTAAAAAATGATTTATAATAGAAAATTAAATATTTAAGTAGCTATTAGTAATTTACTAATACAGGTATTAAAGCTTACTGTCGAGCGTTTATCTTTTGCCCCAAATGGCTTCTTAAGGTTATATGGTGGTCGCTGGTTTCCCCGCAATATGCCATTTTGAATAGCTGATAGTGAGTAGGTGGACCCACCAATAACATATTTGAACTCTCCAAATAATTTCCTCCTTTCCATTGCTCCATCTGGATGGCCCAACACTAAGATTGCATGGATGGCCATCATATTATAAAGATTAATAAAGAACGCAAGCTTCTCTTCTCTGGACGAATCCGATATTTCCACTCTCTGGAGCTCTTCCACAATTCTCAGATACCTAAAATGATAAGCGGAAATTCAAGAAATCAATGAATGCATTATCAACATTGCAGGACACATGTCAGTTCGACGCAAGACAGAAGACAGAAAACATTAAATAAACCTTGCGAACTCCTCACTTCCATGTATACTTGTATAATCAACACGCCGTCCATCTTCATAAGCATAGGCTTCAAATATTGCACGGGACAGAAACCTTAGTCTTGACGCAATTTCCGCTAAAGGCTTGGGCTTCAAGGTGCTTATGCCTCTAGAAATGTTGTGACATTGTGACACCACAATGGGGTCATCATCCAAAAACCGATACAGGTGGTTTCCATCCTCAAATAGATTTTCACTAAAGCAAAACAAAAACCATTGAAAACCAGGAAGGATTATCGAAGTTGTTAACGACTGACAAAACATACTTAAAAACATTGGAAAGTGGAAACACCAAATAGAGTACGTGGACTCACTCAGTAACATGTCGAAAGAAGTGTTTCTCGGCAAGCTTTCGTGCAAACTCAACAGCCTAATACCACCGGACTAGAATTAGAAGATAGCAATGACATATGAAACTAGCAATTCGGTGATTTGTTTGAGTGTGTGATTGAAAATATAGCAAGACTAAATACTATGCAATATATAACTGCATACAATATGTCATAGATCCACGCTTCAGACTTAAGACCAAGCTTACCTCAGGCCTTTCCAAATATTGATCTTCTGATAAGAAGTCGATAGCTTCTGAGCCTAGAAAACAGTTCGAGAACCTCCGCACTTTATGCAAGCGGTCCTTCACAGCTATGGATTCTTTCATTTTGCGGACAATAATTGCCATTTCATCAGGTAGTCCACTACTGGGTACATCATCCTCGCCAGAGAGAGGTGGCGATGGGGCCTCAAATAGTGGTGCTTCAGTAATAAGAAAGTCAACCTTCTCATCAAGCTTGCCAGACTCATCTAGAGTCTTCAACTCACTCGAGCCTCCAATAAGTATTTCATTGAAAAAAACCTTTGGTACAGAAGTAGATCCAGAAATCCTTTCCAGCTCCTTCTTTCTACTAGGGAACACATCTATGTTGATTTCTACATATCTAAGCCTTTTCAAACGCAAAAAAAGCCTAATCTCGTTAGATTCTTGGCACCCTAGTTTCGTGTACAGTATAATCCTTCCTTTCATGACTATTGAGTCTATCTGCTCAGTTTTGTTTTCGGCACCAGCATCGGATGACTTCTTGATGTAGTTTAAGGGATTCCAGTCAAATTTCTCAGACACCATCTTGTTTTCACCAACTTTTCCAATATCTGATACTTCCTTACCTTCATCATCAACATTATCCACAGTAACTTCATCTCTTTTTCCAGAGAGACGACGCATCATGGTGGAGACTGCCACTGCACTCTTCTCCTTAACAAAATTCTTAAGAGCCACAGCCTTCTCAACCACACCTGGGGAGTCCTGATCTGCATCCAACCTACGACCAGACATACTGCGGTTAGCTTCCATCCCTGGAACCTCTGTTCCATCAAAAACAGGTTCCAAATTGGGGTCCTCGCTTGGAATTTCATCTGACTTATCAAACATCTGCATGGATTCCCTATCATCCACTTCTTTAGTCAAGCCACTCCGTCCAGAATCACCATCTAGATTTGTTTCTTGGTTTCTGAACTCCAAATCTCCAACAGCACTCGTCTTATCACCAGACTCCTCTTGCCTATCAGTAATAATTTCAGTTTCAGATTTGGTTTCCAAGTTTTCCAGTTGAGTTCGAGATTGTAAATCCCTATCGTTCCTCTTGGACCTTACATCTTCCGCATCTGGTATATCATCAAATTCGGGACCATCATGACCAATAATTTGACCCTCCGCCTCCTTTGACTGTTTCTTCTGATCAGTTACCAAATCAGTCTCCTTTGATTGGTTCTTCTGATCAGTTACCGAATCACCCACCCGCAAGTTATCAACAGCTTGAGAATTCACTCCAGTCGTCTCCTCTAACTGTATATTTTCCATGATGAAAGCAAGCTACAGTTCATACAATATGCCACACTCCAACCAATAGCCCTACAAGAAGTTATAAAGCACATATATAAACTAACTACGGTAGCGCGCAATCTATTGACCAGCAGCAAACAAATGTACGAATAACAAAACCCCCAAAAATTCTATCAAGAAATAAAAATAGCAATAGCACCAATACAATAATGCTATACAAATCATACAAATCGGTATTTTGTAGTTTTAGACCAGAGCAGAGATAGAGATTAAAAGAATTGCAAAGATTCCATACATCATGAGATCACACAGCAGCAAAACACGATTTACTTATGTGTGATGTATAGACAAAAAAAATGAGGAAATCAGAAGGAAAAATCCTTCCCTAACAATTCATATCCATATCCTATCCAATTGAAAAGTAACTGATTAATGATAGAAAAACGGTATGACAGAAGAAGTAGGTAAATGAAAGAATCGCAGATAGCAGCCAGTGAAGACGAAAAAAGATAACTTACGGATCCAAAGTTGAACAGAGAAGCAGAGAGGATGCGTTTGGTTGACTATAGTGGTGGTTGTGTTGAATAAATGTTAGTCTCTGTGTGTGTGTAACTTTTGGGGGTTTGAAACCATCAAATGAAACCGCAATTGACAGAGGGAGAAGCGGGAAGTGTTCAGGGAGGCTGCGCCTAAACTTTTCTTTACATTTTTTTTTTTCACACAACCATTATACAGCATATTTATATTATTATTATTACTATTATTCTCATGTTGAAAAACAACTTCTTCTTTGTTTTCTTGCACCCGAAATTTTGGGATAATGTAATGGACCCAATAATTTGTCCATTTATCAGTTGGAAAATAGAGTGAATGCTCTTTGAAACGTCTATTAAATAATGAATGCGTTACATTTTTCAGTTTTGATGAAAAAATACAAAAAAAATTTTTAACTTATTTTAAAATATGTCATGATTGATTGATTCACTAAACAATTAATCTATAAATGATTCAATAAAAGTGAAATAAATATTCCTTCTATTAGATAAAAAAATGGGAAATATCAAATTTAAGCAAGCTTTTTAAGAAATGGTAAACCTCAAATTTCACTTAAAAAATATTAATTTGAAATTGCAGTCATATATATATATTCTCTTACACATTTTAATCACAAGATTTATTTGTTCCATATCAATTAGATTTTTTATCCGTATTTTTAGGAGTTTTTTTATTGGTGTTTATAATTAGTGATGTTCATTTTTGTTCAAATTTATTCAAGATTAGCTTTTACTGTTGATGAGAAGTTTTCTGCCAAACTAGAATTATTCTAAACTATGTATGGATATACAAGATTAATTTAATAGTAAAATATTTGAACTTTTCAAGAAAAATAACATATTAATAAATATTAATTATTAATAAAGAAAAGTATTTTTGACCAATGTAGAGAACTTTTCAACTGAGTAGAAAAGTCAAAGAAAAATATTTATAACAGACGATATTGAATAAGTAATTATGGCATATAATCCGAAATTATTACAAATAATACTAAATAATAATATCAGTTGAAATTAATTAAATTTTGTTATCAACGTTAAGCATTCGGGTTGAATAAATAATTTTCATGGACCTCAACTCAAAGGCATTATTGAGTAGTTAATGATTTTGAAATTTAAATGTTATTTAGTATTAAAACAATTTTTCGTATTTTGTAACAATTGAATTATTTTATACAAATAAGATAATTAAAATTTAATAAATTTAAACTGTTTTATTAAATAAAATATTTAAAATGTCAAATCTCGAATTTGGAGTATTTGAATTTTAGTGTGGTTATAGTTTTATTTTATTTTTTAATAAATTTTAATTGTAATAATAAATTATTGATAAATTTTGAGTATTCCCTACATGGTATAGCTAAACTGTAAAAATTTATAAAAATATTGAAATTTATAAAGATGTCTGATATAATTTTATTTGAAAATCATGAATACTTGTTTTATCTCTCACACCTTGGTTCAGGCCGGTGTGTTAATGAAAAGTGTGATATTTTTGCTGTGATCACATGCAAGTTTATTTGGAAAGCTGAAAATGATGAGATTTTCAACTACCTCTTTCATCTGTTGGTGCATTAACCGGGTTTAATCATATAGTGTCTGAAACATTCATGGAGAGAGAACAATTGATAATTCGTATATAGGGATGGCAACGGGGCGGGGTGGGTACGGGTATCATGATCCCATCCTCATTCCCATAATAAAAATTTATCCCCATCCCCATCCCCAAACTCAACGGGTATACAACTTTTGACCCATCCCCATCCCCACCGGGTAACGGGTATTTTCTTATACCCATACTCATACCCATTTTTTTATTGTTCCATATATCAATTAAATATTTTTTATAAAAAAAATTTAAAAATCACATCAACGGAATCATGATACTATCAAAATATTCAATATTAAAATAACATACTCTTTTTGATTTTCATGATGTCAAATATTAAGAAAAATATTATAATAGTATAAATCTCAAATTAAAGTATCAAATAACAACTAAATAAAATTCAAATAATTATATAAAAGCTAAAAAATTACACATTACTAAAATTTTATAATAACCAAAATATTTATTAATTTTACAAATGATCAGTGGTTTCATTTGCATTCGATCCACCTACACATAGAAAAAAAATGAAAAATTAGATATGATATAATAATTGAAATTGAAAATTTTAATTACTAGAATATAATGTACCTTCTTCATCAGATTCATTTTCACTCATGAGAACATCTTTTCCTTTTAATTTTTTAACACCTACAAACACCAAATGTAGAATATTAGATGAGAATTCACAAAAAATACTAACAAAAAATATTAATAAATTTGAGTAACTTACCTAGATGGTTTGAGTTCCATATCCAACTTCTTGTACACATCAAAGCCTCTATAGTAATATGATGAAGTCGACTACGGTGAGAAGTTAATATCTGACCACCAGTACTAAAAGCAGATTCAGAAGCTACAGTTGTTATTGGAATAGCTAAAACATCCCTTGTAATTGCTTGAAGGGTTGGAAACTTTAACCCATTTGTTTTCCACCATGATAGGATATCAAATTCTTGTGTAACCGACAAATTATCTTCTTCCAAGTAATAATCCAACTCTGTTTTCATAACTGTAGTTCTAGATTTTTTCTTTTTTGCCATAAACTCTAAAAATTTATTCGCATCATTATCAACATCCTTTCCCAACTCCAATGATGTAGCTCTATAAGAAGAAGTTTCATTCTTTTTTGATTGATATTCCAAAACCAAATCATAGCACATTTGACGAATCCTACTAAGTTTCAGATCAAAATCATTACCATACAATTTATAAAAATAATATTCTAACATGTCCATCTTGTACCTTGGATCTAAAACTGAAGCAATTGCCAATATATCATGAATAACACTCCAGTAACTTTCAAATTTCTTTAACATTTGTATTGCCATATTTTGAATGGTTATCTCAGGAGATTTAACCCAATCATTTATTGCAATCTTGATCTCACAAATCTTTGGGAAAAAGATGTTGGCAGTTGGGTATTTGGAGCCAGAAATGATTTCTGTGATGTCATTAAATAATTTTAGCCTTCGACAAACATCCTTTGCAAATTCCCACTGCATATTAGTTGGCAAAGAAGTGTATTGAGCTTCACGTTGCTTTAACCTAAAAAACACATCCTTATAACATATGGCAATATCAAGCATCTTGTAAGTAGAATTCCATCTAGTTGGGCAATCCAAACTTAACTTTTTAGTGAAAGAAATTCGCAATTGTCTAGCTGTTTCCTCAAATTTTTCCATTCTTTTAGGAGTTGCTGTCCAATATGCTACACTTTCTCGAATTTTTTCCACCCCTTCTTTTAGGACGGCTAACCCTTCTTTCACAATCAAATTAAGGATATGTGCTGAACAACACATATGAAGCAAAGACCCTTTCTTAATGAGTGTGTCCAACTTCAACTTATCCTTAATTTTTTCAATCATGCTATCATTTGTGCTGCAGTTGTCTAAAGTGATAGTAGACAATTTTGTATCAATATTCCAATCGAACAAACAATCAACTAATACATTGCAAAGTCGATCAGCTGTGTGAGGTGCGGGAACATAAATGAACCTATAAATTAAGCAATATTTTGTAAGACATATAATCTTTCTAGAGGTGCATAAAAATAATTACTGGAAAATTTATAAATTAAAAAAGGTGTACCTCAAAATTATATTTTGCAATGTCCAATTGTCATCAATATAGTGAGCTGTGATAGACATATACCCTTTCTTTTGATTGCTTGCAGTCCACATATCCGATGTAATTGCTATTCTTCCTTTATTTGTATCTATCAACTTCATAACAACTTGTTTTTCATGTTCATAGATGCCGAGTATCTCTTTCTTTATCGTATTTCGTGAAGGAAGTTGAAATAATGGTTGAATTGTTGTCACGAATCTAATAAAACCAATATGGTCCACTATTGACAATGGATATTCATGCAATATAATCATTGTTGCAAGTTCCCTCTTGGCATTTTCTTCATTATAAGCTCCACAAGCCAATTCCTTTTTGCCACTTGAAATCTTAGAAAAAAGTGTTTTTTGTCCCCCTTTTCCTTTTGCTAAAGCCTTCTTTTGAATACATATGTTTGTATGATGGTGCAAGTGCTTTGTTCCATTCTTTGTTTCTCCACCAAGCAGTTTCTTGCAATAGTTACATTTAGCTTTGTATTTTCCATCAACTTTTATCTTTTCAAAGTGTTCCCACACAACACTTTTCAATTTCTCTTTCTCAGGCTCTACTTGTGTTGTTGAATGTATTTCATCATGAACTTCTGAAGGTGTTTGCGTAGATGGATTCAATGGAGATTGACTGTCATTATTGGAACTTTGAAAGGGAGTTGGTTGTTGTGAACACTGTGGTGGACTTGGTACCTGCAAATCTTGATCCTGTGCTCATTTTCTCTAGAAACTAACATACGTAACAAAAAAAAATCAAACAAAGTAAAAAAGTTAATTTCTTTTTTAACAAAATATAAAAGGAAAACCAATAATCAAGTTTAAAAATATTTCAAATATCTTTTATACTATTAAAAATTTATATTATACCACTTAAACGAAATAGCACAAATAACAAAATTAAATTAATAATAATTCAAATTTAAACATAGATTCTTCATCTTTTGATCTTGAATTAAATTAAGGATTTATGCAATTGAGCACTTAAAATTGAGAATTAAACATTATCATGAAACAAAAAATAAATAATAAATAAAATTATCATAAAGGAGTAAAGATAATTAAATGTGTGACCCAAATTTGAGAATATCCATTTGAACATAACATAACGGAAAAAAAATGTATAATTAAGATTATGATAAAAGGAAAAGTACCTTGAAGATCTGCTTAAACCTTAAAGAACAAGCCAAACAATTAAAAGAGAGTAAAAAAGTGTAAAACCAAAGTAACAAAAAGAAGAGCTACAAAATAAGAGTCAAACATTTTCATGAAAATAAATAAATAAATAAAGATAATCAAATGTGTAACCTAAAAATTATTTCATAGAATGAAATTGAGGAACACCTATTTGAACATAACCATGTACAGAGAGTAAAAATTATGTAATAAGAAGAAGAAAAATTACCTTCAAAATTAAATCTTGAAAAACAAACCAGACAATTGAGAGAGTAAACAAAGTGTATAACAAAAAACAAAGAGAATGAGAAATATGTTATATATATATATATATATATATATATATTATATTATATTATATTATATTATATATTATATTACTATGTATATATATATTATATGTGTGGATATCTTATGTTTATATATATATATATATATATATATATATATATAATTATTTATATATATTATATTATATTATATATTATATTATTATTACTATGTATATATATTATATGTGTGGATATCTTATATTTATATATATATATATATATTTTTTTATAGATATATATTTATTTTAAGTATATATTATATTATATTATATAATAATATAAATATAATAATATATATTATATTATTATGTATATATATTATATGTATATGCGTAGATATTTTATGCTTTTATATATATATATATATATATTTTAAATTTTTATAAATTTGTAATGTTATAAATTTGTTTATAAAAGATTTCACTAGTTAAATGATTAATTTGTTTTATACGTATATATTATATATATTATATTATATTATTATGTATATATATTATATGTATATTATATTATATTATATTATATTATATTACATGTATATGTGTAAATATATATATATATATATATATATATATATATAAAAGTATATTTTATTTATATGTATATATACTATATTATATTATATTATATTATATTTTATGTGTAAATATATTATTTATTTATATATATTTTTTGGATTATTTAATAAATTATAAATAGTTTAGTAATTTAAGCGGGGACGGGTATTTGGGCGGGTATATATATATCCCCATCCCCATCCCCATCTCCAGTTGAAAATTTCGGGTATTACCCATACCCATACCCATACCCAGTCAAAGCAGGGATTTCCCGTCAAAACGGGGACGGGTTCGGGTGATACCCACGGGCACGGGTTTATTTGCCATCTCTATGTATACCGTTTTTTTGTTCCCGATGAAGCTAAAGACAAACTAAATATGACATTTGTTACTTGACAACATCATGTTAGAATTTGAATTTCATAAAATCAAGGGGTGGGTGGAGTTAACTTATATATAATATATATATATATATATAACTTTAATTATTTATTTTCTTAGTTGACTTTAATTTTAGAATCGATCAAACCCCTCTCTTATATATATATATATATATATATATATATATATATATATATATATATATAGTTTAATATTAAAAAATAATAATAACTTTTTAACATAATTTCCTAGCTTTCTAATTTTTTTCCTCTCACTATCATCTTTACTTCTATACACACAACAATGTAGAGATGGAGAAGGGGACCTAATCCTAACGCCCTTCCTTGCATTGGTAAAGTATGTTGGTGCCGTTGTGGGGTTCATTATGAGTGAGTTTGTTTCTTTAATTTTTTTCTTCTTTGTGAAATAATGATGAAGTAGTTGGTGTTTTGCGAATCAAAACGACGTCGCAAAATGCTATAAAGGAAGAACTCCAAAATCAACGTCAATTCAGAGATTGGTCCATTTGTGTTTATTTCCAAAATAGTATTTTTCTCACCCATTTTCAATGTTTGAAAACTCGCCTCAGATCTAGAATCACCAATGAACAAAAAAAGTTTATGGGTCGCACTCTTCTCCTTTTAATCTACCATAAAGTGATTTTTTTATTTGGTTGTTATTGTGGTGTAGTTCACAATGTTGAATTTGCTTTGGGAGCTTACGAGTATCAATTGATGAGGATATTCAAGGGGAACCAAAGAGGTGTGAAGGTTTTATCTTTTAGAAAAATAACCCTTATTGCTTGCATTGTGTGATTGAGAAGAATAAAAAGAGGCAAAACTAAATATATAACACAGGTGAAGGCACAATGAACACAAATAAGTAGGGAGCTGCATATTACTTTTTGTACAATTTTTAAAACTTACAAATCAATCTTTTTTGTCATTCAATGAATTTGATTACAAGTCACAAAAATCAACCCTCTTATTGCTATTGCTTGCAATCCTAGAAAGAATAAATAAATCAAACCAGATCTGCAACATAAGTGGGGAACATTGAACAAATAAGTAGGGAGCTGCGTATTATTCTTTTGTATAGTTTTTTAAAACTTACTAATCAATTTTTTTTATCCTCCAATGGGATGAAGTTCTTTTGTTCCATGAATTTGATTACAAGTCACAAAAATTAACCATTATTGCTTACACTGAATGGCCTGACTTGAAAAAAGAAAAAGTCAACCCAGATATGCAAATAAGTGGGACAAAATGAACAAATAAGAGGGTAGCTACATATTAGTTTTTGTTTAATATTTTAAAATTTACTAATCAATCTTTTTTTGTCACGAATTTGAGTATAAGTTATACAAATAAACCTTTATTGCTTGCACTAGGTGATTGCCTCGAAAAGAAATAGGTCAAATTAGATCTCTAACATAAGCGGGGAATAGTAAACAAAGTTAGTGGAAAACTGTATAATACTTTTTGTACAATTTTTTTAAAATTACTAATCAATGCTTTGTTTGTTATCCAATGGGATGTTCTCCTTATCTACCATGAATTTGATTACAAGTCACAAAAATCAAGTTTTATTGTTTGCATTGAGTGACTCACTTGAATAAAAAAGTAGGCCAAACCAGATATGCAAATAAGTTGTGCATAATTAGGGATGTCAACGGAGAGGGTAGAATACGAGTAGTAGATCCCCCGTACCGTACCCGCTGCATAAATATCCGTCTCGTACCCGTACCCATATCCGTCAGGTATCTGTTATGCGGGTACCCGAATAATTTTTTAATATCTACAAATATCCACAGATACCCACGAGTATCTACAAAAAAAATAGAAATAAATATTTAACAACATATTTTAATCGCAAACTCAAATACAAATACAATACATAACATTCATAAATTTAAACAAAGTCCAAATAACCCATTTAAATAGTGTTCAATGACAATTTACAAAGAAATTGAATTTTTTTAAAAACTAATTGATAAAAAAATAACTCATTCAAAATTAATATGTTAATATTTTAATCATATTTTTTTTAAAATTTAAATTAGAGTATAGCGGGTACGGATATCCGCGGGTGCGAATACTATGATATATGTACCTGCCCCGTTAACATGCGGGTATTAAAAATACCCGTACCCGTTACCCGTTATCCGTGTGTATCCATTTACAATATCCATCTTTCATCCGTTACTTTGAGTTAGTACCATCTTTTTTACATAAAAAATGTGTGTAAATAGATATTTCACTTTGTGAACAAATATAAATTTACGGTATATATCACCTTAATCAATTTATAATTATAAATAATTTATGTCATTAAACAAATGCTTAAAAAATACGACACATAGGTGTAATATGTAATAATAAAGTATGAAATAATCAAACAAAGTTGTTTAAGGAACCAATATTTTACCGTGGCATGAGGTTATAATTATTTATTTAATCTTTTATACTATATGATAATTTTGATAATTTTGTTGTGTTTATATAAATAAATGATTATTCGATTTTACTAAAAATATAAATTAATTCAATTTTACTCATAGATATCTATAACTATATATAAAGGGGATTCCCTCTTTTGTGTCCACATTTCATAATTCCAACTTTACCCTTTATAATTTAATTATTTATTAAATTTTTAAAAATTAACGGTTTTTTATAAAATTATTTACTTATCTCCTTTTTCTTTTTTTCTCTTACTATTCATCAACAGTTATTTTTCTCTTATTTTCTCCGTACATTTTATTTTATTTTTTATAAATATACTTTTATTTTGTTTATTAAATTAATAACATTACAATATCATCAATTATTAATATAATTCAAAAAATGCGTACACACAGGCGCGATAGCGCCTGTGTTTACACTAGTTTTAAATAACATCCATACAAATAATTAATGTAGTAAAAGATAAAAACAAAAAATAATTAAAATAAAATAACAGATAAAAAATAAATAGAAAAAAATAATTTATTATCAATCTTCGTAGTATTAATATATATTTTGTATAAAAAAATAATAAATAATAACGTTATTATATTTGTTGTATAAAAAACAATAAATACTAACCATAAATGTGTACATGCAATTTACATCAATAGTTATCCATTTTTTTTCAAGTTTTGTGTTTTTTATTTAATTTTCATTTTCAAAATTCAAGATTATATGATTCCGTTTATATTTTATTTAATTATTTTATATTATATACATGTATTATTTTGTGATATAAAAATAAAAATATTTAAATATAAAATGTTATGAATAAATAATTAACAATAATTTATTATTTTTATTTTTCCAAAATAACGGTCACCTTTTTATTTATAAATTTATAAACAACTCAAAAAAGAAGAAGAAGAAGTAAATGCTGCGTCCTTCAACGGCTCTTTCCAAACTCCATCATCTTTCTTATTATCTTTCCCCATTTACTTCGTTTTCAGTGTTCTTCTCTTCTGCCCCCAAAATGAAGCCCCAAAATGAAGCACTTCATGCTCCCAAGAAACCCTCGCAGGACGCAGAACTCGCTTCTTCGGCCACCCCAGCCCCCTCCCCTCTCCTAGCTCCGCCAAAACCCGCCCCTCTGGCAAGCACAAACACTCCAAAGAGAATGACCCTTCCTCCGATCCCAATCTCGTCGTTCCTTCTCCCGGTAAGTTCAAGAGCCCCTTGCCTCCGAGACCTCCCTCTTCCAACCCTCTTAAGCGAAAGCTCGCCGTGGCCGGCAATGCCCTAACCGATAATTCCCTCCCCGCATCCTCCGATTCCGGCGTCAAGGTTGGTTTCGCCTATTAGTGTTTTCGACTTCTTAGTTTCTAATGTCTTCTACCTGACTTCACTACTTTCTCACTTCTTGCCTTTTTTGCAGGTTTTATTGTGAGGATGAGGTTGCTCTGTCCCGACAAGGACGAAGGGGATCCCACTGTTCAGAAGGTTTCCAATGACTCGTTGTCCATCAATGGCCACAACTTCACCTTCGATTTTGTTGCTGACACTGCGGCCACTCAGGCAGGGTTTCTATTTTTAGTCATGGTCAGTACCATTCTTTTATTTTATCCTTGGTTGAAAGAGATGTTCCCTAAAGCGATTTTATAGTTCTATGGTCTCTCTTTGTTCCTCATCCTTTGGGACGTTTTTTGTTCACGTTGAAGAGGGCTCTATGATTTGTTTTATATTTTAATTGAGTCCTGGTATGTGATTTTGTGTATTTTTTTTTTCTTTAAAATAACTCACTCTTTTAACTTGTCATTATAGTAATGGCCATTCTACCAACTACTCTACTATCACACTATAGAGATTTTGTGGTTGGCTTTTACTGCTTTCTTGGACTGATAGCTGTTAGCAGGATATAGCTTTTTTCTGATCATATTATATTTATGCTTCCCGGGCAAATTTGTTGGCATGCTTAACAAAGAAAAAAAATGTGAATTATCACTTCATGTTTATAGTTTGTAAAACTCTATTTCCAGACACAATTTATGAAGGCTAGTATTTTATCTTTGTCACTCGATAACATCCTGTTCCTGTATAACTGCTCAAGTGTTTTGGAATATTCATTTACTTAAGTTGTAGTTTCAACATTTCTTTGTTAAATAAATGACCTACTTGTGTAAATACTTTGGATAATTGAAGGTATGCACTTTGTTTCCTTGGCTGAACAATTTATATAATATGTTGAGTTAAGATTGGGTTTGTCTTGAAAATGAAAACGAGTATTGGGGAGTCAAAATCTATTTCATTTGTTTTTTTCTCTTCGTGTTGAGAATGTATTATAGGAGTGAGTAGGAATGCTTCGTTATTTCATGTAGTGTTGTTACTCATGTTAATATTTTCTCCCCAACTATGACAGCTGTTCTTGATGTGATCCTAAGTTGGAAAGCACAATGGAGTATGTCGCTGTATGTGAAGTTAAGATACGTCCTAAAAGTTGTTTCAGCTACTGCATGGGTGATTGTTCTGTCAGTTACTTATGCATATACTTGGGATAATCCTCCTGGGTTTGCTCAGACCATTAAAAGTTGGTTTGGAAGTGGTGGTTCAAGTGCTCCTTCATTGTATATTTTGGCTGTTGTTGTTTACCTGTCACCGAATATGCTTGCTGCAATATTCTTTCTGATCCCTTTTATTCGTCGTCATCTCGAGAGGTCAAACTATAGGGTTGTGATGCTAATGTTATGGTGGTCACAGGTAGGCCATAACCATCTTTTTTACTATATTTTCTCTGTTTCTAATAACTATTGTGTCATTGCTGCTGGGATATTAGTATTGTAATAACTTGGTGTTTCTGATGCTATATAATTGCCAGCCTCGTTTGTATGTTGGTAGAGGAATGCACGAGAGCGCATTTTCCCTTTTCAAGTAAGAAGTTTAAGTTGAATAGTTTCTGTTATATCTGAATAGTACAATTCAACAGGCCTAGCATATGATATTAATTTATCAACGTTTTTGATGTCAGGTACACAATGTTTTGGGTGCTTCTCATAATTACAAAGTTGGCTTTTAGTTACTATATTGAGGTTATTCATTTTAATCTCTTAGTATAAGCTATCATTTCTTTCAGTTGTCGCAGGAAGTCATTTGAATTTGCATATTTAGCTTCACAATTTCACATAATGATCGTTATGAAATATAGTCAATTCTTTTTGGGTTCTTGGTCTCATTGTTACAACAATTATTGAATTCTAATTTTATATTTTTTGTGAATGATGTTTAGTTGGGATTTTAGCTGCATTTTCTGTAATAGTCAATGAATTTTACTTGTTCTTACTCTGTGCTGCATTAATGAAGCGTCACAGGGAAATACCTTTACATTACATCTTTAGAATAATTAATTATTTTTCTTTTCTTTTCTATTTAGGAGGTTCTCTTATCTTCCAGCTTCAGATCTTTGACTTTTTTTCATAATGGTCTTTAGTCAATTGTTTTTACATGTTTTAACCTTCTTCCATCTGTCCATAGATAAAACCTCTCGTGGGACCTACTAAAGCTATAATGAATGTAAAAATCACAACTTTCCAGTGGCATGAATTCTTTCCTCATGGTTAGTAAGCTTTAATGTTTGTACTTTCATTTTAGTTAATTTTTTCAGAGAAATTTTTTAAGCTTTTTGTATGTTTTGCAGCAAGGAACAATATTGGTGTTGTAATTGCACTTTGGTCGCGCCAATTATCCTGGTATGGGTTTATGATGTACTTCATTTATATCCTATTTTAAACATTAGTAGTGTAGTTGTATAATTTCTTTTTTGTCAGGTATACTTCATGGATACCCAAATTTGGTATGCCATATTCTCAACATTATTTGGTGGTATATATGGTGCCTTCCGTCGGCTTGGGGAGGTTAGCATATTGTCCACACTGCTGTTGTCACTTAGATTGTGGGTTGTTTTGGATAATTAATTTTTCATGTTAATTCATTGTTTTGTCTTTTTTGATATACTTGGGTGGAAAATCTATCTTGAAGGTATTGTTACTCCATTACTTATATCTGGAAACCGCTAGATCTGAATGACTACCCACTAACTTTTAGTTGCTCTTAATTGAGTCAATTGACTTTAGACTCTTAATTATGGGATTGAACCTTTTTGTTTTGATTAACTCACAGAGCTACAACTATCCAGTAGTTGTAGGCTTTTTATGCACATAACAATAGTTCTTGAATAATATCTATTTCTCTTAGTAATAATTATTGTGCATTACTGCTTATCCTGTATCATGGTATCTGATACAGAAACTAGGAATGCTAAGGTCTCATTTTGAATCATTGCATGGTGCTTGAATATAATATCTATTTCTTTTAAGTTATAATTATTGTGCATTAATGCTTATCCTGTATCCTGATATCAGATACGGACACTAGGAATGCTAAAGAAAAGAATTGGTGTGACAACTACATGTCTTGTGTTGTCCGTGAGTGCTATGCTTCATTTAAGAATTGCTACTAATATCATGTAAGTGATTTTTTTGTATTCATTTGATCATTGCTTTTAATGATGCATTTCCTTTGTAAAATAAGATCTTATTGTAAGTTTCTTATAACCGTTGTTAATAAGTTATTTGAGTTTATGTATGAGCTGGAGTTTAGGTTTTTAATATCGTTTTTTTTTTCTTTTATGTTTTCTATCTTTGATATATGCATGATTTTTTTGGATTAAACCTCGATTTTTTTTATGTTTTCAAGGTTAGGGTAGGGTTGTTAGGGTTAGGGTTAGTGTTAGGGTTAGTGTAATGTAGGATTTTATGGTTATGGTTAGGGTTAGCGTAAGGGTTATGGGTAATGTAGGGTTTAAGGTTTAGGGTTAGGGTTAGGGGTAATGTAGGTTTAGGGTTATACCCCAAACCCATAACCTTATAACCCAAAACTTGAAAATCGAAACTCGAAACTCGAAAATCGAAATTCCAAAACCCAAACCCGAAACCTGAAAGACGAAAGTCGGAAGTCGAACTCCCAAACCTGAAACCCGAGGAAACTTGAAACCAGAAACTGGTAACCCGATAACCCTAAACCCGACATCCGAAACTCGAAATCCAAAACCCTAAACCCGAAACCCCAAACTCGAAAGCCGAAACCCCAAACCTGAAACCCCAAACCCGAACCACGAAACCCGAAATTTGAAACCCTAAACCCGTAACCCCAAACTCCAAACCGAAATTTGAAACCCTAAACTCGTAACCCGAAACTTGAAACCGCACACCCCAAAACCCAAACCCCAAATTCGAAACCCGAAACCACAAACTCGAAACCCCAAACTCCAAACTCAACCTGAAAGTTGAAACCCGAAACTTGAAACTCCAAACCCAAAATCGGTAACCCAAAACCCGAAACCTGAAAACCTAAAGCCGAAACCCGAGATCCGAAACACGAAACCCAAAACCCTAAATGCCAAACCCCAAACCCGAAACCTGTCACTCGAAACTCGAAACCCCAAACCCGAAACCCAAAACCTGAAAGTCGAAACTCGAAACACGAAACTTCAAATCCGAAACCCGAAACCCCACTCCAAACCCGAAACTCAAAACATGAAAATCGAAACCCAAAACCCGAAACCGAACACCGTAACCCGAAATCGGTAACCAAAAACCCAAAACCCAAAAACCAAAAGACGAATCCCGAGATTCGAAACACGAAACTCGAAACCCCAAACTCGAAACTCAACCTGAAAGTCGAAACCCAAAACTCCAAACCTGAAATCGGAAACCCGTAACCTGAAACCTCGAAATCGGGAACTCGAAAACCCAAAGCCGAAACCCGAAATTCGAAACCCGAAACCCCAAACTCGAAACCCAAACCCGAAACCCAAATCCTGAAACCCGAAACCCAAAACCCAAATCCTGAAACCCGAAACTCCAAACCTGAAACCCGAAATCGGAAACCTGAAATTCGGAACCTGAAACAAGAAACCCGAAATCCGAAGTCCGAAACACGAGTCTCGAAACTCGTAACTTGTAACTCGAAACTCGAAACCCGAAACCCAAACCCCTAACCTGAAACCCGAAAGCCAAAACCCCAAACCTGAAACCCCAAACTCGAACCGCGAAACTCGAAATTAGAAACCCGTAACCCAAAACCCGAAATCCGAAAACCCAAAGTCGAAACCCGAAACACTAAATCCCGAAAACCTAAACCCGAAAACCTAAAGCCGAAACCCGAGATCCGAAACCCGAAACCCGAAACCTGAAACCTTAAATCCCAAACCCCAAACCCGAAACCTGTAACCCGAAACTCAAAACCCCAAACCCGAAACTCAAAACCTGAAAGTCGAAACCCGAAACACGAAACACCAAACCCGAAACCCAAAACCAGAAACCCGAAACTCGAAACTCGAAACTCAAAACCTGAAAGTCGAAACCCGAAATCTGAAATCGATAACCTGAAATCCCCAAAACCTGAAAACCCAAAGACGAATCCCGAGATCCGAAACCCCAAATGCGAAACCGAAACTCGAAAGCCAAAACTCCAAACCGAAAACCCGTAACACGAAACTCGTAATCCGTAACCCAAAATCGAAAACCCGAAACCAGAAACTTGAAATCCGACACCCGAAAAATGAGACCCAAAACCCGTAACTTGTAACTCGTAATCTGTAACCCGAAACCTCAAACCTGAAATCCATAACCCGAAACCAGAAATTCGACACTCAGAAAAATGAGACTCAAAACCTGTAACACGAAACTCGAAACCCCATACCCAAAACCCAAACCCGAAACTCGAAACCCGAATTCCGAAACGCCAAAACCACATAAACCCCAAATTCAAAACACGGACCCCGAACTCGAAACTCCAGACTCGAAATTCGAAACTCGTGTTTGGGGTTTTGGTTTTGGGTTTTATTGGGGTTTGGGTTTTGGGGTGTGGGGTTTCGGGTGTCAGATTTTGGATTTTGGGTTTCGGGTTTCAGATTTTGAGTTTCAGGTTTCAGGTTTGAGATTTGGGGGCCTCGGGCTTAGGGTTTCAGGTTTTCGATTTCGGGTTTTGTGTTTGGAGTTTCAGGTTTCGGGTTTCGACTTTCAAGTTGAGTTTCGTGTTTAGGGTTTCGAGTTTGGGGTTTCGGGTGTCAGGTTACAGGTTTCAGGTTTAGAACCTAAACCCTAAGCTGAATCCTGAAACCCCAAAACCCAAACCCCGAACGCGAAACCCGAAACTCGAAAGCCGAAACTTCAAACCGGAAACCCATAACCCGAAACTCGTAACCCGAAACCCCAAACTCGAAACCCGAAACCTCAAACCCGAAATCCGAAACCCGAAATTCGACACCCGAAACATGAGTCCAAAACCCGTAACTCGTAACCCAAAACCCAAACTTGAAACCGGAAACCCAAAAGCCGAATCCCGAAACGCCAAAACCCTAAACCCCAAACTCGAAACACGAACCCCGAACTCGAAACCTCAAACCCGAACCACGAAACCCGAAACCCGAAACCCGAAATCGGTAACCCGAAACTAGTAACCCAAAACCTGAAACCCGAAAACCCAAAGCTGAAAACCGACATCCGAAACCCGAAACTTGAAACTTGTAACTCGAAATTCGAAACTCTAAACCCGAAACCCCAAAATTGAAACCCAAATCCCGAAACCCGAAACTCGAAATCCGCAACCCGAAACTAGAAAGCCAAAATCCGACAACCGAAACACGAGTCTCGAAACCCGTAACTCTTAATCCGATACTCGAAACCCGAAACCCGAAAGCCGAAAGTTGAAACCCCAAACCTCAAACCCGAACCACGAAACTCGAAATCGAAAACCCATCACCCAAAACTCGACACCCGAAAAGCCGAAACCCCACATCTGAAACCCGAAATTCGAAACCCTAAATCCGAAACCCGAATCCCGAAACCTAAAACTGGAAACCTCAAACCCCGAACTCGAAACTCCAAACTTGAAAATCGAAACTCGCGTTTGCAGTTTGGGTTTTGGGTTTTGGGGTTTCGGGATTCGGCTTGCGGGTTTGGGGGTTTGGGTTTTGGGGTGTGGGGTTTTGAGTTACAGGATTCGTGTTTCGGGTGTCAGATTTTGGATTTCGGAAATCCCAACCCGACACCCAAAATCGGAAATTCGTAACCCGAAACCCGTATATCGAAATCCCAAACTCGAAACCTGAAAGCCGAAAGTCAAAAGCCGAACCCCAAACTTGAAACCCTGAACCCGAACCACGAAACTCAAAATCGGAAACCCGTAACCTGAAATCGGTAACCCAAAACTCGAAAACCCAAAGTCGAATCCCGACATCCGAAACTCGAAACTCGAAACTCGAAATTGGAAACACTAAACCCAAAACTCCAAATCCGAAAATCGATTTTGGAAACCCGTAACACGAAACTCGAAACCCGAAATCTGAAATTCGAAACCCTAAACCCGAAAATCCAAACCCGACACCCAAAATCGGAAATTCGTAACCCGAAACCCGTATATCGAAATCCCAAACCCGAACCCCAAACCTCAAACCTGAAATTTGAAACCCGAAACCAGAAACCCGAAATCCGAAACCCGAAACACGAGTTCTGAAACCTGAAACACGAGTCCCGAAACCCGTAACACGTAACCCGAAACTCAAAACCCCACACCCAAAAACCCAAACCCCAAACCCCAAACTTGAAACCCGAAAGTCGAATATCGAAACCTGAAACCCCAAAACCCTAAAACCCAAACCCGAAACCACAAACCTGAAACCGTAAACCCGTATTACGAAACTCGAAACCAGAAACCCGTAACCCAAAATCGGTAACCCAAAATCCCAAAACCGAAAACCCAAATCCAAAACCCGACATCCGAGACCTGAAACTTGAAACTCGAAACTCGAAACTTGAAACCCGAAACCCCAACCTCAAAAACCCGAAACCCCAAACGCGAAACCGAAACTCGAAAGCTGAAACTCCAAACCGAAAACCCGTAACCTGAAACTCGTAATCCGTAACCCGAAACCTCAAACCCGAAATCCAAAACCCGAAACCAGAAACCTGAAATTCGACACCCAAAATATGAGACCCAAAACCCGTAACTTGTAACTGGTAACACGAAACTCGAAACCCCACACCCAAAACCCAAACCCGAAACCCGAATTCCGAAACGCCAAAACCATAAACCCCAAATTCGAAACACGAACCACGAACTCGAAATTCCAAACTCGAAACTCGAAACTCGCGTTTGGGGTTTTGGTTTTGGGTTTTGGGGTTTCGGGTGTCAGATTTTGGATTTTGGGTTTCGGGTTTCGGATTTTGAGTTTTGAGTTTCGGATTTCAGGTTTGAGATTTGGGGGGCCTCGGGTTTAGGGTTTCAGGTTACAGGTTTTAGGTTTTCGATTTCGGGTTTCGTGTTTGGAGTTTCAGGTTTCGGGTTTCGACTTTCAAGTTGAGTTTCGTGTTTAGGGTTTCGAGTTTGGGGTTTCGGGTGTCGGGTTACATGTTTCGGGTTTAGGCCCTAAACCCTAAGCTGAATCCTGAAACCCCAAAACCCAAACCCTAAACGCGAAACCCGAAACTCGAAACCCGAAACCCCAAACTCGAAACTCGAAACCTCAAACCCGAAATCCGAAATCCGACACCCGAAACATGAGTCCAAAACCCGTAACTCGAAACCCGACACCCCAAAACCCAAACTCGAAACCGGAAACCCAAAAGCCAAATCGCGAAACGCCAAAACCCTAAATCCCAAACTCGAAAACTCGAAACCCCAAACCCGAACCACGAAATCCGAAACCCGAAATCGGTAACCCGAAACTAGTAACCCAAAACCTGAAACCCGAAAACCCAAAGTTGAAAACTGACATTCGAAACCCTAAACTTGAAACCTGTAACTCGAAATTCGAAACCCTAAACCCTAAACTCGAAACCCCAAAATCGAAACACAAAACCCAAATCTTGAAACCCGAAACCCGAAACCCGAAATCCGAAACTCGAAACCAGAAAGCCGAAATTCGACACCCGAAACACGAGTCTCGAAACCCGTAACTCTTAATCCGAAACTCGAAAGCCGAAAGCCGAAAGCCGAAACCCCAAACCTCAAACCCGAACCACGAAACTCGAAACCAGAAACCCGTCACCCAAAACTCGACACCCGAAAAGTCGAAACCCCACATCTGAAACCCGAAATTCAAAACCCTAAATCCGAAACCCGAATCCCGAAAGCTAAAACTCGAAACCTCAAACCCGAAACTAAACCTGAAATTCGAAAGTCGAAAGTCGAAATCCGAAATTCCAAACCCAAAACCTGAAACCCGAAAAGCGAAAGACGAATCCCGATATTTGAAACCCGAAAGCCGAAACCATAAACCCGAAACCTGAAACCCGAAATACAAAAGCTGAAAGTCAAAACCCCAAACCTGAACCCCAAACACGATTGCGAAACTGGAAACTAGAAACCCAAAATTGGTAACCCAAAACCCGAAAACCCAAAGTCCAAACCCGACATCCGAAATCCGAAACCCGAAACCCTAAATCCCAAACCACAAACTCGAAACCTGAAACCCGAAACTCGAAACCCTAAACCCGAAACTCCAAACTCGAAACCCGAAACCCGAAATTCGAAACCCCAAACCCGAAACTCAAAACCTGAAAGTCAACCTGAAACCCGAAATCTCCAAAACCCGAAACATGAGACCCAAAACCCGTAACTAGTAACTAGTAACTTGTAACCCGAAACTCGAAACCCCACACCCAAAACTCAAACCCGAAACCCGAAATCTGAAACCCGAAAACCAAATCCCGAAATGCCAAAACCATAAACCCCAAATTCGAAACACGAACCGCGAACTCCAAACTCAAAACCCGAAACCTCAAACTCGAAATTCGAAACAAGAAACTCGAAATCGATAACCCAAACCCCGAAACCCGAAAACCCAAAGTCGAAACCTGAGATCCAAAACTTGAAACCCGAAACCCGAAACCTAAAACCCTAAATCCCAAACCCCAAACCCGAAACTTGTAACCCGAAACTCAAACCCCCAAACTCGAAACCCCAAACCCGAAACTGAAAACCTGAAAGTCGAAACCCGAAACACGAAACTCCAAACCCGAAACCCAAAATCTGAAACTCAAAATCCCAAACCCGAAACTCAACCTGAAAGTCGAAACCCGAAACCCGAAATCGGTACCCCAAAATCCCCAAAACCCGAAAACCCAAAGACGAATCCCGAGATCCGAAACCCGAAACCCCAAACGCGAAATCCGAAACTCGAAAGCCGAAATCCGAAACCCGAAACCAAAAACTTGAAATCCGACACCCGAAACATGAGACCCAAAACCCGTAACTAGTAACTAGTAACTTGTAACCCGAAACTCGAAACCCCACACCCAAAACTCAAACCCGAAACCCGAAATCTGAAACCCGAAAACCGAATCCCGAAATGCCAAAACCATAAACCCCAAATTCGAAACACGAACCGCGAACTCCAAACTCAAAACCCGAAACCTCAAACTCGAAATTCGAAACAAGAAACTCGAAATCGATAACCCAAACCCCGAAACCCGAAAACCCAAAGTCGAAACCTGAGATCCAAAACTTGAAACCCGAAACCCGAAACCTAAAACCCTAAATCCCAAACCCCAAACCCGAAACTTGTAACCCGAAACTCAAACCCCCAAACTCGAAACCCCAAACCCGAAACTGAAAACCTGAAAGTCGAAACCCGAAACACGAAACTCCAAACCCGAAACCCAAAATCTGAAACTCGAAATCCCAAACCCGAAACTCAACCTGAAAGTCGAAACCCGAAACCCGAAATCGGTACCCCAAAATCCCCAAAACCCGAAAACCCAAAGACGAATCCCGAGATCCGAAACCCGAAACCCCAAACGCGAAATCCGAAACTCGAAAGCCGAAATCCGAAACCCGAAACCAAAAACTTGAAATCCGACACCCGAAACATGAGACCCAAAACCCGTAACTAGTAACTAGTAACTTGTAACCCGAAACTCGAAACCCCACACCCAAAACTCAAACCCGAAACCCGAAATCTGAAACCCGAAAACCGAATCCCGAAATGCCAAAACCATAAACCCCAAATTCGAAACACGAACCGCGAACTCCAAACTCAAAACCCGAAACCTCAAACTCGAAATTCGAAACAAGAAACTCGAAATCGATAACCCAAACCCCGAAACCCGAAAACCCAAAGTCGAAACCTGAGATCCAAAACTTGAAACCCGAAACCCGAAACCTAAAACCCTAAATCCCAAACCCCAAACCCGAAACTTGTAACCCGAAACTCAAACCCCCAAACTCGAAACCCCAAACCCGAAACTGAAAACCTGAAAGTCGAAACCCGAAACAAGAAACTCCAAACCCGAAACCCAAAATCTGAAACTCGAAATCCCAAACCCGAAACTCAACCTGAAAGTCGAAACCCGAAACCCGAAATCGGTACCCCAAAATCCCCAAAACCCGAAAACCCAAAGACGAATCCCGAGATCCGAAACCCGAAACCCCAAACGCGAAATCCGAAACTCGAAAGCCGAAATCCGAAACCCGAAACCAAAAACTTGAAATCCGACACCCGAAACATGAGACCCAAAACCCGTAACTAGTAACTAGTAACTTGTAACCCGAAACTCGAAACCCCACACCCAAAACTCAAACCCGAAACCCGAAATCTGAAACCCGAAAACCAAATCCCGAAATGCCAAAACCATAAACCCCAAATTCGAAACACGAACCGCGAATTCCAAACTCAAAACCCGAAACCTCAAACTCGAAATTCGAAACAAGAAACTCGAAATCCGACACCGGAAACATGAGTCCCAAATCCCGTAACTCGTAACCCGAAACTCGAAACCGCACACCGCAAATCCCAAACCCCAAACTTGAAACTCGAAACCCGAAACCTGAAATCCGAAACCACAAACTCGAAACCCCAAAGTCCAAACTCAAAACCTGAAAGTTGAAACCCGAAACCTGAAACTCCAAACCCGAAATCGGAAACCCAAAACCTGAATACCGAAAACCTAAATCCGAAACCCGAGATTCGAAACACGAAACCCAAAACCCTATATCCCAAACCCCAAACCCGAAACTCGAAATCCCAAACTCGAAACCCAAAACCTGAAAGTCGAAACTCGAAACACGAAACTTCAAATCCGAAACCCCGTACTTGAAACTCCAAACCTGAAACCCGAAACCAAAAACCCGTAACCCGAAATCGGTAACCCAAAACCCGAAACCCAAAAACCAAAAGACGAATCCCGAGATTCAAAACACGAAACTCGAAACCAGAAACCCCAAACTCGAAACCCCAAACTCAAAACCTGAAAGTCGAAACGCGAAACCCGAAACCCAAAACTCCAAACCCGAAATCGGAAACCCGTAACCTGAAACCTGAAACTCTTAATCCAGAACCCGAAACCCTAAAGCCGAAACTCGAAATTTGAAACTCGAAACCTGAAACTCGAAACCCGTAACTCGAAATTTGAAACCCGAAACCTGAAACTCGAAACCCCAAATCCGAAACCCAAATCCTGAAACCCGAAACCCAAAACCCAAATCCTAAAACCCGAAACTCCAAACCTGAAACCCGAAATCGGAAACCTAAAATTCGGAACTTGAAACAAGAAACCCGAAATCCGAAGTTCGAAACACAAGTCTCCAAACCCGTAACTCGTAACTCGAAACCCGAAACCTGAAACCCGAAACCCAAACTCCTAACCTGAAACCCGAAAGCCGAAACCCCAAACATGAAACCCCAAACCCGAACCGCGAAACTCGAAATTAGAAACCCGTAACCCAAAACCCGAAATCCGAAAATCCAAAGCCGAAACTCGAAACCCGAAAACCTAAAGCCGAAACCCGAGATCCGAAACCTTCAACCCCAACCCCGAAACCTTAAATCCCAAACCCCAAACCCGAAACCTGTAACCCGAAACTCAAAACTCCAATCTTGAAACCCCAAACCCAAAACTCAAAACCTGAAAGTCGAAACCCGAAACACGAAACTCTAAACCCGAAACCCAAAACCATGAAACCCGAAACTCGAAACCCGAAACTCGAAACTCATAACCTGAATGTTGAAACCCGAAACCTTAAATCGGTAACCCGAAATCCCCAAAACCTGAAAACCCAAAGACGAATCCCGAGATCCGAAACTCCAAATGCGAAACCAAAACTTGAAAGCCGAAACTCTAAACCGAAAACCTGTAACCCGAAACTCGTAATCCGTAACCCGAAACCCGAAACCTCAAACCCAAAATCCAAAACCCGAAACCACAAACCTGAAATCCGACACCCGAAATATGAGACCTAAAACCCGTAAGTTGTAACTGGTAACACGAAACTCGAAACCCCACACCCAAAACCTAAACCCGAAACCCGAAACCCGAATTCCGAAACGCCAAAACCATAAACCCCAAATTCAAAACACGAACCTCGAACTCGAAACTCCAAACTCGAAACTCGAAACTCGCGTTTGGGGTTTTGGTATTGGGTTTTGGGGTTTGGGTTTTGGGGTGTGGGGTTTCGGGTGTCAGATTTTGGATTTTGGATTTTGGGTTTCGGGTTTCGGATTTTGAGTTTTGAGTTTTGGGTTTCAGGTTTGAGATTTGGGGGGCCTCGGGTTTAGGGTTTCAGGTTACTGGTTTTGGGTTTTCGATTTCGGTTTTCGTGTTTGGAGTTTCAGGTTTCGGGTTTCGACTTTCAAGTTGAGTTTCGTGTTTAGGGTTTCGAGTTTGGGGTTTCGGGTGTCGGGTTACAGGTTTCGGGTTTAGGCCCTAAACTCTAAGCTGAATCCTGAAACCCCAAAACCCAAACCCTAAACGCGAAACCCGAAATCGGTAACCCAAAACCCGAAACCCAAAAACCAAAAGACGAATCCCGAGATTCGAAACACGAAGCTCGAAACCCGAAACCCCAAACTCGAAACCCCAAACTCAAAACCTGGAAGTCGAAACCCGAAACCCGAAACCCGAAACCCAAAACTCCAAACCCGAAATCGGAAACCCGTAACCTGAAACCTGAAACTCGAAATCGGGAACCCGTAACCTGAAACCTGAAACTCGAAATCGGGAACCCGAAAACCCAAAGCTGAAACCCGAAATTCGAAACTCGAAACCTGAACTCAAAACTAGTAACACGAAATTCAAAACCCGAAACCCCAAACTCGAAACCCCAAACCCGAAACCCAAATCCTGAAACCCGAAACCCAAAACCCAAATCCTGAAACCCGAAACTCCAAACCTGAAACCCGAAATCGGAAACCTGAAATTCGGAACCTGAAACCAGAAACCCGAAAATCGAAGTCCGAAACACGAGTCTCGAAACCCGTAACTCGAAATCCGAAATCCAAACCCCTAACCTGAAACCCGAAAGCCGAAACCCCAAACCTGAAACCCCAAACCTGAACCGTGAAACTCGAAATTAGGAACCCTTAACCCAAAACTCGATATCCAAAAACCCAAAGCCGAAACCCGAAACCCGAAACACTAAATCCCAAACCCGAAAACCTAAAGCCGAAACCCGAGATCCGAAACCTTAAAACCACAACCCGAAACCTGAAACCTTAAATCCCAAACCCCAAACCCGAAACCTGTAACCCGAAACTCAAAACTCCAAACTCGAAATCCCAAACCCGAAACTCAAAACCTGAAAGTCGAAACCCGAAACACGAAACTCCAAACCTGAAACCTGAAACCCAAAACCAGAAACTCGAAACTCGAAACCCCAAACCCGAAACTCAAAACCTGAATGTTGAAACCCGAAACCCGAAATCGGTAACCCGAATTCCCAAAACCTGAAAACCCAAAGACGAATCCTGAGATCCGAAACTCCAAACACGAAACCGAAACTCGAAAGCCGAAACTCCAAACCAAAACCCCGTAACCCGAAACTCGTAATCCGTAACCCGAAACCTCAAACTCGAAATCCAAAACCCGAAACCAGAAACCTGAAATTCGACACCCGAAATATGAGACCTAAAACCCGTAACTTGTAACTGGTAACACGAGTTACGGGTTTTGGGTTTTCGATTTCGGTTTCGTGTTTGGAGTTTCAGGTTTTGGGTTTCGACTTTCAAGTTGAGTTTCGTGTTTAGGGTTTCGAGTTTGGGGTTTTAGGTGTCGGGTTACAGGTTTCGGGTTTAGGCCCTAAACCCTAAGCTGAATCCTGAAACCCCAAAACCCAAACCCTAAACGCGAAACCCGAAACTCGAAAGCCGAAACTCCAAACCGGAAATCCATAACCCGAAACTCGTAACCCGAAACCCCAAACTCGAAACCTCAAACCCGAAATCCGAAACCCGAAATCCGACACCCGAAACATGAGTCCAAAACCCGTCCCGAAACTCGAAACCCGACACCCCAAAACCCAAACTCGAAACCGGAAACCCAAAAGCTGAATCCCAAAACGCCAAAACCCTAAATCCCAAACTCGAAACACGAACCCCGAACTCGGAACCCCAAACCCGAACCACGAAACCCAAAACCCGAAATCGGTAACCCGAAACTAGTAACCCAAAACCTGAAATCCGAAAACCCAAAGCTGAAAACCGACATTCGAAACCCGAAACTTGAAACCTGTAACTTGAAATTCGAAACCCTAAATCCGAAACCCAAAAATCGAAACCCAAAACCCAAATCCCGAAATCCGAAACCCGAAACCAGAAAGCCAAAATTCGACACCCAAAACACGAGTCTCGAAACCCGTAACTTTTAATCCGAAACTCGAAACCCGAAAGCCGAAACCCCAAACCTCAAACCCGAACCACGAAACTCGAAATCGGAAACCCGTCACCCAATACTCGACACCCGAAAAGTCGAAACCCCACATCTGAAACCCGAAATTTGAAACCCTAGATCCGAAACCCGAATCCCGAAACCTAAAACTCGAAACCTCAAACCCAAAACTCAACCTGAAAGTCGAAAGTCGAAATTCGAAATTCCAAACCCGAAACCTGAAACCCGGAAAGCCAAAGACGAATCCCGAGATTCGAAACTCGAAAGCCGAAACCCCAAAACCCAAACCCTAAGCCCGAAACCTGAAACCCGAAATACAAAAGCCGAAAGTCAAAACCCCAAACCTGAAACCCCAAACCCGATCGCGAAACTCGAAACTAGAAACCCGAAACTAGAAACCAGAAATCCGAAACCCGAAACCAGAAACCTGAAATACGACACCCGAAACATGAGACCCAAAACCCGTAACTTGTAACTTGTAACCCGAAACTCGAAACCCCAAACCCAAAACCCAAACCCGAAACCCGAAATCTGAAACCCGAAAATCGAATCCCGAAACGCCAAAACCATAAACCCCAAATTCGAAACACGAAACAAGAAACTCGTAATCCGAAACTCCAAGCCCGAAACCCGAAATCCGAAACTCAAAATCCCAAACCCAAAACTCAACCTGAAAGTCGAAACCCGAAACCCGAAATCGGTAACCCGTAATCCCCAAAACCCAAAAACCCAAACACGAATCCCGAGATCCGAAACCCGAAACTCGAAAGCCAAAATCCGAAACCCGAAACCAGAAACCTGAAATACGACACCCGAAACATGAGACCCAAAACCCGTAACTTGTAACCCGAAACTCGAAACCCCAAACCCAAAACCCAAACCCGAAACCCGAAATCTGAAACCCGAAAACGAATCCCGAAACGCCAAAACCATAAACCCCAAATTCGAAACACGAAACAAGAAACTCGAAATCCGACACCCGAAACATGAGTCCCAAAACCCGTAACTCGTAACCCGAAACTCGAAACCGCACACCCCAAAACCCAAACCCCAAACTCGAAACTCGAAACCTGAAATCCGAAACCACAAACTCGAAACCCCAAAGTCCAAACTCAAAACCTGAAAGTTGAAACCCAAAACTTGAAACTCCAAACCTGAAATCGGTAACCCAAAACTCGAAACCTGAAAACCTAAATCCGAAACCCCAAACCCAAAACCCTAAATCCCAAACCCCAAACCCGAAACCTGTCACCTGAAACTCGAAACCCCAAACCCGAAACTCAAAACCTGAAAGTCGAAAGTCGAAACACGAAACTTCAAATCCGAAACCCGAAACTCAAAACATGAAAGTTGAAACCCGAAACCCAAAACCGAAAACCCGTAACCCGAAATCGGTAACCCAAAACCCGAAACCCAAAAACCAAAAGACGAATCCCAAGATTCGAAACACGAAACTCGAAACCCGAAACCCCAAACTCAAAACTTGAAAGTCGAAACCCGAAACCCAAAACTTTAAACCCGAAATCCGAAACCCGTAACTTGAAACCTGAAACTCGAAATCGGGAACCCGAAAACCCAAAGCTGAAACCCGAAATTCGAAACCCGAAACCTGAAACTCGAAACCAGTAACCCGAAATTCGAAACCCGAAACCCCAAACTCGACACTCGACACCCGAAACCCGAAACCCCAATCCTGAAACCCGAAACCCAAAACCCAAATCCTGAAACCCGAAACTCCAAACCTGAAACCCGAAATCGGACACCTGAAATTAGGAACCTGAAAAAAGAAACTCGAAATCCGAAGTTCGAAACACGAGTCTCAAAACCCGTAACTCGTACCTCGAAACCCGAAACCCGAAACCCAAACCCCTAACCTGAAATCCGAAAGCCGAAACCCCAAACCTGAAACCCCAAACCCGAAACCCCAAACCCGTAACCCAAAACCCGAAATCCGAAAACCCAAAGCCGAAACCCGAAACCCAAAAAATTAAATCCCAAATACGAAACCCGAAAACCTAAAGCCGAAACCCGAGATCCGAAACCTTAAACCTGAAACTCGAAACCTGAAACCTGTAACCTGAAACTCAAAACTCCAAACTCGAAACCCCAAACCCAAAACTCAAAACCTGAAAGTCGAAACCCGAAACACGAAACTCCAAACTTGTAACTCAAAACCTGAAAGTCGAAACCCGAAACCCAAAACTCCAAACCTGAAATCGGAAACCCGTAACCTGAAATCTGAAACTCGAAATCGGGGACCTGAAAACCCAAAGCCGAAAACCGAAATTCGATACCCGAAACCTAAAACTCGAAATCAGTAACCTTAAATTCGAAACCCGAAACCCCAAACTCGAAACCCGAAACCCAAAACCCAATTCCTGAAACCCGAAACCCAAAACCCAAATCCTAAAACCCGAAAGTCCAAACCTGAAACCCTAAATCAGAAACCTGAAATTCAGAACCTGAGACAAGAAACCCGAAATCCAAAGTCCGAAACACGAGTCTCGAAACCCGTAACTTGTAACTCGAAACCCGAAACCTGAACCCTAAACCCCTAACCTGAAACCCGAAAGCCGAAACCCCAAACCTGAAACCCCAAACCCGAACTGCGAAACTCGAAATTAGAAACCCATAACCCAAAACCCGAAATTCGAAAACCCAAAGTCGAAACCCGAAACCCGAAACACTAAATCCCAAACCCGAAACCTGAAAACCTAAAGCCGAAACCCGAGATCCGAAACCTGAAACCTGAAACCTCAAATCCCAAACCCCAAACCCCAAACCTGTAACCCGAAACTCAAAACTCAAAACTTGCAACCCCAAACCCGAAACTCAAAACCTGAAAGTCGAATCCTGAAACCCGAAATCCCCAAAACCCGAAATCCCAAAGACGAATCCCGAGATCCGAAACCCGAAACCTCAAACACAAAACCCTAAACCCGAAACCCGAAAGCCGAATCCCGAAACCCTAAATCCCAAACCTGAAACCCGTAACCCGAAATCGATAACCCAAATCCCGAAACCCGAAAACTCAAAGTCGAAACCTGAGATCCGAAACTTGAAATCCGAAACCCGAAACCTAAAACCCTAAATCACAAACCCCAAACCCGAAACTTGTAACCCGAAACTCAAACCCCCAAACTCAAAACCCCAAACCCGAAATCCGAAACTCAAAATCCCAAACCCGAAACTCAACCTGAAAGTCGAAACCCGAAACCTGAAATCGGTAACCCGAAATCCCCAAAACCCAAAAACCCAAAGACGAATCCTGAGATCCGAAACCCGAAACCCCAAACTGGAAACCCGAAACTCGAAAGCCGAAATCCGAAATCCGAAACCAGGAACCTAAAATCCGACACCCGAAACATGAGACCCAAAACCCGTAACTTGTAACTTGTAACCCGAAACTCGAAACCCGAAACCCAAAACCCAAACCCGAAACCCGAAAACCGAATCCCGAAACGCCAAAACCATAAACCCCAAGTTCGAAACACGAACCCCGAACTCCAAACTTAAAACCCGAAACCTCAAACTTGAAATTCGAAACAAGAAACTCGAAATCCAACACCCGAAACATGAGTCCCAAAACCCGTAACTCGTAACCTGAAACTCGAAACCCGAAACACGAAACTCGAAACCCGAAACCCAAAACCAGAAACTCGAAACTCGAAACCCCAAACTCGAAACTCAAAACCTGAATGTTGAAACCCGAAACCCGAAATCGGTAAACTGAAATCCCCAAAACCTAAAAACCCAAAGACGAATCCCGAGATCCGAAAACCCAAACACGAAACCGAAACTCGAAAGTCGAAACTCCAAACCGAAAACCCGTAACCCGAAACTCGAAAGTCGAAACCCAAACCCGAAACCCAAATCATGAAACCCGAAACCCAAAACCCAAATCCTGAAACCCGAAACTCCAAACCTGAAACCCGAAATCGGAAACCTGAAATTCGGAACCTGAAACAAGAAACCCGAAATCCGAAGTCCGAAACACGAGTCTCGAAACTCGTAACTTGTAACTCGAAACTCGAAACCCGAAACCCAAACCCCTAACCTGAAACCCGAAAGCCAAAACCCCAAACCTGAAACCCCAAACTCGAACCGCGAAACTCGAAATTAGAAACCCGTAACCCAAAACCCGAAATCCGAAAACCCAAAGTCGAAACCCGAAACACTAAATCCCGAAAACCTAAACCCGAAAACCTAAAGCCGAAACCCGAGATCCGAAACCCGAAACCCGAAACCTGAAACCTTAAATCCCAAACCCCAAACCCGAAACCTGTAACCCGAAACTCAAAACCCCAAACCCGAAACTCAAAACCTGAAAGTCGAAACCCGAAACACGAAACACCAAACCCGAAACCCAAAACCAGAAACCCGAAACTCGAAACTCGAAACTCAAAACCTGAAAGTCGAAACCCGAAATCTGAAATCGATAACCTGAAATCCCCAAAACCTGAAAACCCAAAGACGAATCCCGAGATCCGAAACCCCAAATGCGAAACCGAAACTCGAAAGCCAAAACTCCAAACCGAAAACCCGTAACACGAAACTCGTAATCCGTAACCCAAAATCGAAAACCCGAAACCAGAAACTTGAAATCCGACACCCGAAAAATGAGACCCAAAACCCGTAACTTGTAACTCGTAATCTGTAACCCGAAACCTCAAACCTGAAATCCATAACCCGAAACCAGAAATTCGACACTCAGAAAAATGAGACTCAAAACCTGTAACACGAAACTCGAAACCCCATACCCAAAACCCAAACCCGAAACTCGAAACCCGAATTCCGAAACGCCAAAACCACATAAACCCCAAATTCAAAACACGGACCCCGAACTCGAAACTCCAGACTCGAAATTCGAAACTCGTGTTTGGGGTTTTGGTTTTGGGTTTTGTTGGGGTTTGGGTTTTGGGGTGTGGGGTTTCGGGTGTCAGATTTTGGATTTTGGGTTTCGGGTTTCAGATTTTGAGTTTCAGGTTTCAGGTTTGAGATTTGGGGGCCTCGGGCTTAGGGTTTCAGGTTTTCGATTTCGGGTTTTGTGTTTGGAGTTTCAGGTTTCGGGTTTCGACTTTCAAGTTGAGTTTCGTGTTTAGGGTTTCGAGTTTGGGGTTTCGGGTGTCAGGTTACAGGTTTCAGGTTTAGAACCTAAACCCTAAGCTGAATCCTGAAACCCCAAAACCCAAACCCCGAACGCGAAACCCGAAACTCGAAAGCCGAAACTTCAAACCGGAAACCCATAACCCGAAACTCGTAACCCGAAACCCCAAACTCGAAACCCGAAACCTCAAACCCGAAATCCGAAACCCGAAATTCGACACCCGAAACATGAGTCCAAAACCCGTAACTCGTAACCCAAAACCCAAACTTGAAACCGGAAACCCAAAAGCCGAATCCCGAAACGCCAAAACCCTAAACCCCAAACTCGAAACACGAACCCCGAACTCGAAACCTCAAACCCGAACCACGAAACCCGAAACCCGAAACCCGAAATCGGTAACCCGAAACTAGTAACCCAAAACCTGAAACCCGAAAACCCAAAGCTGAAAACCGACATCCGAAACCCGAAACTTGAAACTTGTAACTCGAAATTCGAAACTCTAAACCCGAAACCCCAAAATTGAAACCCAAATCCCGAAACCCGAAACTCGAAATCCGCAACCCGAAACTAGAAAGCCAAAATCCGACAACCGAAACACGAGTCTCGAAACCCGTAACTCTTAATCCGATACTCGAAACCCGAAACCCGAAAGCCGAAAGTTGAAACCCCAAACCTCAAACCCGAACCACGAAACTCGAAATCGAAAACCCATCACCCAAAACTCGACACCCGAAAAGCCGAAACCCCACATCTGAAACCCGAAATTCGAAACCCTAAATCCGAAACCCGAATCCCGAAACCTAAAACTGGAAACCTCAAACCCCGAACTCGAAACTCCAAACTTGAAAATCGAAACTCGCGTTTGCAGTTTGGGTTTTGGGTTTTGGGGTTTCGGGATTCGGCTTGCGGGTTTGGGGGTTTGGGTTTTGGGGTGTGGGGTTTTGAGTTACAGGATTCGTGTTTCGGGTGTCAGATTTTGGATTTCGGAAATCCCAACCCGACACCCAAAATCGGAAATTCGTAACCCGAAACCCGTATATCGAAATCCCAAACTCGAAACCTGAAAGCCGAAAGTCAAAAGCCGAACCCCAAACTTGAAACCCTGAACCCGAACCACGAAACTCAAAATCGGAAACCCGTAACCTGAAATCGGTAACCCAAAACTCGAAAACCCAAAGTCGAATCCCGACATCCGAAACTCGAAACTCGAAACTCGAAATTGGAAACACTAAACCCAAAACTCCAAATCCGAAAATCGATTTTGGAAACCCGTAACACGAAACTCGAAACCCGAAATCTGAAATTCGAAACCCTAAACCCGAAAATCCAAACCCGACACCCAAAATCGGAAATTCGTAACCCGAAACCCGTATATCGAAATCCCAAACCCGAACCCCAAACCTCAAACCTGAAATTTGAAACCCGAAACCAGAAACCCGAAATCCGAAACCCGAAACACGAGTTCTGAAACCTGAAACACGAGTCCCGAAACCCGTAACACGTAACCCGAAACTCAAAACCCCACACCCAAAAACCCAAACCCCAAACCCCAAACTTGAAACCCGAAAGTCGAATATCGAAACCTGAAACCCCAAAACCCTAAAACCCAAACCCGAAACCACAAACCTGAAACCGTAAACCCGTATTACGAAACTCGAAACCAGAAACCCGTAACCCAAAATCGGTAACCCAAAATCCCAAAACCGAAAACCCAAATCCAAAACCCGACATCCGAGACCTGAAACTTGAAACTCGAAACCTGTCACTCGAAACTCGAAACCCCAAACCCGAAACCCAAAACCTGAAAGTCGAAACTCGAAACACGAAACTTCAAATCCGAAACCCGAAACCCCACTCCAAACCCGAAACTCAAAACATGAAAATCGAAACCCAAAACCCGAAACCGAACACCGTAACCCGAAATCGGTAACCAAAAACCCAAAACCCAAAAACCAAAAGACGAATCCCGAGATTCGAAACACGAAACTCGAAACCCCAAACTCGAAACTCAACCTGAAAGTCGAAACCCAAAACTCCAAACCTGAAATCGGAAACCCGTAACCTGAAACCTCGAAATCGGGAACTCGAAAACCCAAAGCCGAAACCCGAAATTCGAAACCCGAAACCCCAAACTCGAAACCCAAACCCGAAACCCAAATCCTGAAACCCGAAACCCAAAACCCAAATCCTGAAACCCGAAACTCCAAACCTGAAACCCGAAATCGGAAACCTGAAATTCGGAACCTGAAACAAGAAACCCGAAATCCGAAGTCCGAAACACGGAAACTCAAAACCCCACACCCAAAAACCCAAACCCCAAACCCCAAACTTGAAACCCGAAAGTCGAATATCGAAACCTGAAACCCCAAAACCCTAAAACCCAAACCCGAAACCACAAACCTGAAACCGTAAACCCGTATTACGAAACTCGAAACCAGAAACCCGTAACCCAAAATCGGTAACCCAAAATCCCAAAACCGAAAACCCAAATCCAAAACCCGACATCCGAGACCTGAAACTTGAAACTCGAAACTCGAAACTTGAAACCCGAAACCCCAACCTCAAAAACCCGAAACCCCAAACGCGAAACCGAAACTCGAAAGCTGAAACTCCAAACCGAAAACCCGTAACCTGAAACTCGTAATCCGTAACCCGAAACCTCAAACCCGAAATCCAAAACCCGAAACCAGAAACCTGAAATTCGACACCCAAAATATGAGACCCAAAACCCGTAACTTGTAACTGGTAACACGAAACTCGAAACCCCACACCCAAAACCCAAACCCGAAACCCGAATTCCGAAACGCCAAAACCATAAACCCCAAATTCGAAACACGAACCACGAACTCGAAATTCCAAACTCGAAACTCGAAACTCGCGTTTGGGGTTTTGGTTTTGGGTTTTGGGGTTTCGGGTGTCAGATTTTGGATTTTGGGTTTCGGGTTTCGGATTTTGAGTTTTGAGTTTCGGATTTCAGGTTTGAGATTTGGGGGGCCTCGGGTTTAGGGTTTCAGGTTACAGGTTTTAGGTTTTCGATTTCGGGTTTCGTGTTTGGAGTTTCAGGTTTCGGGTTTCGACTTTCAAGTTGAGTTTCGTGTTTAGGGTTTCGAGTTTGGGGTTTCGGGTGTCGGGTTACATGTTTCGGGTTTAGGCCCTAAACCCTAAGCTGAATCCTGAAACCCCAAAACCCAAACCCTAAACGCGAAACCCGAAACTCGAAACCCGAAACCCCAAACTCGAAACTCGAAACCTCAAACCCGAAATCCGAAATCCGACACCCGAAACATGAGTCCAAAACCCGTAACTCGAAACCCGACACCCCAAAACCCAAACTCGAAACCGGAAACCCAAAAGCCAAATCGCGAAACGCCAAAACCCTAAATCCCAAACTCGAAAACTCGAAACCCCAAACCCGAACCACGAAATCCGAAACCCGAAATCGGTAACCCGAAACTAGTAACCCAAAACCTGAAACCCGAAAACCCAAAGTTGAAAACTGACATTCGAAACCCTAAACTTGAAACCTGTAACTCGAAATTCGAAACCCTAAACCCTAAACTCGAAACCCCAAAATCGAAACACAAAACCCAAATCTTGAAACCCGAAACCCGAAACCCGAAATCCGAAACTCGAAACCAGAAAGCCGAAATTCGACACCCGAAACACGAGTCTCGAAACCCGTAACTCTTAATCCGAAACTCGAAAGCCGAAAGCCGAAAGCCGAAACCCCAAACCTCAAACCCGAACCACGAAACTCGAAACCAGAAACCCGTCACCCAAAACTCGACACCCGAAAAGTCGAAACCCCACATCTGAAACCCGAAATTCAAAACCCTAAATCCGAAACCCGAATCCCGAAAGCTAAAACTCGAAACCTCAAACCCGAAACTAAACCTGAAATTCGAAAGTCGAAAGTCGAAATCCGAAATTCCAAACCCAAAACCTGAAACCCGAAAAGCGAAAGACGAATCCCGATATTTGAAACCCGAAAGCCGAAACCATAAACCCGAAACCTGAAACCCGAAATACAAAAGCTGAAAGTCAAAACCCCAAACCTGAACCCCAAACACGATTGCGAAACTGGAAACTAGAAACCCAAAATTGGTAACCCAAAACCCGAAAACCCAAAGTCCAAACCCGACATCCGAAATCCGAAACCCGAAACCCTAAATCCCAAACCACAAACTCGAAACCTGAAACCCGAAACTCGAAACCCTAAACCCGAAACTCCAAACTCGAAACCCGAAACCCGAAATTCGAAACCCCAAACCCGAAACTCAAAACCTGAAAGTCAACCTGAAACCCGAAATCTCCAAAACCCGAAACATGAGACCCAAAACCCGTAACTAGTAACTAGTAACTTGTAACCCGAAACTCGAAACCCCACACCCAAAACTCAAACCCGAAACCCGAAATCTGAAACCCGAAAACCAAATCCCGAAATGCCAAAACCATAAACCCCAAATTCGAAACACGAACCGCGAACTCCAAACTCAAAACCCGAAACCTCAAACTCGAAATTCGAAACAAGAAACTCGAAATCGATAACCCAAACCCCGAAACCCGAAAACCCAAAGTCGAAACCTGAGATCCAAAACTTGAAACCCGAAACCCGAAACCTAAAACCCTAAATCCCAAACCCCAAACCCGAAACTTGTAACCCGAAACTCAAACCCCCAAACTCGAAACCCCAAACCCGAAACTGAAAACCTGAAAGTCGAAACCCGAAACACGAAACTCCAAACCCGAAACCCAAAATCTGAAACTCGAAATCCCAAACCCGAAACTCAACCTGAAAGTCGAAACCCGAAACCCGAAATCGGTACCCCAAAATCCCCAAAACCCGAAAACCCAAAGACGAATCCCGAGATCCGAAACCCGAAACCCCAAACGCGAAATCCGAAACTCGAAAGCCGAAATCCGAAACCCGAAACCAAAAACTTGAAATCCGACACCCGAAACATGAGACCCAAAACCCGTAACTAGTAACTAGTAACTTGTAACCCGAAACTCGAAACCCCACACCCAAAACTCAAACCCGAAACCCGAAATCTGAAACCCGAAAACCGAATCCCGAAATGCCAAAACCATAAACCCCAAATTCGAAACACGAACCGCGAACTCCAAACTCAAAACCCGAAACCTCAAACTCGAAATTCGAAACAAGAAACTCGAAATCGATAACCCAAACCCCGAAACCCGAAAACCCAAAGTCGAAACCTGAGATCCAAAACTTGAAACCCGAAACCCGAAACCTAAAACCCTAAATCCCAAACCCCAAACCCGAAACTTGTAACCCGAAACTCAAACCCCCAAACTCGAAACCCCAAACCCGAAACTGAAAACCTGAAAGTCGAAACCCGAAACACGAAACTCCAAACCCGAAACCCAAAATCTGAAACTCGAAATCCCAAACCCGAAACTCAACCTGAAAGTCGAAACCCGAAACCCGAAATCGGTACCCCAAAATCCCCAAAACCCGAAAACCCAAAGACGAATCCCGAGATCCGAAACCCGAAACCCCAAACGCGAAATCCGAAACTCGAAAGCCGAAATCCGAAACCCGAAACCAAAAACTTGAAATCCGACACCCGAAACATGAGACCCAAAACCCGTAACTAGTAACTAGTAACTTGTAACCCGAAACTCGAAACCCCACACCCAAAACTCAAACCCGAAACCCGAAATCTGAAACCCGAAAACCGAATCCCGAAATGCCAAAACCATAAACCCCAAATTCGAAACACGAACCGCGAACTCCAAACTCAAAACCCGAAACCTCAAACTCGAAATTCGAAACAAGAAACTCGAAATCGATAACCCAAACCCCGAAACCCGAAAACCCAAAGTCGAAACCTGAGATCCAAAACTTGAAACCCGAAACCCGAAACCTAAAACCCTAAATCCCAAACCCCAAACCCGAAACTTGTAACCCGAAACTCAAACCCCCAAACTCGAAACCCCAAACCCGAAACTGAAAACCTGAAAGTCGAAACCCGAAACAAGAAACTCCAAACCCGAAACCCAAAATCTGAAACTCGAAATCCCAAACCCGAAACTCAACCTGAAAGTCGAAACCCGAAACCCGAAATCGGTACCCCAAAATCCCCAAAACCCGAAAACCCAAAGACGAATCCCGAGATCCGAAACCCGAAACCCCAAACGCGAAATCCGAAACTCGAAAGCCGAAATCCGAAACCCGAAACCAAAAACTTGAAATCCGACACCCGAAACATGAGACCCAAAACCCGTAACTAGTAACTAGTAACTTGTAACCCGAAACTCGAAACCCCACACCCAAAACTCAAACCCGAAACCCGAAATCTGAAACCCGAAAACCAAATCCCGAAATGCCAAAACCATAAACCCCAAATTCGAAACACGAACCGCGAATTCCAAACTCAAAACCCGAAACCTCAAACTCGAAATTCGAAACAAGAAACTCGAAATCCGACACCGGAAACATGAGTCCCAAATCCCGTAACTCGTAACCCGAAACTCGAAACCGCACACCGCAAATCCCAAACCCCAAACTTGAAACTCGAAACCCGAAACCTGAAATCCGAAACCACAAACTCGAAACCCCAAAGTCCAAACTCAAAACCTGAAAGTTGAAACCCGAAACCTGAAACTCCAAACCCGAAATCGGAAACCCAAAACCTGAATACCGAAAACCTAAATCCGAAACCCGAGATTCGAAACACGAAACCCAAAACCCTATATCCCAAACCCCAAACCCGAAACTCGAAATCCCAAACTCGAAACCCAAAACCTGAAAGTCGAAACTCGAAACACGAAACTTCAAATCCGAAACCCCGTACTTGAAACTCCAAACCTGAAACCCGAAACCAAAAACCCGTAACCCGAAATCGGTAACCCAAAACCCGAAACCCAAAAACCAAAAGACGAATCCCGAGATTCAAAACACGAAACTCGAAACCAGAAACCCCAAACTCGAAACCCCAAACTCAAAACCTGAAAGTCGAAACGCGAAACCCGAAACCCAAAACTCCAAACCCGAAATCGGAAACCCGTAACCTGAAACCTGAAACTCTTAATCCAGAACCCGAAACCCTAAAGCCGAAACTCGAAATTTGAAACTCGAAACCTGAAACTCGAAACCCGTAACTCGAAATTTGAAACCCGAAACCTGAAACTCGAAACCCCAAATCCGAAACCCAAATCCTGAAACCCGAAACCCAAAACCCAAATCCTAAAACCCGAAACTCCAAACCTGAAACCCGAAATCGGAAACCTAAAATTCGGAACTTGAAACAAGAAACCCGAAATCCGAAGTTCGAAACACAAGTCTCCAAACCCGTAACTCGTAACTCGAAACCCGAAACCTGAAACCCGAAACCCAAACTCCTAACCTGAAACCCGAAAGCCGAAACCCCAAACATGAAACCCCAAACCCGAACCGCGAAACTCGAAATTAGAAACCCGTAACCCAAAACCCGAAATCCGAAAATCCAAAGCCGAAACTCGAAACCCGAAAACCTAAAGCCGAAACCCGAGATCCGAAACCTTCAACCCCAACCCCGAAACCTTAAATCCCAAACCCCAAACCCGAAACCTGTAACCCGAAACTCAAAACTCCAATCTTGAAACCCCAAACCCAAAACTCAAAACCTGAAAGTCGAAACCCGAAACACGAAACTCTAAACCCGAAACCCAAAACCATGAAACCCGAAACTCGAAACCCGAAACTCGAAACTCATAACCTGAATGTTGAAACCCGAAACCTTAAATCGGTAACCCGAAATCCCCAAAACCTGAAAACCCAAAGACGAATCCCGAGATCCGAAACTCCAAATGCGAAACCAAAACTTGAAAGCCGAAACTCTAAACCGAAAACCTGTAACCCGAAACTCGTAATCCGTAACCCGAAACCCGAAACCTCAAACCCAAAATCCAAAACCCGAAACCACAAACCTGAAATCC
This sequence comes from Vigna unguiculata, assembly GCF_037176805.1. Lineage (NCBI taxonomy): Eukaryota > Viridiplantae > Streptophyta > Magnoliopsida > Fabales > Fabaceae > Vigna > Vigna unguiculata. The sequence continues at coordinate 37,288,113 of NC_140800.1, read as the reverse complement.
GACACCCGAAATATGAGACCTAAAACCCGTAAGTTGTAACTGGTAACACGAAACTCGAAACCCCACACCCAAAACCTAAACCCGAAACCCGAAACCCGAATTCCGAAACGCCAAAACCATAAACCCCAAATTCAAAACACGAACCTCGAACTCGAAACTCCAAACTCGAAACTCGAAACTCGCGTTTGGGGTTTTGGTATTGGGTTTTGGGGTTTGGGTTTTGGGGTGTGGGGTTTCGGGTGTCAGATTTTGGATTTTGGATTTTGGGTTTCGGGTTTCGGATTTTGAGTTTTGAGTTTTGGGTTTCAGGTTTGAGATTTGGGGGGCCTCGGGTTTAGGGTTTCAGGTTACTGGTTTTGGGTTTTCGATTTCGGTTTTCGTGTTTGGAGTTTCAGGTTTCGGGTTTCGACTTTCAAGTTGAGTTTCGTGTTTAGGGTTTCGAGTTTGGGGTTTCGGGTGTCGGGTTACAGGTTTCGGGTTTAGGCCCTAAACTCTAAGCTGAATCCTGAAACCCCAAAACCCAAACCCTAAACGCGAAACCCGAAATCGGTAACCCAAAACCCGAAACCCAAAAACCAAAAGACGAATCCCGAGATTCGAAACACGAAGCTCGAAACCCGAAACCCCAAACTCGAAACCCCAAACTCAAAACCTGGAAGTCGAAACCCGAAACCCGAAACCCGAAACCCAAAACTCCAAACCCGAAATCGGAAACCCGTAACCTGAAACCTGAAACTCGAAATCGGGAACCCGTAACCTGAAACCTGAAACTCGAAATCGGGAACCCGAAAACCCAAAGCTGAAACCCGAAATTCGAAACTCGAAACCTGAACTCAAAACTAGTAACACGAAATTCAAAACCCGAAACCCCAAACTCGAAACCCCAAACCCGAAACCCAAATCCTGAAACCCGAAACCCAAAACCCAAATCCTGAAACCCGAAACTCCAAACCTGAAACCCGAAATCGGAAACCTGAAATTCGGAACCTGAAACCAGAAACCCGAAAATCGAAGTCCGAAACACGAGTCTCGAAACCCGTAACTCGAAATCCGAAATCCAAACCCCTAACCTGAAACCCGAAAGCCGAAACCCCAAACCTGAAACCCCAAACCTGAACCGTGAAACTCGAAATTAGGAACCCTTAACCCAAAACTCGATATCCAAAAACCCAAAGCCGAAACCCGAAACCCGAAACACTAAATCCCAAACCCGAAAACCTAAAGCCGAAACCCGAGATCCGAAACCTTAAAACCACAACCCGAAACCTGAAACCTTAAATCCCAAACCCCAAACCCGAAACCTGTAACCCGAAACTCAAAACTCCAAACTCGAAATCCCAAACCCGAAACTCAAAACCTGAAAGTCGAAACCCGAAACACGAAACTCCAAACCTGAAACCTGAAACCCAAAACCAGAAACTCGAAACTCGAAACCCCAAACCCGAAACTCAAAACCTGAATGTTGAAACCCGAAACCCGAAATCGGTAACCCGAATTCCCAAAACCTGAAAACCCAAAGACGAATCCTGAGATCCGAAACTCCAAACACGAAACCGAAACTCGAAAGCCGAAACTCCAAACCAAAACCCCGTAACCCGAAACTCGTAATCCGTAACCCGAAACCTCAAACTCGAAATCCAAAACCCGAAACCAGAAACCTGAAATTCGACACCCGAAATATGAGACCTAAAACCCGTAACTTGTAACTGGTAACACGAGTTACGGGTTTTGGGTTTTCGATTTCGGTTTCGTGTTTGGAGTTTCAGGTTTTGGGTTTCGACTTTCAAGTTGAGTTTCGTGTTTAGGGTTTCGAGTTTGGGGTTTTAGGTGTCGGGTTACAGGTTTCGGGTTTAGGCCCTAAACCCTAAGCTGAATCCTGAAACCCCAAAACCCAAACCCTAAACGCGAAACCCGAAACTCGAAAGCCGAAACTCCAAACCGGAAATCCATAACCCGAAACTCGTAACCCGAAACCCCAAACTCGAAACCTCAAACCCGAAATCCGAAACCCGAAATCCGACACCCGAAACATGAGTCCAAAACCCGTCCCGAAACTCGAAACCCGACACCCCAAAACCCAAACTCGAAACCGGAAACCCAAAAGCTGAATCCCAAAACGCCAAAACCCTAAATCCCAAACTCGAAACACGAACCCCGAACTCGGAACCCCAAACCCGAACCACGAAACCCAAAACCCGAAATCGGTAACCCGAAACTAGTAACCCAAAACCTGAAATCCGAAAACCCAAAGCTGAAAACCGACATTCGAAACCCGAAACTTGAAACCTGTAACTTGAAATTCGAAACCCTAAATCCGAAACCCAAAAATCGAAACCCAAAACCCAAATCCCGAAATCCGAAACCCGAAACCAGAAAGCCAAAATTCGACACCCAAAACACGAGTCTCGAAACCCGTAACTTTTAATCCGAAACTCGAAACCCGAAAGCCGAAACCCCAAACCTCAAACCCGAACCACGAAACTCGAAATCGGAAACCCGTCACCCAATACTCGACACCCGAAAAGTCGAAACCCCACATCTGAAACCCGAAATTTGAAACCCTAGATCCGAAACCCGAATCCCGAAACCTAAAACTCGAAACCTCAAACCCAAAACTCAACCTGAAAGTCGAAAGTCGAAATTCGAAATTCCAAACCCGAAACCTGAAACCCGGAAAGCCAAAGACGAATCCCGAGATTCGAAACTCGAAAGCCGAAACCCCAAAACCCAAACCCTAAGCCCGAAACCTGAAACCCGAAATACAAAAGCCGAAAGTCAAAACCCCAAACCTGAAACCCCAAACCCGATCGCGAAACTCGAAACTAGAAACCCGAAACTAGAAACCAGAAATCCGAAACCCGAAACCAGAAACCTGAAATACGACACCCGAAACATGAGACCCAAAACCCGTAACTTGTAACTTGTAACCCGAAACTCGAAACCCCAAACCCAAAACCCAAACCCGAAACCCGAAATCTGAAACCCGAAAATCGAATCCCGAAACGCCAAAACCATAAACCCCAAATTCGAAACACGAAACAAGAAACTCGTAATCCGAAACTCCAAGCCCGAAACCCGAAATCCGAAACTCAAAATCCCAAACCCAAAACTCAACCTGAAAGTCGAAACCCGAAACCCGAAATCGGTAACCCGTAATCCCCAAAACCCAAAAACCCAAACACGAATCCCGAGATCCGAAACCCGAAACTCGAAAGCCAAAATCCGAAACCCGAAACCAGAAACCTGAAATACGACACCCGAAACATGAGACCCAAAACCCGTAACTTGTAACCCGAAACTCGAAACCCCAAACCCAAAACCCAAACCCGAAACCCGAAATCTGAAACCCGAAAACGAATCCCGAAACGCCAAAACCATAAACCCCAAATTCGAAACACGAAACAAGAAACTCGAAATCCGACACCCGAAACATGAGTCCCAAAACCCGTAACTCGTAACCCGAAACTCGAAACCGCACACCCCAAAACCCAAACCCCAAACTCGAAACTCGAAACCTGAAATCCGAAACCACAAACTCGAAACCCCAAAGTCCAAACTCAAAACCTGAAAGTTGAAACCCAAAACTTGAAACTCCAAACCTGAAATCGGTAACCCAAAACTCGAAACCTGAAAACCTAAATCCGAAACCCCAAACCCAAAACCCTAAATCCCAAACCCCAAACCCGAAACCTGTCACCTGAAACTCGAAACCCCAAACCCGAAACTCAAAACCTGAAAGTCGAAAGTCGAAACACGAAACTTCAAATCCGAAACCCGAAACTCAAAACATGAAAGTTGAAACCCGAAACCCAAAACCGAAAACCCGTAACCCGAAATCGGTAACCCAAAACCCGAAACCCAAAAACCAAAAGACGAATCCCAAGATTCGAAACACGAAACTCGAAACCCGAAACCCCAAACTCAAAACTTGAAAGTCGAAACCCGAAACCCAAAACTTTAAACCCGAAATCCGAAACCCGTAACTTGAAACCTGAAACTCGAAATCGGGAACCCGAAAACCCAAAGCTGAAACCCGAAATTCGAAACCCGAAACCTGAAACTCGAAACCAGTAACCCGAAATTCGAAACCCGAAACCCCAAACTCGACACTCGACACCCGAAACCCGAAACCCCAATCCTGAAACCCGAAACCCAAAACCCAAATCCTGAAACCCGAAACTCCAAACCTGAAACCCGAAATCGGACACCTGAAATTAGGAACCTGAAAAAAGAAACTCGAAATCCGAAGTTCGAAACACGAGTCTCAAAACCCGTAACTCGTACCTCGAAACCCGAAACCCGAAACCCAAACCCCTAACCTGAAATCCGAAAGCCGAAACCCCAAACCTGAAACCCCAAACCCGAAACCCCAAACCCGTAACCCAAAACCCGAAATCCGAAAACCCAAAGCCGAAACCCGAAACCCAAAAAATTAAATCCCAAATACGAAACCCGAAAACCTAAAGCCGAAACCCGAGATCCGAAACCTTAAACCTGAAACTCGAAACCTGAAACCTGTAACCTGAAACTCAAAACTCCAAACTCGAAACCCCAAACCCAAAACTCAAAACCTGAAAGTCGAAACCCGAAACACGAAACTCCAAACTTGTAACTCAAAACCTGAAAGTCGAAACCCGAAACCCAAAACTCCAAACCTGAAATCGGAAACCCGTAACCTGAAATCTGAAACTCGAAATCGGGGACCTGAAAACCCAAAGCCGAAAACCGAAATTCGATACCCGAAACCTAAAACTCGAAATCAGTAACCTTAAATTCGAAACCCGAAACCCCAAACTCGAAACCCGAAACCCAAAACCCAATTCCTGAAACCCGAAACCCAAAACCCAAATCCTAAAACCCGAAAGTCCAAACCTGAAACCCTAAATCAGAAACCTGAAATTCAGAACCTGAAACAAGAAACCCGAAATCCAAAGTCCGAAACACGAGTCTCGAAACCCGTAACTTGTAACTCGAAACCCGAAACCTGAACCCTAAACCCCTAACCTGAAACCCGAAAGCCGAAACCCCAAACCTGAAACCCCAAACCCGAACTGCGAAACTCGAAATTAGAAACCCATAACCCAAAACCCGAAATTCGAAAACCCAAAGTCGAAACCCGAAACCCGAAACACTAAATCCCAAACCCGAAACCTGAAAACCTAAAGCCGAAACCCGAGATCCGAAACCTGAAACCTGAAACCTCAAATCCCAAACCCCAAACCCCAAACCTGTAACCCGAAACTCAAAACTCAAAACTTGCAACCCCAAACCCGAAACTCAAAACCTGAAAGTCGAATCCTGAAACCCGAAATCCCCAAAACCCGAAATCCCAAAGACGAATCCCGAGATCCGAAACCCGAAACCTCAAACACAAAACCCTAAACCCGAAACCCGAAAGCCGAATCCCGAAACCCTAAATCCCAAACCTGAAACCCGTAACCCGAAATCGATAACCCAAATCCCGAAACCCGAAAACTCAAAGTCGAAACCTGAGATCCGAAACTTGAAATCCGAAACCCGAAACCTAAAACCCTAAATCACAAACCCCAAACCCGAAACTTGTAACCCGAAACTCAAACCCCCAAACTCAAAACCCCAAACCCGAAATCCGAAACTCAAAATCCCAAACCCGAAACTCAACCTGAAAGTCGAAACCCGAAACCTGAAATCGGTAACCCGAAATCCCCAAAACCCAAAAACCCAAAGACGAATCCTCAGATCCGAAACCCGAAACCCCAAACTGGAAACCCGAAACTCGAAAGCCGAAATCCGAAATCCGAAACCAGGAACCTAAAATCCGACACCCGAAACATGAGACCCAAAACCCGTAACTTGTAACTTGTAACCCGAAACTCGAAACCCGAAACCCAAAACCCAAACCCGAAACCCGAAAACCGAATCCCGAAACGCCAAAACCATAAACCCCAAGTTCGAAACACGAACCCCGAACTCCAAACTTAAAACCCGAAACCTCAAACTTGAAATTCGAAACAAGAAACTCGAAATCCAACACCCGAAACATGAGTCCCAAAACCCGTAACTCGTAACCTGAAACTCGAAACCCGAAACACGAAACTCGAAACCCGAAACCCAAAACCAGAAACTCGAAACTCGAAACCCCAAACTCGAAACTCAAAACCTGAATGTTGAAACCCGAAACCCGAAATCGGTAAACTGAAATCCCCAAAACCTAAAAACCCAAAGACGAATCCCGAGATCCGAAAACCCAAACACGAAACCGAAACTCGAAAGTCGAAACTCCAAACCGAAAACCCGTAACCCGAAACTCGAAAGTCGAAACCCAAACCCGAAACCCAAATCATGAAACCCGAAACCCAAAACCCAAATCCTGAAACCCGAAACTCCAAACCTGAAACCCGAAATTGGAAACCTGAAATTCGGAACCTGAAACAAGAAACCCGAAATCCGAAGTCCGAAACACGAGTCTCGAAACTCGTAACTTGTAACTCGAAACCCGAAACCCGAAACCCAAACCCCTAACCTGAAACCCGAAAGCCAAAACCCCAAACCTGAAACCCCAAACTCGAACCGCGAAACTCGAAATTAGAAACCCGTAACCCAAAACCCGAAATCCGAAAACCCAAAGTCGAAACCCGAAACACTAAATCCCGAAAACCTAAACCCGAAAACCTAAAGCCGAAACCCGAGATCCGAAACCCGAAACCCGAAACCTGAAACCTTAAATCCCAAACCCCAAACCCGAAACCTGTAACCCGAAACTCAAAACCCCAAACCCGAAACTCAAAACCTGAAAGTCGAAACCCGAAACACGAAACACCAAACCCGAAACCCAAAACCAGAAACCCGAAACTCGAAACTCGAAACTCAAAACCTGAAAGTCGAAACCCGAAATCTGAAATCGATAACCTGAAATCCCCAAAACCTGAAAACCCAAAGACGAATCCCGAGATCCGAAACCCCAAATGCGAAACCGAAACTCGAAAGCCAAAACTCCAAACCGAAAACCCGTAACACGAAACTCGTAATCCGTAACCCAAAATCGAAAACCCGAAACCAGAAACTTGAAATCCGACACCCGAAAAATGAGACCCAAAACCCGTAACTTGTAACTCGTAATCTGTAACCCGAAACCTCAAACCTGAAATCCATAACCCGAAACCAGAAATTCGACACTCAGAAAAATGAGACTCAAAACCTGTAACACGAAACTCGAAACCCCATACCCAAAACCCAAACCCGAAACTCGAAACCCGAATTCCGAAACGCCAAAACCACATAAACCCCAAATTCAAAACACGGACCCCGAACTCGAAACTCCAGACTCGAAATTCGAAACTCGTGTTTGGGGTTTTGGTTTTGGGTTTTGTTGGGGTTTGGGTTTTGGGGTGTGGGGTTTCGGGTGTCAGATTTTGGATTTTGGGTTTCGGGTTTCAGATTTTGAGTTTCAGGTTTCAGGTTTGAGATTTGGGGGCCTCGGGCTTAGGGTTTCAGGTTTTCGATTTCGGGTTTTGTGTTTGGAGTTTCAGGTTTCGGGTTTCGACTTTCAAGTTGAGTTTCGTGTTTAGGGTTTCGAGTTTGGGGTTTCGGGTGTCAGGTTACAGGTTTCAGGTTTAGAACCTAAACCCTAAGCTGAATCCTGAAACCCCAAAACCCAAACCCCGAACGCGAAACCCGAAACTCGAAAGCCGAAACTTCAAACCGGAAACCCATAACCCGAAACTCGTAACCCGAAACCCCAAACTCGAAACCCGAAACCTCAAACCCGAAATCCGAAACCCGAAATTCGACACCCGAAACATGAGTCCAAAACCCGTAACTCGTAACCCAAAACCCAAACTTGAAACCGGAAACCCAAAAGCCGAATCCCGAAACGCCAAAACCCTAAACCCCAAACTCGAAACACGAACCCCGAACTCGAAACCTCAAACCCGAACCACGAAACCCGAAACCCGAAACCCGAAATCGGTAACCCGAAACTAGTAACCCAAAACCTGAAACCCGAAAACCCAAAGCTGAAAACCGACATCCGAAACCCGAAACTTGAAACTTGTAACTCGAAATTCGAAACTCTAAACCCGAAACCCCAAAATTGAAACCCAAATCCCGAAACCCGAAACTCGAAATCCGCAACCCGAAACTAGAAAGCCAAAATCCGACAACCGAAACACGAGTCTCGAAACCCGTAACTCTTAATCCGATACTCGAAACCCGAAACCCGAAAGCCGAAAGTTGAAACCCCAAACCTCAAACCCGAACCACGAAACTCGAAATCGAAAACCCATCACCCAAAACTCGACACCCGAAAAGCCGAAACCCCACATCTGAAACCCGAAATTCGAAACCCTAAATCCGAAACCCGAATCCCGAAACCTAAAACTGGAAACCTCAAACCCCGAACTCGAAACTCCAAACTTGAAAATCGAAACTCGCGTTTGCAGTTTGGGTTTTGGGTTTTGGGGTTTCGGGATTCGGCTTGCGGGTTTGGGGGTTTGGGTTTTGGGGTGTGGGGTTTTGAGTTACAGGATTCGTGTTTCGGGTGTCAAATTTTGGATTTCGGAAATCCCAACCCGACACCCAAAATCGGAAATTCGTAACCCGAAACCCGTATATCGAAATCCCAAACTCGAAACCTGAAAGCCGAAAGTCAAAAGCCGAACCCCAAACTTGAAACCCTGAACCCGAACCACGAAACTCAAAATCGGAAACCCGTAACCTGAAATCGGTAACCCAAAACTCGAAAACCCAAAGTCGAATCCCGACATCCGAAACTCGAAACTCGAAACTCGAAATTGGAAACACTAAACCCAAAACTCCAAATCCGAAAATCGATTTTGGAAACCCGTAACACGAAACTCGAAACCCGAAATCTGAAATTCGAAACCCTAAACCCGAAAATCCAAACCCGACACCCAAAATCGGAAATTCGTAACCCGAAACCCGTATATCGAAATCCCAAACCCGAACCCCAAACCTCAAACCTGAAATTTGAAACCCGAAACCAGAAACCCGAAATCCGAAACCCGAAACACGAGTTCTGAAACCTGAAACACGAGTCCCGAAACCCGTAACACGTAACCCGAAACTCAAAACCCCACACCCAAAAACCCAAACCCCAAACCCCAAACTTGAAACCCGAAAGTCGAATATCGAAACCTGAAACCCCAAAACCCTAAAACCCAAACCCGAAACCACAAACCTGAAACCGTAAACCCGTATTACGAAACTCGAAACCAGAAACCCGTAACCCAAAATCGGTAACCCAAAATCCCAAAACCGAAAACCCAAATCCAAAACCCGACATCCGAGACCTGAAACTTGAAACTCGAAACTCGAAACTTGAAACCCGAAACCCCAACCTCAAAAACCCGAAACCCCAAACGCGAAACCGAAACTCGAAAGCTGAAACTCCAAACCGAAAACCCGTAACCTGAAACTCGTAATCCGTAACCCGAAACCTCAAACCCGAAATCCAAAACCCGAAACCAGAAACCTGAAATTCGACACCCAAAATATGAGACCCAAAACCCGTAACTTGTAACTAAACCCTAAGCTGAATCCTGAAACCCCAAAACCCAAACCCTAAACGCGAAACCCGAAACTCGAAACCCGAAACCCCAAACTCGAAACTCGAAACCTCAAACCCGAAATCCGAAATCCGACACCCGAAACATGAGTCCAAAACCCGTAACTCGAAACCCGACACCCCAAAACCCAAACTCGAAACCGGAAACCCAAAAGCCAAATCGCGAAACGCCAAAACCCTAAATCCCAAACTCGAAAACTCGAAACCCCATACCCGAACCACGAAATCCGAAACCCGAAATCGGTAACCCGAAACTAGTAACCCAAAACCTGAAACCCGAAAACCCAAAGTTGAAAACTGACATTCGAAACCCTAAACTTGAAACCTGTAACTCGAAATTCGAAACCCTAAACCCTAAACTCGAAACCCCAAAATCGAAACACAAAACCCAAATCTTGAAACCCGAAACCCGAAACCCGAAATCCGAAACCCGAAACCAGAAAGCCTAAATTCGACACCCGAAACACGAGTCTCGAAACCCGTAACTCTTAATCCGAAACTCGAAAGCCGAAAGCCGAAAGCCGAAACCCCAAACCTCAAACCCGAACCACGAAACTCGAAACCAGAAACCCGTCACCCAAAACTCGACACCCGAAAAGTCGAAACCCCACATCTGAAACCCGAAATTCAAAACCCTAAATCCGAAACCCGAATCCCGAAAGCTAAAACTCGAAACCTCAAACCCGAAACTAAACCTGAAATTCGAAAGTCGAAAGTCGAAATCCGAAATTCCAAACCCAAAACCTGAAACCCGAAAAGCGAAAGACGAATCCCGATATTTGAAACCCGAAAGCCGAAACCATAAACCCGAAACCTGAAACCCGAAATACAAAAGCTGAAAGTCAAAACCCCAAACCTGAACCCCAAACACGATTGCGAAACTGGAAACTAGAAACCCAAAATTGGTAACCCAAAACCCGAAAACCCAAAGTCCAAACCCGACATCCGAAATCCGAAACCCGAAACCCTAAATCCCAAACCACAAACTCGAAACCTGAAACCCGAAACTCGAAACCCTAAACCCGAAACTCCAAACTCGAAACCCGAAACCCGAAATTCGAAACCCCAAACCCGAAACTCAAAACCTGAAAGTCAACCTGAAACCCGAAATCTCCAAAACCCGAAAACCCAAAGGCGAATCCCGAGATCCGAAGCCCGAAACCCCAAACACGAAACCCTAAACTCGAAACCCAAACTCCGAAAGCCGAATCCCGATACCCTAAATCCCAAACCCGAAACCCGAAACCCGTAACCCGAAATCGATAACCCAAACCCCGAAACCCGAAAACCCAAAGTCGAAACCTGAGATCCAAAACTTGAAACCCGAAACCCGAAACCTAAAACCCTAAATCCCAAACCCCAAACCCGAAACTTGTAACCCGAAACTCAAACCCCCAAACTCGAAACCCCAAACCCGAAACTGAAAACCTGAAAGTCGAAACCCGAAACACGAAACTCCAAACCCGAAACCCAAAATCTGAAACTCGAAATCCCAAACCCGAAACTCAACCTGAAAGTCGAAACCCGAAACCCGAAATCGGTACCCCAAAATCCCCAAAACCCGAAAACCCAAAGACGAATCCCGAGATCCGAAACCCGAAACCCCAAACGCGAAATCCGAAACTCGAAAGCCGAAATCCGAAACCCGAAACCAAAAACTTGAAATCCGACACCCGAAACATGAGACCCAAAACCCGTAACTAGTAACTAGTAACTTGTAACCCGAAACTCGAAACCCCACACCCAAAACTCAAACCCGAAACCCGAAATCTGAAACCCGAAAACCAAATCCCGAAATGCCAAAACCATAAACCCCAAATTCGAAACACGAACCGCGAATTCCAAACTCAAAACCCGAAACCTCAAACTCGAAATTCGAAACAAGAAACTCGAAATCCGACACCGGAAACATGAGTCCCAAATCCCGTAACTCGTAACCCGAAACTCGAAACCGCACACCGCAAATCCCAAACCCCAAACTTGAAACTCGAAACCCGAAACCTGAAATCCGAAACCACAAACTCGAAACCCCAAAGTCCAAACTCAAAACCTGAAAGTTGAAACCCGAAACCTGAAACTCCAAACCCGAAATCGGAAACCCAAAACCTGAATACCGAAAACCTAAATCCGAAACCCGAGATTCGAAACACGAAACCCAAAACCCTATATCCCAAACCCCAAACCCGAAACTCGAAATCCCAAACTCGAAACCCAAAACCTGAAAGTCGAAACTCGAAACACGAAACTTCAAATCCGAAACCCCGTACTTGAAACTCCAAACCTGAAACCCGAAACCAAAAACCCGTAACCCGAAATCGGTAACCCAAAACCCGAAACCCAAAAACCAAAAGACGAATCCCGAGATTCAAAACACGAAACTCGAAACCAGAAACCCCAAACTCGAAACCCCAAACTCAAAACCTGAAAGTCGAAACGCGAAACCCGAAACCCAAAACTCCAAACCCGAAATCGGAAACCCGTAACCTGAAACCTGAAACTCTTAATCCAGAACCCGAAACCCTAAAGCCGAAACTCGAAATTTGAAACTCGAAACCTGAAACTCGAAACCCGTAACTCGAAATTTGAAACCCGAAACCTGAAACTCGAAACCCCAAATCCGAAACCCAAATCCTGAAACCCGAAACCCAAAACCCAAATCCTAAAACCCGAAACTCCAAACCTGAAACCCGAAATCGGAAACCTAAAATTCGGAACTTGAAACAAGAAACCCGAAATCCGAAGTTCGAAACACAAGTCTCCAAACCCGTAACTCGTAACTCGAAACCCGAAACCTGAAACCCGAAACCCAAACTCCTAACCTGAAACCCGAAAGCCGAAACCCCAAACATGAAACCCCAAACCCGAACCGCGAAACTCGAAATTAGAAACCCGTAACCCAAAACCCGAAATCCGAAAATCCAAAGCCGAAACTCGAAACCCGAAAACCTAAAGCCGAAACCCGAGATCCGAAACCTTCAACCCCAACCCCGAAACCTTAAATCCCAAACCCCAAACCCGAAACCTGTAACCCGAAACTCAAAACTCCAATCTCGAAACCCCAAACCTAAAACTCAAAACCTGAAAGTCGAAACCCGAAACACGAAACTCTAAACCCGAAACCCAAAACCATGAAACCCGAAACTCGAAACCCGAAACTCGAAACTCAAAACCTGAATGTTGAAACCCGAAACCTTAAATCGGTAACCCGAAATCCCCAAAACCTGAAAACCCAAAGACGAATCCCGAGATCCGAAACTCCAAATGCGAAACCAAAACTTGAAAGCCGAAACTCTAAACCGAAAACCTGTAACCCGAAACTCGTAATCCGTAACCCGAAACCCGAAACCTCAAACCCAAAATCCAAAACCCGAAACCACAAACCTGAAATCCGACACCCGAAATATGAGACCTAAAACCCGTAAGTTGTAACTGGTAACACGAAACTCGAAACCCCACACCCAAAACCTAAACCCGAAACCCGAAACCCGAATTCCGAAACGCCAAAACCATAAACCCCAAATTCAAAACACGAACCCCGAACTCGAAACTCCAAACTCGAAACTCGAAACTCGCGTTTGGGGTTTTGGTATTGGGTTTTGGGGTTTGGGTTTTGGGGTGTGGGGTTTCGGGTGTCAGATTTTGGATTTTGGATTTTGGGTTTCGGGTTTCGGATTTTGAGTTTTGAGTTTTGGGTTTCAGGTTTGAGATTTGGGGGGCCTCGGGTTTAGGGTTTCAGGTTACTGGTTTTGGGTTTTCGATTTCGGTTTTCGTGTTTGGAGTTTCAGGTTTCGGGTTTCGACTTTCAAGTTGAGTTTCGTGTTTAGGGTTTCGAGTTTGGGGTTTCGGGTGTCGGGTTACAGGTTTCGGGTTTAGGCCCTAAACTCTAAGCTGAATCCTGAAACCCCAAAACCCAAACCCTAAACGCGAAACCCGAAATCGGTAACCCAAAACCCGAAACCCAAAAACCAAAAGACGAATCCCGAGATTCGAAACACGAAGCTCGAAACCCGAAACCCCAAACTCGAAACCCCAAACTCAAAACCTGGAAGTCGAAACCCGAAACCCGAAACCCGAAACCCAAAACTCCAAACCCGAAATCAGAAACCCGTAACCTGAAACCTGAAACTCGAAATCGGGAACCCGTAACCTGAAACCTGAAACTCGAAATCGGGAACCCGAAAACCCAAAGCTGAAACCCGAAATTCGAAACTCGAAACCTGAACTCAAAACTAGTAACACGAAATTCAAAACCCGAAACCCCAAACTCGAAACCCCAAACCCGAAACCCAAATCCTGAAACCCGAAACCCAAAACCCAAATCCTGAAACCCGAAACTCCAAACCTGAAACCCGAAATCGGAAACCTGAAATTCGGAACCTGAAACCAGAAACCCGAAAATCGAAGTCCGAAACACGAGTCTCGAAACCCGTAACTCGAAACCCGAAATCCAAACCCCTAACCTGAAACCCGAAAGCCGAAACCCCAAACCTGAAACCCCAAACCTGAACCGTGAAACTCGAAATTAGGAACCCTTAACCCAAAACTCGATATCCAAAAACCCAAAGCCGAAACCCGAAACCCGAAACACTAAATCCCAAACCCGAAAACCTAAAGCCGAAACCCGAGATCCGAAACCTTAAAACCACAACCCGAAACCTGAAACCTTAAATCCCAAACCCCAAACCCGAAACCTGTAACCCGAAACTCAAAACTCCAAACTCGAAATCCCAAACCCGAAACTCAAAACCTGAAAGTCGAAACCCGAAACACGAAACTCCAAACCTGAAACCCGAAACCCAAAACCAGAAACTCGAAACTCGAAACCCCAAACCCGAAACTCAAAACCTGAATGTTGAAACCCGAAACCCGAAATCGGTAACCCGAATTCCCAAAACCTGAAAACCCAAAGACGAATCCTGAGATCCGAAACTCCAAACGCGAAACCGAAACTCGAAAGCCGAAACTCCAAACCAAAAACCCGTAACCCGAAACTCGTAATCCGTAACCCGAAACCTCAAACTCGAAATCCAAAACCCGAAACCAGAAACCTGAAATTCGACACCCGAAATATGAGACCTAAAACCCGTAACTTGTAACTGGTAACACGAGTTACGGGTTTTGGGTTTTCAATTTCGGGTTTCGTGTTTGGAGTTTCAGGTTTCGGGTTTCGACTTTCAAGTTGAGTTTCGTGTTTAGGGTTTCGAGTTTGGGGTTTTAGGTGTCGGGTTACAGGTTTCGGGTTTAGGCCCTAAACCCTAAGCTGAATCCTGAAACCCCAAAACCCAAACCTTAAACGCGAAACCCGAAACTCGAAAGCCGAAACTCCAAACCGGAAATCCATAACCCGAAACTCGTAACCCGAAACCCCAAACTCGAAACCTCAAACCCGAAATCCGAAACCCGAAATCCGACACCCGAAACATGAGTCCAAAACCCGTCCCGAAACTCGAAACCCGACACCCCAAAACCCAAACTCGAAACCGGAAACCCAAAAGCTGAATCCCAAAACGCCAAAACCCTAAATCCCAAACTCGAAACACGAACCTCGAACTCGGAACCCCAAACCCGAACCACGAAACCCGAAACCCGAAATCGGTAACCCGAAACTAGTAACCCAAAACCTGAAATCCGAAAACCCAAAGCTGAAAACCGACATTCGAAACCCGAAACTTGAAACCTGTAACTTGAAATTCGAAACCCTAAATCCGAAACCCAAAAATCGAATCCCAAAACCCAAATCCCGAAATCCGAAACCCGAAACCAGAAAGCCAAAATTCGACACCCGAAACACGAGTCTCGAAACCCGTAACTTTTAATCCGAAACTCGAAACCCGAAAGCCGAAAGCCGAAACCCAAACCTCAAACCCGAACCACGAAACTCGAAATCGGAATATTGTCACCCAAAACTCGACACCCGAAAAGTGGAAACCCCACATTTGAAACCCGAAATTTGAAACCCTAGATCCGAAACCCGAATCCCGAAACCTAAAACTCGAAACCTCAAACCCGAAACTCAACCTGAAAGTCGAAAGTCGAAAGTCGAAATTCGAAATTCCAAACCCGAAACCTAAAACCCGAAAAGCCAAAGACGAATCTCGAGATTCGAAACTCGAAAGCCGAAATCCCAAAACCCAAACCCTAAACCCGAAACCTGACACCCGAAATACAAAACCCGAAATACAAAAGCTGAAAGTCAAAACCCCAAACCTGAAACCCAAAACCCGATCGCGAAACTCGAAACTAGAAACTCGAAATTGGTAACCCAAAACCCGAAACCCGAAAAACCAAAGTCCAAACCCGACATCCGAAATCCGAAACTCGAAACCCTAAATCCCAAACCGCAAACTCGAAACCTGAAACCCGAAACTCGAATCTTGAAACCCTAAACCCGAAACTCCAAACTCGAAACTCGAAACCCGAAATTCGAAACCCCAAACCCGAAACTCAAAACCTGAAAGTCGAAACCTGAAACCTGAAATCTCCAAAACCCGAAAACCCAAAGACGAATCCCGAGATCCAAAAGCCGAAACCCGAAACCCTAAACCCGAAACCCGAAAACCGAAACCCGAAACCCGAACCCCGAAACCTTAAATCCCAAACCCGAAACCCGAAACCCGTAACCCGAAATCGATAACCCAAACCCCTAAACCCGAAACCTGAAACCCGAAATACAAAAGTCGAAACCCCAAACCTGACATCCGAAATCCGAATCCCGAAACCCTAAATCCCAAACCGTAATCTCGAAACCTGAAATCCGAAACTCGAGACCCGAAACTTGAAACTCTAAACCCGAAATTCCAAACTCGAAAGCCGAAACCCGAAATTCGAAACCCCAAACCCGAAACTCAAAACCTGAAAGTCGAAACCTGAAACCCGAAATCGGTAACCCGAAATCCCCAAAACCCGAAATCCCAAAGACGAATCCCGAGATCCGAAACCCGAAACCCCAAACACAAAACCCTAGACCCGAAACCCGAAAGCCGAATCCCGAAACCCTAAATCCCAAACCCGAAACCCGAAACCCGTAACCCGAAATCGATAACTAAAATCCCGAAACCCGAAAACCCAAAGTCAAAACCTGAGATCCGAAACTTGAAACCCGAAACCTAAAACCCTAAATCCCAAACCCCAAACCCGAAACTTGTAACTCGAAACTCAAACCCCCAAACTTGAAACCCCAAACCCGAAACTCACAACCTGAAAGTCGAAACCCGAAACACGAAACTCCAAACTCGAAACCCGAAATCCGAAACTCGAACTCCCAAACCCGAAACCCAAACCCCTAACTTGAAACCTGAAAGCCGAAACTCCAAACATGAAACCCCAAACCCGAACCATGAAACTCGAAATTAGAAACCCGTAACCCAAAACCCGAAATCCGAAAACCCAAAGCCGAAACCCGAAACCCGAAAAACCCGAAAAACCTGAAAACCGACATTCGAAACCTGAAACGTGAAACCTCTAACTCGAAAATCGAAACCCTAAACCCGAAACCCAAAAATCGAATCCCAAAACCCAAATCCCGAAACCGAAACCCGTCCCGAAACTCGAAACCCGACACCCCAAAACCCAAACTCGAAACCGGAAACCTAAAAGCCGAATCCCAAAACGCCAAAACCCTAAATCCCAAACTCGAAACACGAACCCCGAACTCGGAACCCCAAACCCGAACCACGAAACCCGAAACCCGAAACCCGAAATCGGTAACCCGAAACTAGTAACCCAAAACCTGAAATCCGAAAACCTAAAGCTGAAAATCGACATTCGAAACCTGAAACGTGAAACCTCTAACTCGAAAATCGAAACCCTAAACCCGAAACCCAAAAATCGAATCCCAAAACCCAAATCCCGAAACCGAAACCCGAAATCCGAAACCCGAAACCAGAAGGCCGAAATTCGACACCCGAAACACGAGTCTCGAAACCCGTAACTCTTAATCCGAAACTCGAAACCCGAAAGCCGAAACCCCAAACCTCAAACCCGAACCACGAAACTCGAAATCGGAAACCCGTCACCCAATACTCGACACCCGAAAAGTCGAAACCCCACATCTGAAACCCGAAATTTGAAACCCTAGATCCGAAACCCGAATCCCGAAACCTAAAACTCGAAACCTCAAACCCGAAACTCAACCTGAAAGTCGAAAGTCGAAATTCGAAATTCCAAACCCGAAACCTGAAACCCGGAAAGCCAAAGACGAATCCCGAGATTCGAAACTCGAAAGCCGAAACCCCAAAACCCAAACCCTAAGCCCGAAACCTGAAACCCGAAATACAAAAGCCGAAAGTCAAAACCCCAAACCTGAAACCCCAAACCCGATCGCGAAACTCGAAACTAGAAACCCGAAACTAGAAACCAGAAATCCGAAACCCGAAACCAGAAACCTGAAATACGACACCCGAAACATGAGACCCAAAACCCGTAACTTGTAACTTGTAACCCGAAACTCGAAACCCCAAACCCAAAACCCAAACCCGAAACCCGAAATCTGAAACCCGAAAATCGAATCCCGAAACGCCAAAACCATAAACCCCAAATTCGAAACACGAAACAAGAAACTCGTAATCCGAAACTCCAAGCCCGAAACCCGAAATCCGAAACTCAAAATCCCAAACCCAAAACTCAACCTGAAAGTCGAAACCCGAAACCCGAAATCGGTAACCCGTAATCCCCAAAACCCAAAAACCCAAACACGAATCCCGAGATCCGAAACCCGAAACTCGAAAGCCGAAATCCGAAACCCGAAACCAGAAACCTGAAATACGACACCCGAAACATGAGACCCAAAACCCGTAACTTGTAACCCGAAACTCGAAACCCCAAACCCAAAACCCAAACCCGAAACCCGAAATCTGAAACCCGAAAACGAATCCCGAAACGCCAAAACCATAAACCCCAAATTCGAAACACGAAACAAGAAACTCGAAATCCGACACCCGAAACATGAGTCCCAAAACCCGTAACTCGTAACCCGAAACTCGAAACCGCACACCCCAAAACCCAAACCCAAACCCCAAACTCGAAACTCGAAACCTGAAATCCGAAACCACAAACTCGAAACCCCAAAGTCCAAACTCAAAACCTGAAAGTTGAAACCCAAAACTTGAAACTCCAAACCTGAAATCGGTAACCCAAAACTCGAAACCTGAAAACCTAAATCCGAAACCCCAAACCCAAAACCCTAAATCCCAAACCCCAAACCCGAAACCTGTCACCTGAAACTCGAAACCCCAAACCCGAAACTCAAAACCTGAAAGTCGAAAGTCGAAACACGAAACTTCAAATCCGAAACCCGAAACTCAAAACATGAAAGTTGAAACCCGAAACCCAAAACCGAAAACCCGTAACCCGAAATCGGTAACCCAAAACCCGAAACCCAAAAACCAAAAGACGAATCCCAAGATTCGAAACACGAAACTCGAAACCCGAAACCCCAAACTCGAAACCCCAAACTCAAAACTTGAAAGTCGAAACCCGAAACCCAAAACTTTAAACCCGAAATCCGAAACCCGTAACTTGAAACCTGAAACTCGAAATCGGGAATCCGAAAACCCAAAGCTGAAACCCGAAATTCGAAACCCGAAACCTGAAACTCGAAACCAGTAACCCGAAATTCGAAACCCGAAACCCCAAACTCGACACCCGAAACCCGAAACCCCAATCCTGAAACCCGAAACCCAAAACCCAAATCCTGAAACCCGAAACTCCAAACCTGAAACCCGAAATCGGACACCTGAAATTAGGAACCTGAAAAAAGAAACCCGAAATCCGAAGTTCGAAACACGAGTCTCAAAACCCGTAACTCGTACCTCGAAACCCGAAACCCGAAACCCAAACCCCTAACCTGAAATCCGAAAGCCGAAACCCCAAACCTGAAACCCCAAACCCGAAACCCCAAACCCGTAACCCAAAACCCGAAATCCGAAACCCAAAAAATTAAATCCCAAATACGAAACCCGAAAACCTAAAGCCGAAAACCGAGATCCGAAACCTTAAACCTGAAACTCGAAACCTGAAACCTGTAACCTGAAACTCAAAACTCCAAACTCGAAACCCCAAACCCAAAACTCAAAACCTGAAAGTCGAAACCCGAAACACGAAACTCCAAACTTGTAACTCAAAACCTGAAAGTCGAAACCCGAAACCCAAAACTCCAAACCTGAAATCGGAAACCCGTAACCTGAAATCTGAAACTCGAAATCGGGGACCTGAAAACCCAAAGCCGAAACCCGAAATTCGATACCCGAAACCTAAAACTCGAAATCAGTAACCTTAAATTCGAAACCCGAAACCCCAAACTCGAAACCCCAAACCCAAAACCCAAATCCTGAAACCCGAAACCCAAAACCCAAATCCTAAAACCCGAAAGTCCAAACCTGAAACCCTAAATCAGAAACCTGAAATTCAGAACCTGAAACAAGAAACCCGAAATCCAAAGTCCGAAACACGAGTCTCGAAACCCGTAACTTGTAACTCGAAACCCGAAACCTGAACCCTAAACCCCTAACCTGAAACCCGAAAGCCGAAACCCCAAACCTGAAACCCCAAACCCGAACCGCGAAACTCGAAATTAGAAACCCATAACCCAAAACCCGAAATTCGAAAACCCAAAGTCGAAACCCGAAACCCGAAACCCGAAACACTAAATCCCAAACCCGAAACCTGAAAACCTAAAGCCGAAACCCGAGATCCGAAACCTGAAACCTGAAACCTCAAATCCCAAACCCCAAACCCCAAACCTGTAACCCGAAACTCAAAACTCAAAACTTGCAACCCCAAACCCGAAACTCAAAACCTGAAAGTCGAATCCTGAAACCCGAAATCCCAAAGACGAATCCCGAGATCGGAAACCCGAAACCTCAAACACAAAACCCTAAACCCGAAACCCGAAAGCCGAATCCCGAAACCCTAAATCCCAAACCTGAAACCCGTAACCCGAAATCGATAACCCAAATCCCGAAACCCGAAAACTCAAAGTCGAAACCTGAGATCCGAAACTTGAAATCCGAAACCCGAAACCTAAAACCCTAAATCACAAACCCCAAACCCGAAACTTGTAACCCGAAACTCAAACCCCCAAACTCAAAACCCCAAACCCGAAATCCGAAACTCAAAATCCCAAACCCGAAACTCAACCTGAAAGTCGAAACCCGAAACCTGAAATCGGTAACCCGAAATCCCCAAAACCCAAAAACCCAAAGACGAATCCTCAGATCCGAAACCCGAAACCCCAAACTGGAAACCCGAAACTCGAAAGCCGAAATCCGAAATCCGAAACCAGGAACCTAAAATCCGACACCCGAAACATGAGACCCAAAACCCGTAACTTGTAACTTGTAACCCGAAACTCGAAACCCGAAACCCAAAACCCAAACCCGAAACCCGAAAACCGAATCCCGAAACGCCAAAACCATAAACCCCAAGTTCGAAACACGAACCCCGAACTCCAAACTTAAAACCCGAAACCTCAAACTTGAAATTCGAAACAAGAAACTCGAAATCCAACACCCGAAACATGAGTCCCAAAACCCGTAACTCGTAACCTGAAACTCGAAACCCGAAACACGAAACTCGAAACCCGAAACCCGAAACCCAAAACCAGAAACTCGAAACTCGAAACCCCAAACCCGAAACTCAAAACCTGAATGTTGAAACCCGAAACCCGAAATCGGTAAACTGAAATCCCCAAAACCTGAAAACCCAAAGACGAATCCCGAGATCCGAAAACCCAAACGCGAAACCGAAACTCGAAAGTCGAAACTCCAAACCGAAAACCCGTAACCCGAAACTCGTAATCCGTAACCCGAAACCCGAAACCTCAAACCCGAAATCCAAAACCCGAAACCAGAAACCTGAAATCCGACACCCGAAATATGAGACCCAAAACCCGTAACTTGTAACTGGTAACACAAAACTCGAAACCCCACACCCAAAACCCAAACCCGAAACCCGAAAACCGAATCCCGAAACGCCAAAACCATAAACCCCAAGTTCGAAACACGAACCCCGAACTCCAAACTTAAAAACCGAAACCTCAAACTTGAAATTCGAAACAAGAAACTCGAAATCCAACACCCGAAACATGAGTCCCAAAACCCGTAACTCGTAACCTGAAACTCGAAACCCGAAACACGAAACTCGAAACCCGAAACCCAAAACCAGAAACTCGAAACTCGAAACCCCAAACTCGAAACTCAAAACCTGAATGTTGAAACCCGAAACCCGAAATCGGTAAACTGAAATCCCCAAAACCTGAAAACCCAAAGACGAATCTCGAGATCCGAAAACCCAAACGCGAAACCGAAACTCGAAAGTCGAAACTCCAAACCGAAAACCCGTAACCCGAAACTCGAAAGTCGAAACCCAAACCCGAAACCCAAATCCTGAAACCCGAAACCCAAAACCCAAATCCTGAAACCCGAAACTCCAAACCTGAAACCCGAAATCGGAAACCTGAAATTCGGAACCTGAAACAAGAAACCCGAAATCCGAAGTCCGAAACACGAGTCTCGAAACTCGTAACTTGTAACTCGAAACCCGAAACCCGAAACCCAAACCCCTAACCTGAAACCCGAAAGCCAAAACCCCAAACCTGAAACCCCAAACTCGAACCGCGAAACTCGAAATTAGAAACCCGTAACCCAAAACCCGAAATCCGAAAACCCAAAGTCGAAACCCGAAACACTAAATCCCGAAAACCTAAACCCGAAAACCTAAAGCCGAAACCCGAGATCCGAAACCCGAAACCCGAAACCTGAAACCTTAAATCCCAAACCCCAAACCCGAAACCTGTAACCCGAAACTCAAAACCCCAAACCCGAAACTCAAAACCTGAAAGTCGAAACCCGAAACACGAAACACCAAACCCGAAACCCGAAACCCGAAACCCGAAACCAGAAACCCGAAACTCGAAACTCGAAACTCAAAACCTGAAAGTCGAAACCCGAAATCTGAAATCGATAACCTGAAATCCCCAAAACCTGAAAACCCAAAGACGAATCCCGAGATCCGAAACCCCAAATGCGAAACCGAAACTCGAAAGCCAAAACTCCAAACCGAAAACCCGTAACACGAAACTCGTAATCCGTAACCCAAAATCGAAAACCCGAAACCAGAAACTTGAAATCCGACACCCGAAAAATGAGACCCAAAACCCGTAACTTGTAACTCGTAATCTGTAACCCGAAACCTCAAACCTGAAATCCATAACCCGAAACCAGAAATTCGACACTCAGAAAAATGAGACTCAAAACCTGTAACACGAAACTCGAAACCCCATACCCAAAACCCAAACCCGAAACTCGAAACCCGAATTCCGAAACGCCAAAACCACATAAACCCCAAATTCAAAACACGGACCCCGAACTCGAAACTCCAGACTCGAAATTCGAAACTCGTGTTTGGGGTTTTGGTTTTGGGTTTTGTTGGGGTTTGGGTTTTGGGGTGTGGGGTTTCGGGTGTCAGATTTTGGATTTTGGGTTTCGGGTTTCAGATTTTGAGTTTCAGGTTTCAGGTTTGAGATTTGGGGGCCTCGGGCTTAGGGTTTCAGGTTTTCGATTTCGGGTTTTGTGTTTGGAGTTTCAGGTTTCGGGTTTCGACTTTCAAGTTGAGTTTCGTGTTTAGGGTTTCGAGTTTGGGGTTTCGGGTGTCAGGTTACAGGTTTCAGGTTTAGAACCTAAACCCTAAGCTGAATCCTGAAACCCCAAAACCCAAACCCCGAACGCGAAACCCGAAACTCGAAAGCCGAAACTTCAAACCGGAAACCCATAACCCGAAACTCGTAACCCGAAACCCCAAACTCGAAACCCGAAACCTCAAACCCGAAATCCGAAACCCGAAATTCGACACCCGAAACATGAGTCCAAAACCCGTAACTCGTAACCCAAAACCCAAACTTGAAACCGGAAACCCAAAAGCCGAATCCCGAAACGCCAAAACCCTAAACCCCAAACTCGAAACACGAACCCCGAACTCGAAACCTCAAACCCGAACCACGAAACCCGAAACCCGAAACCCGAAATCGGTAACCCGAAACTAGTAACCCAAAACCTGAAACCCGAAAACCCAAAGCTGAAAACCGACATCCGAAACCCGAAACTTGAAACTTGTAACTCGAAATTCGAAACTCTAAACCCGAAACCCCAAAATTGAAACCCAAATCCCGAAACCCGAAACTCGAAATCCGCAACCCGAAACTAGAAAGCCAAAATCCGACAACCGAAACACGAGTCTC
Organism: Vigna unguiculata; assembly: GCF_037176805.1. NCBI lineage: Eukaryota > Viridiplantae > Streptophyta > Magnoliopsida > Fabales > Fabaceae > Vigna > Vigna unguiculata. Next base: position 37,264,315 of record NC_140800.1, on the reverse strand, counting down.
GAAACCCGTAACACTTAATCCGATACTCGAAACCCGAAACCCGAAAGCCGAAAGTTGAAACCCCAAACCTCAAACCCGAACCACGAAACTCGAAATCGAAAACCCATCACCCAAAACTCGACACCCGAAATGCCGAAACCCCACATTTGAAACCCGAAATTCGAAACCCTAAATCCGAAGCCCGAATCCCGAAACCTAAAACTGGAAACCTCAAAACCCGAACTCGAAACTCCAAACTTGAAAATCGAAACTCGCGTTTGCAGTTTGGGTTTTGGGTTTTGGGGTTTCGGGATTCGGCTTGCGGGTTTGGGGGTTTGGGTTTTGGGGTGTGGGGTTTTGAGTTACAGGATTCGTGTTTCGGGTGTCAAATTTTGGATTTCGGAAATCCCAACCCGACACCCAAAATCGGAAATTCGTAACCCGAAACCCGTATATCGAAATCCCAAACTCGAAACCTGAAAGCCGAAAGTCAAAAGCCGAACCCCAAACTTGAAACCCTGAACCCGAACCACGAAACTCAAAATCGGAAACCCGTAACCTGAAATCGGTAACCCAAAACTCGAAAACCCAAAGTCGAATCCCGACATCCGAAACTCGAAACTCGAAACTCGAAATTGGAAACACTAAACCCAAAACTCCAAATCCGAAAATCGATTTTGGAAACCCGTAACACGAAACTCGAAACCTGAAATCTGAAATTCGAAACCCTAAACCCGAAAATCCAAACCCGACACCCAAAATCGGAAATTCGTAACCCGAAACCTGTATATCGAAATCCCAAACCCGAACCCCAAACCTCAAACCTGAAATTTGAAACCCGAAACCAGAAACCCGAAATCCGAAACCCGAAACACGAGTTCTGAAACCTGAAACACGAGTCCCGAAACCCGTAACACGTAACCCGAAACTCAAAACCCCACACCCAAAAACCCAAACCCCAAACCCCAAACTTGAAACCCGAAAGTCGAATATCGAAACCTGAAACCCCAAAACCCTAAAACCCAAACCCGAAACCACAAACCTGAAACCGTAAACCCGTATTACGAAACTCGAAACCAGAAACCCGTAACCCAAAATCGGTAACCCAAAATCCCAAAACCGAAAACCCAAATCCAAAACCCGACATCCGAGACCTGAAACTTGAAACTCGAAACTCGAAACTTGAAACCCGAAACCCCAACCTCAAAAACCCGAAACCCCAAACGCGAAACCGAAACTCGAAAGCTGAAACTCCAAACCGAAAACCCGTAACCTGAAACTCGTAATCCGTAACCCGAAACCTCAAACCCGAAATCCAAAACCCGAAACCAGAAACCTGAAATTCGACACCCAAAATATGAGACCCAAAACCCGTAACTTGTAACTGGTAACACGAAACTCGAAACCCCACACCCAAAACCCAAACCCGAAACCCGAATTCCGAAACGCCAAAACCATAAACCCCAAATTCGAAACACGAACCACGAACTCGAAATTCCAAACTCGAAACTCGAAACTCGCGTTTGGGGTTTTGGTTTTGGGTTTTGGGGTTTCGGGTGTCAGATTTTGGATTTTGGGTTTCGGGTTTCGGATTTTGAGTTTTGAGTTTCGGATTTCAGGTTTGAGATTTGGGGGGCCTCGGGTTTAGGGTTTCAGGTTACAGGTTTTAGGTTTTCGATTTCGGGTTTCGTGTTTGGAGTTTCAGGTTTCGGGTTTCGACTTTCAAGTTGAGTTTCGTGTTTAGGGTTTCGAGTTTGGGGTTTCGGGTGTCGGGTTACATGTTTCGGGTTTAGGCCCTAAACCCTAAGCTGAATCCTGAAACCCCAAAACCCAAACCCGAAACCCGAAACCCGAAACCCCAAACTCGAAACCTCAAACCCGAAATCCGAAATCCGACACCCGAAACATGAGTCCAAAACCCGTAACTCGAAACCCGACACCCCAAAACCCAAACTCGAAACCGGAAACCCAAAAGCCAAATCGCGAAACGCCAAAACCCTAAATCCCAAACTCGAAAACTCGAAACCCCAAACCCGAAATCGGTAACCCGAAACTAGTAACCCAAAACCTGAAACCCGAAAACCCAAAGTTGAAAACTGACATTCGAAACCCTAAACTTGAAACCTGTAACTCGAAATTCGAAACCCTAAACCCTAAACTCGAAACCCCAAAATCGAAACACAAAACCCAAATCTTGAAACCCGAAACCCGAAACCCGAAATCCGAAACCCGAAACCAGAAAGCCGAAATTCGACACCCGAAACACGAGTCTCGAAACCCGTAACTCTTAATCCGAAACTCGAAAGCCGAAAGCCGAAAGCCGAAACCCCAAACCTCAAACCCGAACCACGAAACTCGAAACCAGAAACCCGTCACCCAAAACTCGACACCCGAAAAGTCGAAACCCCACATCTGAAACCCGAAATTCAAAACCCTAAATCCGAAACCCGAATCCCGAAAGCTAAAACTCGAAACCTCAAACCCGAAACTAAACCTGAAATTCGAAAGTCGAAAGTCGAAATCCGAAATTCCAAACCCAAAACCTGAAACCCGAAAAGCGAAAGACGAATCCCGATATTTGAAACCCGAAAGCCGAAACCATAAACCCGAAACCTGAAACCCGAAATACAAAAGCTGAAAGTCAAAACCCTAAACCTGAACCCCAAACACGATTGCGAAACTGGAAACTAGAAACCCAAAATTGGTAACCCAAAACCCGAAAACCCAAAGTCCAAACCCGACATCCGAAATCCGAAACCCGAAACCCTAAATCCCAAACCACAAACTCGAAACCCGAAACCCGAAACTCGAAACCCTAAACCCGAAACTCCAAACTCGAAACCCGAAACCCGAAATTCGAAACCCCAAACCCGAAACTCAAAACCTGAAAGTCAACCTGAAACCCGAAATCTCCAAAACCCGAAAACCCAAAGGCGAATCCCGAGATCCGAAGCCCGAAACCCCAAACACGAAACCCTAAACTCGAAACCCAAACTCCGAAAGCCGAATCCCGATACCCTAAATCCCAAACCCGAAACCCGAAACCCGTAACCCGAAATCGATAACCCAAACCCCGAAACCCGAAAACCCAAAGTCGAAACCTGAGATCCAAAACTTGAAACCCGAAACCCGAAACCTAAAACCCTAAATCCCAAACCCCAAACCCGAAACTTGTAACCCGAAACTCAAACCCCCAAACTCGAAACCCCAAACCCGAAACTGAAAACCTGAAAGTCGAAACCCGAAACACGAAACTCCAAACCCGAAACCCAAAATCTGAAACTCGAAATCCCAAACCCGAAACTCAACCTGAAAGTCGAAACCCGAAACCCGAAATCGGTACCCCAAAATCCCCAAAACCCGAAAACCCAAAGACGAATCCCGAGATCCGAAACCCGAAACCCCAAACGCGAAATCCGAAACTCGAAAGCCGAAATCCGAAACCCGAAACCAAAAACTTGAAATCCGACACCCGAAACATGAGACCCAAAACCCGTAACTAGTAACTAGTAACTTGTAACCCGAAACTCGAAACCCCACACCCAAAACTCAAACCCGAAACCCGAAATCTGAAACCCGAAAACCGAATCCCGAAATGCCAAAACCATAAACCCCAAATTCGAAACACGAACCGCGAACTCCAAACTCAAAACCCGAAACCTCAAACTCGAAATTCGAAACAAGAAACTCGAAATCGATAACCCAAACCCCGAAACCCGAAAACCCAAAGTCGAAACCTGAGATCCAAAACTTGAAACCCGAAACCCGAAACCTAAAACCCTAAATCCCAAACCCCAAACCCGAAACTTGTAACCCGAAACTCAAACCCCCAAACTCGAAACCCCAAACCCGAAACTGAAAACCTGAAAGTCGAAACCCGAAACACGAAACTCCAAACCCGAAACCCAAAATCTGAAACTCGAAATCCCAAACCCGAAACTCAACCTGAAAGTCGAAACCCGAAACCCGAAATCGGTACCCCAAAATCCCCAAAACCCGAAAACCCAAAGACGAATCCCGAGATCCGAAACCCGAAACCCCAAACGCGAAATCCGAAACTCGAAAGCCGAAATCCGAAACCCGAAACCAAAAACTTGAAATCCGACACCCGAAACATGAGACCCAAAACCCGTAACTAGTAACTAGTAACTTGTAACCCGAAACTCGAAACCCCACACCCAAAACTCAAACCCGAAACCCGAAATCTGAAACCCGAAAACCGAATCCCGAAATGCCAAAACCATAAACCCCAAATTCGAAACACGAACCGCGAACTCCAAACTCAAAACCCGAAACCTCAAACTCGAAATTCGAAACAAGAAACTCGAAATCGATAACCCAAACCCCGAAACCCGAAAACCCAAAGTCGAAACCTGAGATCCAAAACTTGAAACCCGAAACCCGAAACCTAAAACCCTAAATCCCAAACCCCAAACCCGAAACTTGTAACCCGAAACTCAAACCCCCAAACTCGAAACCCCAAACCCGAAACTGAAAACCTGAAAGTCGAAACCCGAAACACGAAACTCCAAACCCGAAACCCAAAATCTGAAACTCGAAATCCCAAACCCGAAACTCAACCTGAAAGTCGAAACCCGAAACCCGAAATCGGTACCCCAAAACCCGAAACCCAAAAACCAAAAGACGAATCCCGAGATTCAAAACACGAAACTCGAAACCAGAAACCCCAAACTCGAAACCCCAAACTCAAAACTTGAAAGTCGAAACGCGAAACCCGAAACCCAAAACTCCAAACCCGAAATCGGAAACCCGTAACCTGAAACCTGAAACTCTTAATCCAGAACCCGAAACCCTAAAGCCGAAACTCGAAATTTGAAACTCGAAACCTGAAACTCGAAACCCGTAACTCGAAATTTGAAACCCGAAACCTGAAACTTGAAACCCCAAATCCGAAACCCAAATCCTGAAACCCGAAACCCAAAACCCAAATCCTAAAACGCGAAACTCCAAACCTGAAACCCGAAATCGGAAACCTAAAATTCGAAACTTGAAACAAGAAACCCGAAATCCGAAGTTCGAAACACAAGTCTCCAAACCCGTAACTCGTAACTCGAAACCCGAAACCTGAAACCCGAAACCCAAACCCCTAACCTGAAACCCGAAAGCCGAAACCCCAAACATGAAACCCCAAACCCGAACCGCGAAACTCGAAATTAGAAACCCGTAACCCAAAACCCGAAATCCGAAAATCCAAAGCCGAAACTCGAAACCCGAAAACCTAAAGCCGAAACCCGAGATCCGAAACCTTCAACCCCAACCCCGAAACCTTAAATCCCAAACCCCAAACCCGAAACCTGTAACCCGAAACTCAAAACTCCAATCTCGAAACCCCAAACCTAAAACTCAAAACCTGAAAGTCGAAACCCGAAACACGAAACTCTAAACCCGAAACCCAAAACCATGAAACCCGAAACTCGAAACCCGAAACTCGAAACTCAAAACCTGAATGTTGAAACCCGAAACCTTAAATCGGTAACCCGAAATCCCCAAAACCTGAAAACCCAAAGACGAATCCCGAGATCCGAAACTCCAAATGCGAAACCAAAACTTGAAAGCCGAAACTCTAAACCGAAAACCTGTAACCCGAAACTCGTAATCCGTAACCCGAAACCCGAAACCTCAAACCCAAAATCCAAAACCCGAAACCACAAACCTGAAATCCGACACCCGAAATATGAGACCTAAAACCCGTAAGTTGTAACTGGTAACACGAAACTCGAAACCCCACACCCAAAACCTAAACCCGAAACCCGAAACCCGAATTCCGAAACGCCAAAACCATAAACCCCAAATTCAAAACACGAACCCCGAACTCGAAACTCGAAACTCGAAACTCGAAACTCGCGTTTGGGGTTTTGGTATTGGGTTTTGGGGTTTGGGTTTTGGGGTGTGGGGTTTCGGGTGTCAGATTTTGGATTTTGGATTTTGGGTTTCGGGTTTCGGATTTTGAGTTTTGAGTTTTGGGTTTCAGATTTGAGATTTGGGGGGCCTCGGGTTTAGGGTTTCAGGTTACTGGTTTTGGGTTTTCGATTTCGGTTTTCGTGTTTGGAGTTTCAGGTTTCGGGTTTCGACTTTCAAGTTGAGTTTCGTGTTTAGGGTTTCGAGTTTGGGGTTTCGGGTGTCGAGTTACAGGTTTCGGGTTTAGGCCCTAAACTCTAAGCTGAATCCTGAAACCCCAAAACCCAAACCCTAAACGCGAAACCCGAAATCGGTAACCCAAAACCCGAAACCCAAAAACCAAAAGACGAATCCCGAGATTCGAAACACGAAGCTCGAAACCCGAAACCCCAAACTCAAAACCTGGAAGTCGAAACCCGAAACCCGAAACCCGAAACCCAAAACTCCAAACCCGAAATCGGAAACCCGTAACCTGAAACCTGAAACTCGAAATCGGGAACCCGTAACCTGAAACCTGAAACTCGAAATCGGGAACCCGAAAACCCAAAGCTGAAACCCGAAATTCGAAACTCGAAACCTGAACTCAAAACTAGTAACACGAAATTCAAAACCCGAAACCCCAAACTCGAAACCCCAAACCCGAAACCCAAATCCTGAAACCCGAAACCCAAAACCCAAATCCTGAAACCCGAAATCGGAAACCTGAAATTCGGAACCTGAAACCAGAAACCCGAAAATCGAAGTCCGAAACACGAGTCTCGAAACCCGTAACTCGAAACCCGAAATCCAAACCCCTAACCTGAAACCCGAAAGCCGAAACCCCAAACCTGAAACCCCAAACCTGAACCGTGAAACTCGAAATTAGGAACCCTTAACCCAAAACTCGATATCCAAAAACCCAAAGCCGAAACCCGAAACCCGAAACACTAAATCCCAAACCCGAAAACCTAAAGCCGAAACCCGAGATCCGAAACCTTAAAACCACAACCCGAAACCTGAAACCTTAAATCCCAAACCCCAAACCCGAAACCTGTAACCCGAAACTCAAAACTCCAAACTCGAAATCCCAAACCCGAAACTCAAAACCTGAAAGTCGAAACCCGAAACACGAAACTCCAAACCTGAAACCAGAAACTCAAAACCTGAATGTTGAAACCCGAAACCCGAAATCGGTAACCCGAATTCCCAAAACCTGAAAACCCAAAGACGAATCCTGAGATCCGAAACTCAAAACGCGAAACCGAAACTCGAAAGCCGAAACTCCAAACCAAAAACCCGTAACCCGAAACTCGTAATCCGTAACCCGAAACCTCAAACTCGAAATCCAAAACCCGAAACCAGAAACCTGAAATTCGACACCCGAAATATGAGACCTAAAACCCGTAACTTGTAACTGGTAACACGAGTTACGGGTTTTGGGTTTTCGATTTCGGGTTTCGTGTTTGGAGTTTCAGGTTTCGGGTTTCGACTTTCAAGTTGAGTTTCGTGTTTAGGGTTTCGAGTTTGGGGTTTTAGGTGTCGGGTTACAGGTTTCGGGTTTAGGCCCTAAACCCTAAGCTGAATCCTGAAACCCCAAAACCCAAACCCTAAACGCGAAACCCGAAACTCGAAAGCCGAAACTCCAAACCGGAAATCCATAACCCGAAACTCGTAACCCGAAACCCCAAACTCGAAACCTCAAACCCGAAATCCGAAACCCGAAATCCGACACCCGAAACATGAGTCCAAAACCCGTCCCGAAACTCGAAACCCGACACCCCAAAACCCAAACTCGAAACCGGAAACCCAAAAGCTGAATCCCAAAACGCCAAAACCCTAAATCCCAAACTCGAAACACGAACCCCGAACTCGGAACCCCAAACCCGAACCACGAAACCCGAAACCCGAAATCGGTAACCCGAAACTAGTAACCCAAAACCTGAAATCCGAAAACCCAAAGCTGAAAACCGACATTCGAAACTCGAAACTTGAAACCTGTAACTTGAAATTCGAAACCCTAAATCCGAAACCCAAAAATCGAAACCCAAAACCCAAATCCCGAAATCCGAAACCCGAAACCAGAAAGCCAAAATTCGACACCCAAAACACGAGTCTCGAAACCCGTAACTTTTAATCCGAAACTCGAAAGCCGAAAGCCGAAAGCCGAAACCCAAACCTCAAACCCGAACCACGAAACTCGAAATCGGAAACTTGTCACCCAAAACTCGACACCCGAAAAGTGGAAACCCCACATTTGAAACCCGAAATTTGAAACCCGAATCCCGAAACCTAAAACTCGAAACCTCAAACCCGAAACTCAACCTGAAAGTCGAAAGTCGAAAGTCGAAATTCGAAATTCCAAACCCGAAACCTGAAACCCGAAAAGCCAAAGACGAATCTCGAGATTCGAAACTCGAAAGCCGAAACCCCAAAACCCAAACCCTAAACCCGAAACCTGACACCCGAAATACAAAACCCGAAATACAAAAGCTGAAAGTCAAAACCCCAAACCTGAAACCCAAAACCCAATCGCGAAACTCGAAACTAGAAACTCGAAATTGGTAACCCAAAACCCGAAACCCGAAAAACCAAAGTCCAAACCCGACATCCGAAATCCGAAACTCGAAACCCTAAATCCCAAACCGCAAACTCGAAACCTGAAACCCGAAACTCGAATCTTGAAACCCTAAACCCGAAACTCCAAACTCGAAACTCGAAACCCGAAATTCGAAACCCCAAACCCGAAACTCAAAACCTGAAAGTCGAAACCTGAAACCTGAAATCTCCAAAACCCGAAAACCCAAAGACGAATCCCGAGATCCAAAACCCGAAACCCGAAACCCTAAACCCGAAACCCGAAAACCGAAACCCGAAACCCGAACCCCGAAACCTTAAATCCCAAACCCGAAACCCGTAACCCGAAATCGATAACCCAAACCCCTAAACCCGAAACCTGAAACCCGAAATACAAAAGTCGAAACCCCAAACCTGACATCCGAAATCCGAATCCCGAAACCCTAAATCCCAAACCGTAATCTCGAAACCTGAAATCCGAAACTCGAGACCCGAAACTTGAAACTCTAAACCCGAAAGTCCAAACTCGAAAGCCGAAACCCGAAATTCGAAACCCCAAACCCGAAACTCAAAACCTGAAAGTCGAAACCTGAAACCCGAAATCGGTAACCCAAAATCCCCAAAACCCGAAATCCCAAAGACGAATCCCGAGATCCGAAACCCGAAACCCCAAACACAAAACCCTAGACCCGAAACCCGAAACCCGAATCCCGAAACCCTAAATCCCAAACCCGAAACCCGTAACCCGAAATCGATAACTAAAATCCCGAAACCCGAAAACCCAAAGTCAAAACCTGAGATCCGAAACTTGAAACCCGAAACCTAAAACCCTAAATCCCAAACCCCAAACCCGAAACTTGTAACTCGAAACTCAAACCCCCAAACTTGAAACCCCAAACCCGAAACTCACAACCTGAAAGTCGAAACCCGAAACACGAAACTCCAAACTCGAAACCCGAAATCCGAAACTCGAAATCCCAAACCCGAAACCCAAACCCCTAACTTGAAACCTGAAAGCCGAAACTCCAAACATGAAACCCCAAACCCGAACCATGAAACTCGAAATTAGAAACCCGTAACCCAAAACCCGAAATCCGAAAACCCAAAGCCGAAACCCGAAACCCGAAAAACCCGAAAAACCTGAAAACCGACATTCGAAACCTGAAACGTGAAACCTCTAACTCGAAAATCGAAACCCTAAACCCGAAACCCAAAAATCGAATCCCAAAACCCAAATCCCGAAACATGAGTCCAAAACCCGTCCCGAAACTCAAAACCCGACACCCCAAAACCCAAACTCGAAACCGGAAACCTAAAAGCCGAATCCCAAAACGCCAAAACCCTAAATCCCAAACTCGAAACACGAACCCCGAACTCGGAACCCCAAACCCGAACCACGAAACCCGAAACCTGAAACCCGAAATCGGTAACCCGAAACTAGTAACCCAAAACCTGAAATCCGAAAACCTAAAGCTGAAAATCGACATTCGAAACCTGAAACGTGAAACCTCTAACTCGAAAATCGAAACCCTAAACCCGAAACCCAAAAATCGAATCCCAAAACCCAAATCCCGAAACCGAAACCCGAAATCCGAAACCCGAAACCAGAAGGCCGAAATTCGACACCCGAAACACGAGTCTCGAAACCCGTAACTCTTAATCCGAAACTCGAAACCCGAAAGCCGAAACCCCAAACCTCAAACCCGAACCACGAAACTCGAAATCGGAAACCCGTCACCCAATACTCGACACCCGAAAAGTCGAAACCCCACATCTGAAACCCGAAATTTGAAACCCTAGATCCGAAACCCGAATCCCGAAACCTAAAACTCGAAACCTGAAACCCGAAACTCAACCTGAAAGTCGAAAGTCGAAATTCGAAATTCCAAACCCGAAACCTGAAACCCGGAAAGCCAAAGACGAATCCCGAGATTCGAAACTCGAAAGCCGAAACCCCAAAACCCAAACCCTAAGCCCGAAACCTGAAACCCGAAATACAAAAGCCGAAAGTCAAAACCCCAAACCTGAAACCCCAAACCCGATCGCGAAACTCGAAACTAGAAACCCGAAACTAGAAACCAGAAATCCGAAACCCGACACCAGAAACCCGAAACCCAAAACCCGTAACTTGTAACTTGTAACCCGAAACTCGAAACCCCAAACCCAAAACCCAAACCCGAAACCCGAAATCTGAAACCCGAAAATCGAATCCCGAAACGCCAAAACCATAAACCCCAAATTCGAAACACGAAACAAGAAACTCGTAATCCGAAACTCCAAGCCCGAAACCCGAAATCCGAAACTCAAAATCCCAAACCCAAAACTCAACCTGAAAGTCGAAACCCGAAACCCGAAATCGGTAACCCGTAATCCCCAAAACCCAAAAACCCAAACACGAATCCCGAGATCCGAAACCCGAAACTCGAAAGCCGAAATCCGAAACCCGAAACCAGAAACCTGAAATACGACACCCGAAACATGAGACCCAAAACCCGTAACTTGTAACTTGTAACCCGAAACTCGAAACCCCAAACCCAAAACCCAAACCCGAAACCCGAAATCTGAAACCCGAAAACCGAATCCCGAAACGCCAAAACCATAAACCCCAAATTCGAAACACGAAACAAGAAACTCGAAATCCGACACCCGAAACATGAGTCCCAAAACCCGTAACTCGTAACCCGAAACTCGAAACCGCACACCCCAAAACCCAAACCCCAAACTCGAAACTCGAAACCTGAAATCCGAAACCACAAACTCGAAACCCCAAAGTCCAAACTCAAAACCTGGAAGTTGAAACCCAAAACTTGAAACTCCAAACCTGAAATCGGTAACCCAAAACTCGAAACCTGAAAACCTAAATCCGAAACCCCAAACCCAAAACCCTAAATCCCAAACCCCAAACCCGAAACCTGTCACCTGAAACTCGAAACCCCAAACCCGAAACTCAAAACCTGAAAGTCGAAAGTCGAAACACGAAACTTCAAATCCGAAACCCGAAACTCAAAACATTAAAGTTGAAACCCGAAACCCAAAACCCAAAACCCGAAACCCAAAACCCAAATCCTAAAACCCGAAAGTCCAAACCTGAAACCCTAAATCGGAAACCTGAAATTCAGAACCTGAAACAAGAAACCCGAAATCCGAAGTCCGAAACACGAGTCTCGAAACCCGTAACTTGTAACTCGAAACCCGAAACCTGAAAGCCGAAACCCCAAACCTGAAACCCCAAACCCGAACCGTGAAACTCGAAATTAGAAACCCATAACCCAAAACCCGAAATTCGAAAACCCAAAGTCGAAACCCGAAACCCGAAACACTAAATCCCACACCCGAAACCCGAAAACCTAAAGCCGAAACCCGAGATCCGAAACCTGAAACCTGAAACCTTAAATCCCAAACCCCAAACCCCAAACCTGTAACCCGAAACTCAAAACTCAAAACTCGCAACCCCAAACCCGAAACTCAAAACCTGAAAATCGAAACCTGAAACCCGAAATCGGTAACCCGAAATCCCCAAAACCCGAAATCCCAAAGACGAATCCCGAGATCCGAAACCCGAAACCTCAAACACAAAACCCTAAACCCGAAACCCGAAAGCCGAATCCCGAAACCCTAAATCCCAAACCTGAAACCCGTAACCCGAAATCGATAACCCAAATCCCGAAACCCGAAAACTCAAAGTCGAAACCTGAGATCCGAAACTTGAAATCCGAAACCCCAAACCTGTAACCCGAAACTCAAAACTCAAAATTCGCAACCCCAAACCCGAAACTCAAAACCTGAAAGTCGAAACCTGAAACCCGAAATCGGTAACCCGAAATCCCCAAAACCCGAAATCCCAAAGACGAATCCCGAGATCCGAAACCCGAAACCTCAAACACAAAACCCTAAACCCGAAACCCGAAAGCCGAATCCCGAAACCCTAAATCCCAAACCTGAAACCCGTAACCCGAAATCGATAACCCAAATCCCGAAACCCGAAAACTCAAAGTCGAAACCTGAGATCCGAAACTTGAAATCCGAAACCCGAAACCTAAAACCCTAAATCACAAACCCCAAACCCGAAACTTGTAACCCGAAACTCAAACCCCCAAACTCGAAACCCCAAACCCGAAATCCGAAACTCAATCCCAAACCCGAAACTCAACCTGAAAGTCGAAACCCGAAACCTGAAATCGGTAACCCGAAATCCCCAAAACCCAAAAACCCAAAGACGAATCCTGAGATTCGAAACCCGAAACCCGAAACTGGAAAACCCGAAACTCGAAAGCCGAAATCCAAAATCCGAAACCAGGAACCTAAAATCCGACACCCGAAACATGAGACCCAAAACCCGTAACTTGTAACTTGTAACCCGAAACTCGAAACCCGAAACCCAAAACCCAAACCCGAAACCCGAAATCTGAAACCTGAAAACCGAATCCCGAAACGCCAAAACCATAAACCCCAAGTTCGAAACACGAACCCCGAACTCCAAACTTAAAACCCGAAACCACAAACTCGAAATTCGAAACAAGAAACTCGAAATCCAACACCCGAAACATGAGTCCCAAAACCCGTAACTCGTAACCTGAAACTCGAAACCCGAAACACGAAACTCCAAACCCGAAACCCAAAACCAGAAACTCGAAACTCGAAACTCTAAACCCCAAACTCGAAACTCAAAACCTGAATGTTGAAACCCGAAACCCGAAATCGGTAAACTGAAATCCCCAAAACCTGAAAACCCAAAGACGAATCCCGAGATCCGAAACCCCAAACGCGAAACCGAAACTCGAAAGCCGAAACTCCAAACCGAAAACCCGTAACCCGAAACTCGTAATCCGTAACCCGAAACCCGAAATCTCAAACCCGAAACCAGAAACCTGAAATCCGACACCCGAAATATGAGACCCAAAACCCGTAACTTGTAACTGGTAACACAAAACTCGAAACCCCACACCCAAAACCCAAACCCGAAACCCGAATTCCGAAACGCCAAAACCATAAACCCCAAATTCGAAACACGAACACCGAACTCCAAACTCGAAACTCGAAACTCGCGTTTGGGGTTTTGGTTTTGGGTTTTGGGGTTTGGGTTTTGGGGTGTGGGGTTTCGGGTGTCAGATTTTGGATTTTGGATTTTGGGTTTCGGGTTTCGGATTTTGAGTTTTGAGTTTTGGGTTTCAGGTTTGAGATTTGGGGGCCCTCGAGTTTAGGGTTTCAACTTACGGGTTTTGGGTTTTCGATTTCGGGTTTGATGTTTGGAATTTCAGGTTTCGGGTTTCGACTTTCAAGTTGAGTTTCGTGTTTAGGGTTTCGAGTTTGGGGTTTCGGGTTACAGGTTTCGGGTTTAGGCCCTAAACCCTAAGCTGAATCCTGAAACACCAAAACCCAAACCCTGAACGCGAAACCCGAAACTCGAAAGCCGAAACTCCAAACCGGAAACCTATAACCCAAAAATCGTAAACCGAAACCCCAAACTCGAAACCTCAAACCCGAAATCCGAAACCCGAAATCCGACACCCGAAACATGAGTCCAAAACCCGTCCCGAAACTCAAAACCCGACAACCCAAAACCCAAACTCGAAACCGGAAACCTAAAAGCCGAATCCCAAAACGCCAAAACCCTAAATCCCAAACTCGAAACACGAACCCCGAACTCGGAACCCCAAACCCGAACCACGAAACCCGAAACCCGAAACCCGAAATCGGTAACCCGAAACTAGTAACCCAAAACCTGAAATCCGAAAACCTAAAGCTGAAAATCGACATTCGAAACCTGAAACGTGAAACCTCTAACTCGAAAATCGAAACCCTAAACCCGAAACCCAAAAATCGAATCCCAAAACCCAAATCCCGAAACCGAAACCCGAAATCCGAAACCCGAAACCAGAAGGCCGAAATTCGACACCCGAAACACGAGTCTCGAAACCCGTAACTCTTAATCCGAAACTCGAAACCCGAAAGCCGAAACCCCAAACCTCAAACCCGAACCACGAAACTCGAAATCGGAAACCCGTCACCCAATACTCGACACCCGAAAAGTCGAAACCCCACATCTGAAACCCGAAATTTGAAACCCTAGATCCGAAACCCGAATCCCGAAACCTAAAACTCGAAACCTCAAACCCGAAACTCAACCTGAAAGTCGAAAGTCGAAATTCGAAATTCCAAACCCAAAACCTGAAACCCGGAAAGCCAAAGACGAATCCCGAGATTCGAAACTCGAAAGCCGAAACCCCAAAACCCAAACCCTAAGCCCGAAACCTGAAACCCGAAATACAAAAGCCGAAAGTCAAAACCCCAAACCTGAAACCCCAAACCCGATCGTGAAACTCGAAACTAGAAACCCGAAATTGGTAACCCGAAATCCCCAAAACCCAAAAACCCAAAGACGAATCCTGAGATCCAAAACCCGAAACCCCAAACGCGAAACCCGAAACTTGAAAGCCGAAATCCGAAACCCGAAACCAGAAACCTGAAATCCGACACCCGAAACATGAGACCCAAAACCCGTAACTTGTAACTTGTAACTTGTAACCCGAAACTCGAAACCCCAAACCCAAAACCCAAAACCCGAAACCCGAAATCTGAAACCCGAAAACCGAATCCCGAAACGCCAAAACCATAAACCCCAAATTCGAAACCCCAAACCCGAAACTTGTAACCCGAAACTCAAACCCCCAAACTCGAAACCCCAAACCCGAAACTAAAACCTGAAAGTCGAAACCCGAAACCCGAAATCCGAAACTCAAAATCCCAAACCCGAAACTCAACCTGAAAGTCGAAACCTGAAACCTGAAATCGGTAACTCGAAATCCCTTAAACCCGAAATCCCAAAGACGAATCCCGAGATCCGAAACCCGAAACCCCAAACACAAAACCCTAAACCTGAAACCCAAAAGCCGAAAGCCGAATCCCGAAACCCTAAATCCCAAACCCGAAACCCGAAACCTGTTACCCGAAATCGATAACCCAAATCCCGAAACCCGAAAACCCAAAGTTGAAACCTGAGATCCGAAACTTGAAATCCGAAACTCGAAACCTAAAACCCTAAATCCCAAACCCCAAACCCGAAACTCAAACCCCCAAACTAGAAACCCCAAACCCGAAACTACAACCTGAAAGTCGAAACCCGAAACACGAAACTCCAAGCCCGAAACCCGAAATCCGAAACTCAAAATCCCAAACCCAAAACTCAACTTGAAAGTCGAAACCCGAAACCCGAAATCGGTAACCCGAAATCCCCAAAACCCAAAAACCCAAACACGAATCCCGAGATCCGAAACCCGAAACTCGAAAGCCGAAATCCGAAACCCGAAACCAGAAACCTGAAATACGACACCCGAAACATGAGACCCAAAACCCGTAACTTGTAACTTGTAACCCGAAACTCGAAACCCCAAACCCAAAACCCAAACCCGAAACCCGAAATCTGAAACCCGAAAACCGAATCCCGAAACGCCAAAACCATAAACCCCAAATTCGAAACACGAAACAAGAAACTCGAAATCCGACACCCGAAACATGAGTCCCAAAACCCGTAACTCGTAACCCGAAACTCGAAACCGCACACCCCAAAACCCAAACCCCAAACTCGAAACTCGAAACCTGAAATCCGAAACCACAAACTCGAAACCCCAAAGTCCAAACTCAAAACCTGGAAGTTGAAACCCAAAACTTGAAACTCCAAACCTGAAATCGGTAACCCAAAACTCGAAACCTGAAAACCTAAATCCGAAACCCCAAACCCAAAACCCTAAATCCCAAACCCCAAACCCGAAACCTGTCACCTGAAACTCGAAACCCCAAACCCGAAACTCAAAACCTGAAAGTCGAAAGTCGAAACACGAAACTTCAAATCCGAAACCCGAAACTCAAAACATGAAAGTTGAAACCCGAAACCCAAAACCGAAAACCCGTAACCCGAAATCGGTAACCCAAAACCCGAAATCCAAAAACCAAAAGACGAATCCCAAGATTCGAAACACGAAACTCGAAACCCGAAACCCCAAACTCGAAACCCCAAACTCAAAACTTGAAAGTCGAAACCCGAAACCCAAAACTTTAAACCCGAAATCCGAAACCCGTAACTTGAAACCTGAAACTCGAAATCGGGAACCCGAAAACCCAAAGCCGAAACCCGAAATTCGAAACCCGAAACCTGAAACTCGAAACCAGTAACCCGAAATTCGAAACCCGAAACCCCAAACTCGACACCCGAAACCCGAAACCCCAATCCTGAAACCCGAAACCCAAAACCCAAATCCTGAAACCCGAAACTCCAAACCTGAAACCCGAAATCGGACACCTGAAATTAGAAACCTGAAAAAAGAAACCCGAAATCCGAAGTTCGAAACACGAGTCTCAAAACCCGTAACTCGTACCTCGAAATCCGAAACCCGAAACCCAAACCCCTAACCTGAAATCCGAAAACCGAAACCCTAAACCTGAAACCCCAAACCCGAAACCCCAAACCCGTAACCCAAAACCCGAAATCCGAAAACCCTAAGCTGAAACCCGAAACCCAAAAAATTAAATTCCAAATCCGAAACCCGAAAACCTAAAGCCGAAACCCGAGATCCGAAACCTTAAACCTGAAACTCGAAACTTGAAACCTGTAACCTGAAACTCAAAACTCCAAACTCGAAACCCCAAACCCAAAACTCAAAACCTGAAAGTCGAAACCCGAAACACGAAACTCCAAACTCGTAACTCAAAACCTGAAAGTCGAAACCCGAAACCCAAAACTCCAAATCTGAAATCGGAAACCCGTAACCTGAAATCTGAAACTCGAAATCGGGGACCCGAAAACCCAAAGCCGAAACCCGAAATTCGATACCCGAAACCTAAAACTCGAAATCAGTAACCTTAAATTCGAAACCCGAAACCCCAAACTCGAAACCCCAAACCCAAAACCCAAATCCTGAAACCCGAAACCCAAAACCCAAATCCTAAAACCCGAAAGTCCAAACCTGAAACCCTAAATCGGAAACCTGAAATTCAGAACCTGAAACAAGAAACCCGAAATCCGAAGTCCGAAACACGAGTCTCGAAACCCGTAACTTGTAACTCGAAACCCGAAACCTGAAACCTAATCCCCTAACCTGAAACCCGAAAGCCGAAACCCCAAACCTAAAACCCCAAACCCGAACCGTGAAACTCGAAATTAGAAACCCATAACCCAAAACCCGAAATTCGAAAACCCAAAGTCGAAACCCGAAACCCAAAACACTAAATCCCAAACCCGAAACCCGAGATCCGAAACCTGAAACCTGAAACCTTAAATCCCAAACCCCAAACCCCAAACCTGTAACCCGAAACTCAAAACTCAAAACTCGCAACCCCAAACCCGAAACTCAAAACCTGAAAGTCGAAACCTGAAACCCGAAATCGGTAACCCGAAATCCCCAAAACCCGAAATCCCAAAGACGAATCCCGAGATCCGAAACCCGAAACCTCAAACACAAAACCCTAAACCCGAAACCCGAAAGCCGAATCCCGAAACCCTAAATCCCAAACCTGAAACCCGTAACCCGAAATCGATAACCCAAATCCCGAAACCCGAAAACTCAAAGTCGAAACCTGAGATCCGAAACTTGAAATCCGAAACCCGAAACCTAAAACCCTAAATCACAAACCCCAAACCCGAAACTCAAACCCCCAAACTCGAAACCCCAAACCCGAAATCCGAAACTCAAAATCCCAAACCCGAAACTCAACCTGAAAGTCGAAACCCGAAACCTGAAATCGGTAACCCGAAATCCCCAAAACCCAAAAACCCAAAGACGAATCCTGAGATCCGAAACCCGAAACCCCAAACTGGAAACCCGAAACTCGAAAGCCGAAATCCGAAATCCGAAACCAGGAACCTAAAATCCGACACCCGAAACATGAGACCCAAAACCCGTAACTTGTAACTTGTAACCCGAAACTCGAAACCCGAAACCCAAAACCCAAACCCGAAACCCGAAATCTGAAACCCGAAAACCGAATCCCGAAACGCCAAAACCATAAACCCCAAGTTCGAAACACGAACCCCGAACTCCAAACTTAAAACCCGAAACCTCAAACTCGAAATTCGAAACAAGAAACTCGAAATCCAACACCCGAAACATGAGTCCCAAAACCCGTAACTCGTAACCTGAAACTCGAAACCGCACACCCCAAAACCCAAACCCCAAACTCGAAACCCGAAACCTTAAATCCGAAACCACAAACTCGAAACCCCAAAGTCCAAACTCAAAACCTGAAAGTTGAAACCCGAAACCTAAAACCCTAAATCCCAAACCCCAAACCCGAAACTTGTAACTCGAAACTCAAACCCCCAAACTTGAAACCCCAAACCCGAAACTCACAACCTGAAAGTCGAAACCCGAAACACGAAACTCCAAACTCGAAACCCGAAATCCGAAACTCGAAATCCCAAACCCGAAACCCAAACCCCTAACTTGAAACCTGAAAGCCGAAACTCCAAACATGAAACCCCAAACCCGAACCATGAAACTCGAAATTAGAAACCCGTAACCCAAAACCCGAAATCCGAAAACCCAAAGCCGAAACCCGAAACACGAAAAACCCGAAAAACCTGAAAACCGACATTCGAAACCTGAAACGTGAAACCTCTAACTCGAAAATCGAAACCCTAAACCCGAAACCCAAAAATCGAATCCCAAAACCCAAATCCCGAAACATGAGTCCAAAACCCGTCCCGAAACTCAAAACCCGACACCCCAAAACCCAAACTCGAAACCGGAAACCTAAAAGCCGAATCCCAAAACGCCAAAACCCTAAATCTCAAACTCGAAACACGAACCCCGAACTCGGAACCCCAAACCCGAACCACGAAACCCGAAACCTGAAACCCGAAATCGGTAACCCGAAACTAGTAACCCAAAACCTGAAATCCGAAAACCTAAAGCTGAAAATCGACATTCGAAACCTGAAACGTGAAACCTCTAACTCGAAAATCGAAACCCTAAACCCGAAACCCAAAAATCGAATCCCAAAACCCAAATCCCAAAACCGAAACCCGAAATCCGAAACCCGAAACCAGAAGGCCGAAATTCGACACCCGAAACACGAGTCTCGAAACCCGTAACTCTTAATCCGAAACTCGAAACCCGAAAGCCGAAACCCCAAACCTCAAACCCGAACCACGAAACTCGAAATCGGAAACCCGTCACCCAATACTCGACACCCGAAAAGTCGAAACCCCACATCTGAAACCCGAAATTTGAAACCCTAGATCCGAAACCCGAATCCCGAAACATAAAACTCGAAACCTCAAACCCGAAACTCAACCTGAAAGTCGAAAGTCGAAATTCGAAATTCCAAACCCGAAACCTGAAACCCGGAAAGCCAAAGACGAATCCCGAGATTCGAAACTCGAAAGCCGAAACCCCAAAACCCAAACCCTAAGCCCGAAACCTGAAACCCGAAATACAAAAGCCGAAAGTCAAAACCCCAAACCTGAAACCCCAAACCCGATCGCGAAACTCGAAACTAGAAACCCGAAACTAGAAACCAGAAATCCGAAACCCGAAACCAGAAACCCGAAACCCAAAACCCGTAACTTGTAACTTGTAACCCGAAACTCGAAACCCCAAACCCAAAACCCAAACCCGAAACCCGAAATCTGAAACCCGAAAACCGAATCCCGAAACGCCAAAACCATAAACCCCAAATTCGAAACACGAAACAAGAAACTCGTAATCCGAAACTCCAAGCCCGAAACCCGAAATCCGAAACTCAAAATCCCAAACCCAAAACTCAACCTGAAAGTCGAAACCCGAAACCCGAAATCGGTAACCCGTAATCCCCAAAACCCAAAAACCCAAACACGAATCCCGAGATCCGAAACCCGAAACTCGAAAGCCGAAATCCGAAACCCGAAACCAGAAACCTGAAATACGACACCCGAAACATGAGACCCAAAACCCGTAACTTGTAACCCGAAACTCGAAACCCCAAACCCAAAACCCAAACCCGAAACCCGAAATCTGAAACCCGAAAACCGAATCCCGAAACGCCAAAACCATAAACCCCAAATTCGAAACACGAAACAAGAAACTCGAAATCCGACACCCGAAACATGAGTCCCAAAACCCGTAACTCGTAACCCGAAACTCGAAACCGCACACCCCAAAACCCAAACCCCAAACTCGAAACTCGAAACCTGAAATCCGAAACCACAAACTCGAAACCCCAAAGTCCAAACTCAAAACCTGGAAGTTGAAACCCAAAACTTGAAACTCCAAACCTGAAATCGGTAACCCAAAACTCGAAACCTGAAAACCTAAATCCGAAACCCCAAACCCAAAACCCTAAATCCCAAACCCCAAACCCGAAACCTGTCACCTGAAACTCGAAACCCCAAACCCGAAACTCAAAACCTGAAAGTCGAAAGTCGAAACACGAAACTTCAAATCCGAAACCCGAAACTCAAAACATGAAAGTTGAAACCCGAAACCCAAAACCGAAAACCCGTAACCCGAAATCGGTAACCCAAAACCCGAAATCCAAAAACCAAAAGACGAATCCCAAGATTCGAAACACGAAACTCGAAACCCGAAACCCCAAACTCGAAACCCCAAACTCAAAACTTGAAAGTCGAAACCCGAAACCCAAAACTTTAAACCCGAAATCCGAAACCCGTAACTTGAAACCTGAAACTCGAAATCGGGAACCCGAAAACCCAAAGCCGAAACCCGAAATTCGAAACCCGAAACCTGAAACTCGAAACCAGTAACCCGAAATTCGAAACCCGAAACCCCAAACTCGACACCCGAAACCCGAAACCCCAATCCTGAAACCCGAAACCCAAAACCCAAATCCTGAAACCCGAAACTCCAAACCTGAAACCCGAAATCGGACACCTGAAATTAGAAACCTGAAAAAAGAAACCCGAAATCCGAAGTTCGAAACACGAGTCTCAAAACCCGTAACTCGTACCTCGAAATCCGAAACCCGAAACCCAAACCCCTAACCTGAAATCCGAAAACCGAAACCCTAAACCTGAAACCCCAAACCCGAAACCCCAAACCCGTAACCCAAAACCCGAAATCCGAAAACCCTAAGCTGAAACCCGAAACCCAAAAAATTAAATTCCAAATCCGAAACCCGAAAACCTAAAGCCGAAACCCGAGATCCGAAACCTTAAACCTGAAACTCGAAACTTGAAACCTGTAACCTGAAACTCAAAACTCCAAACTCGAAACCCCAAACCCAAAACTCAAAACCTGAAAGTCGAAACCCGAAACACGAAACTCCAAACTCGTAACTCAAAACCTGAAAGTCGAAACCCGAAACCCAAAACTCCAAATCTGAAATCGGAAACCCGTAACCTGAAATCTGAAACTCGAAATCGGGGACCCGAAAACCCAAAGCCGAAACCCGAAATTCGATACCCGAAACCTAAAACTCGAAATCAGTAACCTTAAATTCGAAACCCGAAACCCCAAACTCGAAACCCCAAACCCAAAACCCAAATCCTGAAACCCGAAACCCAAAACCCAAATCCTAAAACCCGAAAGTCCAAACCTGAAACCCTAAATCGGAAACCTGAAATTCAGAACCTGAAACAAGAAACCCGAAATCCGAAGTCCGAAACACGAGTCTCGAAACCCGTAACTTGTAACTCGAAACCCGAAACCTGAAACCTAATCCCCTAACCTGAAACCCGAAAGCCGAAACCCCAAACCTAAAACCCCAAACCCGAACCGTGAAACTCGAAATTAGAAACCCATAACCCAAAACCCGAAATTCGAAAACCCAAAGTCGAAACCCGAAACCCAAAACACTAAATCCCAAACCCGAAACCCGAGATCCGAAACCTGAAACCTGAAACCTTAAATCCCAAACCCCAAACCCCAAACCTGTAACCCGAAACTCAAAACTCAAAACTCGCAACCCCAAACCCGAAACTCAAAACCTGAAAGTCGAAACCTGAAACCCGAAATCGGTAACCCGAAATCCCCAAAACCCGAAATCCCAAAGACGAATCCCGAGATCCGAAACCCGAAACCTCAAACACAAAACCCTAAACCCGAAACCCGAAAGCCGAATCCCGAAACCCTAAATCCCAAACCTGAAACCCGTAACCCGAAATCGATAACCCAAATCCCGAAACCCGAAAACTCAAAGTCGAAACCTGAGATCCGAAACTTGAAATCCGAAACCCGAAACCTAAAACCCTAAATCACAAACCCCAAACCCGAAACTCAAACCCCCAAACTCGAAACCCCAAACCCGAAATCCGAAACTCAAAATCCCAAACCCGAAACTCAACCTGAAAGTCGAAACCCGAAACCTGAAATCGGTAACCCGAAATCCCCAAAACCCAAAAACCCAAAGACGAATCCTGAGATCCGAAACCCGAAACCCCAAACTGGAAACCCGAAACTCGAAAGCCGAAATCCGAAATCCGAAACCAGGAACCTAAAATCCGACACCCGAAACATGAGACCCAAAACCCGTAACTTGTAACTTGTAACCCGAAACTCGAAACCCGAAACCCAAAACCCAAACCCGAAACCCGAAATCTGAAACCCGAAAACCGAATCCCGAAACGCCAAAACCATAAACCCCAAGTTCGAAACACGAACCCCGAACTCCAAACTTAAAACCCGAAACCTCAAACTCGAAATTCGAAACAAGAAACTCGAAATCCAACACCCGAAACATGAGTCCCAAAACCCGTAACTCGTAACCTGAAACTCGAAACCGCACACCCCAAAACCCAAACCCCAAACTCGAAACCCGAAACCTTAAATCCGAAACCACAAACTCGAAACCCCAAAGTCCAAACTCAAAACCTGAAAGTTGAAACCCGAAACCTAAAACCCTAAATCCCAAACCCCAAACCCGAAACTTGTAACTCGAAACTCAAACCCCCAAACTTGAAACCCCAAACCCGAAACTCACAACCTGAAAGTCGAAACCCGAAACACGAAACTCCAAACTCGAAACCCGAAATCCGAAACTCGAAATCCCAAACCCGAAACCCAAACCCCTAACTTGAAACCTGAAAGCCGAAACTCCAAACATGAAACCCCAAACCCGAACCATGAAACTCGAAATTAGAAACCCGTAACCCAAAACCCGAAATCCGAAAACCCAAAGCCGAAACCCGAAACACGAAAAACCCGAAAAACCTGAAAACCGACATTCGAAACCTGAAACGTGAAACCTCTAACTCGAAAATCGAAACCCTAAACCCGAAACCCAAAAATCGAATCCCAAAACCCAAATCCCGAAACATGAGTCCAAAACCCGTCCCGAAACTCAAAACCCGACACCCCAAAACCCAAACTCGAAACCGGAAACCTAAAAGCCGAATCCCAAAACGCCAAAACCCTAAATCTCAAACTCGAAACACGAACCCCGAACTCGGAACCCCAAACCCGAACCACGAAACCCGAAACCTGAAACCCGAAATCGGTAACCCGAAACTAGTAACCCAAAACCTGAAATCCGAAAACCTAAAGCTGAAAATCGACATTCGAAACCTGAAACGTGAAACCTCTAACTCGAAAATCGAAACCCTAAACCCGAAACCCAAAAATCGAATCCCAAAACCCAAATCCCAAAACCGAAACCCGAAATCCGAAACCCGAAACCAGAAGGCCGAAATTCGACACCCGAAACACGAGTCTCGAAACCCGTAACTCTTAATCCGAAACTCGAAACCCGAAAGCCGAAACCCCAAACCTCAAACCCGAACCACGAAACTCGAAATCGGAAACCCGTCACCCAATACTCGACACCCGAAAAGTCGAAACCCCACATCTGAAACCCGAAATTTGAAACCCTAGATCCGAAACCCGAATCCCGAAACATAAAACTCGAAACCTCAAACCCGAAACTCAACCTGAAAGTCGAAAGTCGAAATTCGAAATTCCAAACCCGAAACCTGAAACCCGGAAAGCCAAAGACGAATCCCGAGATTCGAAACTCGAAAGCCGAAACCCCAAAACCCAAACCCTAAGCCCGAAACCTGAAACCCGAAATACAAAAGCCGAAAGTCAAAACCCCAAACCTGAAACCCCAAACCCGATCGCGAAACTCGAAACTAGAAACCCGAAACTAGAAACCAGAAATCCGAAACCCGAAACCAGAAACCCGAAACCCAAAACCCGTAACTTGTAACTTGTAACCCGAAACTCGAAACCCCAAACCCAAAACCCAAACCCGAAACCCGAAATCTGAAACCCGAAAACCGAATCCCGAAACGCCAAAACCATAAACCCCAAATTCGAAACACGAAACAAGAAACTCGTAATCCGAAACTCCAAGCCCGAAACCCGAAATCCGAAACTCAAAATCCCAAACCCAAAACTCAACCTGAAAGTCGAAACCCGAAACCCGAAATCGGTAACCCGTAATCCCCAAAACCCAAAAACCCAAACACGAATCCCGAGATCCGAAACCCGAAACTCGAAAGCCGAAATCCAAAACCCGAAACCAGAAACCTGAAATACGACACCCGAAACATGAGACCCAAAACCCGTAACTTGTAACCCGAAACTCGAAACCCCAAACCCAAAACCCAAACCCGAAACCCGAAATCTGAAACCCGAAAACCGAATCCCGAAACGCCAAAACCATAAACCCCAAATTCGAAACACGAAACAAGAAACTCGAAATCCGACACCCGAAACATGAGTCCCAAAACCCGTAACTCGTAACCCGAAACTCGAAACCGCACACCCCAAAACCCAAACCCCAAACTCGAAACTCGAAACCTGAAATCCGAAACCACAAACTCGAAACCCCAAAGTCCAAACTCAAAACCTGGAAGTTGAAACCCAAAACTTGAAACTCCAAACCTGAAATCGGTAACCCAAAACTCGAAACCTGAAAACCTAAATCCGAAACCCCAAACCCAAAACCCTAAATCCCAAACCCCAAACCCGAAACCTGTCACCTGAAACTCGAAACCCCAAACCCGAAACTCAAAACCTGAAAGTCGAAAGTCGAAACACGAAACTTCAAATCCGAAACCCGAAACTCAAAACATGAAAGTTGAAACCCGAAACCCAAAACCGAAAACCCGTAACCCGAAATCGGTAACCCAAAACCCGAAATCCAAAAACCAAAAGACGAATCCCAAGATTCGAAACACGAAACTCGAAACCCGAAACCCCAAACTCGAAACCCCAAACTCAAAACTTGAAAGTCGAAACCCGAAACCCAAAACTTTAAACCCGAAATCCGAAACCCGTAACTTGAAACCTGAAACTCGAAATCGGGAACCCGAAAACCCAAAGCCGAAACCCGAAATTCGAAACCCGAAACCTGAAACTCGAAACCAGTAACCCGAAATTCGAAACCCGAAACCCCAAACTCGACACCCGAAACCCGAAACCCCAATCCTGAAACCCGAAACCCAAAACCCAAATCCTGAAACCCGAAACTCCAAACCTGAAACCCGAAATCGGACACCTGAAATTAGAAACCTGAAAAAAGAAACCCGAAATCCGAAGTTCGAAACACGAGTCTCAAAACCCGTAACTCGTACCTCGAAATCCGAAACCCGAAACCCAAACCCCTAACCTGAAATCCGAAAACCGAAACCCTAAACCTGAAACCCCAAACCCGAAACCCCAAACCCGTAACCCAAAACCCGAAATCCGAAAACCCTAAGCTGAAACCCGAAACCCAAAAAATTAAATTCCAAATCCGAAACCCGAAAACCTAAAGCCGAAACCCGAGATCCGAAACCTTAAACCTGAAACTCGAAACTTGAAACCTGTAACCTGAAACTCAAAACTCCAAACTCGAAACCCCAAACCCAAAACTCAAAACCTGAAAGTCGAAACCCGAAACACGAAACTCCAAACTCGTAACTCAAAACCTGAAAGTCGAAACCCGAAACCCAAAACTCCAAATCTGAAATCGGAAACCCGTAACCTGAAATCTGAAACTCGAAATCGGGGACCCGAAAACCCAAAGCCGAAACCCGAAACTCAAAACATTAAAGTTGAAACCCGAAACCCAAAACCGAAAACCCGCAACCCGAAATCAGTAACCCAAAACCCGAAACCCAAAACCCAAATCCTAAAACCCGAAAGTCCAAACCTGAAACCCTAAATCGGAAACCTGAAATTCAGAACCTGAAACAAGAAACCCGAAATCCGAAGTCCGAAACACGAGTCTCGAAACCCGTAACTTGTAACTCGAAACCCGAAACCTGAAAGCCGAAACCCCAAACCTGAAACCCCAAACCCGAACCGTGAAACTCGAAATTAGAAACCCATAACCCAAAACCCGAAATTCGAAAACCCAAAGTCGAAACCCGAAACCCGAAACACTAAATCCCACACCCGAAACCCGAAAACCTAAAGCCGAAACCCGAGATCCGAAACCTGAAACCTGAAACCTTAAATCCCAAACCCCAAACCCCAAACCTGTAACCCGAAACTCAAAACTCAAAACTCGCAACCCCAAACCCGAAACTCAAAACCTGAAAATCGAAACCTGAAACCCGAAATCGGTAACCCGAAATCCCCAAAACCCGAAATCCCAAAGACGAATCCCGAGATCCGAAACCCGAAACCTCAAACACAAAACCCTAAACCCGAAACCCGAAAGCCGAATCCCGAAACCCTAAATCCCAAACCTGAAACCCGTAACCCGAAATCGATAACCCAAATCCCGAAACCCGAAAACTCAAAGTCGAAACCTGAGATCCGAAACTTGAAATCCGAAACCCCAAACCTGTAACCCGAAACTCAAAACTCAAAATTCGCAACCCCAAACCCGAAACTCAAAACCTGAAAGTCGAAACCTGAAACCCGAAATCGGTAACCCGAAATCCCCAAAACCCGAAATCCCAAAGACGAATCCCGAGATCCGAAACCCGAAACCTCAAACACAAAACCCTAAACCCGAAACCCGAAAGCCGAATCCCGAAACCCTAAATCCCAAACCTGAAACCCGTAACCCGAAATCGATAACCCAAATCCCGAAACCCGAAAACTCAAAGTCGAAACCTGAGATCCGAAACTTGAAATCCGAAACCCGAAACCTAAAACCCTAAATCACAAACCCCAAACCCGAAACTTGTAACCCGAAACTCAAACCCCCAAACTCGAAACCCCAAACCCGAAATCCGAAACTCAATCCCAAACCCGAAACTCAACCTGAAAGTCGAAACCCGAAACCTGAAATCGGTAACCCGAAATCCCCAAAACCCAAAAACCCAAAGACGAATCCTGAGATTCGAAACCCGAAACCCGAAACTGGAAAACCCGAAACTCGAAAGCCGAAATCCAAAATCCGAAACCAGGAACCTAAAATCCGACACCCGAAACATGAGACCCAAAACCCGTAACTTGTAACTTGTAACCCGAAACTCGAAACCCGAAACCCAAAACCCAAACCCGAAACCCGAAATCTGAAACCTGAAAACCGAATCCCGAAACGCCAAAACCATAAACCCCAAGTTCGAAACACGAACCCCGAACTCCAAACTTAAAACCCGAAACCACAAACTCGAAATTCGAAACAAGAAACTCGAAATCCAACACCCGAAACATGAGTCCCAAAACCCGTAACTCGTAACCTGAAACTCGAAACCCGAAACACGAAACTCCAAACCCGAAACCCAAAACCAGAAACTCGAAACTCGAAACTCTAAACCCCAAACTCGAAACTCAAAACCTGAATGTTGAAACCCGAAACCCGAAATCGGTAAACTGAAATCCCCAAAACCTGAAAACCCAAAGACGAATCCCGAGATCCGAAACCCCAAACGCGAAACCGAAACTCGAAAGCCGAAACTCCAAACCGAAAACCCGTAACCCGAAACTCGTAATCCGTAACCCGAAACCCGAAATCTCAAACCCGAAACCAGAAACCTGAAATCCGACACCCGAAATATGAGACCCAAAACCCGTAACTTGTAACTGGTAACACAAAACTCGAAACCCCACACCCAAAACCCAAACCCGAAACCCGAATTCCGAAACGCCAAAACCATAAACCCCAAATTCGAAACACGAACACCGAACTCCAAACTCGAAACTCGAAACTCGCGTTTGGGGTTTTGGTTTTGGGTTTTGGGGTTTGGGTTTTGGGGTGTGGGGTTTCGGGTGTCAGATTTTGGATTTTGGATTTTGGGTTTCGGGTTTCGGATTTTGAGTTTTGAGTTTTGGGTTTCAGGTTTGAGATTTGGGGGCCCTCGAGTTTAGGGTTTCAACTTACGGGTTTTGGGTTTTCGATTTCGGGTTTGATGTTTGGAATTTCAGGTTTCGGGTTTCGACTTTCAAGTTGAGTTTCGTGTTTAGGGTTTCGAGTTTGGGGTTTCGGGTTACAGGTTTCGGGTTTAGGCCCTAAACCCTAAGCTGAATCCTGAAACACCAAAACCCAAACCCTGAACGCGAAACCCGAAACTCGAAAGCCGAAACTCCAAACCGGAAACCTATAACCCAAAAATCGTAAACCGAAACCCCAAACTCGAAACCTCAAACCCGAAATCCGAAACCCGAAATCCGACACCCGAAACATGAGTCCAAAACCCGTCCCGAAACTCAAAACCCGACAACCCAAAACCCAAACTCGAAACCGGAAACCTAAAAGCCGAATCCCAAAACGCCAAAACCCTAAATCCCAAACTCGAAACACGAACCCCGAACTCGGAACCCCAAACCCGAACCACGAAACCCGAAACCCGAAACCCGAAATCGGTAACCCGAAACTAGTAACCCAAAACCTGAAATCCGAAAACCTAAAGCTGAAAATCGACATTCGAAACCTGAAACGTGAAACCTCTAACTCGAAAATCGAAACCCTAAACCCGAAACCCAAAAATCGAATCCCAAAACCCAAATCCCGAAACCGAAACCCGAAATCCGAAACCCGAAACCAGAAGGCCGAAATTCGACACCCGAAACACGAGTCTCGAAACCCGTAACTCTTAATCCGAAACTCGAAACCCGAAAGCCGAAACCCCAAACCTCAAACCCGAACCACGAAACTCGAAATCGGAAACCCGTCACCCAATACTCGACACCCGAAAAGTCGAAACCCCACATCTGAAACCCGAAATTTGAAACCCTAGATCCGAAACCCGAATCCCGAAACCTAAAACTCGAAACCTCAAACCCGAAACTCAACCTGAAAGTCGAAAGTCGAAATTCGAAATTCCAAACCCAAAACCTGAAACCCGGAAAGCCAAAGACGAATCCCGAGATTCGAAACTCGAAAGCCGAAACCCCAAAACCCAAACCCTAAGCCCGAAACCTGAAACCCGAAATACAAAAGCCGAAAGTCAAAACCCCAAACCTGAAACCCCAAACCCGATCGTGAAACTCGAAACTAGAAACCCGAAATTGGTAACCCGAAATCCCCAAAACCCAAAAACCCAAAGACGAATCCTGAGATCCAAAACCCGAAACCCCAAACGCGAAACCCGAAACTTGAAAGCCGAAATCCGAAACCCGAAACCAGAAACCTGAAATCCGACACCCGAAACATGAGACCCAAAACCCGTAACTTGTAACTTGTAACTTGTAACCCGAAACTCGAAACCCCAAACCCAAAACCCAAAACCCGAAACCCGAAATCTGAAACCCGAAAACCGAATCCCGAAACGCCAAAACCATAAACCCCAAATTCGAAACCCCAAACCCGAAACTTGTAACCCGAAACTCAAACCCCCAAACTCGAAACCCCAAACCCGAAACTAAAACCTGAAAGTCGAAACCCGAAACCCGAAATCCGAAACTCAAAATCCCAAACCCGAAACTCAACCTGAAAGTCGAAACCTGAAACCTGAAATCGGTAACTCGAAATCCCTTAAACCCGAAATCCCAAAGACGAATCCCGAGATCCGAAACCCGAAACCCCAAACACAAAACCCTAAACCTGAAACCCAAAAGCCGAAAGCCGAATCCCGAAACCCTAAATCCCAAACCCGAAACCCGAAACCTGTTACCCGAAATCGATAACCCAAATCCCGAAACCCGAAAACCCAAAGTTGAAACCTGAGATCCGAAACTTGAAATCCGAAACTCGAAACCTAAAACCCTAAATCCCAAACCCCAAACCCGAAACTCAAACCCCCAAACTAGAAACCCCAAACCCGAAACTACAACCTGAAAGTCGAAACCCGAAACACGAAACTCCAAGCCCGAAACCCGAAATCCGAAACTCAAAATCCCAAACCCAAAACTCAACTTGAAAGTCGAAACCCGAAACCCGAAATCGGTAACCCGAAATCCCCAAAACCCAAAAACCCAAACACGAATCCCGAGATCCGAAACCCGAAACTCGAAAGCCGAAATCCGAAACCCGAAACCAGAAACCTGAAATACGACACCCGAAACATGAGACCCAAAACCCG
This sequence comes from Vigna unguiculata, assembly GCF_037176805.1. NCBI lineage: Eukaryota > Viridiplantae > Streptophyta > Magnoliopsida > Fabales > Fabaceae > Vigna > Vigna unguiculata. Next base: position 37,233,531 of record NC_140800.1, on the reverse strand, counting down.
TAACTTGTAACTTGTAACCCGAAACTCGAAACCCCAAACCCAAAACCCAAACCCGAAACCCGAAATCTGAAACCCGAAAACCGAATCCCGAAACGCCAAAACCATAAACCCCAAATTCGAAACACGAAACAAGAAACTCGAAATCCGACACCCGAAACATGAGTCCCAAAACCCGTAACTCGTAACCCGAAACTCGAAACCGCACACCCCAAAACCCAAACCCCAAACTCGAAACTCGAAACCTGAAATCCGAAACCACAAACTCGAAACCCCAAAGTCCAAACTCAAAACCTGGAAGTTGAAACCCAAAACTTGAAACTCCAAACCTGAAATCGGTAACCCAAAACTCGAAACCTGAAAACCTAAATCCGAAACCCCAAACCCAAAACCCTAAATCCCAAACCCCAAACCCGAAACCTGTCACCTGAAACTCGAAACCCCAAACCCGAAACTCAAAACCTGAAAGTCGAAAGTCGAAACACGAAACTTCAAATCCGAAACCCGAAACTCAAAACATGAAAGTTGAAACCCGAAACCCAAAACCGAAAACCCGTAACCCGAAATCGGTAACCCAAAACCCGAAATCCAAAAACCAAAAGACGAATCCCAAGATTCGAAACACGAAACTCGAAACCCGAAACCCCAAACTCGAAACCCCAAACTCAAAACTTGAAAGTCGAAACCCGAAACCCAAAACTTTAAACCCGAAATCCGAAACCCGTAACTTGAAACCTGAAACTCGAAATCGGGAACCCGAAAACCCAAAGCCGAAACCCGAAATTCGAAACCCGAAACCTGAAACTCGAAACCAGTAACCCGAAATTCGAAACCCGAAACCCCAAACTCGACACCCGAAACCCGAAACCCCAATCCTGAAACCCGAAACCCAAAACCCAAATCCTGAAACCCGAAACTCCAAACCTGAAACCCGAAATCGGACACCTGAAATTAGAAACCTGAAAAAAGAAACCCGAAATCCGAAGTTCGAAACACGAGTCTCAAAACCCGTAACTCGTACCTCGAAATCTGAAACCCGAAACCCAAACCCCTAACCTGAAATCCGAAAACCGAAACCCTAAACCTGAAACCCCAAACCCGAAACCCCAAACCCGTAACCCAAAACCCGAAATCCGAAAACCCTAAGCTGAAACCCGAAACCCAAAAAATTAAATTCCAAATCCGAAACCCGAAAACCTAAAGCCGAAACCCGAGATCCGAAACCTTAAACCTGAAACTCGAAACTTGAAACCTGTAACCTGAAACTCAAAACTCCAAACTCGAAACCCCAAACCCAAAACTCAAAACCTGAAAGTCGAAACCCGAAACACGAAACTCCAAACTCGTAACTCAAAACCTGAAAGTCGAAACCCGAAACCCAAAACTCCAAATCTGAAATCGGAAACCCGTAACCTGAAATCTGAAACTCGAAATCGGGGACCCGAAAACCCAAAGCCGAAACCCGAAATTCGATACCCGAAACCTAAAACTCGAAATCAGTAACCTTAAATTCGAAACCCGAAACCCCAAACTCGAAACCCCAAACCCAAAACCCAAATCCTGAAACCCGAAACCCAAAACCCAAATCCTAAAACCCGAAAGTCCAAACCTGAAACCCTAAATCGGAAACCTGAAATTCAGAACCTGAAACAAGAAACCCGAAATCCGAAGTCCGAAACACGAGTCTCGAAACCCGTAACTTGTAACTCGAAACCCGAAACCTGAAACCTAATCCCCTAACCTGAAACCCGAAAGCCGAAACCCCAAACCTAAAACCCCAAACCCGAACCGTGAAACTCGAAATTAGAAACCCATAACCCAAAACCCGAAATTCGAAAACCCAAAGTCGAAACCCGAAACCCAAAACACTAAATCCCAAACCCGAAACCCGAGATCCGAAACCTGAAACCTGAAACCTTAAATCCCAAACCCCAAACCCCAAACCTGTAACCCGAAACTCAAAACTCAAAACTCGCAACCCCAAACCCGAAACTCAAAACCTGAAAGTCGAAACCTGAAACCCGAAATCGGTAACCCGAAATCCCCAAAACCCGAAATCCCAAAGACGAATCCCGAGATCCGAAACCCGAAACCTCAAACACAAAACCCTAAACCCGAAACCCGAAAGCCGAATCCCGAAACCCTAAATCCCAAACCTGAAACCCGTAACCCGAAATCGATAACCCAAATCCCGAAACCCGAAAACTCAAAGTCGAAACCTGAGATCCGAAACTTGAAATCCGAAACCCGAAACCTAAAACCCTAAATCACAAACCCCAAACCCGAAACTCAAACCCCCAAACTCGAAACCCCAAACCCGAAATCCGAAACTCAAAATCCCAAACCCGAAACTCAACCTGAAAGTCGAAACCCGAAACCTGAAATCGGTAACCCGAAATCCCCAAAACCCAAAAACCCAAAGACGAATCCTGAGATCCGAAACCCGAAACCCCAAACTGGAAACCCGAAACTCGAAAGCCGAAATCCGAAATCCGAAACCAGGAACCTAAAATCCGACACCCGAAACATGAGACCCAAAACCCGTAACTTGTAACTTGTAACCCGAAACTCGAAACCCCAAACCCAAAACCCAAACCCGAAACCCGAAATCTGAAACCCGAAAACCGAATCCCGAAACGCCAAAACCATAAACCCCTAATTCGAAACACGAAACAAGAAACTCGAAATCCGACACCCGAAACATGAGTCCCAAAACCCGTAACTCGTAACCCGAAACTCGAAACCGCACACCCCAAAACCCAAACCCCAAACTCGAAACTCGAAACCTGAAATCCGAAACCACAAACTCAAAACCCCAAAGTCCAAACTCAAAACCTGGAAGTTGAAACCCAAAACTTGAAACTCCAAACCTGAAATCGGTAACCCAAAACTCGAAACCTGAAAACCTAAATCCGAAACCCCAAACCCAAAACCCTAAATCCCAAACCCCAAACCCGAAACCTGTCACCTGAAACTCGAAACCCCAAACCCGAAACTCAAAACCTGAAAGTCGAAAGTCGAAACACGAAACTTCAAATCCGAAACCCGAAACTCAAAACATGAAAGTTGAAACCCGAAACCCAAAACCGAAAACCCGTAACCCGAAATCGGTAACCCAAAACCCGAAATCCAAAAACCAAAAGACGAATCCCAAGATTCGAAACACGAAACTCGAAACCCGAAACCCCAAACTCGAAACCCCAAACTCAAAACTTGAAAGTCGAAACCCGAAACCCAAAACTTTAAACCCGAAATCCGAAACCCGTAACTTGAAACCTGAAACTCGAAATCGGGAACCCGAAAACCCAAAGCCGAAACCCGAAATTCGAAACCCGAAACCTGAAACTCGAAACCAGTAACCCGAAATTCGAAACCCGAAACCCCAAACTCGACACCCGAAACCCGAAACCCCAATCCTGAAACCCGAAACCCAAAACCCAAATCCTGAAACCCGAAACTCCAAACCTGAAACCCGAAATCGGACACCTGAAATTAGAAACCTGAAAAAAGAAACCCGAAATCCGAAGTTCGAAACACGAGTCTCAAAACCCGTAACTCGTACCTCGAAATCTGAAACCCGAAACCCAAACCCCTAACCTGAAATCCGAAAACCGAAACCCTAAACCTGAAACCCCAAACCCGAAACCCCAAACCCGTAACCCAAAACCCGAAATCCGAAAACCCTAAGCTGAAACCCGAAACCCAAAAAATTAAATTCCAAATCCGAAACCCGAAAACCTAAAGCCGAAACCCGAGATCCGAAACCTTAAACCTGAAACTCGAAACTTGAAACCTGTAACCTGAAACTCAAAACTCCAAACTCGAAACCCCAAACCCAAAACTCAAAACCTGAAAGTCGAAACCCGAAACACGAAACTCCAAACTCGTAACTCAAAACCTGAAAGTCGAAACCCGAAACCCAAAACTCCAAATCTGAAATCGGAAACCCGTAACCTGAAATCTGAAACTCGAAATCGGGGACCCGAAAACCCAAAGCCGAAACCCGAAATTCGATACCCGAAACCTAAAACTCGAAATCAGTAACCTTAAATTCGAAACCCGAAACCCCAAACTCGAAACCCCAAACCCAAAACCCAAATCCTGAAACCCGAAACCCAAAACCCAAATCCTAAAACCCGAAAGTCCAAACCTGAAACCCTAAATCGGAAACCTGAAATTCAGAACCTGAAACAAGAAACCCGAAATCCGAAGTCCGAAACACGAGTCTCGAAACCCGTAACTTGTAACTCGAAACCCGAAACCTGAAACCTAATCCCCTAACCTGAAACCCGAAAGCCGAAACCCCAAACCTAAAACCCCAAACCCGAACCGTGAAACTCGAAATTAGAAACCCATAACCCAAAACCCGAAATTCGAAAACCCAAAGTCGAAACCCGAAACCCAAAACACTAAATCCCAAACCCGAAACCCGAGATCCGAAACCTGAAACCTGAAACCTTAAATCCCAAACCCCAAACCCCAAACCTGTAACCCGAAACTCAAAACTCAAAACTCGCAACCCCAAACCCGAAACTCAAAACCTGAAAGTCGAAACCTGAAACCCGAAATCGGTAACCCGAAATCCCCAAAACCCGAAATCCCAAAGACGAATCCCGAGATCCGAAACCCGAAACCTCAAACACAAAACCCTAAACCCGAAACCCGAAAGCCGAATCCCGAAACCCTAAATCCCAAACCTGAAACCCGTAACCCGAAATCGATAACCCAAATCCCGAAACCCGAAAACTCAAAGTCGAAACCTGAGATCCGAAACTTGAAATCCGAAACCCGAAACCTAAAACCCTAAATCACAAACCCCAAACCCGAAACTTGTAACCCGAAACTCAAACCCCCAAACTCGAAACCCCAAACCCGAAATCCGAAACTCAATCCCAAACCCGAAACTCAACCTGAAAGTCGAAACCCGAAACCTGAAATCGGTAACCCGAAATCCCCAAAACCCAAAAACCCAAAGACGAATCCTGAGATTCGAAACCCGAAACCCGAAACTGGAAAACCCGAAACTCGAAAGCCGAAATCCAAAATCCGAAACCAGGAACCTAAAATCCGACACCCGAAACATGAGACCCAAAACCCGTAACTTGTAACTTGTAACCCGAAACTCGAAACCCGAAACCCAAAACCCAAACCCGAAACCCGAAATCTGAAACCCGAAAACCGAATCCCGAAACGCCAAAACCATAAACCCCAAGTTCGAAACACGAACCCCGAACTCCAAACTTAAAACCCGAAACCACAAACTCGAAATTCGAAACAAGAAACTCGAAATCCAACACCCGAAACATGAGTCCCAAAACCCGTAACTCGTAACCTGAAACTCGAAACCCGAAACACGAAACTCCAAACCCGAAACCCAAAACCAAAAACTCGAAACTCGAAACTCTAAACCCCAAACTCGAAACTCAAAACCTGAATGTTGAAACCCGAAACCCGAAACCCGAAATCGGTAAACTGAAATCCCCAAAACCTGAAAACCCAAAGACGAATCCCGAGATCCGAAACCCCAAACGCGAAACCGAAACTCGAAAGCCGAAACTCCAAACCGAAAACCCGTAACCCGAAACTCGTAATCCGTAACCCGAAACCCGAAATCTCAAACCCGAAACCAGAAACCTGAAATCCGACACCCGAAATATGAGACCCAAAACCCGTAACTTGTAACTGGTAACACAAAACTCGAAACCCCACACCCAAAACCCAAACCCGAAACCCGAATTCCGAAACGCCAAAACCATAAACCCCAAATTCGAAACACGAACACCGAACTCCAAACTCGAAACTCGAAACTCGCGTTTGGGGTTTTGGTTTTGGGTTTTGGGGTTTGGGTTTTGGGGTGTGGGGTTTCGGGTGTCAGATTTTGGATTTTGGATTTTGGGTTTCGGGTTTCGGATTTTGAGTTTTGAGTTTTGGGTTTCAGGTTTGAGATTTGGGGGCCCTCGAGTTTAGGGTTTCAACTTACGGGTTTTGGGTTTTCGATTTCGGGTTTGATGTTTGGAATTTCAGGTTTCGGGTTTCGACTTTCAAGTTGAGTTTCGTGTTTAGGGTTTCGAGTTTGGGGTTTCGGGTTACAGGTTTCGGGTTTAGGCCCTAAACCCTAAGCTGAATCCTGAAACACCAAAACCCAAACCCTGAACGCGAAACCCGAAACTCGAAAGCCGAAACTCCAAACCGGAAACCTATAACCCAAAAATCGTAAACCGAAACCCCAAACTCGAAACCTCAAACCCGAAATCCGAAACCCGAAATCCGACACCCGAAACATGAGTCCAAAACCCGTCCCGAAACTCAAAACCCGACAACCCAAAACCCAAACTCGAAACCGGAAACCTAAAAGCCGAATCCCAAAACGCCAAAACCCTAAATCCCAAACTCGAAACACGAACCCCGAACTCGGAACCCCAAACCCGAACCACGAAACCCGAAACCCGAAACCCGAAATCGGTAACCCGAAACTAGTAACCCAAAACCTGAAATCCGAAAACCTAAAGCTGAAAATCGACATTCGAAACCTGAAACGTGAAACCTCTAACTCGAAAATCGAAACCCTAAACCCGAAACCCAAAAATCGAATCCCAAAACCCAAATCCCGAAACCGAAACCCGAAATCCGAAACCCGAAACCAGAAGGCCGAAATTCGACACCCGAAACACGAGTCTCGAAACCCGTAACTCTTAATCCGAAACTCGAAACCCGAAAGCCGAAACCCCAAACCTCAAACCCGAACCACGAAACTCGAAATCGGAAACCCGTCACCCAATACTCGACACCCGAAAAGTCGAAACCCCACATCTGAAACCCGAAATTTGAAACCCTAGATCCGAAACCCGAATCCCGAAACCTAAAACTCGAAACCTCAAACCCGAAACTCAACCTGAAAGTCGAAAGTCGAAATTCGAAATTCCAAACCCAAAACCTGAAACCCGGAAAGCCAAAGACGAATCCCGAGATTCGAAACTCGAAAGCCGAAACCCCAAAACCCAAACCCTAAGCCCGAAACCTGAAACCCGAAATACAAAAGCCGAAAGTCAAAACCCCAAACCTGAAACCCCAAACCCGATCGTGAAACTCGAAACTAGAAACCCGAAATTGGTAACCCGAAATCCCCAAAACCCAAAAACCCAAAGACGAATCCTGAGATCCAAAACCCGAAACCCCAAACGCGAAACCCGAAACTTGAAAGCCGAAATCCGAAACCCGAAACCAGAAACCTGAAATCCGACACCCGAAACATGAGACCCAAAACCCGTAACTTGTAACTTGTAACTTGTAACCCGAAACTCGAAACCCCAAACCCAAAACCCAAAACCCGAAACCCGAAATCTGAAACCCGAAAACCGAATCCCGAAACGCCAAAACCATAAACCCCAAATTCGAAACCCCAAACCCGAAACTTGTAACCCGAAACTCAAACCCCCAAACTCGAAACCCCAAACCCGAAACTAAAACCTGAAAGTCGAAACCCGAAACCCGAAATCCGAAACTCAAAATCCCAAACCCGAAACTCAACCTGAAAGTCGAAACCTGAAACCTGAAATCGGTAACTCGAAATCCCTTAAACCCGAAATCCCAAAGACGAATCCCGAGATCCGAAACCCGAAACCCCAAACACAAAACCCTAAACCTGAAACCCAAAAGCCGAAAGCCGAATCCCGAAACCCTAAATCCCAAACCCGAAACCCGAAACCTGTTACCCGAAATCGATAACCCAAATCCCGAAACCCGAAAACCCAAAGTTGAAACCTGAGATCCGAAACTTGAAATCCGAAACTCGAAACCTAAAACCCTAAATCCCAAACCCCAAACCCGAAACTCAAACCCCCAAACTAGAAACCCCAAACCCGAAACTACAACCTGAAAGTCGAAACCCGAAACACGAAACTCCAAGCCCGAAACCCGAAATCCGAAACTCAAAATCCCAAACCCAAAACTCAACTTGAAAGTCGAAACCCGAAACCCGAAATCGGTAACCCGAAATCCCCAAAACCCAAAAACCCAAACACGAATCCCGAGATCCGAAACCCGAAACTCGAAAGCCGAAATCCGAAACCCGAAACCAGAAACCTGAAATACGACACCCGAAACATGAGACCCAAAACCCGTAACTTGTAACTTGTAACCCGAAACTCGAAACCCCAAACCCAAAACCCAAACCCGAAACCCGAAATCTGAAACCCGAAAACCGAATCCCGAAACGCCAAAACCATAAACCCCAAATTCGAAACACGAAACAAGAAACTCGAAATCCGACACCCGAAACATGAGTCCCAAAACCCGTAACTCGTAACCCGAAACTCGAAACCGCACACCCCAAAACCCAAACCCCAAACTCGAAACTCGAAACCTGAAATCCGAAACCACAAACTCGAAACCCCAAAGTCCAAACTCAAAACCTGGAAGTTGAAACCCAAAACTTGAAACTCCAAACCTGAAATCGGTAACCCAAAACTCGAAACCTGAAAACCTAAATCCGAAACCCCAAACCCAAAACCCTAAATCCCAAACCCCAAACCCGAAACCTGTCACCTGAAACTCGAAACCCCAAACCCGAAACTCAAAACCTGAAAGTCGAAAGTCGAAACACGAAACTTCAAATCCGAAACCCGAAACTCAAAACATGAAAGTTGAAACCCGAAACCCAAAACCGAAAACCCGTAACCCGAAATCGGTAACCCAAAACCCGAAATCCAAAAACCAAAAGACGAATCCCAAGATTCGAAACACGAAACTCGAAACCCGAAACCCCAAACTCGAAACCCCAAACTCAAAACTTGAAAGTCGAAACCCGAAACCCAAAACTTTAAACCCGAAATCCGAAACCCGTAACTTGAAACCTGAAACTCGAAATCGGGAACCCGAAAACCCAAAGCCGAAACCCGAAATTCGAAACCCGAAACCTGAAACTCGAAACCAGTAACCCGAAATTCGAAACCCGAAACCCCAAACTCGACACCCGAAACCCGAAACCCCAATCCTGAAACCCGAAACCCAAAACCCAAATCCTGAAACCCGAAACTCCAAACCTGAAACCCGAAATCGGACACCTGAAATTAGAAACCTGAAAAAAGAAACCCGAAATCCGAAGTTCGAAACACGAGTCTCAAAACCCGTAACTCGTACCTCGAAATCTGAAACCCGAAACCCAAACCCCTAACCTGAAATCCGAAAACCGAAACCCTAAACCTGAAACCCCAAACCCGAAACCCCAAACCCGTAACCCAAAACCCGAAATCCGAAAACCCTAAGCTGAAACCCGAAACCCAAAAAATTAAATTCCAAATCCGAAACCCGAAAACCTAAAGCCGAAACCCGAGATCCGAAACCTTAAACCTGAAACTCGAAACTTGAAACCTGTAACCTGAAACTCAAAACTCCAAACTCGAAACCCCAAACCCAAAACTCAAAACCTGAAAGTCGAAACCCGAAACACGAAACTCCAAACTCGTAACTCAAAACCTGAAAGTCGAAACCCGAAACCCAAAACTCCAAATCTGAAATCGGAAACCCGTAACCTGAAATCTGAAACTCGAAATCGGGGACCCGAAAACCCAAAGCCGAAACCCGAAATTCGATACCCGAAACCTAAAACTCGAAATCAGTAACCTTAAATTCGAAACCCGAAACCCCAAACTCGAAACCCCAAACCCAAAACCCAAATCCTGAAACCCGAAACCCAAAACCCAAATCCTAAAACCCGAAAGTCCAAACCTGAAACCCTAAATCGGAAACCTGAAATTCAGAACCTGAAACAAGAAACCCGAAATCCGAAGTCCGAAACACGAGTCTCGAAACCCGTAACTTGTAACTCGAAACCCGAAACCTGAAACCTAATCCCCTAACCTGAAACCCGAAAGCCGAAACCCCAAACCTAAAACCCCAAACCCGAACCGTGAAACTCGAAATTAGAAACCCATAACCCAAAACCCGAAATTCGAAAACCCAAAGTCGAAACCCGAAACCCAAAACACTAAATCCCAAACCCGAAACCCGAGATCCGAAACCTGAAACCTGAAACCTTAAATCCCAAACCCCAAACCCCAAACCTGTAACCCGAAACTCAAAACTCAAAACTCGCAACCCCAAACCCGAAACTCAAAACCTGAAAGTCGAAACCTGAAACCCGAAATCGGTAACCCGAAATCCCCAAAACCCGAAATCCCAAAGACGAATCCCGAGATCCGAAACCCGAAACCTCAAACACAAAACCCTAAACCCGAAACCCGAAAGCCGAATCCCGAAACCCTAAATCCCAAACCTGAAACCCGTAACCCGAAATCGATAACCCAAATCCCGAAACCCGAAAACTCAAAGTCGAAACCTGAGATCCGAAACTTGAAATCCGAAACCCGAAACCTAAAACCCTAAATCACAAACCCCAAACCCGAAACTCAAACCCCCAAACTCGAAACCCCAAACCCGAAATCCGAAACTCAAAATCCCAAACCCGAAACTCAACCTGAAAGTCGAAACCCGAAACCTGAAATCGGTAACCCGAAATCCCCAAAACCCAAAAACCCAAAGACGAATCCTGAGATCCGAAACCCGAAACCCCAAACTGGAAACCCGAAACTCGAAAGCCGAAATCCGAAATCCGAAACCAGGAACCTAAAATCCGACACCCGAAACATGAGACCCAAAACCCGTAACTTGTAACTTGTAACCCGAAACTCGAAACCCCAAACCCAAAACCCAAACCCGAAACCCGAAATCTGAAACCCGAAAACCGAATCCCGAAACGCCAAAACCATAAACCCCTAATTCGAAACACGAAACAAGAAACTCGAAATCCGACACCCGAAACATGAGTCCCAAAACCCGTAACTCGTAACCCGAAACTCGAAACCGCACACCCCAAAACCCAAACCCCAAACTCGAAACTCGAAACCTGAAATCCGAAACCACAAACTCAAAACCCCAAAGTCCAAACTCAAAACCTGGAAGTTGAAACCCAAAACTTGAAACTCCAAACCTGAAATCGGTAACCCAAAACTCGAAACCTGAAAACCTAAATCCGAAACCCCAAACCCAAAACCCTAAATCCCAAACCCCAAACCCGAAACCTGTCACCTGAAACTCGAAACCCCAAACCCGAAACTCAAAACCTGAAAGTCGAAAGTCGAAACACGAAACTTCAAATCCGAAACCCGAAACTCAAAACATGAAAGTTGAAACCCGAAACCCAAAACCGAAAACCCGTAACCCGAAATCGGTAACCCAAAACCCGAAATCCAAAAACCAAAAGACGAATCCCAAGATTCGAAACACGAAACTCGAAACCCGAAACCCCAAACTCGAAACCCCAAACTCAAAACTTGAAAGTCGAAACCCGAAACCCAAAACTTTAAACCCGAAATCCGAAACCCGTAACTTGAAACCTGAAACTCGAAATCGGGAACCCGAAAACCCAAAGCCGAAACCCGAAATTCGAAACCCGAAACCTGAAACTCGAAACCAGTAACCCGAAATTCGAAACCCGAAACCCCAAACTCGACACCCGAAACCCGAAACCCCAATCCTGAAACCCGAAACCCAAAACCCAAATCCTGAAACCCGAAACTCCAAACCTGAAACCCGAAATCGGACACCTGAAATTAGAAACCTGAAAAAAGAAACCCGAAATCCGAAGTTCGAAACACGAGTCTCAAAACCCGTAACTCGTACCTCGAAATCTGAAACCCGAAACCCAAACCCCTAACCTGAAATCCGAAAACCGAAACCCTAAACCTGAAACCCCAAACCCGAAACCCCAAACCCGTAACCCAAAACCCGAAATCCGAAAACCCTAAGCTGAAACCCGAAACCCAAAAAATTAAATTCCAAATCCGAAACCCGAAAACCTAAAGCCGAAACCCGAGATCCGAAACCTTAAACCTGAAACTCGAAACTTGAAACCTGTAACCTGAAACTCAAAACTCCAAACTCGAAACCCCAAACCCAAAACTCAAAACCTGAAAGTCGAAACCCGAAACACGAAACTCCAAACTCGTAACTCAAAACCTGAAAGTCGAAACCCGAAACCCAAAACTCCAAATCTGAAATCGGAAACCCGTAACCTGAAATCTGAAACTCGAAATCGGGGACCCGAAAACCCAAAGCCGAAACCCGAAATTCGATACCCGAAACCTAAAACTCGAAATCAGTAACCTTAAATTCGAAACCCGAAACCCCAAACTCGAAACCCCAAACCCAAAACCCAAATCCTGAAACCCGAAACCCAAAACCCAAATCCTAAAACCCGAAAGTCCAAACCTGAAACCCTAAATCGGAAACCTGAAATTCAGAACCTGAAACAAGAAACCCGAAATCCGAAGTCCGAAACACGAGTCTCGAAACCCGTAACTTGTAACTCGAAACCCGAAACCTGAAACCTAATCCCCTAACCTGAAACCCGAAAGCCGAAACCCCAAACCTAAAACCCCAAACCCGAACCGTGAAACTCGAAATTAGAAACCCATAACCCAAAACCCGAAATTCGAAAACCCAAAGTCGAAACCCGAAACCCAAAACACTAAATCCCAAACCCGAAACCCGAGATCCGAAACCTGAAACCTGAAACCTTAAATCCCAAACCCCAAACCCCAAACCTGTAACCCGAAACTCAAAACTCAAAACTCGCAACCCCAAACCCGAAACTCAAAACCTGAAAGTCGAAACCTGAAACCCGAAATCGGTAACCCGAAATCCCCAAAACCCGAAATCCCAAAGACGAATCCCGAGATCCGAAACCCGAAACCTCAAACACAAAACCCTAAACCCGAAACCCGAAAGCCGAATCCCGAAACCCTAAATCCCAAACCTGAAACCCGTAACCCGAAATCGATAACCCAAATCCCGAAACCCGAAAACTCAAAGTCGAAACCTGAGATCCGAAACTTGAAATCCGAAACCCGAAACCTAAAACCCTAAATCACAAACCCCAAACCCGAAACTTGTAACCCGAAACTCAAACCCCCAAACTCGAAACCCCAAACCCGAAATCCGAAACTCAATCCCAAACCCGAAACTCAACCTGAAAGTCGAAACCCGAAACCTGAAATCGGTAACCCGAAATCCCCAAAACCCAAAAACCCAAAGACGAATCCTGAGATTCGAAACCCGAAACCCGAAACTGGAAAACCCGAAACTCGAAAGCCGAAATCCAAAATCCGAAACCAGGAACCTAAAATCCGACACCCGAAACATGAGACCCAAAACCCGTAACTTGTAACTTGTAACCCGAAACTCGAAACCCGAAACCCAAAACCCAAACCCGAAACCCGAAATCTGAAACCCGAAAACCGAATCCCGAAACGCCAAAACCATAAACCCCAAGTTCGAAACACGAACCCCGAACTCCAAACTTAAAACCCGAAACCACAAACTCGAAATTCGAAACAAGAAACTCGAAATCCAACACCCGAAACATGAGTCCCAAAACCCGTAACTCGTAACCTGAAACTCGAAACCCGAAACACGAAACTCCAAACCCGAAACCCAAAACCAAAAACTCGAAACTCGAAACTCTAAACCCCAAACTCGAAACTCAAAACCTGAATGTTGAAACCCGAAACCCGAAACCCGAAATCGGTAAACTGAAATCCCCAAAACCTGAAAACCCAAAGACGAATCCCGAGATCCGAAACCCCAAACGCGAAACCGAAACTCGAAAGCCGAAACTCCAAACCGAAAACCCGTAACCCGAAACTCGTAATCCGTAACCCGAAACCCGAAATCTCAAACCCGAAACCAGAAACCTGAAATCCGACACCCGAAATATGAGACCCAAAACCCGTAACTTGTAACTGGTAACACAAAACTCGAAACCCCACACCCAAAACCCAAACCCGAAACCCGAATTCCGAAACGCCAAAACCATAAACCCCAAATTCGAAACACGAACACCGAACTCCAAACTCGAAACTCGAAACTCGCGTTTGGGGTTTTGGTTTTGGGTTTTGGGGTTTGGGTTTTGGGGTGTGGGGTTTCGGGTGTCAGATTTTGGATTTTGGATTTTGGGTTTCGGGTTTCGGATTTTGAGTTTTGAGTTTTGGGTTTCAGGTTTGAGATTTGGGGGCCCTCGAGTTTAGGGTTTCAACTTACGGGTTTTGGGTTTTCGATTTCGGGTTTGATGTTTGGAATTTCAGGTTTCGGGTTTCGACTTTCAAGTTGAGTTTCGTGTTTAGGGTTTCGAGTTTGGGGTTTCGGGTTACAGGTTTCGGGTTTAGGCCCTAAACCCTAAGCTGAATCCTGAAACACCAAAACCCAAACCCTGAACGCGAAACCCGAAACTCGAAAGCCGAAACTCCAAACCGGAAACCTATAACCCAAAAATCGTAAACCGAAACCCCAAACTCGAAACCTCAAACCCGAAATCCGAAACCCGAAATCCGACACCCGAAACATGAGTCCAAAACCCGTCCCGAAACTCAAAACCCGACACCCCAAAACCCAAACTCGAAACCGGAAACCTAAAAGCCGAATCCCAAAACGCCAAAACCCTAAATCCCAAACTCGAAACACGAACCCCGAACTCGGAACCCCAAACCCGAACCACGAAACCCGAAACCCGAAACCCGAAATCGGTAACCCGAAACTAGTAACCCAAAACCTGAAATCCGAAAACCTAAAGCTGAAAATCGACATTCGAAACCTGAAACGTGAAACCTCTAACTCGAAAATCGAAACCCTAAACCCGAAACCCAAAAATCGAATCCCAAAACCCAAATCCCGAAACCGAAACCCGAAATCCGAAACCCGAAACCAGAAGGCCGAAATTCGACACCCGAAACACGAGTCTCGAAACCCGTAACTCTTAATCCGAAACTCGAAACCCGAAAGCCGAAACCCCAAACCTCAAACCCGAACCACGAAACTCGAAATCGGAAACCCGTCACCCAATACTCGACACCCGAAAAGTCGAAACCCCACATCTGAAACCCGAAATTTGAAACCCTAGATCCGAAACCCGAATCCCGAAACCTAAAACTCGAAACCTCAAACCCGAAACTCAACCTGAAAGTCGAAAGTCGAAATTCGAAATTCCAAACCCAAAACCTGAAACCCGGAAAGCCAAAGACGAATCCCGAGATTCGAAACTCGAAAGCCGAAACCCCAAAACCCAAACCCTAAGCCCGAAACCTGAAACCCGAAATACAAAAGCCGAAAGTCAAAACCCCAAACCCGATCGCGAAACTCGAAACTAGAAACCCGAAATTGGTAACCCGAAATCCCCAAAACCCAAAAACCCAAAGACGAATCCTGAGATCCGAAACCCGAAACCCCAAACGCGAAACCCGAAACTTGAAAGCCGAAATCCGAAACCCGAAACCAGAAACCTGAAATCCGACACCCGAAACATGAGACCCAAAACCCGTAACTTGTAACTTGTAACTTGTAACCCGAAACTCGAAACCCCAAACCCAAAACCCAAACCCGAAACCCGAAATCTGAAACCCGAAAACCGAATCCCGAAACGCCAAAACCATAAACCCCAAATTCGAAACCCCAAACCCGAAACTTGTAACCCGAAACTCAAACCCCCAAACTCGAAACCCCAAACCCGAAACTAAAACCTGAAAGTCGAAACCCGAAACCCGAAATCCGAAACTCAAAATCCCAAACCCGAAACTCAACCTGAAAGTCGAAACCTGAAACCTGAAATCGGTAACTCGAAATCCCTTAAACCCGAAATCCCAAAGACGAATCCCGAGATCCGAAACCCGAAACCCCAAACACAAAACCCTAAACCTGAAACCCAAAAGCCGAAAGCCGAATCCCGAAACCCTAAATCCCAAACCCGAAACCCGAAACCTGTTACCCGAAATCGATAACCCAAATCCCGAAACCCGAAAACCCAAAATTGAAACCTGAGATCCGAAACTTGAAATCCGAAACTCGAAACCTAAAACCCTAAATCCCAAACCCCAAACCCGAAACTCAAACCCCCAAACTAGAAACCCCAAACCCGAAACTACAACCTGAAAGTCGAAACCCGAAACACGAAACTCCAAGCCCGAAACCCGAAATCCGAAACTCAAAATCCCAAACCCAAAACTCAACCTGAAAGTCGAAACCCGAAACCCGAAATCGGTAACCCGAAATCCCCAAAACCCAAAAACCCAAACACGAATCCCGAGATCCGAAACCCGAAACTCGAAAGCCGAAATCCGAAACCCGAAACCAGAAACCTGAAATACGACACCCGAAACATGAGACCCAAAACCCGTAACTTGTAACTTGTAACCCGAAACTCGAAACCCCAAACCCAAAACCCAAACCCGAAACCCGAAATCTGAAACCCGAAAACCGAATCCCGAAACGCCAAAACCATAAACCCCAAATTCGAAACACGAAACAAGAAACTCGAAATCCGACACCCGAAACATGAGTCCCAAAACCCGTAACTCGTAACCCGAAACTCGAAACCGCACACCCCAAAACCCAAACCCCAAACTCGAAACTCGAAACCTGAAATCCGAAACCACAAACTCGAAACCCCAAAGTCCAAACTCAAAACCTGGAAGTTGAAACCCAAAACTTGAAACTCCAAACCTGAAATCGGTAACCCAAAACTCGAAACCTGAAAACCTAAATCCGAAACCCCAAACCCAAAACCCTAAATCCCAAACCCCAAACCCGAAACCTGTCACCTGAAACTCGAAACCCCAAACCCGAAACTCAAAACCTGAAAGTCGAAAGTCGAAACACGAAACTTCAAATCCGAAACCCGAAACTCAAAACATGAAAGTTGAAACCCGAAACCCAAAACCGAAAACCCGTAACCCGAAATCGGTAACCCAAAACCCGAAACCCAAAAACCAAAAGACGAATCCCAAGATTCGAAACACGAAACTCGAAACCCGAAACCCCAAACTCGAAACCCCAAACTCAAAACTTGAAAGTCGAAACCCGAAACCCAAAACTTTAAACCCGAAATCCGAAACCCGTAACTTGAAACCTGAAACTCGAAATCGGGAACCCGAAAACCCAAAGCCGAAACCCGAAATTCGAAACCCGAAACCTAAAACTCGAAACCAGTAACCCGAAATTCGAAACCCGAAACCCCAAACTCGACACCCGAAACCCGAAACCCCAATCCTGAAACCCGAAACCCAAAACCCAAATCCTGAAACCCGAAACTCCAAACCTGAAACCCGAAATCGGACACCTGAAATTAGGAACCTGAAAAAAGAAACCCGAAATCCGAAGTTCGAAACACGAGTCTCAAAACCCGTAACTCGTACCTCGAAATCCGAAACCCGAAACCCAAACCCCTAACCTGAAATCCGAAAACCGAAACCCTAAACCTGAAACCCCAAACCCGAAACACGAGTCTCGAAACCCGTAACTTGTAACTCGAAACCCGAAACCTGAAACCTAATCCCCTAAACTGAAACCCGAAAGCCGAAACCCCAAACCTAAAACCCCAAACCCGAACCGCGAAACTCGAAATTAGAAACCCATAACCCAAAACCCGAAATTCGAAAACCCAAAGTCGAAACCCGAAACCCAAAACACTAAATCCCAAACCCGAAACCCGAGATCCGAAACCTGAAACCTGAAACCTTAAATCCCAAACCCCAAACCCCAAACCTGTAACCCGAAACTCAAAACTCAAAACTCGCAACCCCAAACCCGAAACTCAAAACCTGAAAGTCGAAACCTGAAACCCGAAATCGGTAACCCGAAATCCCCAAAACCCGAAATCCCAAAGACGAATCCCGAGATCCGAAACCCGAAACCTCAAACACAAAACCCTAAACCCGAAACCCGAAAGCCGAATCCCGAAACCCTAAATCCCAAACCTGAAACCCGTAACCCGAAATCGATAACCCAAATCCCGAAACCCGAAAACTCAAAGTCGAAACCTGAGATCCGAAACTTGAAATCCGAAACCCGAAACCTAAAACCCTAAATCACAAACCCCAAACCCGAAACTCAAACCCCCAAACTCGAAACCCCAAACCCGAAATCCGAAACTCAAAATCCCAAACCCGAAACTCAACCTGAAAGTCGAAACCCGAAACCTGAAATCGGTAACCCGAAATCCCCAAAACCCAAAAACCCAAAGACGAATCCTGAGATCCGAAACCCGAAACCCCAAACTGGAAACCCGAAACTCGAAAGCCGAAATCCGAAATCCGAAACCAGGAACCTAAAATCCGACACCCGAAACATGAGACCCAAAACCCGTAACTTGTAACTTGTAACCCGAAACTCGAAACCCGAAACCCAAAACCCAAACCCGAAACCCGAAATCTGAAACCCGAAAACCGAATCCCGAAACGCCAAAACCATAAACCCCAAGTTCGAAACACGAACCCCGAACTCCAAACTTAAAACCCGAAACCTCAAACTCGAAATTCGAAACAAGAAACTCGAAATCCAACACCCGAAACATGAGTCCCAAAACCCGTAACTCGTAACCTGAAACTCGAAACCGCACACCCCAAAACCCAAACCCCAAACTCGAAACCCGAAACCTTAAATCTGAAACCACAAACTCGAAACCCCAAAGTCCAAACTCAAAACCTGAAAGTTGAAACCCGAAACCTGAAACTCCAAACCCGAAATCAGTAACCCAAAACTCGAAACCCGAAAACCTAAATCCGAAACCCGAGATCTGAAACACGAAACCCAAAACCCTAAATCCGAAACCCTAAACCCGAAACCTGTCACCTGAAACTCGAAACCCCAAACCCGAAACTCAAAACCTGAAAGTCGAAAGTCAAAACACGAAACTTCAAATCCGAAACCAGAAACCCCATACTTGAAACTCCAAACCCGAAACTCAAAACATGAAAGTCGAAACCCGAAACCCGAAACCGAAAACCCGTAACCCGAAATCGGTAACCCAAAACCCGAAACCCAAAAACGAAAAGACGTATCCCGTGATTTGAAACACGAAACTCGAAACCCGAAACCCCAAACTCGAAATCCCAAACTCAAAACTTGAAAGTCGAAACCCGAAACCCAAAACTTTAAACCCGAAATCGGAAACCCGTAACTTGAATCCTGCAACTCGAAATCGGGAACCCGAAAACCCAAACTCGTAACCTGAAACCCGAAACTCGAAACCCGAAACTAGTAACCCGAAACTCGAAACCCCAAAACCCAAACCTGAAACCTGAAACTTGAAACTCCAAACCCGAACCCCGAAACTCGAACCCGAAACAGGTAACCCGAAACTAGTAACCCAAAACCCGAAACCTGAAAACCCAAAGCTGAAAACCGACATCCAAAACCCGAAATTCGAAACCCTAAACCCGAAACTCCAAATTCGAAACCCGAAAGTTGAAACCCAAAACCCAAATTCTGAAACCCGAAACCCGAAATCCGGAACACGAAACCAGAATCCCGAAATCCGACACCCAAAACACGAGTCTCGAAACCCGAAACTTGAAACCTGAAACCCAAAAACTCAAACCCCAAACCCGAAACCTGAAACCAGAAAGCCAAAACCCCAAACCTGAAACCTCAAACCCAAACCACGAAACTCAAAACCAGAAATCCGTAACCCAACACCCGAAATCCGAAATCTGAAACCCTAAATCTCAAACCCGAATCCCGAAACCTGTAACCCGAAACCTAAAACTCGAAACCTCAAACCCGAAACTCAAAACCTGAAAGTCGAAACTCGAAACCCGAAATTCGAAAACCCAAGGACGAATCCCGAGATTCGAAACATGAAACCTGAAACCCTAAATCCCAAACCCAAAACCTGTAACTCAAAACCCGAATACCCAAACCCCAAACCCCAAACTCAACATGAAAGTCGAAACCCGAAACCCGAAACTCCAAACCCGAAATCGGTAACCCAAAACCCGAAAACCTAAAGCCGAAACCCGAGATCCGAAACCCGAAACCCTAAATCCCAAACCCCAAACCTCAAACCTCTAACTCGAAACTCGAAACCCCAAACCCAAAACCCCAAACCCGAAACTCAAAACCTGAAAGTCGAAACTCGAAACACGAAACTTCAAACCCGAAACTCGAAACTCAAAACCTTAAAGTCGAAACCAGAAACCCGAAACTCCAAACCCGAAACCCGAAATCGGTAACCCAAAACCTGAAACCCAAAAACCAAAAGACGAATCCCGAGATTCAAAACACGAAACCCGAAACCCTAAATCCCAAACCCAAAACCTGTAACCTGAAACCCGAAACCCTAAACTCGAAACCCCAGACCCGAAACTCAAAAGCTGAAAATCGAAACCCGAAACCCAAAACTCCAAACCCAAAATTTGAAACCCGTAACCCGAAACCCAAAACACGAAACCCGTAACCTGAAACCCGAAATCAAAAATTCGAAACCCGAAAACCCAAAGCCGAAATCCGACATCCGAAACCTGAAACCGGAAACCCGAAATCGGAAACCTAAAATCCGGAACCCGAAACCAGAAACCCGAAATTCGACACCCGAAACATGAGTTTCAAAAACCCGTAACTCATAACTCGTAACTCGAAACTCGAAACCCGAAACCCGAAACCCGAAACCCAAAACCTGAAACTCCAAACCCGAACCGCGAAACTCGAAACTAGAAACCCGTGCCCGAAATTGGTAACCCGAAACCCAAAAACCCAAAGTTGAAACCCGAAACCCTAATTCCCAAACGCCAAACCCGAAACCGTAACCCGAAATCAGTAACTCAAAACCCAAAACCCGAAAACCCAAAGCCGAAACCCGAGATCCGAAACCTGAAAGCTGAAACCCTAAATCCCAAACCCCAAACCCCAAACCTGTAACTTGAAACCCCAAACTCGAAACCCCAAACCCGAAACTCAACCTGAAAGTCGAAACCCGTAACACCAAACTCAAAACCCGAAACCCGAAACTCGAAACCCGAAACCCGAAACCAGAAACCCGAAACCAGAAACTCGAACTCGAAACCCCAAAGCCAAAACTCAAAACCTGAAAGTCAAAACCCGAAACCCGAAATCGGTAACCCAAAATCACCAAAACCCAAAAAACCAAAGACGAATCCCGAGATCCGAAACCCAAAACAGCAAACGCGAAACACGAAACTCGAAAGCCAAAACTCCAAACCGGAAAACTGTAACCCGAAACTCGTAATCCGTAACCAGAAACCCCAAACTCGAAACCTCAAACCTCAAACCCGAAACCAGAAACCTGAAATTCGACACCCGAAACATGAGTCAAAAAACCCGTAACTCGTAACTCGAAACCCCACACCCAAAACCCAAACCCCAAACGCGAAAGCCGAAACTCGAAAGCCGAAACTCCAAACTGAAAACCTGTCACCCGAAACTCTTAACTCGTAACCCGAAATCCCAAACCCGAAACCTCAAAACCCAAAATCCGAAACCAGAAACCCGAAATTTGATACCTGAAACATGATCCCAAAACCCGTAACTCGTAACCCGAAACTCGAAACCCCACGCCCCAAAACCCAAACCCGAAACCTGAAACCTGAAACCCGAAAGCCAAATCCCGAAACCTGAAACCTGAAACCCGAAAGCCGAATCCCGAAACGCCAAACTCAAAACACGAAACCCGAACTCGAAACCCCAAACTCGAACCACAAAACTCGAAACCCGAAACCGGTAACCCGAAACTAGTAACCCAAAATCGGAAACCCGAAAACCCAAAGCTTAAAACCGACATCCAAAACCTGAAATTCGAAACCCTAAACCTGAAACCCCAAACTCGAAACCCCAAAGTTTAAACCCCAAACCCGAAACTCAAAACTTGAAAGTCGAAACTCGAAACCCGAAATTCCAAACCCGAAACTCGAAAACCCAAGGACGAATCCCGACATTCGAAACACGAAACCTGAAACCCTAAATCCCAAACCCAAAAGTTGTAACTCGAAACCCAAAACCCCAAACCCCAAACTCAAAACCCCAAACCCCAAACTCGAAACCCCAAACCCGAAACTCAAAACATGAAAGTCGAAACTCGAAACCCAAAATCGGTAACCCAAAACCCGAAAACCTAAAGCTGAAACCCAAGATCCGAACCCCGAAACCCTAAATCCCAAACCCCAAACCTCAAACATGTAACCCAAAACCCGAAACCCGAAACCCCAACCCCGAAACTCAAAACCTGAAAGTCGAAACCCGAAACTCAAAACCTGAAAGTCAAAACCCGAAACCCGAAACTCCAAACCCAAAACTCAAAATGGGTAACCCAAAACCCGAAACTCGAAAACCAAAAGACAAATCCCGAGATTCAAAACACAAAACCCGAAACCCTAAATCCCAAACCCAAAACCTGTAACCCGAAATCCCAAACCCGAAACCCCAAACCCGAAACTCAAAATCTGAAAATCGAAACCCGACACCCGTAACTCCAACCCGAAATTGGAAACCCGTACTCGAAACCCCGAAATCCGAAACCTGAAATCGGAAATTCGAAACCCGAAAACCCAAAACCCGAAAACCCAAAGCCGAAAGCTGACATCCGAAACCCGAAACCCGAAACCCAAAACTGGAAACCGGAAACCCGCAAACCCGAAACCTGAAATCGAAAACCTAAATTCCGGAACCCGAGACCAGAAACTCGAAATCTGATACTCGAAACACGAGTCTCGAAACCCATAACTCGTAACTCGTAACTCGAAACTCGAAACCCCACACCCAAAACCCAAACCCCAAACGCGAAACCCAAAACTCGAAAGCCGAAACTCCAAACCGAAAACCCGTAACCTGAAACTCTTAACTCGTAATCCGAAACCCCAAACTCGAAACCCGAAACCTCAAAACTCAAAATTCGAAACCAGAAACTCGAAATCCGATACCCGAAACATGAGTCCCAAAACCTGTAACTCTTAACCCGATACTCGAAACCCCACACCCCACAACCCAAACCTGAAACCTGAAACTTGAAAGCCGAATCCCGAAACGCCAAACCCCTAAACCCCAAACTCAAAACACGAACTCCGAACTCGAAACCCCAAACTCGAATCACGAAACTCGAAACCCGAAACCGGTAACCCGAAACTAGTAACCCAAAACCGGAAACCCAAAAATCCAAAGCTGAAAATCGACATCCAAAACCCGAAACTCGAAACCCGAAATTCGAAACCCTAAACCTGAAACCCCAAACTCGAAACCCCAAAGTTGAAACCCCAAACCCAAAACTCAAAACTTGAAAGTCGAAACTCGAAACCCGAAATTCCAAACCCGAAACTCGAAAACCCAAGGACGAATCCCGACATTCGAAACACGAAACCCGAAACCCTAAATCCCAAACCCAAAACCTGTAACTCGAAACCCAAAACCCCAAACCCCAAACTCGAAACCCCAAACCCGAAACTCAAAACATGAAGGTCGAAACTCGAAACCCGAAATCGGTAACCCAAAACCCGAAAACCTAAAGCCGAAACCCAAGATCCGAACCCCGAAACCCTAAATTCCAAACCCCAAACCTCAAACATGTAACCCGAAACTCGAAACCCGAAACCCGAAACCCCAACCCCGAAACTCAAAACCTGAGAGTCGAAACTCGAAACACGAAACTTCAAACCCGAAACTCGAAACTTGAAACTCCAAACCCGAAACTCAAAACCTGAAAGTCGAAACCCGAAACCCGAAACTCCAAACCCAAAACTCGAAATGGGTAACCCAAAACCCGAAACTCGAAAACCAAAAGAAAAATCCCGAGATTCAAAACACGAAACCCGAAACCCTAAATCCCAAACCCAAAACCTGTAACCCGAAATCCCAAAACCGAAACCCCAAACTCGAAACCCCAAACCCGAAACTCAAAATCTGAAAATCGAAACCCGACACACGAAACTCCAACCCGTTATTGGAAACCCGTACCTGAAACCCGAAACCCGTAACCTGAAATCCGAAACCCGAAATCGGAAATTCGAAACCCGAAAACCCAAAACCCAAAAACCCAAAGCTGAAATCCGACATCCGAAACATGAAACCCGAAACCCAAAACCGGAAACCGGAAACCCGCAAACCCGAAACCTGAAATCGGAAACCTAAAATCCGGAACCCGAGACCAGAAACACAAAATCTGACACTCGAAACACGAGTCTCGAAACCCGTAACTCGTAACTCGTAACTCGAAACTCGAAACCCCACACCCAAAACCCAAACCCCAAACGCGAAACCCGAAACTCCAAACTGAAAACCCATAACCCGAAACTCTTAACTCGTAACCTGAAACCCCAAACTCGAAACCCGAAACCTCAAAACTCGAAATTCAAAACCAGAAACTCGAAATCCGATACTCGAAACATGAGTCCCAAAACCCGTAACTCGTAACCCGAAACTCGAAACCCCACACCCCAAAACCCAAACCCGAAACCTGAAACCTGAAACCCGAAAGCCGAATCCCGAAACCCTAAATCCCAAACCCAAAACCTATAACTCGAAACCCAAAACCCCAATTCCCAAACTTGAAATCCCAAACTCGAAACTCAAAACATGAAAGTCGAAACTCGAAACCCGAAACTCAAAACCTGAAAGTCGAAACCCGAAACCCGAAACTCCAAACCCGAAACCCGAAATGGGTAACCCAAAACCCGAAACCCCAAACCCGAAACCCCAAACTCGAAACCCCAAACCCGAAACTCAAAACCTGAAAATCGAAACCCGACACCCGAAACTCCAACCCGAAATTGGAAACCCGTACCCGAAACCCGAAACCCGTAACCTGAAATCCGAAACCCAAAATCGGAAATTCGAAACCCGAAAACCCAAAGCCGAAATCCGACATCCGAAACCCGAATCCCGAAACCCGAAACATGAAACCCGAAACCCGAAACCGGAAACCCGAAAATCCGAAATCTGAAATCGGAAACCTAAAATCCGGAACCCGAGACCAGAAATCCGAAATTCGACACCCGAAACACGAGTCTCGAAACTCAAAACACGAAACCTCCAACCCCAAACCCCAAATCTGAAACCCCAAACCCGAACCGCGAAAATCAAAACTAGAAACCCGTAACCCGAAATTGGTAACCCAAAACCTAAAACACGAAAACCCAAAGTCAAAACCCGAAACCCTAACTCCCAAACCCCAAACCCTAAACCCGAAACACGTAACCCGAAACCCGTAACCCGAAATCAGTAACCCAAAACCCAAAACCCGAAAACCCAAGATCCGAAACCTGAAAGCCGAAACCCGAGACTTGAAACCCTAAATCCCAAACCCTAAATCCAAAACCCCAAACCCGGAACTCAAAACGTGAAAGTCGAAACCCGAAACACGAAACTCAAAACCCGAAACCCGAAACTCGAAACTCAAAACCAGAAACCCAAAAACCAAATCCTGTAACCAGAAACCTGAAATTTCTCACCCGAAACACGAGTCCCGAAAACCGAAACGCGAAACCCGAAACTCGAAAACTCAAACGCCAAACCCGAAACCTGAAACCCCGAAAGCTGAAACCCAAAACCCCAAACCTGAAACCTCCAACCCGAACCACGAAACTCGAAACCAGAAACCCGTAATCCAAACCCCGAAACCCGAAACCCGAAATTGGAAACCCGTAACCTGAAACCCGAAATCAAAAATTCGAAACCCGAAAACCCAAAACCCGAACACCCAAAGCCGAAATCCGACATCCGAAACCCGAAACTCGAAACCGAAAACCCGAAACCCAAAAACCCGAAACCCGAAATCGGAAAGCTAAAATCCGGAACCCGAAACCAGAAACCCAAAATCCGACACCCGAAACACGAGTCTCCAAACCCGTAACTCGTAACTCGTAACTCGAAACTCGAAACCCGAAACCCCAAACTCGAAACCCGAAACCCCAAACCCGAAACCCGAAACTCCAAACCTGAAACCCCAAAATGGAACCGAGAAACTCAAAACTAGAAACCAGTAACCCGAAATTGGTAACCCAAAACCCGAAACCCGAAAACCAAAAGTCGAAACCCGAAACCCTAATTCCCAAACCCCAAACCCGAAACCCGTAACCCGAAAACAGTAACCCAAAACCCGAAACCCGAAACCCGAAACCCGAAAACCCAAAGCCAAAATCCGAGATCCGAAACCTGCAAGCCGAAACCCAAAACCTGAAACGCTAAATCCCAAACCCTAAATCTCAAACCCCAAACCCGAAACCTGTAAATCGAAACCCCAAACTCGAAACCCCAAACCCGAAACTCAAAACCTAAAAGTCGAAACCCGAAACATGAAACTCAAAACCCGGAACCCGAAACCAGAAACTCGAACCCCAAACCCAAAACTCAAAACCCGAAACCCCAAATTCCAAACCCAAAACCTGTAACCCGAAATCCCCAAAACCTGAAAACCCAAAGACGAATCCCGAGATCCGAAACCCGAAACCCCAAACGCGGAACCTGAAACTCGAAAGCCAAAACTCCAAACCGGAAACGCGTAACCCGAAACTCGTAATTCGTAACCTGAAACCCCAAACTCGAAACCCCAAACCTCAAACTTGAAATTCAAAACCCGAAACCAGAAACCTGAAATTCGACACTCGAAACATGAGTCACAAAACCTATAACTCGTAACTCGTAACCTGGAACTTGAAACCCCACACCCAAAACCCAACGCCAAAACCATAAACCTCAAACTCGAAACACGAACCCCAAACTCGAAACTCTAAACTCGAAACTCGCGTTTGGGGTTTAGGTTTTGGGGTTTGGGGTTTCTGTTTTGGGTTTTGAGGTTTCGGGATTCGCTTTCGGGTTTTGGGGTGTGGGGTTTCGAGTTATGGGATTCGTGCTTCGGGTGTCAGATTTTGGATTTCGGGTTTCGGGTTTCGGATTTCGGGTTTCGAGTTTCGGATTTTGGGTTTGAGATTTAGGGGGTTTGAGGTTTAGGGTTTTTCAGGTTACGGGATTCGGGTTTCGGGTTACGGGTTTTCGATTTCGGGTTTTGGATTTCGACTTTCAGGTTTTGAGTTTCGTGTTTGGGATTTCGAGTTTGGGGTTTCGGGTTTCGAGTGTCGGGTTATAGGTTTCGGGTTTAGGCCCTAAACCCTCAGCCGAAACCCGAAACCCAAAAACCCGAAACCCGAAATCGGAAACCTGAAATCCGGAACCCAAAATCCGACACCCGAAACACGAGTCTCTAAAACCCGTAACTTGTAACTTGTAACTCGAAACTCGAATACCCGAAACCCCAAACCTGAAACCCTCAGCCCTAAACCCTAAACCCCAAAACCAAAACCCCAAACCCCAAAACCTAAACGCGAAACCCAAAACTCGAAAGCTAAAACTCCAAACCGAAAACCCGTAACCCGAAACTCGTAACTCGTAACCCAAAACCCCAAACTCAAAACTAGAAACCTCAAAACCCGAAATCTGAAACCATAAACCCGAAATCTGACACCCGAAACATGAGTCCCAAAACCCGTAACTCGTAACCTGAAACTCAAAATCCCACACCCCAAAACCCAAACCTGAAACCCGAAAGCCGAATCCCAAAACGCCAAACCCCTAAACCCCCAACTCGAAACACGAACCCCGAACTCGAAACCCCAAACCCGAACCACGAAACTCGAAACCCGAAACTAGTAACCCAAAACCCGAAACCCGAAAACCCAAAGCTGAAAACCGACATTTGAAACCCGAAATTCGAAACCCTAAACCCGAAACCCCAAACTCGAAACCCCTAAGTTGAATCCCAAAACCCAAATCCTGAAACCAGAAACCCAAAATCCAGAACTCGAAACCAGAAACCCGAAATCCGACACCCGAAACACGAGTCCCGAAAACTGAAACGCGAAACCAGAAACCCGAAAACTCAAACCCCAAACCCGAAACTTGAAACCCGAAAGCCGAAAGCCGAAACCCCACATCTGAAACCCAAAACCTGAAACCCTAAATCCCAAACCCGAATCCTGAAACCTATAACCCGAAACCCGAAACCTAAAACTCGAAACCTCAAACCCGAAACTCAAAACCTAAAAGTCGAAACCCTTGACCCGAAACACCAAGCTCGAAACTCCAAACCCGAAACCCAAATCCTGAAACCCGAAACCTGAAACCCAAAACCCAAATCCTGAAACCCGAAACTGCAAACCCGAAACTCAAAATCGAAAACTTGAAACCAGAAACCCAAAATCCGACACACGAAACACGAGTCTCAAAACCTGTAACTCGTAACTCGAAACTCGAAACCCAGATCCCCAAAACCCAAACCCCAAACCCCAAACCTGAAACCCGAAACCCGAAACCTTAAACCCCAAACCTAAAACCCCAAATCCGAACCGTAAAACTCGAAACTAGAAACCTATAACCCAAAATTGGTAACCCAAAAACCCAAAGTCGAAACCCAACATCCGAAACCCGAAACCTGAAACCCTAAATATCAATCCCTAAAGCTGAAACCTGTAATCCGAAACCCGAAACCCAAAACCTAAAACCCAAAACTCGAAACCCCAAACCTGAAACTTAAAACCTGAAAGTTGAAACACGAAACCCGAAACTTCAAACCCGAAACCCCAAACCAGAAATCCGTAACCCGAAATCGGTAACCCAAAACCCAAAACCCGAAAACCCAAAGCCGAAACCCGAGATCCGAAACCTGAAACCCAAATCACGAACCCTGAAACCCTAAATCCCAAACCCGAAACCCCAAACCTGTAACCCGAAACCCGAAACCCCAAACCTGAAACTCAAAACCTTAAATTCGAAACCCGTAACCCGAAATTGGTAACCCGAAAACCTAAAGCCAAAATCAGAGATCCAAAACCCGAAACCTGAAACCCTAAATCCCAAACCCGAAACCTGTAACCCGAAACTCAAAACCTGAAAGTCGAAACCCAAAACCCGAAATTGGTAACCCTAAATCCCAAACCCGAAACCTGTAACCCCAAACCCGAAACTTAAAACCTGAAAGTTGAAACCCGAAACCCGAAACTCCAAACCCGAAACCCGAAATCGGAAACCCATAACCCGAAACCCGAAAACTGTAACCTGAAACCCAAAATCGGAAACCCAAAGCCCTTAACCCGAAACCCTTAACCCGAAACCTGAAACCTGAACGCCGAATCCCGAAACCTCAAAACCTAAAACCCAAACCTGAAACCCCAAAACCCAAATCCCAAACCCGAAATCTGAAACTCGAAACCCGAAACTCCAAACCCGAAACCTGAAACCGGAAACCCAAAACCCGTAACTCGTAACTTGAAACCCAAAACCCCAAACCCGAGAACCCAAATCTGAAACCTGACATTCGAAACCCGAAACCCTAAATCCCAAACCCCAAACCCGTAACCCCAAACCCCAAACTCGAAACCCCAAACCCGAAAATCAAAACCTGAAAGTCGAAACCCGAAACCCAAAACTCCAAACCCAAAACCCGAAATCGGAAACCGGTAACCCAAAATCCGTAACCCAAAACCCGTAACCCAAAACCCGTAACCCGAAACCCTAAACTCGAAACCCCAAATCTCAAACCCAAAATTCGAACCTCGAAACAGGTTTCGGGTTTGGGATTTAGGATTTTGGGTTTCAGATCTCGGTATTCGTCTGTGGGTTTTTGGGTTTCGGGTTTTGGGTTACCGATTTCGGGTTACAGATTTCGGGTTTCGGGTTTCGACTTTCAGGTTTTGAGTTTCGGGTTTCGGGTTTCGGGTTTGGAGTTTCAGGTTTCGACTTTCAGGTTTTGAGTTTCGGGGTTTGAGGTTTCGAGTTTGTGGTTTCAGGTTTTGGGTTACAGGTTTGGGGTTTGGGATTTAGGGTTACCAACTTCGGGTTTCGGGTTTTGGGTTACCGATTTCAGGATACGGGTTTCTGGTTTCGGGTTTCGGGTTTGGAGTTTTGGGTTTCAGATTTCAACTTTCAGGTTTTGAGTTTCGGGTTTGGGGTTTCGAGTTTGGGGTTTTCGGGTTTCGAGTTTCAGGTTACAGGTTTCTGGTTTCGGGTTTGGGATTTACGGTTTCGGGTTTCGGATCTCGGGTTTCGGGTTTAGGTTTTTGGGTTTCGGGTTTTGGGTTACCGATTTCGGGTTACGAGCTTCTGGTTTCGGGTTTCGGGTTTGGAATTTCGGGTTTCGAGTTTCAACTTTTAGGTTTTGAGTTTCGGGTTTGAGGTTTTGAGTTTTAGGTTTCGGGTTTCGGGTTTTGGGTTTCGGGTTTCGGGTTACAGGTTTCGGGTTTTGGGTTTGGGATTTAGGGTTTCGGGTTTCGGGTTTCGGGTTTTGGGTTACTGAATTCGGGTTACGGGTTTCTGGTTTCGGGTTTTGGGTTTGGAAATTCGGGTTTCAAGTTTTGACTTTCAGGCTTTGAGTTTCGTGTTTGGGGTTTCAAGTTTTAGGTTTCGGGTTACAGGTTTCGGATTTCGGGTTTAGGACTTAGGGTTTCAGGTTTCAGATGTGGGGTTTCGGCTTTGGGTTTTCGGGTTTTGAGTTTCGTGTTTTGGGTTACAGATTTCGGGTTACGAGTTTCTGGTTTTGAGTTTCGTGGTTCGGGTTTGGGGTTTTAGGTTTGGGGTTTCGGCTTTCGGCTTTCAGGTTTCGAGTTTGGGGTTTGGGTTTTCAGGTTTCGGGTTTCGAGTTTCGGGTTACGAGTTACGGGTTTCGGGACTCGTGTTTCGGGTGTCGGATTTCGGGTTTCTGGTTTCGGGTTTGGGGTTCTGGTTTGGGGCTTTGGTTTACTGGTTTTGGGTTACGGGTTTCGGATTTCGGGTTTGGAATTTCGGGTTTCGGGTTTCAGGATTTGGGTTTTGGGTTTCGGCTTTGGGGTTTTGAGTTCGGGGTTTCGGGTTTAGGGTTTCGAATTTCGGGTTACAGGTTTCGAGTTTTGGGTTTCGGGCTTCGGATGTCGATTTTCAGCTTTGGTTTTTCGGGTTTCGGGCTTTGGGTTACTGGTTTCGGGTTTCGAGTTTCGTGGTTCGGGTTTGGGGTTTCGGCTTTCGGCTTTCAGGTTTTGAGTTTGAGGTTTAGGGTTTTGGCGTTTCGGGATTCGGCTTTCGGGTTTCGGGTTTGGGTTTTGGGTGTGGGGTTTCGAGTTTCGGGTTACGAGTTACGGGTTTTGGGACTCATGTTTCAGGTGTCGGATTTTGGGTTTCTGGTTTTGGGTTTCGGATTTCGGGCTTTGGGTGTGGGGTTTCGAGTTTGTGGTTTCGGGATTTGGGGTTCGGGGTTCGGAGATCGGATCTGCAACATAAGTGGGGAACAATGTACAAATGAGTTGGAAACAGCATATTATTTTTTGTACAATATTTTTTAAGTTACTAATCAATCCTTTTGTTTGTTATCCAATGGGATGTGCTGCTTAAGTACCACAACTTTGATTACAAGTTACAAAAATCAACCCTTATTGTTTCTTATTGCTTGCATTGAGTGACTGACATGAATAAAAAAACAGGTCAAACCATATCTGCAAATAAGTGGGTCACACTGAACAAATAAGTAGGGACTGCATATTACTTTTTGTTTATTGTTTTAAAATTTACTAATTAATCTTTTATTGTCATCCAATGAGATGTATTTGTTATGTACCACGGATTTGATTAAAAGTTTCACAAATCAACCCTTATAGCTTGCACTAGGTGACTGCCTTGGAAAAAAGAAGAAGGTGAAATCAGATCTGCAACATAAGTGAGGAACAATGAACAAATTAGTGGGAGATTGCATATTATTTTGTGTACAATTTTTTTTAAGCTTAATAATCAATCTTTTGTTTGTTATCCAATGAGATATACTCCTTATGTATCACGAATTTGATTACAAGTCACAAAAATCAACTCTTATTGTTTGCATTGAGTGACCCACTAGAATAAAAAAACAGGTCAAACCAAGTATGCAAATAAGTGGGACAAAATGAACAAATATGTAGGGAGTTGCGTAATACTTTTTGTTTTATATTTTAAAATTTACTAATCAATATTTTTTTGTCATTCAATTGGATGTACTTCTTATGATGTACCACGAATTTGAGTATAAGTTACTCAAATCAACCCTTATTGCTTGCATTGGGTGACTGCCTTGGAAAAAGTTAGGTTAAATCAGATCTGCAACATAAGTAGGAAACAATGAACAAATGTGTGGAAAACTGCATAAAATGCATATTACTTTCTTAAACTTCCTAATCAATCTTTTGTTTGTTATCCAACATGATATACTTCTTATGTATCACAAAATTGATTACAAGTCACAACAATCAATCCTTATTGTTTGCATTGAATGATTGACTTGAATAAAAAAAAACAGGTCGAACCAGATTTGCAAATAAGTGGGACACAATGAAAAAATAAGTTGGGAATTGCGTATTACTTTTTGTACAATGTTTTTTTAAAATTTACTAATTAATTTTTTTTATCATCCAATGATATGTATTTCTTATGTACCGCAAATTTGAGTATAAATTATACAAATTTGATTATAAATTATGCAAATAAATCTTTACTTGCATTGAGTGATTGACTTTGAAAAAATAGGTCAAATCAGATCAGTAATATAACCGGAAACAGTGAACAAATAAGTGGATTGTTAATATTTTTATTTTATTTTTGTATGGAATATATGAACTCATGTTGTTTGTGCAAACAATGCTGTTTAAAAAATTGTGAAAAAAAAATCTACATGAGAGAAATGGAAAGTATGATCAAAACTAAAAAAATTGAAATCAAACCGTTCAAGTTGGATTTAAAAAATAGTAAAAACGAAAATCAATTATGAAACCCTCAAACTTGGACTGAACAATTCCTTAATCATGCATCTTTTATGTTCCAAGAGTCGATGATAACACCTATTTCTTATTCAAATATTGAATATTGAAAATAATTAAGCCTTTTAAAGTTATATTCCAGCAAGTTAAAGAGTAAAATGAGTTAATGGTCACATGACCACCTAAAAAAAAGTCATTTCAAATATGACAAATGTGTTGTTCCTACTAACATGTGTTGTCTTATCTTCACTTTAGATTGACAATTTCATTCCCAAAGTTAGACGAATCATTCCACTAAGATTTGTTAACTATACTTATATTATTTAAGTATAATGACTTAAAAGATTGTATAGTCTTTTTTTTTTCTTTGAGATTGGTGTTAAGCATTTCTACTGATATATGATCAGTATAACTATTTATGACATCATTTATTATAACTATTTACGTTATTATTGATTAGGAAATATGTTTTAATTTATTTATAGACATAATTATGATCACATTTATGATTATATTTATGGACATTATTTTATGATTTGTAATATGTATTTATTTATATTTTTGACTTAATAAACAGAGAGGTAGTATGAGTTTTCTTGTTGTAAAATTTACCGTATTATTAGGTATTATTAGAGTAATGAATTAGAGTTTATCTCATTGAAATTGATTATTTGTTGATTTTATTGTTCTACCTCTATCAGATCACTTGTTAATGTTTGTATTACGTTTGAGACATATATGCCTCAGCATAAGAGGGTGGGGTGTATTGCACATTAACTAAAGATAAGATCAATTTATAATACATAAATGAGTGTAAATCTTATTTTACAAGTCGGTTTTATATTATTGAGTTAGATTTATTAAACTTTACATTCTTTTTTGCGAACAACTTATAACTTTTTTTTATGATTTTTTTTATACAACTTTAAATGATTAGAAAAACGAAAAGAAAAGACTCAATAGAACTTAAAAAGCAACATGATTATAAAGACTCAATAAACTTTACGACTGATAGTAAGAATATCACTACAGTCAATAGCATTTAGAAAGAATAGTTATCCTGGAAGCAGGAATAATAGGGGCAAGAAAACCTGCACACATTATGGAAGAATTGGGCATATTGTGTATGTATGATACAGGAAACATGACTTTCCTCCAGGCCATAAAAGCTTTTACTGGAAAGTCAAAAAACATAAGATGATAAAAATATGGGATGGAAAAGAACATCAAATTGGTAACATTTCCTCCAACTTCACAGAACAAGGTAAAACACGTTTATGAATTTATGCCTTTTCATTTTCAATGAGTTTATTGAGCTTTTCTTCTTATGAAACTACTAAAGGAATTGTTATTAATTTGCTTAATGGTATGAAAACTAAAGCCACACACAAGGGAGTTATTAAGCTATGCGATTAGATTATCCTAAAGGATGTTTTGTTTATACCTGAATTTAAATTCAACCTTATATCTATTTCCAAACTTGTTTCACAATCTAATACATAAGTCATTATTGCTAATAATGGTTGTTTTTTCCAGGATCAGACCACCAGAGAGAAGATTGGTTCAACTGAACAATGTGTTGGTTTATATCTCTTTAAAGTTTCTGATTTTTCTGTAAATAACTTTAGAGACAACAATGTTAACAATCTGTGGCATAATAGGGTTGGACATATTTCTGATAATAGACTAGTTGTTCTTAGAGGTAGGTTTAACTATATAGATCTTAGAAATGCTCATTGTGATGTTTGTCATATTGCCAAGCAAAAGAAGCTACATTTTCCTAGTACCATTTCATGTGCTGAGAATAAGTTTGATATCATTCATGTTGACAATATTTTGGGACCTTCTCCTAGCATTTCTTTGAATGGATATAAATACTTTTTTTTACCATAATAGAGGATTGCAATAGATTTACGTGGACATACCTCATGCATACAAAGTCTGAAACTAGAATCCACCTTAATTTCACTCAATATGTTGAAACTTAGTTTGATGTAGAAATTCAGGTTCTCAGGAGTGATAATGATCACGAATTCTCATGAAAGATTTATTCAGGACTAAAGGAATAATCGATCAAACTATAATGAAACTTGAAGAAAACATCAGCACATTTTTAATGTCAGAAGAGCCTTACTTTTTCAATCAAAGCTTTCAAATAAATTTCGGTCTTATGCTTAGAATATGTAATAGAGGATTATCTCTCAATCCAATACAAAGGTAAAGAAATTTTCAGGTGACACGAAGCTAAGGACAACTTCACTTTAGGAAGGAGGGTATCATAGATGACTATCTCCTAAACATATACAAGAAGAACTTAAGAAAAAACTTTTAACACTAAAGGACATGAAGATCCTACAATTAAAGAATAATTTTAGATAACTAATAAATTTAATTATGTAAGTTTGTTGGGTGCACCATTCATCAGACGACCCTGACCATTGGGTGAGGCTACGCAAACTGATCAGCTTATCTTTTTTATATCTTTTGTTATCGTTTGATATCTTTGTTATCTTTTGATATTTTTTTTATCTTTTGTTATCTTTTCAGTTTTTATTTTCTTAAGTTGATTGTCAGGCCTATACTATTGGATTTATCTTTAAAGTCCTAGAAAAGTCTATTTATTCGCATTTTTAGAACTTGTAATCACTTTGATCATTAATAAAATTGTTTCTTTAAGAGAGAGTTTTCTTGGTTCTTGGATTAGAACTTTAGATTTTTATCAAGGATTAACAACTTGTAGTAAATCTATCTTAAACTTATCAATCTTGATCGTGACGTCTTGACTTATCAATATTAGATTGGATTGTGACGTCTTGACTTATCTATCTTTGATTGTGGCGTCTATCCTTTTATTCTTATCAAAGAAGGATCTTTATGTGACGAAATTCGTTTGCTTATCAATTTGGTAGATTGTAATGCTTTTCATCTCTGTCTTATTTCACATTCTTTAATTTTAATTTAATTATTTATTTTACAAAAAGAAATCTAAAGTAAAAACGATTGTCATATTTTTTATTAGGATCGTATCAATATACTACTTGTATCTAACTAATGTGAGACTTCCAACACATTACAAAACATATGAAAACACAAGTTAATTGTTAAAATGTATTTATAATTTTTTTTCATTAATATCATCCTAAAACACATTCAAACATGCAAATGTTTCGTCTTAGTTTCAATCAGGTTTTCTTAGAGAAAGTTATATACAATGTTAATACCATTAGTAGTAAACAATCACTAAAGTCAATGAAATAATCTAAGGTGTTCATAAAACAATGGAAAATTATATTATGACTCACAATTTTTGACTCTTATCCTGTACTCCCTGACATGACTTAGTATGGGTTATTGATTCTTTCAAAGAAAAATATAGTGATACATTAATCAATGGTTCACACTAAACCACTTATGGAAATAAATGATGAGAGTTAGAAAATGGGAGTCATAGTATCATTGTTCCAAAATAATATATAAAAAAAAAATCAAGCCTAAAATAAGCTTATATTTTCCTAAAACTTAGTCTATTTAATTAAATAAGTAAAAAATGGTCATAAAAATAACACAAAACTATCCTCCTAAACAAAGTGACAAGACAATATTGAAATTACTCCTATTTAGTATGAGTAATGACTTTTCCTTCATGGCTAAGTTTTTGTCTATATATAATTGACTTTTCGAAGGTTTTGTTCATTACTTGTTATCTTTCATTTTTATTATTATATAATTTAATATAGAACTGTATTAATTGTTTTATGCTCATGAAGCTCTATCAGAATTATAGCTATAGTTAAATACTATGTATTACTTACTTATTTATAGTTTCTCTATAAACTCTTTCTTGTTATTCACGGGTCCAAAATTGTAACATCAAACCTTATCCATACAACTAACTAAACATCTTCAAACTAACTTTGCCAATTTAACTATCATTAACTGCTACTTCAGTTGCAAACATTGTATCTTCACCACGCCATGTGTGACAATAGTACGTGGGTTCACGTTTTCATAATTTGCTTTTACGATAGGATATAGATAAGAGGGTGTGAACATTCCAATTGAGCTATTTTTTCATGAGTGTTTTACTTAAATTCTGGTCAAAAGCAGCAAATATTTGTTTTTTTAACTTGATTGAGTAAGGTGCATTTGCTTATTTTATAAGTTATCTCAGTTTTGCTTTGAGATTCTATTTTGAAGTAATGGAGAGACACCTCAGTATGTGGGGAGAGTAAGGAAAGGAAGGTGCCACTCGTCGAGTTTTCAGAACAAATGGATAAAATAAAGAGAGACGTGACCAAAGTAAAAAGTTTTGCAGAAAAGACCTAGTTTTATGTTCCCCCGCAACATGTATATGCATCTTTTCATTTCCACACATTTTAACAGTATAATCTTTTTGGATTCAAATTTTTTTGTCACTTAATGTTTCTTAACTATTACTTTTAAGTCAAATTTGTATAAAAAATGTGAGTAAGTTACGCTAATTATTTATGCATGGTTGCGAAATTTTATAAACGCTCGTATAAGCCTCTTCTTTTTTTTTTATAGAGAAACTTGATTTAATATTTTTTTAAACAACTAAGAGAGTTAACATATATTATTACAAATTTTGGGTTTAATGTTAATTATGTGTTTAAAAAGTTTAAATTAGTCAAATTCATTTTGTCTTATTTAACCTAAGTGGATGTGAATCTTCAAGGTAAAATAATTTTGGAAAAATGAGACAAAAAAAATTATTTATCGAGTTGTCTTACTAAAATATTAGGAATCTAAGTGTGAGTCTAAGTTTCATATGGGCTGAAAATGAGAAAGTAGAGCAGATAAAAATTTATAAACTTATCACCTTAAGATTTTTGGTTGAGAATGATGTCAATACCTTATGTGATTGGACTCAGGTCTCATTGGTATTGTATCTTCCAATAAAGCTCCTTGTAAACCTAACATAAAATTAGTAATTTTACTTCGTTCACAATTTGATCGATTGAAATTTTGACCGCAAATTAATAATATATTGATTGATTATAGACACTCATTTATGCATTTTAATATGATTATCTTGTATATTCATATTTAAAATTTGACTAGTATTTCCTTCTCACATCGACGGTATAAATTACTGCAAAACAAGTTTTTTTTTGTAACATTTCTTATTTTATTGCTTTTAAACAAATTCTAAAATGAAGAAGAAAAAAACAGTGTCGTCTTAAAATTGTTTTCCCTTGTTTCCTTGTTTTTGAACAATTGCAGAAAAAGTTAAGATATATTTAAAAGAAAAAACTGATATAAGAATTTTGAAAAGAAAAAAAGATGAGAGGGGATGAACAATGACACAAACATTGTGAAGGAGACGTTGACTTGTTTTCTTGTAAAGATTATAGATATTTTGGAGTACAGCATGGACTTTGTCAGACATAAGCAAACTCTGAGATTTATATTAGTCATCATGTTTAGCTTCGTCAGAAAGAAATTACAGTAACCTCTCCCACCACCTACATTTTCTTCTCCGTCCACAAATTTTAAAGTGTTATATAAACATATGAATAAAAGCTTAGCATTAATTAGTGTATATATATATATATATATATATATATATATATATATATATATATATATGTGTGTGTGTTAGAAGTGAGTTTTAAGATTAACTCAACTTTAATGGGTGATTCGTTAGCGGTCCGATATCGAGTAAAATATCTAAGAAAGTTCACTAGGATGAGCTTTAGTCGATGTGGGACTTCCAACAATATGCTTAATAAAATTAATAACTTAGAGTTGTAAAATTTTATATATCGGTTTATATTGGTTAAAAGTTTAACCTATATTTGCATTTTATACATAAAATTCAATAATACAAAACTTTATAAGAATCGATTGCAACCGTGATTATTTTTCATTGGTACATTTTTAAAATATGTGTATTTTATATAATTATGCACTTTATCGTTCTCTTAATTAATGTTGTGTTCACTTTAGACCATAAATCCTGCGAGCACATGAGCAGGTATCATGCAGCACCACTTGAAAAGAAGCTATATATTACTTTTCCTTTTTAATATCTTTTTTCTATCTTTAACAAGTGTTTGATGCAATCCTTCCTTTTCCCTCTGTCACCTGTTTACACATGATACAATATTATATATACACTTGGATTTGTCACAAAGTTTCTAAACCACAAACTTTATCTATTTATACGTTTGTTGCTTTTTTTTTCCCTTTTGATAAGCATACACTAAAAAAAAATAAATAATAAATAATTTTAGTGATAAAAACTAATTAGTTACTATATAAATCAATTTAAGAACTAATTTATAAGTTAAAAATTATTGATAATTAAAATAGTTTCAAAAAAATTATAATTTAACATTAATCAATACATATTAGTTTGTTCTCATCTTTCATGTGTTATGCATGTGTCTCATTATCTCTATTTCAAGTGGTAGAAAAAGCTCGTTGACATTTCTTCTTTTTTAGTATGACAGTGCATATAGGGATGGCAAAAATACACATGGCTGCAGGCATCTGAACATAAAATCTGCGACGGATAGTTGATGCGGGTAGCGAGTATCTTAATATCCGTTTATAAACGGGTCAGGTACGTGTATTATACTATTCGTCCTACAGGTACCTGTTACCCGCACAAAAATGAAAATGAAAATTTAATTTTTGTTTCATTAAGTTAAATTTAATTAAAACTAAAATTAAAATTTAATTTATATTTGTTTGTAATTTTATTTAAATTTTGTTTTAAAAAATTATAAATATCATTTTTAAATATTCGCAGGTACCTATGAGTATTTTTTAAACGGGTAACTAGCGGATAGATGGCTCAACCCAAAACATTAAGGCAATGAGTTTATGGATATTCATTCTTATATATGATGCTCAACTTTCTCATTTTTACTCAATGTGGGACTTAGACTCACACTTAGATTCTCAACACTATCCATGCTCGACCCAATCTGTTGTCATCTCTAAGGGCATCATATCTTGTAAAAGGCTAAAAACCAAAAGTTAAAATTTGTTGTACTATTATTCACTTAATTTGTTTGTAAATACTTTTTGCATGTTCCTTTATGAAAATATAATTGTCTTTTTTTATATATTTATCTTTAATAGTATTTTATATATTATAATTTTTTATTTCATATAAAAATATATAGATATATCAACTAGAAAATATGAATCTGACTATTCAAAACTCTAGAAGTGGGGAAGAGTTGAAGCTTTAATTGCATCATAAAAAAAAGAACTATAGATAAATTTATAAAATTTTATAAAAATAGACAAGAAAAATAATTAGAAGATACAGGTGTGTGTTCTTTGAATAAGATAATAACAATATAGATCAATATAAACGAACACAACAATAGAGAAAGAAAAGTAGTTACTGATGAAGATAATTTTGATTCTCAAACTTATGATAACGAGGAGGAGATTGAGAGACTAAGTGATGATTCTACTCTTCAGGAAAATATATATGATCAAAGTCAAAGAATATTGATACAAATCTAAAAGATTTATTAGTAAAAGATGACCCTATTAAAACCACTAATATAGATTTAAATTCTCAAAGGATAAATATTATAAGCACTTGAAAAATGCATAAATCTTGAAAAATCTTTGAAATATGATAATTTGTTGGATTACATTTATTTGCATAATTAAATATCATAAAAGAATTTCTAGGATTAGAAAATGATAAATCAATAATAGATTGTTTTCCAAATGCATATACATATAGTCCAGGTTGAAGGTCAAGACAGGTCGTCCAAGACCAAAGGTCGAGACTAGTTGTCCCAGGTCAAAGGTCTAGATGAACGGTTGACGAGTCGTCATGGGGTGAAGGTCATGACAGGACGCCCCGAGCTAACGGTCTTGAGGGGTCAGCCTAGGCAGATGGTCGAGACAGATCGTTTTTGGTCGAATGTTGAGACAGCCTAACTTGTGATGAAGGTTATGACGGATCGACCTAAGCAGGAGGTTGACAAACTAACTCATGATGAAGGTCGAAACGAATAGGTCTGGATCAAAGGTTAGTTCGAGTTAAAGTTTTGACTTTATATTGATTATAACTTATATGTCTAATAATATATTTAAAAAATAATAATATTTTTTCATGTTTAAAAAAACTTATGGGTTAATCCTAACGACTCACGAGACTTTTATGGATATTTTAGTCGTATAAACTTTTTCAATGGGAACCATTTAGCCCTCTAGGCCATTTTGGCCCTAAACCAAGTTCTATGATGTGGTTCTCTATGTGGAAGTATGTTCAGCATAACACAATGAGATGCTTCTTCACTTTCAACATTTTATAAACCTTATTAGCAGCTATGTGAAGAGGAAATTCATCTGGAGTTACGTTTGGGTAATTTAATGTGTTTGGGTATGAGTTGAAAAATCGATTTTGATCGAATCGATTCAATGAACACAGAAACTAATATTATTTGTTTCTTTATGAATGTAAATTTCTTAATTTTATATTGAAAAATCAATTATATGTCAAGAAGATCACGCAACCAAACACACGCTTAGAAATCAAGACACAATCTCAAATTCAGCAATGAGGTGTACTTATTCAAGTCTGCTACATCTTGGCAATGGTTTTCTACAGAAAAAAAAAAAAAGTGCAAATTTCGTTATTTTGTTTGGATTAAAATTCAGTGGCACATGCCTACATGATACGACAAAATAGATTTGTCTGTTTTGAATGAGGTTGTTTCGTCTGTGATTTGTTTCTCTTGGATATATTTTGATTGTGATAGGTATGACACGATTAATTAGGAGGTCGCATTTCCTTCATATATGTGATGAACATAGATAATTTTTGTAGTGTTTTGATTTGTATTTTATTTCATGTATATTCGATGTCTATTTATTATAATATTAATATTAATTAGTTTATTTAAAAAAATCATGTCTGCAATTCATACACCAAGATAAGTTGAACGTGAAAAATTAGCTTTTTTCTTTCATTAGTAAGTAAATTAGTTTTACTTTCAAAAGGTATTTCTTAGATATTAGGAATAAAGTCCAATTAAAATATATAAGTGGGATATAATTATTAACATAAACTGATTCATTAATATAAATATTAGAGTTTATATATTTAATTTCATGTTATCTTCAATGGGAATAAGACTACATTATAATAAATAAATAAATCGGTTGTAATTTTCTATTGACCACGTATCAAAAAGAAGTTCTTCAAACAACATTACAAATCTTGATCTCGTACCACTTCAATTATGATAAATCCGCAAATCTTAGTGTTGTAATTGTAACCACAATTGGAGCAATAATTGTTTGCATTCAAATATAAAACAATTCAAATCATGGCCGCACACAACACTTATGTAGTAAAAATCTGTATATTGCAAATCTTAAATTGTTGTAAAAATCGTAATGGCATTGTAATTAATATGATAAATTTAAAAAATAAGATTTTTTTTTATCAGTAGTGACAAATATATTAATCAAAAATAATGGATTAAATCAAATACATGCCCAGAATAATATGTAGAAAAAAACAATAAAAATAACAATATTACTCTTTTCCATATATGGCACTATAAACCGTTCTTGTCATCATTACATTAAAGATCAACCTCTTCATCAAATACTAAATTTTAAGTCACAATTCATATTTTATAATAGTCCTAATAAAATTTAGAAATGGACTTAGAAGTGGTTGATTTGGTGAGTTTAAAAAATGATGTCACAACGAAAGCCGCAACAACGAACTAATATCTACTATTAACCTATCACGTGTCTAATCATTTTCCCTAAACACTAAAGAAGTATTAGTTGCATCTAAACAAAAAGCTATTACAAATTTAAGCCAAATTAACCAATTCATGTTGTGCAAAATGTAATAATTATGCTTTTCAATTTATATTGAACAAAAGAGATTAAATTTAAAGTTACATTTCAGACTAGATACAAACAATAATACCAAAAAGAAAATACTCATCGATAACTATTTGTGATACGAGCCAAATTTTTAATTAAGATGCAATAGTAAAGTGAATTTTAAGTCCAATTAACCTTATAAAAGTGTTTTGTAAAAGTGAAGTTTGCATCCACTTATATACTATAAATTTATCTTATTTTAAGTCGATGTAGGACTTCCAACACACTTCTCTCACACTGTAGTTGTTAGGAATTCAAGTATGAATCTAAGTCCCACATTAAGTAAAAATAGAAAGTTGAACATCATATAAAGATGAAGACTCATAAACACATTGTTTTAAGGTTATGAGTTAAGAGTTGTGTCAATGTGTGGATTGGACTCATGTCTCATTGGTGTTATATCTCTCCGGTGATCCTCTCTCGAAAGATATTTTAAACATAATTCAACTTCACAAAATTTACTTATAAGATAAGATTTGCACTCACTTATATATTTATAAATTAACCTTATTTATAATTTATATAGAATTTTCAACAAAGTTTTCTCTTTGAAATTTTGTAAATTTTTTATTCAAATAAAAATAAATCAATACTAGTCATTCCCGATACACGAAT
The DNA here is from genome assembly GCF_037176805.1 of Vigna unguiculata. Classification (NCBI taxonomy): domain Eukaryota; kingdom Viridiplantae; phylum Streptophyta; class Magnoliopsida; order Fabales; family Fabaceae; genus Vigna; species Vigna unguiculata. The sequence continues at coordinate 37,190,440 of NC_140800.1, read as the reverse complement.
TTAATAGTTTAATTTTTTTTTTAATCATATAATATCAGTACGTATATATGTGTCAAAAGCTGAGTGAAAGTTGATGGAACCAAAACTCTTGACACATGCACAAGTGAGCATTAGGAGTACGTGAAAGGAGGGGTCACAAATTAAAACTTTTTGTTCTTCGCGATACTTGTCTATGCACGCAGGACTTTTGGTAGCATAATAATAATAATAATAAGGTGCCATTATTGATATCATGCCTCAAGCCAAGGGAAATTATTGGTTAAAGTTTATCTCACAATAATTTTTTTTTGTTTAATTTTATTTAGTGGAAAAGTGGGGGAATGTAAAGAGAAATGAAATTGGGCACTTTTTGAAAATCGTCATTTAGCTTCTCCTTTATAAAAGCATACGTAGATGTCGTTTATGAAGTGTCATAACTTTCCCTATGAGATTGGAAGGGGCAACCTTGAATGAATAGTGTAGTAATTGACTTACACAAGAAATTTTGTTATTGATATATAAAGTATGTATAAAGAATCCATTAGCCATCTAAATATAAATTAAATGAATAATATATAAGAAAAACAAAACTCATAAACTTAAAATTTTACAATTTTATATTAAAAATAGTGTCAAAATTTTAATATGTACAACTTATATCTGAGAGATGATTAATATTCTAATCTATTTAATACCATTTAAAGATTATATTTTTAAAGTATGTAGCATACATTCTTTTTGTTAAATAGTATGTAGCTAGCTATAACTTTTCATTTTCTCGAACAAACAAGATAAGGTTATTACAATAAATGATTTAGAATTAAAATCATGTGAGGAAGTGGATATGTTTCTAAATTTGGTACATTTGCTTCAATTTTAATTACTTCAAAGTAAAGGGACATATAAGATTATACAAATGAGGATTTGTAATTAGATTAAGTACAAATTACTTGGATTCAAACCTATACACATCGCATGAAAGGAAAGTTAACTAATTGAACTAACTTGTTTCGGTATTTTGCTTAGTGTACAATATACTTTTTTTTTCACAAAAACTTTTATTAATTATTTTAATATCTCAATAATTTCTTCAGGAAATTTACTTTATAGACAATTATTCTTAAAGGCACGAAACACAAGAAAATAAACAACAAAATATAAAAATTTATGTGATTCGACATCTTTTGTCTACATCCGAGAAACTAGCAATGTATATTAACATGTTACGAATTTTATAAATAAATTTTAAAAAACTTTTCTCATCACAATTTTTTTTAGATAAACCTAAGTGATTTATTTTTCCATTACAATCCCATCATCTGTCTACCTCAATCTTTCAGGGTGCCTATTAAAATTAGTATATCTAAAATTTGTTAGTGTTTTTAATGCATTTACTAAACATATAAATTTGGTCACGAAAGTAACTTTATTACTTTTAAATTAACATCGTTGACAAGTAATCATCCTAATCACATGTTTTTAGGTATCTTACATGTTAAAACTAGTATATGAACAAGGTTAATTCAAAAGTAACATCGAGACCTAACTCGCATATTTAATTAAATAATGGGAATTAAAAATAATAAAACGTTTGGAGAATATCAATTTCAACACGAGTTAATTTAGAGTAAACAAATATTTAACCCATTTTCGTCCAAGTTTTAGTTCAATATGATATTTTAAAATCAAATAATTTATTAAAATTATAAGGAAGATAAAAGTCATTAATTAAAATAAAAATAAAGAGAAAATAAATGTTATTTTATTAAAAAATTTATATGAGAGTTAGATGTCATTTTAATATTAAATAAGATCAATTTTGGAGACATTTGTCCAATTTTCTCATAAAATAACTAAATTTCAGTTTTTTTAAGTGTTTGGCTAATATACTTATTTTAAAAGTAAATAGTTTTTTCTTATTTTAATAAACAATTTCCATCCACTTCTTATTTTAAAATATGTTAATTAAAAAACAAAAATGGCTTAAATTTTTATAACAATCGGCCTCTTTTCTTCCTGTTGACTTTTCTTCCTGTTATCTATTTTCTAATTGCAAAAGGAGTTATAAAAATTGAGTAAAATGGGTTTGTACGGTAATTGTTTATAAAAATAGATTTCAGTTGATAAAAAAAAATTACTTGCATATGTTTTTGAACCAATCATTCTAAAAGGTTAAAAAAGAAGTTATTTTTAGAAAAACCACAGAATAACTTTTTGATGTTTCATTTATTTATTTGTTTTAAGAAACGTTATAGACACAGTGTCACCAAACCAAACTTCTTCTTTTTTAATTTTCCTTTCTAAAACATTTATTAGAAGTTATTTCACAAAACAAATTTGAAAATATAAAATCCAAAACACAATCAAACAATCCACCAAGATAGCATTTCGATTAATTTAGATTCTATGGTGGATTTCTGATACTGTGTCTATGTTATGCTTTTAAAATATATTAAATATTAAAAATTTTAATATATGTATATTTTAGAGACACAATGAAAAGACAACACCAAAAGTTATTAGAAAATCTGGACTTGATTTCAATTGTTAATAACATCACTTTTTTGACATGATTTACAACAATTAGTTTGTAAAAAAAAAAAAATCACAACATTTTCTATGAATAGAAACAATTTAAGTTGAACATAAGAAAATGAAATTCATTAGTGTAACGCGAACGAGGAAGATGCGCAATTTTATCAATAAATTGATAATAAAAAGTGTACTTTGAACACAACAAAAATATATATATTATGTGTATGTATATCCACACGTAAGTGGTGACAAGAAAAGAGGAGGAAGGGATGACAATGTTGTTAAGGAAAGTGGGAGTTGTGAGCTAATAAAGTTCTTCCTTTCTTCTTTTTCATATTTCGTGGAGGAACGTTGTTTCCCTTAAATATTCACACCATAATTGTTAGCATAAAGAAAGAAACGAGAAACCAAAAAAGAATGAGATAAAAACGAGTGATGTGACAAAAAAAAAATGTCTGTGAGAAGAGAACTGAACGTAACTTTATTTTTAATGCATTATTGATTTTTAAACGCTGTCACACTCACTCATTTTTGTTGGAGTGGGAACGTAGCGAAGTTAGCAAGTTGACGGTTCAGAGAGTTTTCTAATCAAAGAAGAAAAAGTAAAAGTTGTGATTAGTTTTATTTACTGTAGCTTTTAAATTTCATTTTGTTATCTTTGGCCCAGCATTGCTTTTATAATTTGTTTGCATGCGGGGGAAGAATAATAAGGATTCTATTAATCAAGCAATTCAGTTACTGAGTTTTCACATCTATATATCTATATATCTATATATCTATCTATATATATTCAATTCTGAGCATCAACTGAGAGACTTTCTTGGAGTAACCAAATTCCGAGGTTGCATATTCTATCGAGCTAGCTGGCTATCTATATAGGTTGGTGTATGTTCTTCAATCTGCAACAGTAGAGTTAGTGTTTCGTTTGCTTCCAATTTTGGTTCGTTGTCGTTTTGACAAACAGCTTGGACTCAAGTGGGTCAAAACTAGTACCACTTTGGCTGATTGCTGTTTAGTTCTAGAAAAAATTTCATGTCATGCATGACGTTGAATTTGCTATGACAGAATGAATACGACGGTTTTGATTGTCTGAGTTAAACTAATTAACTTTATTTTAATTGGGGGGTTTTCTGCGGATCTTTTTTCTATTTTCACCTGCTGACACAAAAACTCTAGTGTGAATCTGGTTAGAGGTTCAGAGTTTTATTTTACAAGCAAGATTTTAGCACCATTTCTGTTTTTCCTGCACATGGCAACATAGATGCTATTTTTGTTGCTGCAAACTGCTGATACTGTTACTCTTTTATTTATTTTTGGGACAGAGGAAGAGAGTATTTGAAGTTTTTGAGCTATTGGAATCAGAATTAGGATTGTAGAAGTAGCGGCATGTCTCTTGTTTGGTGATAAGTGGCATCAAACTAATGTTTTTGCAGAGAACTCTTCTTTTATCATTTGATTGCAAGAGATAAATGAAAATGGACATATACGAGCCATTTCAGCAAGTTGGCATGTGGGGTGACGGCTTTAAAGTTGATGGTGGCCTGAATTCAATTGCTTCCCCAATATTAATGGTTGACACTAATGTCGAGACCAAGGTGAGGTTTTTTTCTGGTGGGTTAACTTCATTTTATTTGAAAACTAGACTACAAGTCTAAGAGATTTTTGGATCTGAATTCGAATTCTCCAGTCTGAATATATTCCCCAAGAATCAAGAGAGCCTTCTGGAGCCGATCAAGAGACCACAGACAAAGATGTTAACAAGGTGATGAAGTTTCTTCAAGGCATGGCCATTGAAATGTTTTCTTGTCTCTTCTTTCGTTGTAAATTTTGTAGTACTAGGATGTTTTGTCAGTGGCAGAAGAGTTCTCTACTTTGCTGTTGTGTACTTGTCTGTGTCTGATAACCGCCTGTTATGAATGTTTAGATGAGAAGACGTTTAGCTCAGAATAGAGAGGCTGCTCGGAAAAGTCGATTGAGGAAAAAGGTAGGATGAATGAAGTTACAAAAGGTAGCCAGAATCTGTCTTCTGATTGTTCCTTTTTGTTCTCCATAGGCGTATGTTAAACAGTTAGAATCAAGCCGTACGAAGCTCATGCAATTGGAGCTGGAAATTGGGAGAGCAAGAAAACAGGTGAACCAAAACTCTAAAATCACCAACACCTTTAATCTTCCTTTCTTTTATCATGTGAAGTTTATACCAAAATTTCTACTTGCAGGGTCTGTACATGGGCACTGCATTAGATGCCAGCTATATAGGATCAACATCAGAAACAATAAACCCAGGTTTGTGACTCTTTCTGTAGAAATTTTTCCCTTTGTGTTTGCAGCACTGTTAAATTCTTCTTAGTAGTCCTTCTGTTACATGAAACAGTTATTGTAGCATTCGAAATTGAATATGGACAATGGGTTGAAGAACAACACAGGCGGAATGAAGAGCTTAGACATGCATTTCAAACTCAAGCACCCGATGTTCAGCTGAATGTAGTGGTTCAGAGTGTCTTGAACCATTACTCAAATCTCTTCAGAATGAAAGCAGATGCTGCAAAGGCTGATGTTCTGTATTTACTCTCTGGTGTGTGGAAAGCATCAGTGGAGCGCATCTTCCTTTGGATTGGAGGGTCCCGTCCATCACAACTTCTAAACGTACATTCCCCACACTAAATCTCATTTTGATAATGTTTTTGTACAAGGGGTGGTGCTTTACATGTTCATGGTGCGGTTTAGATGTATTAAAACTCAATAAAACAAATCACTTAGCCTTTTTTGCAGATTATCGTACCACAACTTGAGCCTTTGACTGATCCACAAATTGTTGGTATTAACAATCTCCGCCTATCATCTCAGCAAGCTGAAGATGCTCTTTCACAGGGTTTGGAAAAACTTCAGCAGAGTTTGGTCCATGACATGGCAGTTGATCCATTGGGTGTAGGAAACTTCGGACTTCAGATGGCTCTTGCTATTGACAAATTTGAGGCACTAGAAGGTTTTGTAAACCAGGTAACTGCATGCCCTTTTTTGTAACTTTTTTTGAGATAGTACAGATAAAACTTATATGAAGTTCTCTAAATACTTTCAGTATTGCTCTCTATCTTGAGGTAAAACTCTAATGCTGATAAAATCTTCACCCAAAAACATGCAAGGAATAGTACATTGGAAATTCTTACAACTTCAAATTTACTAATTCTGACCCATGAATGCCATATTTGGTCATTTGTAACACTGTGATGAAGAACTGAAATGCATTCTATTCTCCACAGGCAGATCACCTTAGACAACAAACTCTGCTTCACATGTCACGCATCCTCTCACCTCACCAAGCTGCTCGTGGCTTGCTGGCTCTTGGGGAATACTTTCACCGTCTTCGCACACTTTGCTCTCTTTGGACTTCTCGTCCATGTGAACTTCCCTAGTTTAGTTTCCCTAACTCAGGCTCCTAGTACTCCACAAATAACCGAAGGTTGCTCCTTAAAGGAAGAAACATGTACCTCCTACTGCATAACTTCAACGGGATTATCTGTTATGTGCTCTGCGAACTGTTTCTGAGTTTTGGATATTAATGTATGATTATGAAAGTTAGTGTACTACCATGAAGCAAATTATGTGATTTGCTGCTGTAGAGAGTATGATTGTACATAAACAGTGTATCATCTTAAGTGCTATATCATCATGAGAAACTTTCTGCTATCTTGAAACAAACTTTATTACTTTACTTTGAATTTATCTCTTTTGTTTATTGTACGTGAAAAGTAAAGAAAACAATAATTTCAATTATATGGCTATACTATACAGGAGGCATTTCAAAATTTTAAAATATATGATCATAATATAAATTGATAAGAAAAAGGTAGAGTATACATGTATTTAGTTTTTACACATGTAATTTAACTACAAGTTATTGTGTAATAAATTTACTAATTTTCATATGATCATTTAACGTGCAGTTTATTTATGATTTTTTTTAATCAATGTTTGTTTATTGTACTATCACAATAAAAAAATTTAAAAACTTAATTGATAAAAATTCAGAATCAGTAACTCTAGTCCACAAGTTTCCCGGGAAAAATATTCGCGGCTCTCATTCACCAAAAAATGAAAAAAGAAAATCATTATTTCATCTCTAAGAAGAGTTGCAGAGCAAAACTTTGAAGATTCTGTGAGATTCATGAGTGTTAGTTATCGTTGAGGGGCCCAGAACCTCTTTTCTTCGTTCACGTCTTCCACTACCTACAAGAAAGGGTTTTGTGCTTGTAACTCGAATTGGCACCGAGTGGAGAGTTTCAAAAATCAGGGGGAAACTATGAGCAATCTGAGAACCCTCTGTAGACCTCATACGGTGTTCTCTTTTATTAGTTGCAGACACCAGTTTCGATCTATTTCGTTTCCAAACCCTAATTGGAAGCCCCGTTTGCCGACGCCGTTTTTGTACTCTACAATCGGTTCTTGGGGTTCGAATCCATGGTTTCGCGTGAATCAGAGGAGAACTGTGGCCAAGGCATCGAATTGGACTGAACAAAAATCCCCATATGAAACTCTTGGTAATTTTTACTTTCAAGTTTGTTGACAATTCGCGTTACTGAGAAAATGGGGAAAAGAAAACCGGCTTTGAGGTAAAAAAGGATTCTTAGAAAGAGAAGAAATGATGGGTAACGCTGAAATCGAAATTTCTTAAGCCCTAATCAAGTCAACTTTTTTCATAGGAACTTACTGCAGAAGAAAATAAAAGATAAAATTATTTAAACTTCTTTCATTAACTCAACATGTTTTTTTTTCTGCTACAAGTGTTTAGCGAGAATCTAAGCTTTAGGAGTGGAAACGAATGTCTTTTTTTCTGTAGGAAGAGAATAGAGATGGAAAATTCCTCTACATACTTGTTTGACAGTTCCTTCTCCAATTGTCTGGTGAACAACAGAATTGGAAGGAGATGCTGATGAGGAGCAGATAAAAATTGCTTACAGACGCTTGGCCAAATTTTATCATCCAGATGGTGTGTACCTCCATCTTAGCTACTTGCTTTCATGAAGTGTCATTTGAAATGTATCTATCAATTTGATATTTAACTTTGCTGGTTGTGGTGGCCTGATGCTATATCTTGCAGCAATATATTATTATGTTCATTCAAGATGAAGCCAGGCAACTACTTATAAGTTATGATTTTGAGTTTCTACATCTTGTTTCAAATGCTAGTCTTCTGGAACGTGGGAAATATTTTGTTTTTCTTCACAAGAATGTTTCTATGAAGCAGTTATGGCTAGTGACTGTTTCTTCAACTGTGTGCCACACGACTTAGTTGTGAAACAGCTTTTCTCTGCTGGTATTGTTTATAAAAGTGGAGTATAATCTCTTGATCAAGACGTACTAACTCTGTTTACTTTACTCTTTAAGTCTATGATGGCAGAGGTAACCTTGAAGAAGGTGAAACATCAGAAGCTAGATTCATCAAGATTCAAGCTGCTTATGAATTGCTTATAGATGGAGAGAGGCGAAGACAGTATGATATTGATAACCGGGTGAACCCTATGAAGGTAATAGTTTTGCGGCTGTTTATTATCAGTTGTTGACTGGTCACACCTGTTCATTTAGAATTCTAATTTACACTTGTTTGTACTTCTGAACGAGTATGGATCTTGTTATATGGTATTTTAAGTGGATCATAATATGTTGTTGTTCCTAGTATCAAGCGTGAACAAATTCTTTTGAGCAATAGTGTTGATGTATTACCTTCAATTTCTCCTATTTTTAAGGTGGTCAGTAAAACTATATGTTTTATATGAACAGAAAACATAACGTTAATTAAGGTGGTCAGCAATCTCCAATGTCTCCTATTTTTAAGGTGGTCAGTAAAACTAATATGTATGAACAGAAAACATAACGTTAATTAAGATGTATCTACCATATGAACTGTTTGGCAACCATAATCTTTAGATGTTAATTGATGTTAATGAACAGTCAAAACCGCTTCAGTTTTTAATCCTTTAGGAAGGAAAGAACTTCATTGAATAACTACTTTTTCACCTATGTGTACAGAGAATATACTTCTCATGTTCTGTTTTCCAATTTCTCGTCAGTATAACATCTAAAGCAGAACAGCGCCTCTGATTCTCCAAGCATTGTTTTTACTATCTTTTAAAATGGATAATAATGGATGTACACTTCTGTAATTAGAATATGTTTACTTTTCTTATTCTTGACCACTGTGCTTCTTTGTTTTCTTCAGGCATCTCAGGCATGGATGGAGTGGCTTATAAAAAAGCGAAAAGCTTTTGATCAGCGGGGTGATATGGCAATTGCTGCTTGGGCTGAACAGCAACAGCGCGAGTTAAATCTTCGCGTGCGTCAACTTTCTCGTTCAAAGGTATTGTGGTATGCTTGAAAATGTTGCCATCTTAATGTAATGTAGGCTTGAATGGTTTGTCAAGAAGACTAGGTCAGAGTTTTGTCAAATTTTCTTCCAACCATAATCAACATTACAACCTGGTTTTCTTACGTGAAGTAAGTCCGTCACTTCCATGTTTGAGTGAACTTAAACTATAAATGATCCTAGCTTGGTATATAACATGGCACATCTGTTTTTCTCTGGAGAATGGGTGTTGGAAAGAATCAGTATTATCACATATTTCATCTGTTCTCTGAGCAATGTTCCAATTTTTTCTATGCATCTAATTGGAATTATTTTACATAATCTCAGACTGATCCAGACGAAGCTAGGAGGATTCTGGCAAGAGAGAAGAAGGCCTCGGCCGATTATTACTCGAATACCCTTAAAAGGCACACACTTATACTGAAGAAGAGAGATTTGATGCGAAGAAAGGCCGAGGAAGAAAAGAAGAAGACTATCAGCCGGCTCTTGGCAGCAGAAGGTCTTGAACTTGATGATTCAGATAGTGATGAGGCACTCTAGTCAACATAGGGACTTTCTTTCCACAAACCAATACCTAATATTTGATTCAAATACCTTGATGTCTCCCTCAGCAAATCCAATTATTTTGTAATTATTGTTCACAAAAGATATATGTACATATATTTATTATTTTAATCTCAAATGAGAAGCTGGTTTTTCAGTTGTATTATATCACTATTATGATGATCCGAAATTTGGAGAAGTCTAAGATAACTAGTAACGTTCACCTTAGATTTCTGTCCACTTTAAGTTGTTGAATACTATTATGCATGTTGAAAGTTAAATTCCTTTTGTTTGTTCATCTTGGGGAAAGAAAGTGAAGGATTAATTAGACGTCTTCGGATTTTTTTTTTTTCTTTGTGGTCTGCGGAGAATAGTTAATTTATATTTACAGGAGTGAATGATTGACATTTTTGCGAATTGTTTAATTTATTTAAATAAATTCTATGGAGAAACTTCATCAAAAAATTAATTCTGTTCTATTTAAGAATAAAAAATCTGCCATTTACTTAAAAACGGAAAAGAGCTTGCATAGGCAAGAAGTGTCAACTCGAATCGTGGATTATGTGAGTGCACATTCTAATGACCAACCAACAAAAAGAATGACATAATTTTGTGTTTTTCTGTTAATTCACTTTTTTGTTTTTGTCTTCGTAAGTAAGATTTATACGTGAACAAAAACCAAATAATGGATGTTAATCCTAGGAAAATAACAATGTGAAAGTGTAACATATGTAATCTGTCTTAATGTTGGGGGAATGAAAAATAAAACATGCTAGCTAAATTAAATCAACTAAGAATGATTTAAATGCAATGCATGAAACTAAACATAATGCAGAAACTACTCGTAATCAGGGAGCATGATTTTCTACATGAACAAGATGATGCAATGATCTCTAAAACGAATTCTAATGCATGGAAATTATGTTTGAACGCTTAAAATGCAAGTTAATATGTAAAGAAACACATTCTACCAATTAAAACTAAGTAAAACAATGCAGAACTATGAAAACGAAATTTGTTTTATGAAATGCCAAAGAGAAAACCTAATTTTCACAAGGTGTCTGACAAAATGACTAAGTGAAAGCAAAATGTGTTTTATCCAATAGAAATGCTTTGAACACATTCATATACCTAAACCTACTTATGATATGAATGCAGAACTGTCTAACAATGTAAAATTCACAAAATCCCAGATGAAAACCAAATCTGGAAGCAAAACCAGTGTATCAGCATTCAGCTTATAACAGCAAATGTGCATCACTATACAGAACTCTCTTGAATGGTAAAATGCACATGCAAACATATTTAAATTCATCATATTTAACAACTGGAACATAGAATTCATCAAAATAAACTGCAGAATTGAAATTCCTAATTCTAACCAAGCATGTAACCTAGACTAACAGAATTTTAACTGCCAAAACTGTAAAATCTGAATTAAATCTGAGTTATAATGATTGCAACGTGTTTATTAACAAGAAAGCATGTAATGGAATGTAAATTTGATGAAAAACAGATTAGAGAATCAAAAATCATTTAACAGGTTGACTATCAGCGTAGCTGGCAAAGTGTTTGTTTGTTCTAAACCAGAAAGTGAAAATGCTACTCAAGTTCATTTAACTCTCAATCTTGTTTGCTAAGGTTCATTTCTGAATTCCTTAGAATATAAAGATCACTTTGGATTCACTACTATCTCAGCATGAGTCCATGACTGAGTCTAGTATGGTGCAAGAATGAAAATCAAATGTTCAAAAGTGGAAAATTCAGATTCTGACTTAATAGTAAGAAAACAGGTTTGAGGCATTGAATTGAAATTGCAATTGAATAGAAACAAAGAGAGTAACAGAAATGATAAAGCAATTCAGAGAACAAAGTAGTAGAACATAATTGAAAGTAAAACTGACTTGAATTGAATGAATGTTGATAGAATTACAATGCACTGAAACTCTTGGAAGCCTAGCTCAATTTGGAGTCTGAGACCACCTATTTCTTCAGAGAAAAGCTATTCTAAAACTGAGAAATGTAAAAATCTGATTCGTCCTTTTTGAAAGTTTCAGATGCAAACCTTTTATATGCTTCTAAGAATCCAAACCTCGAAAACTGGAAAACAGCCTAGAACTAGTCATATTAACTGCCAATAGCAAGTAAAAATTATGTATAAACTACCTAGACTAGCCTAGTCTATCTATACAAATGACCTAAGTAGCAAGTAATCTAATTCAGCTTCTCTTCTCCTCCACTGGCTGGTGCAGGTAATATATGAATGCAGAATCTGACAATTGGAGTCCCAACCTCTAGTAACAGGTTGCTGCTACTGGTCCAGCAGGTTTCCCTTCCTCATGTTCAGCTTGTTCAAGAGTCTTTTGTTCATTTCAGCTTCTTTATTCACAGGGTGGTGCAGTTTGCAATGACAATTTCAATTCCATCTCTTCAGCTCTAACTTGATCCAGCTGGTCACACCAATAATGAGTAACTCAGCTCAGCTCTTCAACTATACACCGAGACCAGATTTCCTCAAATTCACTGGATCAGAATTGTTAATTTCCACAGCACCTAAAAATCAAAAACTAAACAACAAAATTGTACTTCAAAAGATAAAGAATAAAGCTCAATTAAGCTACTAACTAAAACTAAACAAATACACTAAATCACGAACTAAAATATATACTACAAATAGAAATCAAAATCAAAATTTTATTTATTTACAAGACTAGAAATTTACTATACTAAGAACTGAACTAAAAATATGTCTAAAAACACTTAGTTAAAGATTTTAAGAAGAACTAGTATTTAAGCAATCAAAACTAAATCTATTCTAAAACTAAGAGTTTAAGAACAAAATATAACCCAAAGAGATGCATTTAACTAAGAAAAACTCAATCAAACCGAGACTCATCAATACGCCATGGTAAGTTCCACGTTTGTCATGCCATGGTTAATATTTCACCAAACATAATCGCTTTGCTGTTTCTTAATGGTATCTGTTCATCTTAAACTATTAAACTAATGGTAAAAGCAAAATTTGTGCCAAAGTATCAATTAATATGACAAAAGGGTAGTCCAATTAACGATAAGAAGAATCACAAGTAAAATACAAAATTTATAAATAACTGCAATGTGACAAAACTATGGTTAGAACTGTCGTTTTCTGTTACATTTCCTTTCTTCTATAGCCCTGTGCTGTATCCATACTGTCTAATTCTTCTCCCTTTTATGCATGTTGATGACTTATTGATGCAACGAATTTTAGTGCCCGGAACTGCAACTACGAGTAGCCAAAGTCATTCCCTAGATTCATCTACTGGGATGCTCAATGTAAGTGGCATGTTTCTCTGAAAGAAGTTTAATCAGGGGATTCTCTACATCATTATCTGACAGATTCTTATCGCGCTTAACTACAACATTCTCAGCACTGGTGACAACCACCACTTGCTCCTTGCGAGATGAGAGTTCATTTGCAACTACTGCATCCATCTTGTACTTTTCAAGAGCTGCACTAGCCTTCTTTAGAAGAATGTTTGAATCTGTCTCTAACTGTCAGACAACGAAGAAAGGTAAATATTAGCCAACACAAATACTATTTCTCATTATGTCATTTCATTCTATGTTTGGACGTCTGTTTGGCAAAAAACAGCAAAATAACATCACTAACGTGAATACCTGATCACTCTACTATCAAGAGATATTTTGATACTCTCAAAGAAATGCCAACTATTTTTATTTCTACAAATCTTAGAGAAAAACATAGACAAAAGTGTATGTTTCTATAACTTTGGAAAGGACAGTCTTTGATATGCAAGGTACTTTTCTTTTTGTTACTGTTTGCTTACGACTGCCTAAGGACTAAAAATATGGAAAGTTACAAGTCAAAAAAAGCAAAGATTTCAAGTTTCCCATTAGAGGATGCACTCTATACTTGAAACTTCTCATTTCTTGATTACTTGATCATTCAGAGCAATGATTAACAAAACTGTTTTTCAAAGAGAAAAAGATGGCTTTTGATCATTATTATTTTTTTCCGAATACCATCAATACCTTGAAAGATATGCAGAAAGCAAGAGGAGCCCAATCATTCCTGAGCACCGACAACATTTTTGGCACATTAACTAGTTTCACATCTAAGAGGTGAGATCCTGACTGAATTTTGTGCTCTACCTGCAGGATTAATATACATCAAGATAAACATTACCAAGTAAATATTTTCTGAAATGCAGTAACTCCAACCTAGCATTATAGGGCAACTTTTATTTTAATTATCAACCACACAATACTTCGATTTTTCTTCAAAGTGCATCTTCCCATTTTAACATCCCTCGACTGTAATTTATCCAAAAAAGGCACAGAAATTTTAAAGTTCCACACACTTTTGGCACATGTGAAAGTTATACTACTGACACAAAAGCTACACGCAATTGCTTAAAAGTTATACTACTGACACAGAAGCAAAGCTAGGAAGTATGTGACATTCCCCTAAGTTTACACGTGAAGCTACACGCAAATTCTCTATATAATATCTCCTGTACAAGTATTATATTTGATTCAAGCAGCGATGGAAATATCTTCATATTGATAAGTTATTGTTCTTAACCAGCTACACAATCATTCAAACCAATGTTAAAGACAAAACTGCAATAAAACTTTCACGGAATGATGAATCAACATAACATATTTATACCATTTCCTTCCAAGGAACGTAATAGTCAGACGCTGCAGCAGCAAGATAGAACATTGCACGTGGGCCAATACACCTCAATGACACTGCAATAATTTGTAACATCTGCAAAATCAAGAAAAGTAACAATGACAAAACAGCACTGACAAATGTACTGATTAAACACCTAATAAAAGTTATAATAAAACATGTGGCTCTCTCTCTTGCAATCAGACCAACACATGAAAATCAGAAGACACAATAATTCGATCCACCTCCTCAACATTGGTTGCATCAAATCAAATGAACACTTACAATTTACAAGCATTGACTAGAGCTAACCTGGAGATACTCAAATATGGTGTTGAAATGCAGTTTCAACAAGAGACCACCTGTCACTGCCTGCAATAGAATGAAAACCCAAATGAGGCTATAACTATACCAAATAATTTGAACCTGATGCACCATAAATTGAAAAAATGACATGAAATCATGGAAAATAAGATAAATGAAGAGCACAAAATCCAATCTCCATGTCATACAGTGTGATGATCCACGACAGCCCTCTTCACTGCTTCCGAATAAGTCTCGCAAACTGAAGTATAGAACAGAATTTGCCAAAATCAGGATAACTCCAGGAGTTTGTATAAAATAGCAATCGAAGGGGAAAAATTTGAAGTACGTCTGCTAATTGGCAATGCCACAAGATAACCAATGAAATTAATCTGAGTGGACTTCATCTGAGAAATAGAAGGAAAAAAAAAAAAAACGATGCACGTTTTGTAGGTTAATTAAATATGTACACTTTTTTCTAGCCTTCGATGAATCATAATAATTTTATCTTTTTGTTATGGTGCGAGAAGAGAAAAAAACAGAAACTTATAACCTTGAATGTTCGACTCATCGGTGGGCTTGAAGCATTCAAGTAAAGGATCATCAGGAAGGGATCTACAAAATGGCTGGAAACTTCCCCTGCATACATTATCTATTGTTGATCACCAATTCATAAAACAGAAGAAAATACTACTTCCCAGGTCCAGAAACTCACTTCCGGTTAAGAAAGATAACAGCATATCCAGCCTTCAAAAAATACCTACAACACAACCGCGAACATGTTCTTCTCAATAGAATTAAAACAAATATTTATACAAGAACAAGACAATGCAAACCGCAACGTACTCTGTGGATGTGGCCCCTCTGTGACCCGAACTGAAATTGTCAACGTACCGAACACAACGTTGTTCCAACGGAGCAGTGGTGCCACCAGAAGTCACACAAACAATTCTCCTCGCTTTCCCATTTTCTGGAGAAACCAAAATCCACCACACATCATTTACAGGAAGCACACAAAAGGAGAAACACAACACCAAATGTAGTAACAGACAACTCACCCGAAGGAGAAGAATTGCGTTGAATGAACTGATCCAACTGTTGAGTTATTCCATCACTGTTCTGCAAAGGAGGAGCAGAATCAAAAAAGGCTTTCACTTCTGCTTCAAGGGTCTCACCTGGAACTTCCAATCCCTTTGTTGCATCCATCATAAATTGCACACAATCCTGTCCCTGAATGGATTGTCTTTTATTAAATATTCCCCATCATCCAAAAATCTTAAATTGAGTAAAACTAAATAAGAGAACACTGGAATGAAACAAAGAACGAAAAAATTCACATCAGAAAACCCTAACAGTGCGTAATTTTGATTGTGAATAAGAGAAAAGTTTGAAGTTGAGATAACTAACGAAGCAGAGAAGATAGGAATTAGCGACAGGTAGTGAAGGTGAAAGTTTTACCAAAGGTGGTGCGTCTTATAGTTGAGGCATTTGCTTGGTGAGACTATTTTATTCCCAACAATAATAACAGAGAACTATATTGGGTGCTTCCTAATAAAAGCGAATTAAACACATAAAGGATTTGTAATTAAAAGTGAATATAATTAGTTGGATTTGGTATTAAGATGATGAAATTATAAATTGATTTGTGGGCTAATAAATCCTATGCTTAGACCCTTAGTCTACGTTTTGGCTTCGCCCCTTCTCCCCCTTCTCTTCTCTTGCACATAAATTAATGTATTGGCTCACTTTAACGTCAGCATTTCTTTCTTTGTATAACATGTACTATAATATAATATAATATAATATCAATTTTGGATTTTTTTATTTTTTTATAAATTATATATATATATATATATATATGATTTTTTAAAATATTAGTTAATATATTTTAAAAATTGATGGAAATTAAATTGTGTGTCGATTTATTTCTTTTGTAAAACATAACATTCAATGTTAATAAATAATAAAAAGTAAAGTTAAATAAAATAAAGAATACAAATATTTAGGTTTAACTAATCTCTTAAAAGTCCAAAAATGTCAAATTGAGACTAAAAAATCGGAACTAAATTGAGATTAACAAAAAAATGTAAGGTGAATTCAACATTTTTTTACGAATACAAGAAAAAAAATAATTAACCAGGTATTTATTAAGATATTTTTTATTTTATTTTTGTCTTTTTAGTTTTTCACAAATTATACTCATTACTCACTCTTGTTGCAATTGAAATCGCGACGGGATGGCAAACGAAGAAAAAAAAATGATTTTGAAAAGAGATTTGAAGTCGTTACCATATTTATTTCTGGAAAACTATGTAAAACATAAAAGATTAAAATACTCTGTTGGTCCTCGTTTTTGTAGCAAAATCTCAATTTGGTCCTCGTATTTTTATTAGTCTCAATTAGGTCCTCATTTTTGTAAATTAGTATCAATTAGGTCATTTCCGTTAGTAGAGAACTGTTAAGTAGGTGTCACGTGTCAGCTTCTCGTTTTTTGAATTTTTTGAATTTTTTTGAGTTATTTTTGAATTTTTGAATTTTTTAAAAAAAATTTAATTTTTTAAAAAAAAATATTTATGCCACATGTCAGGTTTGTAGTGTGTCACATGTCAATTTAATATGGTGACACATGTCAAATTATTGTATGAATCTCAATCTGGTCCTCATATTTGTTAATTTGATTTGATTTCAGTCCCAAATATTTATAAAAAAATTTAATTTCATGTGCTCCAAATTTAGAACAAATTTAATTTTTTTATAAATGTTATGATGATACTTTTATTACAAGTGATATTTCTATTACATATTTTTAACAATATTTAATTTATTTAAATTTATATTTTACATTAAACTTTATTTAAATTTTATTTTAAAATTATAAATATATAGATTAATAAATTTATATTCGAAATATTTGTATAATTCAATATCAACAATATTTTAGAGTTGGCTTAAAAATAACAATTTTATAAATTCAAATGTAAAATTTTTTAAAATAATTTATAACAAATTAAAATAAATATATTTAAAATTTAAATATTAAATACAATTAATATTATTAAAATATTTATTAAAAATATCAATTTTAATAAAAATAATCATAAAATTATATAAAAGTAAATTTTGGTCTAAATTTGGAGTGTCTGAAATTGAAAATTTTTAAGAAAAAATTGGGACTCAAATCAAATCAAATTAACAAATATGAGGACCAAATTAAGATTTATACAATAATTTGACACGTGTCACCATATTAGATTGACACGTGGCACACTACAGACGTGACACGTGGCATAATTTTTTTTTTTTAAATTTAAAAAATTCAAAAAATTCAAAAAAATGAGGAGATGACACGTGGCACCTACTTAACGGTGTTAGTTCTCTACTAACAGAAATGACCTAATTGATACTAATTTATAAAAATAGAGACCTAATTGAGACTAATAAAAGTACGAGGACGAAATTGAAATTTTACGACAAAAACGATGACCAACGGAGTATTTTAATCAACATAAAACAAGTCTCCGAAAAACTATGAAAATTATTTGGAAAACAATTTAATTTGTTGAAATTGAACCTGAGAAGAACTTACCTTGTTCCTACGTATCTCACAATGTGGAGAATCAATTCATGTAGTTCTTAATAAAGACCTTTTGCTTAAAAGAAAATGTTGATATTTAATATTTTAAAAAATTAATATTTTTTGATATTTTTGAATTATTTTAAAAATAGTGTCACACGACACGAACGGTCGAACAAACACCAAAAGAGAAAGAAAACATTATTTACTATTTAGATTTTTTATATTTTTGTGAATTTTCATGATTTTCAAATATTTTTTCTTTTTTATAAAAAACATGAGTACAAAAAGATGGGACAAAATAATATGAAGGTAAAAATAAAAATTAGAAAAAAAGTGCAAAGAGGGTGTAAACATAAAGTACAGTGAGGTGCAATGAGTAAAAGTCTTAAAATAAAGTAAAAATACAAGGAGGATGTAAAATATAAAAAAGTTAGAGAAAATAAAGGAAGTTAGAGAAAATAAAGTTCGAATAACGGTTACTTTTTTTTACCGAATTTCAAAATTCAGTGTATTTTAAATTAAAAATGGATTTTATTTTTGTGTATAGAATTTTAAAATTCTGATACTTTCTGAAAAAAGAATTTCACTTTAACTAAAACAAATTTAATATTTGTCTACAGAATTTTGAAATTCGGTAGTTTATTAATTTAGGGATGTGATGAGATAACGTAGTGTTTATAAATAGGAGAGAGAGAAAAGATATATGTCTATTGTGTTAGAGGGATATTGTAGTAAAATTAAAAAATTTAGAAGGTGCAGAAAAGATCTTTGAAAGTGGAAGAAGCATCTATTAATAGGTGTCAAAAAGCAAACATGAGTATGGGGTCATAAAAAAATGGCTTGGGCTGATTAAGATTATAAAAGAAAAAAAGTATAAGTATCAAAAATAGAATGGGCCAGACTTGACAAACATAAATCAGTCTGATTTTATTTTAATCATTGAAATTTAGGAAGAGTAATTAACTAAAATTCACTAATAATTATTATTCATCGTCTAAAAGTCAGATACCATGATATCTGTATGAGCAAACCATGGTAATTAAATATCCATGATATCTGTATGTACTCTATCAACAAATAGTAATTAAATATCCAAACTAATTACTCTTTATTTATATTTTAATTTTAGTTAAATAATTTTAGTTAATGTAATACTTTTAAATAGAATACAGAGGGCGATTATCACTTACAATATCCAAAATAAATAATGTAAAATAGTATAAAATAGATGAGTAATAATATTTTAATTTTATTTAACAATAATTCATTTTAAAAGAGAAAATAATATATGAATTTTTACATCTTTCATTGAGTAATAATATTTGAATTTTATTTAACAAAAATTCATTTTAAAAGAGAGAATAATATATAAATTTTTACATCTTTCATTTAATTATTTTAATAGTTGTATCAATAATGTTTTTTTTTTTATTGACCATGTAATGTTTTTACGCTGAAAGGGTAAAATAGTAAACTACTTCTTAATTTGTATTAAAATATAAACGTAAGTAAAAAAAAAAAATAAAAAAGCGACGGTAGCTCCGGATCGGGAACTTGAACCCGACGTGAATCGAACACGCAACCTTCTGATCTGGAGTCAGACGCGCTACCATTGCGCCACGGATCCGGATGTGAGGTTATTCTCACAATAACAATATGGTCTTTAAATACAAATCACAACAGAAGAAAGGTTGTTTTGTTTCCCGCCAAACTCAACGAACTAATCTACTGTTTCTCCCCTCTCTCTGAGATAGAATCTTGAAGACTTTTATTGATGGCGGAAAGTTTGGAACGTATCGACGTGAAGCTGTCTCCTGCGCCGGACGCAAGGATACCGTTGATGAAATCAAAAGGAGGACGGCGGCGAGGCGGCGACACGTGGGTGGTTTCAGTGTTCGTGATAATCCAAATCGGAGTTTTCATCGCAACCATGCTCGTCAACGATTGCTGGACCAATTCTCACGGAGATTGCCTTCTGCAAACCCTCGGAAGGTTCTCCTTCCAGCCTCTCCCCGAGAATCCACTCCTAGGTCCTTCTCAGTCCAAGTCAGTCTCCATATTCCTTGCCTTAATTAAACAAACTTACTCATAACTTTGCTTATTGGTAATTGAATTAGTTTCTTCGGTTTAGGGTTTCACTATCACGAGATCTATTCATTATTATTATTAATAGATTTACGTTTGAAGATTGATTGATTTATTCAGTTTGGAGTCTGGTTTGAGAAATAAATGTTGACCTATTGGAGTTGAAAGGTGGTGTTATTACGACAGTGTGCAGTTTGAAGGATGAGTAATGTGGTGTTGTGAGTGCAGGTTAGATGAAATGGGAGCTCTTCGATGGAGCCTTTTGACAGAGCAGCACCAAACTTGGCGTCTTTTCACATTTCCATTTTTGCATGGTGGACTCTTCCACTTGCTTCTCAATCTCTCGAGTATCGTCTACGTGGGAGTGCGCCTAGAGCGCGAATTTGGACCCAGTAATTCTGTTTTTATTTTCTTCTCTCTCGTCACATTTCTATTTCGCCTATCTATTTTAGTGAATGCTTCGAAAAATTGGTTCGCCGCCACAATTTTCTTCGGTGTCTAAGATTTGCTGAGTGTCTGGGATCATAACACCACTGCAATGCTATATTTATCTGTAATTTCCCGAAATAACAAAGAACACTGTGAAACTGTGCCTTTGAGTTTGATCAAACATACACTTTTGACTAGTCACAAATTAATGTGTACGCTACATGAATTATTTTTTAATAATTATTTTAAAATTCTTGTAAAATATTCTTTCGTTAGTTCTGTGAAATCTTAACACTCCCTGTGTAAAAAAGTGAACTCCGTTAATTTATATTTCCTAATTCTTATAATTTTATTAGTTTAGTTTTATCTCTTGTTAGTGTCTAAGACTTTTACTGGGTCTTAATTATAGTGAACTCCATTATTAGTGAACTTGTTAGTGAACTCCATTATAGTTCCTAATTCTTAACACTCCCTGTGTAAAAATATTCTTTTGTTAGGTCTGTGAAATCTTAACACTTGTTAGTGTCTGAGACTTTTACTGGGTCTTAATTATAGTGAACTCCATTATTAGTGTACTTGTTAGTGAACTCCATTATAGTTCCTAATTCTTAACACTCCCTGTGTAAAAATATTCTTTTGTTAGGTCTGTGAAATCTTAACACTTCCTGTGTTATTTCTTGTTAGTGAACTCCATTATAGTTCCTAATTCTTAACACTCCCTGTGTAAAAGTATTCTTTTGTTAGTTCTGTGAAATCTTAACACTCCCTGTGTAAAAAAGTGAACCCCATTATAGTTCCTAATTCTCATAATTATAATAGTTTAGTTTTATGTCTTAGGTTTTTTGAAATTTTAGTTGTGATTCTTATGTTTTGAAAGTGTAGTGTAAAGTGCTTTTGCTTATATTGTATAAAGTTAATCCTGATCATCATGGTCACGTTTTGAATTTAGTCCCTAGGAATCAATTTTTAATTTATAGTTTCGAAACAAGAGACTCAAAACCAACGGTTTAAACTATGCTGAGTAAAACCCATATTAAGAACAATTATAAAAATTAAAATGTTTTAAAAATCGATTTTGAGATTTTCACAACGTACTAATTTGTGAACGTTTCCTTTTGTTTTGCAGTAAGAATTGGTATAATCTATGCATTGTCAGCTTTTGTGGGAGGCTTGGTGGCTTCTCTTTTTCTCCGAAACACCCCTGCTGTTGGTGCTTCCGGTGCTTTATATGGATTGCTGGGAACATTGCTTTCCGAACTTGTTTGGAACTGGAAATATCATACCAATAAGGCCTGTCTTTTTCCCTTTGGTTACTTTTTCTCACTGTTCTGCTACTAATCAATTTTATTGGTTGGTTACAGATTTCGGCAATAGCAACATTAGTCTTTGTGTTTGTGTGCAACTTCGTCCTTGGTTTTCTGCCTTATGTAGACAATTTTGCCAGCATTGGAGGTTTTATATCAGGATTCCTTCTTGGATCTGTTTTTCTACTCAGCCCTCAGCTCCAACCAGTAGCTCCAAATAAAGGTGGTCTTGTTGAGTATGGGGTCAAAAGTTACATCAACTTAAAGTTGAAGAAAAAGCTGGACAGACCGGTTCTCAGGATTGTTTCTCTTATCCTCTTCGGCCTATTGTATGTTGTTTTTTCCTCTTGTTTGTAATTATTTGTCGTTATTTTTTAATTTGCATGGCTAGCTGTCTTCTATAACTTCTGCTTTATGGCATGCGTCAAATCTTTGATGAGAAGCTTCTTCTATTCGTAGATTGGCTGGTTGTCTTGTGGTAGTTCTTCATGGAATCAACATCAACAGTTATTGCACATGGTGTCCATATGTCGACTGTATCCCTTTTACAAGCTGGCACTGCCAAGACACAGAAGCCTCTTGTGAGGTACCGTATACAACTTACTTCTGGCATTTCCCAAATTAAAAATTCCGAACAACATATTTTTCACCTTGATGGATTGTCTGTTCCAACTTCGTATCAAACAGTATACCAAGACCAGAACGAATTGTTACAAACGGAATTCCAATACTATTTCTCCATTATTTACCAAATTCTTATGAATAGAGAATTCAATTGTTGTTTTGTTAACATTATTGCTAGGTGATCACGTACCGCAAAAAAGTTAAATAGAATTAAACCAAAAGGGAATGCCAACTCACTAACAGAGACGCGCTGAATCGAACTTTTTGCGATGAAGTAGCTATTTATTACTTACCTGTGCCCCCAATATTTATATTAAATATAAAGTTAGGGGAAGCTGTTATTTCCTGAAAAGTAAGGCTTCATGCTAATGCTGGGTATATGCTATCTAACTGCAGACAATGGTGAGCAATGCTCAGCTGACAATGACCTGTATCGGGAATGGCAACTTCAGGGTCTATCCTTTTACCAACATTTCTCGGGCAAGGATGAATGATTTGTGCAATCTGATTTGCTGACGGGACAAATTGTTTCAATGATTCTTTTAGCCCCGAATTACCAGGAAATTCTGGATAGCTTATATCTTAACAAGTTGTCGTATCCTTTTTCTGAATGTAAAGAAAGAAATAGAGTATAATTAGAAGCTCGAGGTGTTTGATTTGACCCAAATTGATGCAACAGTTTGCGGAGCATGTCTTTGGTTGTAAATACCACAATACCACCTGGGTGTAAAATTTGTAGTCCCTGGGCAAGATGAATCCTTTTCATGCTGGTAGAAAATTGAAGTTGTGAAAAAAAAAAAAACATTTCTTGATTGCTGTTTCTAATAATCAGATATATAAGTGTTTCATTACGGTTAGTTTTACTCCTTTTCCTGTTATTGAATGCAGTCATTTTCATCCTGCTATATATTTTAAATCTGAGTGACAGCTGACACTTGGAACCACTTTTGCAGTCCCTGAATTTCGGCTTGGCTGTTATGTATAACTCTGTAGTATCTAACTTCCGCCGTAATAGCATAATTACATTGAGGGTGCATCTGTGACCTGTGAGCTGTTACTGAGTATGCTCCCGCCGCCGCCACCCGCATTCACAGTTAAGGACCATCAAGCCACGGTCTATAAAATGAGTGCACTGAGACTTAACAATCCACAGTGTGGGCCTAACCCTACCCAATTGCACTGGATTCAAAGTTTCTGAGCATTCAAATGCCGAAGCCTTCTGAGCAAACTCTAGATCCATATACTAAACGGATAAGTCTTGTACATCGTACTCATCGCCAAACCAACCAAGCAGAAGAATCAACTTAAAAGAGACGTGGCAGAAAATATGGGAAAGATAACAAGCTGCCACTTTCTTTTCTTTTCTTTTTTTGGTGTACTTCTGAATTTTAGAATATAAAATAAAACAGTTGCAGGACTCCACTTTAAAAAATACAATTTGAAATTTGGCCGAAAAATTCAAGTCCTTTTCATTGGTCCGTGGTACTGTCGGCTAGGAAAATATACACACTGGACTAGTGTACCTCAAGCAAAATCCATTCATATCCCCACAAATACTTGGACTGTGCATTTATATGTGTGGTCGATACAAGAATTGTGCATTATATGGTGGTAGCAGTCCTTTCTAGCCCACTCAATACCCACTTTTTATCTTATGCACTGAACCAGCTGGTTGGTATGGTTGCTCCTCCTTTTCAATTGATCCGTTAAATTTTGAGTGGAAAATCCAAACAAGTTTGTTTGATGGGTCTAAGCTCTGAACTAAACTAACTTGCCACTTATCTAAAAGCACTTGTCCCAAAGCCACCCTGTAAGAAAGGTCAATATTTTAGGCACGTAAAAAGGCCACATTGGAAGTTTGATTATCCAACAATGGTTGGGTCCCTCCTTGTCAACATCAAGTGCAGTGTGATCCATCCAAGTTGACCCTCCTCCTTCTGAGTGATAACTAAAGCACGCACCTCCACAAGTCACAAGCACCATTCGGTCACAACCATTAGTTTTTGCGACATGTGGCATCTTCTCATGAACGTGCCACATATATATATTATGAGGTAAAGGAAGTTGAAGGTAGTAAAATCTAATCACATTGCTATCAGAATCACAATCATGAAAAAGGGCAGTTCCACATAAAAAGGCTCCCTATGTTGCCGCATTCACAGAGCCTGTCAGCACTACCATTCCTCGCATTACCATAAATGCCTTCTTGATGGTTTTAAGCTTTTCCCCAAAATTGAAATAATTATAATTTATAGAACCCAACCCTCCCTTTTTTAAGGGATGGAAAAAGATAACAATAGTGGGCATTCTCAAGTGGGTGAACCCAAAAGAAAAAAGAATTTCACAACCTTTCACCATCAGTGTTAGTCAAACATGGCAATAGGCTATATCATCACAGGACCCTATCCTATGATATACACATACACTAAAATATTTTATGATTGGGTCCTTTCCTCACATATAATAATTTCAAACCCTTTTACTTGTTTCTTAACAAGAAATATGGCAATTGGTTGACCCTGAACGAGTCCATTCCCTTTTGCTTCTCTTGTGTCTCACACGCGTTCTCAAGCACACAGGCAAAACTTGTCCCACACACACACAAAGTGAGCCATAGATATCAACTAGATGCTACTTCAAAGGTGTGGAAATGATGGAATTTTACGTATATGCTTGGGAAGCCATGAGAGGTAGATCATAGTGGACGTGTTTCCGCACAGTTATCCCTCTCTTTAATCTTCTCCAATCTCTATGCCTCCCACTCTCTCTTTCATAACTATTCAACTAATCAAAAACAAACATATTGGACAACAAAATTACTCCCATTTCATCATCCTTCCCCTTTAACAACAATAAATAAAGCATTTCATTACGTATCATGCATCTCTCACGCTATATCTCTTTTCATTTTTTTTCCCACTTTGATAATTCAATAAACGGTGACCCTCGCTTCCTCAAATATATCCTTAAAGAACTCATATCTACCAGAAATAACACCGCTTCGTAATATACAACTGAGTATAAATTTGATTTGATTTTTTTATCGATAAATATTAATGGTTAGTATTTTGTTAGTGGAAGGAATTGAACCTACAATCTCTTCTATCGTCACTTCCAAACCTATTTTATATCTCTAAAATGTTAATGAAAAAGTTGAATCCAAACTTCTCCCAAATTTTAAAAATAAAATGATTTCGTACAAATTTACTAAATAAACGCTTTTATAAGATTGATTTAAATTTAGTATCCATTTCTTAACATTTAATACATGTTATTCCATCCTAAAGAAAATTTTTGATAAATCTCCGAATTTTTTATAATTTCTAAACATATTTTATGCTATCATTTAAATCCTAGAAAAAATAAATTAATTTTAGAGATTTAAAATAAATACCAAATATTTTAAAAAATTATTCGTTTCAATTTCTTTAATTATGTACCATTTTTTTTATCAGGGTTAACAATTTAGGCCTATAGAAGAAAAAATCACTCAAATAATTGCAGTACATGATTGGCTGCCCAATATTTATTTTTGTTTTTATTAATTTAAACAGTTTTTTTCTGAATGAAAATATGAAGAGAAGTTTATATATTTATATATAATAAAGTGATTAGGTGGCCCAAAAAGAAATATTTACTTTAGAAGGTTGAGAATATAATTATGATGGAGTTGTTTAGTTTGTGGGTCCTGACTGCCCATAATGTTTGCTACATATTATACCTTTAACTTACCTTTAGAATTCTTTTTTCCTTTTCTCAAAGGGGATTGGGAATAAGTTTCTCGTGTTTGTGATAAGTTAGTAGTGGGAGAACCTCTTCCTCCTACAAATACAAAATTGCCCTTTATCAATTATGATTATTTCATTTAAAAAATATCAAAGTTTAAATAATTTTATTTAATTTGACAATTTAATGCTATATTAGAATGAGTCATGTGATGAATAAATGCTAAAGTACATTTGGAAGCACTTATGACTCGAAGTTCGAAAATTCGAATCTTATTTCAAGTACTTATGTCAAAATTTAATCATGCTACCAAATGCCCCACAACATATTGAAAAAGAAAAGCGAGTGAATTAAACTGAAAATATGGGAAACCAGTTAAATATTACGTAAAATTAATTTTAAAAAATTAAGTAATCCAAAATCAATATAAACTTCATAAGAACACGTTAAGAACTTTATTTATTTATTTATATGTGTGTTTGATAATTTCATTATAATTCAATATTCCACCTTTAATATATTTTGTCGTTTTTTCTTAATTTATTAAAATATATTTCATTGTTTTTTTCATGATTTATAAAGGCCAAATTGAAGATTTGCAAAAGTATTAGTAAACTAAGTTAAAGACCTAGATTTTGCGCAATTGAAAATCCATTTTTGTCACTCAATTTTCTCATTTCATGATAAAAAGGCTTTTTACTTCTATTTAAATTTCTAATAATAATAATAATAATTTAAAATTAATTTAAATATATTTATTTGATCTTTATATATTATGAAAGTCAATGTAAAATATCTTTTCAAAAATAAATGTTTTCATGTGATAAGATAAGTTGAGTTTCATATTGAACTAAAATATAAATTTCACATGTTAATTGTTAGGAATGGATTTTTACATTAACCTTGATAAACTAGAACATTTAGATACTTAATAATAACTTGGTTTAGAAATTAAACACAATTTTTCAATAATAATTTAGGAACAAAACATATTTAATCCATCAATATACCTATCCATATTTGAGGACTAAATAATTTAAGAGTAGTTTCATGATTATTACATAATGGACGAAATAAATTTTACTAAAATAAATTGATATTACATTACTAAATACATTTTTAAGTCTAACTTAATTGCTAGAAGTAGACTTAATATTCCCTACATAATCAAGTTATTACATGAAATCTCTAACTATTAACTTATATGAATTACCTATGATCAAACTTCAATTTCAACTCTATACTCTTTGATAAACATGTTCAAAATCTCAACTTGGAGATACTATCTTTTTTCTATTAGATTGTGATCGAAAACAGATTGGTCATATAAAGAGTAGATTAAATCCTAAATTATACAATAAATTATCTTTGAGACCATTAATGGTGCGATTAAAGTGCTGCTTAATGCTTCAATTCCCTTTACACCCTCTTGGCTTGGTTATACAAAGGACATGACTTGGTTTGAAGTAGAAGAAAATAATCATTGGTACACCACACCCAGTCTTATATTACAAGTTCCCACCACCTTAATATCCTCGTTAGGGTTATAAACTATCACAACCTAGTTCGGTTTTTGGGTAAGTTATTTGTTATTTTGGTGGCTTGTTAGCGTGTTGTGCTCCCCTGATAACATATATTTTGTTAAACATAAATGATATAATTTTATATGATTGTGAACTCACCTAAGATACAATTGTATGAATTTTATATGAATGAAATAACTTAATTATCTCGTTAATTAATTTCACATTACATCAGTGTCAATGGTATGTTTGTGATAATAACATCAACATTTTGAAGTTCTGCAACGTTACTTTACTTGAAAGTTAACAATGGTGTAAAAAAAGGACTGTTTATGAAGAGATGATTGTTGATAATGTATAGATTATGGTGTACATGTATCGTAATTAGTTTGTTGAAGAAGGTAATAATAGTTGATGAAGAATGATGATTTGATGGTGCTGCAAAGGGAGGTGTCAAGCTCCTATTATCAGTTGCCTACTCAATCTATTTTCCCCTCAAGTAATCATTTTGGCTTTTCTTTTCTTTTTCGACCAACCTAAACAAAAATCATTAACAATCATGAAAACAACTTCGACCCAGTTTTAGCATGAGTGCATAAACAACCTCTCATTCAATTTCATTTTCAATCCTTCTACTCCTATTTGTTTTTTAAAAAAATTAACTAAAATCTACTAGGTTAATATATTTATATAAATAATAATATGGGTCTTTGACAAATAAAAACATATTGTTTTATTAAATTTAGTTATAAGCTTTGAAATTATATTTTTACTACTTTATTTCTAGAAATTATAACAACTTAAGTAAGCTTTATTTTTTTCATTATAACTTAATATAATTTACCCATCTTCTTTTCTTAACCCTTTTCATCAATTGCAAAGATATCAAGTGCAAATTTATAATTGTGTAACGTTAATTTTTTTTTCCCTTCCGTAATTCATCCATTCAATCATTGTTTTGTAATAAATTTGTTTTGAAATACAAGTGTTATTGGCTTTATTACTGTAATAGTATTTTACTGCGTTTAGTTTAAAAAGAAATCAGTGTTTTGGTACACTTAATATATACTTTTGCTTTGAGATAATATCATGTTTTGGTACACTTAATATATACATAAAATAATATGAAAAGGAATAATAAAGAAGTATTATAAAAATAAATAATTATTTTTTAGTTGTTATCCTAGCTCAATAAGTCTTTTGTGTATAGGATGTAAAATTAATTAAGGATCTTTAAGATTTATAATTCTCACACGATAAATCATAATAGAACACTAATCTTGATCCATGAGAGATTCTGTGAATATGCGTTCTTCAATTTATAATCTTGTGTGCTCTTCAACCACCGTTTCCCAATCTATCTCTTTTCATTTCTTTCTCTTTTCTCACGTTCTTGAAGATAAAAATACATATGTGGACTTCCTTTTTCGAATTATATTAATAATTCGCTCCTACAATTCTTTATCTGTTCGGATAAGAACACAGGAGAAGGACTAATTGAAAGGTATTCACATACTTATTCATCCTCTTTCTTCTTTTTGTTTAGTCCAATGAACCCCTCTTTTATTTCTTTTAAGATAATTTTTTGAAAGTGTTCAAACTAGATAGATTTTGCAATTGATAAAAGAACTGGTATCTAATTCTAAGAAGTATCATTCTTTTAGGGAATCTTCCAATTGATTGACCAATCCAAATTATATCAAATTCTGTGAAAAGAACCTTATGGCCAGAGACAGAACCCCAATTCCTTTTATAAACCAACGTCCATCAAGTTGGTTTTTATTTTATCTTTATCTTTATTTTATTTTATTATCACTTCCCATAATAATAACTAATAAGTCTTTATATTTTTATTAAATCACAGTTGAGTCCATCATAATATTTCAAATGAGTCACTAATAGAATTAATTCGTCAATTAATTCTAACATAGGATGGACTTGAATAGTTGGAGACTAACCCAAATAAGACTTAGGTTACATATGACTTAGTACAAAATTAAAATAAATTAATAAAGTCATCTACAAATATTTCATTCTAAAATTAAATATTTTATAAAAAAATTAGGATTTTGTAAAAGTATAATGATAATGATTAAAACGGAAAACTTGAAACTTAAAGTTAATAAGTTACTATTCACTGCATTTATATACGAAAAAAATTTGAAAAATAATATAAAATAAAATATCAAATTTTGTCACAAGAAAATTCTTAAGTTTTAACTAATTTTAGTGACAAAAAATACGTTTAGAGACTAATTTCTTTGATCCTTAAAATCTTGATATCTAATGACCAATTTAGAAACTAATTCATAATAAAAATGATTTTAGTTATCAATTTAGAAACCATTTTTTATTTTTTGTTTATAATAGAAGTTATTTTAGTTATAATAATTTTTAGTTTATAAGTGCTATATAAATTGTTCAGTATAGTGACTAATGTTTTTAATCACTAAAATTGATCATTATTCAAAAAAAATTTTATAGTGTTTATAAATATACAAGAATGGTAAAACCATATATTTATCACACAAATATCATCATGTAAATAAAATGTTAAATATGTTTTTAGTTATAAGTTTTGACGAAAAATTAAAATTTCTTTTTATTCGAAACTTAAAATACTCTTGTGTCTAAACTTAAGAAATAAATTAATATAGTTCTTTTAAAACAATTTTAACGTACCAAACATGTTTTCCAACATATATTAAAGTGGTAACTTGTCAATATATGGATGTACATAAGTATAAGTATATATGTGAATTTGATTTTATATTTTTAGAATATATATATATATATATATATATATATATATATATATATATATAATACATTATTTGTTATTAGGTATTATAGGTGGCTTCATGCTTTCAAACCATAGTTTGTTCTGACTTGTAAATTTAGTTCTATTAACTTATTTTAGGAAGATTTAAAAAAAATAATGAATCTTATTATCAAGTTATTTTAAGTTAAAGCACTGTTTTATATAGAAAGGTAATATTGGACCTCGAAGTAACTTGCAGCGCTTAAATATTCAAAATTCTGGCTAACTTAACAAATTAAAACCAAATCTTATTTCAAAAAGAAGGCTGGATTTGTGTAGTTTTCTTACAACTTGGATTTAAATATTTTAAAGTTTAACCTGTAACTGAATTAAGTTGTATCGTTTTTTGGGAAATTGATCTCTATCATAAACACTAGTTAATGAATGAGTCCAAAACGAAATCACGTCACAATAGAACAACGATATTCCCACGAGCAGCATGTGCAGGAAAAAGAAAACAGAAAATTAGAGAATAATTTATCAGAAATCGGAGTCATTAATGAACACCCACATTATGCTATGCTTATCTATATAAATAGTTGAAAGTAATGCAGAAGCACAAAATTGCAGGCATTTTAGGGTTGCTTTGCTATATCCTTTTGTCCTAAACGAAAGTCGGCTTTTGTAGAAATTCTCTTGTCAGAATTTAAGACAAAGAAGAATGAAAAAAATAAAGTATCAGTGGTCCCCTCCAAACTCAATTAAATTGGGAATTAATGTCATAACCAACCTGTAGGGTTAGGGTTACCTAGCTACACCACATTCTCTATGGTTCAAATAGTTTATAAAAGAACTTAATTACATTTTTATAATTGTTTATAAAATTAAATTTGACGACCGAATTTCTTTAGAATTTAAACATGAGTCTAAGTTTTACATTGAGTAAAAATAAAAAAGTTAGACACTATATAACAATGAAGACCATAAATTCATCATTTTAAGATTTTTTGTCAAAGTAATGTCAATTTCTTAGTGTGGATTGGATTTGTGTTCATTCGTACGTTGTATCGTCCGGTGTTTTCTCTCAAAAGACTCAATTATTTTTCGTGTAAACAATAATTGATGTGTATGATTTTGTATTGTTTGAAGATATGGAGCATTGAGAGTTTGTGGGTAAAAATGATGATGAAGATGAAAGAGATTTGGACACTGAAATCCAACCGTGGAATGTGTTTACTTTGGGTGAATGAAGGGACCCAGACGCATAAGATGGCAACACATGTTGAAAAAAATGAGAAGATGGAAGAGAATATTGTGAAATAGTGGTTAAATAAATTTGGTTGGGTATTCCTTGAAGCATGGGACACTTAAAGCAATGGTAATAAGTAGTAGTAGGGTTTGTTGTTTTAAGTTATTTTGATTGATTCTCACATGGATCGTAGGTGTTTGGTGTTATCTGATTGAGGAAATGGAAGGTTTTCCATAGAGGAAGAAACAATGGGATCCTATTATATCCACAACTACTCCTTTTGACTAAGCACTGTTTTGGATTCTCCTCTCTTCTTTTGTTTCGCACGCAAGAATGGGAACCTTCTTTAATTTTGGTTTAGTATCCTTTAATACGCTCTCCCCTTTACACTTCCTGCTTCTCGCTACTACTACTCTACTACCACCACCTTCTTTTCCTTTTCATTTTTGGGACCCTAAACGTCACTCCTCTCCCATAGCTTATATTTTATAATATTCACCAATTTTACTTTCTTTTTTAGACTCGGAAAATAATATTAAATAAATATAATACAATTATGAGGATAATTTGTTATTTTGGTGATAAGTTTAACCAATCGGCTCAACATCAAATCAAATATTTTATTAGAAAAGAAAATAGACTCGACTTAAAATTTATATAACGGTGAAAGAGGAGATTAAAGAAACATGTCAAATAATGAATTATGGGTATTAAAGGAGAATAATAATGAGACGTTAAGGGGACAAAGAAGATGAGAAACAAGAAGCCGAGATTAGGGATGGTAAGGGGCCGGGGTCATGCACAGATAGTATGCGTTACCTGACCCGCAAAAAAAATCACTTGCTATTCGTCCCTTTACCTGTCCTCGTTTGAAAAATACTTGCAGTTTTTTTTTTTTAAACGCGCATGTACCTGTGAGTACATGCGAATATTTAAAATATATATTTTATAAATTTTATGAAATTATAAAAAAATAAAAAATAAAAAATAAATTAAATTAAATTAAAATTTAAGTTTAATCTAATAAAATATAAATAAATTTAACTTAATAAAATATGAATTAAATTTTAATTTTAATTTTTTGCAGGTAATTGATCCCCACAAGTACGGGTGGTATGATACACATATAAAACTTGTTTATAAACGAGTATTTTGCTATCCCTATACAGGATAAAGAGGGACGTAGGACAGAGAGAGAAGACATAACACTTTGAATGCTCTAACTGATTATACTCTAGTCTTTCTGGTAAGAACAATTACAAATCTTACTAAATTTTATAATTGATATAAACTTGATGTATTCTCATATGGAGAACTTACTTTCAATTTCATATACTCTTTTATATTTATATTTTCTTATGTTCTTAATGATTTAAGTATTGGAGAATCTTCTGCACGAATCTTTCTTCAGTTTTATTCACAAATTAATGATCTAGTTTGTCCAAATCACACACTTTTTACTAGCAAGAACACCCACTATAATTTCAAATAACCAATTTAATAAAAAAACCTCATATATATATATATATATATATATATATATATATATATATATATATAATCTTATGTATTTTAAGTTAATATTTTTGTTCTATGATTAGGCTGAGATAAGCCATTTACATATATTTGGCCACACCACAACGATCTTAAACATAAAAAAAAAAAAAAAAAATCTTAATTTTTGGAATCACCATTTTAATGTTTGACCAAATGACATTGACAAAAATCTTTTCTTAAGTTTAAGTAGTTAAAGTATGTTTTGGATTCTTTTTTGTTCCTTATAACTTCTATAGGAAAGATATATTCTATGTGTTTGACAATATTATTTGTAAAATATATGAAAGTATTTTATATAAATTATATTGTATTTACTCATACACAAACAAACAAATTATATTATACTTGCTAATAGATAGGAGTTATAAGGTGACTTATAAAATTGTGATATGAATCCTTCACTCCTTTTTAATTCATAATTAAAGAATTTTATTAATGTCATGGTTACGTACATAAATCACTTATTGACGTAATAATACATCTTCTATCATGTAGAAAAGATATGTAAACATTCAATTTTACAAATTGACTGGTCTCTAGACCTTAAATAGAGAGAAAATTAATTTCAATAAAAGAAAAACAGTTCTTTAAGATTAAATGTCCACTCATTTTATTCCGACATCATTATTATATAAGAAATGATCACATTTGTAATATATACGGATTCTAGCATATTGTTTTGGAATGTTTTAGACATTCTTAGGAATTTTGTTGATTCGAACGTAGACATGAGAATTTACAAGTGACAAGCTCATTCATCTTCATACATCAAGTTGTATAAAATCATTGAAAACAAAATGAGTCCTTAGTGTATAAGAAAATAAAAAAGGGGTACCCTTTGTGAGGTCATGTTTAGGTAAGCTAGGTTTGTTGTGAGGGGTGTCCATATTAGTGTTATTTCTTGTGCAATCTCTTCTTTACCTATCTCCAATGAAATCTTTGAAGACCAACATGCTTCTAAGATGTCCCATTCTCCGAAAACCCACGAGCACTCCTCTCAAACAAATTTAATAAGATGTTACATTACCCAATGCATAATTTAGATTGCTGGGTAATGGTCCCCATTCCCCATAGCAAAATTAAAATATGTAAAATAAGAATTAGGGTATTTTATACGTAGATAAAATAAGAATTTGGCAATAGAATAAAGGAAAAGAAGCATTTGGTGTTGTTCAATTAGTGACTAAATACGATCAATCAATTCAAACCCATTCGGTATGATGCACATATAATGGGACCCAGTTGCAATACTGAACAATGATGAAGCTATGCAGCTCGAAATCTTTTCCCTTTTTTATACCCATACATCTGTCTCTTGATGGGTAGTAAGGCCTACTCAATCAATGCCTCCTAGTAGTAGATTTGGATTAAGCAGCTTTGGAATTAGCGTTCGGATTAAGAGGAAAGTGTGAGGAAGCATCATTATTTTTTGTCATAAAACTAAGGTAGTGAAATGAAATACTCGTAGTATAGTAGTAGTAACTATAATGAAAAGTGGTAAAGAGCACTTATGGCCTCAAAAGACTGATTTTTATGTATGGTAGAAGATTACGAAACACATAAGTACAAGCAGTTCTTCTTTTTGGAAAACCAACAGAACAATGTAGTCTAGGAAAAACAAAAACCCCAAATTTCAATAGAAAAGAGTTGAACAAGAGGCACCACATTTCATAGCTCGAGGAAGAAATTGAGGAAAGAAGAAGCCAAACACCACTCAAAACAAAAACATGACCTGTATGGAACGCAAAACTCGTGTTTAGACAAACAACTCGGTCAATCCAGTCAAACCAAAATCTCAATCTTCCTCACTGTTTACCAATAAAATATCAAAATCTCACTCACTTCCGACCTCTTTGCAAACCATCTTTCTCATGTTGATATTTATTCTTTTGTTTAGAGATTGGAAAGGGTTTTATTTTGATTTGATTTGATTTAATTTAATTTTTACCTGGTGTGTTGCTTTGTGTCCATTAAACAATGAAAATGGCATATTACCAATCATCCTTTCCCCTCTGTAGGAAACACCCATCATTGCTCCCAACAATCCTTTTCAACCTTAGAAACCTGAGCTTCCAAGATATTCCATTCTTCCATTCTTTTCACTTTTTGGGTCCTCTTTCCTTTCCATTCCCCTCTTATGCCTCCTCTTCTTCTTCCACTCTCTCTCAATTTAAATATCTACCCCGATTCCACATCCACCTCTCCCCTCCACTTCTCATTATTCTTCTTCTTCTTCTTCTTCTTTTTCTTATTCTTATCTTTTCCCATTCATTGATAATTCCAAAGTTAAAATGGATCCCTCCTCCACCAACTCCGTCAACGGGTTCTACTCGTTCCTCACGCGAGGAATCGACGATCTAGAGCGGGTGTTCCTCACCACCAACTTCATGTCAATCCAATTCATCCAAAGAACACTCTCTCTCCTTCGATCCTTCCACACCCAATTGACCCTTCTCGTACAAAAACTCCA
The DNA here is from genome assembly GCF_037176805.1 of Vigna unguiculata. NCBI lineage: Eukaryota > Viridiplantae > Streptophyta > Magnoliopsida > Fabales > Fabaceae > Vigna > Vigna unguiculata. The sequence goes on along the minus strand of NC_140800.1, from coordinate 37,154,736 downwards.
TCTTCCCGTCGGCGACAAGTGGCTAGACGAGTACATGGACGAAAGCTCCAAACTCTGGGAAGCCTGCCACGTCATCAAGTCAGGCATTTCCGGCATAGAAAACTACTACTCCGCCGCGCTCACCATCACCGCCTCCCTCGATTCACACCGCCACATCACCCCCCAACTCTCTCGCCAGGTCAGCGCCCGTTTTCAATTTTCGCTTCCTGTTATCATGTTCCGGTGTTTGTTTTTTTTCGGCGACATTTTGAAGGCAATTAGAATGTTCTGTTAAAGGTGGGATTTTTTTTTGGAACAGGTTATGAGGGCGATATCGGGGTGCCGGAGAGAGGCGGTGGGGTTGGAGGAGGAGAATAGGGCGTTGATGGAGACGCGGATTCAGCCCCTGTCGCTGCGGTTCGAGGAGAGGGTGTCGATCGAGTCGAAGCTGAACGGGTTCAACGGGTTCAGAGGGGTGCTGTACGCAATGAGGAACGTGAGTTCGTTGCTGCTCATGATTCTGCTGTACGGGCTGGTTTACTGTTGGGGGGAGTCCTCGGATTTCGTGCTAGGCGGTTACGAGGGGTGTTTGTTTCTGGGATCGGCGTTCATGATGTCGACGGCGAGGTTGCAGCAGCGGGTGGCGGCGGAGATCGGGCACATGGGTGGCGCGCAGGGGATGCTGCTGCACGAGTTTCGGAGGTCGAAGGTGGCGATGGAGGAGCTGAGGGGGGAGTTGGAGAGGAGAGGGTCGCAGGGAGTGGAGTGGGAGAGTGAGGTTGCTATCAGGGAGAGAGTGGAGAATGTGAGAGCGTGTTTTGGGGTTCTCAGATCTGGGGCAGACAACATTGTTGCTCAGCTTGATGATTTCTTTGACGAGATTGTTGAAGGGAGGAAGAGGTTGTTGGACTTTTGCAGTCATAGGTAACTGAGTCACTCAAACAGATTTGGAGGAGAATTCAGGAATTCAAATAGCCAGTAGGTATCTGTTTGCCTGCAAGGAAAAAACAAAAAACAGAACAAAAAAAAAAGAAAATAGAAACAAAGACAAGGTAGAGAGGAATAGTTGATGGGGTTGTTGTACTTTTTATTAACCCTTTTTTTATAATTTTATTATTATTAATATTATTATTACTATTATCACTTGGGGTCTTTCTTTTGTTTTCTACAGTTACCGTATTTGAAAATGGGGTGCCACTGCCAAGTCTTTTTCTTACCCGCAGAAGCATGTAAAGAAGGTTCTCTCGAATTGAATGTGGTTCTGGGTTTGAAAACAACATTCACATACGGGTTAATGAATGAAATTACTATTCTTCTTGCATTAGAGATAATAAGATAGTAAAATTATTTGGGAGAGAAAAGAAACTTCTATTCTCCTCTAATTGCAGCAAAGAAAAGAAGGGGAACAAGAAAAGGTTAAAAAAAGAGAAAGTTAGACACTGATAACTGCACACAGTGACAGTGTGTATGTTATAATTTAAAAATAGTTTTCTTTAGCAGTGATTATTATGATCTTTTTCTTGTATTTAAGATTGAATTTGAAAGAAGAGTTTTGGTTGGCACGGAAAATGACTAATCATTCGGTTATAGTCCTGAAAGAATAATGGAAAGGGAGGTTTAGGACTGTAGAGAAAAGAAGCACTCTGAGATTCCTGGACTGCTTTATCGTCAAAAGGCAGCTTCTTTTGCTCTTGGGAAGCTTTTGTCTGATTCGGTTCACTTTGAAAGCAATGGAGGTGATGATGATGAAAACTTCATCTCACCACATTCTCCCATTGCCTCCTGACAACTATTTCTCTCTCTCACAATTTTGTTCTGTTTCAAAAATTTTCAACCTCCCCTTTTTGGGGTCTTGGGGTGTTTAATATGCTACAAAAATTTCAGCGGTCACTTTCTCACTTCTAACCGTATCTCATGCTTTTTGTCCCTTGCCGCAAATTCATGCCTTGCCTCCTCACAAGGGTTCCACATGAATGATGCTTTAAAACCAAACAATAAATAAAATAACATTTAAAGTGCACACACAAGACACAGACAAAACAACAAACACAAGAGTAATATATATATATATTGGATATGATCCAGCATGCCTCATGCCAGACGAGCAGATTTTGTGTTTAAAGCATTGGTTAAACGTACAGTGCTTACTGTACACTCAAATCACAGCTTCTCATTAATCTTTGCTGCTCAGATATTACGTACTGTTCCCATATTTTAATCTATACATCACCCTCCATAAACAGGACTAACATTCAAAACCATATTCAATGACAGACTGTAAAATAATTCACGAGCAATGTAATTTCCTTTTAACATTAATGGAGTTTCTTCATGAACAAAGGGGGAACAATTTCTTCAATCTCAAGGTCCGTAAATGTGAAGTGTTGTTAATGTATGGTATCTGTATGAGGATATGACTTCCAGTTGCATACGTAATTTACAGAAGCTGACTACTAATTTTATAGATACAATAACAAGGAAAAAACCTATGTTCACTATGCAAAGAAAATTCAAAAGATGGTATAAGCCAAGACGCGACATAACTATGCAATACATGTCTACGATTTCAAATCACGTATCGAATCCTGGCATTGCAAACTGAGAACTGAATGACTCAACCCGATTTCTGAGCTCAGAAATATCTTTATTATTCTCAAGACCCTTCAGAAAATCTTTACATGATTTCCCATGTTCCCTTTGCACCATGCTGGTAATCTGAGCTGCCCTCAGAAGAAAATCAGCTATGGTCTCAAAATCTTCCTCAAAACAGCCTCTTGATGTCATTGCAGGAGTACCTAAATTCCAATGAAAGGAACTTAGAAAATAAAAACATAATGGAGAAAGCCCAAAAGTAGTACGTTTTAGCAGCAATAGCAATGCAATTGGCTTTAAGTACACAAAAAAAAAATGTGACTTTATCCTCTCGCGGACGAGGAAGTGATAGACAATAGACATGATAAATGCGCATTTCTTTCTTTCTGCCAATCAATTTCCTCGAAAATATAATATTTGAAGGACTATAAATTGAATATGTGGAAGCCGGAGCTAACCAGAATTGATTACGATTTAGTGTTCTCATGGAAGTATTGCGCTTCTTAAAACAGTCATAAGCAGAGTAACAAGCATGGACCATGAACACTTAAATGCTAAACAAAAATATGATATTGAACACTCAAACGGAGATACTAAGTAGATTGAAACTATAGTGTGTTATACTAATACCATAACTTTAGAAGTTCGTACTTTAAGAGAGGTACTCACCAATTCTCACTCCTCCAGGAGAAATGGAACCATAAATGGCACATTTATTGAGAGTGATGTGACACGCCTCGCAGACCTTTTCATAGTTTCTGTCTGTAATACAGAGTAAGATTACATAAGGAGTTATTCATGTCAAATTTAAAAGATATAAGTTGTAAGAAAACAGCGCACACAGAACAAGCATGATGGAATCTAAAACTTGAAATAGTCGTTAAAACAAAAACATATATTAGCATCTTTAAAATTCAAATTCAAACAGTAAATGTTTCCTTCTTTTCTATTCTTTTCTTTTGGCCTGTCCCCCTAATGGGATGGATCCTCTCCTACATAGCAGTCATGTTTAAATATCGCCACCTATTTGATATTATTTGTCATACAAAAATAAGATAGACAAGAGATTTCGACATTACTTTGTGATTTTAAAACCTGAAATGATCCAACCCATTCCTGTCCTCTAATCATATCCTTTTTTATTGCTCAAATATCATAACCAAACTTCATAGGAGTTTCAACAGTACATACATCCAGTTACAGGTAAAAAAAAAAATGGAGACATATTCCCAAAGCAAAAATCTTGAATTTCAAAGAGAACATCCCATGTTAAATTCAAGCTGCAATTTCATTTGACATATGCTAAACCTGGCCAAGACATGGCTCACAACTACAAGGACAAACTTACACAGCGAAGTTAGCTTTTCTAAAGTGAGTAAATGTGTAGGTGAGAAAGTATGGGTATATCAACCATTAATTTAAAGTTTTTTTTATCTGCTACCATTAATTTAAAGTAATTTAAGTTTATGGGATATTTCAAAGCTATCAATTACAGTGGAAACACCTTTACTTTCTCTCCTTACACATCGCTTCACTATAGAGGGTTAAATCTATGCATGGCCTTGCGCTGACAAAATATCCTATCAAAGCAGCTGATATAGCAAAAACCATGCATACCCTATAAGTTCAAAATGGACAAATTTTTAATACAACCATTTTAACCCTTGGTCAATTCAGAAATCTTACGCATGAACATCAGCCTTTTCTCCATTTTTTTTCTTCTCTTCAATATAACCGGTTCCTGAATCATGCATGTACAACTTACGAACCAACCCTCTTCATACATATTTTTCATCTTAAGGTTTTAACCCATCAAGTCTCTTGGCCTTAACTCATCCGTAAGTCTTAAACATTATCCTAATCTATCTTAGTTACTGTGACAGAAACTTAGGAGATTAAATTAGGAAATACCTCCTAACTGAAGAAACTAAGTATCCAATCCATTCATCCAAAGCACATATGAAGTTTGATGTCCAGCTCAACACATTACAAGTAACAACAAAAGGTGGGCTGTGTTCACTTTTGTTTTATGTTCAAAATTTTGAAAGAACCTAATGGTTATGCACTAGAAATCAATCATCAAGGGGAGAAGAGTGATACTGACATGTTTAAACAACATGGTAGCTGAATGAAAACATTTTATTTTATGACTCCTGTGATTTTTTATAAAATAATAATTTGAATTAAGATTATCTTGCATCGAAACACATAACATGTCCAAGTAAGATAAGCATACAAATTGTTAGGGACAAAATCATGACATTTAAGCAACTCCTGTCCTAGCATGATTTCCCATCTCCAGACACCAGTACGCTAAAGTAATAACTCATTATTATTAACAGGAAAATATTAATTCCAAATTCAGTTTTAATTTTAACATAATGTATGAAAAAAGACAGGGAGAAAAGAATTACCAATTAAACCAAGTGCTGTTAGATCCCATAGCAAAAGATGATTGTCGGTCCCACCTGTCACCAATCTGAAATTTCTTCTCAACAAGGCAGATGCTAATGCCTGCGCATTTCTCTTCACCTGCTGCATGTACCCTTTGTACTCTGGAGTTGCAACTTGTTTTAAAGCTATGGCAAGAGCAGCAATATGATTATTATGAGGGCCTCCTTGTAATGATGGGTACAAAGCAAAGTTTATTTTCTCCTCAAAATCATAATTACTATCGTCTCCATGATTCAGCACAAAACCTTGCCTCCTCTGTTTTGGCCCCCTTCTATAAAAGATGATACCTCCCCTTGGACCTCGGAGACTTTTGTGAGTAGTCGAGGTAACAATATCACAGTAATCAAATGGACTAACCACTTCCTGTAAAAGCCACTGTTAATATACTTAAAAACTTTTGACACCACCATTTAAGAAATGAAGGAAGGTCAAACTACAGTAGAGTTAACACACATGAATACATTATATATGAGAAAAATTGAACCAAAATTAGAAACACAATTTTAATCGATGCATATTTTGAGGTCCACACAAGCAATTTGACTTCCACCCAGAACATATACAGAGGTGATTAATGAAAAAAAAAACCTTGTCTAACTGTTAGAGATAGGTTACATCAATCACACCATATCAAACATGCTAGAGGTAAGTTCAGTGTGATCAATGAAAACAATTATATGATTTCCTGTAGAACTTCCATTCACAATAGTAGTTTCATCAAATTTCAAGCATAAAATATTCAGGGGAGGATAGGGGAAAAAGCAAATACAGAGGAGGTAATTTTTTCTTTTGGTGTGTCCTATTTGCTGCTACAAGCCTACAATTAAAGAGCAATCTGCATACGAGACTGCATTAGATCATATTGCTAGTGGATTCAGCTCTCTCTAAAACAAAGAGTACAATACTTTAATTTAAAAATCATCATTTGAGATTCTAACAATATCATAGTCTTTATATATAAGCATGTATGCAATCACAATCTCATGGTAGATTTTCTTGTTAATACTTGTAACTGCGCTATATATCTCTGACACACCATCCTTCACATTAGAGGAGTCAAATTCATTTCCAGTACGTGCGCAAAATAGTACAGGAGTATAGAAACTCTATCTGAAGAGTTTGATTCATAGTACAGGACTAAGGGAAGCTAAACTGTTTCACACAACTCTATCCCATTAGTTCTAAAGCATACAAAACAACTACCTCTACCCTCCAAAGAAACCAAATCAGAACTCCACTCACCTTTCAAATTCGTAAACAATCATGAAATCAATAATAACAGAAACAAGAGAAAAGACAGAAAAAGCACCTTAGCTGCCACAAGACCACTGATATGCGCCATGTCACACATCAACACTGCCCCACACTTGTCAGCAACCTGCCTGAACCTCGCATAATCCCATTCCCTGGGGTACGAACTCCCACCGCAGATAAGTATCTTAGGCCTAAAATCCATCGCTTTCTCCTCAAGCTTATCGTAGTCTATGTAACCACTCTGAGGATTAACCTTATAAGGCAAAGTCTCGAAGAAAATAGAAGCAGCAGAAACCTTCTTACCCCCTTGAGTATAATACCCATGACTCAAATGCCCCCCAGAGGCTGAATCCATACCCATAATCCTATCCCCGGGATGCAAAATCCCAGTGTACACAGCAAAATTAGCAGAAGTACAAGAATAAGGTTGAACATTAACACCCCAATTGTTAGGGTGAAGGTCAAAGGCCGACAACGCACGCTGACAACATAGAAGCTCAATCTCATCAATGTACTGATTTCCTGTATAGTACTTGGCCCCAGGCATTCCCTCAGAATATTTATTGCTTAAATGGCTTCCTAAAGCTTCCATCACTGCCCTGCACACGAAGTTCTCCGAAGCAATCAACTCTATTCCCTTGAACTGTCTTCCTTTTTCTTTCTCCATGATGTCGAAAATCTCGGGGTCCGCCACTTCCAGAGGCTGGTTCCACCATCCCACCGAGGAATCCATCGCCACACGCTTCGAAGGAAAACAGGGTTGTTGATGTCCTTCTATCTTCCTCTTCACGCGCTGGTCCATGAAGTTAATAGTCTCACCGTTGTTTTCATCCTCTTCTTCTTCTTCTTTGAGGTGTCGAAACCGCCACGGCACAGAGGTGTCGCTGAGAGGAGCCGCGGTCGACGACGCGCTCAACCCGAGAGAGAGACCCGGTTCCATGGGTTAAATCCGAAATGACAAAATGGGAAAGGGTAAAGTTTGTGTTTTGACAAGAATTGAGGCTATGGGTTGGTATGACAAGAACAAGAACAAGAACAGGGGAACAGAGGAACAGGGGAGGCGAAAAAACAGGGGAATGATAAAAAGAGTGTTGGTGTAGAAAGTGAACGCATTTGGGAGAGAGAGTGTGAAAGATGAAAATTGTGCGTGTGAGATGAGAGAATGAATAGAAGAAAGAAAGATAGATAAAGAAGGGAAGGTGGATGAACCTGGATGAGATTAAGGAGAGAGCAGAGTGTTAAGGCCATGCGGATGGAGCAATGAAGGAATTCAACGTGGAAAATGAAATTTGGAACTATTAAATCAACATAAGCAGCACATTAACCTTAATTACAATACTTAATATAGTAACAAATACAATGAATGTTTTATGGGACCATCTGATTCCACACCTGGACGCAATGATGTCTAGGTTCACTTGACATGTTCTTGTGGATTGTGGTCAACTATTTACAAGATTGTCCTCCAACTATTTGTTAATATTCTTTCCTATTTTTCCGCTGATTACCTTTTTAATTTTTCGTGACTTTCGGTAACCATTTTTTTGTCTTATAAAATGTGAACCATTGGCTTTAAAGAATCATAATGTCCATGCAAATGACATCTGTTTAGGCAACAGTTGTAATAACTTGGCTATGTTGAAGTTGACCATGGTTCAACCATTAATGGTTGCCAAGCCTTCTGTTCTGTCAACCGGTGCTTAAAAGAGACTCATTGAAAATATATTTTAATTTTAATCATATTTTAGCTGTGTTGGTACCTCTTTTATTATATGTATAATTATTCGCAACGTACCCAGTTTCGTTTCAATGTGTCTAAATGGTACCCGCTTTTAACTTTACATCTATTTAGTACCCAAATTAGTTAATTTACATCAATTTGGTCCCTTTTAGTTGACTCCGTTAAATGACTTAACGTCTGACCATGTTGACTACTTAAGTGGGAAAAAAATATTACGTGGCATTATCATGTGTGTGATGTGGAACTGTGTTTCGAAAAATGAAATTGAAAATTAAAAGGGGACGCGATTTGGGAACGAATTAGAAGTTGGTGTTCGAGTGAGAGGCATTGTCGTGAAGTTAGGGTTCAAATCGAATTGGCGATTTCGAGCGTTGCGGAGGAAATTGAAGCTGTAATTGACATCAAAGTGGCAAGTATTTCGGATTCCAGGTGCGTGAATCATTTTAATTTGTCTTTCATTGAATTAATTGTTTTTGGAATGGTGGGGTTTAGGGTTTGATTAATTTAATTGTTTTATGCGGTGCTGTTTCAATTTTTTATGATTTGTTTGACGGTGGTTGTCCTTTTTTATGATTCTGTTGACGGTGGTGGTCCATGAAGTGTGTTTGTGGGCACGAGCAGTGGTCCCCCATTATGCTTTTGTCTATTTTCACGCTTTTGTCTATTTTCATGCTTTTGTCGGTCTTATAGTGGTATGAAATTGTAATTTGTGTTGTTTTGTTTGGGTAAAATGGTATTTTGCAGGGTAGTATTTATATGTTATTGTTGGTATGGACGACCATTTTGAAGTTGTTTTTCATCATGGTGGGAGGTTTGAGATCCCTGCTGCCACTCACTCACTGCTATGAGGTTCCTCAATATCAATATAGAACAACATATACCTCACTGGTTTTTGACATCAACATATGAGGAAACATATATTCCACTGATATATCCAGTCAATGGACCTAAGGTTTGGGAGATGAATTCAGATATTGATGTTCTGCCCCTACCAAAGAGGATATTGCCAGGGAGACCTAAAAAAAAGAGAAGACTTGAGAGTTGGGAGTTGCACAAGGATTCTACACAACTAAGACAGGGTGGGACTAGAAAAAGGTGTGGGATATGCAGGCAAATAGGTCATAGAAGAAATGGTTGTCCCCACGCCCCAAAGGAGCCACCAACTCAACCACCAACTAATCCCCAAACTCAGCCACCAACTGGGAGCAGTCAGCAATCACAACCACCAACACAAGGACCTGAAACAGAACAACCAATTCAGCAATCACAACCACCAACTGAGAGTCCTGGAACGCAACCCCCAATCCAGTCCACAGCTGAAGCACCAAATGAGACTCCATTTCAGCCACAAACAGAAGCTCCTCCTGGACCACAAGAACCAAGTCAGTCCACAGCTGAAGCACCAAATGAGACTCCAATTCAGGCCCCAACACAAGCTCCTCCTGGACCACAACAACCAATTCAGGCACCACCTCCACGTACAAATCAGAGACCAAAATTGGCTTTTAAAAAGGGCCCAGTATGGAAGCCATGATCCAGAAATTGAATGTTTTGTCTTGAAGAATTTGGACCTTCTTTTTGTCTTTAATAACATAAACTCTTTTAATTTAATGAGTAGCATAATCAATTTATTTTATTCTCCTTAATCTTTAATTTTATTTAATTTGAAGAACCTTTGTTTTTGTTAATAAGAAAATGTATATTTTCTCAATAGTTTAACTTGTTCGATGTCCACCAAATTTATTTTGATATTTAAGATATTTTTCCTCTCATAACAATTTTTATTATATATTGTTTTATTTGTATAATTTCATTCAAATAGTGTATTAATGCAATCATCAATTTTATCAAAACAACACACTAGATATTTCTTCCCCTTTCTCATAATTATTTGACATTTATTTCATTGTTATTGAACACTCTCATTCAATATTTAAACAACTATAATTTATCTTTTATATTTGACATTAAATTAATGACTTTGATATAATTTTTATTTTTGTTTAAAACAATATTTAATTAATATATAAAACAGTAAGAGACAAATAAGAATATACCTATTTTTCTAATAAAAATGAGAATAAGATAAAAGTTTATATTCGTTAAGTATCAAAACACAAAGATGCAAATAAATGTTTATTTCAAAGATGAGAATGAATAAATATAGTGAAACTCAAACCAATCATGCTCATTGTCATCCCTAAATGTTGACAATCACTAATAATTAACTTTCTATTTTATTTTAAAGAGTACAAATATAAAATAGAATATAATACAATTTAAGAAAAAATAAAGTAATTGAACATTTATTTAAAGACGAATTGATATTAGTTGTAAAGGAAAAAATTTAACTAGATGCATATTAATAAAAATAAAAGTAAACAGTGATATTAGAATAATTTCTTAGATTTCCTAATGTTGTGGTTATAGGTACTTTGAAATCTTAAAAGGTCTTACTCAAGTGTTGGTGGTCATAAATCTTCAAGGTCTTCAATGTTGCGTGAGTGAAATTTTCACTATGTTGACAGATATATTAATTTCTTTTTTTAC